>NC_090930.1:455615846-456865846 GCF_040938575.1 Ambystoma mexicanum | reverse complement strand
TCCCACACATAACAGACAGGGTACACTGACAAATATCTTTTGCACCTAGATCAATTTAAGTATCCTTGTTTTTACAGTACAACATGTCCCCCTTTCCGTGTGCAACTCGCTTAACCTTCTTTACTTATCTGCACCTAACATTCTCCATCATCCTTCCTTTCCACAACACATGCTCTTGATTTCTAGTTCACCATGCTTCAGCCCATAGGAACTGATGTTTGACTTCTGTCCACTACCTCAACTGCAGAGAATGATGAACAAATAAGTGAAAGAATCCTCCAATTTAGTGCCTCCTTATTTTATTATTTATTTGTTTATTAATTCATTTATGTTATTTGTGCAATACATCACATGCAAAACAGCCAATTCTTGGTGCCAGGCAATGTTCCTGTAGCTGATTTGTATCACTGTCCTAACACTGGGTGTACTGCTGGTATCCTTTTCTTCCCTAATGATGTTGCTTACTGGAATACTAACATAGTTAAACATTTCTCAGGGGACAACTACAAAGATGCAGGCAGGAGAAAGACTACAAAACAAAGCTAAAAGCTAATTTATCCATAGGTCTGCTATTAGCTTAGAACCCAGTGCTCTAATATGTGTAAAGTCACAATGACAGGCAATTGTCCTAAGGTTGCCATTACCCCAGGCAAGACACACCAAGGGTACACTCTCAATAGTATCAAATCCTGGATGTCAGTTCCCACTCTTCTAATGAACATAACATATACCCCTACCTAGAAGCAATAACTATGCTCATGCTCAAACCACAGGGATCCCCCATCCCATAACTCGCTATGTAAGTCACTATGGTCTTAATCCACTTCTCCAGTACAACATTGATGGAACAGTAATTACCCAAAGCACACTGACATCAAAAGACCCAATGACAGTAGTCCTATTAACAACATCCTTTCAGAGATTTACAAAGCCCCAAATCCTAAAGTTGAACATGCCATCTGCTTTCATTATATGTGTAATAAAGGCCAGGTCAGCTAAAAAGGATGTAGCACACTTTTATAACATTATTATTATTATTATTATTATTATTATTATTATTATTATTATTATTATTGTTAGTAGTAGTAGTAGTCGTAGTAGTAGTAGTAGCAGTAGTAGTAGTAGTAGTAGTAGTATTTTTATTATAAAACTACTGCTTTTTTTCAATACCATATATGTAAAATAACTCCCTAAGGTGATGTGTTGTGTTTGGTGGAAGACAGTGTATGCGGCAGGGATTATGATGGAATGGGAAGATGAAAAAGTGGTGAGAAACAAAACATACAGACATTCAATGTATAATAATATATTATAATAATAGAAATAATAATAATAATAATAATAATAATAATAATAATAATAATAATAATAATAATAAAAATACTTAATGTTGTTAAACCAGGTACCAGTCAACCATCTGAGCATCTATACTATAGGAATATACACAATTACATTATTAAGTTCCACTAGAGGGAGTGGTGGAGTCTTCTAGGGAGGGTGTGGGATAAAAGAGGGGGAACAGCTCTTTAGCAACTAAGTGAAGTTTAAGCCAAGCTTTATAGAGATCAACAGTTGCGCTGGCTTTGATTGTGACGGGCAGTGGTTCAAGTGGAGTGGTTAACTAGGGGGGAAGAGCGGACGCGAGAAGAAAAACTGAGGAAATGGGACAGTGAGGTTGAGTGCAGTTGAGGATTGGAGTGAACGGGATGGTGAGTAAACCGAGATATAATCAGACAGGTTCTGAAGAGCAAGACCATTGATAGTTTCGTAAACTAGGAGAAGGAGCATATCAATGGAGCAGTTGTGCACAGAGAGCCAACCAGCAGGTTGCTGGTAAGTGGGGAAGTATCTGAGTAAAGCGTGCTTGCTGCAGCAAAGTAGAGAACTTTATCTAGCGCAGTGCATACAACCTTTGGCTCTGCAGATGGTTTGAACTACTGGTTGACGACAACAAATGTTAAATGAATGCATGAACTTGTTCCCTCCTGCCTGTTACCTGCCACATGTATTACTTGCCTGTAACCTATGACTGCTGTAACCTGTAACCGTGTTCTAAGCTGTACATCTTCATATCCTCTGCACCCTTATACTCTAGGGTGCGGTGCGCATAATAAATACTAAACAAACAAACAAACAAACAAACAAACTACAAGTCTCAGTTGTTCTAATCAGTGTAATCAATAGTGATGGATCCTGGAAGTTGTAGTCCAAAACACTTGGTTTATGATGTTAGATGAATTACTATGAGTTCGGGACTGCTTGGAATTATGGAATTATGGAATTTCACTGAATTGTTTCCATTCTACTTAAACGCAGCACCATTGAAATACATTGACAATGTTCAGCTTATTTCTCTTAGGCGATCGTGTGTAATAAAGCATTCTGTGCTATGTGAAAGGTTGCTGACCTGTGGTCTAGAGAAGGAAGTAGTAGAGAGGAGGGACAAACATAAGGCTTCAGCAGTTGGTAAGTTTGCTGAGCATAAGGGTGGAGATTAAACTTTTCGTAGAGTGGCTAGTAAGAAAGGGACACATTTTCGGAATGTTGAGGAGCAGAGGCTGTGATTGTGACCATTTGTTGCAGTTGGAGATTGCTATCAAAGAGGACCCGGAGAATGTAAGCGATGACATGAGAATCTAGGAAAAAGATGACTTCCATTTTTGAAGAGTTCAGCATGAGGCAGCAGAGCGCTATCTAGTGATGAATTGCAGAAAAACAGTTTGTAATCTGTTTCAAGATGGCTGGGGTGAAGGAGGGAAAGGAGGAACATAGTTGAGTGTCATCATCAACAAAGTGATAGTATAAGCAAAAGAATGAGATATAGAGGGTCAAGAGCAGAGGTCCACACACTAATCTTTGGGTTATGCCAACATGGAGTGGGTTGAGGTCAGAGGTTTGTGTGTTACAGGAGACTTAAAGAATCAACCTTCGAGGTAGGGGGTGGCGCAGGTGAGAGCAGATCTGTGAAACCCAAGGTCCTGGAGAGTGAGGCAGAGAAGTGAGTAGACCTAAAGGATGAGAATAGAAGAGGAGAGTTGGGAGTGAAGATCATCAGAGAGAAGGTTGGAGGCATGCACAAATGCAGTCTTGGTGGAGCATTTACTATGGTAGCGAGTTTGAAGTGGGTCTACAAGGCCATTATTGTCAAAGTGCATAGTGATCCAGGTGAAGGCCACCCGCTGAAGGTCCTTTGTATAACAGGGAAGCAGGGAAACTGGACGATACCTTGCTGAGAAGTATCGGTCAGCAGTGGGTTTCTGCAGATTTGAAGAAGGCCAGGAAATGTCCAGCTGACAGAGAAAGAGGTTAGACAGTGCTGAGAGATAATGATAAATGATTGAGAGTAAGTCTTCAACAATTTGCAGAGGGAAAAGGGTTGGTAGGAGCGATGGATTAAAGAAGATTGATTTCCATATGGCTGTTTTCATTGGTAATAACAAAGACGTACAGGAGCTTGTTTGCTCTACCTCCCCAGTCACTGCTGCCAGGGGCAGGCAGAAAAGATGACAAGAGGAATTCAATTTGGCTATCATTTATTCAAAGCTTTCTATCCGTCAATGTTTAGTTAGCAGTGTCGTCCAAGCCATCACAACTATTTGGAGTTCAGATTACTGACAATGTCTATTAAATGCTGAAAGAAACCAACCCGTACAGCATATAATAAGCCACATTGTGAACCATCAGAAGTTCCATCCCCAAAAAGTGTGAGCGCCGAAATATGTCTAATATCTCATTGTGTTGGCACAAATAGGTCCATAACTATTAAATTGTAGTTCTGATGCGACTGCAGGTTGCAGTACCATATAATAGGAGCACTACATGTATAAGCTGAAAACTGTCCATGTATTTCAATGGTGCCCTGTTTAAGTGAAATGGACACAATTATGTGACATTCCATAATTCTAGGCATTACCCGAACAAGCTCATAGTAATTCAGCAAACATCATAGTAACATGACAATGTGGAATATTATACATTGAGAACACTATGCACTAAAACCCCACTATTTCTCCAGTGGTAGGAAGATCTGGGCAATACTCTACTTTGGCTTATTCTTGGCCAGTCCCTCATAGGTGTAGAAGACGTATGTTGTGCATCATGTGCCGGTCTAAATTACATGTATTAATGTATGTGACGACTTACACATGGAAGTTACCATTTGCAGTATATAAATGTGCTGCGTGAGCCAATGTGCTAAATATGTTCACTCAAAGAACTGCTAATATGTTTTGCACACATGATTTTTAAACAAAGAGATGTAAACATTAGCTTTATGCAGGCTGAGAGGATAGCTCAGGGGCAAGGCGTTTGTCTTGTAAGCATGACAATACAGCTTTGAATCCCTGAACACATGCTTAGAGACTGGTCTCTGATGTAAAGCGCATAACATTTTTGTTTATTTTATATTGATAAAAATAAAAGTCGGTCCTCTAAAAATAGTCGTGCCCCTTCAAATCCAGTATGGGAGATTCTATGAGGGTGGCTGGGTACTGGGGACTGGTTAAGCAATAGCCACACAAATTCTGTGAGAATTCCAAACCCAGCGGGACCATTTGTATATGGGAGAGGGACAAAGTGACAGATCCCACAGCCATTTACCCTCACATCAAACCCCTGAAGCTGACCAAATGTGTTGTGAAAAAGTAAATGAACATCTGGCTCAGTGTGCAGTATTTACTTAGTGACTGAATGCATAGCACCTCCTTCGGGAAGACACATTTGCTTAATACAAAGATATGTGGTCATTTTATTAGTTACAAAACGGTATTATTTTTCCTGCAAATCATCCAGAAACCCTCCTTAATGCCATTTGGCCCCTCCCCTCTTTCTCATATGAGTGTTTTGCAAGATTACAATAGAAGGGTTGAGACATTCTATCAAAATATTATTAATATAGTTAGTCTAAGGTTGATAATGTTCTTTGCTCGTTAAGACAGATGGAAGGTTCTCATTATGGCTGCAATGCATGTGGCAGTGAACACCAGAAATGAGCACTGCAAAATGTTAAAAAGAGACAGTTTACAATGTAACTATAATTACATAATGCCAATGTTTAACAGCAAATGTTGCTCTCCTTTTGTTTATCAAAATGTTCTTCATTCTTAAAATGGGCTATGCTTGGATTAAAACAAAAGACCTGTTTTTTTCTGTGAGCCCAAAGACAATCAGGCCGATTCATGGAATAAATGTGCGCCGAAAATTCCGGCGCAGAGGGGCCTATACGTGCGCTGCGCCGAAAAATAGCGAAAAGCGCAGGGAAACCAGCGCACACGCCGGCGCACATGTCAACCAACGGCGTGCGCCACTGCGCTATCACTCCGAGCGCAGCGCACAGCTCTAAAGTAGGCGGAACACAGGGCGGGACACTCGGAATGGGGAATAAAATGGGGCACAACACTCGGAATGGGGAAGAATGTGGGCGGCACGGGGAAGTACAGGAGGCAAGTGCGCGGAACGCCCACACGCTCTCCGGCAACACGTATTCATGGATTCGAACAGGGCAAAACAGCGCTCGATCAAACCAGCGCACAGGCCCAAAAACGTACGCCACAAGTAAGCAGGCGGTAGCGTCCCGACGCACTCAACGAAAGTGCGCCAAAACCTGCGCCAACAAATACCACCCACATACAGCAATGGGCCATACCGTGACCCCAAAGGACTAATGATGTGCAAAGGTGTACGCCATTTACACGGACACCCACTGTTCAAAAATTCGCGCGTGTGTGTACAACGGGTTGCGCGAGAAGTCACTCGCGCGATTGCCCTGGGTACGTGTATCCCGGGGTGCGGGGAAGTCCCACACGCGATTGCCCTGGCCACGTCGATACCAGGGGTGCGTGTGAAGTTCCACACGCGAAAAGCCAGGGTACGTCATTTACAGGGGTGCGCGGGAAGTTTCACACGCGAAAAGCTAGGCTACGGGAATTCCAGGGGTGCGCGTGAAATCCTACACGCGAAAAACTAGGATACGTCATTTACAGGGGTGCGCGGGAAGTTCCACACGCGAAAAGCTAGGCTACGGGAATTCCAGGGGTGCGCGTGAAATCCTACACGTGAAAAACTAGGGTACGTCATTTACAGGGGTGCGCGGGAAGTTTCACACGCGAAAAGCTAGGCTACGGGAATTCCAGGGGTGCGCGTGAAATCCTACACGCGAAAAACTAGGGTACGTCATTTACAGGGGTGCGCGGGAAGTTTCACACGCGAAAAGCTAGGCTACGGGAATTCCAGGGGTGCGCGTGAAATCCTACACGCGAAAAACTAGGGTACGTCATTTACAGGGGTGCGCGGGAAGTCCCACACGTGATTACAGCAGGGTATGTGTATTTCAGGGGTGCGCGGGAAGTTCCACACGCGAATAGCCTGGCCGCATGTATTTCAGGGGTGCGCGGGAAGTTCCACACGCGAATAGCCTGGGCGCGTGTATTTCAGGGGTGCGCGGGAATGTCCACACGCGAATAGGCTGGGCGCGTGTATTACAGGGGTGCGCGGGAAGTCCCACACGCGATTACAGCAGGGTACGTGTATTTCAGGGGTGCGCGGGAATTTCCACACGCGAATAGCCTGGGCGCGTGTATTTCAGGGGTGCGCGGGAATTATCACACGCGATTTGGCTTGGTACGTGTATTACAGGGGTGCGCGCGAAGTCCCACACGCGATTACAGCAGGGTACGTGTATTTCAGGGGTGCGCGGGAAGTTCCACACGCGAATAGCCTGGCCGCGTGTATTTCAGGGGTGCGCGGGAAGTTCCACACGCGAATAGGCTGGGCGCGTGTATTTCAGGGGTGCGCGGGAAGTTCCATACGCGAATAGCCTGGGCGCGTGTATTTCAGGGGTGCGCGGGAAGTTCCACACGCGAATAGCCTGGGCGCGTGTATTTCAGGGGTGCGCGGGAATTTCCACACGCGAATAGGCTGGGCGCGTGTATTTCAGGGGTGCGCGGGAATTTCCACACGCGAATAGGCTGGGCGCGTGTATTTCAGGGGTGCGCGGGAAGTTCCACACGCGAATAGCCTGGGCGCGTGTATTTCAGGGGTGCGCGGGAAGTTCCACACGCGAATAGCCTGGGCGCGTGTATTTCAGGGGTGCGCGGGAATTTCCACACGCGAATAGGCTGGGCGCGTGTATTTCAGGGGTGCGCGGGAATTATCACACGCGATTTGGCTTGGTACGTGTATTACAGGGGTGCGTGCGAAGTTACACACGCGATTAGGCTGGGTGGGTCCTGTCACCCTCGACGGCCCCTGCAGGCAGCCCACAAAACAGGGGACTACCCTGCACACCTGCTCATGTCTCCCACCACCCCCACCCCCCCAGTCACCAGGGGTACCCTCCACCAGGCCCCCACTCATGTCTCCCACCACCCCCACCCCCCCAGTCACCAGGGGCACCCTCCACCAGGCCCCCAACCATGTCTCCCACCACCCCCACCCCCCCAGTCACCAGGGGCACCCTCCACCAGGCCCCCAACCATGTCTCCCACCACCCCCACCCCCCACCATCCAGGGGCACCCTCCACCAGGCCCCCACTCATGTCTCCCACCACCCCCACCCCCCACCATCCAGGGGCACCCTCCACCAGGCCCCCACTCATGTCACCCACCACCCCCACCCCCCCAGTCACCAGGGGCACCATCCACCAGGCCCCCACTCATGTCACCCACCACCCCCACCCCCCCAGTCACCAGGGGCACCCTCCACCAGGCCCCCACTCATGTCTCCCACCACCCCCACCCCTCAGCAGTGCAGGGGCAGCCTCCACCAGGCCCACACTCATGTCTCCCACCACCCCCACCCCCCCAGTCACCAGGGGCACCCTCCACCAGGCCCCCAACCATGTCTCCCACCACCCCCACCCCCCACCATCCAGGGGCACCCTCCACCAGGCCCCCACTCATGTCTCCCACCACCCCCACCCCCCCAGTCACCAGGGGCACCCTCCACCAGGCCCCCAACCATGTCTCCCACCACCCCCACCCCCCACCATCCAGGGGCACCCTCCACCAGGCCCCCACTCATGTCTCCCACCACCCCCACCCCCCAGCAGTGCAGGGGCAGGCTCCACCAGGCCCCCACCCATGCCTCCCACCACCCCCTCCCCCCCGCCACCAGGGGCACCCTCCACCAGGCCCCCACTCATGTCTCCCACCACCCCCACCCCCCCGCCACCAGGGGCACCCTCCACCAGGCCCCCACTCATGTCTCCCACCACCCCCACCCCCCAGCAGTGCAGGGGCAGCCTCCACCAGGCCCACACTCATGTCTCCACCCACCCCCACCCCCCCAGTCACCAGGGGCACCCTCCACCAGGCCCCCAACCATGTCTCCCACCACCCCCACCCCCCACCATCCAGGGGCACCCTCCACCAGGCCCCCACTCATGTCTCCCACCACCCCCACCCCCCCAGTCACCAGGGGCACCCTCCACCAGGCCCCCAACCATGTCTCCCACCACCCCCACCCCCCACCATCCAGGGGCACCCTCCACCAGGCCCCCACTCATGTCTCCCACCACCCCCACCCCCCAGCAGTGCAGGGGCAGGCTCCACCAGGCCCCCACCCATGCCTCCCACCACCCCCACCCCCCCGCCACCAGGGGCACCCTCCACCAGGCCCCCACTCATGTCACCCACCACCCCCACCCCCCAGTCACCAGGGGCACCCTCCACCAGGCCCCCACTCATGTCACCCACCACCCCCACCCCCCCAGTCACCAGGGGCACCCTCCACCAGGCCCCCACTCATGTCACCCACCACCCCCACCCCCCCAGTCACCAGGGGCACCCTCCACCAGGCCCCCACTCATGTCTCCCACCACCCCCACCCCCCAGCAGTGCAGGGGCAGCCTCCACCAGGCCCACACTCATGTCTCCCACCACCCCCACCCCCCCAGTCACCAGGGGCACCCTCCACCAGGCCCCCAACCATGTCTCCCACCACCCCCACCCCCCACCATCCAGGGGCACCCTCCAACAGGCCCCCACTCATGTCTCCCACCACCCCCACCCCCCCAGTCACCAGGGGCACCCTCCACCAGGCCCCCAACCATGTCTCCCACCACCCCCACCCCCCACCATCCAGGGGCACCCTCCACCAGGCCCCCACTCATGTCTCCCACCACCCCCACCCCCCAGCAGTGCAGGGGCAGGCTCCACCAGGCCCCCACCCATGCATCCCACCACCCCCACCCCCCCGCCACCAGGGGCACCCTCCACCAGGCCCCCACTCATGTCTCCCACCACCCCCACCCCCCCGCCACCAGGGGCACCCTCCACCAGGCCCCCACTCATGTCTCCCACCACCCCCACCCCCCAGCAGTGCAGGGGCAGCCTCCACCAGGCCCACACTCATGTCTCCCACCACCCCCACCCCCCCAGTCACCAGGGGCACCCTCCACCAGGCCCCCAACCATGTCTCCCACCACCCCCACCCCCCACCATCCAGGGGCACCCTCCACCAGGCCCCCACTCATGTCTCCCACCACCCCCACCCCCCCAGTCACCAGGGGCACCCTCCACCAGGCCCCCAACCATGCCTCCCACCACCCCCACCCCCCCGCCACCAGGGGCACCCTCCACCAGGCCCCCACTCATGTCTCCCACCACCCCCACCCCCCCGCCACCAGGGGCACCCTCCACCAGGCCCCCACTCATGTCTCCCACCACCCCCACCCCCCAGCAGTGCAGGGGCAGCCTCCACCAGGCCCACACTCATGTCTCCCACCACCCCCACCCCCCCAGTCACCAGGGGCACCCTCCACCAGGCCCCCAACCATGTCTCCCACCACCCCCACCCCCCACCATCCAGGGGCACCCTCCACCAGGCCCCCACTCATGTCTCCCACCACCCCCACCCCCCCAGTCACCAGGGGCACCCTCCACCAGGCCCCCAACCATGCCTCCCACCACCCCCACCCCCCCGCCACCAGGGGCACCCTCCACCAGGCCCCCACTCATGTCTCCCACCACACCCACCCCCCCAGTCACCAGGGGCACCCTCCACCAGGCCCCCAACCATGTCTCCCACCACCCCCACCCCCCACCATCCAGGGGCACCCTCCACCAGGCCCCCACTCATGTCTCCCACCACCCCCACCCCCCAGCAGTGCAGGGGCAGGCTCCACCAGGCCCCCACCCATGCCTCCCACCACCCCCTCCCCCCCGCCACCAGGGGCACCCTCCACCAGGCCCCCACTCATGTCTCCCACCACCCCCACCCCCCCGCCACCAGGGGCACCATCCACCAGGCCCCCACTCATGTCTCCCACCACCCCCACCCCCCAGCAGTGCAGGGGCAGCCTCCACCAGGCCCACACTCATGTCTCCACCCACCCCCACCCCCCCAGTCACCAGGGGCACCCTCCACCAGGCCCCCAACCATGTCTCCCACCACCCCCACCCCCCACCATCCAGGGGCACCCTCCACCAGGCCCCCACTCATGTCTCCCACCACCCCCACCCCCCCAGTCACCAGGGGCACCCTCCACCAGGCCCCCAACCATGTCTCCCACCACCCCCACCCCCCACCATCCAGGGGCACCCTCCACCAGGCCCCCACTCATGTCTCCCACCACCCCCACCCCCCAGCAGTGCAGGGGCAGGCTCCACCAGGCCCCCACCCATGCCTCCCACCACCCCCACCCCCCCGCCACCAGGGGCACCCTCCACCAGGCCCCCACTCATGTCTCCCACCACCCCCACCCCCCACCATCCAGGGGCACCCTCCACCAGGCCCCCACTCATGTCACCCACCACCCCCACCCCCCAGTCACCAGGGGCACCCTCCACCAGGCCCCCACTCATGTCACCCACCACCCCCACCCCCCCAGTCACCAGGGGCACCCTCCACCAGGCCCCCACTCATGTCACCCACCACCCCCACTCCCCAAGTCACCAGGGGCACCCTCCACCAGGCCCCCACTCATGTCTCCCACCACCCCCACCCCCCAGCAGTGCAGGGGCAGCCTCCACCAGGCCCACACTCATGTCTCCCACCACCCCCACCCCCCCAGTCACCAGGGGCACCCTCCACCAGGCCCCCAACCATGTCTCCCACCACCCCCACCCCCCACCATCCAGGGGCACCCTCCAACAGGCCCCCACTCATGTCTCCCACCACCCCCACCCCCCCAGTCACCAGGGGCACCCTCCACCAGGCCCCCAACCATGTCTCCCACCACCCCCACCCCCCACCATCCAGGGGCACCCTCCACCAGGCCCCCACTCATGTCTCCCACCACCCCCACCCCCCAGCAGTGCAGGGGCAGGCTCCACCAGGCCCCCACCCATGGATCCCACCACCCCCACCCCCCCGCCACCAGGGGCACCCTCCACCAGGCCCCCACTCATGTCTCCCACCACCCCCACCCCCCCGCCACCAGGGGCACCCTCCACCAGGCCCCCACTCATGTCTCCCACCACCCCCACCCCCCAGCAGTGCAGGGGCAGCCTCCACCAGGCCCACACTCATGTCTCCCACCACCCCCACCCCCCCAGTCACCAGGGGCACCCTCCACCAGGCCCCCAACCATGTCTCCCACCACCCCCACCCCCCACCATCCAGGGGCACCCTCCACCAGGCCCCCACTCATGTCTCCCACCACCCCCACCCCCCCAGTCACCAGGGACACCCTCCACCAGGCCCCCAACCATGCCTCCCACCACCCCCACCCCCCCGCCACCAGGGGCACCCTCCACCAGGCCCCCACTCATGTCTCCCACCACCCCCACCCCCCAGCACTGTGGGGAACCTGCCAGCCCCCACACATGTCCCCCTGGCCCCAGGTCCTGACGATACACAATCATGGCAGTAATGGCCAGCATACCCAGCACAAACACCCAGGCAAGGATTGCATCCACCCACATAGTGAATGCAATCACATGACACAACCCCAATGCCAAGTATGCAAAAGAACACATGTCCGTCACACACACATACACAATGGGTGCAAGTGAATGTCAAAACCCATATCATGACATGTAACAAACCAATGAGAAAATAACACAAGTGTAATACAAGTGTAAGAAAATATAAAAAATGTATTAAATACCAAACCAAAAATAAGTGAAATTTTCAAACATACAACGATGTGGCTAAGTAAATAAATGGTCCATGTCCGAGAACAAAAGTGATAAACAAAAAAACAAAGGAAAAAAAATTAAAATGAATTTGTCCAAAGCAATATCATGTAATAGGAAATTAATGAAAAACCATTACGTCATGGTGAAAACAATAAGAAATTAAAAAAATGTATCTCCCAAAAAAAACAAACTATATACAGGAATGTTCCAGGGTCCATGAGCCCAACACCAAAAATGAAACCTACCACTAACTAATGAAAAATACATGTACAAAAAAGTGGCCATTGTCCGAGCGGTCCAAAATAATAAAAATAAATAAAGGAAACCTAGCACTAACTAACTAAATAACTATATACAAAGGCAGCGGGCAAGTCCTGCGGCTCACTTGGTGATGTTGCTGGCCAGGGCATCATCGAACTCCATGTCGATGTCCTGGAGGCGGGACTCTGTCCTGGCCCCGAGGTCTCGCAGGGACAACCCCATGTAAACCTCAAACTCCCTGCGAGCTTCCTCGAGGCACTCAGCCCGCCTCAATGCCCGACGCATGGAGAACTCCGCCCTGACCATGGCGAGCCGCTCCTCTTCCGCCCGCTGCCGCTCCGCACCTATCCGCTGGCCAAACTCCTCCCACACGGAACACACCACCATCCCAGGGTTGCCCTGCCCTCCGGCCGATGCCTGCCCCTCGGATCTTGATGGCCCCGAGCCATGATGCCTCCCACGTCGAGCCCGCTGCTGCCTCCGATGCCACTGCCTCTGCCAGCACGACGGCATCCAGGCTGATGGAAACCACCGACGCCGTCGTGCACGTGCCCTGCCCGATGATGCCGTCACATCTTCCATCTGCTGGGGTCCACTTGCTGTGTTGTCCACCCCTGCTGGACCTCCGACTCCCAACTGTGGCAGGGATGGGATCCCCACCGAGCTGGCTGCATTGGTCGGGGCAGGTCCACAGGGGGCCCTGGTGGCATCTGGGCCGGAAGACGGCAAGGAGAATGACCGGTGGATAGCCTGCACAGAGGAGGAGAGGGCCGTCAGATTGGCCAACACATGCAGGAAACCCCCGAACATGGCCAATCCCAATTGGGCCACGTCGGCACGGTGCACTTCGTGATGACGTGCGTGCTCCTCCCGGGAAGCACGCACGTCATCACGAATCACAGCCGTGCGCATCGCGACCCCAATCAGGACCTTCTCCACGCGGCCAGGGGTTACCACGTCCGCAGGTGGAGGGGAGTCAGGTGACATGGACATCCCCTCTACCTGCGGACGGGCCTGGGACGGGGCATCCCTGCTGGTGCATGGTGGTGCACTCACAGGGTCAGGGACAGTGACATGCACAGGCCCCTCCACGGTGACCTGTGCTGCCTCCTGCCCCTGGCCCTGGACTGCACCACTTGCACCAGCAGGGATGCTCCCACCAGGCCCCATGTGTGCACCAGTGTCGGCCTCCTCCTCCTCTGTGCAAACCACCAACCTGGATGGCTCCTCACCGTCTCCCACCGTAGCAGGCCCCTGTGGGGGCTCACCCACCCCTTCCGCTGCAGCCGTGGGGGCATCCCCGCCGCCTTGCTCCACAGCGCCGTCTCCGCCCTCTTCTTCACTAGCCGCTGCGTAGAGGGAGACAAAGGACACAAGCATCAGGCTACTGTACAATGGTCCCCTAGACAGGAAGCAATAGCAGATGAGCACCACTGTCAAAGTACACTTCCATCATGTCCCTCCACAACACATGGGTCAGTCCAGGCAAAACACACACAGTAACAGGCATGGTGCATGCCATGGACATTTCCATGCATGTCCAATGGACTCTAGAAACATTCAATGATATGTAACTCACATGCAACATGGCTCATGCATATCACATGCACACACTTCACCTCAGTCACATCCATCTGGCCCCAAACACACCGAACACAGGCGAAACAACGGTAAGTTGGGTGCGTCACTGAATCTGTGCATTGTCACACACATGTGTCATGCATCCATGGCATGCACAAGTCACAGACACGCAGGTCAGGCACACAGACATGGCTACCATATATGTACCTGGCATCAGCACCCATCCTTCACCCCCATCCATGTCCAGGTACAGAGACTGGCATGCTCTCATGTCCAAAATCTGCATAGGGCTCCCCATGCCGCATTTCAACACATGCAACAACCATGTGGGTCACACATCACTGGTCGCACATGCATTACCATGATGTCCCTGCACACATACATGCAGACATGGCCCATGGCACACATACAGGCAAGTATCATAGAACCAGCACACCGCAACATGCCCTGTCTCACACAGTAATGCTTGGACACATACCGCTCAACTCCAGACGGGCCTCCCTCTCAAGGACCTGGGCGTGGAGCGCTGGGCGTACGCGTTCCAGGACCCTCTTCTGGATGGAACTCATGCGGCCCCGGCCCCCCTCCACGAGGCGCCGGGCCTTCACAAGGGTCCTGGACCTCAAGTCCTCCCAGCGCTTCTTGATCTTCTGGACGTTGCGGGTTGCCACCCCCTCCGCGTTGATGGCAACCACACAGTCGGCCCAGATCCTCTCCCGTCCTTCCTTGCTGGCGCGGGACGATCCAAAGAGGGCATCATACTGCCCCAGGACATGCTCCACCAGGACACCAACTTCGGTGGCAGTGAAGCTGGTGCCCCTCTGCCCCTCTGGCCTGGGGTTGCCACTGGTGCCAGATGTGGAAGTGCCCGACATGGCAACCCCAGAGGCAGGTGTGGGTGGGCAACTGGGTCCTGGGGCTGGGCTGTGAAGCGATGTAATCCCAGTTGGGAGTCTTCAGTTCCAGCAGGGGTGGACACAGCAACTGGACCCCTGCAGATGGCTGATGTGCAGGCACCAAATGGCAGGGCACGGTGGCAGCAGGCAGGCAGGCAGGCAGGCAGGCAGCAGCAGATAGCACGTGGGAGGCTGCTCGGGGCACTGGGGGGCAGTAACTCGGCCTTCTGGGCAGGAGCGTGGTGTTCCGTGTGTTTTCGGGTGGCCAGCTTGATACGGAGTGATTTGGCACGTGAAAATCCTGTACGTCAGCGTGAAATCCGAGGAAAGGCCCTTAGCGCGTAAGCGCGTCAGCACGCATACACGATTCTATTGGACCAGAGTCCCTCAGCGCGTAAGCGCATCTGACGTGACCCGCACGGGCGTTCCCCACTCAGCACGTGATGACGGAACACACGTGGAAATACTGCACGTCAGAGTGTCATCGCGTGATTGGCCTATGTACGTGTATTTCATTGCGTGTAATTGGACAAAAGTGCGCGTACACGCGATTGGCCTATGTACGTGTATTTAATGGGTGCGCGGCCACTTACACACGCAAGTACGTCAGCGAACCTGTATCCCGTGGTGCGTGTGAATTTCCACACGCTATTGGACTGGGAACTGGATTCCAGGGGTGCGCGGGTCACACGCTGTATCCCGTGGTGCGTGTGAATTTCCACACGCTATTGGACTGGGAACTGGATTCCAGGGGTGCGCGGGTCACACGCTGTATCCCGTGGTGCGTGTGAATTTCCACACGCTATTGGACTGGGAACTGGATTCCAGGGGTGCGCGGGTCACACGCTCGCCTAGAACACGCGCAAAGCATAAAATTGCGGACTTTAACAATAACAAGCTCAGACGCCAGGATGAACATACCGTTCCTAGCAGCAGTGGCAGTGGGCTACCAAAGGAGGAGGAGGAGGATAGTCAGGGCCAGAATATTCACACCCAGAACCAGCCTTTTCGGGATGCCTGATGACCAGGTGTATGGGAGGTACAGGTTTCCACCACACATCATACTGGACCTGGTGACTGAGTGGGAGGATGACCTCACATCACCCACCCTGTGCTCCCAAGCACTCAGCCCCCTGGAGAAGGTCCTCAATGTACTGCACTTCTTAGCCACTGGATCATTTCAGCGGACAAGTGCCATAGTGGGTGGGGTGTCACAGGCCACCCAGTCACGCTGCCTACACCAGGTCTTGAACATCATGACTGCACGCCCATCAGTCCGCAGGCACATATACCTGCCCAGAACACCTGCAGAAAGGCATGCTGCCGCCCTGGATTTTTACGGAGTGGCACGATTCCCCAAAGTGCTAGGTGCCATCGACTGCACCCATGTGGCTCTACGTCCCCCCAGGGCATCAGAGCACATCTATAGGAACCGCAAGCACTGGCATTCCATCAACGTGCAGGTAGTATGTAATGCCAAGGGAATCATCACCTCAGTATATGCCAACTATCCCGGGTCCACCCACGACAGCTTCATTTACCGAATGTCCACCCTATGCCGGGACATAGATGCTGGGCGGCATGGCGATACATGGCTGCTTGGTGAGTATGTATGCCACTGCACATGCATGCATGTTGGATACTGAGCAAGGTCACAACCCCACCAATGATACCAATCACCACCTCCACAGGGGACAGTGCCTACCCTCTCAGCCCCCACATGATGACGCCAATTCGGAACCCCACCACGCCACCCCAGGTAAGATATAACACAGCCCACATTACAACCAGGGGCATAGTGGAGCGCACATTCGGAGTGCTAAAGTCACGCTTTCGCTCCCTTGACCGTTCTGGCGGGCAGCTGTTATACGCTCCCCCAGTAGTGTGCAGGATCATAGTGGCAGCATGTGTCCTGCACAACGTTGCAACACGCCGGGGCCTGGCCGTGGACATGGTGGTGGCCCCACATCCCCAACCACATGCACAGCCGCTGCGCATGGGAGGGGAAAGGGCACGGGGGGAGGCAGCCCGTACACAGCTAGTGGCTAATTACTTCACATAGAAATCACACCCCTGTGGAGTGCACACTGCCCTGGCACATTCCATCTGACAATCAATGATGACTCAACCTGACACTGATCCTGAATGTCTGGAGAATGAACCGGGAATACCATGTCAGCCTGAGATTGTTCACCTGGAAGTGTCACAATGTGTGCATCCCTACCCACACAGACACCACCAATGCAGTTTTGTGAAGTTACACATTGAAGCAGCTAAAATGAATACCCACTTGCAAAATGCAACAAGTGGACAGTGCCATGTCAGCCAACCCAACCCCAGCACCGCCACACGACACACCGTGCCATGTCATGCTAATTGCAGGTAAACAAAGTAATCCCCACAACATGACATCAGTCTCACTATGTACAGTGGCACTATTAGAAACCTGCAACACCTGAAATGCTCACAGCAATGCCGGACCAACAACATACTTGAGCACGTAGTACCATTAACATGACATCACAAATGTTACATATTAGTAGTCTCACCAGCTGGAAATGCCTGCACTCCCACCACTACCAACTGTGCAGTGTTGTCGCCATGTAGAGTTGTAGGTGCACTGCTGCCAACATGGTCCCCATCTCCAGACTAGAGGTCCTTGTGTGGACATGAGGAAGGGACCTGCAAATTGGGAGGTAGACACAGAAGAAGAGTTACACATCAATGCAACATGCAGTGTACAACACAACAGCAATATGCACTATGAATGTATACACAGTATTGACTACAGACTGGCCACACAGCTCATGGGAGTCCAACGTCACTGTGTAATTCACTGTCACTTGGGCACACCCTTTGCAAGCCCATGGAAACGGGAAGCAGGAGGGGTGTGTGTGACTCAAACCCAAGCATCTGAACCAAATACATTACAAGCCTGCATGTGCCCAGCCACAATGCAGCGTATGCCCACAGGAACCACGGAAGCCAACAGATCGAAGCCAACAGATCGAAGCCAACAGATCGAAGCCAACAGATCGAAGCCAACAGATCGAAGCCAACAGATTGTCCCAAAAAAATTGGGAATAAAAGAAATCAAAATAAAAATAAAAATAAGAAACAATCAAAAATGGCCATTGATGGGCCCGGGGGGGTTGGGGAGGCCACCCAGGAGGTCCGAGGACAGGATGCACACCAGAACCCACCTGCGTGGATCCTGGGAAGATAAAACACCTCCATGGGCTCATGGCCCACACGGCTACCCTATTGTGGGAGTATCACTGCTGTCGCTATTATCACCCTGTGCAGCTGCATCCGGAGGTGGTTGCACTATGGGAGGCAGCCCACGCAAGGCCCTAGTCTGCTCCTCCATGGCTGCAAGCATGCGGGTGTGGTAGGTCTGGTTCTGGAGGATGAGTGTGCGGAGGTCCCCATGCAACAACTCACGGGATGCCCGGACCTCCGCCCTCGTTGCCTGCATCTCAGCTGAGAGCGTACGGGTGAGACGCTCCAGCTGCTGTTCTGTCCTTTGGTGTGTTGAAGCCTCAAGCTCAACAAGAGTCGTCCTGAGGTGAAGGAGCTCCTGCCTCAGGGCTTCCCTGTGGCCCTGGGACTCAATGGAGATGGCCTCCTGCAGAGTCGCCAGTGCCGCCCGCCTGTCCCTGTTGGACCCCAACATGTCCTCCCTGTGTGACTGGCAGATGGAGTCGGTTGCCTGCTCTAGTCGCTCCATCAGCCTTTCTGGGGGGACAATGGAAGTGGCCACCCTATCCATGGCCTGAGCCATCATCTCGGATGATGCAGCCTGTTGGGTAGCCATACCGTAAATGGATTGCTCCCATGCGGTATTGCCGGGTGGCGTACGGCCACCACGTCGGCGGGCACCACACCTGTCTGGGGCAAGGCGAACTGCGCCTTGCTGTGCCGGCACTGCCTGAGGCTGCAGGACTGCATTCCCCCTCTGATCTGCTGGCCCAGGAACAGGATCAGATGTCGCGGAGTGTGACCCTGCATCCGTAACCACCGAAGGCGTAGCTGCCAACACTGACATCCCCATGGAGGGTACTGACCCTGGTGCAGGTGGGTGAGACAGAACAGAATCCCTCCCTGGAACACTCACCTGCGACGGCACGTAGGTCTCATCCGAATCAACACCTGAGTACAGCTCGGGGGAGGTGCAGCCAGAGACACCCCTTGAGAGCACGACCTGCAGCACTTGTGGGTTCTCCCCCACCACCACACCACGTCCCTCACTGGTGGTTGGTCGGCCCTGGGACACCTCCTGGGTCTGCACCATCTCCACAACCCCAGCAGTATCAGGTGCGTCTTCCCCTGCAAAGACATGAAAACAAAGAAATGGAAACAGGCATTAGCACCATGGCACACATTGAGGGCTGAGAAGCAAGAGAACCAGTACTTGATTGACACATGTCCCACATGACTAAAACCCTCCCATGCATGCACCCTCACTGCGTATGAAGTGCAGGCAAATGGCACACACTGATGACACCAAGATGGAAGATGAACACATTTTCTGCATGCTGCCTGGCAGTGGCATCACACATTGGCCTGTGATTGGCTGGTGAAACACACATGCCATCACACAGATGGCATGTACCATTGCTATTGAGTGAAGATGGAGAGGAGGGCAGCACCTATTCATTCAGTCCAGTTCCCGCATGTAATAGCTTTTCTAATTCTAACAGGTCAGATTTTTCACCTGGAGCTGCCAGTCTGAAATGGTCAAATTGCACAGGGACATGTGTGTACAAATGATATCCAGGTAACAAAGTCACTCCACTTTACCATACCCATGTCAGACATGTGACAAGTGGACAGCGACATGCCTAGTGAAAGTGGTGGAATGCAAACAAACTGACTGAATGAACAGTGAAAAAGAAGCAAATATGTTGTGTCAAGGTGACACTTCAAGGGCAACTGGCGTGCAGTTGTGCTAGATGCCTACTGTTGGCAGAAGGGATACTGCTATGGCCAAATGCAGCTGCGCAGGAAGGATTGCATGAAGCACATGGCTGACCCATACGACTCAGGCGCACACACTCTCACCTGGCACCCGAACAGAATCCCTCACACACACACCATGCACATGGATGACACACACATGCATGTGCACTCACCGGACAATGCCTCGTAATCAGCCAGATCTCCCACGCCTTGGATCTGTTCCTCCGTGACGTAGGTCCCAGCGACTGACTCATGTGGAGTGAGTTCCATGTCTACTACTGGAGACCCACCTCCAGTCACTAGAGTTGCGGCATGACTTGAGGCCAGCTTACTCTTTGCCCTGCGCTTTAGGTCATTCCAGCGCTTATAGCAATCATTGGCTGTGCGCCTCACGATTCCAAGGGCACTTACGATGTCCGCAACGGTCTGCCAGTGTGCCTGGCGTTGTGCAGGTGTGGTCTTGGATCCTGCAACAATGACCATCTCGTTGTCATGTCCGGACACATACTCGACAAGTGCATTCAGTTCGTCATCCGTGAAGCTGGGCTTCCTGGACGGGCCGGACTGTGTAGCTGTGTCTGGGGCATCAGCCTGTGCCGGACGAGCACTCTTCCTCTTCCGCTTGGAAGGTGGTGGTGATCCTGAGTGTCCTGCGCCGCTCTGGACACTAGGGGCAGGAGCCCTGGTGGACTCTGTATCAGGAGTGTGGGATTGCACACTCAGAATGGGAGTTGGTGCAGGCATTGGCTCTAGTGTGATGGTGTCAGGGGGAATGTCAGCAGCATGGACTAGGACCGACACTGTCCTGGCTGGGTGTGTGAGGGCTGGGGTGGATGGAGCCGCAGCTGCCCCTGCAGCCTCTCCGCCCTGCCTCCTTGGTGCAGCAGATGACCTTGCTGCCCCAGATCCACGTGGCATGATGGCATCAACGTGCACCAGCGCACGTGTCGTAGCCCTGCTGACCTGGAAGTCAGCCATGGAGTCAGCCAGGTCTGGTGCCACAATGGGCTGGTCCAACAAGGGCTGAGCATGGATGGTGTCAGCCACTTCAGCCTCAACGGGAGGGGGGGAGGGTGGGAGGGGGGGATGATGGGTGCCCTTGACTGGTCCTCCACACATGGGGGGACAGGCTCACCCTGCAAGTTACGACCACGTCCCCTACCGGATCCACCACGGCCACCACTTGTGGCTCTTCCACCTTTGCCACCCTTACGGAATCCTCGCCTCCCAGCCATGGCACTGATATTAATGTGCGTATGGGAGTGGCTGTAGACAATTGTCCTGGGCAATTGGGGGTCAAAGGGGTTGGGTACCAGATGGTAATTGTACCCTAGTGCTCTAGCACGGCTGATTGTAACCCCTGGGGAAAGATGACGGGTCACGCAACGCACAGGAGGCCCAAAAAAGGGAGATGACGTGCACGCAACCCCTCCTAGACCACGTGTGCAGAAAGAAAAACCTGCACTACGCTGTGGCACCCAGTAACACAAGAATGAACGTATGCGTGTCACACGCAGCCTAGAATGACCTCTGAAGGGGTAGGCTACACACGGGGAAAGCACAGAAGTTGGATACGTGCGTGACTCACCGTCTGCCAGGTAAAAGAGCGTGAAAAATGAGCGCGTTTGGCTGGCTAAACCCCCGCCAAAAGAAGATGTGTACGCTGTCTGAGAAGACAGGACAACAGTAGAAGGGGACACTGTTTGAGGGAACAGGCCCAGGTAAACCAGTAAAAGAGAAAAAAGAGAAAAAGCTGTCAGAGGTAACAGGGAATACGAACTGGAAACGCCGTGAAGTAAATCGCGTGTGAAACGACAAGAAGTACAGAATTCACCCACTCGCTCTCCACGAAAAGCACGTACAAGGAAATGGTGTTCTACATGTACCTTATATACAGGCCCACACGTACAGCGTCACTTACGCGGCGTGTACGTTCACCAATCACACGCTTTGTCACTCCTGCGTGTAGATCCATTTTCACCAATCACACGCTTTGTCACTTCTGCGTGTAGATCCATTTTCACCAATCACACGCTTTGTCACTTCTACGTGTAGATCCATTTTCACCAATCACACGCTTTGACACTGGGACGTGTCACGCAACAATTTCCTGCACGTGCAGGTGACTATAGGCGCGCATATGCTGTTGACGGGTTTACGCGCTAAGGGCCTTTGCTGACGTGTGGGATTTCACTCCCTATCAGGCTGTCCACGCGTTCACACACGAGAGACCACGCTCCTGGCCAGGAGGCCAAATGACTGCCCCCCAGAGCCCTGAGCACGCTCCCACCTGCCATCTGCTGCTGCCTGACTGCCTGCTGGCCACGTGCCCCACAGTGCTGGTGGGTGGGGGTGTTGGGAGACATGGGTGGGGGCCTGGTGGAGGGTGCCCCTGCACTGGTGGGGGTGGTGGGAGACATGGGTGGGGGCCTGGTGGAGGGTGCCCCTGGTGGCGGGGGGGTGGGGGTGGTGGGAGACATGGGTGGGGGCCTGGTGGAGGCTGCCCCTGGTGGCGGGGGGGTGGGGGTGGTGGGAGACATGAGTGGGGGCCTGGTGGAGGGTGCCCCTGGATGGTGGGGGCTGGGGGTGGTGGGAGACATGAGTGGGGGCCTGGTGGAGGCTGCCCCTGGTGGCGGTGGGGGGTGGGGGTGGTGGGAGACATGGGTGGGGGCCTGGTGGAGAGTGCCCCTGGTGGCGGGGGGGTGGGGGTGGTGGGAGACATGGGTGGGGGCCTGGTGGAGGCTGCCCCTGCACTGCTGGGGGTTGGGGGTGGTGGGAGGCATGGGTGGGGGCCTGGTGGAGGCTGCCCCTGGTGGCGGGGGGGTGGGGGTGGTGGGAGACATGGGTGGGGGCCTGGTGGAGGCTGCCCCTGCACTGCTGGGGGTTGGGGGTGGTGGGAGGCATGGGTGGGGGCCTGGTGGAGGCTGCCCCTGCACTGCTGGGGGTTGGGGGTGGTGGGAGGCATGGGTGGGGGCCTGGTGGAGGCTGCCCCTGGTGGCGGGGGGGTGGGGGTGGTGGGAGACATGGGTGGGGGCGTGGTGGAGGCTGCCCCTGCACTGCTGGGGGTTGGGGGTGGTGGGAGGCATGGGTGGGGGCCTGGTGGAGGCTGCCCCTGCACTGCTGGGGGTTGGGGGTGGTGGGAGGCATGGGTGGGGGCCTGGTGGAGGCTGCCCCTGGTGGCGTGAGGGTGGGGGTGGTGGGAGACATGGGTGGGGGCCTGGTGGAGAGTGCCCCTGGTGGCGGGGGGGTGGGGGTGGTGGGAGACATGGGTGGGGGCCTGGTGGAGGCTGCCCCTGCACTGCTGGGGGTTGGGGGTGGTGGGAGGCATGGGTGGGGGCCTGGTGGAGGCTGCCCCTGGTGGCGGGAGGGTGGGGGTGGTGGGAGACATGAGTGGGGGCCTGGTGGAGGGTGCCCCTGGATGGTGGGGGTTGGGGGTGGTGGGAGGCATGGGTGGGGGCCTGGTGGAGGATGCCCCTGGTGGCGGGGGGGTGAGGGTGGTGGGAGACATGAGTGGGGGCCTGGTGGAGGGTGCCCCTGGATGGTGGGGGCTGGGGGTGGTGGGAGACATGAGTGGGGGCCTGGTGGAAGCTGCCCCTGGTGGCGGGGGGGGGTGGGGGTGGTGGGAGACATGGGTGGGGGCCTGGTGGAGAGTGCCCCTGGTGGCGGGGGGGTGGGGGTGGTGGGAGACATGGGTGGGGGCCTGGTGGAGGCTGCCCCTGCACTGCTGGGGGTTGGGGGTGGTGGGAGGCATGGGTGGGGGCCTGGTGGAGGCTGCCCCTGCACTGCTGGGGGTTGGGGGTGGTGGGAGGCATGGGTGGGGGCCTGGTGGAGGCTGCCCCTGGTGGCGGGGGGGTGGTGGTGGTGGGAGACATGGGTGGGGGCCTGGTGGAGGCTTCCCCTGGTGGCGGGGGGGTGGGGGTGGTGGGAGACATGGGTGGGGGCGTGGTGGAGGCTGCCCCTGCACTGCTGGGGGTTGGGGGTGGTGGGAGGCATGGGTGGGGGCCTGGTGGAGGCTGCCCCTGCACTGCTGGGGGTTGGGGGTGGTGGGAGGCATGGGTGGGGGCCTGGTGGAGGCTGCCCCTGGTGGAGGGAGGGTGGGGGTGGTGGGAGACATGGGTGGGGGCCTGGTGGAGGCTGCCCCTGGTGGCGGGGGGGTGGGGGTGGTGGGAGACATGGGTGGGGGCCTGGTGGAGGCTGCCCCTGCACTGCTGGGGGGTGGGGGTGCAGGGGGACATGAGCAGGTGTGCAGGGTAGTCCCCTGTTTTGTAGGCTGCCTGCAGGGGCCGTGGAGGGTGTACAGGGAACACCTGTGAGGACCCACCCAGCCTAATCGCGTGTGACTTCCCACGCACCCCTGTAATACACGTACCCAGCCAAATTGCGTGTGATGATTCCCACGCACCCCTGTAATACACGTACCCAGCCAAATCGCGTGTGATAATTCCTGCGCACCCCTGTAATACACGTACCCTGGCTAATCGCGTGTTAAACTTCCCGCATACCCCTGTAATACACGTACCCTGGCCAATCGCGTGTTAAACTTCCCGCGTACCCCTGTAATACACGTACCCTGGCTAATCGCGTGTTAAACTTCCCGCGTACCCCTGTAATACACGTACCCTGGCTAATCGCATCGCATGTTAAACTTCCCGCATACCCCTGTAATACACGTACCCTGGCTAATCGCGTGTTAAACTTCCCGCGTACCCCTGTAATACACGTACCCTGGCTAATCGCATGTTAAACTTACCGCATACCCCTGTAATACACGTACCCTGGCTAATCGCGTGTTATACTTCCCGCGTACCCCTGTAATACACGTACCCTGGCTAATCGCGTGTATAACTTCACGCGTACCCCTGATATGCACGTTACCCGCTTTGCGTTCCTTGTTTGGCAGCCCTGTAAACTGGTCCAGGGTTAGCGCAGCCCTTTGCGATGATTTAGCGATTTTGATGGCTTTTCCTTGCGCGAGGGCGTTCTTGGGGGCGTTACTGGCGCTGCTGCAGGGTCGCTGCGATACTCTGCGCCACGGCTGGTTTGGGAGCCTAAAATCCATGAATACGCTGTGCGCCGGATTCGGTTTTGGCGCACGCGGCTGGCGCAGACTATCGCACGCGCACGCTGTGCGCCAGCCGCGTGCGCTACTTGTGCGCTGAATTCTATGAATTACCCTCAATGTTTTTTTGTGTAGGCTCGATACTGAACACACATATTTGTTACAGTATGCACAAACAATAATAATTAGCCAAAAAAGAAAATGAGAAACCCAATCGTAGAGCATGCAGTCTGGATCTTTGCGAACTGGAGCACCCCTCTCTTCACCTCCTGTTTGGGTAATGCACCATTAGTGGGAAGGCAACATTTCTCCACGGGCACACTCCATGACAGTGCTTGACTCCAAATAATAGGCCGGTCCTCAGCTCGTGGAGGGTTGTCTGCATTGCTGCTGCTCTCGTTCTACTTTTAACATTGAAAAACATAGCTGCCCCTACAACATATCAGTTTGTTCTGTTTGCCCCCTTCCCCCCGCCCCCCATCAGCAACGGGCGGGGGGTGCCTCTAGCAGAAAAGCACCTGACAATTTGATCCTAACCCGCACAGAACGAGACACACGACATAGGACCTGGATCTCACGTAATTGTACTGGAGCACACGAGGAGATGCCTGTGAGCAGTGCTGGTCATTGCCTGGTTCTCGGTGGGTCCGACATCCAGTACCAGATCTGGAGCTGGGTCCCGGAATCCGGCCAGAGTCAGCTGCCCAAGCCCATGAACCGTTAAAAAAAAAAAAAAACGCCTGCGACGGTAGCATTGCCTGTTACCGCGGCTTTGGCACTGTGTGTAACACACAATGCTCGCTACATGTACAACTGATTCCTTTCATTGCCGTTGCGGGCGTTTTTTTTTAATTTTATTTTTTAAAGTATTCCAATATTGCTGGATGTCCACTACGAACCCCGCCCCTCTAGACCACGCCCCTCGGGCACCGCCCCCCAAACTTCTCTCCCACCCCGGCCCTTGTGTTGTAGGATCCCCCACCACTGCCTGTGAGCACCTCCGATTTGAACCTCCTGCATTCTAACTGATTCACAGAGACTAAACTGTGAGCACATCCGGCTATTCCTGGAGGATCTTTAAGATGCTCAAGTGCAAAAGCAATTCACAAAGGTTCTCACATGGTGAACTGCTCAGATATCTTCTAAATTGCTCGCAAGTGTTATTTTGTCAATCAGTTGCAAGGTAGCAGGTGTACATCTGATTTGCACACTGGTATGCCAGGTGTACCCCATTGCAAATATTTGAGAACTATTCCAGGAGTGAGACAGAAAGTAAGAGATGGGGAGGGGCAGTGAGGGAGAACACAGGCACAGAGTGTGAAAGAGAGAGAGCTAGATCAGTGCAAAATGCGCTGCATATTGTTAGTAACACTATATTTCACCGGTGGAATGGTTTAAGAAAAAATCTATTTCATAGGATAATATTTGCATGGGAAATAGAATGAAGACCAATACTGTCACACTAAATGCAATTAAACTAATATCGCAACACCCACTGATTGCCAGAACATCTTGTAACACGTTCAGCCCCTAGTCTGCATTTTCGATTGCGAAATATCAGGATTCTTCATTTCTTTGGCTCCAGCGTGCACTTCTTTTACTGCTTCTCTGCCTGTTTGTTTTGCAATCATCAGTGTGAACCTGTCAGACAGGTACACTGTGGCACCGCTGACTTTTCCCACACTTATCTTTGGTGTTTCAGGTATTTTCTGTATTTTGTAACGGGAACTGAAGATAAAATGACGCATGATTTCTTTTGATTTACATGTGGAAGAAAGTAAACAACAGGCATTATCAGAGATTGTTTCGAAACTGGAATTTTCAAAATAATGTAACACAGGAGTACGATTGCAAAAACACCCATCTCTTCAGCCAGCACTTTGTGCACCACAGATAACTCCTTGATTCAATAGCAGCAGCCAGGTGCCGTCTCCTGCTAACATCCTCTCCCTCCCACAATGCCCCCCTCCCCCCAGTTGAATATACAAGGTCTTCAGCCAGTCCCAACCACTTCTTTTCTTTCTGGGCCATTAGAAAGTGATCCCATGTCCCAGAACTCGATTTCCGGTTAACACAACCCAAAAATACAATTGTTTTAACAGTCTGGATTCCCGAAGCAGTGATCCCTACTTCATGGCTAGTTCAAAGGGATATTTATTTGGGGTTATGCCAATAGTGTAATTTTATGATAGACCAGCACATCATTTTGTACAGTAATTAGCAGGGGCACCCTAGGCCATTTATAAAATGAAGAAAACCCTAACCAGCCCCAGGTGAACACATTGGCTAGAAAGAGACACTTCTATCAATATCCAGTCAAAAGAGCTGCCTGTTCCAACAAATGAAACAGACAAGAGAAGCAAGATGGACATTAGTTCTTTCATGCTGGGATTATTGCAAGGTCACATGCCAGGTTTCCCCCCAAAAAATGCATCATCCACCTTCGTCTTATGAAAAACAGTTCTTCAAGACTGGCATTGGGCCAAAAACACTGATAGCATTTCAACAGCCCACAAAACCCTATGTTGACTGCTGGAGTCAGACTCCAATTTGAAAGCGGCGCCTGACACCTAAAGCATAATTCACCAGACTATATGAGAAAGTCAGCAATTCTAAACAAATTTAAGAAGAGCTTCAAAACTATTGAAATAGGCTTTCAATTAAAGGCTTGAGGCAGCAACCCATACTCAGCTGAAAGACCCATGTTGGACAGATTGCTTTGTGTACTCCTTACCAGAACAATGTGATCCCAGTCGTGCTCTGACCGTTTTTTCATTTCTAGTTTTAAGCCCCTGATTTCCCTTAAAACTCCCCACTTGTTTGACTTGACTCCCTCCTTTCCCGTTCCCTTCTTCCCTTCATGTCTCCCCTGACAATTTGCATGGTTCAAAGCACAAATGAAACCAATAAACCCCAGTGCATTTGTTTTCAGTACTTCTTGCTTTGTATGGTTCGGGGCCCTTTTAAAAGGTTGGGGAGAGGGAGAAGAGTGTGAAGCACTGGTTGTGTGGAGAGGATGATATGCATCAGCATGGTAAGTGGGAAGGGGTTTGGTTCAAATCCTTCAGGAAAAGTTTAAAGAAGTGTGTTGAAGTTACGCGGTCGGTTTCTGGGTGTGATAGGTCCCATAAAGTGTATAGGGCAGTGCCTTGGGCATGTAATGTTCTTCCCCTAAAGCACTTATATCCACAACCCAGAGGGAGAACTGGTTACACTTGTATTTGAAGGGCACCCATGTGGGAACTTTCCACAAGGACTTGGAGGGTTGTCCCCCAATGTTCTCAGTTAACGATAGAGTTTGAGATTGAGCTACTTTTGAAAAATATTTAACAACAAATTCTATGCATGAAAGATTCAAATTAATTACCCCAAAATGCTATCTTAATTTGATGTATCATCCCTCTCTACAAACTATATACTATGTACCCCGAGCAATGTACAGCATTTTTAATTATATCTGATTATATCTGATGGTTTGTGCATTGTTTTTTATGGTGTGAGTCTCCTGTTCTTTGATCTTCTTATCACTCATGGAAAGGTTTCTGCTAATACTAGTGGTACAACCCGGTGTTGCCCGGGTATTTGTGTGGGGTTCTGCTTTAGCCTTGTGAATGTTTTATTGTGTCACAACTTCCTATTTTTGAAAAATCGCAAAATCGGCAATGTCTCAAAAGAGCCTATACTGATAGCACAGGGCCGGACCCTGCTCCACTACTGTGCAGTGTGAATGGGTAGGGTTGGTCAAATGTCACCATTGTCAGTACACCCCAGACTAGTAAGCCGACCTTGTGGCCTCACCTCCTACATTTGAATAAGTCACAAAATCAGCAATCTCCCGAAATCGCCTCTACTGATAGCACAGGGTCGGAACCTGCCGCGTGTAGCGAGAATGATTGGGGTTGGTCAGAATTTACTATCACCAGTACACCACAGACTGGTATGCCAACCTCAGGCCAACACTTCAACCCACCAACTGTTGTGGGGCTGGAGACAACAATCGCAAAATCGGCAATCTCCCAAAATCTCCCATACTGATAGTACAGGGCTTGACCAAGCCCTCTGCAGGGTGAATGGGTGGGGTTGGTCGAATTTAACCTTCGCCAGTACACCCCAGTATGGTATGCCAACCTTGGGGCAAAATTTCAGCCCACCAACTGGTATGGGGCCGCAGCAAACCCCAAACATACAAACAAACTTTCCCAACTATATATACAGATGTTAAAATCATCATTAACAATTGTTGTATAGCATTTATGATGTACAATTGTCAACATTCTCAATAAGCATCTAAATTCCAAGGTATAACTTTTAGTAATCAATATTCACTCATCATCTTAATCCCCTCCATGCTCCCCTTTCTGCACTAATTCTTGTCCTCGCCTTTAAAAAAATGTCTTTTTACCTTTCACATCAGATCCACACCCCTTTTTCCTACCCAGCCCCTCCTTTGCATATTTTTTGGTGGTAGCAGAATTACTGCCAGTTTTACCACACCACCAAATTCTGAGTATGGATGTAATGGAGCATTTACCTTTCAATGACAAACAGCTGCATATTTACTGTGAGCAGAATTACTGTTTGCTGCAAATATGCCAAATATCCAATGGATTTCTATGGACTCTTAAAATGGGGATTAATCCCACCATTCTGTCACTCGTAATCTGGTGGTAAATCTGCCGGTCCGAGTGGCAGTATTAGTAACTGAGTTTGGTCATATTTCCATAGGAATACTGCAGGAATGTGATATATTTTCCCAATTTAGGACTATGCTTAGTTGGGCGATATTCTGGGAGGTATATCACTCAGGGGATGAAATCCACTTTAGAGGTCTCAACTAGGTTTCAGAAGTAATGGTGTACGTTTGTACACAGACAGTTGATGAACTTCTGTAAATGAACAGTGGAGAAAATCAATCTTCTATGGAGGCAAGATATTTTATTTATTTATTTTATTTATAACGCCCTGGGACAAGGGACCATGGGCATAGCAGCGGGGACAGACAAACACCAAATAACAAAAAGCAAGGATCAGACACAGGAATTCAGGCTAAGGATCAGTTTTGTTTTGGGAGTAGGCAAGTTCATTCAAACAAAAATGTTTTCAGAAGATTTTTAAAAAATCCCAAAGAGGATCACCTTTTTAGAACCAGGGTGAGCTTGGCTTTAGGGGTTAGCAAAGGACTGGCATCATTGGATCTCAGAACCTATGTAGCTGGGAGACAGCTTAGCAACGAGGAAAGAGAGATTGGACTCTTACCAAAGAGATAGGCATGCGCAATGCATAAAGTGCGAAATTACATTATTTTCCTAATAGGCAACCAGTGTAGTGCTTTTCTGGCCACCGAGATGTGATCTGATTTATGCATTGCGACAGACTGTGCAAACAGAATTATTCTGGACCACCTGAAGACGGTTCAGTTTGCCCTGTCCAAGCCCTTGCAGTAGGCTAGAACAGTAATCCAAGTGAGAACCAATAATGGCGGCTGGGGCACAGCTGCTCTCGCTAAGGAAGGGACGAATCAATGCTAAAAGCCTCAGGTAATAGGAGGAGCAGGAGTTTAGGAAGCCAACATGAGCTTTCATGCTCAGTATCGGATCTAAGATGACACTTAGTGTCTTATTTTTTTGCTAAGGATTTTAGAGTAAAGTCGGCCACACTAAAGGACTGGAATGCAGGGTCTAACCTGCACAGCTTTTGGCTAGTGCCTAAAACCATAATCTCATTTTTTGCATTGTTCAAGGGCAGTCCATTGAAAAGTATTCAACTGTGAATGAGATTTTAGGCGGCATTTGTAGTTACGGAATCTGTGCATGGTTACTGGTAAGGAGGAAGAGACACTGAGTATCATCCGCATAATGTGCGTATGTTATTCCTTCTGAGTCCAGCAACTCAAACAAGAGCAGAGTGAAGATGTTAAACAATATCGGTGACACACATGTACCCTATGGCACCCCGCAAGGGAGCATAAAGCCCTCTGCAGTCGCCTCCTCACTATCCTCCTTGGCCGTTGGATCAAGACCCAGTCAGCAGTTTCCTTGGAGAAAGAGGCAGTTTCCTGGAGCGTAGAGACTAGAGTGGCGTGTAAGGTCCAGAAGCATCAGGAGAGATTATTTTCCCTGATCCATAGACCTCAATGAAGTTCGTTTTTGAGATCTATTAAAGTAGACTCAGTGCTTTGCTAGCTTCTGAAACCAGACTGTTTGGGACTTAAGATGTTATACTGACTCAAGGAATCCTGGATCTGTTGGTGTGAGATTTTGTCTAGGATTTTAAGCAAGAAAGGCGTGCTCGTTGTGGGGCATTAGTTACCAGTCTCTGACGGATCCAGGGACGGAATTTTCAAAAGAGCTTGTTTAATGGATGCAGTGACTGTGCTTTTTCAAAAGGAACAGTTAACACATTTGGTGATATATGGAGCAAGGGTACTAGCATATGTTACAACGCAGTGATATGCAGTGTACACATGTGTTCAATAATGTATTCCAAGTGTAGTGTGATTTTATTTTAATTTTATTTACATTGTAACAAGAACATCCCATCAAATAAATCACAAACAGATAACAAACAACTTCAAGTACACTCTCCTCTTCCCAGATCCCAAACCTCCTTCTCCTCTACATAAGGAGCAGATCCAGACTCAATACAGTTTTCATAATCTACCCCAAATGTCTTTAAACAGTTTTGGCTTCTTATGATTCCTATAGAGTACCCACACCATCAAGGACATCCGGTGCATTGCTTCAATCCAAGCATCCACCACTCGACGAGTTATAGATTCCCAGCACCTAAAAATCAAACTCTTGGCACTTGGGCTGCTTGGAACAATCATCTCATCTGTGGCCTGGAAATATCCCCCAACAGTGCATCCTCCCATAGAATCACAGTCTTAACATCAAAATCCAAAGACATCCTCAAAAAACGGTAAACAAGCACAAATAAATCACTCCAAAAGAACCTCACTCTAGAGCACTCCCATAACATGTGTTCCAAAGTACCTGTCAAATGTGTGCAACCCCAGCAGGAGTCAGAGTCAGTGAGCCCACGCTCACACAGTCGTGCAGGCGTCCAATACACCCTATGCAGGATTTAAATGTGCCTAGCTCTCTCCCACCAATTCAACAAAGATAAAGCCACATTCTGACAAATCTCCATCCACCGCTCGTCAGTCACCACCTCACGCAGCCTCTTAGACCAGCAAGTAGTAGTAGTGTGATTCTTAATACAGAACGCTGAAGTTTAGTAGTCCCTCCTCTATCGCAAAGCCTGCAGAAGCAAGGTTTACTGTAGGAAAGTGAAATGGCAATTAAATGGCGTAATAGAGGGTTGACCTGTAACACGGACCAGAAAGCAAGGCACTGGTATAGAGAAGAGACCAGTGCAGTCAGAGAGAAAACAAGGAATTCCAATCATCCTGTATCCGCTGATGCCAGGTACCATTTAACCATTGACATATCACCTTCATCTGCTGGAATGTTGGAGTCCCTGTGACTTCTTGCCACTGCTAAATCTCCATAATCTGAAAGTACAGAATAGCTGTTGTCACTCTTACTGACCTGCAAGCGCAGTGACATTCCCATCATGGTAAAGAATGGATCAGCACACCACATCAACAGCATGTGGTAACATAGCCCTCATAGTAAGCATGGGGTCAGGTTACATGAACTTTGCACCTGTGAAAGTGCAATTTTGCATAGTATCAGCATCAGGGCATTAGAGAAAATATTTCCTCTATTAGCACTAAGGCAACGTGCGGTCCTTGGTGGGTGGGGGAGGAAGACATCTTCATTCAATGCATTACTGTCCTAGTGGTGATACTGAAGGGTATGAGCGTGAGGGAAAACGTTGCCATGCTGCAAAAATGCTTTGAAAGCATATTTTTGTTGCTCAATGGCAGTTGTTGCATTAGTGTTAGTACCATGCAAAATGTTTCAAGTTGCAAAGGATTTCTAATGTGATCTCAGTTTTCTGTGCACTAGCACACACGTTTCACTAGTGCTACACTGGTGCAAAGTTGATGAAATCTGCCCCTATGTGCACAGGAAACAGGCCATATTGCAAGTCAGATTCTGGCACAACCTCCTCTGACATGATAGCTTGCAGCACCATGAAAACTGGGCTAAGTAATGGTCTGGCAATGTTCTTTAGCTTAGTGTGGATGTCCATATAAGTGAGTGAATGGTGGTGAGTATCCTTAGCTTCCCTCACACACATCAGCTGTCTTATATCGCCAAATGACTTTTAGAATTCTAGACAAGTCTGATCTATGAATGTCTCGTCAAAACTGGTGCACCCCTGTTCCTCCAAAACCAGCAAGGACCACATTGACACCCTGGCTCCTGCCCTGGCTGATTTCTGCATCCACTCCTTCACCACTGTAGTCTTTCCCTCCCTCCTGAAGCACTCCCTTGTGCGCCCTCTTATTAAGAAACCCTTGCTGACCCTTCCTGCCCGCCTAATTATCATCCAATCTCCATCACTCCTTTCCTCAGCAAACTCCTGGAAAAGCTTGCCAGCTCCCAGTTTAATCTTCACTCTGAATCTGTAGGTTGGCTCCATGAACATCAGTATGGCTTTGGAGCTGCCAGAAGCATGGAAACTGCTCTCCTGAACATCTGTGAAGACCTGCTCTCCAACCTTGATTCCAACCCCCATTTATTTATCTAATTCATCCATTGCAATATGCAGTTGAATACTCTGGAAATTCCTCATTAGCCCCTGGGCGGGGGTGGGGAGGGGCAGCCAATCAGATGGCTAGGAACACGTGGTTGAACCACCGGTAAAAGCCCACATTCCGACCTGCCTGACAGACAACTGCCCCGCCACCATCTTCCGTCCCATTTTGTATTCATTTTATACCCCCCAGACCCTCTACTTGCCGCTGCCACATCTGATCCTTCCCTTCATCTCCCGCAGGCCGCCATGGAAAGGAAAGAGGAGCTTCATACAGAGCCCTGCTTCCTTTTCCATGGTGGCAATCTTGGAAAAGGATTTTCCCTCCCACAGTGGTACGCGGCACGTGTCCTGTTGTAGGAAGGAAAATCCTTTTTATAGCACCCTGGGTTACCGCTTTGGTATCCCAGGGTGCTAATGGCCCTCATCCTGCATTCCAGGGGAAGGAACGGGGGATAACGATCCAGAGCCCTTGTTATCTGCCCTCACTTCACTTAGGATGATAACTTGGGCTACCGGGCCGTTATCCCCCATTCCAGCCCCTGGAATGGGGGATGAATGTCACAATCCCACACATACATCCAAGTGACATCACAGTAGGCAATCTTGTGAAAGAGTGTACTGACAGCAATGCATGTACTGGACACAATAAAATAAACTATTAACAGTCTTCCATCATACCTCCTTATTGCACTACATCTGTGAATACCTGCAGGCACGTTTAACCAGTGCCCCAAGGAAAACTTTAAGAAAATATCTGCAGATGCAGTTTGAATAACCATAGCATTGTTAAATGCGTGTACCACCAACTATGTAAATATTTCAATCAGCTACCAATAGTTGCCAAACACCAATGGTATATTTGACATTTTGCTACATTGATAAAAAATATTTTGATATTTTGTGTTAAGTAATCTAGAATGCTATTACGGTGTGATAAAGGGATTCATCATTGTAAAACATGATGTTTTTACCAAATACAATCTAGCCACTATATAACACAGGAAATATTGCAGAGCAATGCAACCAAGAAGTAAACACTGACTTATTACAATTTGTATTTTCACCCGTTATGATTAACTACACCTTTGAGGTGGAGGTTAATATCGTTCTGTATCTTAGGGATAACGTATGTGGGTGAGAGAGAGGGCCTCTCTGATGTCCACACCCTCAATTCTTTCTATATGTAATGCAGGCAAGAGTCAGAACAAACCCTTCTGTGCATTAAACAAATGGACAGCAGTGGTATGTATTATTACTGTGCATTTCAGTTCCTACCACCAATAAGAGAATGGAAATGGATTTGTACAACCTGTAATACTGCCCATGAGAATGTATTCTGAAATCAAATTCCCCCTTGTGAAATACTTTCATCCCATGACATTTTATATCCTTCACTATTTGGCATTTTTTTAAAGTTACTCTTTACATGGTGTTGAAAAAGCCCATTCAGGTTTACCCATATGGGTAGTATATGCGATCAAATGCCCATGCCAACTTCTGTATATTGGGAAAACGAAAAGACACATCAAAACACGAATAGGAGAACATCGGACCAATATAAGAAACCAAATACCTAATAAACCTCTAGTTGCACATTACATTCTTTTGAAACATAAACCTTGTGAAATCTTCTGGTTCATCATCCAAACAGTACAGATTTCAAAAAGAGGAGGAGACCGCGATCTGGCGTTGCGTAAGTGTGAACAAAAGTGGATTTTTGATCTGGACACTGTAAAAAATGGCTTAAACACATCGGTCGAGTGGGGTATTTTCTTCTGAGACAAACTACTCTGTCTTATTTGGTGTTCCTTTTTTCATCAATATCGAGTCTTCTCCTTTTCTGCACACATGGATTAAGAATAGCTCGATTACATCTTAATATTTCAAATGAGATGCTGAAAATATATGAAGCTGGCCACATTCGGCCTTATATAAGAGAGTGGTGCTTTGTTCTGTTTCAAATTGAGCATTTCTTTGCCTATACTTGGCACAATGCACCTAAACAACCTAGATACAACTGCTTTGCTGACAATATACTGCAAGAAAAAGAGTTTGGGTAGACACGCTAAAATGGCCGCCCGCATTGCCAATAAAAGAGAAGCAGCCTTTTTGCATCCGTACGCGATAGTCACATGACACGCGCATACGGAAGTAATACTTTTCCCTCCCCCGCGACATCGAATTTAAACAAGTTGGTTTCCCCGCGCTGAAACCAAGAGGAGCTGCACGACGAATAAAGAAGATTGACCCAGTGACTTTTCCAACAGGTAAATGAATCGTATGGCTGAGGTCCGCTTCCTCCCCCCCCTACTATATACAAATTTAAAAAAATAACCGTAGAAATCCGCGAGTAACCTAAAAATGTGTATATATATTTGTGTTCACACGGGGAGCCTGCTTCCAATAATCTCGGCATCTGTTTGATAGGTCAATTCAATAAAAGAAATACACGAAACCCTTTGAAAAAACGCCCGTAGGGCTAACGTGCAGTCCATGTAGAATCGAGTGAAAAAACGGAACCACACGACTTGGAAAGAAAAGTACCAGGTCAGTAAATGATGCAGTGAATTGGATCCACTGAAAAAGAAACACGATGAAAATGTTTTGGATAAACCCAATATATAAAATCTATTTTAGGTCCAGAGTCAGAAGCATTCCGACGAAAAAACCAAAAAAGAAGCAAACTATAGATGCTTTGAAGCCTAAACAATATGGAAGTATCTCATTTTTTGGCGACACACAGAAAATAAGGAGTAATACCATCAAGTGTCTATAATAAAAATTAAAAAACTTGCGTCCGACCACTGAAGCATACAAAGGTCAGTGTCAAATGGGAATGTGGAGAAGAGAATATCCATGTCGCACGAACTTGTACCAGAAGAGTTTTTAAGCTGTGTCGAAACATTAATACAAATTCTATATTTTCCATTTCTTTACAGCTTTGGAAAATAGAGTGAACACCTGGGGTTTTGGAATTTATGTCATTTCAAATCAATATTCTGTCCTGAAGAGGGCCACCACTAGAACAGCAGAACACCAGGGATGGTGTTGATGCAAATTGTGTGCCGAAACATATGTAGACATTCCAACACAAAAACAAATGTGTTTTTTGCAGCGTTAAAACTCTCATGCTGTGCATTTAATGTCTTGTTTTCCCGAAACAGAACAAGAAATCTAATAATTGATTTGTAAAAGTGTCATATTGAAAGTATCACTTTACTAACCCTAGACACCATAAATAGAATATGTTTCTTGCGGACTTTTTAATTTTATGTGTTCTAACTTGTCCTTAAATTGGGAGGTGCCTTGTGGAAAGCACCGACTTTTTCTTAAAAGTGTATCAATTAATCTATTAAAATATTTTTGTATCTTTCTTTGTGATCACTCTCTGGATAAAGATATGTTTGTATGCGACTTCTAGATAGGTAAGACACATACAGGGTACCTACAAGGGGAAGATATTGATGTGATGCATGGCCATATTTGAGTTGTGGCGCATGTTTCAGGAGGGCGAGAGGGATGCTGCGAGGCGTCAGTGGATGCTAAGCCAGCAGGAGGTGAACGACCAACGAGTATAGCACCCGATGATACAGATGATGAACAGGGAATGTATCCAATGAGGGAACTAAAGGCAGCAGAGGGGTATTCAGATCCGACATATAAGCCAGCCCCATATACTGAGAAGGAGAAGCCGAAAGGCGCAGGGCAGCCAGCTAGTGATTCAGGGGCGAGCAGGCAGGCACAGCAGTATGCAAAAGAGGAGCTCAAGGGCATAAGCGCAAATGAATGGATAGCGGTGCAGGTACTTTTAAAGCTTCAAGGGAAGACAAATGGAGAGGCAGAAGGGGCGACCGAGGCGATAGAAAGCATGAAGAGAAAATGTGACACAACAGATTGGGCAGAACTAATGGATGAGGAGGATAGAAGAGAGAATGGCAGGGAGGTGAGATTAGAGCGTGAAGACAGAGGGAGAAGGAGAGAGGAGAAACTGGAGTGGCAAGATAGGGAATGAAGAAGGGAGGCAAAGAAGGAACACTGTAAAAGGGAGGGGGTAGAAAGAATCAAGAGAGATCTTAAAGAACGGAAGAGGGTGGAAAGGGAGATGAGGGAGAAAAGGGGGAGGGAGCTGGAGAAGGCAGAGAGACGGAGAGATATACCAGAGCAGTAAAAACACATGTTATCTGAGAGGGAAAAGCAGAAGATGAAGTTGGACAGACTGGCTAGGGAACAATTGCGCAGGGAGAAGAACGAGCGAGGAATAAGGGCAGTGAAGGCACAGGCAGCACTGGATAGGGAAAGGAATAGATTTGAGGAGGACAGAGGGACAGAGCCAGATAGCACACACTCTCAGGCCAGGAGTGCAAATGAGGGAAGTGCAGCAGGCCTAGGGGCCTGGGTAGGAAGAAAGCAGGGGTGACTTGAGAGACATCGACCTCAGCAAAAAGCCCAACACAGACTTGACATTTAGAAGGCTGAGTTTTGCAGATGATTTTTGTAGTAACATGGACACAGGATCTGAAAACAAGCACAAATACAGCAGGGATACAGCGGGGATGGTAGGGGGGAGCAGCACTGATCACAGGTGACTCAGACAATGTCTGACGTGTCTGGGTATTGTGTCCTTAATGCTTGTCATACTGCTGCCCTGCAGTATGCAAATGGTGCCCCGTCTGTGCTGTGCCCTGTGTTATTATCCCTGGGGACCCCACCTTATTATATTAATTAATGTGAAAATTACAGCCCTGTTCGAGAGAGGCATTCTGGTACCATCAGTGCCCCCATGCAACACAGAAGTGTACCCCATGAGCAAGGCAAATGGGGGATCATGGCATTTTGTTCAGGATTTAAGACCTCTTAACCACATTGTAGAATCAGAGTATCTACTAGCTGCAAAACCAGCAACAATTTTGTGCAGCATTTCAGCGGAAGATTCCTGTTTCACAGTCATTGATTTGAAGAATGCATTCTTCTCAGTGCAGCTACACCCAGACCTACAAGACTTGACCAACTTTGTTTACAGAAACCAGAAGTGGAAATATACTTGTTTGCCACACGGGTTCTGCAAGTCACTATCCATCTTTAACAGAGTGATATACATGGATCTAAATAACATACAGATGGAAAGCACCATTTTACAGTATCTAGATGACATTTTGATTTGCAGTGACACAGAAGATTAGTGCAGGATGGACTCGGTGCACATGTTGACAGTGCTGCTGACAAAGGGTACAAGGTGGACAAGGCCAAAATACCATATTGTCAGAAGGAGATGCTGTACATTGGACAGGTGATTTCCAAGGACGGCCGACAGATTGCCCAACAGAGGGCAGAGACACTACTCAAACAACCCCAGCCTACAACAGTTGGGAAATGCAACAGTTCTTGGGGTTGTGTAACGACTGCAGAGCATGGGCCATTGACTACATCACATACACAAGGACACTACTGTTCACCCTGAAAGAAGCACAAAGGGGTACAAAGACACTGACATGGACTACAGAGGTGACTGAGGCCTTTGAGGAACTTAAGGAAGCCATAAGCATGGCCACAGTGTTAGGGACCCCAGACTACAAAAAGCAATTCTTCCTATTCTTGCACACTGACGGTGTGGTGATGAAGGTCAAACTGACGCAAAAGACAAGCATGGGCCATAAACCAATTGCTTACCACAGTGGATAACTTCACCCAGTGATGAGAGGACATTATCTGTGCGAACAAGCTTTGGCAGCTGCAGCTTTCGCAGTAGAGAAATCATGAGCAGGGAAAATGGGGTGCACCACCACTTTGTATGTGGAGCACACACTCCTCACGATACTCCATAAGCCAAAGAGAACACTGGCCACACAGAGAGCATCAGGGTGTGAGGTGATACTGTCTAATGTAGGACTGAAGATAGTAAGATGCAGGACAGTGAACCCAGCAACATTTCTGGCAGATGTTTTACAGACAGGAGACTACGCACACAACTGCACAAAGAGCATAGAGATGTTCAGTGAGACACACAATGTGGAGAAGGGCGCACTTGAGTGGGGAGACATGCTTCACATTGACGGTATGTTGACAATTGACCAAACTGATGGGGCCAGACGTACTGGGTCTATAGTGGTAAGGCTGAAGGAGGACGGGACACATGAGGTGGTTGCAAGTGTGTGGCTACCATCCTATTATTCAGCACAAGCAACAGAACTAGTGGATCTCATATTAGCACTGAAAAGCAGTGTAGAGAAAGAAGTGATGATTTATTCTGACTCTAGCTACGTGACATCAACAGTACACTTAGGACTGGTGTGATAGCTCAGGAGAGAGTTCAAGAGAGCAAACGGGACCCCAGTGCAGCATGCACTATTATTAGACAGACTGATCGAGGTGATTGCTTATCCAAAAAAAGGAGCACTAGTGAAGTGCCAGGCCCACACCAAAGGGGAAGACCATATTTGAAGAGGAAATAAAGCAGCAGAATTTGATGCAAAATGTGCAGCATATTTGGGCAATTGTGGAAGCTGAGAGAGAGACAAAAGGCTCAGGGAGGGGTGAGGAACATAGTTATGAAGGAGGGTTACAATGTATTACCATAGACACAGATTATGGAGCTGCAGGGAGCTGTACCCAAGGAGGAGAAAGAGCTATGGGTGAAGAGAGGGTGCTCTCTGTCTCCGACAGATGCCTTATGGCGACAGAACAAAACAGGGAAAAGGGTCATGCCACTAGCCTTATTGAAGACAGCATTAGAACAAATACACTATCCAACACACACAGGGAATGAGGTCATTGCTCATGCACTGGAGAAACGTGGTTTTGTCCAAATTTAAATGAACATGTAGCTGAGTTTGTGAATAATTGCTTTACCTGTCAGAAGTTTACAGCAGGGCATACCTTAAGAGTTGTGAGAGGAGCCATACCGAAACCTGTAGGCCCATTTCTACATCTTACCATGGACTACGTGGAAATGATCCAAGTCTGCCAGGGATACTGTTACATGATAGTGGTTGTCTGCTCATTCTCTAAGTGGATTGAGGCATGGTCCTGTTCACATGCTGATGCCCTTAGAGCTGTCAAGTTTCCGGTCAGGGAGGTTTTCCCGAGATGGGGTGTGTGTGAGTTCCTGCAGTCTGACAATGGCCCTCACTTTGCCAATAAACTCTTTCAGCTCATCACAACCCTGCTAGGCATCCAGCATAAATTTGCCTGAGCATACCACCCACAAGCAAACGGTATATGTGAACATTTGAATGGACTCCTAAAAGAGTGTATAGCCAAGATGCAGGAGAGCACCAAGACAAATTGGTTGCATTGTCTACCCCTAGGCTTAGTTTAATTGTACAATTAGCGAGGGTTCGACCACTATTTAACAGCCCATGAGGTGATGACAGGACGGCAGATGCATCTTCCCCTGGCTCCTCCCACAAGAACACTCAAAGACTGTGAGAATAGTGCAGATGTGTTAGGACAGGAGATGCATGAATACATTACTTCTCTGGTTGCTAGCACTTCTTTTATATCTCGCCAGATACAGCGAATACAGGGGTGCCCACAAGACGGCAAAGAGACCGACCGTGATGATGGACCACAAGACTGTAAACTAAAGATATCCTGTGAAAGTGGGTGATATAGTTCTCCTGCATAAATTTATAAGGTGCTGGAATGTGCCTAGATTTACTGGACCCCGTGTGGTTGAGGAAGTGGCAGACCGTGCTGTTAAGCTGGTAGGCAAATCAGTGTGGAATCACCTACAGGACAGCAAGCCCTACAAAGCAGTGACTCACCTGGCAACAGAGTCTCTGTGACCGACAGGGCCAACGTTCAGCAACTAGATGAAATACAAGTGCGCTCTGAGCTTACACCCATGGTCACATGATCCCAAGCAGCAGAAGTAGCAACTCGAATACTTGTACAAATCAACAAGGGATACCGTTTGTTTGTTATTTTCCTTTCTGCACATGCAGGGTCTACGTGAATGCCGTGGGGATTGTATTGTTCGCTCTCTAATGTTACCTTCCATCTACAACCCAGAAGCTTTCTCTAATCGGTTTGTTCAATATGTGAGGAGACCCAAAAGATTCGCGTGAACCCCCAGAGCATATTATCTTGTCTTTGTAGAGTATCTGGGCCAAACATACTCACAAATTGAGCATGGTGAACTCCCGGTGCTGGCCATATTGAGAGACCCCTCAGTAAGAAACATCTGGGAGGAGGTATTTGCATTTACAATAAGTTATTATTTGGTCCACGGGGATTAAGGGCACTGACAATTCTAACACAGTAATGCCTTTTTCTGCGCATTTCAGGCAGGCAACTGTATCATCGGGCTGCAAGGGTCAAGCAGCGTAATTGGAAATGAAAGGAACAATAAAGAACATTATTGTTATGTCTTGTCTATTGATTCCTAGTGGGTTGATAGGATTCATATTCTGGCAATCATATGTTTTTGTTACTGCTACCGCTGTACCCTCTACTGACATTCCCCTAAAACCAGCAGGTGGGACGACCATGTCAGGTGGATGAGAGAACACTGCTGATAAGGTAACATATGACAAAAGTAGATAAGGAAACCACTGCGGGGAGCTGTTATGTATACTCTTTAATCCTCCATGCCATGAGTGCCTCTAGAACGCTCATAGCAACTGAAATACCAGCAGCAAGGGCACAGTGCCTGATGTATCTCACAATGGTGCAAACGCGAGGAAGATTCCAAGGGAAGACAGCAACATTGAGATGGTTGTCCAAAGGAACATTCCCACACAAAGACAATTACATTAAGATATTACACATGATGAACAATTATTGGCAGCTAGATGAAGCCATACAGTGCATAACTGACAGACCTGAGAAGAGAGAAACGAAGACTATCACATTGATGTAATTGCCATGTCCCTGGACAAGAGTGAAGGAGATAGGGGGAGATCCTAGCTGCTTGGAAAGGCCACAGATACTAGTGTATGGATGAGCATACACTAACAATGGATGGCCAGGTGGAGTGGTGGGAAGCAAGGCACTGACACTAGCCCAGTCACCGGTGAACAAGGTGCAGGAAGAGAATGACAAGCTGGGCCGATGCAGATAATCCCTCGGAAGACACCAGCCCTGTGCTATCAGAACAATGGTGAGGTTGAAGTTAGTGAGAACGTTGGGTGCAAAACATTTTAACAACTAGCAGCTATGAGAGCGGGAATGGCAGTGCTGATGGATCACTACTGGGCTTGTGGATCGAAGGTGTATGAAAAGCTGCCACCTGAATGGGGAGGGGTATGCTTACTGGTACACATCAACATGCCCTTGTTGATTGTACACAAATGAAAATGAACAACAATACAAGAAGGAAGAGATCAATGGGGTGACACCAACGGCTCAGTCGGTGAAGCCAGAAGGAATGAGGATAGTGAAAAGAGGGGGGAATTACTTCTCAAAAGCGTTAGATCCAAGCATAGCACGGGCTGTTCAGCAGGACACAGATGTTCTTTGCATCAATAAAACCAGGGATACAGACATACATGAACGCCAAGTGGTTACAGATCACTTGTTGGGACAAGATGGTAATGATTAATTCTATGGTGAATTGGCTCAATGAAATAAAGGAAGAGCTCAGAGCAATACAATTGGTGGCGCTCCAGAATAGATATGTTCTGGATCTCCTCATGGCTATGGAAGGAGGAGTTTGTGCAAAAATAGGGAGTTACAGTTGCACATTCATTCCTGCCAATGACAAACATAACAGAACTCTCTCAGATGCAGTAGCACAGCTGGCACAGATGCATGCCAAAATGGAAGATGAAGCATGAGGAGCTGCGAAGGACAAGAGTTGGCTGGCATACATATACTCATGGATGCCATCATGGCTATCAGACCGATTGAAGGTGATAGCAAAAGATCTCGTGCTGGGAGCAGCATCCATGTGTGGGATCAAAATCTGCATGTCATGGGGAAATAAAACAGCAGAGAAGGCTGTAGGAATACATATCCTGATTGATTTGAACATAGGAGGGACGAAGGATGAAATTGTTGCCGAACAAGACAAGCTCAGATCAAAGATCGCGCAGTGTGACCTATTTCCAACTGATACAAAAAAGGTAGCAGGCGCCGCTCTCTCGAAAGAACACAGCATGATAACCTGTTCAGTGGTTTTTAACCACTTTGAGAGTTTGCAGCCATCTGATTTTTGCTCACTGTACCTTTCACAGATGGGAAATATTCATTTGCATATCACTCTTTGCCCCGCCCACATGGGCAGTCCAGCACCGAAATGCTATGGCAATTCCCTTCTGAACAAGAGTACCAACAGCAACCCCATACACATGTTTCAGCCTTGTTGGGCATCATCAGTGAGGTGAAGCTGTGCCTCTCTGAGCACAGTGAGCGGGGAGTCCATGTCTGGTTGCTCCCAGGTAACTGGATATTTCCCATCTGTGAAAGGTACAGTGAGCAAAAAGCGTGTGCTGCAAACTCTCATCTCTGAACAGGTTATCATGCCATGTTCTTTCTGGAGAGGAGCGCCTGCTACCTTTTTTGAACTATTTCCAACTGAATCCATGAAGCAGGACAACCTGCATGATCTAAAGTACTATGAAGCAAAGTGGGTTTGGTGCATCCCAGATGGAGTGTGCTGTTACATGCACTGGTCGTTTGATGACCACACAAACTATTATGGACACCTTGGATATGATATGATATGATATGATATGATATGGCATTTGTAACGTGCCTATAAACAAGTGTTTCAAGGTGTGACGAGGCAGGGAGGGGGGAACAAGGGGAGACAGACAACGATCCTACTAGGCCAGGTGTCATTCAGATTGCGCAAGTGCATGGGTAGGGGGGACAGGAAAAGTGCAAGTACAGGGTTAGTAATGAACAAGATAAATAATAAGGGCCAGCTGGTGGCAAGTGCAAGATAAGTGCAGACAAGTGCTGGGAAGGGGGGCTGTAGGGATACAGAGACAGTCCCGCAGTGCAGGGGTTGCCAGGAAGGCAGTGCAGGGGAGAGTGGCTGGGCCAAGGACCGAGATTGGTGAGTGGCCCAGTTGCTGATTCAGTACAGTTTCAGTGATTTAGCAGGGGAGAGGGAGAGAGAGAAAGCAGAAGCAAAGAGGAAGGTTTTGAGGTGCTTCTGGAACCGCAGATGGTTCTCCTCAAGTTTCAGGGAGGCAAGAAGGCTGTTCCAGAGGGAGGCCCCTGCTGCGGAGAGAGATCTCCCCCCAACTCGTTGCTTGGAGCGATAACGAAGATATGGCAGCACAGAGCAAAAGGACTGTCATATAAGGATGTGGTCGACAGGTCCACCAGAGGGGGCACTGAAGAGGGATGGAGAAGTTTGCCCCCTCCTCCCCCTCATTCCCCTCCTATAAAATACATGACATGGAAGTAGGCCAGGAGATACCGTGATCGCCCATTCTATTTCTGACCGATTCCCAGTGGTCTGATGATTGACAAGTATGTTGATAGGTACCTTCCCAGCCAACCCTACAGGCCAGGTGTGGTACAAATCTACCCTGCAGCGGACGAGGAGCCCCGGGCTACACCTCAATTGACAGCATTGATTACAGCACCATGAAGCCATGTTGTTGGCGTCGATAGAGACACCACTACCTAGCAGCATTAGACATTAAGCACACGTGCCATCTGCACTTCAGGACACAAACATGAACTCAAAAACACAAAGAACATGAGCGTACAGTTCTATAGTTAGAGGACAGATACAAATATATACTGTCATTGCTTTTATTATTTTGCCATTAGCTAAATGCAGAAACACAAAACCTGCAAGAAGCAAGCGATCCTGAGCAAAGGTTGCAGATGATTACATAAAAATAACCTTATGGAACTGCAGGAGCAACTATGGGACCTGACAGAAATAAGTGTGACTAACCTATGGAGAATATAGAATAGCCCAAACACTGTAGACAATGCATTATGGTTTAGGAAAACTACAGCAGGCCAGAGGCCTTTCAGCAAGAGCTGAGCTGAGCTGAATTCAGGCTCAACAGAGAGCAATGTGGGTGAGACAGGACCCGCTGCCAAGGCCTCAAGATACAGGTGACATTCCATTCCCTGACCAACAGTAGCACCAGCTGCAATAAATGCAAATAATTCCTCATGATTCAGAGCTGCACAGCTCCAAATCATGGTCTCCGAACACGTGACCCAGCCGATGCAGACAATGGACAACAACCAGCACTGGGAAATGGAGCCGATCTCACGCCACCAGATAGAGGACTGCAACACAGATGTTACAATGTGAGACAAGTGTTGCACAGAGTGAACAAGCACTCTTATATACTAAGGTGGTACACACAATTTCCAATGCAGACACATAGGGACTCATTAGGAGTTTTGAGGCAGCCATGCCCTTAATTATGGCATGACTGCCTCCAAACTTGGGTCTGGGTCCGGGTTCCCTGAATGGGGAATTACCGGGCCATCACGACCTAGGAGGGCCCAGTATTTCCCCATTCAGGGAACCCAGACCATCCCCATTCCCATTTGAGCCCCCATAGCCCGTTGTGAGCATGCTGGTCCCCTCGCAGGACACGCAAAGGATGTCTGGTCTGACCAGACGTCCCGAGTGGGTCCCGCAAGGGAACCTCATAATGAGGCGACATGGGTTTAATGGTGCCAGCACCTTTACCGGCGCCGTTAAACACATACCGCCAGGGTCGTAATGAGGCCCATAGTCTTTCTTATTACCTTGAAAAGATACACCAAGAACTGAGAACTTTTGCATATCCCAGGCCTGGGGACATCAGCACTAGCCAATCACACTTTAGTATCCTAGGGGTGGGTAGAAATAGGCAAGAACCAAAGGTAAGACCTCACACTGCAAATATGTTATAGCTAGTGACAGGGGGATGGACCAGGCTAGCCACCTGACATGTGAGGGCCAGTATAGTGTCCACTATAGGTGGTATATTACTCAGTACCCAATCCAGTGGTCTGATTTCTGGAGAAGGGCCCAGGTTGTAGCATCACTCTGACGTCATTAGGGTACAAATCTGGCCTGTGATGCAGGAGAAGTTAGATGTCCAGGATTTCTTCTCTACCTGTGCTGATCACTGTTAGTTTGGTTTGTAATAAACGGCAGTTTGAACTTGCTGTTTGACTGAGTACTCCATTAGTCCTTTGGAAGGTGTTGGGCCTTCTGTTAGTCAGTGAAATCCTAGTGGCCGTCTGACATACCTGGGAGTTTGTTCCAACAGACTTTCCCCCTAGAAGGGGAGATTCTGTATCATAATAAATACTCCCTCTTGAAAGGGAGACTATGTACATAATTAACTATCCCTCATGTTGTGAGAGAGGCTCTGTGTCAGAATAACCTCTCCCCTTGAAGGGGGAGACTCTGAATCATAATAAAATCTCCCCCTTGAAGGGGAAACTCAGCAGCATACTAAACTCTCCCCCTTAATGGTGGAGATTATGTAGCATACTAAACTCCCCGCTTGAAGTAGAGGCTCTATAGCAGGGGGGGAGGGCTTGTATCAGAATACACTCTCTGATTTGAAGGGCAGACTGTGGAGCAGAGTAAACCCTCCTGCTTGATGGGGGAGACTCTGTATCAGAAAAACTCTCCACATTGAAGGGGGGACTGTGGAGCAAAATACACTCCCCTGCTTCATGGGAGAGACTCTGTATCAAAATAAATGCTCCCCATTGAAGGGTAGGCTCTGGAGCAGAATAAGCTCTCCCTCTTGATGTGGGAGAATATGTAGCACAATGCACTCTTCTCCCTGAGGGGGAGACTCTGTAGCAGAATACACTCTCCCACTTGATAGGGGAGACTCCATATCAGAATACATGATCACCCTTGAGGGGGAGAATCTGTAGCTGAATACACTCTCCCCCTTGAAGATGGAGACTCTGTATCAGAATACATGCTCCCCCTTGAAGGAGAGACTCTGTAGCATAAAAAAACTCTTCAAATTGAAGAGGAGGCTCTGCAGCAGAAATAAGTCTCCCGTTTCACAGGGAAAACTGTGTATTAGAGTAAAACCTCATCCTTCAAGGAGGAGAACTCTGTTTCAGAATAAACATTCCTCCTTCAAAGGGGGAGACTCTGTAACAGAGTAAATGCTCCCCCTTGAAGGGAAAGCTATGTAGCAGAATAAACTCTAAGGCTGCTGACTTGTGGGTTGCCAACAGGGCTACTCACAAGGATTCTGGGGCAACTCAGAAGAAGGATGAGGTAAAGCAGCCAAAGAAAGACCACAAAGAGAATTCCAATAATTCTAATCCAAAAGAGGGCCCCAAACATAACCAGGGTAAGCCACATGGGAAACCGAACCAGGCTAGTGTACCCTCTGGTCCCAAACCAGATGGAGGTCAGCACAAACCCCCATTCAATAAAGCATTTGGTAAATGCTTTGTTTGTGGGTCAACTGACCATGTGAAAGGAGATCCCAGATGTAAGGGTAAACCTTCAGGGGTCCACAATGTCTCCTTAGCCTTCTCCCAGGTGGATGAAGTACCTATAGCCAGTGGAAACTTTCAGTTACTAGCTGATGAGCCCATGAGAGTCTCAGCTAGTGTTTCTTTGGTGTCCTTGGGTCTTTGGGAACAACAGAACTTAGATGTCTATAACTCAATCCCAGATAATACTAAAGAGTATTACAAAGATAGTGTGCCTGTGAATGGTCAGGAAACCCCTGCCATCAGAGACACTGGAGCCAGCATAACTGTGGTTGATGAATGTTTTTTCAAGGTGGAGGATGTTGATTAGGCACCCAAACACCTACCCAAGTTATCTGGAGGCCCTGTGCAAATGGTTCCCCAGTTACCAGCTCTCATCCAGTGTAATGACATGACTGTCAGGATACCTGTAAGTGTGCAAAATAACGTGCCTGGGCGAGTCCTGTTGGGTAATGACCTAAAAACTATTGGAGTTGTGTCCAGTACCCCCAGGCCACCCAGAATAAGGAATCAGGAGCTCACAAGGTCTGCTAGGGAGAGAACCTTGAGAGGCTTTCCTGGGGAGTTGATAGAAGAAAATATCACCCCAAGTCCACAGTTCTTACTTACTGCTATTGCAAGACAGAAAGAGACCAAGGGGAAACCCAAGTCTGCCAGTAAGACACCAGCAAGCACTCCTGTGCCCAGAAGGACATCCCCAAGATTGTCCAAAGTCACCTCTGTGACTCCTCCACCAGCTGAGGCTGAGTGTGAGGTTCAACCCTTTATGGTTCAACTAGATACTAAGGAATCAGATCTAGAAGAAGATCTTACTGTCACGACCACAGCCCCTGGTCCTGGCATTCGGGCCCTCAGGACCACATCACAGTATTCCTGCGGGGCAGAATGCGAATACTCAATAATCATAATCCACCCGGACGTCCAGTATAGAAACCTCGGACACTGACCAGTTAGCCCAGATGCTGGGGCAATTACGCCGAAGTGCATTCAACCAGACAAGAGACCAATGCATTGTGGAGAGAACTAATAATGGCCAAGGAACGCACAGATGATCTAAGTAGACAACTCCTTCAGTCGCAGGCCAGACAAGCTCCATTGCCTGGGGACATTCCATCTATACCAGCACCACCAGTGAATCCGGTACAGATCACCCTTCCTGGAGCAGTTCCTTTAGCCCCTCTGGAGCGTTTCTCGGGGGACCCTAGGAAGTACGCAACTTTTATGAAACAATCTTGCCTACATTTCCTTTGCAGACCTGGGGCATTTCCTAATGACCAGTCACGAGTGGCCTTTGTACTGTCTTATCTGACTGGTAGTGCTGCAGATTGGTCTGTGCCTTTTGTTAGACGGAATGACCCCCTGCTATGCGATTTTTGGGGTATCCAGCAGGAGATGGCAAAACTCTTCGCCCGCCGTTCGCATGGGCAAGCTTTAGACAATGAACTCTTGTCCCTCCATCAGGGAAACCAAGACCTATTGACTTATATAGTGACATTCAATAGGTTAGTGGTCGAAGCAGAGTGGCCAGAAGACAAAAGGACCATGTTATTCCATGCAGAGAGGAGGAGACTGTGGGCCAAACTCCTGTATTCCAGATCAGATCCTTGGCACAGCGGGAACCCAGGGAAGAAGGATCTGGGTCAAAGTCAGTCCAACCAGATTGGGTGGCATCCCTGTGGATACCAGGTGAGCGTTACACTTGCTCTGGTTGGAGATCTTGACCCTGTTGAACATCCTGAGCTGCAGTCTTTACTGGCAGAAGGTGGGCCCAACAGGGCAGACTTCAGCAGGGGACAAAGAGAGTGTGCTACTCTTGAAGGTCTTTGCCTACAGGCAGCTTCTCATCTCAATGGGACTGAGCTTGGGAAGTATAGGTTGCACTGGGAAGATGTCCTCTTCTACAGTGAACCAACTGAGTCAACCCCTGGAGAATGCAAAAGACTTGTAGTACCTCTAGTGAACCGACTCCAATTTCTGCATTTAGCCCACGAGATACCTTTGGCTGGTCACTTAAGTTTTAAGAAGACCAAGGAAAGGCTCTCTCTTTACTTCTACTGGCCTAAGATGTGTTCAGAAGTAGACAATTCTGCAGGAGCTGACACACTTGCCAAACCTCTGGCAAGAGTTGAGCCAAGAATGTGGTGCCCTTGGTGGCTCTCCCAGTGGTGGGAGTCCCTTTTGAGAGGGATGGGATTGACATTGTTGGTCCTCTTGACCCTCCCACATCTTCAGGCAACAGGTTTATCCTGGTTGTAGAGGATCATGCCACTAGCTATCCTGAAGCAATACCTATGAGGACTGTTATGGCTCAAGCTGTGGCTAAGGCCCTACTTGGTATTTTTACCAGAGTAGGTTTTCCTAAGGAGGTGATATCTGACAGGGGATCCAATTTTATGTCCCACTACATGCAAGCCATGTGGAAAACCTGTGGAGTCACCTTCAAGTTCTCTACTGCCTACCACCCCCAAACCAATGGATTGGTAGAGGGGTTTAACAGAACTATGAAGAACATGATAGGTGCTTTAGAAGAACCCCTTGAAAGAAAGTGGGACCTTCTACTGCCATGCCTTCTCTTTGCATATAGAGAAGTCCCTCAGGAGGGAGTAGGTTACAGTCCCTTTGAACTTCTCTATGGCCATCCAGTCAGAGGTCCATTGGCCCTGATTAAGGAGGGGTCAGAGAGTGCTCCTTCCCCCAAGCCAGTCAGAGTGACTGACTATGTAATAGGTCTCCGGATGAGAATGTCACACATGATGGCAGAGGCAAGTGATAACTTTAAGGCTGATCAAGCTCTGGTCAAGCATTGGCATCACCAGAAGGCTAACATGGTTGAGTTTACGCAAGACCACCTTGTCCTTGTTATGGTACCTACAAGGCAGACGGCCTTTCAGGACAAATGGATAGGACCCTTCAAAGTTGGGGGTAAACCTGGAGAGGTGAACTATCTGGTGGATTTAGGCAATCCTAAGGAGGTTCCTAGAGTCTTTCACACCAACCGTTTAAAGGCTTATGTCTCTAGACCAGACATAGGAGCATTGCTCCTAGCTGCAGCTCAGGAGGAGGAGGAGAGTGAACCTGTACCTGACCTCCTCAGAGACTTACCTTTAGATGAACAAGTGGAAGGAGTTAATCTCTCTTCCAGTCTCACATCTGACCAGCAGGATGAGTGCAAATTACTGTTAAATCAGTTTGCTTCCCTGTTCTCACTTTCACCAGGCTTGACCCCTTGGGGCCAACATGATATCCTCACTGGTGATTGTTTGCCTGTCAAAAGAAGGGGGTACAGATTGTCAGACAATGTACGAACCCACATAAGGAATGAGGTCAACAAGATGCTTGATCTCGGGGTTATAGAGCCCTCTATTCCATGGTCCAGCCCAGTTGTGCTTGTACCAAAGGCAGGATCTAAGGAGATTAGATTCTTTGTAGACTATAGAGCTCTAAATGCAGTCACTAAGACTGATGCCCATCCTTTACCAAGAACAGATGAGCTGGTGGACAAGATTGGTGCAGCCAAGTACCTCAGCACATGTGACCTCACGTCAGGCTATTGGCAAATAGCCCTGACAGACCATACCATGGAGAAAACTGCATTTTCCACCCCAGCTGGCCTCTACCAATTCAAGGTAATGCCTTTTGGATTAAAGAATGCACCTGCTACATTTCAGAGGATGGTCAATCAAGTTCTGAATGGGATTGAGAACTTCTTCATGGCATACTTGGATGACACTGCAGTGTTCAGTCCTACATGGAAAGAACATATTGATCACTTGGGATATGTATTGCAGGCTCTGGAACAGGTTGATCCGACCATACAAGCAAGCAAATGTCAAATTGGTCAGAGTACAGTGGTCTACCTTGGACATGAGGTAGGAGGAGGTGAAATAAGGCCATTGCCTATAAAAGTACTAGCTGTACAAAACTGGGCCACCCCTACTACTCAAACCCAAGTGAGAGCCTTCCTCGGTCTCACTGGGTATTACAGGAACTTCATTGAGAACTATGGGACCATAGCTTCTCACTTGAATGTCATCTCCTCTCCCAAATTTCCTAAAAAGGTCAGGTAGCATGAGGAGTGCAATCAAGCCTTTGAAGGTCTAAAGAAAGCCCTTTGTCAAGCTCCAGTCCTAGGAAACAAGGTGGGAAACAATAGACATGAATGTTTTGCTATTGTGTGGTCACTGAAGTAGTTTAGGCCATACTTGTATGGTTCTACCTTCATTATTCAGACTGACCACCAACCCCTGAGATGGCTGATGCAAATGAAAGGGGAAAACCCAAAACTACTCCGATGGTCAATCTGCCTGCAAGGGTTTAATTTTTCCATTGAGCACAGAGCAGGAAGTCACCACCAAAATGCTGATGGTCTCTCTAGGATGTTTATAACCGACTAGAGGTATGAGATCCATCCAGGAGTGGATTAAATCCTCCTGTCCCTTAGACTCAGGGGGGGGGCGAGTGTTAGGGAGAATTCTCAATCTATGCCTAATTTCCCTTATCTCGTGAGTCCCTCAGCAGCTTTGCTGGATTTCTGGAGTTTATTTTTTCCACCTGGTAAGAGTGTGAGCTTTTCCCCCACTGTTCCCTGTGTTTTTCCATGTGTATTTCAACTGTTTTTGTGATTGTGGACTCTGGAGTACACCCCTTCAGTAGCCCCACTCTTTGTGTGTTACACAGCACCTTCAGTGCAGTGACACAGGGTTGTCTTTTAGACTTCCCACCGACTCCATTTTCTGGGGCTGACTACAGTCCCCCAGAAAAGGGTACTGTTGCCATTAACTTTACATAGTCACTCTTAACCATGGATCCAGTACACCCCATCTTAAATGGAGTACTGGAAAGGGTTTATTCTTAGCCCTTTTTATCTATGCCTCTTGGAGCATTGTTTTGCTCCCTTAACATTAAGACTTGGCTGGTGGCAGTGGTATCTACCCTAATTTTCCTGTCGCGATTATATTACATAACATGGTAATGTTTTAGGCTACTTTAGTAGCCTTGAACTTTAAACCCGCTTGACCAAATACTTTTTATTTCAGCTCCGGTTGGGTTTAATCGCCATTTCTTTTGCTTAACATCCTTCTTTGCTCTTTCTTTGCGCGGCAAACCAGGTTTGTCTCCTTTGTTCGCCAACCTTTGTCGGGCTTCTGTCCAGAAGCCCTCCTTTGCCGTCTGGATGTCTAGGTAGGCTGAATTTCAGGGAGGGGTGTAGTCACCCCCTGCACAGGGTCCCCTTGGAGACCCAAGTCGCACTTTGTGTTGATTGGCTGAGGTGGTTGTCCGGGCTGGACAACCCCCCTGCTGAGTGATTGACAGCCAGGCTGTGTGAATGGGGGATTTTGGCATAAAAGGCAGGACTCTTGTGCTAGAAGTCAGAGTCGCCACTGGAACTGCAAGGAACCAAAGAGAATCGGAGAAGAAGACGGCTGCTGCAAACCCGAGTCCCGGTGAAGCCCTGCTGCAGTTCTGAGCTATCTACCCTTCAACGACCAGAGAAGATCCAGTCCGGATTCTTCTTCCCTTGAGCCTGGTGGGATCAACCATCTCACCCTTTCTTCAGTCAGAGAATGCTCTCCTGGGTCGAAATCACTGCTGTGCCGTAGTGTTCCGGATAGCCATCAGAAGAGCCCTCTCCTGATTTAAAGGAGTGCACCTTTTATTCATCGTTGTCTTTTTCGCTGCTGCTGCCCTCATCCCTGGGTAGTGCAGATCGCTACAGACATCCTGCTTCTTGTCCCCACGACTGAAGCCGCAGGACCCGTGAGTCTGCAGGAACTAACAGGAACAACTGCCGTGGCACCAGCTTTCTCCAACGGAATAAGGTACTGTGCACATTTGGTCATTCTCTCCGACTGACCATCCGGAATCGGAGTGCACCCTTTTCCTCCACGAAGATTTGTTCTTTCTTCCCTCCCTCGTATAACTTTTCCTTCCATCTGACAATATCTAAGTACTCCTGGCATCTCGAATCTCAAACTGTTCAACGTGTGATGCTCTGCAACTGAGCATCTGCTCCATTGACACTGGCGCAGGCCTATTGACTTTAATCTGTATCTTTGAACAAGTCCTCCGATTCCCTTGCCTTGACAAAAGTGTTGCTGTGATTTTTAACCACTTTTCCCTTGTTTGAAATTCTAAAGTACAAAGTGTGTTTTAACTTCGTGAGCATTTCTATCCGCGGGTACGCGTTAGTATCGCAACACTGGTCTGACAAATCCTAAGGTACTTAGCTTGAATTTACTGGAACAAGTGGAAGTAGTTGTGTGTGGTGTATTTTATGTGTGGTTTTGCATTTATAGAAGTGAAGTGTTTTGTGAACAGATGGTTTGAAATGAATGTACTTATATTTTTGACCTGAAACCAGTGTTTGCTTGAGTCACAGTAAATGTGGTCCTTTGTGTAATCTCTAATACTGCTCATTTACTCTTGAGATAAGTCTGGCTGCTCCACTACTGCTACCACTTTAACACTGTAGTACAGGCTTCTACCAAAGGTGAACTTGTATTACCACTTGTAGTCTTAATTGTGTGTAATGGTCCATAAGGGCACTGCACAGGATTCTGCCTAACAAGAACCCTGTTTATCCAATTCCAAAGGGTTGCAGATCAGCCAAGCTAATTTATTCTTAATTAAAAATCCAGGAAAAACCGCATTTGTTGCATCAAACATAAAAACAATACTTGCTTAGCTTTAACTCTGAGGGATAAAAAGCAACTGAGATCTGTATTCTTTGTAGCCACAATCTTTTTCATGTTTGCTAATCCAGCAGACTTTTTAGTTTAGATCACTTTGAAGTTTCATCAGTAACTCATCTGACAGCTGTCATTCAGGTATCCCCAGGTACTGCACCCAGATTTTGACGGGGGCTGTCAGTTTACAGACAATCCAGTTTGTCTGGTTAAAGTTTTGCTCTTCATATTAGGAATTTTGCATGTTCGCAATGCTTCATTAGATCACATGAATTTTAGCGGCAAGCAAGATTTTGAATGTGGAGAAGTGTTGTGTTATAGGCATTTTGGATTTTTTTTTAGCACAAAGCAAATGTCATTTATAGGCACATTTTGGATTTTCATTTGCAAAGTGCTGCTTCTCTCTCTGCACTTGGTTTGCTGGTCATGCAGCCCACTGGCACATTTTCTGCAGTGTGTGCTTTATTCCTCCACACATGCACCATGGGTGTCCGGTTGTGCATCCATCTTTTTGTGTGTTTGAGAATGGGGTTTTCGCAGGTTTTTGGCGCACACAAGAGTTTTCCGCCATTGTTGCAGTTTCTTTCACCATCACTATCAGGATGATGCCGCATAGCACAGCGGTGTGGGTCAATTCATTCTATAGACTGAATATTGATGTTGATTATTATATATTTTACAAATTCACTTGTGTTAAAGTTGGGATACTGACAGAAGTGGGTTGTCCTTAAGAAAATAAGGATGAACTCCTGAGGTATTGCAAGCATTGACAAATATGTAACAGACCTCTGCATACCCAACTGGCATGGAGGATGGCGAGATGTCCATGGGTTAGCAAATAGATCTATAACATACAACTAAACTGCCAATGTTGTGCTATAGTCACATATTTTCTGTTCTACTTATGTTGCAGTTTATATCTGTGTTATGTGGTGCAAGTCTTTTCTGTGTGAATCATGTATGAGTATTTTATGGTGCTAATTTATAAATATACATGTTGTGCGAAAATAGGAATACATGTATTATTATGTGTAGATTGAGGTATGGAGAATGAATTCCACCATAGCATCAAAACCTTTTCCTTCTTATTTGTTTCCCTCTGTGTCACCCCCCCCCCCTCTCGCCGGCTCCTTATCTTCTCTCACACCACCACCTTGACGCACTAAAATGCTAAAATGTGTAGGTTCACCCTTGCAATGCATTCCCTTCCCCATGGGTGCCTGCTGTTCTTCCCCTGCCTATTACACCCCAGAGAAAGGAACAGAAGCTAACACAGAAAAGTATACTCTCAAACACCCATGATGACTTTTCCAACATCCAACCCTCCGTCACTCTCACTGGTGGCTCCAGGCCCAACCCAGCATTATCCCTTCTTTCTGTCAACTCAGTAATGTATCAGTAAAGAGGTAAGGGTACTTTGCACCAGAAGTGACTTCATATGTTGATAACGTTGCACCAGGAAAGCCTGCTACTCCTCAGTAAAGGTTCTAAGATATCATGAATCAAATATGCCATCTTCTCCATCTTCTCTATCCCAAATAAAAATCATCAGAGCATCTAGTTCCAGTGGTGTACTTACTATGAGCTCCAGTACGAGTTTGGCAGAGTGGCAAAAAAGGGATGGCAACGGAATTGCTACTACTTTTACCAAATCCTGGGATTTACCGCCATCTTCACGCTGGAGGCAAATTATCCACTTCACCACTTAAAAATCGGCAAAATCGTCTGGATTACCCCAGGCAGAATTACCACCAGAGGTAATTCTGACAAAATCTCCATGGAGTCCTATGGACAACAGAAATTGGTGACTTACATCACAGGAATAAGTGCTGATAACAGTAATTCAGTTTGGCGGTGGTTTAGCAGAATTATAGCCAAACTAACGCCAAAATGATAATGAGGGCCCATGTATCTTTTCTGGCTGAAATGCTCTGCTCAATAATTCTGGGTCATCGGGCAATCCCACCACACAAGATAGTATGTCCCTCGCCTGCCACATCCTCTCAGACAGAGAATATCTTTGAAATATCTTGAAGAGTCTCACCGGGTCTAGATGCCATCTCTGAATTATTATATAATTAATTAGTACAGTGTGTGTTTCTATACAGGATATGGGTACTTCCCTAGTTTTATGTTTTAGGGGAAACCTATCTCAAGCAGGGAAGAACTGAAAAACACTGCATAGGACGTGAAAATCGGTTGCCTCTCACTTACACTACCGCATCAATTGTGATTGTGGCCCCACATGTCTGAATGCTTAATAAATAATCAGCAGTTGGCACTAGAGTATCTTTTTCATCAAAAATTCATTTTGATTCTTTCATTATTTCTAAAAAAAACTTTTTTTGTTTGTTTTTCTCATAAATTTTACAAAATAAACATAATCATATAAATAATCTCATCAGTGATGAACAAAAATGTTCTAAACGTTGTGTTTGTGCGCAGGGTTTAGTACACAGTGACTTTAGCATATCCAGTACACCATTTTCTACAAATGGCTTGTCAGGTGTATTGACCCATGTTCGAGTTATTATGCTGCAACATTTAGTGCTGTGGGCTTAGAAAATGCAAGATGGCTGAAAATCCCACATTTGCGCCAGAATTCAGGAAAACCGCGCAGTTTTGCGCACACCAAAATGGTCGCCTGACCAACCACCTACCAGTGCGAGCATGATGGGCCAGAAGCGCCATGAGTGAAATGTGGTGCCAAAGGAAAAACAGCAGTGCCTGTTAGCTCAAAAAAGCGCTTTGAAATCACCTTTGTTTCTCTGAATGCAAGCTCAAAATGCATATTTCAAACATTGCAAGATAGTTAATACCGGAGACCATTGCCAGACCCTATCCTTTGGCTGCACATAGAGCGAAATCAGAGCAAAGGAATATGGCGCTGTTCAAAATCCGTTTTAATTAATGTCAAAAATTGCTAAAATCATGGGCACAAAACCACCAAACAAAAATACAACTTCTGGTTGGGTGTTCTACAGTACTCCACTGCAGAATCCACATCAATACTATGTTAGCAAGGATCATATGCATTCAAGTAAAATCCCCTTTTTGAAATGTATTAATTCAATACAGCTGCCAAAAAATGGGTGCAGTACCGGTGCTTGACACTGACTGGCGCTAGCGATCTAAACTCTGACAGGAGACCTGTATTTCAGGAGCTGAAAAGGAACCTGAGTCAGCTGGGACTTCAAAGCCTTGCTGGTCAATGAGAATTCTTCACACCTACCTTTCCCAGGCCCTATACCAGAAGGCAGTCTGATTTAATTAAAAGTTCAAGAGGCCTCTGTCCATGGGAAACCTTCTGCTGCCCCACCAAAAGGAGATCACACCTCTCTGATTGAATCAGGGGAGGGGTACCTGGGACTGCAGGGAAACAGAAAAATGAACTTCCCTTGGCTCAAAGCAATTGCTACATCAGGGGGTCGTAAATGGCTTCGTCTTGGAAGGAACTGGGAGGGGCACTGCCTCTGTGAGCCAGCTGAGCTTGGAGGCGGGGACGAACAAGGAATTCCCCCATGTGCTATGGGACCTAAACGCGCCCATCTGGGCCAGAGCATAATTTTAAAAAGATGGATAATTCATAGTATAAAATTGTCAAAATTATATGAATAATATCATTATTCCTGGGATTTCTCTGCGCACATTTTAAGAGGTGTTAGGACTCTGTACGATGTTCTGAGACCGAAACCCGTGATTTATTAATATTACAGACACTGTGGTTATCTCAGAAAATTGAAAACCTATTGTAATGTGCTCAGGGAGGGGTTGCAGGTCTGTGTAAAATTTGATGCCGAACCGACCATGGCAAAATCCACTAAAAGCGCAAAAGGTTGTCGTTTTTTAACCCAAGCACGCAGGAACATGGGGCTTGAACAGAGAACTGTCTTAAATTCATCTGTGATGTGTACATGTATTATGAACCACTTGTGTATCTGGGAAACATATTTGATTATGAAAAATTGGGTTCTAAGTAAAAGCAAAGGGGCGTTTCTTCAACAGATTGTAAAAGGGTAACATCACTCTGACTCACAACTCAGTTATCCAGTTAAAGGACAAAAAATTCCTCTAACCTATCAGGATCCTTAGAAGGTTGGGCATAGAAAGTTAGCCTTCCCACCCACTTTCAAAAGACAAAAAAAGAGCCACTGAGACCCAGGTAGGACTGCTCTTTCCACTTTCTTGCAAAGCACTTTGCCGGACCAGACAATATCCAGAAGGACCATATCCAGAACTTAGAGTCCAGATTCCAGAACTTTGAAGCAGAAGGCCTACTGCAAGCTAAAAGTATTCTTAGCTGGCCTTACAATCTTGCAAACTGATTTTACCCCAGACTTCCAAGGGGCACATCAAAATAAAACAGCCGGGCTGTGCTGTTTCTGCTTCTTTGCCAAGAACTTACGCCAGAACCAGACCCAGAGGGCAGTGCTGTATCCAGAACCGCAGACCAGACCAGACCGCTGTGCAGTACCAAGAACTTTTGCCAGAACCAGAGATCCAGACAAGCAGAGCAGAGCTGACCCAGATAGCTGCGACTTCAGAACCACCCGCCAGAAGTCCAGTCTAAACCTGTTGACCAGATCTTGATGGCCTATTTCAAATTTATAGTGTGAGTATCCAGCCAGAACTGTGCAGAACCGATCTCTTAGTTTAAAATAATCTAATTCAAAACATTTCCACCTACCTAGAACTGCATCATAACAATCGTGTGTCCATTCTGTGATTTCAAACCTGTGAAAGTGTCATTTGTCATTTGAATCTTACTTTATTTCTGAGAATCTACCTTCATTAAATCGTCCGTATCTTTTGAACAGCACGTCCTAGAAGCGAGATTTAACTTTCATTTTAAAGGTAAAATCCTAGCTTTCCAACAGACCTGGATTTCAGAAGCTGAATTGGAACCTGAGTCAGCTGGGACTTCAAAGCCTTGCTGGTCAATGAGAATTCTTCACACCTACTTTTCCCAGGCCCTATACCAGAAGGCAGTCTGATTTAATTTAAAGTTCAAGAGGCCTCTGTCCATGGGAAACCTTCTGCTGCCCCACCAAAAGGAGATCACACCTCTCTGATTGAATCAGGGGAGGGGTACCTGGGACTGCAGGGAAACAGAAAAATGAACTTCCCTTGGCTCAAAGCAATTGCTAAATCAGGGGGTCATAAATGGCTTCCTCTTGGAAGGAACTGGGAGGAGCACTGCCTCTGTGAGGCAGTTGAGCTTGGAGGCGGGGACGAACAAGGAATTCCCCCATGTGCTTTGGGACCTAAACAAGCCCATCTGGGCCAGAGCATAATTTTAAAAAGATGGATAATTCATAGTATAAAATTGTCAAAAGTATATAAATAATATCATTATTCCTGTGATTTTTCTGCGCACATTTTAAGAGGTGTTAGGACTCTGTACGATGTTCTGAGACCGAACCCCGTGATTTATTAATATTACAGACACTGTGGTTATCTCAGAAAATTGAAAACTTATTGTAATGTGCTCAGGGAGGGGTTGCAGGTCTGTGTAAAATTTGATGCTGAACCGACCATGGCAAAACCCACTAAAAGCGCAAAATGTTGTCATTTTTGAACCCAAGCACGCAGGAACATGGGGCTTGAACAGAGAGCTGTTTTAAATTCATCTGTGATGTGTACATGTAGTATGAACCACTTGTGTTTCTGGGAAACATGTTTGATTATGAAAAATTGGGTTCTAAGTAAAAGCAAAGGGGTGTTTCTTCAATAGATTGTAAAAGGGTAGCATCACTCTGACTCACAACTCAGTTATCCAGTTAAAGGACAGAAAATCCTCTAACCTATCAGGATCCTTAGAGGGTTGGGCATAGAAAGTTAGCCTTCCCACCCACTTTCAAAAGACATAAAAAGAGCCACTGTGACCAAGGTAGGACTGCTCTTTCCACTTTCCTGCGAAGCACTTTGCCGGACCAGACAATATCCAGAAGGACCATATCCAGAACTTAGACTCCAGATTCCAGAACTTTGAAGCAGAAGGCCTACTGCAAGCTAAAAGTATTCTTAGCTGGCCTTACAATCTTGCAAACTGATTTTACCCCAGACTTCCAAGGGGCACATCAGAATAAAACACCCGGGCTGTGCTGTTCCTGCTTCTTTGCCAAGACCTTACGCCAGAACCAGACCCAGAGGGCAGTGCTGTATCCAGAACCGCAGACCAGACCGCTGTGCAGTGCCAAGAACTTTTGCCAGAACCAGAGATCCAGACCAGCAGAGCAGAGCTGACCCAGATAGCTGCGACTTCAGAACCACACTCCAGAAGTCCAGTCTAAACCTGTTGACCAGATCTTGATGGCCTATTTCAAATTTATAGTGTGAGTATCCAGCCAGAACTGTGGAGAACCAATCTCTTAGTTTAAAATAATCTAATTCAAACCATTTCCACCCACCTAGAACTGCATCATAAAAATCGTGTGTCCATTCTGTGATTTCAAACCTGTGAAAGTGTCATTTGTCATTTGAATCTTACTTTATTTCTGAGAATCTACCTTCATTAAATCGTCCGTATCTTTTGAACCACACGTCCTCGAAGCGAGATTTAACTTTCATTTTAAAGCTAAGATCCTAAGCTTTCCAACAGACCTGGATTTCAGAAGCTGAATTGGAACCTGAGTCAACTGGGACTTCAAAGCCTTGCTGGTCAATGAGAATTCTTCACACCTACTTTTCCCAGGCCCTATACCAGAAGGCAGTCTGATTTAATTAAATGTTCAAGAGGCCTCTGTCCATGGGAAACCTTCTGCTGCCCCACCAAAAGGAGATCACACCTCTCTGATTGAATCAGGGGAGGGGTACCTGGGACTGCAGGGAAACAGAACAATGAACTTCACTTGGCTCAAAGCAATTGCTAAATCAGGGGGTCGTAAATGGCTTCCTCTTGGAAGGAACTGGGAGGGGCACTGCCTCACTGAGCCAGCTGAGCTTGGAGGCGGGGACGAACGAGGAAATCCCCCATGTGCTTTGGGACCTAACCACGCCCATCTGGGCCAGAGCATAATTTTAAAAAGATGGATAATTCATAGTATAAAATTGTCAAAAGTATATAAATAATATCATTATTCCTGTGATTTTTCTGCGCACATTTTAAGAGGTGTTAGGACTCTGTACGATGTTCTGAGACCGAACCCTGTGATTTATTAATATTACAGACGCTGTGGTTATCTCAGAAAATTGAAAACTTATTGTAATGTGCTCAGGGAGGGGTTGCAGGTCTGTGTAAAATTTGATGCTGAACCGACCATGGCAAAACCCACTAAAAGCGCAAAATGTTGTCGTTTCTGAACCCAAGCTCGCAGGAACATGGGGCTTGAACAGAGAACTGTCTTAAATTCATCTGTGATGTGTACATGTATTATGAACACTTGTGTATCTGGGAAACATGTTTGATTATGAAAAATTGGGTTCTAAGTAAAAGCAAAGGGGCGTTTCTTCAATAGATTGTAAAAGGGTAGCATCACTCTGACTCACAACTCAGTTATCCAGTTAAAGGACAGAAAATCCTCTAACCTATCAGGATCCTTAGAGGGTTGGGCATAGAAAGTTAGCCTTCCCACCCACTTTCAAAAGACATAAAAAGAGCCACTGTGACCAAGGTAGGACTGCTCTTTCCACTTTCCTGCGAAGCACTTTGCCGGACCAGACAATATCCAGAAGGACCATATCCAGAACTTAGACTCCAGATTCCAGAACTTTGAAGCAGAAGGCCTACTGCAAGCTAAAAGCATTCTTAGCTGGCCTTACAATCTTGCAAACTGATTTTACCCCAGACTTCCAAGGGGCACATCAGAATAAAACAGCCGGGCTGTGCTGTTCTTGCTTCTTTGCCAAGAACTTACGCCAGAACCAGACCCAGAGAGCAGTGCTGTATCCAGAACCGCAGACCAGACCAGACCAGACTGCTGCGCAGTGCCAATAACTTTTGCCAGAACCAGAGATCCAGACCAGCAGAGCAGATCTGACCCAGATAGCTGCGACTTCAGAACCACACGCTAGAAGTCCAGTCTAAACCTGTTGACCAGATCTTGACGGCCTATTTCAAATTTATAGTGTGAGTATCCAGCCAGAACTGTGCAGAACCAATCTCTTAGTTCAAAATAATCTAATTCAAACCATTTCCACCTACCTAGAACTGCATCATAAAAATGGTGTGTCCATTCTGTGATTTCAAACCTGTGAAAGTGTCATTTGTCATTTGAATCTTACTTTATTTCTGAGAATCTACCTTCATTAAATCGTCCGTATCTTTTGAACCGCACGTCCTCGAAGCGAGATTTAACTTTAATTTTAAAGTTAAGATCCTAAGCTTTCCAACAGACCTGGATTTCAGAAGCTGAATTGGAACCTGAGTCAACTGGGACTTCAAAGCCTTGCTGGTCAATGAGAATTCATCACACCTACTTTTCCCAGGCCCTATACCAGAAGGCAGTCTGATTTAATTAAAAGTTCAAGAGGCCTCTGTCCATGGTAAACCTTCTGCTGCCCCACCAAAAGGAGATCACACCTCTCTGATTGAATCAGGGGAGGGGTACCTGGGACTGCAGGGAAACAGAACAATGAACTTCACTTAGCTCAAAGCAATTGCTAAATCAGGGGGTCGTATATGGCTTCCTCTTGGAAGGAACTGGGAGGGGCACTGCCTCACTGAGCCAGCTGAGCTTGGAGGCGGGGACGAATAAGGAATTCCCCCATGTGCTTTGGGACCTAAACGCACCCATCTGGGCCAGAGCATAATTTTAAAAAGATGGATAATTCATAGTATAAAATTGTCAAAAGTATATAAATAATATCATTATTCCTGTGATTTTTCTGCGCACATTTTAAGAGGTGTTAGGACTCTGTACGATGTTCTGAGACCGAACCCCGTGATTTATTAATATTACAGACACTGTGGTTATCTCAGAAAATTGAAAACTTATTGTAATGTGCTCAGGGAGGGGTTGCAGGTCTGTGTAAAATTTGATGCTGAACCGACCATGGCAAAACCCACTAAAAGTGCAAAATGTTGTCGTTTCTGAACCCAAGCTCGCAGGAACATGGGGCTTGAACAGAGAACTGTCTTAAATTCATCTGTGATGTGTACATGTATTATGAACCACTTGTGTATCTGGGAAACATGTTTGATTATGAAACATTGGGTTCTAAGTAAAAGCAAAGGGGCATTTCTTCAATAGATAGTAAAAGGATAGCATCACTCTGACTCACAACTCAGTTATCCAGTTAAAGGACAGAAAATCCTCTAACCTATCAGGATCCTTGAGGGTTGGGCATAGAAAGTTAGCCTTCCCACCCACTTTCAAAAGACATAAAAAGAGCCACTGTGACCAAGGTAGGACTGCTCTTTCCACTTTCCTGCGAAGCACTTTGCTGGACCCGACAATATCCAGAAGGACAATATCCAGAACTTAGACTCCGGATTCCAGAACTTTGAAGCAGAAGGCCTACTGCAAGCTAAATGTATTCTTAGCTGGCCTTACAATCTTGCAAACTGATTTTACCCCAGACTTCCAAGGGGCACATCAGAATAAAACAGCCGGGCTGTGCTGTTCCTGCCTCTTTGCCAAGAACTTACGCCAGAACCAGACCCAGAGAGCAGTGCTGTATCCAGAACCGCAGACCAGACCAGAGCACTGCGCAGTGCCAAGAACTTTTGCCAGAACCAGAGATCCAGATCAGCAGAGCAGATCTGACCCAGATAGCTGCGACTTCAGAACCACACGCCAGAAGTCCAGTCTAAACCTGTTGCCCAGATCTTGACGGCCTATTTCAAATTTATAGTGTGAGTATCCAGCCAGAACTGTGCAGAACCAATCTCTTAGTTTAAAATAATCTAATTCAAACCATTTCCACCTACCTAGAACTGCATCATAAAAATGGTGTGTCCATTCTGTGATTTCAAACCTGTGAAAGTGTCATTTGTCATTTGAATCTTACTTTATTTCTGAGAATCTACCTTCATTAAATCATCCGTATCTTTTGAACCACATGTCCTAGAAGCGAGATTTTCAGTTTAAAGCTAAGATCGTAAGCTTTCCAATAAACGCAGATCGACATTCCAACTCCTTATAGTTTTTCCGTAATCGTGATCGACGCACTCGGAAAAAGTGCCGTGAATTGCAATTTGACTCAAATTCTCCACCTGTCAAAAATAGCTGTCTTTTGCTTGCAACTGCTGAACTCCGTTTTCAACCTGATAATCATTCATGAATCACTGATAGTGTTGACCTGAAACAATCTTAAGTAGCTATCACCTACCCTGAATCTCATATAGGGAATTAAAATCATTGTTAGCATATTTTTCACTTCATTGCAAATCACATTTAAAAGTATTTTTGACTGTTTAAAAGCATAACAGTTGCTCTATGCTTGCTAGGGGGGAACTGGAATTTGTATTGCATTTTGTTTGTATTCCTGAGAACTGTGTGCTCTCTTTTTCATCTCTTTATATTGCATAGGGGGGAGGGAATTGTCACAAGGAAAAGTGATCAAATTATCTCTTGTTGAAACCATATCAGTTTATTTCTGTGCTGCATTCTTTCCATCATTGCTTTTCCTTGAAACCATAAAAGTATTCTCTGCTACCTTATCCTTTCTATACTAACTCCTCACTGATTGAAAAGAGTGTGCAATTGCAACACTACCCATTGTTGATCAACATTATATTCATAAGTGTGCTATCAAATATTAATTTATTCATAAAAGTGTGATATATATATATATATATATATATATATATATATATATATATATATATATATATATATATATTGTTTAATTTTTTAAATAAACCGTTTAATTTGCAAAACAAACCTGCTTCTTGGCTCAGTGAGGTCAGGGGGATTCAAAGAGAGGGGCGTTATACAAGGGTTTATCATCCAGATTTATGAACTTGTCATAACAATATCTAAATAAGGGCTTCCCTTGGGCATCCCAGACTAGGCATTGACTTAGTTGGAGTGCTGAATTGGAGTCACTAACAGAGTGGGGGCTCGAGCTGGGACGTCTGGATTAGATCTACCACTTGTGCAGCTTAAAATAGTGTGCTAACTGACAGGATACATAAATCCTGTTGGATCACCACGCTGTATTATACTGTAAAAGCACCCCTCAAAAGAAGGACGCTCTAAGGAGACGGTCTGTTTTGCAAAATAAAATACAAACTTCTGTAAGTCAGGAAGGAAATCAATTTCCAGAATGACGACCTTGGTAGATATCAAAACAGCCAGAGAGCACCTCTTACATAAGCTATTTGTGAGAGGCGAATGGACGGAACAGGACCAGACGGTGTGGTTGCAGGCAATCACACCCCAGATCACTGCAACAAGGTTAGACATATGGGGAGATCAGGGTCCATTACATGTGGCCCTGAGTGAACTATATATGGCCCCTAAAGCCAAAGTTGAGCACGACAAGATTTTCAGGATAGCAGCATATTTATATTTATATATGGGAGCCCTGCGCAGAATACTTCTAAGCCCAGAAGGCCCTCGGGCCAGTCACAGACAAGGAGTCAAGGAGGTAGTCCCAGAAATGGGGTCCCGAACTCCCCTGACTATGTAAGTCCCCGCTACAAGGGAAACCGACCCATCCTGGGTTATGTGTGGACTCCTCCAGCCCAAGGGGGGGGATCCAGCCAAGCGCCTAACCCGGGGAACTTCCCTCCTAACTTCCCCCAGGAGGGCAGAAATTCACCAAACCCTGGCCAGAACTTTTTTCCCAGGTATCCACCCAACTTCCAGCCCCACAATCATCCATCCTTCTTTTCCCACTTCCCTGAGGCCAGACCACGTAATCCGGGAGATGGGAGGCCAAGGGTGGATGGGTACCCAAATCTTCCCAACCTGGGATACTTGATGTATCCTGCCTCCTGCAGGATTTACCCTGGGCCAGTAACAACAAGGAGCAGGAACCAGGCTGACCCAGGTATGTAGGAAAGGAAACACGCTTTATTGTCTTGGTTACAGGTGCAGTATAGAATATAGAAGAGAGAGATCATCAGTAGCTTCTTCCCTGGTTCCCTGCCCAGCTCCCTGTCCTTTAACCGTCACCTTTGGAATCCCCAGGTGCCCCAACACTCCAGGCTCCCCTAGCATTCCAACACAGCTCTTACACTGACTCAGACCTCATTCATACATATGCAGGATACAACAATACTACCAGAGAAGGGATAGCTACCCTTCCCGGGATCAGCCCAGGGGAGAAAACCGAACCCCGTATCAGTCTGAGCGGGTTTCACAGTTAGAGAGCCAGGTCCAAAATATGGCACGGGATCTGGGTCACATGCTGAGGGCTCAACAGAACCCTCAGATGAGCATGCCGGTGCAGAATGCCCCAAACTCTGGGCCTGGTGCTCCAGAACAATGACGGGGGCAGCACCCCGATAACCCATTGGTTCCTAGGGAGGAGGCACAAGGGGGAGGGGGTGTAAAGCCTTGCAGGAAGCTTCCTACCCCACTTGTAAACAGCCCCTGGAAACAAAGGAACCAGAAACAAAATCTCCTACCCCTGAAAGTCCGCCACCCAAGGAGCAGAGAGGAGGTAGGAGAAAAAAAGGACCCAAACAGACCCAGTTTGTGGAGGAGGTACAGATCTTCCAATTTGAGCGAGAGGGATCCTCAGAGGATCCTGGGAAAAGGATCTTTTCCTTCAGAGATGGGGGTAGTCCTCCCAAAGAAAAATGGGTCCCAAGGGATCCAAATCCAGACTGGGTAGATGTGGGGACTGAGCTAGCGCCGCCCATCATCTCATCCCAGAACCAACAGCATCAAAATCCCCTGGTTCAAACCCATTCTGGTGACTGCCTCCAGAAAGGGGGGGCAGCCCAGAAACAGAACCAGGGGAACCCACAACGGCTCTGATTTCCAGTTGCCAACTTTTTCTTGCAGATTCCCATGACTCTCCACAGAATTCTGCCCAGATCTCTTCGCTCGCAATGTCTAAAACTAAAAAATTAGCCCACAGTTGTCCAAAAAATGTGCATTACTGTGCCCCCTTAAGGAGAAGCAGGGAAGATACTATGCCCCGGTTCAAGTGCAGGGGCAGGGTACAATTTTTCCACTGGTGGACACTGGATCCCAAGCTACCCTTCTGTCCAAAAGGGCATTTGATGAACTAAATGCAGGAAGGGGGGAGAATTAGCGAATTCCTCTCACCTCTCTTCCTGGACAACTTCAGAACTTTGACCGGAAGGAAATTCCCGTCGAGGGGACTGCAGATTTGGACATCAAAACTGGGCGACACAAGGTGAAAACCCCGGTCATAGTAGTGACTCCAGAGGGCACCCCTTGTTTACTAGGGAATGACCTTCTGAGAAGGTTGTCACCCCTAATAGATTGCGTAAACAAGGTCCTCTGGACCCAGACTAGCCGACCAATAAAATTAAAACAGAGTGTCAACCATGTTAGTTTAAACGGCACATGCCACATGGTTGAACAAAAATCTGACCCAGTAGAATTTCACTTCCAGAACAACCAAATTCCAGACGTGACAGTAATAGCAGTAGGACAACAGACTGGTGATGGGGGTCCTCTCTATTTCTGCAAATAAACCTTCCTTCCAGTTTAAGGTGGTATTCCACACTGGAAGGAAACACTCTGAAATTCTTTACGAATCCACAATCGGACATTCCCACTCCAATAGTCCAGAAAGATGTGAAATCAGCTCAGAGCATGGCTGATATTCAGCAAATTGGAGAGCAGCTGTTCATCCCTGTTAAGTTAAATGATGGGAAGGACTCTGTTCTCGTCCGAGTGTGTGTGAACAACGGTAAGAGCTTCTTCAGCGAAGCCATGTTCCGCCAACTCCCAAAAGATCCAGCCATTTCCACATTCAAACTGATAGACAAATGGGAAATGGATCGGAAACACCCAATTCCAAACATCTCCTGCCAAGCAGGTGTATGCCCAAAATCTCCATTGACAACAAGAGCATAGTCCATAATTGTTGGGTCATGCGAGACGTCACTGCCGCCTTTTACGTAGGTGGTGACATTCTCAATTGCTTTGTCATTAGTTTGGACCTAATAAACTTCAAAGCTTGGTCCCGATTAGCAGATAATCCGATGGGCTTTGATGATCCAGAAAAAGCATTTAAGTCAGCTCAATTGCTACTTCATGTAGTTGAAATTCAGATTAAAGAGGAAGTCACCATCCCAGAAAGGACCCGACAATTCTCCCTGGAAGTGAAAGTTAAAAGAGGACAAAAATTGAAAAACCCTGATGCTTATATTCATCTAAATGCTTCTCTCCAACAGCAAGGGTTGGGGGTAAACCCAACACCATTAGTCAACATAGAACATGACTCCATTCCAAAAGAGGTGGATAACAGCAACTTAAAGAGTATTACTCTAGCCGCAGGCACCATTATTGGGATGGCGGTTGATGACTGACATTTTTCCATTGATCTAGGAAATTAACTGTTAGGACCAATCCCCAAGGACTGTTTTTGCAGTGACAGTGATGACAACACAACACCAGACAGGATCTTTACCCGGCATGGGGGGAACTTCCTGGTGTACACTTCCTGCCCTTATGGTAAGGAAGATGTGACTTGTGACTTCAGAGGGAATGAGGGGATTTTCCAGGTCCATGAGGGCTACCTTTCCCACCTGAAGCCTCCAGTCTAAATCAGCACCCTGACCAGGGACTTCTCCAACCAGCTGGAGGAGGCTGCTGAGATAGCAAAACCAGAAGTCTTTCCAGGCTTCAGGCAGATGGTGGCAAAGAGAGTCAACCTAGCTGATGCCTGTGTGACTCTGGAACAGAAGCAAAAGTTGAAACAAGTTTTCTTGGATTTCCAAGATCTCTTTGCGGTAGACTCATATGACTGTGGTCGCACCGACATCTACACAACAACAATTCCCACGGATCCTGGCATAACTCCAGTGTTTGTGAAGCAATATCGCTTGCCTCTCGCATCCATGGAGTCCCTTACTGAAATAATTAAGAACCCTGAGTCCCGGGGAATAATCTGTCCAGTAACCAGCACCTTCAATAATCCGGTGCTGGGAATATTTAAGCCAAACGGCCAGTGGAGACTCTGCGCCGACCTTAGGGAGCTCAACAAACGGGTCCATACTTCCCGATGGCCTCTTCCCTACATTGACCAAGGGCTGACCCAGATCCAGGAGTCACAGGTATTCACTGCAATACACCTGACCAATGGATACTGGACTGTGCCTGTCAGTAGGGAGGACCAATACAAGCTCGCTTTTACCTTTGGGGGCCAGCAGTGCACATGGACCCGGACTCCCTTCGGATACCTCAACTCCGGCAATGAATTCAACATTTTCCTACATAATGCCATGCCCGACCTGGGTGCGAGGGGTAACCTGGCTTATGTAGATGATGTCCTCATCAAAAGTTCATCTGTGGAGGAACACATAGCGGAGATCCGTTATGTTCTGACACAGTTGAGGGCCGTCGGAGCAAAACTTTCCTTTCAGAAAGCACAGTGGTGTCGAACCCCTGTTAATTTCTTGGGGCACGAGATTACTTCTCAGGGTCTCTGTCCCCAGGAAAAGAAAGTGGAAGCACTTCAGAAACTAAAAGACCACGCAACTCTGCGGGAACTAAGGAGCCTCCTTGGACTGACTAATTACAGCAGAAAGTTCATTGAGTGCTATGCAGAGATCACCAGACCCCTGAATTATCTCTTGAAGGGGGGGGGTCAAGTGGGAATGGGGTCCAGAACAATCCGAGGCACTAAGACAGCTCAAAAGAAGCCTCTCACAAGCGCCCTGCCAAGCTTACCCTGTCAGAAACAAGGAGTTTGTCTTGGAGACAGGGTTCTCTAATACATGCTTGACTGCAGTATTATATCAAAAGCATGACAAGGTCAATAAAGTAATCTCCTATGCGAGCAAAACTTTATCCTCTGTGGAGGAAAAATTCAACGATTGTGAGAAGGCACTCCTGGCAACAGTGTGGGCATTGAAGAATACCGCCCGTTTATCCAGGAGGAACACATCATAGTGGAGACTCCACACCAGCCTCTACAATATCTCCAAAGTGACAGAATCCAGGCCGGAAATGTGAGTAATTCCCAAATTACTTCCTGGATTCTGTCAATGCAAGGCTTTCCTTTGGAGGTCAGATATGACCAAAACAAGAAGAGTCCCCTCGCGCAAGGTCTGGCTGACTTGCATGATTGTGCCAGAGAAAACTGTATCGAGGATGAAAGTCTAAAAATCAAGGACAACATGGAGGCATACCTTAATTCCCCACACAAAGTCTTTGAAGAAGACAAGTGTGAGAGAATGCCCATTGTCTATGTGGATGGATGCTCTTACCATGTTGACAACAATGGGGAAAAAGAACTTGTGGCCGGCGTAGGGAATGAATGGGTAAATGAGTCCCCGGAACTCTCCGCTGGGTACAAAATTGGTCCCCGAAGTAGTCAGGTGGCAGAGTTGATGGCTGTGCATCAGGCCATCCTCACTGCTGTCTAACATCAACTACACGAACTGGTCATAATCACAGGTTCAGATTATGTCCGGAACAGGTTCGTGGAGCACCTGGTGAATTGGAAAACCAGAGGCATGTTATGTGCTAATAACAAACCCTTGAAACATGGGAAGTTAATCCAAAATATTGATGATCTGGTCACCTTGAACGGGATGACCATCTACTGGAAGAAGATCATGGGTCATTCCAAAGTAGAGGGACCAGACAAAACTCGAAATGACTTAATTCATCAGCTGGCCAAAACCGGGGCCATCCAAGGGAATCTAATAGAGATTGAGTCCCTGTTGGGGGAAATCCAGGTCACTGCTATCACTAGGTCCCAGACAATGATCTTTCAACTGCACAATGGAGTAAGGAGACCCCAGATGCTGATTTGATTACGGCTCAGAAGGGGGATCCAATAATTGGTAAATTTTACCAACACATTGAGGACCCTGAGAACTTTCCCCTGACGGATACCGATTACATTGGGAAAGAGGACCTCAGAGTGTTGATGAAATGTCCCAAAATGTTCCGAATCCAAGACGGTTTGTTGGTAAGGAAATCCCAAGCTGGCCATGATCAGTGGGTTGTTCCTACCTCATTCCGAAGCCTGATGTTAAGTCACGCCCATGATGCGGCCACCGCCGGTCATAGGGGGTTTCACACAGCACTTGAGATCTTAAGAGAGGTTGCATACTGGCCACAGATGGGGCAGGACCTCGACCAATACTTAAAGGGGTGTCTTGAGTGTGCACAATTTCAGCCAACATCCCTCATACATCGTGCGCCTCTCCAAAAGAGGGGGATGACACTCCCATGGTCAGATTTGCAAGTCGACTTCATAGGCCCCGAGATTCGCTCCTCTAGGGGAAATAAGTACATGTTGATGGTGACATGCTTATTTACTAAATGGGTGGAATGTCTCCCAGCCCCAAACTGCAAGACAGAAACAGCAGCTGCCCTGATGATCAAGCACATCTTTTCCCGTTTTGGTCTACCCCAAAGGATTGAGTCAGACACAGGTAGCCATTTCACTAGCGAAGTAATGACAAAGATGTGGGAGATACTGGGGGTTAAAAGGAAGCTACATATTGCTTACCGGCCGGCTGCTTCTGGTGCAGTAGAACGTTACAACCGAACGATTGTGAGCATCTTGATAAAGTTTGTGGCAGATTCTGGGCCAAGTTGGGATATCCGATTACCTCTGGTCCTAATGGCCATCAGATCTACCCCTTCATCTGCAACTAAAATGTCACCGTTTGAGCTGATGACTGGACGCAGGATGGTGCTTCCCCAGCATTTGCTCTACAGGACCCAAGAGCAGACATTGATCAATGCCTCCACAACTCATGAGTATGTTGAAAATTTATGGAAACACCTCCAACATGCTTTTGCCTATGCTCAGCGAAACCTAGAAAGATCAGCCGATAGCATGAAGACTCACTATGATTTGAAGACTACTAGGAAAGAATACAATGTGGGAGACCGGGTCTATCTATACAATTTCCAAAGGAACCAGGCCAAACAGCGGAAATTTCTGCCTACATGGAAGGGACCTTTTGAAATTGTAGACAAGATCTCACCAGTCGCCTACAAGATCCGCAACCCCAAAGGAAGTTTGGCGGAAGGGGAAGACAAGTGGGTCCATATTAATCATCTAAAATGTTGTCATCCCAGGCACACTTTGCAGCAACTGGAGGAATCCTCTGCAATCCCAGAGGGGGCCGCTCCAGATTAATACATTTCCAACCCTAAAATATTCCACATATCGTCTCTAAAATATTATGATAAGAATGCAAATGTCTCCTGATTTAAAAAATGTATATGTTCGCCCCACCGCATTAATAGTGGTGGGGAAATGTCTACGAATATGTTTCTGCCGCTTTGCTTTGTCATCCTAGGAGAGATAAACCATGGAGACTGTCCAAGGAGGTCAACCCAGGGACCGGGAGCAAAGATCCAAGTGGCCCGGTTATGGTTCTCTTTTCCCTCCCCATCTGTAGCCTGATATGAATGCATGTCTTTTTGCACTCATTTTCCTCTTCCAGATATAATTTTTAATACTTCTCATTTTCAGCTTCCTTGGCATTCCTGTCGGAATTGCTTGCATCAATAAAAAAACATGGCTGCTTTTCATTTCATAAACGTTTTTGGCAGTTGGGGTACCCCCTGCTTCTCCGTCAAATATTTAAAAAACTACTAGACAAATTTACCCCAAACCAAGCTCTGCTTATTATACTATCTTTCATAAAATGTTCCATGACGGTAAAAACATAATGTACCAAGTGTCTTGCTGTGACTGTCTCCTGTAATCTACAGCATTTACCATGCAGTGGTAGCAGAAAGGTGCAAAGGATGCATGTGCATTTCTGACATATTCCTGTAAAAAATTTCCAACAGGCAGAGGTGAATTTCAAGTCTTTTGTATGTCTTATCCAAACCATGATAATTATGTCCCCTAATCAGACTGGTGGTATGTTAAGCAGTAAAAAAAGAAGAAAAAAAAGTTATGCCTCAATGTGGTATGGTGGCTAACAGGATCATACAATTGTTCAGCCAAAGCATTTGGATATCATATTGTGCCAGCTTTGTGAGTATGGCCTTTGCCATGGCAGATCTGATGTTTATCAGTTGGCTGGCCTAGATATCTCCCTCACAGCTTTCTGGAGCAATGGCCAGGAAGTTGTATCTTTGATCTCCCAGAGGGAGGCCAACTCCCTTTCTCAGATGTCACCTGGGAACGGATGCTTCAAAGGCAGTCCTGACAAAACAACCTCTCTCACACCACAGGAGTCATTTTGATGTCAGCAGACATGGGAATGAGGTGGGCTTGAGTAGTCCAGACAAGGGGGTATGCCTGTACAGGGGTTCCACCATCTAGATTTCTGCTAGGGCTATCTCCAACTTCCTGGCCCTCTACAACTCTGGCTAAAAAAGCACCATGGATATGATGTCAGAATGTATTGTTTTTATTTTTTCAAATGATTATTTATTTATGTATTGTTAGACAGGAAGAAAACTGCTCTTCCGATTATTAAAGAACATACAATAGATAAGAAATCAGATTTGATGAGAAGCAGTGGGCTTTTTGCAATCGGGTGATTTTGATGGGCATTCTGCCCAATATGTGGAAAGGTATGAATGGAACAGTCACCAGGGACAATACAAAAGTAGACAAAGAAGGCAAAAGACATTTGTTACAGCACCTGCAATTGGATACCTGTCTGTCAACAGGCTTGCTTTGGATCAATCCAATGTAGCAGTTTACCTTCATGAGGACAGGAAATCCTGTCTTTAATTGATTCATCTCTGAACTCTAAGAACAAGAAGAATTCACCTGGAACTCTGTTGGTGGTGCAGTCTATGCTTAAGTCCTCTGCCATAGAGGTGAAGACCGAGACCTCCAGGGCAGGGGAAAGATCTGCTGCCTTACTATACTCTAGGGAACATTGGGAGTGAACTTGCTGCTGGGCCAAGAACTCTCTGCTGTGGATGCACTGGAACTAGGATCCTGTCCGCTAAAGGTGAAGGAACCCCAGTAGGTGCGAGGTCAAGATTTCTGTAATGCAAATGTGGAATAAAGGACTCACATTCACCCTGGAGACTGAGAACTGAGTATCCTAGCAACTCAGAACTCCGGAAGCAGCTGGAATCTGATTTTATCACTTCGAGCCATGTTCGAGCTGGCTTTTTTGCACTTGATTCCCTTCTAATCTATATTCTTCAAACCGCTGACCTGCTCTTTGAGCTATCTAGACACTGGCTAGATGAATTGCTGTGCACTTAATTGAACCAACTCGATTGCTGGCTCAAATATTTGGAAGTAACTGACTTGAGCACAAACTGGTCCTGCTTGTAACATATGACTGACTCACTGTCTCGAATGCTGAACTGACTCTGGAGAAGCATCATTTAGCAGCCGACTGTAACACAGAACCAAAACCATTGGAAGCTATTGATTCAACCTACTTGAAAGCTTTCTAGGCCATAAAGACCGCATATGGAAAATAAGGCACAATAGCCATATACTATAATGACACGTCAGACGCAAGGTTCGTTTTCCAAACAAGTCTTGTTTATTTAAAGTTTCTCTGTTGGTCGACTGGGTCCCAACGCCTCATGATGTGTGCTCCCAGACACCGTGAGATACGAGAGAGAGCGAACAGTGCTCAAGAAGTAATATATATACATTATACATTATCTGTTGTTAAGGCAATTCGACCCACACTCATACATGTCATACTGGCTAGGGTTCAGTGATTGACAAATATGACACGTTATGACAAGTCTTCATTCAGTCTAAACATAGTTATTCTAGTAAAGGCAGCAGCAGAGCCAGCTTTCTGTTATGGGGAACATGGAGTTCTGGCTTAGTAAGGATATCTTGTTCTTGGCAGAGAAGCATTCCATACTACGTTATCTGTGTGTTACGGCTCATGAGCTAGGGGTCAGATATTTCTGAAGCAGAAAATACCATTCTCCATGATGGAGCACCACTAGGAGAATATAATGAATGTTTAACTTTTACAATAGTGCTTGCAAGACATACTGGCACCTGGACTACTGATTAGATGCAGCTTCTGCTTGACTTCAAGGACTTATTGAGAGAGAAAAACAAAATATTTCTGCACAGTTTGACATTCCTGTCTGCGTTAGCATTTCAGCGTTCAAGCTGTGGCCTCACACACCTTGTGAAAATCTAAATCATAGAATATATTTGCAAGCATTAAACAGAAAAGCAAGAAAACAAATGGCCGACATTTCACAAAATAGACGCCCTTTGGTTACATTCACGTTTCTCGGATTGTGATGTTTATCACATGATGCGATTCGCTTCTGGCCAAAATATTATACGTTTAATTCGACTAGGGGATTACTTTTTCTGGTCTAACACGCTGACTCAATCAAATGGGATCCTCCACCTAGAACTGACTTGATGCTGACTCCCCATTGAGATACATGACTCGATCGTCTCAACTGTATCAAAGCACCTAAAAACCTTGCTCAATGATGTTGAGTGCAAAAGATAAGATCCTGAATGTGTTTTAAAAGTTATGTCACCTTGGTACGCCTTAAAGGGCCATGTTGAGTTTTTAGCCCCACTGCTGACTTCTTAAAAACATATACTTGAACATTAACATTAACGTTGCTGCTGAAATGTGCTGCCTGAATACACCTGCCTATCAACCCATAGCGCCATTTCTGATTAAAAGTCTGCATTCTTTGTGTGGGCCATACAAGTTTTTTGCATTGATAGTTTCATTAAAACCTTGATTGGACATTCTTTTATTGTGGATTCATTGTACTAAAGCTGTTTGTGTTGCTACTGTTACCAGCACACATTCTCGTCTAAGCCTATAGCTTCCCTCAGCTCAAGTTATCAAAAGAGGAGAAGGAGGTATATTGTTGTGTTATGCCTTCTTCATCTTCATGATTGAGATCAGTGCTGAATTAAAAGTAGTGTTAGGATGAGCTGACAATGTAGTCATTACTCTTTATTGTACTCCTGCAGCACCGTAGTTATCTTGTTACATGCAGAGTGAGGGGGAGAGCGGGACAGAGAGTGAGAGATCGAGAGAGAGATTTTAATGGCTGTTTTCACAGTGCTGGGGGCATGGGCGTAATTTTAGGGGGGGCAAGGGTGTTTGTCCTGTCCAACTTTTGTGGCACAACATTTTGACCCACTCATTTGGCAGGAGTCCCCTTCATTTAGATGCCATGCCCCCCACCACAACATTTTCAGCAAAGTTACTCCACTGACTGGGGGAATGTATCTGTAACATGCATTTTCTCAGTGCTGCTTTAATAATGGCATATGTCGATATGGCCAACAGCACAGTAGAAGGGAAGCGCAATAACGGAGTACACTGGCATTTATTTGCCATAGCTCCAGGCATGTCTCTTTCATAGCAGATGCACTGCTTCCCAGGTAACCCTGATGTAGGGCCAGGGTTCCCATTCTTTATAAAAAATTTTAAAAAAAACTGTCCAAATAAAAGAAGAATGCTTTCCGAATGGATTGGTTGGTGAATTCAAAACTGGATGAGAATACAAGTTTGGCAGTATTTTAGTAGTAAGTCCACCGAAATTCCGCCATTGTGAATTAACGTTACCCCTCACTTGGTCCCATGGGGATTTTTGGAGGATTTATTTTAAGGGGGAATTACCGCATAGTAAATCTGACGAATTTTGGAAGTATAGTGGAGGATTTACCTCCAGCAACAAGTTGGAGATGAAGCCACATTTTGGTGGATTCACCACACGGTAAATCCACCGGTGGTAAATCCATCAAAAACTACAATTGACAACACGGGAAAGTGGCAATAACAGAATTAACACAATTTGTTCACCCGTCAAACTTGTAACTAATGTTAATGGTGGCTTGTTTCTTGCAAAGATGTCAAATGCATGTTTATTAAGACTTCTTTCTGGGCTCCCTGATAGCCCAATGAGCTGTGCTTCTGCCTTTAATAAAAGGCGCCCTAGTGCATAGATTCAAATCCAGCAGGTTGCTTTCATGTTGTCTGATATTACTTAGTTAAAAAATAAAGTCTAGCTCGCAAAAGACGTGGCAACTATATTTTGGATGGGACTTGGGCGTTTTCGTCCCCCAGAGATTTAATGTCAGAATAAAGTCTCCGGGGGAGAATTAATTCCAAAATGAAATCGCACAGGGAAGAGTGTGTCCCAGTGGTATTCCTGCAATACTATTGCGATTATCACTATGGCAGTGGTAAACCTGTAATTGGATAGATTTACAGTTGATGTAGTAGTAATTGCCTCCTGGAGTTTTCCTGCAAATAATTCCACACATTTGGTAATGAGGCTAAACTTATGTTATTGATTTCGCTTCCTATACCCACAACCTACTCTTTGGTCTTCAGGCCTTAAGGACATAGCAATCCCAGTCAAGTAGCCAGATCTATTTTACTCAGGTAAAAAAAAAAAGAATGCCACCATCTTGATGAATCAGTTTTGTCCCATCTTTTCTTAACATCATGGTCAAGTTGCCAAACTGGATTATTCCAGTAACATAGCAGTATGACCAGGGGGGAATTGGGCAGGATCACCACGATGTTAATGGTCCTCTAGCCCAAGGTGTTAAGCCCGAGCAATTGGAAATCCTTCCTGAAGGGAAAGGGTCATTACCGAACTGGCAAGTCCACCCCTCTTCCAGGGCATTTACACTTTGTGGACCTCAGCCAAAAATCCAGCGTGCTAATAGCCTTTTTTAAAGGGAAATCATCTGTGCACTGATGTCTATTTAAAATAATAAAATACAGAGATAGGAAGATGAGTTGGTGCTGAGCAGAGGGGGGAGTCTGTGGAGAGGAGTAGGACATGCAAGTAGGCAGTAGGGTCAGATGGCTGCAGTGGGAAGAAGAGTGGTGTGGGATTCTATGGGGGGTACGAGAATATGTGCAGGGCATATGGCCTAATCAGGATGGCGGGCTACGGGAGAGGTACAGGCAGTCTAAATGGAGTGCAGGCTTTCAGGACGAATTCCTATCCACCTGATGGTCCAGGGTGTGCTCTTACTTCTTACAAGAACTGCAAAGCTCAAATGGAAGAATATACTTCAGACTTTACTTTATACCTTTGGATCTGAGTGCTTCCTTCACAGGGTGACATTATTTAGATTACAATAGTACCTTCTCAGAGAGGCCCACTTTGCACTTTAGTAAAGATGCCAGCTTGCGTGACGCATGAAACAAAAAGGTCCGAGTTTGTGTGTGGCAACAAAAACAAAATGAAATGTGATGCTGGCCTTCAATACACAGACCAATGCCTAGAAAAACTAGAAAATAAATACACAATTAGACAATATCCTATTTTTTTTTAATCAGGGGACAATATCCACCACTGGTTGACAGGTGGAAGTAAATGCCCTTTTATAGTTTAACTGTTTGAAGGCATTTTGTTAACAGGCATGCCTCATTGGATGTGAAGGCCAAGACTTCCAGGATTAAGAGGCCGTTCATCATTAAATACGCTGTCCATGAGGCAAAGGCACAAACTTCATGAAAATCACATAGAAATTGTCAACCACCGATGGGCCGGTGACACACTCCACTATTAATTTCTTCTGTGTATTTGTCTCTACCTTACTTGTTACAAGTTGTACATTCGCTATATCTGCAGCCCTATGGCTAGCTATAGTGTTCTTCTCATGCACTCTAGACTGCATTGTTGAAGTGCTATTAAAAGAAGATTCAACAGCAACTACAGGCACAATCTGCACACTCAGGACCATGTTGCTGTCTCACAGCAGATGTCTATAAAACATTGCACAATTCAGAGAGCAGAAATATGGCTTTTGATATACAATAAATCCATCCTTTCCCTTTCAAAATATAGCGTGTTGGCAAACACTGCTTTTCAATTCTTGATGAAGACCTAATCATTGTAAAATCATCTGCATATCTATTCTTTGCGTTAGAACTGTAGCTGGAACATGCTGACTTCTGTTCTTCATGTGAGAGGGTCACTTTCACAAGTAATGATTCAACAAGTACTTCTGCATCCTACGTTCTGCCCTGTGTAACTTCCCACACCACAAAGCTGTGAATGACACAAATATCTTTGTAATCTCCGTATCATTGCTTACTGACTCCAAAATCTAACTACATAGATCTCTGATACGTTTAAGATATCCCTTGTCTAATGCATAGAACAGACAAAATGTCATCATATGATCCCCGACACTTTCCCATTATAGTTTTCCCCTGTCTCCACTCTGATATATCTTTTGAAGGCCATTGGTCTCAACTTCAACATCATGATTCAACTATTTGCCTTTATCAACCCCAACATTTCATACACCTGCCTACTGCCTACTAAACATCAGCAATCATTTCCAATATCATTGGCAAACTCTGGCTTATATTTTGTATATGGGAGCTGCTGGATGATGCTGGTTTATGACATTGTTGTGGGGTGTGAAGCCATGGGTTCTAAGAGTGGAACCTGTGAGACGGTTCTGAGCATTCAGTTGGAGCTTGCCTCATGTAGAGAGTAAGAGCAGGGTACGTCTTCAATGTAATTCTTATGACCTTACTCGCCTGGTAGATAAGGGTGGGGTGAGGGAGAACATTCTATTAGAATTGACAGCTGCATTTGATACCGTAGACCACCCCACCCTGATTGCCAGTTTTTTGGGCCAGGTTCCTACATGGTTCACTGCCTTTCTGGCCAATCGTTCTCAGTCCGTCTATCTCTCTCCTCTTTGTTCAAAGTCTATTCCTGTGTCTTGTGGAGTCCCTCAAGGCTCTGCACTTTCTCCCACTCTGTTCAACATTTATATTCAGCCGGTTCTCAGCCGTATCCACGGCTTCATGTGCTACTCCTATGCTGATGATACGCAGATTGTTCTTCGTATGGATCTTGCCAGACCGGATATTGCTGTACGGCTTAGGGTGTGACTTGAGGAGGTTGGTGGGTGAATGGCTGAGAACTTGCTGAAGCTGAATTGTGAGAAGACTGAGGTGCTGGTTTTGGCTCTTGCTGTCCTCTGTTTTTCTGGACCCCGACTTCTGGCCCTCCTTTCGTGGCCCTTTTCCCTCTCCCGGTACATCTGTTATGGGCCTGGGGATCAAACTATCTTCCTCCCTGTCGATGCACGATCAGGTCTCTTCAGTCTGCCAAGTTGGACATTTTAAGCTCAGAATTCTTCAGAATGTCCTACCCTTTATCCCCCATAAATGTCATGATACTGTGGTGGCTGCTCTGGTGCTAAACAGTATGGATTACTGCAACACTCTTTATCTCGCTCAACCTGCTTTATCTCGCTCAACCTGCTTACCCCCTGCACCGCTTGCAGCTACTGCAAAATGCAGCTGCCCGAGCAGTACTTCAACCTTCTTTCGGTGCCCATATGTCACCCCTTCTTTGCCAGCTTCACTGGCTCCCTGTTGAGAAGCGAGTGCTGTTCAAGTCGCTGTGCATTGTTCACAGAGCCTTTTACAAACTTGGTGCTGATTATCTCCAAGCCAAGTTCCCCATGTATGTGCCTTGTAGAGCTCTTCGCTCCCAATCATCTTTGATGATTTAAATACCTTGGGTGATACTTTCTCTCATGGGTGACCGTGCCTTTTCTGTGGCGTCCGCAAGGGCTTGGATCTCTCTACCCCTGTCCTTGCAGGCTACTTCTAACCATGTGCCCTTCCGTCTGGCTCTGAAAACCTTTCTTTTTTAGTTAGAAACTTCTGCTGCTCCTCTGATTCTTTAGCTGTTCGGTGAGCGCCATGATGCCTTCTGGTGAATGTGTGCTTTATACGTTTTAATAACATAACATAACATAACATAACATAACATAACATAACATAACATAACATAACATAACATAACATTATATGCACTTACCTATCTGCTCAGGTCTTCATTCCTTCAGTTAGAACAGTCCTCCTAAAACTGTGACAAAAGAGAGTTAATTCATCTACAATTGTCCAACAGCTGTAGATTTTTTTTTTTTAAACCGACAAATCTGTGAAAAAGGGGACAGTTTGCCATAGACATCCACCTAGCATCAACTCTCAAGGAATACACATACACTCAGACTAGAAGAAATCTGCAGTGGGCAATCAGATGCCTACCAGAGAGCTCTCTCTAACATCTTCAAGGTTTCAAGACAATGGTCAGGGTGGAATTGCAGGTCAATATGAGAGCTTTTGAGGTCCTCTATGTATTAATGTGTGTATGTGCTGGTGTTTTAGAAAGTACGTGCTGTGAACTGTGAGGAGCCTGAGGGCATCTTCACTTCTTCTATCCGGGTATCTGCAGCTCATCGCTTTTGGATCCTGACCTTGGGGATGACTATGTGAGGGAGGATCACCTGGGTGGAGGAGGCTTGGGGAGAGGGCATCCTTGGACGAGACATGGTATCCCCCATTTCTCTTTCACCATGAAACCTCCATCCCACAAACATTCATAGGTTTTGGTCAGCCATCTTATTATGACTGCCCAATAATATCCCCCAAATGGCATCAATCTGATACTGGGATGAAGAAGAGGACAACTAGACCAACATATCCTCAGTTTCTGAAAATAAATGAACATTAGATCCAACCAAGTACTGGGACAAGGAGGAGGACAACAAGAGCAACAAGGGATTGCCGCTTTGCTGGGGAGTGGTCAAGTCTTTTGTGTAATAGCAATGGAGGCAGGAACTTTAAAAAGCGGAAGACAAGTAGAAATGGAGTCCTCGGCTGTAGCACGATCAGTTGTAGGAGTGCAAACAGCTGCGTGCACAGAGACCTGTCCACTGAGGCACAATAGCAGAAGGAGCGCTGGAAGCCTGGGAAGGAGTACAGAGTTTATGCAGCAGGAAGTGGCAGAAGAAGAAGCTGGATGCCAGTGGCAAGCCGTGAGAATGAGGCTGGCAGGACCGAAGGAAGTGGTCCAAAGTATCTTGCTTTGCTGTGGAAGCATTGCTCGGTGTGCGTGAGCCTCAGGGAAGCCATCGAGGGAAGTCGCAAGTGACCAGATGGAGAACCAGGTACCCGTGGCGCTGAAATGACTTGTGAGGATCCATAAGACCAATCCGTTAGTGAAATCAGAGAGAGGGAGAACACTGGACTGTCAGGTGGATGCTGAATGACAAACAAATTGAGAGAATATTACAATACCTTTTGAATACTGAACAAATGGAAAGCAAGATATAGTTTTTTTTCTGAATATCTCACAAATTGAAAGCAAATGAATGAACATTTTTGAATACCACTTGAATTGAAAACAATTTAGAAACCCTTGGCATATTAAAAGGGAAGAAACATGGAATTGTGAACTTTATTGAAGGGAAAGTTGTGAATCATGTGAATATAAGGAACTGCAATAACTAAAAACAAGTGCTAGCAAAGCCAAGAGAGCACAAGGAGTTGAATGCAGGACATAAGAAATCCACCACTGATTCAAGTAACTGTGTAAACAAGCATTGGCAAGAGCCAAGACATTATAAGGAAGTGGAACACCTGCAAGGTGGCTATCTGTGCCACAGCATTGTGTTAGGAGAGTGTGACAGGTGTGTCTGAGGCACACCTTGCTGCTGATTAGAAGCAGTGGTCTGGTGCTACAGGAAAAGCAGTTAAGAAAGGATACCGGTTGTGTGACCTGTAATGAGTGGATCGTGTGGGGTCGACAAATGCGCCAAGACCGGGTGTCTTGATTGAATAAAGTCATTAAAAGCAACCATGAAGAAACTTGTGTTGTGCAAAGACTATGTTGTTATACTGGAAACAAGTGTTGTGTTGAAAACTGGAAGAATTGAACTCTTTTTTTTTTGAGAACCAAAACATTTGAACTTTTGAGGAAGGGGACCCTGGCATTTGATGAACTCTCTTTAACTTGGGACTGAAAACGTCTGCATTTGATAAATTACCTTTACCTTGCGGAAGGGAAGCTGACTACAAACCAGAAAGCTACAAGAAGCTCTGATCTTTACTTTGAACACTATTCCTGTATGCAGTTGCTTGTGAGGGCAAGTATAGGTCTTGGACACAGACAGATGCTTTTCTTTGGACTTCCTGACATAGACTACCCTAAGTTTTCATTAGGTAGGGAAATCCCACCTTAGCATAGGGCAAGTTAGGTATTCATCCACCCTGCCTTTTGAGTTCAATAAAGGTTTTGTAAAGAAAACATGAACCTGTTGTCTGTGTCTTTGTAGTGCCCACAAATCAAACAGAAGTGGTAGAGACATCTGATCTTTCACAATTGTTGGAAAAATGCATATTTAATAACTGCTGAGATAGAGAACATGATGACATGTCAATAAGTGGGATATCATTCAGCAAATATCCCTCCTACTCTCTGTCTCAGAAAAGGCCAGACCCTCATTGTTGTGCTTTATAATACACTGCACATGGCCCCTTTAAGGCAGCCCAAACAAGAGAGCAGTCAGTGTAAGTGATCAATCAAAAACTACTGTAATGTATGGAGCACAGGGATAGGCTGTGCACCACTGTAACCCGCTCAGACATCAAATTCCATTTCTAATTCTTATGCAACTCCTTCAGCAAGCATGTACAGACATTGGGGGCACTTTCATATCTATTTCCCATGTGACTTGGCAATCAACGTCATGTTTGCGGCACAGTCAATACTCATTTCAATTTAGGCAATTGCTAGGCCCTACAAGTGCTTTAACTCCAAAGCCTATGGCACGAGGTGCGATACAAATGCAAGATAGCATAATGTGGTGGATAAGATAAGCCCCCTTCCCAAGGGCTCCTTTTGGCATCAGCGTCATGTTGCAGCAAATAAGGCGGTCAGACACAGACTGGTGATAAATCAAGCTTTTTGTTTTAGATAGCAAATACACAGCCTACAGAGACATTATCAGTGGAGAAACTGAGAATACAGAAGGACATGTGTCCCGGCAGTCAGCAAATGCGCTCTAGGTCTCCCGCACTAGAGTGCCGGTTTACATAGCATATCATAGGCAAACAATAATAGGTTTCACTACTTTCACAATGGGGGTGCAACTTGGAATGATATTGCAGACATTTGGCAAGAACTGTCAACATCTCACTTGTGACCTTGTGATGCAGACCTACTGGGACATTGTGTTGTATTATGAATAAACAGCATTCGCAGAAACCGTACTGTTATCGCGCACACATGGAGCTAATGCTATACCTTTAGAGATTAAGTGGAAGAGAAGGTCTGATATGTCCTCTGCCCTACGAGGGTTTTTGGCCTGTCCGGGTTGCTGCATATAGAGGAATCAGAGAGAGACAAGAAGAGGTGACACTAGGGGGAAAAACAACATTCTGGATTGGGTGGTCACCAATAATCTCAATGTTAATATTGACCAAACTAAATCATGCATATGGTCGGACCACTACCTAATGGATTTTCGTGTCCAATATGCCAACTCACCTCTCAAATCAAACAACCAGTCCAAGACTGCCATCAGTCGTAATTTTAAAAAGGTGCTCCCCCAGGACCTTCAAGCTTGTCTAGCTTCAATTATGGCCGGCACATCAAGTAGCCACTCTACTGACTGCCTTATTTCTCTCCAGTAACTTTTCAAAGATGCTGGATAAAACCTCTCCTCTTAGATCCAAAGTTGCAAGGGACAATATTGGACACCCAAAGGGTTTACTCCAGAGCCCAGTGATTTAAAGAGACAAAAGCGTAAACTTGAATCCCAATGGCTAAAATACCAATCAAAGGAAAACACAATGGCCTGGAAAAAGGCTGATAAATCATACAAACCTAAAATATTGGATACTAAAAAGAATTTCTTAAAGACCCTAATTGAAAAATCTTCCAACGGCACTGGAAAACTCTTTGAGATTCTAAAATCACTAGGAAAACCAAGCACTCAATACCACCTTTCAGCCTACGAACCAGGATTTTATGACCATCCAGGCTACTTTTGAGGCAAAAATCATGCTATCTTCCAACACTACATTCTTTCATTGTGTAGGCCTAATGTGAAAGCAACTATCTTGAATAAAACTTAATTATTATTTTTTTTTATTTATTTGTTTTGGCTGATAAAATCAACCTTTCAAACACAACAATATAGAAACAATTACAATCTAAAAGAGATTTCTTTTTTCCAATTTCAATTACCAAAACATTTAGTTGATGAAACACATATTTAAACATACTAAGATGCAATTTAAGATAACAGTAGGAGATAATATTAGTCCAAAAATGTAAGATACATAGATCAAAATGGTTAAATGTTAAGCAGATAGACAATCAATTTAATTGTCGACATTTGGTAAGATGGTACTTAAAAATTGCGTTATTGCCACTCTGATTGATAATTTCTTGCTTCTGAATAATTTATTCCATATTACATTTTCGTCCATTGGGGTATAAACACATAATAGGTTAGTAAAATGGGTATTCCTTATTGAGATTAAAGCAGGGCAGCTCACTATTAAGTGCTGCAGAGTTTCACAAGAATTCATGTTATGACAACATTCGACAATAAATGGATTCCTTAGGAGCAAGGCCTCTCCTCACCAGTATTTCCATTGTCAGTAGAAGATTAAACCTACGCCGCAGATATAAATGCCTAATGATCGGTGAGGGGAATTTAGCCAGATAATCTGCCATTGTCCGTAGATTTTTTGGTCTGAACCACTGTTCATTAAAGTACTTGTGAATGCAGTATTTGGCGGTGTTGCATATCCAATTATACTGGAATAGCTTTAACTTGGCTCGGTTAGGGTTCGTTAAGAGTGTATCAAGAGATATGGATCCATCAGCTAGATCATTCAACACAGAATTACGCCATTTAGATACAAAGAAAGTTGATGAACCCGCATGATGGTACGCAACTGTGTTTAAGATATTATTGTTTATTAGTCCAAATAAACATTTTCTTAATAAGGCACACAACTTCCACAATAATTGTGTAAATAGCGAAACCAAACCCACTTCAAAGCGGATCATGGGAAGAGGAGTACATTTCGGAAGTTTCAAAACGTACCTCCAGAATCGTGCTTCGCATAGATCCCATATGTTACTCTTCATTGGCATTTTAGCATCAACTCCATACAGTAAAATTGGCACCACCTTTGCTTGATAAAAGGCCATGATGTGACTGTATGAAAATTTACCATACTTATACACTAGTATGTTAGCCTGCAATATCAATGTATTCAGTTTTAAATTCAGGGAGGAAATATAGGCAGTTTTGCTAGTGGTGTTGTAGATAGTTATGCCTAAATATTTATCATTTGTAACATTCATTAATGCAACATTGTGTAGATGCCACTTATATTTTTCCCCATGGGAAGTGTTTTTGATTTTTCGCCAGACAACAACTTATGTTTTCTCTAAATTGATGATAAGGTTATTTACTGAAGAGTAAGTGGATAACTTGTCCAATAAGTTTTGTAACCTACTTGGTGTCTGTGACAAAAGGGCTAAGTCGTCCGCGTACAACATCAAGGATATACGTTGATGGCCCAGTTTTGGAGCATCACTAATGATGTCTGCAAAAGATTCACCAAGATCAAGGATGAACAAATTGAACAAAAAAGAAGCGAGGATACAGCCTTGCTTAAGTTCTCGCCCTGTAAGAATCATTTTAGAGAGTAAACCTTCCATGGTGAGCCGGACTTGTATTGAAGTGTTGGTATGAAGTTATTTTACAATAGATATAAGAGACGAAGGACACGCAAATTAAATTAATTTCTGATAAAGTAAATTGAGATCAATTGAATCAAATGCAATGCGGAAGTCAATAAATGCCAAGTATAGTGGTTGACTCCGGGCTGCACACTGAGATTTTAACATATTCAATATTATAATGTTTGGTGCTGTTCCTAAACCTGGCACAAACCCAGCTTGAAAGGGGTCCCTTCTCCTTAAGCTCGAAGCCCATTTATTCAAATCTCTAAGTACAATACGATTGAAGATTTTACCTGGGGCATCCAACAAGGCGATGTGTCTATAACTTGCATGCTCGGATCTGTTACCTTTTTCATAGATTGGAAGTATGATTGAATGTCTCCATGAATCAGGTATTACTTGCGTCTGAATAATATTTGAAAAGATGTTATATAATATTTCAGACCAGATTTCCGGATGTTGCTTTAACATGAAGTTCGAAATTCCATCCGGGCCTGGAGCTCGTGATGGACTTGCCTTGTTAATGAAAAATAAAATATCATCTTTATCAAATGTTAGAGAAAACGTTTCTGTTAATTGTGGCGCTCTTTGAGGGACAAGGCTCAAACATGGTAGATATAAATTTGTAAAGTGTTTCACCCATGCCTGTTCTGACAAATTATAGACTGATAAGTGATTTGATGGCCTGCAATTGTCTGATTGATAACTGACCACATTTGTGATGTGTTCTTTCCTGCTAACACACTCAACATATTTGAGCTATAATTTTGAAATAAGACCGCTTTGTGTGTTCTTAGCCAGTTCTTATATTTTGTTCTTAGTTGCGTAAGGACGATATGTCTTTTATTTAGCGGCAGTCTCAAGGCATGGCGTTTTCATAAACAAAATGTCCTTTTCACGGCTTCCACTTCCCTATCAAATACATGTGTGGTTTGTCTAGAAATGACTTTTGATTTGTATGTTTGATACTGAAAGAGTTGCATCAAATTATGATAAGAAGTTTGATGCCGTTGGCCTACCTTCGTTTTAGTCAATTGCATTGCATAAAAATTACTAAATCTTTTCAAAGATGTTGCATTCCAATATAATCTATTACCACCAGGGTTGACTGTTATAAAATCTAAAGTACTTTGAACTACCGGAATAGCTGCTAATTCGATTACATTCCAGTACATTGAGAGGCTCTTGTGGTCACTCAGTGTTGTTGGATTTATTTTGAAATCAGAAACTTCAGAAATAAAAGGTTGGTTCACATAAATGTAATCAATTATGGCCGAATTATTACCTCTGTGCCACTTTGGTTGCGGGGGGATATCGCTAACAAATGAACCATTTAACATTTGGAGGTTGTGCGTGTCAGTGAAGTGATTCCATAGCGATAGTTTAAATCTCCTGTTATGATGACATATATAATGGTCTTATCAAGATATACTAGGTCCATTAAGGAATTCATGTCTCTCATGAATAGATGGTCGGAAATGCCAGCTGGGTTCCAATATACATTTATCAGGGCGTATGATATGTTGGCAACCTTGAGCTTTATCATCTGCATGAAGGGATTTAGATATGACCAATCCACAGATGTGAATAGCAGATCTTGTTTAACAGCTATAAGGATCCCTGATGTTGGTCTTCCTTGATTTAATTTTTGAGCTAGATTCAAATGGATATTATATTTATCCCAAGTGGGACAATGGTGAGCCACGTTTCTTGAAATGTGGCTATATCAATATTGTCAAGGTTTGTGTCAAGGTTATTTAAAAGATGGCGTAACCCTCTTGTATTCCAACTGGTCAGAGAGACACGAGTTCACTTTATGGATTGACTTAGTTAATGCATATTCTGGTTCAGATGACATTTGCAAGTTAATCCGGATCGTTCTTCAGAGAGGTGGGTAACACTCTTTACATTGTCCTTTCCATGAGTAACTACAGAGAGTGAAGGATTTACTGTTGGGACTTTAGATGGAAGTCGGTTCACTTCAATTATGAATCCTAGATTGTAAAGATGATTTTTGGCTGACAATATTGTATTGACAACCACTCAGGAATTAATCCACAATTTTACCGAAGTGAGAATATGTGGATCTTCAAACTCCACTAGTTGAATGTCTACAGAATTGATGTCTTCCAATTCTGGAATTTCTGCAAAGATGGTAAGGATGGATTTACGATTTAAGTCATATTGCACATTTGGAGGTTGACAACATGAGATGATCAGCAAATGTAATGCTGGTCGTTTTGAGTCACCTCTGAGTGTTTTTTTCATTTGCGAGGAGTCAGGTTTATCATTAACAGGTGTTTGGACTGTTGATGTTTTCATATCAATGGAGTTTGCAATAGATCTTTCTATAAACTGTTGAAGTTCTGGTACTAAAGCTGAAATGAGGTTTTTGCCTTCAATGTCAGAGGTGGCTTGTGCCACCATTCCTGTTAATTTTGGTAATTCAATTGAGTGAGTCTGATTGTTGACACTGATGGAATTATGCCCAAAAGATGGTTGAGCCACAGGAGCATTAGAGCACTTACATTCACTGATAGGAGCTTGATGATTGTGTATAACTCTATCGGATGAAGATATCTCATATTCCTGTGGCTGGATTTTTTTACCTGACTCGCAATGAGAAAGATATTTTTGCGCTGGTTGCGCTGACATATAAGCATCAACTGCATGCCGAATCTCCTTTCTATGTGGTTCAAGGATTTGCTGCGAGGATCCGTGTAAGAGAATATGTTGATCAATGTGGTTCTTAGATCCATGTACTGTGTTAGTTGAAGTATGGTCTAAGCTGTGTGCAGTGAATATAGATCAATTTTCAGTAGAAACTTAATTATCCCTTCTCTGTGTCTGGCCAGTGTTGATTCTACCCAGCTTCATCACAGTGCATATATCATACCAAACACCAAGATGATGTAGAGTTACTTTCTTTGTTCTACTGACTAGTTTCAGCTGAAGGGTCAGGAATTGTTTTGTTGAACCTATCATCCTCAGGGTGGAGGCACATATGTGTAGATTTGATTTTGTAATCACATTTCTTCTATTACCTTCTTATAAATATTTGCTCCTAATCCTTTAGTTGAAACATTTTGTATTGTGCACATCAGGGCATTCTCAGAAGTCCAGCACTGTGAGGCTTATTGTTTTCATCTACATCTAGTCCTGTGGGTGCTTCTATACTGTGCGGGGCAATGTGCAATTTCACATGTAGTCCTATGTTCATTCGGGATGGACTGAACTGAGTCAGGCAGAGATTATTATGTGAAATGGTATCTTGTTGTGGCACCATCACTGGGGAGATTAACTGGTTTTGGAACACATTGGGGCTCATTACCGGTCTGTCGGTAACCATGCCAGTGCTACGGGTGGGTTGCTGCCGGACCCGTAAATATTTACTGGCGCCTGACTTCATGGTGCCACCGGGGAATTACAACCCTGGTGGCCCGGAACGTCAGGCGCCGGTAAAATATTGTTCCCCATTCCCATAGAGTATGGGAGTGTGGACCACAGAAGCACCAGCATCCTTGTTCATTGCTAAAGGTGCTGGTGCTTCTGTGTCCCTACCATGGCCGCTGTACTCGGCAGGGTCAGACCTGTCAGGTACGGCAGCTCCGGCAGGCAGACCTGTACCGGCACCACTTTTTCCGGACCGGCATACTTGTAATGAGCCCCATTGTCTTGTGGAGACATTCTTACACAGTGAGCCTATGTTTATTCTGTGATAAGCAGGGCTCGTAGTTCTGTAGAAACAGCTGTAATGAGTGCATTGTAGAATGTGTAGTCCAACATGTATGCTTATATATTTATATATTTAGTGAGGAAGAGTGTGTTCTGGAAAATGTAACCCTATGGTTGACTACACACAAGATTTGGTCAGGACGATATGAGACATCTATTCCTTTTCAGACATGTCTACTGAGTGAGCAAGAGCTCATTCAGGAAAATATTGAGATTTTTCTGCTGGATGAGTTAAAGATCATTCTGGGCAAGGTTCTTCTGTAGTGCCTCTGGATTGATTGAAGGGACACGTGTTCTGGTATGTGTCTGAGATGCCTAGGCATATGATAGCAAAATGTGGCGTGTTCTATGAGCAGCTGAGATTTTGTGTTTTTGCATAACATGAACGTGCAAGGCTGTGTCTGCTTTATGAGCTGCACCTGTACATATGTTGAATATAGCAGGCCACAAGGCTGGAACAGGGCGTAGTGTGGTGACAGATGGGCCAACAATGGCAGTATTCTGCTGTATTTAGCATATAATGGTTGTAGCTGGGCATGAAGGTCTGCATTTGAAATTGGATATATTCAGAACAAATGGCTTTGTTGCTGCAGGTTTATACATTCACCTGCATAAAAACATCCAAGACAATCAGGAACACTATTAAGGATGACTGTGCAGCATAAAAGTCCAACAAATTCACGTCTCAAGGGCTTTCTCCTTTAATCATTAATTCAAAAAGATCCCAAAGATCACAATCATCCACATATCATACCCCAAGAGTCAGTCAATATTTCACATTGGGGTAGTGGACAGCTTCAGAGTGCAATGCATATTTATATGTAGTCATACTCATGCCGAATACAATATGTATTACTCATATTGCTCACCAAATAAGCAAGTCTTCCCCACCCACATACTGATCACTCAGCTAACACAGGAAATCAGCCCACAGTATCAGCTCTGCACATCACAATTTCATGCAATAGGATTCCTCTGACGTTATTCATTTTATTAGCTTAAAAAGTGAGCAGCCGAGACCATAATCAGCCTCTAGCTATCTATCACTTTTACAATGTTATTCCCAAAGATACCAACTAAACTGTGCTTCTTTTTTGTTTGGAGGAACCCTACAATACAGTCTGTGAGGCTTTCTAAGTTAAACCACCCACGCAACCTTTCTCTGAAATCTACCATCTCATTCCACTGCTACTGAAACGATGTGCAGTGCCAGACCAGATGAGACAATCCGGCATTGTCATACTGGCATATATGGGAGGGCAATAGCCACATTGGAGAATCTGTTTCACGGTGAAATCATGTCTTTACACTATGCAGATGTGAATCACTTTTTCGTGGAATCAGACGGTGGGCCTAATTTACAAACGTGTTTTTATAATGGTACAATGCCAGTGAAAAACGCGTTGTAAATTAGGCCCAGTATCTTTCTGTGTCCATAAATACCTCAGGCCATTCTGCATCAGATGAGTCATAGTGCAGAGGAGCATCCTAGTTCCCTTTACCGAGCAGCCCAACCTCCAATGCCGATGATGTCAATTTGCCATTTATTCCAATCATCCCCGAAGCCCACTCTCTTCTCCAAGATGAACTTCCTATGCACGGACCATATTTTCTAATGGGCTGTTTTTAATGTGTTCATTGCAATATATTCTGCCACAAGTCCATTACAGAAGATATTTTCCCATCTAGTACAAATCTATATCCCCTCTTTCTGCTACTTTTAAGATTGTTTTAATCATGACATAATTAGGGCACCTGTGTATTAGGGCGTTATTAGGTGCAACCTCCAGTGCAATATTTGCCCACTTTTTGGCACTGTCATGATTGTTCAAGGGATCGTAGTTGAATCATTTGACACCTCCTGTCACAACCCTCTATTGAACTGACCCTACACAGAAGTCTCTGCATCCTCAAACATGGGTCACCCCATTCATATGCTCTCTTCGCATGAGGACCTGCAACCATATCTCCATGCCCAACTCTTCATAGAGCAAAAAGGGAATTCTACCAAACCCTCACTGACTATGCTCCAACCATCCTCACCGGCTGCAGAGACCCCACACTCACTCCACACTCCTCCTAAGTCTATGACTAACACCTCCAATCTCACAGCAAACATTTATTTTATTTATTTATTTGGATTTATAAAGCGCCCGGCGGCCCAGAGGCATCGTGGTGCTGTTGCAGTATGCTCACTTCAATAACAACTTAAGACAAATACATCAGAGGCAGAGATGCTGTTTCAGAGACAGTGTTGTAGAGGTGTTCCGTGGTTACAGGGGAACAACCGTAGACATCAAACGTGAACAATATTAGTTGAATAGCTTAGTTTTTAATGCCTTTCTGAAAGATATGAGAGAGTCTTCACTTCTTAGGCTGAGCGGGAAGGTGTTCCAGGCTTTTGGAGCTAGCACTTCGAAGCTGGTGCCGCCGCCTTTGGCTCTATTGAATGCCGGGACTGAGAGTAGGTGAGAGTATTGATCTCGTTTTGGTCTGTGAATGGGCACTTGATATATTCTTTCGGTTAGGTAGGATGGGGCAGTCTGGGAGAGGCATCTGTGTGTAATTGTGAGGGCCTTGAAAACTATGCGCTCTTTGACCGGGAGCCAATGGGCGTCTTTTATAGCCTGAGAGATGTGCTACTTCCTATGGATACTCAGGGCTGCTCTGAGGGAGTTGTTTTTTGTAGTTTGCAATTTGTTGATGTTATTGGGAGATGTGCCCAGGAGTAAGATGTTACAGTAGTCCAACATTGCGCCAACAGTGGCTCTAGCAATGTTGAGACTTTTTTGGGGGATAGATGGGGTTTCACTGCATTTATGATTTTTGTTGTGAGAGCCTCTGATGAAGAAATGGCACTGACCTGTCTTTCCATTGATAAGGTGGAGTCGAGGTATGCTCCAGGGGTTTTTACTGTTGCAGATACTGTAATCAAAGTGTTCTCAATACTGAATGAGCTGTATTTCTTGTCTAGTTTTTTTAGGGGCTCTTTGGGGCCTACCAGTAGGATTTTTGTTTTCTCCCTGTGTAGGCATAAGCTGTTGGCCACCATCCATGCCTGGATGCAAGCATATGTCTTCTGGAGCGTGTTGAGTTCTTGCTCATAGTCACCTGTTAACGGGAGAAGAATTTGTGTGTCATCGGCATAGTTGGTAAATGCTATGCCGAATTCTTCTAGCTCGCCAAACAGGGGAAGAGTGAAGAGATTATAGAGAGTGGGGGAAGGTGCAAAATCCTCGTGGGACTCCACACCCTATGGGGGATGGAGAGGCTGATGCTTGATCAGAAAATTACCTAATGAACTAGCTGAGTACTTTGCTGCAAAAGTTTTCCATAATTATAGACTCTCCTGACCTTCCTCACACTCCCTCCTCCCACGTTTTACACTCCACCTACTCCACCATCATTCTCTGCCTCTATCTCCCACCTTAGCCACGCTAATACTAAGGAAGCCCTATCCCTACTGATGAAGCCTTACCCCTCTTGTGCCCCATCATATAGTCTTGCTTCTCAGCTAGTCAAGCCTATTGCCTTTTAGTGGCCTTTCACGTCGCTGAACTCTTCAACCTGTTGTTCGACTCTGCTTGTTTTCCTTCTGTTTTCAAAACAGTCACAGTGATCTTTCTCCTAAAAAAGTAAAGGCCTGACCGAAACCTATTGCCTAACTTTCGCCCTGTGTTTCTCCTTCTGCACTACTCTAAAGTGCTTGAAAGGGTTGTGTTCAACTGTCTTACCAATTTCTTAGACATCCACAACTTTCAAGACCCCATACAAGCACGTTTCCAGTCCTGTCACTGAATGAAAACTGCTGTCATGAATGTGTCGAACTTCATCACCTCTGCTAACCACTCCAACCTATTCTCTATCCTAATTCACCTTGACCTGTCTGCTGCCTTTGACAATGTCAATCACTTTGATCTCCTTAATACTCTCTTCTTGGGATTTGTGATCGAGCTCCTGCCTGGTTTGAATCCTACCTTGCACCTCGCCAATTCTCTGCCTTCTGCAGCACTAACTTCTCCACACTCACTCCTAGAACTGTTGGAGTTCTAGAAGGCTCAGTCTTGGGTCCACTCCTCTTCACACTCAACACCTCTGCTCTTGGGATACTCTTTGGGTTCGCGTACCAAATCTTTGACACCCAGATCTTCTTCTCTTAACTTGAACTCTACTCTGATCACTCTATCAAAATGTCCAACTGTCTCTCTGCCATTAAATATTGGTTGGCTTTGCACTCTCTGATGCAAGGGTGCTCTTCCTGCCTGCCAAAGACTCTCTCTCATCTCTTCTTTTGCCTATCCAGTTCCCACCTGACACTCTCCAATACTCTTCTTCAGCTAGAACCCTAGGCACCAGCTATGACCCTTCCCACACCTTCTCTATTTTCATCTCCAAAACTGGAGCAGAAGCTCACCTCAACCTTCTAAATATTAGGAAAATCAGGCACCTTCTTCCTTTTAACACCACCAAGCATCTCTTAAACACTCTTGTCTTCTCTAAACATGACTATTGTGGCAGCATCCTCTTTGGACTCCACAACAATGCTTTTTGTCCTCTCGATAAAATCATTAACTTCACAACTGGGACTATCTTTGAACTCCTTCACTTCACACCTACTTCCTCGTACCATCACCAGGCTGGATGGCTGATGAGGTAAAACAGGGCCAGATATACATTTCTTCTACTGGCCCACAAATCTATCATGGTAAGGCACCACTGTATCTATCCTCCTCTATTCAACTCTACAAGCCTTCTCATAATCTCTGCTCTGCTTCCTCGACTACCCTTGTGGCTCATTGCCCTCCCTGTGCTATCTCTCACTTCCATTCTTTCTCTCTTCTTGCTCCACTTGCATAGAATTCTCCGGACACCAGAGAAACAGTCCACACAGATTTCTTCAAAGCCAAACTAAAAGCATTCCTCCTTGCCTCTGAGTTACCCTCTTAACCTACCTCTCATCTGCCTGCTAGCTAAACATTGGTGTATTGTCCCCGGTGACTATTCCATTTACTACTCTCTGCAACTTGGTCAGAATGTCATTCAAACTCACTCCATTGTAGGAAACTCACTGTTTCCCATTAAATCTGATTTGGTATCTATTGTATGTTCTTATATGATCAACATATCATTGTTCCTCCTGTATATAAATACAATAAAAAAAAATAAATAAACATGGCGACCACCATCTCAGAATCCTGTGATACTCCTTCAATCTATGGCAGTGGATGGTGTATTGAATTTGCAAGCAAAGGTTATTAATTTTCATAGTCTGTATCTCTTAGATCAACTAAACAATTGAAGATACTGTCATGCTCTTTAAAGATTTTCTAGGAAGAATTCTGATCTTACTGAGTGCTATCTAGTCCACAATTGATAACTGTAGACTCTTCTACGGCTCCATTGATCATCTAACACCATCTGTTTCAACAAGCACATTCATGTGCAACATATTTGCATTTGTGTGGCTCATGAGTATCCTCTGGTATCTGAAAGATGGTATTACACACTGTTTGCTGACCTGGGCATCAGCCATATCTCGGCCAGTACCCACTGGAAACAAGAATGATTTTCCCAAAATGATTTGCAGGCCAGAGACAAACCCTTATTGTTGTATTCCCTGAGAAGGTGTAGATTTGGGATCCAACAGATAGAGAAAAAATAATGTACATCAGCAGCTGGATTGCCATCTCCTATAACAGCAGTGACAGGGGGCAATCTTGCCATATTCCTCTCTCCAACCTAAACAATTTAAACTCACCAATAACCTTTGCCCAAACCTGCTTGTTTAGGAACTGGCCATATATAATGTTATCTCACAGAGTCAAATGGCTTTTTGTCATCCTGTAGTTTTGTCAGTTAACCTGCCCTCTTTTTTGGATCAACACTCGTATAGCACTGCCATTAATAGTTGCAGATGTACTGTTGGTTTTGTGGCGGTTACAAAGCCACATTGTTCCAGGTGTAACACTTTTTGTATCTCCAAGTGAATTTTTTTTTGTTAAATGGAACTTAATAATTTGATATCTGTAGAGATGAATGACAGTGGTCGGCTTCAAGAATTCTCATATTTCCTCTGCTTATGCAGAAACGTGATTATAGCTCCTATCACGGTGCCTAAGAAGCAAAATTATGGTAAAGGCCTTATTCTATAGTCAGAGCAAACATGGAATCAGGAGGTCATTGTGCTACTTATAATAAGAAGTTGGGTACGCGGACAGGGCATTTATTGCAATAGGTTAAACTTTGTTGTTTTTGATACTTGTAAAAACTGACTTCATTAGGATGTACATGATGGCCGCCATAAACTGCAGTCACCATACATAGGAGAAATGTGTCTGTCATTGCTGTTTAAACGGAAGTCAGAATGGCGGCTGAAGAGCACGGCATTATGGACTGTTAGTAACGTCAATACTAAGACGCGTTTCGCGTTCGAGTATATTTTATGGCTCCTCACTCTACTATTAAAGGGGAGATTGGTGTTTTTTTCGGTATTAGAAACCATTAGAGAATGAGAAATCAAAAATACATGTGGTCCGTAATAGTTCCATGTCTTATCCTGCTATTAAGGGATTTCATGCAGTTTTGATGAGACATTATTCCAATATGCAGGTGACTGTTAAGACTATGTTTGAAGTCAGGAATCATACAGATGGGTTGATGCACAGCATATAGAACATCTGGGGAGATCCCAAAATCCACTTCTACAGCAGAGTGCGATCCTAGCTTAGTTTTGGGATTAATAGAATTCAAAATACAGAGGAATGTTTCTTAAAAATAACAGATGTAGACATTCATCAATGGATGGATCAGCCTATAGGAATAAATCCTATTAGGTCGCAGTTATGATCATTCACAATCTCTAAATACTTTTCTACAGTCTAGGATAGCTCCTGGACTGCAAACTCAACATGTTTCAGTCCTCTTGATGGAGGTGGAACTTTCTTCAGGAGTCGTCATTAAAGGTATTAGAGTTGTAAAATTCTTAATTTATTGAAGTTTTATTCACTATAAAAGGAGCAACTGAACCCCCGAGTGTAGTTGATCCCTTGAAGGAGGAAAGAGAGACACATTAATTGGGCAATTTTATCAGTGGGAAGAAGGTTTCTTCCACAAACTCCTCTATTAAGTGAGGTGGGGTCTTTAGGATCAGTTTGCGTGTTTTTGGAGAATGTGCAGCTTGTTAACGATGTTTCCAGTAAACGTGAGTGGATGTTTCGAGTACTGTCTGAATCCGTATCGCGATCGTATAAGATGTATTCAGCAATTTTCATCTGCTGCGTTAATCTTCTTCTTAACGCAGTGGATGAAAATTGCTGAATACATCTTATAACCATGCACTAATGCCATGAAAAAATGCTGTTTCTCAAAACCTACTCAATTGTCAATTTCTTCAACTAGCGTTTGTCATTTCGACCCACAACTGTGCGTCTTTATTCAAAAACACAAACACTACACATATGTATGATAAAAATCCTTAAAAAGAAAAAGTAATTCAAAGAGTTCTGGCTCAACTCTACGTTTCCTTAAGGGTCAAGATCAGTCCTGGCTCACTTTCAGGCTTAGTACCAAATAAACACATTTTTCAAAACTACACAAATGCATCACTAAACATATTCCTTACATACTTAAACATATATCCGCTCCGTTCTACTCATGTTGGTCCTATTTCCATAAATATTAATTCCTTTTTCTGTTTGAATTGTTTAGTACATATACATGCATTTTGCCATTCCTGCCAACAAAAAACTGCATTTTTGGTCTTTTTGTGTGTAAAACTAGTTAACATTTGCTTTGAAAAGCTATCTTTTTCAAAATCCACACAGCTTTGAATTCCTGCAACTATTTAATAATTTCCCTTGGCTCTGTCAATTCTTATCTCTAGCTTTGACAAGAATCCCTGGCTATTTTTCAGCAGTGCGTTTTTGTACATAAATTTCATATATGTCAGCGCTAGCTTTTTTATCAGCTGCACACCTTGTAAAAAATGGGCTATATCTCTGACTCAGTGCATATTTTGAACATGTCATGTATTACATTACCTTCACTTACTCAAGCAGGAAAGGAATCTACTGTCAGATTTTAAGCCATAACTCAATGTAATTACTTTTTTTCTACCTACGCTGTTAAAAAGTTGCCTCATGTGCAATGTTCTTTCACCTTCGTTTCTATGATCCATTTGTCAAATTTCTACCATGCAAAGCTTTTAGCTTTTTAAGAATCTTATCTTTGTAAGTATATACAAATGCAACCCTCTAGCTGTCTAAACTCACTCGCCTCAAGGGTGGAAAAAAAAGTCACAATTTTGTCTGCATATTATTATTTCTCCTGACGTTTTCTCCATAACATCTCAGACAGCAAATATGAGTGCACCCATCAATGGCTTGCTCAAACCTCTAATTTCAATAGCCTATCTATTCTTTTGATTTGTGCCAATCAACTTCCTAGCAGCCAATATAACTTCTTAACTTTGTCTCACCTTTTTCACAACATATTGTCGCTCTTCGAAAACTTAATTTAAAACAGACACATAAACAGACAGACAGATTATCAACTCTTTTACATTTAAACCATGGTACGCATCCTCATCATATTGGACCTAATAATACCCTGATCACAGGATTTAGGCTGTCTTCTTATAGCAGACCTGTCTGTACATCACTTAGAGACCTTGATAGAGCTATAAGACAGCCTCTTCTAGAACCCCATTGGTTAGAACTCTGGGCACTCTCTCTCTCTCTCTCTTTCTCTCTTATTTACACAAAACATCATTAGTTAATTTGTATTACTTTTTAAACTATCCATCCCATCAAATTCTCTGGCATCTGTGAACTTTGACTCTGAGGCAGGAACAAAGGAACAGCCGACTGGTTGAGATTTCACAGCTATATTTATTTACAGGTTCACAAGACACACTGGAACGGCACCCACAGTCATTCTGCCTTCCCTTCTTATATAGGCCTTTTTGAATGTTGCAATACCTACATGTAAATTCAGGGCATATTGCTGATAGGTCCTTTTAGCCAGATAAAAGCCCTCCCTAACTTTAATTGGGTGGCTCATCTGTTACTCACCAAGCCCACATTAGCTCACGCTTGGCAAACACTTGCTGACTGACCCAGCCGAACACATTTACACATCATTCAACTGCTGCCAAAAGCAATAATAGTTATCTCACTTGTCAACTCTTATCTACTCTTCAAGGTCCTGCCAAGATTCAGTCAGTGTTTCATACTGCAGAAAATCTAATAAGCTTATTCATTTGGTGCCAAGTATGCAGCTGGTCTGTACTAATCAGCTTTCAAACGTACATCATGTCTGGTTTTAACCTTCCAGACATACTTATCTTACAGCGAGATGCTGTCAAAGACCTTGTACTGTATAAGCATGAGTCAGGCCTTTCTCACACCTCTCCTTAAGGCACCATTTTGTGTTTGTCATCCATTTTAAAATATATCCCAGTCTGATTGTGCTACCAAACGGTGAGTCAATATTTACTTTTAAGTTTATCTCATTTTCTATCCTATTTTCAGAATACATTTTTACATAGTCATGATAGTGCATCATATTTGAGGCACTTCCTGGGTCATTCTGACCCAAAATATGCACTGCGCCACATGCACTTTTTCATCTTCAAAAAGCACTATCATTCTGATTTTTGCAATAGCGGAACCATTGTTGTGTCTATCATGTTATCTGTACTCAGAAGAGGGTGGAGGGGTCTGATACCCCTATTCACACTGCTGGTATTTGTCATCCTTCGCTAATTTTTCTTTGCCTTTTTCCATCAGTACAACTCGTACTCTGTGCCCCTGGAACATGCTTTGAACCCTGACACAGTGTCAAATGAATCAAACACTGGGCCCCTGGAACATGGTTCGATTTTCAAAACAGTGCCAAAGGAACCAAAATCTGGGCTCTGGCATCTCTTGCAATACTAGCATTTTGAGTGCCTCTGACGCGAATGAGAAAGCAAGCAACAGCTCCCATTTGGCCTCTGCTTCCCCACTGAGCGCATGTGACTGTGCCATAAGTTACTGAATTCTGGATGGTGCACATCAGTCATTGTATCAAATATGACCCCTTTGTACTGGTGGTACCCTTCCTCTTCCTCTACCCCTCTTTTAACATGAGGCTTCCATTGCCATGTGGCTGTATCAATTAACAGCATATTCATTAGGTTGTTTTGAAGAACTTCATTGCGGACAGTACCATGACCCACCCACCATCCCCTTTATAAGCCCCAACCATATAAAATGGTAGAGTCAGTATATACACAGTCCTGAAACAAAACATACACATAGTTACAATATTAACATCATTCCACAATGCTTCTGATGAGAACCCTGTAGGGGGTGAGAAGAATGGGTTAGCCATGCAATATTCCTAGAGGTTCTCATATCAATAAATGCAGCAACAATAGTTTTATAACAGTGAATGGATATTATTGAAAAAGGAATGCACATGATTTAATATTACTGTTATTTGCACTGAAGGAGCTGAGATAAATATAGTAAGGTGTTGAGGTTATGATATGATATGATATGGCATTTATAACGTGCCTATACACAAGTGATTCAACGTGCGACGAGGCAAGGGAGGGGGAACAGATGGAAGACAGACAGCAATCTTACTAGGCCAGGTATCATTCAGATCGCACAAGTGCAAGGGAACGGGAAAAAGAAAAGTGTGGGAGGAAGGGGAAAGTGCAGTACATGGGATAACGAGATAAATAAAAGAACGGCCAGCTGGTTGCAGTGCAGGGTGAGTGCAGACATAAGTTCTGGTGGGTGGATTGCAGTGATACAGAAACAGTCCCCAGGTACAGGGGTAGCGAGGAAGGCAGCGTAGGCATGAAACTGCCAGGGCTAGGGCCCGAGATCAGATGGGTGGCCAGGTAACCAGTGCAGTCTCAGTATCAGCCAGGACCTCAGCAGGGGAGATGGGGAGAGAAAGCAGAAGCAAAGAGGAATGTTTTAAGATGATTCTGGAACCAAAAATGGTTCTCCTCAAGTTTCAGGGAGGCTGTTCCAGAGGGAGGCCCCAGCCAAAGAGAGTGATCTACCACCAACTCGTTGCTTGGAGAGGCAACTGCCCATGAGGGAGTTGGAGGCGGATTAGCAGAGAGCTTGAGAGGGACGATATTTAGGAAGAGAGAGTTGAAGGTAGTGCGGCCCCAGAAGGACTTGTGGGAGATGCAGAGGGTTTTGAACTTAATCCTTGCAGCCCTGGGAGCCAGTGCACAGATTTCAGTCCTGGAGAGATATGATTCCTGGGCTTGAGGCCAAGGACAAGTCTTGCAGTTCTGTTCTGGATGAGTTGCAGAGGGCTTAGAGTAGAAGCAGGCAGATTTAGAAAAAGGCTGCTGCAATAGTCCAGACTAGAGAGAACCAGAGCTCTGTAGACAGTGAGATTCTGAGGGAAGGAGAGGAAAGGAAGAATACCTCTGAGGAGGTGCAGCTTTTAGTGTGACTTCTTAGAGATGTCAGAGGTGTGAGGAGAGAAAGATAGTGTGGAGTCGAAGGTGGAAGCAGGAATAGGGCCAAGAGAGGCCGGCCAGAGAGCTACAGGAAAAGGAGGGAGTGGGTGTGCCGATGAGGAGAATATTAGTCTTACTGGTATTAAGGCAGAGGTCATTAGCGGCACACCACTCCTAGATAGCAGACAGACAGTCAGAGATGAGGGACGGAGAGGAGGTGGCCGAACGTAGCCTGAAAATGAGCTGAGTGTCATCCGCATAGCACTGAAAGTTGGGGCAGAAAGCCACAAAGCAGTGGGTAAGGAATGCCAGGTATTGGTTGAACAGCCAGGGAGAGAGGTTAGACCCATGCAAACAACAAGAGGTGAATACTTTATTTAGGCTGACACAGATAATGTGTTGAAGGAGGTGCTGTATGGGGAGACTTCAGACATCAGAGTGGGGTGCCCAATACCACAATTCCTTCACTTTTACCGCAAATGAAGTGACATATATTACAGTGTAGGGCCTGTTGTACCGCAGCTCACCCCACCTGCAGAGAAAATTCCCTATTTAAACATTGTCACCCGGTCGCAGCAATAGAAGGTTGTGAGCTTGCAGCATCCAGTGCAGCGCTGTTGTTTTCTACTGTTCTTCTTGCTGCTACATGGAGCTTTATGGATTTTGCTAACTGATGCAAATATGCTATAAATTCATCTCCTAATATGGACTTAGCCCTGTGAGCATCGGATGCACTACACATAGGTGAAAGCAGCGTGTGCATGTGCTATCTGGTCACTATTTTGTGAGGGGCAAGGTGATAGTCTTTGCAGGGCTGTATCGGAAAACTGAATAGGGCAAATATCAAACAGTGAACCCAATTCTTCAGGGTGACATACAATTTATATAGTTTTGCCTTTAAGAAGCCATTAATACGTTTTACAATGCCATTGGCTTGAGGATGATACATTGTGGCTTGAGGATGATACATTGAGCAAATCACATGTTTGATTCCTAACCAAGCTGTTATTTCTTCATATAGCTTGTTGGAGAAGTTGGTGCCATTATCTGATTTAACTTCTTGACACACTCCCCTACTAAAAATGTGGGCACTGATTTATTGTCTGGATGGGCATATATATATATATATATATATATATATATATATATATATATATATATATATATATATATATATATATATATATATTTATAACAATTAAATACTGATTCTGTGTTGCATCATTCTCCCATGTTGATACGTAACTCTCGGAATGGTCCACTGGGCTTCGCAGCATCCTCAATGTCTGCCCAGAATTGAATGTTTGACAAATGATACAGTTAGAAATAAACATATTAAACAATTCCTGCCCATGGGTCATGAACCAATCCTCTTCCATGTCCACAGCAATATGCTGCTTTGATATATGTGAGGGGTAGTGCAACTGTTCAAACACAATTGTTACCAAATACTGAGGAAATATTGTCTTACCTGTGATGACCTGGCTCCATATATTGTCAATAGGAGATTGCTCACACGCGTTCTTATTTGCCATAACGTTTTATCCCGTGGTGCCTGTCGCTTGGAACTCAATTACGTGGGTAACTGGTACTGCAGTATATGAAATGTATAGTTGTAACCGTATGCTGGCTATTTCTGGGTATGATGCAACATCTGGTACTGGGAGATAGGCAGCTATTTTGGCTGCTTGGTCTGCTGGCACATTCTTGAGAGAAATTGGGTCAGTGTTGTTAGTTATGTACGGTGCACTTGACGACAGTGACAAGTGTGTAGGCCGTGAGAGAGCATACATTTGACTGTCTAACAGTGCAGTATGTTGCACTGGGGACCTATCGGTCCTTCGGAAACCTCTCCTCATCATGGCAGTCTTCAATGAACTCTGGTGGTAACATACGCTGAATCGGAATACATTGTAACTCAACACCCTTGGGATGCCTCAGGTGCCTCTATTAGAGCAATGAGATGTTCAGCCTCGGCAGATTAATGCATTGGTAATCGTTTTTCGTTGCTGAACCATCAATTAAAAACATCTCCCCATCATGGAGAGCACAGTCCCTTGCTTTTGGTATGTCATCATCAGGGCCTTTATATGTGACATAGTTATGTACGTCATCAGCATCAGTGATTGGTTCAGTTAAGAAGGTGGCCGGGTTCAGTATCTTACAATGGACAATATGAATGGATGTGCTGGATAGCATGACCACATACGCTTAAGCCCTTTATGTTGTCAATGTATATTTGGAGCTCTCTAGGATGGCAAACAATGCATGTTCTATATACAAATTGGTTTAAGTACCAATAGAGTTTGAAATCCCTACACAAAGTACACAAAACAGGACGTTCAATCAACAAAACAAAATCTTATTTTATGGTCATCAACCCAATCAATTCAGACACATGTTTTGAGCTCAGGGATTGGTATTAGGTCAAGGGATGGCAATCCATCTATGCGCTCAGTAATCCAGTTGAATTTTGTTAATTGGAATGGTCAAAAGCACTCATTGGTCTTCTGGCGTCTGGCTGTGCCCCCAGTAAGCCCACTTACAGCAAAACATAATCATCTGTGGCTCCAAAGCTGAATTATTCATAAGAGCATGAATATGTGACTTAATAGTGTTTGTTTATGGCAAAGAAAAATAATCCCATTCTGAATTCAGCAGCATTCTGCTGTGCACAATTGTTCATGGCTTAAAAATACATTGCAGTGTGATAAGTTGCCCACTCATTCCGTGCTTGGGTTATGCGTGCAAGTGCCACAATGATTGCCATCCCTTGACCTAATACAAGCCCTGATGAAGATCGAAGCACGTGTCAGCATTGATTGTGTTGATGACCATAAAATAAGCTTATGTTTTGTTGATTGAACTTCCAGTGTCTTGTACTTATTCACAAGTAGATGTTACTGAGTATCCCATTGTGATTGTGGTTGAGCTCTCAATTTCAATTTCAATATTATTAATATACATACAGCAAAATCGCTTTGTATATACAACATAAAAACCAACAATAACAATATAAAAGTGAGACAAACACACATATACATAAAAACGGCTCATACATTGAGCAAATAAAACTCCATTAAAATATTAAAACCACATCTTATATTCACAAGTATTAGTCACATCGGACTCCATTTTTGTTCAGATGGAATAACATGAGAATTAAAAAAGTCAACACGCTCAATCTTCAACTACATAAATATTTCGATACATTTTCTATAAAATGTTATCATATAAAAGGTGAAATTCGCATCATTCACATCCATAAACATTTTTCACATTATTTCCGAATCATCACAGTTAAAACTATTACTATAAGATTTCATTACATGATTTCTAATGCCTATTAAGCTTAAACATTCTGTCATAATATGCTCAAGAGATTCCATGTTTTCTCCACATAACCGACAGTCACACTCATTTCGAGATAGGCCCTTCTTCGCCCCATCCCATTCCAAAACTTAACTTATGTTATATTTTAAAAGCAAGAATTGTCTGATGACCCATGCTTCAGGGAACCACAATATAGTTTGGAAGACAGTATTGTGAGTTAATATGTTCAATAAAGGGGCCACTATGTGAATTGGTAGAAAGAAGGACCATATTATTTTCATGATTGTATGATCGAATCTTCCTTTTTAGCTACAGTTTTATTCAATTGATATTATTTGGAAGTAAAGTAAGCTCACATCCATTCTTCCATTTATTAAAAATAAAGAAAATTTCCCCCACACTCCAATCAAAGTAAAATTGTCTAAGCTTAGAAAGGCCTTGGTGTAGTCACCAATGGTAGTATTGTTATTCAGGGTCATCAGATCAACAGAGCACATAAAGGATCTATTGATCAAGATGGATTGAATGCACGTAAGCTCAAACTCAAGATATCGATATTCCACTGAAACAGCATGAGGCATGCGAAACAACTTCCTTAGCATTCTAGCTTCAAATATGTTTAGTTCTTTAGTGAAGCTGTGACCCCATATCTCTATCCCATAAGTTAAAACAGGAACAATTTTCATTGTTTTTCTTTTTTTCTTTTTTTTTGCCATTTCTACCAATGAAGGCACTCATTGTACCCACCAGGTTCTAGCATTCAATCTTGGTTCTTCCCCAATGTGCCTTCCAATGAAGGTTATTATCAACAAGTAGTCATAAATAGGTGTAGCTGGTAACACACTCTAGTTTCTTTGAGGCTAATATCCAAGATAAGCTCACATTTTTCTTTTTCTTATTTCCAGGGAATATCACTATTTTACTTTTTTCTGTATTGATATGGCAAAACTACCCAATCCATCAAGCAGACATTGAAGTCCCTTTGGTGTGTAGTCTAATAACAAGATGTCATCCGCATAGCCAAGCCAGCTGATACACTGTGTACCGACCTTTACAGGATATAGCAACTCTGAATTGAAGGACACTGCTGAATCAGCCAGGTATAAATTGAATAGAGTTGCTTCGACTATGCAGCCCTGTTTAACACCCTTTCCTGTAGGAATGGATGCAGAGAGTTGTCCTATACCATTCAGACACCCTTTGACCCTGATGAAAGCATCAACATTTTTAGAAGACCAAAGGGAATGTTCCAGGCCTTAAGTTTAATCCACAAGTTGTTCCTCACTACAGTGTCGAATGCGGCACTGAAGTATGTGTATGCAGAATATACCTTAATTTTTCTACAAATCCAGGCATAGTCTATTGATGATAGTAGAGTAAATATATTATGGCTGGTTTGTGACTTTGCCCTAAATCCGGTCTGATATTTACTTAATATGTCATGCTCATTTATCCATGTATTTAGCTCAGCCAGTAGTATCCGTGCAAACACCTTAACAGGGATATCAAGCATGGCCAAGAGTCAATAATTTCGAAGGTCCCCATGCTGGCCATTCTTGTATATAGGGAGGATATGGATTTCTTTCATGATGGCGGTAAAAGGCCAGACTTTCTAATATCAGTGTATAGATACCATACTGCTTCATCCCATAATGCAGGATCCATTTTCATTAGACCATTATTAATCCAATCCAGGCCACATGCATGAGAGGCATTTAGATGTTAAATTATACCCTGAATATCAGACCGAGTTGCTTGGCAGATCCACGGTGTATCGGGGATAGCAGTCTTAGTAGCATCAGGCATCAATGACGCCCAGAGGTTTTATTATGTGATTGGTCCAAACCTCTTCAGAAATACTAATAATGGCTAGGTCACACTCTGTATTTGCTCTCATTTCTCTCCATATTGCCACTCTGTTCTTTGTAGTAGCCAAATGAGTAATGGTAAACCATTGCTCATTTTCACATGTTCATTTATGTTGTTTTAACCATCTTCTATATTCTGATTTAGCTTTTTTAATCATAGTGTTTATTATCACTGCATCAAGTTGCCATGATGAAGATAGGAGTAATGTAGAAATGGTAAATCAAAGTCTTTTCTTTTCCTGATTAATTTTGGGATCATAATTGTCTTTTTTTTCTGGGACCCTATTGGTACGTTCTTGGGCAGATTTGTATTCAGCCTCCTGCTGCAGCCTCCTGCTGCAGTAACTGCTCTTGTCAGACTGCTCTTTTCCCAAAATGAGTGAAGGCTGCTTCAGCCACAGCCTGCTCACAAGCAACTGTCCCTGCATTACTGAGTCCAGCATGCCACTGTAGTATGCTAGAGGTTTGTGGCCCATTGTGCTTTTTTGCATCTAGACTGATGTCATCATGTGTCCATCTGAGTATGAAAACAGATAGAATTCTTGTGTATAATCAGGTGTCTCTAGAACTGGGGCAGTAGCAATGACATACTTGAGCTCTTGGAAACTAGTGAGCATTTTGTCTGTCCATGTAATGGAGCTCTTTGTCTTTTGGTTTTCCGTAAGTGCATGCAGTAATGGTTGAATGTATGTAGTGTAATCGAAGATGCAGGCCCTGCAGTAAATGCATAACTCTAGACATTTCTGCATGTCCTTAATCTTTACAGGGTGGGGGGGGGGGGGTGCTACACAAAGCTGCTGCCCACCCTGGATTTTTTTCTTACCCTTTATGGAAAACAGTTGACCTAATTACAATATGTCCTGTTGACAATACTGGAGTTTCCCTGTCTACTTCATACTCTTTGTCAGCGAGTGTCATGACCCTTACCCCAGAACCCCACTGGCAAGTCCACTTACCAGGTAAGTCAGGGTTCGGGGCTCCATTAAGGCCTTGGAGGACATGCATCCACTCCCAAGACTCTCTTGGAGTCAGTCCTGGCACCTCTGCCGCCAGGCTCATATTCATTGTGGAGAACAAGTTTGAAGGGGGACTACTTTTCATTGGGCCTGCAGTTAACATGGAGGCATTCACATAGCTTGGTTCCTAAGAACTAAGCTATGCGGTATAGTGTTTTGGGTGTGGTGGCCTGGGACTACTTTACCTGGACTACTTTGTTGGGAGGCTATTTAAACCACACCCACGCAACAGAGCACGCTTCGCGTTACTTTGCAGACAGCAACGTAACACTCACTGTGTCCTGTGATACCCACGAGCCTCAGAGCAACAAGCCTGTAGAGGAGACAAAAGGAACATCATTAATAGAATCTTACCTGCAATCTTCATTCTGTCATCCACTCTCCAGTGAACAGCTTCTTCTGGGCACCGCATACCTACCGGAACAAAGCAACCTGAAAAGGAAAAGGAGAAAGACAACATTAGAAAAGGCATACTACGGCATTGCTTAAGCCACAAACAGGTGACCTTGGCTTGTCACCTCCTGGCCGGCATTGTTCCGGAGTTCCACACCCGCTGGAGAACGACAGCACGACCTATAAGGAAGAGAGGAGACACAGGTTAGCAAAGGCAAGACAAAGCAGCGCAGCGCATAGCGCATTACTTACCACATTGCAGCGCACATCTCGTGCCATCATTTGCCGGAGGTGCTCAAACCAACCAGCATGTCACGCCGAATCTCTCGCACACCTAGGAAGAAAGAAAGGGCATTATTAATCACAAAAGAAAGGCAGGCAATAACAAACAGCACTATACAAAAACTGCTGCAATAAGACCTACCTTAAAGAGGCTTGAACGGGCACGCACCAGTGAAGTAACTCGGTCGCCCATGCCCACTGAAGACTATGCACCCCTGCTAAGAAAGCAGGATGGAGAGCACGCCTTATACCACAACAAGGTGAGGAGAGGGCCTAAGAGCTGAAGCCAAAGGGGTGGTGGGAGGATACTATACCTGAGTCGGCCAGTCTTGAACCCAGCCCTCCTGTGGTTTCAGGCTAGACTTCCTCCGAAAACACCATTCGGAAATCAGGGAGAAGGTTCCGGCAACCAACCGGGGCTGAGTGGTGTCCCCGTGGATACCAGATGAGCGTAACAGAGCAACCTTAATAATGTTATGGAGACCTCTATACACTGCTGCTCATTGGCGCTGCACACCAGCAAATCGATAATGTGTCGAATAACGGTACTCAGCACATTTATGTTGCCTAAATCTGCTTGTAGTACTCTTTTGAAAATACTGGGGGATTCACAGTACCCCTGTGGGAGCCTTGCATGTTGGAATTGCATCCTGCAATATGAAAATGCAGTGAGGTATTGAGAGTCAGGGTGCAGTGGGACAGAAAAGAAAGCATTTTTCAAATCAATTACTGTCAAGTGGTTTGCTGTGGTCGGTATGTTACATAATATTCTTGCAGGGTTTGGTACAACAGGAAGCTCATCTTGTACTATACTATTTAGAGGGTGTAAATCTTGAATCATCATCCAGCTTGATTTCTGTGACTTTTTTAACAGGGTATATAGCCGTGTTACAGGAAGAATTTTGATGGCACAATGATGCCGTGGTGTAGCAGTGATGTGATGGTGTCATGTATTCCCTCTTCAGCCTCTCTGGACAATGGGTACTGTTTAACTCTGGGCAATACCACGCCTGATATGAGTGTAATGTGTATGATTGTAATATGTATTGGTGTGGGAGCCCAACATCATGGGGGTTACTTGTGTATAAATTGTCAGGTATGTGTGCTAGATGACTTGTGGCAAAGGGTGAGACATTTTCTACTGGTAGCATGAGACATGGGGCATGTCAATATTGCACCATTATTTCAGATTGGACAAAAACTGCCAATATGATTTCGCCATTGTTTTCCATGTCTTTAAACACGTCACTGTTGGTAACTCCCGTTAGTTACTGGTCTTGGTTAATGCACAGAATGATGTCCCATTTTCCCCTCTCGGCTTCTCTCCCTATCACCACAATATTGTATTTTGATACCACCATCCCTTCTAAATCGAATATAATGATAGTCCCTCCAACATGCTCTTGGGGCTGGTCTGGTCTAAACAAAATCTCAGATGGCACTCTCCACCACTGGTAGGCCACATTCGGTACTGCATTCAGCAACACTGTAGCCCTGTACATGAATAGATCTGGGTGCAGTGGTATTCCTATTGTTGGGGCATTGTTTCATAATGTGTGTATAACTAACATTGCCCTTACATAGCATATGCCTGGGATGGAACACATGTTTAACTTACTCATCACATCTCTCCCCAACAGGTTTACAGGGGACACCATTGAAAACAACAATGGGGCTTTTAGCACCCCGTTACCTACCTTGATAGGCAGCTCTTATGTGAATGGAACTGATTTTATTGCACCAAAGAACCCCTGTGTGTCCATTACCGCAACTGAAAAATGCCATTGTGTCCGCCATGAAAATGAAGGGCTTGCTTTCTAGCTCCACAACCACCACTGGTTCCTCTTCTGGGTTGGCAAAGATTGACAGGACGGGGCACGCTTAGGTTCTCTGGGGGCTCTCCTGATCTGGGTAAGTGTTTGGCCCTGGAAAGTCAAAAGGATTACCTCTGACCATGTTGACCCCATCCTTGCACTTACCCAGAGCCGCGCTGCCCTAGCTGCACTTACTCAGAGCAATGCTGCCCTGATTGCACTTTCCCCTTCCCTCCCCTTGCACTTTCCCTGTTCCCTTCCTCTGCACTTTGCTTTAATGCGCTTGCACAATCTGAATGACACAAGGCCTAATAAGATTGTTTGTCTTGTCCTCCCTCCGTACCCTACCTTTTCTTGTCGTGCCTAGAAACACATGTGTACAGGCGCATTATAAATGACTTATCATATCATGTCATATCATGTCACATCGTATTTTGGTATCGTGCCATGAGGGACTGCATTTTTATTGGGTACTTGAGGGGCTTGTGGCTGCATCGCGTTAATCGCATACACTGGTGTACCATTGGGGGCTGGTGCTTGCAACTGTAGAAACTGTGCTGGGGGAGCACAGGGCTGTGGATATGGCGTGGCGGAACCTTGCACGTGTGGGGGCATTTGCCTGCTCCTACACTCCTACACTCCCCTGAGAAATTACCACATTCTCCAACATGTCCAACATTGCCTATTCCCCCCTCTCAGGCCCATCCTGCCAAAACGACCTATTCCTCCCCGTGGTCCTGCAAACCCCCACTCCCCATTTGGGATACTCTCCCGGGGGCCATTCCTGATACTGTGGCTGATACCCACCATTCCAGTCTTATACACCTCCCCATGCGGGTACCGCTCGTACTTCTCCCAGAACTACCCTGTGTTCTCTCTGCCCTTCTTGCAGTGCAGTTACTACTGCACCCTCCACTGACAGTTTTGCTAACTACTTTTGCACCAGTTTTGCTTCCTCTGGTTGTGCCCTCTGTGCCGTTCCTTCTCTTTCAATCACTGTACAATTATAAACTGTATCTCTGCCCACCCATTCACTTCAATCCCCACTATTTTATCAAGTGCTTTCTGCACCTAGTTTGAGAGTCCTTTCTTAACCACAAAATAGAAAAATGCGATTGACCAATCCCATCATTCTCCCATTTCGGCCCTCCACTTCTCTTGTTTTTTTTAAGGGTTTATAGACAAAAAGTCGAAAACATAATGTCGAATAGCAAAAATGTCGAAAAAAAAATGTCGAATGTAAAAAAGTCGAAAACACATACATATAATAGGAAAAGTCATAATTTCGAAAAAAAAATGTCGAAAAAAAAATTGAAAACCCAAAACACTTTTTTTTTTTTTTTACCCAGATAGTAACATTTATTATGGGGGGGGTCCCCCCCCAACCCCCCATCCCAAACCCCTACCCCAACCCTATCCCCTCCTCCCCATCCCCCCCACCCCCCATAGATATACCTTTAATTATTTTAAATTTTTTTTTAATATAATATTAAATAATTAATTAATTATTTAAAAAACCATCCCAAACCCCTATCCCCAACCCCCCCCCCATCCTCCTCATCACCCCCACCCCCCATGGAAATACCTTTAATTATTTTTTTTAAAAAGTTTAATAAAATATTTATTATTAACACATAAAATCGAAAAAAGTCGAAAAAAAGTCGACATTTTTGTTTTTCGACATTTTTGTTTTTCGACTAAATATTTTCGACATTTTTACTTTCGAATATATTGTATTCGAAATTATGACTGGATACCTTTTTTAAGATACACTGAGCTGGGTCCTCGTCATCATGCACAGTACGCTGCATCATTGATAGGAGATTTAGTGTATTGGGGTATACGCAGCACAGCTCCAAAAACACCTGGGCCATGGTATCATTAAAATGGGCACCATTGTAGCTGTCATCCCTAATCGCATACCAGGATACCCTGCTTTAGCCCAAATGTTGTCCGCCTATTCTCCCAATATTGTGACAAATACGCTCTTCATGTCACCAAAAGCCAGAGTAATGGCTGCCGTCTGTTTTTTGAATGTGTACATTCACTTTCCCGCTTCAGCCGTGACGGACAGAGGTGATCAGTTGGCTGTAATTTGGGGGCGCAGTTTCCGCTGTTGATCAAAGGAACAGGGAAGGCACAGTATGTATCATGGCTGCAGATGGAGAGGAATAATTTAGCATCACATAAAGGTGAATTACCATTAGCATAACACAAAATGCTAATGGAAATGTTGGAAACTCCTATTTAGTCTATCTACATTACCGAGAAATGTAAAGTAGATAAGTCTATAAGAACATTGTTTTGTTCTATTTTTTAACAGGAGGAACCATTTATTCATTTTTTTACTATGCAGCCGAGGTCAGAAATTAAGGTGGAAAGGCAAATGAGGAAAAAGGCACCAAGCAGTAACATGTAGGGGCAGGTGGACAGGGGAAGATGTAGTGTGTGTGTTACATATAAGGTAAGGGCAGTGTTTCTCATTCTCCTTGATTACAACTTCAAAAGCACTTCGAAACTGCTCCCTCTGCAGAGTGGTGTTTTGCAGTATATACAGAGTACTGTTGTCTTCAAAAGAAATGGATCAACAGCCTCTTTTATCACTTGCAAGGTAGATGGTGGGATTTTCTGTGCCACAGAAGTAGGCCAGGTGTTTACATTATTGTTTGAGGAAGATGAGGTGGAGGAAAACAGCATAGTACTTGCTAAGAAAGGAACACACTTTCTGAGAGCTTTGCAGTGGTTGGATTTGGTGTGGTAGCGCATGGAGTTGGTCCCGTAGGAGTACTGTCCAGGTAGTCCGCGAATGAGTACAGTGCATTTCACTTTGGTAGCTTTAGTCTTTGGTACATTCCCAACAGTGGCAAATAATTGCCACACCCAGGATTCTCTGTGGGTGCTATACGTAGGCACTTCCTCTACCTCATCTTCTTGGTCCTCTTCATTGTGCAGGGTCCTCCAGCTGATGGTGGTGATGGTGGCTCTTGGAAAGGAAGGATGTAAATAGCTGAATCTATTTTTTAAGATAAATTGCAGTTTTGCTATTATTCTTCGAAATATGTGCTCTGTGCTAGATTGTTCATGAATAATGAGTAAGAATAGATGTAGGAGTTGTGCAAGGGTACGTTTTGAACAATTTGACCAGAAAATGCAGTCCCGAACTGTTAGCAAAGCACAGACCTGATCCTGAAGTGTGGACACTTTAGCAGACACGTCATCATTCAGCACGCGAGTGCGTGGTCACGTATCACTGCCTGGAAAGTCAGCAAAGACATCAGACGTTTGCGGACGTTGATGAACGCAGAAAAAGTTGCAAAAAGTGTATAGAAGTGTTAAAAATTATTGTAGAAAGTGGGAAATGGCAGAGTTTTAAGGTGAAACTTTTAAATTGGACACAAATGTTGTTATTTTGGGGTAAGTATGATATTAGTAAGTTGTAGGAAATTAGCGTACACTGGTAAAAACCCATAGCATTCACTGAAAAAACTTTGTTAAAGCAATGTAACGGTTAAGATGCACTAATAAAAACCTATAAAATTCACTGGAAAAACTTTGTTAAAGGGACATTATGGACACAAGTAAAACCGAAAAACCTCAAGAATTCTCCAGTTTTGGTAAGCAAAGCACCCATAACTCATGCCACCACCGAGCACTGCTAAGACTAACATTCTGGGCATCAAAGATGACATCAAAAATGTCATTGATGACATCACTGATGCCATCACATATCTGAGCCACTTGTTTTTGTTCACTGACATATCAATGTCAGGCACTTTTGTTCACTGACCGTCATAATATAAAAATTGAACATGTGTTATACATCTAGACATTCCATCTTGTATGTTCTTAAAGTACTTTCCTTAGGGTTTGGTCTCAGCTGATGGTGCACATATCTGGGGCAATAAGCAGGCCTCAAACACACAATTAATGTGCATACATGATGATGATCTTTAATGTTATTGACACTTTCTGGTGATGTTGTTTCTTTCTTCCTTACTTAAGGTTCCCTATACATGTCTCTGATTTGTATGCATTGTGGGTTTTCATATGTATTCGTTGTACTAACACAGGTATGTAGTATGTATTCAATTATTAGCTATTTACACCATGTTTAACATTACACACAACTCTGATAAGGTACCATTCACTATTTTGCTATCCAAAATCACCATATTAGAAATACTGTACTTATTTGCTGCATGCTGCCGCCATTGCCTATGTGTGTGTATGATTAGGTTCCTGCATTAACAACACTCCAAAATAATGTTTTGTTTAGATGAGTTCATTCTTGAATACATTAAGTAGTTCAGAACAGGTCTCCCGATCACTCCTGGCATCTTGTTATCAACATTAAAAACACAACCCCTTGTAGAGACTTTTCATCAAAATTAATTTTATATGTGATGTCATCAATGACATTTGTGATGTCAGCTTTGATGTCCTGGCTGTTAGTCTTAGCAGCCCACAGTGGTGGCGCAAGTTATGGTTGCTTAGCTTACCATAACTGGCACATGTCTGGGTTTTTTCAGTTTTACTTGTAACATAAGGTCCATTTTAAAAAGTTTTTTCATTGAATTTCATAGATTTTTATTTGTGCAACTTAAACATAACATCTCTTTAACAACGTTTTTTTCACTGAATTTCATAGGTTTTTATTAGATAACTTAACCATAATCTCCCTTTAACAAACAGACCTCCCTTAATTTGCTACATGTTCCTAATGTCATACTCACCCCCAATATATCATTATTTTCAGTCAATCTATAAAGTTTCAAGTAAAAACTGTGCCATTCTCCACCTCCTAGTAATAATCTAAACACTCTTTTAAGTACACATTTTGACGCTGTTTTTTGTTAGCCAATGTTCGTGAACGTATGACGTCATGTGACCACGCCCACATGGCATGATGATGTGTTTACAAACTTGTCTGTGGTTCGCGAATATATTTCCATGCTTCGAAAACAGTTAAAAACTTCATTTTCAGCCGATCTAGCATGTTTCAAGCTGAAAGTTTACCCTTGCCCTGCTCCTAGACCTATTCTTACAGATTTTTCACCTGCAATTTTGTAGGGAGCACATTATTGGAAAAGTATTACCACACCTGCTATTTAACTTCAAAAATGGCATCAGCCATGGCCATCATTCCTCCCCAGGAGCCACCGACGCCACCGCCACCACCAGCTGGAAGGCTTAGACAACGGAAAAAGCACAATGATTGAGAGTATAATCAAGAGAATCAGGAAGATCAGATAGAAGAAATGCCTACAATCAGCACCGAGAGGAAATAATGGATGTGCCAGTTATTTTCCACCATTGGGGGTGTACTGAAAGCTCAGACTACCAAGGTGAAATGCAACGTTGTACTCAGTCACGGTCAACCTGGGCAGTACTCCTACGGGACCACCTCCATGCACTGCCACACCAAATCCAACTACTGGGATGCTCTGAGAAAGCCTGTTCCTTTCTCAGGAAGCAGTAGGCTGTCTTCCTCTACCTCATCTTCCTGAACCAATACTGTCACCACACAGGCTACTCGTGTGGGGCAGAAGATCCCACCAGCTACCTTTCAAGCCATAAAATAGGCTGTTGATCTATATCTTTCGAAGACAAGAGTACTCTGTGTATACTGCAACACACCACTCTACAGGGGGGAGCAGTTGTGGAGTGCTTTCAAGGCTGCAATCAAGGAGCATGAGAAACACTGCCCTTTACCCTAGATTTAAAGCACACCCAACATGTTCCTGTGTCCACCTGCCCCTCTGTATTTGTGGTTGGTAATCCTCCCTAATTCTACTCCCCCACCTAACTTCCTGGCCTCTCTTGCAAAAAAAAAAAAAAAGAATCAAAGAACACCAAAAAAAAGGTTCCTTTTGGAGCCACCTTTAAAAGTTAAAAAAAAGAACTAAAATAAATGAATCTTGTAGATTCCATCTACTTTACATTTTTGAATAAAGTAGTTAGACTCAATAAGATTCTCCAACATTTCCATTAGCATTTTCCACTATACTAATGGTAATAATGGACAAATGTATAGAAGAGAAAAAGAAAAAAGGACAGAAACAATTTACTGTCACAAATACTTTTCTCTAGCATATAACAACGACCATAATCAATGCACCTTTATAACTATCTACAGTCTCTGTAGTGCCCTCTTTAGACCAAGCATCATTAAAACACCTGCATAGTATGTGCACACTATCGCACAAGACAGCCCTTCTACCCTTTTCACTTTTATATTTGCAACACTCCCTGATTGCCTGCTTTCGAACAGTCACACATCCATCCAGCAATCACTTCCAAAAACTCAACATGTAACCCTATCAACATATTACACTTCTACACAACAACTGTCACTTAACAATGCTCTGCATTTCCCTTACTTATACAAAAAAATTGTACACGATATTTATTTATTTATGTATGTATGTATTTATTTATTTCATTTCTATAGCACACATACAACCCAGAGGCAATGAGGCACTGTTACAGGTGCAAGACTACTAGTCAAGCTAGTGTCATACAGACATGGTGTCGACATACAATATCAAGGGTAACACAGGTTCATTAACCAAGTGACAATTCTCATACACAATAGCAAGCAGTAGGGTGGTGTGGCAGTGTCAAATTTCAGGCGAGTTGAGGGGTAGGGGGAGTTCAGGATTAGGTGAAAAGCTGAATTTGTAACTCTTTGCCCAAAGATCCAATAGGATTTCTTCTTCTTCTTCTTCTTAATTATCAGAGGCGTGGGTGGACCCACGCAGGCGCTTCCCCATCCTAAAGGATGATGTGCAATAGGGTTTATCTTCCCTTAGGAGGGTGGAAGGTTGTTCCATAGTTTAGCAGCAAGGTAAGGGAAGCTAGAGCCTCTGGCTTTGCATCTCTTTACTTTAGGAACAGCTCGTCGATCAGTGTAGGGGGTTCTAGTAGGTATGGATGATTAGGCTTTGGTAATTCTTTGGGAGAGGTAAGGTGGCGCTGTGTTAGAAAGGCACTTGTGGACAATAGAGAGTGTTTTGAAGGTGATATGCTCCTGGATAAGGAGCCAGTGTAGTTCTCTTCTAGCTTTTGAGATGTGATCTCTTTTGGGATATTCAGGGCTGCTCTGAGGGAATTACTCCTTATGAATTGTAGTTTGTGGATGTTTCTGGAGGAGGTGCTAGTGAAGAGGAGATTGCAGTAATCGATCTTAGAGCCAATGACTGCATGGGCAATGGTTAGGCAGTTGTTTTTAGAGAGGAAGGGTCTGGTTGCATTGAGGACCTTGGTGGCATAGGATGCTGAGGAGACAAAAGTGCTTACTTGTCTTGTCATAGAGTGTGAGGCATCCAGGTACACCCTTAGTGTCTTTACAGTGTTTGGGACAGGAATTGAGCAATTGTCGATTCGGAAGGCAGTGTATTGCTTGTTGAGGGACTTTAGGGTGCTCGGTGGGCCAACAATTAAGATTTCTGTTTTGTCCTGTTGAGACAAAGATGATTGGCTGCCATCCAGATCTGGATTGTGGAGTAAATCCTGTTGAGGGTGTTAGAGTCATCTGCGTAGTTGTCTGAGTAGTTGTCTGAGTAGTTGCCTGAGCAGGGGATCAGAATTTGAGTCTGGTCGGCTTAGTTGGATTAAGCTATGTCGAAGAAGTCTAAGATGCTGAATAGGGTCCTGGTAAAGATATTGGGCCTCATTCCGAGTCCGGCGGAAAGCAACAGTAATTACCGCCATGGCGTAAATACCATGTACGATGTGGTCGGAAGGCGCTATTTACACCATATTCCGACTTCGCGTGCACGAGTATTCCGCCATGGCGGTAAACTCCCTTGCGGCATAGCGCAAAAGGTCCCGTCAAACCCCTTACCGCCATAAGCCTAGACGCAATTAACACCACCGCCTTCGATAGAATCCGTAATTAGCGGTGACCGTAAGTTACGCAGACCGTAATTTACGGCCACCGCTAAATACCGGAAACGGAAATAACGTCATCGCACAGGAACGGGAAGCATCACGGCGGCCATATTTAAAATCACAATCCATTGCAATCCACACCATACAGGACAAACAGGACTCCATACAGGACTCAGATCGACCAAACAAACAACAGAGAAGATCATCATGCCGAAAGTTCTGAAAAAGGGGGCAGCGCGCATCAGAAAAGAAAGATTCACCCAGGATGAGTTACAGGTCCTGGTCGACACCCTGCATGAACATGCAGACATCGTATTCTGCAGCGACATGCGTAGGCCCACCATCCTCAGGAAGAAGGAGATATGGGAGTTGGTCGCGCAGAGGGTGAGCGCCGTTGGAAACACCCCCCGCAGCACAACGCATTGCCGCAAACGGTGGGATGACCTTCGTCTCAGGGTGCGGGCCATCATGTCAGCAAACCGTCAGCAGGCCCTGGAGACAGGAGGAGGCCCAGGCTCACCCATTAAAATGATGCCCTGGGAGGAAACATGTGCGGAGATGATGGGCACAGAAGCCATCGAAGGTGTGGGCGAAATGGACTGCGGTGACCCCTCATCCGCTGATGCAGGTGAGTGTCATGAGTCCAAACAGTACATGCATCCTTAATTTGAATCACCGCTAAGGGCCGCCCTAAGAGTCACATGAAGTTTGCTTCGTAGCCCCCCCCCCCCCCCCAACATGTCGTAACAAGTGTGACCCAGGATGATGTCAGGTGCAAGGCTGACACCCATATTGGCCATTCCACACAGAGAGCTGGCCAATGTCACTCACCACTGTACTCCGCCAACATGATTGACCCCGCCAATAGTATGCTTTTTCCATCCAAGCCAAGTCCTCACACAAACCTAAATATCACCAAGACGCTGCTCTCCCATTGTGTTACCATAGGCTTGGAGTCATGATGACCCCCAGATCATTGATCATGCTGTCTCTCTCTCTCTTGCCCCCCACAGGTAGCGGTCATGAAAGTGAGGAGCAGGAAGGCTCCCGGCCAAGTACCTCCCGGCACAGGGGCAGGGTACAGCGCATACCTGCTGGCAGACACAAGGCCCATACCACACCACCTGCTCCAGCAACCCCCATGGAGGGTACACAACCCCCACCCGCGCACCTGGACATGGCTGCAGTTCCGCAGGAAACAAGCCCCACGCTACACCCTGAGGAATCCAGCATGTCAGGGGAGAATGCTGCCATGTGCCTCCTTAGTGTGCCAGACAGCCCCACATCCCATTCCGGGGTCAACGTTGAGGAGACCAACGTCTGCAGCCCTGAGTCACCATCATACAGCCAGGTTGCACATAGCGACTCCGGGTCGAGTGATGGGCCAGGCCTCACAGGCGAAGGGCTAACACCTGTCTCACATCAGCCCACATCCCCTGGCGCAACACCTGAGAGGCCTGCAGGCACCATACCGAGCCTGCAAACCACATCCCCCACAACGGCCGCAGAAGCTGTGCACTCCCAGAACCTCACGTCCATGATTGAGGAGTTTCTGCGGGACAACCGGGAATCAGGGTTGGTGCATCACAATGACCTGCAGGCTCTGGGCGAGGTCATCACAACATCAACAAACCGGCTATGTGAGGTGCTCGGCAGGATTGCTGATGCCCTGGAGGCAGCTACCCCCAGGCCTCAGCCCCAGCAGGAGGAACCACCCTCCCAGTGCTCCTCCACGCAGACCAGCCCGGTCCGCAGGTCACAACGCACAATGCGTAAATGAATCCACATGCTCGGGGCGTGGACATTGACTATGAAGCCACACACATGTGGCCTATGTAGACTTGATGGGACCATTGTGGGGCTGTTGTGGGGGGAGGGCGAGGGGGGTGAGGGTGTGCGTGGGAGTTGGGGGGGAGGGGGGTGAGGGTGTGCGTGGGAGTTGGGGGGGAGGGGGGTGAGGGTGTGCGTGGGAGTTGGGGGGGAGGGGGGTGAGGGTGTGCGTGGGAGTTGGGGGGGAGGGGGGTGAGGGTGTGCGTGGGAGTTGGGGGGGAGGGGGGTGAAGGTGGAGGAATATTTGTACACGTGTTCACATGATTGTACAATACACAGTTTGGTGTTTACTTGAAAACAGAGTGGACATTGATCATTGTGCATGTGTCTTTTAATGTCTCACAGTGCATGTAGTACACGTATCCCCACACCCAGTGCCCAATGTCCTGTCAACCTCACCCCCTCAGCTGACTTGTGACTCAGAAATATTGGTCAATCAATGCTTGTCGCACGTGACGTCCCTCCTGTGCATCGGCCCCGTGATGCTGTCCTGCCATTCCTTCCTCCTCCTGCTCCTCCTCCTCCTCCTCCTCTGGTGGGGGCAGACCCACGTCAGGGGGCAGTGGCACGTTCCGCTGGATGCACATGTTGTGCAGCATTGCACATGCCATGGTGATCTTGGACACCTTCTCGTGGCTGTAGATGAGGGCCCCACCTGACCGGCTGAGGCAACGAAATCGTGCCTTCAGTAGTCCGAAGGTCTGCTCTATCACCACCCGTGTACGGGTATGAGATCTATTGTAGTCCTCCTGGTGCCTGTTCTGTGGGTTGCGGACGGGGGTCATGAGCCATGCCTTCAATGGGTAGCCAGCATCACCTGCATGATAGTGGAATGAAGGTAAGTGTTCGTGCAATCATGGTGGAGAAATGGGCTAATCTGACATTGCAGCAGGTGTTCACTGGCCATGCACACAGCTCCCAGGATACAGTGACCCCATTACAGCGTACAATGACGTTGACTGACCCAACCTTATGCATCTCTCTACCCCACCCTTTACCACCCGGGTGGAGTATGCTGGCAGCCTACTCACAGCCCCAATGGACTGCCATGGCCCATTCCGGTTACTCACCAAGCAGCCAGGTACGTCGTTCAGCATGTCGCTCCATGTAGCGTGGTAGTGTAGAGTTGCGCAGGACCAAGGAGTCATGAGTTGATCCAGGGTATCGGGCATTGCATTGTGTGATGGTTTTACTGGCATTGCACACCATCTGGACGTTGATGGAGTGATATTGCTTGCGGTTGCGATACGGCACCTCCATGGCATGGGGCACCACCAATTCTACGTGGGTGCAGTCGATGGCACCTATGCAATTTGGCATGCCTGCAAGTGCATGGAAAGCAGCTTTGGTATCATATGTCTCCTGGGGAGTCCGGGGGAGGCATATGTAGTCCCTTCTGTGCTTGAGGAGGGCATCGAGCACTTGGTTGAGTATACGTGAGAATATGGGCTGTGAAATGCCGTGCATGTGCCCCACTGTATGCTGGTAGGTCCCTGTGGCAAGGAAGTGGAGCACAGACACTACCTTTAGTAGAGGGGGGATGGCAGTGCTGATTTCTATTAGGCTCACTATGTCGTTATGTATCAGGGCCACTATGGTGGTTATCGTGTCCCGGTCAAGGCGGTACAGGGTGTGTATCTGCTCTGGTGTGAGGTTGAAGGGGGTGGGTCTGATGCGTGGGATTGGGGGTTGACGGCGTGGTAATTGTGGCTGCACCGGTGGGGCATGCTGGCCCTGTCTCTGCCTCCTTCTCCTCCTGTGTATCCTCTGTGGTGGGGGCTGTGGTTGCTGTGGTTGCTGTTGTTGATGTTGTCGTCGTTGCTGCCTTGCAAGCAGGGCCTCCAGCTCCATGAATGCTGCGAGAATTGGTATCATCTTGGTGTGGGAGGGGGTGTGGTGTGTGGGTGTGCTCCTTTTGTGCTGTGCCTGACTCTATGGACTCCACCTGTGCTGATTGGGTGCACCTGTTCCTCTTTCTGGCACTCTTCAGGGTTGTTAACACCTTCTCTGCGATGCCGGTAATTGCGCCATGGCGTGGAGGTACTTTGCGCCCTTGTGGAGGCCGTTTTTACCGTGTCCGCTTTACTTGGGATCTGCACTGGTTTACGCCTTGGCGTTAATTCCGACGTGGTGTGTCGGGCGCGCGACACTGGTACGCTATTTACGCCGTCGTAGTTTACGGTGGCGGTAATTACGGTGTGAAGGGTCGGAATAGTCCACGTCGGTAAATGATGGCGGTATTACTTTACCGCCATCGTTTTTCCATTAGCGCCGGACTCGGAATGAGGCCCATTGTATAGAGTTGGAACAATGCAAGACCCTTGCGGCACACCACAAGTGATAAGCGAGGGAGAGGCATTAGCAATTTCTGAGAAGACCCTCATGACTGTTCCTCAAGGAAGGATGCGATCCAGGAAGTGGCAGAGGGGGAGAAATGGGAGAGAGTGGTAAGGTGATGGCAAACAATGGCAAAGGATGGCGAAGGATTTGGTGGTTGACCAGGTCGAATTCCGCAGATAGGTCTAGGAGGAGGAGCAGGGTGGAATTGCCTTCGTCCCTAATCTCATCTAGCTGACTTTTTAGCTTGAGAAGGGCAGATTCAGTACCATGCCCTGGGCAGAAACCAGATTGACGCATTCCTAGGATTTGATTGTCCTCCAAGTACTGCTGGACTTGCAGGTAGGCTGCTTGGTCTGAGATTTGTAAGAGGAAGGGGACAGTGGTGATTGGCCGATAGTTTGAGGGAAAGGCTGGGTCAAGGGAAGTTGTTTTTAGGAGAGGGAGGCTGTAATGATAGGGGCCAGCATTTCAGAACAATCTTTGATGAGGGATGCCGGGCATATATCACCTCTGCATTTTGAAGGTTTCAGACCTTTAATTAATTTACTGACTTCTGTTTCATAGAGTTATCTGAAAAAGGACTGAGTGGTGGAATGAATGGGGGGTGAGTAGCTGTTGCTAGTAGCTATGGGGTCTTTATTGAATTGTGCATTTTGTGAAAAGATTTTCATGTTCAGGGTGTCAATTTTACCCAAGAGTGCTGCTTGGTTGCATGAGCACCAGGTCTCGTCTTTAGTGAGGGTTGTGGGGGTTACTGCTGGGGATTCAAGTTCTCTGTAGATGGTAAAAATCTCTTTTGCATCTGACTTAGTATTGCTGATTCTCATATTGAAAGAATTGTATTTAGCCGTGATTATAGCCGATTTGTAGCATTTAGACATTTTGGTGAAGTCCTGTTTCTCAGTGTCAGAGGGATTCTTTAGCCACATTAGCTAGGCTTGTCATTTTAAGAAGCATAGTTTGGGGAGGTCGGGGGTAAACCATGAGTTGGAATTTCTGACTATTTTTGTTTTGTGTGGTACTGGGAGGGCTAAGGTGTTCACTGCTTGGAGAGGTTTTTGTTGTAGGTGTCCACTAGGGATTTGGGGTTTGTGGTGAATGGGTCTGGGAGCATGGGGTGTTGAGCAGGGGCAGGATGTTGTCTCTGGCGAGGTTCTGTGAACTCTGTGTAACAGCAGGTGGAAGTGGGTTGTGTAATGATTTGGGGGTTTTGGGCTGTGGGATAGAGAAGTGAATAATATGGTGATCTGACCAGGAACAGGGTGTGTTGGCGCTAGTGGAGACTTTGCAGTTGTGATCGGCAATCCAGTCTAGAGTCCCTCCTTTACCGTGGGTGGGAGTGGTGATGTGTTGAGTGAAGCCTAGGCTGTCAAGGGCTTCAGATAATGATTTTTCAGTGGGTCGTTGGAAGCCCAGGTTGAAGTCTCCTAGCAAGAAAATTTTGGAGGAGGCTTTTAAGCTGTCTTGGAGAATATGCAGTAGGTTTTCCTCCAAATTTAGGGTCAGTAGGGCAGTAGATTAGGTGGATGGTGATTATACATGTGGGGGATGGTGAGAATTTGAGTAATCAAAGGTCTGTATACCCATCAATGGCTGTGTTAATCTGTCTGAGGGGAATGGATTCTCTAGCTATCAGGAGGCTCCACCTCCCCTGGAGGAGTGTCTGTCGTTCCGGAAGATAGTGTACCCCGTAGGTATGGCTAAGGATAGGGAGGGGCCAGAGGCTTCATGAAGCCAGGTCTCAGAAATGGTTGGTGTGTCAGGGTTATGTCTGGTGATTAGGTCATTGATATCTAATGCACAGGCAGGAAAGGAGCGAGCGTTGATAAGGGCACAGGTCAAGAGGGGCTGAGAGTCTGTGGCAGGGTGACAGAGACTGTGTCTGGTGGGATGCCTTGATAACGATAACGAGAGGTAATGTGGGCAGGTGGGGCGGTAGCTGGTGTCTAGGTGAAGGTTGGGTGGGGTGGATGCTGCATATTGTGGTTGGCGCTTTCCCAATGATGGGAGGATGAGTGGAGTCGCTAGAGGTTTGGGGTTCATGGAGATGGGTGGTCATTGGGAGACTTGGACATCTGTGGCTGTGCTTAGGGGTAGCCATCTGGTCACTAGGGGTGTTAAGGTGGTGGGATGATGCCTAGTGTGTTGGGCTGATTTTGGAATGAGAGCAGAGCCTGGGAAGTTATGGTTTGTTTGTACGGTGCAGTGTTGTGTGGGATCGGAAATTAATTGGGGGGTTGGCTTGCACTTGCTTTGATGTTAGAGGGGCTAGTTGCTCAGCTGAGGGTTGCTGCTTGAGGCACATCTGTGTTGGAGCTGGTATGCCCCCTGAGTCGTGTGTTCCTTATTTCAGTTTTCTGTGATGTAGTCTAAGGTGGTTTGCTACAGAAACATGATCCTAGTCTGAGGTTTCTGTGATTTAGCAGGCCGCCTGGTGGAGTTGGGAGCGCACGACTCATAGAGGGGAGGAGTCGAGCAGGAGGTGTGGGTTAGCAGTGTCTGGAAATGTGGGTCTCCAGCAGGTTTCTGGAGTGGCAATGAGTAAATTGCTGTGAGTGCCGTGGGCTTGGGCGGCAGTGCATACTGGAAACGCGTGTGTCCGGGGCTTTACTGCTCTTAAGGAGGCAGATTGCTTTCTTGTAGAGAGATACCTTCTCAATGCTGCGCCTCAAATAACCAGAGTTGCCACGTTCCACAGCGATCGAAGTTGACCGTGCGGGTGCCTGCGCATGCTCACTCAAAGAGGATTGTGGGGCTTGTAGTTCTTTCAATGGAACTTGCACCCTGTGTTGCTTCCTACGGATAGGTGTGCCTGCCAGATGAGTTGTAAGTACCAGCGATTGGGGTGTGAGATGGGCAGAGCTCATGGCTGGATCATTATTCCTTTTTTAGATAGTGAGACCACTTGACAATGAGCTAACACTGCAATTCAGAGCCTGAGTACATTTAGCAAGCACATCCACTTGGGTTATTGAACAATTATCTTTTGTTTCGGTGTATGATACAGTAAAGACAGAATGCTCCTCACTGTGCATGGCAGATATGAGGAAGCTGCTGGGGGGATCGATCACAGAGAGGCAGAACAGGTGAACGATGGTATAACAGGTTCATTGGCAATAGATTTCAGACAATACTACTATATATGCATATATGCATTCTGCTGTGAGAGAAGTGTATTCATGAAAGTGGGAGTAGGGATGGGCAAGTGCTGATGGGAGAACCGGAAGGAAAAGCCAGTGGGTGCCAATGTGAGCGGTCACTACCTAAGTGCTAGGGTGGAAGAGTCCAATGGGTGGTGTGCACAGCCACCAGGCAGAGGGCCCACAAGGGCAGTGCTGAAAGGGCGGAGGTACTAGTGTAAAATAACTATAGTTCCTTGAACCTGTGAAGTTAATAAGGCACCAGGCCACCACTCATTCTGGCAGTTGGATCAGTTAGCAGAGACATGAGAGAGGGAAAGAGGAAGATAAAAGCAGAGTTTTTAAAAGCTTCAGAACTTAAGGAAGTCCAGCTCTAAATCTAAAAGGGGCAGGTACACTGTCTCAAAGAAAGGCACCAGCTAAACAGAGAGATCTACCTCCCCCTCTCGTTTTGGAGAAGCGTTTCACAAGCAGACAATTGGAGTAAAACAAGCACAAGGCTGTAGCAGGGGAGTATTTAGGGACAGAAAGTTGGAAATAGCGCGGCCCCAGGCCCCAGAAAACCTTGTGGATCATGCAGAGGGTCTTCAATTTCTTCATTAGAGCCACCAGAAACCACTGTATGCATGTTAAGGCTGCTTATATATATCATCCGTAGCCTTCAGGCCAAGCATATCTCTTGCCGCCCTATTCTGGATCAGCAAAAGGGGCCATACAAAACAAAGGGGGAGGTTCACAAAGAGGCGGTTGCAGTAGTGCAGCCTACAGAAGACATGCGTGCTAATTGCTATCTTTGAAATCTTTGAATGGACCAAAAGCACTAAACATCCCATTCCCATCAGACATTTGTTTTGGCAGAGGCCTCTTACAATAGAGATTCTAGGACACAGGCATGTGAAATAGGAAATCACACATCCTCGCAACTTTTACTGGGAGCTTCAAAGCCAACTTAAGAGCAGCCTTGTAAGCTATGCCCTTATTTGGGAAACAATGCTGACCATTTGTCGCAGAATACTATTTTATTAATAAACTTTTAAGACTTTTATCTCTGCAACAGGACTTCACAGGAATGTACAAAGTTAACAGTTTAAATGTAATTTTTGTGTCTTTTAAACAAGATGAGGAAGCCTTCACTGCCATATTGTGGACGGAAATGGCAGAGAATTGGACATTTCAGAAAAGGGTAAATGATGCCACTGTGAAATTCAATAATTACATGCCTTATGATAATCACTAAACATGTATAAAGTTATAGGATGTTCTCACGAAAATGATGAAAAATGATTAGGTGGATGAAACAGAGACTCACAAACTGTAGAGTTTGAATTGTTATGCTGTGCATCAAATATGAAATCTGCCTAAATAGTTTGTAAAAATGCCACAATTGCGTAAATGTGTGATTTATGTGAAGAATTATTTTAGCTAAAGTAACTGTGGGATGATCCTTTGCATTGTAAAGCCACATCATAAAGCTGATGTCATGTCCCTAAAAATCCAACCAGCTGACAGCATAGCGGTGTCAGGATACACCAGGTTCTGATCAGGAGCACGGTAGAAGAACTCGAAGAGTAACCGTTAAATTCTTCCTACCAATGTATCCCTTTGTATTTCCAAAGTAAACTACAAAGGAATCAATTAGTCCAAAGATGGAAACACTGCACCAGCTCTGAAAGGACATGGACACCGTTGACTGCAGGAAAAGAAGAAACCTAATATCAGAGGCAATTGTCCTTGGAACAAGAACACCATATAACGGAAGTCAAGAGGCAATGGTAGGAGGTAGTTACATCAACGTGGGTCAAGACATGCATCAAGGGTTGACTTACCAATGCGGGAGGAGGAGGTAGGTACTCCTGAGGAACACTGCACAACCTAGGCTATTCCTGACACACAACAGCACGAGGACTCCTAGGCGGAATCAGTAGTCTCTAGTCCAGTACCTGGCCCAATGAAACGAGGACGCCTATCGACCCTAGCGCCAGTGGTAGCAGTCTCTAGTTCATGGACTTTGTATTTTGGGTCATGCAGGTTCTCTCAAGGCAGTGTGGTAGTTACTCCCAGCAGCTTGGCGCGAGGTATAGATGACTTGCTGCAATGATTAATGCCAGGGCAAGGAGGTGAGGAATGCTGTAATCCCGTGTCAGTGTAAATTGCAGTTTTCCTGAAAGAACTGGCAATCCCATGCGTATGAGGTAAAGCACAGTGAATAGAGTTTGTGAAGTTCTTTGGACTAGACAGGGTAGAAAGGTCAAACGTTCTGAGGTCTGTTAGCAGCAGATCAAATGAGTTAAATTCTTGAGGCAGTAGAATGGTCAATGGCGTTCCGGGGTCATCAGCGTGCAGGCAATACCAGGTCTAGTAATCTGGAGGCAAAGACAGATCAAAAGGCACGAGCTGTGGTCGAATACCAGGGGGGTCTGTAACAAGGAAGGGAAGGACCAAAATGCAGAAACACTAAACAGGCACAAAAATGCTAGCCACGATTCAAAACAAATCTGAAGCAGCGAGTGCGGCAACCTGGAACCATTATAACGGCTGGCCGTAAGCTCGCTTGGCTCCTCTCTCTGAGGCACGTCAATGTTGCGAGCGTGGAGAGGATGCCATAGTCACCATGGCAACCTCACAGGGTGTGTTCTGTGACAATGAGTGCGAAACCAAGGAAATGCATGTTGTGGGATGCTCGAACGAGTGGTTCCAGGCTTTTTAATTGAGAGAGGATGTTTCTTTGAGGTCTGTAACGCTTGCTTTCTGGAGTTAATCCCAACAGGCGGTAACAATAACCCCTGACCAATCCAGATGTTTAGAGACATGCCCAGCTCAGCCTGCCCCACCATATAATCCTATGATGTCACCATGCCTTATAAATAAGGAAGGCTGACAGAACTCTGGACACACACTCTCTCCAGAATTTCCAGCCCTACGAATCCTGATATTCTACTTTCATCTTGCCAGATTCCAGATTCCACTGCAAGGCCAAAGCATACCTGACCCTATCTCAGCAAGGCCTAGATCCAGTAATCCCACTAAAAACCTCAAGAACAAATTGAAAAAGTGGTGGTACCCTTTTGGGAGCATCCTGTCACCATACCAGCTTTTTGCCCACTAACTGCATGCTTGCTGTACCCCTGCCATCCAGATGTACTTGCTATCCAGTGGCCGGGCAGGCCCAGCTGTTCTGCTAGGAGAGTCTGTCCGCTATCTGATGACCCGAGCCTTGGAGTCCAGAACCCGGTTGACTGTTCCTAATCTCAAATTCAATAGAGGATTGTGAGTATTCCCCATCCCATAACACATAGCCTACCCCATCTCGACCCTTTGTCTTGGTTGTACTTTCTAAATAATCATGGTAACCCTGGTAACTTGTCCGAAACTGTTCGAATTTTCTGTGCACCCCGTCATTGATTCCGAGCGTTAGCGCCATTCTTTCATTCACCCCATCTTGTAACTCCTTAGTAATATTTGGAATAATTTCCACATAAAGAGAAACACGGCGTGGAGCGGGTTTATCCGGTCACTTAACCTGTTTAATGGGCAGCGCTATCTACTGAAAAATACACAGTACTTTTTGCAGCCTGTATAGTCTGTGGACAGTCCGCAAACATATGAAAACTTCCAAAAGTGGGATGCGGGAATTAAAATAATTTTAATAGTTTTAAATTCAAAAATGGAGGCTCTTAAAATAACCTTATTTTTGTCTTTTTTGGGGGGTTTTATATACTGAACTAACAAATGTTCTACAGAACGTATTTATTTTTTCCAACTTTCACAAAAACTGCTTCAAAAATGTTTTCTGTTTTTGTTTTTTATTTACTAAAAGTACCAAAAAAGTACTTCACAACATATTTCACGAGTTCACAAAAATTCTTACAGTGCATTTTGGATATTGGAAAGAAAAATCTGATTTACAACATCAGTCAAATTCACTCCATAGAAATTATTTACATCATCCAACTTGATATTTTCATTGTCAAAAGACGCCATTCCTGAAGCATATACAAATGCACATAAACCTCCATTCACAAGCTGTCTACCTTCTTCCACCTGACTACTAAACAAATGTGGACATTTACATACTTGTCTTCAATTGATTTCAGAAAAAATTGTCTCCGCAGCTGTAAACAGTTCCATTAGGCTTCTCAACATACCTGTAAAAATCCTTGAGTCACATAGCCCAAACTGTTGCCTTCACAATGCACAACAATAACTGGACATTCAAAGTGAGCCATCCTCTCACAGAATGGTAATAAGTTTACCCAGTTTAACTGACAATCTGCATACGAGGAAGCTTCCACTTTGTCCAATCCAATATTAGCAGAGATGCTACGAGATTCACTAGAAACAAACAATGTATGGATCTAGGAATCTCTCACCATCCACACTCTCTGTGTCTTCACAGCCATAGCCATAGCCATCTTCACTACACACAACAACAAAAACACCTTCCTACCCTGCACTTCTGTACACTTCAACTCCTACTCCAAACCACCAAAACTTGATTGGCTAATCCCCCTTAAAAGACCTGGATAACATGTGCGAGTCTGTGGATTTCCGGGGTGTCCATGGACTTGGTAGCACCTGCAACGCTTTTATTCACCTATGAAAACAGCTCCCTGTTACCTTTATTCCACTTATCCACTCTTTCCAGGCCCTCTTTCAGTCACTAAATAACCCCAAATATAATGTCCTAACTTTTCTCTCATTGCACTGTCCACGGACAGTAGAAATGGCCGTGGACTCAGCCCCACCCTTTTCCAGCCCCTCTTTTGACCACCAAATAACCACAAATATGTTTCCAGACTTCTCCCCCATCGCGCTCCACAGATCCAACATGGCGACCATTTTTGTGATGTCATCTTTTATGTCCTGGGTGTTAGTCTTAGCAGTGCATGGTGGTGGCGTAAGTTATGGTTGCTTAGTTTACCATAACTGGCGAATTTCAGGGGTTTTTCGGTTTTACTTGGAACCATAACGTCCTTGTAACAAAGTGTTTTTCACGGAATTTCATAGGTTTTTAGTAGCGCAACTTAACCATAACATCCCTTTAACAAAGTGTTTTTCGCTGAATATATGTATATATATATATTATATATATATATATATTTATATATATATATATCAATGAAAAAACTTTGTTAAGGGGACATTATAGTTATGTTGGACTAATAAAAACCTATCAAATTCAAAGAAAAAACTTTGTTAAAGGAACATTATGGTTTATGGTTAAGTAAAATCAAAAAACCCCAGACATTTGTGATGTCATCTTTGATTTCCTGGGTGTTAGTCTTAGCAGTGCACGGTGGTGGCGCGAATTATGGTTGTTTAGCTTACCATAAGTGGCACATTTCTGGGGGTTTTTGATTTTACTTAACCATAAACCATAACGTCCCTTTATCAAAGTTTTTTCTTTGAATTTCATAGGTTTTTATTAGTCCATCATAACCATAACGTCGCTTTAACAAAGTTTTTTCAGTGAATTTCAAAGGTTTTTATTAGTGCAACTTAACCATAACATCTCCTTAAAGTTTTTTCATTGAATTTCATAGGTTTTTATTAGTGCAACTTAACCATAATGTCCCTTTAACAAAGTTTTTTCATTGAATTTCATAGGTTTTTATTAGTCCAACTTAACCATAACACCCCTTTAACAAAGTTCTTTCAGTGAATGTCATACGTTTTTACCAGTGCATGCTATTTTCCTACATACTTACTCATTATAGCAATGTTTGTGTCCAATTTACAAAGTATCACCTTAAAACTCTTCCATTTCCCACCTTCTGGAATCATTTTTAAAACTTCTATACACTTTTTGCAACTAATTCAACTAGTTTTGCATCCGTAGACGTCTATGAACATCTGACTTCATAGCGGACCTTCCGGACAGTGCCACATGACCACACGCTGGCGCGCGGCATGATGACGAGAACCCGTACGCACTTCACGATAAGATTTCTGCTTCGCGGACAGTTCAGAACTGCATTTTCTACTGATCTAGGAACTTTCAACTTCAAAATTTCCCTTGCACAGCTCCAACACCTATTCCTACTCATTATCCATTAACAATCTAGAACACAGTACATACTGTTAGCAAAACTGCTATTTATCTTAAAATGGCATCAGCTAATGCCATCCCTCCTCCCAAGAGCCACCACCACTGCTTTAATCAAGGAGCATGAGAAATACTGACCTCTACCTTAGAAATAAAACATGTGCAGCATTTTCCCTTGTCCACCTACCCCTCCATATTAGTGTTTGGTTCCTCTTCCCTCATTTCCCTCCCCACCTTTCGTTCTCAGCTCTCCTGCCAAAAAATGAATACATCCAAAAACAACCAAAGACATATTCCTTTAGGAACCACCTTTCACAGTTAAAAATATAACTAAAAAAACATGTATAGACTCCATCTACTTTATATTTCTCAGTAAAGAACATAGACTCAATAAGATTTTCCAACATTTACATTTGCATTTTGTGTTATGCTAATGGAAATATTGTGGAGTTCATCCTCCGTTCCAAGGACTAGAACGGTGGATAGCCACCAAGCAGCGCAAGTTATCAGCCCAAGCGAAGCGAGGGTAGATAACAAGGTCTCTGGACCATTATCCCCCCATTCCAGCCCCTGAAATGGGGGGTGAAGGCCTTTCACCCCGGGAACCCGGGGTGCTAAAAAAGAGGATTTTTCTTCCTACCCCTAGGAAGGAAAATCCTTTTCCAAGATGGCCACCATGGAAAGGGAAGGCAAGGGTTCCATACAGGGCCCCTCTTCGCTTTCCATGGCAGCCTGCAGAAGGCAAAAAGAGAACCGTATGACCATATTACCACAAGCACATTTTTCTTCCCTTTTAGATCTAACCTAATTTCGAATAACTTTACCACAAAGCCAGTCCCAGGTGGACATGGCCACTTTAATCCTATGTTTTGTCCCTTGTGGTCATGGCAAGTAGTCAGATTGTCCAGATCATGACCTTATTCCATGACCCGGACAATCTGGCCACTGCCCATGGCCACAGGCTACCCCTCACTCACTAAAGGTATACCGCTATTTTTTGTAGCTACATTATGACACTTGTCAAATAGTAAAACACTGGCACATTTGCAAAACCATGCTTGTAGGTCCTTGCCAATGCTCCTTACGAAAGTTTGCTGGACATCCACCCATGTTTTATTTTTTCAAAAGTGTCAAATGTATGCATGTACAATATTCATATAACCTAGCCCCCACTTGACAAAATCCATTCAGACTTTACAAAAACATCTATATCTAGATTTATAATCTTTTTGCAAAACATTGTGTAGATTTGTCAAATGGCACCACATTTATAAGCCTTTACAATATTTTGGGACCCCCCCTCTAATTTTGCTCCCTCTTCACAAAATCCCACCAAACTTCGGAAAAACATTCATATCTAAATGTGTTATCATTTTCCCAAATTAAGTGTAGATTTTTTAAATGGCACCTCATTTATAAGCCTTTGCATTATTGTGGGACCCCCCCCTCTAATTTTGCCCCCTCATGAGAGAATCCCACCAAACTTGTATACGCACACAGATTCTGGTCAGAAATATACATGCAAAATTTCATGCAGTTCAATTAAGTGGCACCAAAGTTATTAGCCATCCAAGAACTTCATTAAACCAACCCTGTAATGATTAGGACTGTTCGCGAACAACCAAACTGTTCGCGAACTTTTGTGGCAAAAAAATCAATTTTCTTTTTGCTTCTTGCAGCCATATCCCATCCCATCCTCATCACCCCTCACCCCAGATATTGTTTGACAAGTGCAATGTTGTGTTTTTTAATATGTTTTTACAGCGATGTCCCTGGACACTGGCCGCTGTCCGCGAATCCAAGATGGCGGGTGGTTCCAAAAATCTGACACACTTCACGCTCTTCACCATCCAATCAGCGAACAGGTCGCATGTCCGTGGACATGGCGCAAGCCAATTAACCAATCGGTGTCCTGTCCGTGGAGCGAAGAAGGAAGTGTGTCTGCGGAGCAGACATAGATATCACTAATTTTTTGACAAGCTTTCGGGACCAAGCCGCTGCTCCTGCCACAAATTTGGTGAAAATCCGTCCATGGGTTTAGCAACCGTAACTGTAGTTATGGTTAAGTTGCTAAACCTATAGGAGGAACACTTTTTGGGCGGCTTATAACTTTGCTCCCCCTGGACGAATCCACACCAACTTGGCAAATAAAGTATGTGGCCCACTCTGAATTTATTTGCAAAGTTAGGTGAGGTTTGTTCCAGAGGGGGCAAAATTATAGGGGGGTCCCAAAATTTATTTTTTTCCCATAGACTGAATGGGGAAAAAACTTTGCTCACGCCTACAGCCCAAACCACTGGATGGATTTTCACCAAATTTGCGGCAGGAGTAGCAGCTTGGTCCCGAAAGCGTGCTTTTGTAAATCTGGTGAAAATCCGTCCAGTCATTTTTTTAAAAACAACCAAAAAGTAGGTGTCAAAAAATGTGTGATATCTATGCCCGCTGCGCGGACAGGACACCGATTGGTTAATCGGCTTGCGTCATGTCCACAGACATACGACGTGTTTGCTGATTGGCTGGTATGAAGCGTGAGGTGCATCAGATTGTTTTGATGCATCCGCGGACAGCGCAGCGACGAACGGGGGAAAAATACAAGTTTGGGGAGTGTGTTAGTGTGTAAGTGTGCTTGGGGTGGGTGGGGGAGTAAGAGATGGTTCAAATGCTGTATTTGTTTAGGTGGCAGGTGCCCCTGATGTGTTTGTCATGTCCGCGGTCACCGCGGCTGTCCACGGACATAAAAAATGCCCATATAGCATAGTTAAAATGTTTAATTCTACGGGTGTGTTATGGAGCAGTATTTGTGAGTTGAATTATAATATACTTACTGTTTGATTTTTTGTGATTGGATATATGTTTTCATGACTTGGTTAACTGAAGCAGATATTATTTTTCAATCTCTGTGATAAAAGAAAAGATCATGTTAGTGTAGGTAGTTCATAATGAGTTATTGCATTGCATAATAGGCATTTCTGCATTATTTCAAACCTCATATTTAGTAGTTTACAAACCAGTGTACTGTGCAATTTGCTCCGTTTCTGTGTTTGTTTGTTAAATCATTGGATTTGTGGGAAAGATAATTCATGCTGGATTAAAAAAACCTTTTTTGTTATGGTGCAATACATTTCTTTCTTTCTTTTCAGTGTTTATTTGTTGTTTCTGGCTAATGTTCCATCTGTTGGCTTGTTGCAGATTGTTAGTTACCTGTTGGCGTATTCTAAATGGTTATAGATTTTTATTTATATTTTCAAGTTGCTCATTTATCTGTTGGGTTGTTGAAGGTTTCTGTGGCAGTTAGATACCTGTTGGCGTATTCTAACTGTTTATTTCTTCTTGATCTATCTGTTTGGTTGTTGCAGAATCTTAGGGCAGTTAGATATCTGTTGGTGTATTGTAACTGGTTATAGTTTTTTATTTATATTTTTAAATTACTCATCTATCTGTTGGGCTGTTGTAGATTTTTGGGGCAGTTAGATACATGTTGGCGTATTCTAACTGTTTATTTCTTCTTATAATTTAGTGGTATTGATTTATCTGTTTGGTTGTTACAAAATCTTGGGGCAGTTAGGTACCTGTTGGCATATTCTAAATGTTTATTTCTTCTTATAATTTACTGGTATTGATTTATCTGTATGGTTGTTGCAGAATATTGGGGCTGTTAGATGACTGTTGGCGTATTCTAACTGTTTATAGTTTTCTAATTGAAGTTTCATAATTGTTTATGTACAGATTAGTTATTAAAGTTTGGTTTTAAGAATATTAAATAAGCGTTTATAAGATTTGCCCGGTAATCTCCACTTTAGAGTAATGGTATTATCATTACATTTGAACCATGCACAATTCTGTATTATATATGCAGTGTAGTGACCTGCATTGGTTGTGGCTCCTGTGTGGTAGATTATACCAATTGTTGTGAAGGTTTTCTTACCAAGTGATACTTGACCATGTGTGAATCCAGTCAGCTTGCAGTTGTTTTTGGTACCATCTGCATTGTAACATAGAAGCATTAGTATTACGTATTTACTATGTGTTTGTAATTGTAAGGTGGAGCGATTATCTGAATTGCAGGCAGTACATAATCTGCCATGGTTTGCATTTTGTACAAGTTGCTGAAATGGAACGGATTCACAGTTAGGTATGGATACATACACAAAACGTTCATTAGGGATTTGTTCATGTGCCATATTGTTGCAGATAGTGCATGTATGTGTGCACATGTATGAAATCTGGAAGATTTCATTTATAGGTATGATTTTGTTTTCCAGTACTTATAGTAAGTACATTAGACATTCGTGTGGATCTTCTTGTGAGTTTATAGTGAATTTCACCATTCCAGCACAGTAGTCCAATTCTTGTCTTATTCCATGAAGTATGAAGGGCTAACATTTGCAAACACAATTGGTCTGTATTGTGTAAGTAAATGTTGTCAACAATTGGTGACAATTGGAATAGAATATTTATTGCTACATTTGCGTAGCAATTTACACCTGTTATATTTGAAAATTTGAATGGACCAGATAGTTCTGTGTCCAAGTAATTTCATCGGAGTGTGTGTTGCTTCTTTGAAGAACTACCTGAGTTACTTTGAGTAGTAGTTTCTTCTTTGGTTTTAGTAATTGATGAAGTATTAGCTTATATACTCTCTTTGGAGGATTTGCAGTGAGATCCTGTTGGATTTCTGTTTGAAGTAGTTTTCTTTTACAATGTTTTGCTTTTTGTGGAACAGGATATGTTTTTAGATGGGGGTGGATAGTGAACATAGTCTATTGTATTCTAAAATGCAAGGAATATCAGCATTTACTTGCATCAAAGTTCATTAGAAATAGACTGTCAAGTGTACGTAAGCGTGATATTGCTACGTAGCTCATGCCTTCTTTAAAGACTGTGTTCCCAATATCTATCAATGCTTTATCTAGGATAAGACCTTGTGATTTATGAATGGTGACTGTGTATGCTAGAGTTAGAGAAGATTGTTCTCTGCGTACATACATGTCTTTGAAAAGAAGGAATTGACCTGTTGAGTGTCCTATCCTTTTTACTTCTGATAGTTTGTCAAAGAGAATATTGACAAACTTAATGTTGTGGTCACGTGGCTATGTTTGAAAGCCAAGAACTTACCAAGTGTTCCATTAACTCGTCCTTGCTCTACATCAAGGTTACGTTTAAGCATTACTCTACAGTTTAAAGATAATTTCAATTTTTTTCTCCAAACCAGCTGTGTTCGAGATCGAGTTTTCTAAGGCATTTAGTCTTGTTGTGGCTTGTTAACACATGGGGAGTGTCATACCATGTACGTCCAGTTTGTCTGTGGAGCAAATTTCAATTATTGGTTGCATTTCTTTTTTCAACATGTTTCATTGTATTTGGAACAGCTTGCAAGAGAGGGTATCAAGGACATACAATTGACATTTTTGTGTGCTAATTGTTGCATGACATCAGTAGCACATGAGTTATGGCAAAGGGGTGCATGGATGTGCCGGGTTTTTAATATTGCTTGTGTTTCTTGAGATAGTACACCACCTCTAATACTTTTTAAAATTATGGCGTATGTGAGGACTGCAGACTGGCACATGTTTTCTGTTAATTATCTGTATTGGAAATGTTGCCAAAGGTTGACATTTCGTATGCTGCCAACAGTTTTATGGCAGAGTCTGTGTCCTAAGGTTTTAAAAATAGGTTCACCGTTCACTGGTGTCAATTGAAGAAGATCTCCGAAAACAATAATGTGTTTTCCTCCAAAGAGCTCTTCATAGTTTGTTTTGAGTACTTCTTGTAATCTGAGGTGAATCAAAGCCAACATTAGGTTGGAGATCATGCTCACTTCATCTAGTAGAAGCATTTTCATTTGTTTTAACACTCTTCGTAGTTCCATTGCAGCTTCTGTAGAAAGTTTGTAATATTCTAATTTGTTTTTGTGTTCTACTGGAAGGAGTAGTAATCGGTGTAAAGTGACACCACCTATGTTGTAGGCATCTAAACCTGTGGGGGCAGTTACAGCAGCTGACAGTTAGTTTGTTGTTTGTCAATTGTTGAAGGAACTTGATGATGATTTTGATTAAGAATGTTTTGTCTGAACCAGCTTGGCCACTGACGTATAGTAGTGTAGGTTTGTAATTTTGGCAGGTACAGTCTTTATTTTCATGTTGTACACCATGTGCAATTTCTTTTGTTACTTCTTGAAAAATGCTACGCTGCTCATTGTTCAGTTTTGATTGCAGTACAGTTAAGTCTTCTCTATATTCTTCATAGTGACACATAGTGTTTTCTACTTCTGTCATAGCTAATTCTGCCTCATTTGCTATTAGTGGCTGTCCCAATGGTTCTTGGCTTCCTGTTACATAAGGTTGACTACTGTCAGGAGTGTCCTTATCTAGTTACGCCTGGAGTTCTTCTTCATGTTGCTGTTCATTGTGCAACATTGTTTTGTACTGTGTAAAGTTTACATCGGTTATAGTGCTTTCATTTGCTTTAAAAGTGTCTTCATAGGAGTCATAGATATCAAGTAACTCAACTTCTTTTCTCCATGCTTTAAAAAGTTGTAGCAGGGACATGTAATATAGTTCTTTATGTTGAGGAGTTTTTAATGACAATTTGATATGATTAAGTAAGCTTCATTTGGGAAGTTTCACTAAGCTGCCTTCACAATTTGTCACTATGTATCTACCTTTGTTTTCATCTGGTTTTATATTATTTTTGTATGTGACGTTTTGGGCTATGTGGTAAAGACACATGGTTTCCAAAGTGGGACTCCTGTTTGGGTAGTATGTGTCTAGTAAATTGTTTCTCAAAATGTCTTCGCTGTTGGGATCATTTTTGGCTATTGTTTCTATGTCGCCGTATGATTTTAGAACTCTTTTTCTAGATTTAGCAGGACCAAGACTTAGCCATACTATATATTTTCAGATTTTCCATACAAAGCAGTACTGGTTAAACGGTTGCAGCTTCATAGGAGCCACATTCTCTATGAGAGAGCATTTTTATGCCTAAGCTGTACAATTTCTGAGATAGTATTTTGTCTGATGATAGGTCATCCCAGAGGTCTTGAAGCTCTCCTTTGGTTAAATAGGCTGTAACATACCGTGCAGCTGCAGTGGAATTTTCTGAAATGTACTGCACATCTATGTTTGCATTCCATAAGAAGGCAATGATTGCATTGTAATCACTGATATATTTTGCTTCTTCTGTTCTTTTTATGTAATATATGTTCTTAGGTGATTTACCTTTAACACTACATCTAACTGAAGACATGAAGTTGTTTACTTGACCGGTTGCTGTAACTGGTCTAGGGAAACCAAAGCAACATTTGGTATAGTATTTCCCTTTGTTTTTGTATTTGCGACACATTTGTGTCTTTGAAATTGTAAAATGTGTACATGAAGATCGCTATTTGTTGCTGCTTACGGAATTTCACAAGTGACATATTTTTTGATAAACTGTAAAACAGTGGTATCACTGTTTTGACCAAATTTAGGAGCATGTGGATATGTGGTGCTCCTCTGGCTTGGTATTCTTTTCTCCAAAAGAAGTGTTCCACTTCTCCGAGGGGAGGAACAGTTTTTTTTTTTTATTACAAATAAAGTGTAGCATAGCAATGAAGTGATGATGGGAATATCTTGAAACATTAACAGGATCTAGAGAGCAAAGTTCTCCAGGCGTTAGTATATCTATGTTTGTTTTGTTTTTGTTTGATATGCGTAGGAAATCATGAAAATCTTCCCAAGCATAATCTGCACAACTTAATATAACAAACCATGTGGGTGGGCCAAGGTTTCTTATCATACAACATACATCTCTGTGACGTCGGAACCAGTATTCTTTAGTATCGTGCATGTTTGCTAACAGATTTGTAAGGCTTAATTGTAAAACCTCATCTTTTTCTTGCACTTTTGTAGTAATTGCGTAGCCGACATATTTTGAAAATGGGTACCTGATTTCAATGTGTGTGCACCTCTGTAGCATAGAGTTGCTAGTTCACTTTCAAAGAGTAGGTGGAATATGTATTCCACATTTTGTCTAAATCTGGGATCTTCAGAATACATTCGTAACGAGCGGTATTCTGATGCTGATATCTGAGTGGGTCTATCATTGTACCTTCCTCCCTTCCCAGAAGGAAAGAGTAGAGGAAAAGCACATGCTTCTATACGTTCGCATTTGGTACGTTTCTAACGCATCATCTATGGTGTCTTTAGAGTGTAATGGATGAATTGTATAATGGTCTAAAATATTGGATACTGTAGCAGGATCTAGAATTTCAAATTGACCAGTTTCTGGTGACTCTTGAATTATTTCAGTATTTCTTCAATATTAATTTCTTTGTAGTATTCTTTATTGTCTTTTAGATATTGTAAGGCTTGTCTAACTTTATGTAAGTCTATGAGTTGTTGCCAAATTTCTTTGTCTTTTGTAGGTACACCATTTACTAAGACAATTAAAGATTGCTCTATTGGACGTTGCACTACTAGAATGTGAACATTTTCTTTCAGATCTAATGGTAAATGAACTACTTTGCCACTAATACCTTTTCACTAATTCAGAGGGAGGTAATTTTGCTATTTTTGGTTGTTGGCGTATTATTGTTTGAAATGGATGAACTGTTTGAATTATGATGCTCTCATATAAATTGAGTTTTAGCAAGGGTTTTGGTAGTGGGAATAATTCCAAGTTATTTGTGATAGCAAGTGAAGGAGTTTAGTTGTTGTCAAGTTTTGCAGTACAGTAACTGCAAAGTATTAAGGGGTCATTTATTTTGTTTTCTTTCTGCTATAAGGTAGAGAACTAATTCAAACCATTTGGAATCTTCATTGTCTTCTATTTTGTATGTTATGTCTACAGTTTTTGTGCTATTTTTATAAAAGGTTCTGCAGCAACACACACACACACATGGTTTGGTACTTCAGCGGATGTACTTTAAAATTTAGTATTTCGGCGGGGGCGTGGCTTGGCGCCAACATAAACAACATGGCCCTGCGAGAGCTCCTGACTGAGCCAGCCGTTCGGGCAAAAATACGCAGCGCCTCCTCATCCTATATTCCCCAAAAAGGCAGCAGGCAGACCCGGCGCTCCATTCAGACTGTGGCTACAATCACCCGCCGACAAGAAACCCCCGTTCGGTGGCAGCTACAGCTCCCATAGACGGAAACAAAAATGGCGACCGTAATCTGCCGGAGCCCAGGGCGGCTTGCACAATGAGGAGGAGTAGAAGCATGACCATAGCAATGGCGGCCTGAAGTGCTGACATGGGAAGTCCGACACAAATGGCACGCTAGCGGGTTCCATAAAAGCATAAATTAACGCGCCGGGAAAAAAGCAGCACCAGAGCCTCCCCTCACGAGATCTTCAACCGGCGCTCGCAGCCCCTGGAAGGTGAAGCGTCCTCTGGTTCCTTCCCCATCTGGACGTCCGCTTGCCCGGCAGCTGCAGAGCAGTCGACCGCTCCAGTCTGGCAGCCCCGGAGGTGCGCCCGGGTCACCCGGGGTGTGAGCGGCGAGCCTGGGCACGTCGGGCCGTTGCTCCGTGGCGGGACCAGGTGAGTCCGAGCTTCAGCGGCGCAGGAGCAAGCGGCACGGGGTACTCAGGACACGCGGGCTCCAGCCCCATCTCGTAGCTAGATCATCTACCCCGCAGGCACCGCTCCCGTCAGCGGAGGGCTCACAGGCCCACCCTCCTCAGGATCCTAGGAAAGAGGCCCCCCACGCTTCTAACACTGCGCTGGACTGGGAGGGCTACTTACCTGAATTAAATACCATGCAAGCCCATCCCTGTTGGGGTAAAGCGGCCAGACACCCTCCCATGCCCTCCCCGGAATAACACCTCAGAGCTCCGCCCTTATAAGCTGAAGTGGAGGACTATCCACCTCATAGCATAAATCCCGAACAACTCTCCACTAGAAAGAGTCCCACCTCATAATCACTCAGATCTCTGCGCCGCAACAAGTCGAACAAAACTCGAACAAGGACTCTGAGCGTGTCTGAAAGCAGGGGAAAAGCACCACCCAGGCGGGTAAATCAGGGCAAACTCTCCATTCCAAGAAAGCAGAACTGCCACTAGCTCCTTATAACAATTAAAGCAACGAGCCGCCTGACTACCTTGCCTACGGTCACTTATCCAACTGCCTCCCACCACCAAACCCAATCTGCACTACACAAAAATCACGAGAGCAGCATCCTCGGTTGCCGGGAGGCGGAGGCCCAGTGGGGGAGACAGCACCATTCAATCAGCAACCCCAAGGTGCCAGCGAATTTCAAAGCACGTCTGATATACCGAAATCAAGAATCTCCAGCGCGCCCACAGACTCCAAGCACCATCATGGAGAAAAGTGGGAAAACACTGAAGCAGACGGATATCGCAGCTCTAATGGCCATAGCAGCTTCGGAAAAGCCAAAGAAAGCCAATCACACGCAAGGCCCAACACCAGATCCGGCCGGCCCCCCCACTGGCCCAGATCCAACTCAATCAGCAACGAAGTCCGATCTAAAATACCTACTATCAGCAATCACCAAAGAAATTCAGAAACGGACCGAAGAGGTCACAAAGAAAATCTCTGCTTTAGACAAATGGGTATCAGAGATGGAACAACGCACCGGAGACCTAGAAAACACAGTTTGTGATCATGCCTTTGACCTGGAGAGAAACCTAGACAGAATAGCAGCCCTAGAAGCAAAATATGACCTACTGGAGCTGAAGCAAGAAGATGCAGAAAACCGCTCAAGGAGGAACAACATTCGCATTAGAGGAATCCCCACAACGATCGCAGACACCGAACTGGAAAACTTCAGTAGCGAACTATTCAGATTCATCCTGATCCTGTCAGACAGTTCCCCCCTGGAGACTGATCGAGTTCATCGTACAAGCCAACGACAATCATCACAATTTCCACCAGACGTCCTGGTACGCATCCACTTCTTTAAGATAAAAGAAGAGATCATGAGAGAAGCCAGGGGCACCAAACAAATCCTCTTCAGAGGAGCGAACATCTCACTATATCAAGACGTGTCGACAGTAACCCTACAGAAAAGGAAAGCTCTCCGGAATCTCACTACTTGGCTGATCGAGCGCAAGGTACAATACAGATGGATCTTCCCAACTGCTCTGAATTTCACCTGGGAAGGGACCAAAAAACACATCCGCACCCTCAAGAGGCGGAGAAATGTATGGGGACAGAACCGGAAAGTGAAGCCTCAGATTCGGATATACACAGCCAGGACAAACAAAAAAATATAAATGAAGGAACATGGTCCAGAGTCTCTAGGAAGCACAGGCTTAGAGGCCCGCGGACGACTAAAGATCCGGAATGAGGCACGCGGAGGAGATGTAGCCAAAATCTAAACCAGCACCACAAAGCGTTGCCCACAAGGTCCACTACTACTGCACTAGCGGAGGACTTCCAAAGCGGCGTGTAGGAGTCGCACCCCGCTTTGGCTGCCATCAGGCTTCCTGATTGATATATAAGGCAGGATTCAGGCCCAGTTGGCCACAAAGAGCCCGACGTTACGGCTCAGCCAGCCATCCCTGTTGGATGAGGCTGGTCTTGATCCAAGGAATTGGGCAAGGGGGAGGGGGGAGGGAACGACAGACGAGAGGGGAATGGAAGAAAAGTTGGGGTTCGTTGCCCCCTGAGCGGAAATCAGACAGTACACATCTGACAGATTCAGAGTCTTCGCAAATGGGTTCACCAAAGGAGGATAGCCAACCATGGGCCACGGAGAGCAGAGCGAACAACTCCGCAAAGTCCTATAGATACATATACGCCAGCCCAGATGGAGAATAGGAACATCCGCATCCTTACCTGGAACGTGGGAGGCCTCAACTCTCCACGAAAGAGGAAATCAGTAGAGGGAAGGCTGAACAACCTAGATGGAGACATCATAATCTTGCAAGAAACCCACTTACTAGCAGTGGACGAACACCGCCTAAGGTTCCGCCGATTCACACAGACATTCTTCGCCACCTCGGGGGAAAAGAAACGGGGCGTGGCAATACTGTTAAGCAAGAACTACCCGCTTCAAGACCCGTCAGTTAAAAAGGACCCAGCATGCAGATTCCTCATGCTGAAGGGAAACCTAATGGAGCAAGCAATCACAATAGCGGGAATATACTGCCCAAACACAGACCAAGCCAAATTCCTGCAGAACCTAATTCCAAAATTAACAGCATTCACTGAGGGATACCTAATCATAGGAGGAGATTTCAACATGGTCCCAGATCCTATGATGGATAAAACCCACTGGATGGAAAAAAGCATCCAATTCGGATTACACCCGCGCTTTAGCTCTTGCAAAACTAATGAGAGAAACCGAAACTGTGGACCTATGGAGGCTCGCAAACAATGGCACCAAAGACTTCACCTTTTACTCCCGAATCGACCTATTACTGATAACAGGCACATTATTTCCATGCCTGGAAAACATATGAATACACACCAGAATAATCTCTGATCATGCACCGGTATCAGCGGACCTAGCCATAAGTGGACTCCCAGCACCGCCGCCAAGATACTGGAAGTTGAACGACTCTATTCTCCTGGACAACGCGATTAGGGTGGAAATTGGAGAAGCCCTCACAGCCTCTTTCCAGGAAAACACAACCTCTGACATACCTATCGGCACTACATGGGACGCAATGAAACCAGTAATCAGGGGCACCATAGTTAGCGCCACCACAGAATACTGCCGAATTACGAGGATCCAGACAGCGGCACTAGAGACCAAAGTCGCAGAGATAGAGAAATGACTCAAAATTCGCTACACCAGGAAACTCGAAAGAGAGCTGAAACAAGCCAGAATAGCATTGGAAATGCACTGGGCGGACAGATCAGCCAGGGCCCTCGCATATACCAAACAGTTTTATTATGTCAAGAGCAACAAAGCCAACCGCATCCTGGCCCAAAAACTACAACGGTTACACACGAAGAACAACATAACATACATCACTGGGGAGGACGGCTCTACCCAATACTCAGACCAAGGCAAAATGAGAGCCTTCACAGCCCATCACAAATTAATAATGACGGGCCTGCCCTCCAACCCCGAATTCGCACACCAGAGCAAGCAATACCTACAGCTGTTCACCACAACACATGACAGACAACACAACTCGAAGCCCTCGAAGACCCGATAATCCCCGAAGAAGTCGAAGAAGCGATCAAAGCCTTAAAGCACACTGCCCCTGGCCCTGATGGGCTAACAGCGAAATTCTATAAATCATTCTCCCGCACTCTAGCACCTCAACTCTCCCAAGTGTTTAACTCATTCTTAGACACACAGACCATCAAATAATCCATGCGAGAATCTCCCACTATATTGGTCCATAAGCCCGGAAAAGACCCAAAGCAAGTATCAGCATACAGGCCAATCACCCTTATGAATCTAGACGGGAAGCTATATTCTAAAGTCCTCGCGGCCAGACTGTGAAGAGTGCTCCCGGACTTGATTGATAGGGACCAAACCGGATTTATCCCCGGGAGAAGCACGTTTGACAACATCAGGCGGACGTTAGACCTAATAGAGAGCGCTTACCGGTGGAAAGAAGAACTAATGGTAATATCCCTGGATGCACACAAGGCGTTCGACCTGGTTCAATGGACATACATCAAGCACACCTTGGAGCACATGGGATTTGGGCCCAAATTCACAGCCTGGACAATGGCAAACTACCAATCTCCAACAACTCAACTGAGAATAAATGGCCACAGATCTGACAGGATACAGATCCATCGGGGGACCCAGCAAGGATGTCCTCTCTCCCCTTTGGTGTTCGCATTATCTATGGAAGCCTTTGCCGGCAGATTCAGACAGAACCCAAATATACACAGCATCACTGTGGGAGGTAGGGAGTACAAGGTGGCACTATATGCCGATGATGTCCTTCTAACAATCACCCGCCCGACCGCCTCCATTGACCCTATACGAGAAGAGATCGACGCATTTGGGAAGGCCTCAGGATTTAAGGTGAACTACGACAAGTCGGCCGCATTAACAATCAACATCCCAATGTGCCAAACAGAAGAACTCTCTCCCAAATTCCCCATCCCATGGGCCAAGGATACGATCCAGTACCTAGCGGTGCACATCCCCAAACACCATACCCAAATATACAGGAGCAATTTCCCACAATTACTCAAAGAACTAAAAAAGGACCTCACACAGTGGAACAAGCAGGAAATATCATGGTTGGGGAGAGTAGCCGCCATAAAAATGAGCCTAGTCCCACGACTAATCTACCACTGCACAGCACTACCAACCCACATCCCTGGAAAAGGGCTTAAAGAACTGCAGCGAGCAATACTGAAATTTATATGGAGGGGGAAGAGAGCTCGAATAGCTAGTCGCATAATGACCAGAGGCCACAGCATAGGAGGGCTGGGCGTCCCAGAGATCACCAGATACAAACAAGCCGCCCAACTACCCCCAGCATTCACATGGTCACAGGCCACAGGCCTCCCATACTGGGCACATATAGAAGAAGCGTGGTGCAAAATCCCTCTGCGCGACCTCCCACACATACGAATCTCAAGGATGCAAACAACCGCCCGACCCTTGAAAACTACACTCAACAAAGTAGCAAACTGGAAAGCGGCATCACGTAAATGGGGTCTCACAGGCGTCACAGGCCCACTGTCACCTATCTGGGGCAATCCAGACTTCTCCCCAGGCCGACACCCCCTGAGCTTCGCCACATGGAAATCCGGAGGCCTACGAACAATAGCAGACTTCCTGGCAGGTGGTAACCCATTAACATTCGAGGAGTGTAAAACCAAATTCAAGGTCCCAGAAGCTGAAAGATTCAGATACACCCAGATAAGGCATTGGCTATCACAAAGGACCATCAAAGAGCCAGGTTCTAGAGAACTAACACCGCTAGAACGCACAATGACAGCAACACCTACTAAAGGGCGGATATCCATGTTATATCGGCTGTTGGACAAATACGACCCCGCAACCAAAGAAAAATATATGTCCGATTGGGAAGAAGATCTGGGCGGTCCTTGGACGAGAGCATTTGGAGCAAGATATGGGCGAGGAACCAGAAATGCTCCCAATGCACCACTAACAAAGAAGCCAACTACAAAATCTGCTACAGATACTACATCACTCCCGCCCGACTGCACAAATTTGACCCAAACATCCCATCCGGCTGTTGGCGGGGATGCAAATCCGAAGGGACCCTGTTCCACATATTATGGACATGCCCACAAGCTGAAGCCTACTGGAGAGAAATCCTGAGCCACATAAAAGCGATTACTGGCCTTACCATCCCCTGGGACCCAGGGATAGTACTACTAGGTGACACAGGCGATGGCGAACTCCCTCTCACTGGACACCTGGCTTGCCTATGTACACACCTCCTAACAGCGGCAAAAATCTCACTTGCCCGCCTTTGGAAGAACCCTACAGGCCCATCAATCCCATTGTGGTGGGCAAAATGCTGGGACACAGTAGTCGCAGAAAAGATCACCGCCATACGAGCAGGGAACATGCGCAACTTCCAGAACACATGTGCCCTATTCATGGACTTTGCGGAACAATTTCCAACTTTAGCTCGCAGACCCCCTCTCACACACTGGTTGGGTTAAACAAGAATTTAGAAGTGTCACAGCAGCAGAATTCCCTCCTCTAGCCTACAATACGAGGGACTGAGCGGAAACAGAACCCAACACCCGCAGCCCGCTCACACAGATCAACAATTAGCTAATCCGTGAACCCAACCTGCGAGAAATTACAGCAAAATCTTATGAATGTCTGATGTATCGTTGTATGTTAAAATGGAAATGAAATGTTATATTGAAAAAAGAAATGTAGTATTTCTTTTTTGTTTGTGTGTAGTAGAAGGTTGCCATTTGTAAAATTGTTCCTAGTCTGTTGTAAAGCTATTGCATTGCGTAAGTGACATTCTCTTCCAAAATATTTTCTCTGGGTATGCTCTATTTCTTTGAGTAGGTCTTTGGCTGTACTATCTAGAAGATTGTTATTTAAATTGTCTAATGCTAAAGCTGGACTTTTAGCATAGTACAATTTATGGAGTAGATTTCTCATAGTTGAATGATGTGTTGATATCATTTTGATATGATGGAAGGTGCTTTTGCAATTAGGTCCTGAAATGCAGGCTAATGAATGTCCTTGTCATCCTGTGTGTTTACGCACTGGACCGGTATCCATATTTTGTAGAAGTTTCATTTTGAATTTGTCTTTGCCTTTTACATATTGATTGAGGAACTGGCGTAAAGATTTGAAATATTTTTTGTCAATGCTACACATTGACGTGCATGGCCATTTGTACACTGGACGTTTTGGTTCAGTCTGATGGATGATACAGAATTTTATGGGGATATTTTTGTGAGCAGCGTTTCTTGTTCCATAATGGTATTATTAAGTTTTTCATACCTTCGTCCGCTGCTATGTATGGCAATTGTGTTTGTTTGCTTTTGTTTGTATGCTTCTTCATTGAAATATGGTTTGGTGCTCGTGGTGTGCCTCCATTCACCTCCACAGATATTTAAGAAGTTATTTTTGTTGATATTCTGTTTATTGAGAAGTCTTTTTGTAATTTAGTAGTTAGTTTTGTTAGTGGTTTCATTCTGTTTAACACTAAAATAAATAACTTCCTTTTGAGAAGGATTGCAATGTCTATGAGAGCTTCTAAGATTAATTTTCTATTGTAGATTTTAAGGGTTGTGCATGATTTCTATCCTGTTTTTATGAGATTCTGAAGTACTCTGTGGCGGAATTTTATTTGTAAAATACTTTTTTTGGTATGGTTACTTGCCACTACATCAAGATTTATAGGAGCAGTGTTAGCAGTAGTGGTAGCTGAATTCTTGTTAATCACTTTCTGTTTCATTTTACATTTTGAAAGAGGAGGCAAAGTTTTTGTCCTGGAAGCTTGTTTTGTTTCGCTTAATGAGTTGATTAGATCTTTTGTTTGAACTTTTTGTACAAATTCTGCTAGAGATGGATGCTTATTTTGGAAACTTTTATTTTCATTTGCTTTACTTCTGCGTTGCTTTCTACGAACTTGCTTTTTGGAAGCCATTCTTTGGGGTCTGTTGAAAAAAAGAAGGTATGGGTTGGGCTGTTCTGCAATGTATGTGTGCTGTGTGCATGAGTGTCTGAGTGTGATGTAAGGATGTATGTTGTGGTGTGTGTTTGTTCATTGGGCAGCTACAACTAGTTGGGAAGGCTATTCTTGTATTTGTGTGTTTATACTCGGGTTCAGATGACAGTACAAAGTAAGCTAGTGGTGAGGAAAAGCACTGATATTAAATCTAATGGTATAGAATTAAAACAGTTCTTTGTTCTGCAATACTAACATTCTAGAGGCTGATTTATGGATTTTGTGCGCCGAAAAATGGGAATTTGTGCGCCAATCTGCCTGCAAATTCATGTTTAACAAATGGGGATTTGTGGGCAGAATGGTGTACAAATCCCCGTTTTTCGGTGCACAAATTCTATGAATCAATCCCACAGTGTGTTTCAGTAACTGTAAGAATATTATGGTAGTATTGTACTTACTTTTTTTGTTTGGAATGAGCAGGTTTCTTCTGAGTTGTTGTTTGTACTTCAGATGCTGTTGCTTTTCAGGAGAGTGGTCTTCACTGCAATTGTAAAAGAAAGAGGTTAGTAATTTTGTGTGTTTATAGCACTGATGTTAATTTAGACATTTATTTGTATGTTTTTGTAGTAGTACTGTTGTTTGATAACTGAAAATAGTGTGTGCATGCAGTTTCCTTTGACTATGTGCAGCCTTTATATTTTACTTACAATATGTTAGTTCAACATGCTTTTCAAATGAGTAGAATACTAAGTGTATGAAACTCACTTGGTTTCATAAGGCTGTGTTATTGCATGTAGGAGATAGAAGAAATAATGTTGTTCTTGTTTTTCAATTTTTGTAAGGTAAATGGCAGAAACTGTATAGAAAAGCATAGAATGTATGCGTTTGTGCAGGTGTGGGTGATAAAGCAGAAGGATGTGATGTACAGGCAGCGGTGTTATTTCAGCTGGGAGCTTTTCAATGATAGTGTCTATCTGTTTGAGCGTATAAAGATGTATGAACTTATCCTGGCTGTGTGTAATTTTATAATACACTACTAAGTGTTTTTCTACAATTATACTGTTATTTCTCCCATCTTTTAATATTATAATTTAGTAGATAGTTGTGTGTGTAAAAAAAAAAATTCAGATAGCAGACATGTTTGGAAGGGTCAATTGATTATAGCAGATGGGAAAAATAATAGTATGTTCATTTTATAGGTTATACAGGTTAAGTGCTAGTTATTCTGTTTATATGCATTTATAAGAGTTGTACATGTATTGTGCATAAAATATGCATACCTGTGGTGTGTATTAATGCATGTGCATATGCATGCAGCTGCAAGTATACATCTTGGAGACTTGTACAGTAGTTTTTGTAGTAGGTGCTTTCCAATGATATGAGACTTGCACTCAGAGTGATCAACAGTACATTTGAAGTGCTGAACTCTGATGATGGAGTTAGATGTAGAGTTCTATGATATGATTGGTGAATGGTTGTGTGACTGCTTAGCTGTATCCAATGAGGGAATGGCACAGAGAGGGAAGTGGAATAGGTAGAAGGGCTGGTTACGCGGTCCGCAGACACCACGGCTGTCCACGGACAGGGCATGCCACATCCAGGGTTTTCCAGCAAATCCAGCATGGAAAGGGGACTGTAGGGATTACCCAATCAGGTGTTGAGGTTGTGGATTTGTGTTGAAAGAGGCTGTGTGTAGGGAAAATGGCAGAGGTGGAGAAAGTCAAGGTGTTGGTGCTCGGAGATATGTTTGTGCATGGTTTACAGCAGTATGCTCAATGCAAGCATGTGGCAAACAGTTTTGATGTTAGAGGAGTGGAGGTGGTGTGTAGCACTGTGCCTTATTGCAATGTACAGGGAATTGTACAAGTTTTTGAAGGTATGGGCAGGATGAACAGTCCCCTTGTGGTAGTTCTGCACTGTGGGGCTTTCCATTTGGGCTATGTCAGTGCCCCTACTTTGTTGGCAGATTTGGAACACTTGGTTCAAGCAGTAATGAACATCCTTCCAAATGCCAAACTTATTTGTTCTGGATGAGGACCTAGGGCAATAAGGGACAATAGTTCTGTTTTTTGTCCTCAGCAAAACATTGCTAGGTGTGCAATCAACCGAGGCATGTGTGCTTTCATGCTTAGAACTGGTATGTTCTTCTGTAACAATGAGAATATTGATTCCAGTAATGCTGTTTATTTTAAAGAAGATAGTATTTCTTTATCTTTTATGGGAAATGCCATGCTGTTCTGGAAAGTAAGGGTTGCTTTGAAGAAGGTTATATGAAGATTTTAGGAGTAAAGTAAGAAAAAAGAAAGAAAAAAAATACAAAATAACAGGTGTTTGTCAAGCATCTGCAAACAAATTTAAAAAAGTGCTCTTTTCAGAGCAAACCTCAAAGGGAAATTGGGGCACACTATTCAAATTTAAATTCATCACGCTGAGATTTTCGATATGTCCGTGGACATGGCGGCAGTCCACGGACACCGCATATTGCACATAGGGATTTTGGGGTGGAGAGGCATGCAAATGAGAGTGAGTAGAGCAAGGGATTGGTCAATAAAGTTTACTGGGTGTGTTGTGTAAGGAGAGAGTTTGTCAGAAAGTCTTTTTTCTGAGAGAAGAACAGATAGCTATGGCTGTGTGTTTCAGAAAACAGATTTTCTGGATTTTGGGAGACACATGGATACTTTGGTTGGAGGTGCATGCAGAACTCTGCAGAGTAGCTGCAGATCTTGGATTCCCTCGTGTGGAAGTGCATTGGCAATGAGTGCATGGAATGAAGTGACTGGACTTGGTACCTCTCTGTGCTACTTTGTAGACACAGCATCATCCAGGCATGATTATAATTCATTGTGGAGGGAACAGTATAGGACATTTGTCTGGAATTTCTTTGCACTTTGTAAAGAAAGAAGGACTTGGGAAGGTCATGGACATGTTTCCAAATTCTCAAGTAATTTTTTCTCGTATTGCGCAGAGGCAAATGTGACCGTGTTCTTCTTCATTTGGTCCACAAATGGAGAAAGCGAGGCGCAATGTCAATAAGGCTGTTTGTGCCTTTTTAACAGATGCTGGCATGTACTCTATTCACAATGAAAATATTTATTTATATATTTATTTATATTTATATTTATATAGCGCACAAGCAGCCCAGGGGCATTGAGGCGCTGTTACTTGCAATAACTTGGTTACAGGGTACAGGCATGATAGCGGTTGTTGACACATTATGAATACTACAAAACTTCATACTGTTGTTACAGATATTGCATTTGGTCATATATTGCTGCCTTATATGTCAGCAACCGCAGTGCGATAGTTGGTGCGAGGCCCTAATAGCGATTCTTCGCCTGTTCATGCATTGTCCATTGGAGGTATTCTGCGTGAGGCTGCCAGGCATCCTCAAAGGAAAAATGGCGGACTGCACTCAACGGGAATCCTCAGGATAGCAGCAGTGAATGTACTTGCATGGTCTGTGGCAGCAGTGAATGTACTTGCATGGTCTGCGGCAGCAGGGAATGCACTTGCATGGTCTGCGGCAGCAGTGAATGTACTTGCAAGGTCTGTGGCAGCAGGGAATGCACTTGCATGGTCTGCGCCAGCAGGGAATGCACTTGCATAGTCTATGGCATCAGTGAATGTACTTGCATGGTCTGCGGCAGCAGGGAATGTACTTGCATGGTCTGCAGCAGCAGGGAATGCACTTGCATGGTCTGCGGCAGCAGGGATTGCACTTGCATGGTCTGTGGCAGCAGTGAATGTACTTGCATGGTCTGCGGCCATGCATAGCTATGGGGACTCTGGCCGCTTATGACCGAGGAGCCCTGGATGCTTGAATGAGAGACATACTCTGGCTGTGGCGAGCACCGATACCTATCAAGGCGCCCAGGCCTGCAGTGGCTTATGTGGGATTTACATCGAACGGTTCAACTAAAATGTCAGTAAGGCCATCATATAAGTGACAGACATATTTTAACTTTAACAGTAGTAACCAAATGCACTTGAACTTCAAGACCCACCGATTGGGCAGGTCGGGGTCAGGTGACAACTTTTTCTCTGGCCAATCGGAAGGCATGTTTTGCTGATTCAGTTGCGTGCCTTTGGAGGACAGTCACAGGTGGGCCTTATCTTTAGCTCCGCTTGTAGTCATGCAAAATTTGCAATTAGCAAGAACATTGATAATGCAGCGAAATCTGAATCAACATTATTCAAACTCAACAAAAACACTGTCGGGGTGGGAGGCGGAGAAAGAGGTCAACTCCTATCAAAAGAAAAATGTATTAGAATGACATCCTTGAAAGCGGACACGTATTAAAATCATGAGTCCAAAGCCAAAATTGCTCAAGATATTGCCCAAATGTGAACCAGGCACCACCATGAGGTCATTTGGTATAAAACGAGGGTCCGTCCCCAATCTGTCCTCATTACCAGAGTGTTGGGTGGTCTTCCAGGACCAGCCGGTAATTCAAGTTATTCCAAACGCATACTGCTAATGCGGTATACAAAATGTATGGCTGTCAAAGAAGCGTAGATTGCTCTACGCTGTCCTCAAAGTCCTTGGCGCTCATGCGCCCCTGTTGCCCGGTCTCGCCGCGTTTTGTAGCACATACATTTTTCGCAGAGATGGAGTCCATCTTACTTATGCTGGCAATCAGATTTTTCTGCGAAATGTACAAAATACATTGCAACCTTTTTTGGAATTACAGCAATCCATTTTGCAGTAGGTGTTCACTATTTGAAGTTTTTCAAACACAACAAAAAAACCACCAAAAGGCTCTTTTCAGAGCCACCACTTCCTCCCAGAGAAAAGTACAATGATTTTGATAAGGCAGCACCGCAACATTTTATATGTCTGCGAACTCTCCGCGGACTTCTAAAAAATGCAGAGGGCCCTGCACTATTTATTTATCAGTTCTATTTTTAAGCTATGAAAGGAGGCTCTGAAAAGAGTCTTTTTTGGGGGGTTTTGTTGTTTTATATGTTTTTGGTTTTTTTATCACACGACACACAAGGAAAGGAGGGGAAAGGAGGGTAAGTAAGGGACACCAACCACGAGGATAAGAAAGGGCAGGTGAAGAGAGAAAGATGTAGGGTGGGCCTTATTTAGGTAGGTAGCAGACCTTCTCAGGCTCTGTGACCGCAGTCTTGAAAGCACTCAGAAGACTCTCCACCCTGCATAGTACTGCATCACAGTACATACACAATATTGTGACCCTCGAAAGGTAAGGGTCAACAGCATCATGGATGGCCTCTGAGGCAGCTGGAGGGATGCGCTGTCCCACAGGAGTGTCTCTTGTGGTGACAGGAGCGGAAACGGAGGATGTTGTAGAGGAACTCAACCTACTACGTTTATCACAAGGTACAACCTTGCGAATAGCCCCACCATGGAACAACCTTAGGTGTCTTTTTAATGGATGTCGTACCAAAGCTGTATGAACCAGGCCTCCCACGACTCAGCACCATTTTGCACTGGTTGGAGGTGACCTTGTTCGCACGCACTTTTGGTACTCCACCCTGAATGGTAAACAACCACCATACCCAACCCATACCCAAGACTTCCACTACCTCATCCTCTTCATCCTCTTCATCCTCCTTCCTCTACTTCCTCACACCTGTTCCCTTCTGCAGGCCGTTGGGGAGGTGGTGGTGGTGGAGGGGGCGGGGGTGGTGCTGAGGCACAAGTAGCACCAGCTGGAGAAGCAGCAACCATAGATGCCATCAGGTTTGATGATGGGAAGCAGCAAGAGCAGCAAGATCAGCAAAAGCCAAAATAGACAATGCCCTGTCAGGTAGCCAGAAGCACAATGAGGTGTGGCCTTTTATAGGTTTCAGGTGCGTGCTCTGTGGACAGCCGCTCTGTCTGCGGACAGATCAAACACCCCAAAAAGGCTCAAACAGTACAAAAAGTAGGGGCATTGTCTGGGACATGTGCAATGGTGAATTTTTACTGTAAAATACTTTGGATTGTCCAAAAAAGTACTTTTAAAATGTTCGGGGACCCGGATATCTGCAAATCAGGAGACACGCTCAGCATGGGTGCGGTCACATGAGAACATCGCGAACACATCCGCGAATGGGAAGGGTGTCCGCAGAACACCAAATGTGTGGGAACGGTTGTGTGCAAACGAATTAAAAGTGTGACACACGTGAGACGGACAGTTACGGACAGGCGCGATGTTCGTAGGACTTATAGGTGTGGTGCGCATGTGTGTAGATGTTCTATGGAGAGTACAGACAGGTATGGTGTCCTTATGACACCAACATTATGGTTAATTGCAGACATTCCGGACATCAAGTGTGTTCTAAGAACAGTTCCATCTTGCTTGCGGACAGTACTGACAGGTATGGTGTCCTTAGGACACCTCCATTTTGGTTAATGCGGACATTCCGGACACCGAGTGTGTTCTAAGAACAGTTCCATCTTACTTGCAGACAGTACGGACAGGTGTGGTGTCCTTAGGACACCTTCATTTTGGTTAATTGCGGACATTCCGGGCACCGAATGTGTTCTAAGAACATTTCCATCTTGCTTGCGGACAGTACGGACAGATATAGTGTCCTTAGGACACCGCCATTTTGGTTAATTGCGAATATTCCGGACACCGAGTGTGTTCTCAGAACAGTTCCATCTTGCTTGCGGACAGTTTAGTGTACCTAATACAGAAAGTTTAGAAATATATAAGAAAAATGAAGTTTACTTACTAGTTTATGATAAGTTTTGTTGTTACTGTTGTGTAGGTCTGCTGTTGCTTCTTGCTGCGCAGTTTCCGTGAAGTGATTATGTTGGAGGCATATCTTTATTGTTTTACATATTTAGGTTCCACTTCTTATTTATTATTACATATAATGTGTTCATGTGCTGCTTTTTGAACTTGTACAGTGTTTATATGGCATGATAGAACAATCTAAGATACCCCCTGAGTTTTGGGGTATTGTTGATGTTGTCCACGTCTGTCCGCGGACATAACGCACAGTTCACAGACATCAAAATCGCTAGCAGGGGGTTCAGTATATCCTATGTTACATGTATATAAAGTAAGGTAATCCTAGTAAACATGTATCAAATTCACACCATGAATATGTATATTCAATAAAAAAAACTTTGATAAAGGGAGTTTATTGTTAAGTTGCGCTACTAAAAACCTATGAAATTCAGTCAAATAAACTTTGTTAAAGGGACGTTAAGGTTCCAAGTAAAACCGAAAAACCTCTGAAATTCGCTAGTTATGGAATGCTAAGCAACCATAACTCGCGCCACCACTGTGCATCGCTAAGACTAACACCCAGGTCATCAAAGATGACATCACAAATGTCATTGCTGACATCAGTGATGACATCACATGTGTATTTACTTTTCATGAAAATCTGTACAAGGCATTCTTATTATAATGTTGACAAAAAAAGTGTCAAGCATCATTGGAATATATGTCATGAGCTATGTAGTGCATTAAGCAACGCATTTATGTAAATAGTATTCTATTATGAAGTTATCTACAGTATAATAACCTACTCATGTATAAACATAAGCATTGTGTGCAGCATACATGATGGAGGTGCAATATTCATAATCTTCCCATGTTGAATAGTGAAATGATAAATGCTTTCTTATTAGAGAGTTGTGTACTATGCAACATGTAATAAGTAGCTAATAAAATCCACTTACTATATAACTTCATTATTACATACAAAACACAATGACACAACAACACATACAAATATGAGTATATACAGGAAAGTGAAGCATGCAAAAAAGCAGCAGTAGAACCAGCAAGTGTTCATAACCTAACTGATTGTCTTTATGCACAGACATGATTGTTCTGTTTCAAACCTACTACTTCCCTATGTTAACTATCACATGATGTAACTGCCCCTAAAGAAAGTAATGCAAATACAAATATGAGCATATCCAGAGAAAGTACAGTGATAAAAAAAACAGCAGAACAATAAGAAAGTGTTGATAACCTTACTGATTGTCTTCATACACAGAAAGCATTGCTATCTTTCAAGTATGTATTCTCCCTATGTATATGTTTCATATGTTGTGAGTGAACCCCAAATGAATTACTGTAAGGACATATTTGAAGTATAAGTCTACAAATATAGTACTTTTAGATGTTTTTGGTCCTAAGTATTACTGGTCAAGATATATCACTAAAGGAAAAAAGAGGGAGCCAGACATGTGATGTCATCCGTGATGTCATCAATGACATTTGTGATGTCATCTTTGAATTCTCACAAAACATTTCAAAAAATGTATATGGCCCACTTTGAATTTTTTTGCAAAGGTTGGTGAGGTTTGCTCGAGGGGGAGTAAAGTTATAGGGGGGGTCCCAAAATTTATTTTTTTCCCATAGACATAATAGGTGGCTTGGTTCCAAAAGTGTGCTTTTTTTAATTTGATGTAAATCCGTCCAGTAGTATTTTTTAAACGACCAAAACATAAGGCAAAAAAATAGTGATATCTATATCTGTTCCGCGGACAAACTGCACTGTTCGTTCTGGGGACAGGACACCGATTGGCTAATAGACTTGCATCATGTCCGCGGACACAGAACATGTTGGCTGATTGGTTGGCGTGAAGCGTGAGGTGCGTCAGATTTTTGGAAACGCCCGCCATCTTGGATTCACGGACATCAGCTGGTGTCCATGGACATCGCGGTAAAAACATATTAAAAAACACAACATTGCACTTGTCAAACTTATCAAATAATCTATGGGGAGGTGAAGGGTGGTGAGGATGGGATGGAATGTGGCTGCAAGAAGCAAAAAAAATGGTGTTTGCTGCAAAAGTCAGTGAACAGTTCGGATGTTCGCGAACAGTCCTGAGAAGTTCGGTGACACTTCAGATGTTTGGTGGCAGTTTTTGGATGGCATATAACTTTCCCACTACTCAATGAAACTGCATGGAATTTTCCAGTTACATTCCCGTCCTGATTCCGAATGTGTTTGCAAAGTTTGGTGGGATTTTATCAAGAAGAGCCAAAATTAGAGGGGGGTCTCAAAATAATGTAAAGGCTTACAAATGAGGTGCAATTTGATGAATCTACACTTAATTTGGCAAACTGATGAACTAGATATTAATGTTTTTGTGAAGTTTGGTGGGATTTTGTCAAGAGGGGGCAAAATTACAGGGCGGTCCCAAAATATTCTAAAGGCTAATAAATGTGGTGCCATTTGACACATCTACACAAAGGTTTGCAAAATGATTTTAGATATAGATATACATGTTTTAGTCTGAATGGATTTTGTTTTTTGACAAGTGTCATAACATAGGTACAAAAAATAGTGATTTGCCTTTGGTGACTGAGGTGTAGCTTGAGGTGTAGCTTGTGGCCATGGGCAGTGGCCAGATTGTCTGGGTCAAGGAATAAGGTCATGATCCGGACAATCAGGCTACTGGCCATGACCACGAGGGAGAACACATGAGGTTAAAGTGGGCATGTCCACCTGGGACTGGCTTTGTGGTAAAGTTATTCGAAATTGGGATAGATTTGAAAGGGAAGAAAAATTTGCTTGTGGTAATATGTTCATAGGGCTCTCTTTTCTCCTTCTGCAGGCTGCCATGGAAAGCGAAGAGGGGGCCTGTACAGAACCCTGCCTTCCCTTTCCATGGTGGCCACCTTGGTGGCCTGCGGCGTCCCGGTGTAAGAAGAAAAAAACTTTTTTTTAGCACCCGGGTTCCCATTTTGGTAACCTAGGGTGCTAATGACCTTCATTTGGGCGGAGTTGGGCCTTTGCTTGGGCAGATTTGGGCGTTCGCTTGGGCTGATATCTTGGGCTGCCAGGGCGTTATCCACCGTTCCATCCCTGGAACGGGGGATAAACGCCACAATATCTCCATTAGCATAACACAAAATGCAAATGGAAATGTTGTAAAATCTTATTGAGTCTATGTACTTTACTGAGAAATATAAATTAGATGGAGTCTATACATTTTTTTTGTTCTATTTTTTAACTGTGAAAGGTGGTTCCTAAAGGAATATTTATTTTATTGTATTTGGATGAATTTATTTTTTTGTCAGGAGAGTTTAGAACAAAAGGTGGGAAGGGAAATGAGGGAAGAGGCACCAAACACTAATATGCAGGGGCAGGTGGACAGGGGAAAATGTTGCACGTGTGTTATTTCTAAGGTAGGGGCAGTGTTTCTCATGCTCCTTGATTACAGCAGTGATGGTGTCTCTTGGGGAGGAGGGATGGCATTAGCTGATTCCATTTTAAGGTAAATAGCAGTTTTGCTAAAAGGTTGTACTGTGTACTCGAGTGTTAATGGATGAGAAGGAATAGGTGTTGGAGCTGTGCAAGGGAAATTTTGAAGTTGGAAGTTCCTAGATCAGTACAAAATGCAGTTCTGAACTGTCCGCGAAGCACGGATCTTATCGTGAAGTGTGGATGTGTTCTCAGACACCAGCTAGCCTCAAGTAGCTGCCTGACATCAGCATATGGTCATGTGGCACTGTCCGGAAGGTCCGCAATGAAGTCAGATGTTCGTAGACGTTATGGTTACATTGCTGTAAGGACTGGAGGGGGTTCTGTACTTCTGCTCTCTATATGGTAGAGGAGAGGCACAGAGGACCCCAGTCAAGATTCTCTGTTCGGTAGCAATGGACGAGCAATCAAGGCCTAGCTTCTCAGGAGGTGATGCAGGCTGGTTCTTAAGTACAGTGTAGTCCCCGAACCCCCACAAAGGAATGTCCACACACTGTATTACTGAAAACACAGTCTTTATATAATTAATATTCAAAGGTATGTACACGATCACAATAACACACTTTGTACTCGGAAATCAACAATGATAAATATATACAATTCTAAAGTGGTACCACCAATGTTATCAACTTTCATTAAAGTGTATCAACGGTATGGTTAAAATGTCACACAGATCAATAACGAGGAAACCAGCAATAGAGATAGGAAGGAACGCAAGATGGTTGAAACAATAGGCAGATTTCTGGCCCCTACCACTAGACACAGTTCTGTGTGGAGATCCCCCCACATGGGGAACCTGTAAAATAAAGATATATAGCACAAGCCCAGTCCATATATTGTTCAATAGCCTTATTCCCTCCTATTAAGGTTTTACCCCCCCAATGTACCTGGTGGAGTAGAGTTCTTCTAAGATGCATCGAAGGATCCTTCTTGAGTGACTCCCTTTAAAGCAGGAGCCACGGATCGTCGAGAGGCGTCGAAGATGGTGAACTTGTCGTCGACGGCGGCAATGAGAAGTTCAAGGGTGCCGAGACCACGACGTCGATCCAGGCGGTGCTCGTCAGCGACGTCCTGCGAGGATGAGGTGTGCGGGGCACCTCGGCGATGGATTGTTCAGGACCGCAAAGAGTTTCCGAAGAACTGTGGCCCCACAATTCTCCTCGGCGCGTTGATCGTCCTCGACTTTCTCAGGTGGGACAAAGCAGTCGACGTTGCGGACAAGGGAGTCCTTGGATTCAAATGTTCTTAGGCAAAGGAGCGGGCGGCTCCGGTCTTCGGCGGCACGGCGTCAAGTGGTCCCCACGGCTGGGCAACACAACTTTGACGGGCCTCCAGCGGTTACACAAACCTGCGAACCCTGGTCGACCGCAATAGACTTCGACAGCGGCGAAGTCCGGGTGCTTTGCTTCGTTCTCCGCAGCGGTCCCGTCTCGGGTCGGCAGCCTTTCGAGGGTCTGACTTCCAGGGAGCTTCGGCGAAGGTTAGCATTGCTCGATGGTCCCTCAGAGCACGGGAAGAGGGCGCCTTACCAGGTCCTCTCTCGGATCAGTTGTCGACGAATTCGGCAGCTTTCAGATCAGGTCGAATCAAATGCAACAGCAAGTCTTCTTCTTTCAGCTGGGCGTCGAGGATCAGCAGTTCCAGTTACTCTTCAAGTGTAGACACAGCTTCTGAACAATTTCCAGTGGTGAGAGGTCCCCAGATATACTATCTTGACTCTCATCTACACTGCTGGGTCACTCTCAGCAGCAATCATACAGAAGGGCATTCCTGCAGTCAGTCAGCCAATCAGGCATACAGTGTTGAGAACACCGTCTTTTCCTTGGCATGGTCCGTCAGAGCTATTTGCCAATAGCCTGAGGTGAGGTCAAAGGTGCTCACAAATTTGGCAGCACCTATGGTGTCCACGAGCTCATCAGCCCGGGGCAATGGGTGCATGTCAGTTTTGGTGATGGCATTGACTCATCGTTAGTCCACACAGAACCTCCAATCCTTGGTACCTGCCTGGGAACTTGCCTTGGGGAAAAGGACCACGGGACTGGACCAGGGACTGGTTGAGGGTTCAATAACACCCAGATCCAACATCTTGGCGACCACAGCCTGGATGTGGTTCTTAACAGTGTCTGACATACGGTAGCTCCTGCTTTTGACAGGCACGCCGTCAACAGTGTCAATCTCATGCTTACACCACGGTGTAAGGCCTGGCGTCAGTGAAAACAGAGAGGCATACTGCTGGAGCAAAGTCCTGCAGGCCCTCTGCTGCTTTGTTGTCAAATCTGGAGAGAGATGCACTCCCTCCACTGAGTCATCCTGAGGGGCTCACTCATCCTCTTCTTGCTCTGAAGCTAGCAAGAGACATGAGACTTCTGCTCGCCTGTGGAAAGGCTTGAGCCGATTAACATGGAATACCTGAGGGGCTACCCCTGGGATTCCCATGTCAACCAGATAATTGACCTCACCCATCTTGGAGATTATCCTGAAGGGTCCAGTCCATTTATCTGCCAATGCCCGAGGCTTGGTAGGCTCCATCACGAGGACCTCCTGTCCCGGAGTCCAATCCACTTGCGATGCTTTAAGGTAATGCCAGTATTTGTTCAATTCCTGGCTGACCTTGAGATTCGCTGTTGCCTGACCCATCATCTGTGTCATCCTCCGTCTGAGGCCTAACACATAGTCCCTCACTTGCTTGGCGGGACCTGGAGGAATGGCTTCCAATCCTTCTCTGATCAAGGCAAGGGAACCCCTCACGGGATGTCCAAAGAGTAACTCAAAGGGGCTGAAACCAACACCCTCTTGAGGTACCTCTCTGTAAGCAAACAGCAGGCATGGCAGGAGGAGATCCCATTTCCTCCTTAGGGGCTCTTCCAAAGCACCTATCATGCCCTTGTGTGTTTTATTAAATCTCTCAACCAGACCATTGGTCTGGGGATGGTAAGAGGTGGAGACCTTATAGGTTACTCCGCACTCTTTCCACATGGTCTTCATGTAACTAGACATGAAGTTGGATCCTCTGTCAGAGACAACCTCCTTGGGGAATCCAACATGGGTGCAAATGCCCAGGAGAGCCCTGGCAACCACCTTGGCAGTTACAGTCCTAAGGGGTACAGCCTCAGGGTACCTGGCTGCATGATCTACCAAAACCAGGATGAACCGATGTCCACCTGAAGTGGGAGGGTCCAGGGGACTGACAATGTTGATGTCCACCCTCTCAAATGGTGTGCCAACCACTGGCAACTGGCAAGTTGGGCAGGTCCTGCAGTGGGACTCCACTTCTACTCCCATCCGGGGCCAGTAGAAATGGGCAGAGAGCCTCTGCTTAGTCTTCTTGGTACCAAGATGACCAGCCAAGGGCACCTCATGTGCCAACTGCAGTAGGAAGGGCCTGTAAACCTGGGGTACCACCAACCTCTTGAGGGCACCAGGTTCAGGCTTAGTGGGCTCACTAACAAGGAGCTCACCCTCCCAATACATCTGGAATGTCCTAGGCACTTCTCCTTGTGCCTGGGCCAGGGCCTGTTTCCTCAGACCCTCGAGAGAGTGGCCCTCTCTCTGTCGTTTACAGAAGTCTGCCTGGGAGGGTCCCCCTTCAGCTAACAAGCATTGAAGATCGGAATGATCCTCTGGGTTGAGAAACTCTCCCACGGGAGAGTCTTCTGGCTCTTCTCCCACAGGAGTTGAGACGGGGTTGACCACTGGACCCAGCCCGTCGGAACATGGATCCCTGCTGTAGGAACCGCAGGAAGAGAAGGAGCTCCCTCCACAGAGGTGGCCTTCTTGTTCTTCCTTCGTCTTGCCTTAGGCCGCGCCTTTGGCTCGGGTACCTGACTCACAGCCAGACCCGGGGTCACCTGTGACCTAGTGACCGTAGCAGCAGTCATGGGAAGACCATTCGAGATCAATCCCAACTCTACTAGATCAATACCTAACAGAATGTTAGCAGGGACATTGTCCTGAACCAGGACAGGAAGCTTTGCCGTCTTGTCTCCAATTACGAGTGTGACTAAGGTTACAGGCGATAATTTGGGAGGCCCACCAGCTAACCTGGTAGTTCTCAGAGGAGCACCTACATAGTCCTCTGGCTTGAGCAGGGTCCTGTCCACCACTGTCATGCTTGCCCCAGTGTCTCTCAAACCAGTAGAAGGCTGGCCATTCAGGAGGACACTTCTCAAAAATCTACGGGTGTTCTGTGGGATAGTTGCCAGTACTTCCGCGTACTGGTCCCAGGCCCCAAGGGACACTAAGGAAATCTCTAGAGGAGCACCAAATGTGATCCCTGTAGAGGAGGGGAGGACAGTGGCCTCCACCTCAGACATGGGGTAAGGGTAGGTCAGGCTGACAGCCTGTACTCCAAGTGCCTTACCTTTACACTTGGAGTCACCCCTCTTGTGATACAGAGCCCCGCAATCCCAATGAGTGCCGGGAGTGCGGGGTACGGTACTGGAACCAATGGGAGCATGCTTTGCAGCAGGTGGAGCACTACTCTTATTCCCACCCACCCACAGATGATTTATCCCCACTAGATTTTTGGGACTTAGGAGAGGAGGGTTTAGGTTTACCTGACTGTGACTGCTTTTGGGACTCCTCAGCTTTCTGAGAGGCCCCCTTTTCTTTGTCCTTGTCCTTCCCACGGGAGTCCTTAGGGGACACCCGGTGGGAGACCCACTTGTCAGCCAGCCTCGCCAGCTTAAAGGGATCCAAAATGTTCTGGTCAGCAACATACTGAAGGAGCTCCGGTGAACAGGCTTCAGAAAAATGCTCAAAAAACAATTCAACAAAGGTTTTCACCTTGTAACCATCAATCCACCCCATCATGTTCATGTGCTTAGCACTCACCTAGTCAACCGAAGACACATGCTCTCTTTTCTTAAACTCCCTGAACCTTTTAAGGTATTGGGTAGGTGTCTTGCCAAACTTGGCAATCAAAGCAGACTTCATACACTCATACTGACCCCTGTCTTCCACACTCAGTTTCAGAATACAGTCATAACCAGTCTGATGCACTCTGCTTAACAAACACGTAGCCCAATCTCTTTTGTCAACATCATGAATTGCACAAGCCTATTCAAATGCTTCAATCCATTGGAGGATATCAGAACCCTCCACAAACACAGCAACCAAATCTTTCATACATTTAGTTTCTGGGGCGTGACATTCTCACTGGGTTTCCCTGAAGTCTCCACTCTAGCTTTCTCTAGCTGGATTCTCTGACATTCAGTGTCCTGGTTCTTGAGTTCAAGCTCCTTATTTTTGAGTTCAAGATCCCTATTCTTGAGCTCCACTTGTTGAGCCAACTCCTCCTTCTTAAGCTCAGCATCTATTTCCAACTTGCAATATTCAAAGGCCAATTTCATCCTTAATAACTCAAGCTCCAAGGAATTGCTGGGGTTCGGAACAGAGGCAGCAGAAATGGTGGCATTCCCAGAAACAGATTCAGTAGAACCCCCAGGAGCAGAGTCCTCATTGGTTGCATCCCCCCCCCCCTCATCAAGAGTTTCACCATCAGTCTGGTAGTCCACCAGGACAGCTATCAGCTCAGCCCTAGACTTATCCACAAAGTCTAATCCCTGGCTTCACAAGCACTCTGGAGAGCCTCTAAGCTCATCCTAGTCAATTTACCATTTGCAATAGACTCCAATGCTTGTAATGCAGTTATTTTGTACACAACCAAACCTTAATTTAATAAAGTGCAGATATTTTGTAAGTGGCACGGTTATACACTGATTCTTAAAACCATAAGCGTCCCACCGCTGTCACCAGTGTAAAGACTGGAGGGGGGTGTCTGTATTTCTGCTCTCTATATGGTAGAGGAGAGGCACAGAGGACCCCAGCCAAGATCCTTTATTTAGTAGCAATGGACGAGCAATCAAGGCCTAGCTTCTCAGGAGGTGATGCGGGCTGGTTCTTAAGTACAGTGTAGTCCCCGAACCCCCACAAAGGAATGTCCACACACTGTATTACTGAAAACACAGTCTTTATATAATTAATATTCAAAGGTATGTACACGATCAAAATAACGCACTTTGTACTCGGAAATCAACAATGATAAATATATACAATTCTAAAGTGGTACCACAATGTTATCAAATCTCATTAAAGTGCATCAACTGTACAGTTAAAATGTCACACAGATCAATAACGAGGAAACCAGCAATAGAGATAGGAAGGAACGCAAGATGGTTGAAACAATAGGCAGATTTCTGGCCCCTACCACTAGACACAATTCTGTGTGGAGATCCCCCCACCTGGACAACCTGTAAAATAAAGATATATAGCACAAGCCCAGTCCATATATTGTTCAATAGCCTTATTCCCTCCTATTAAGGTTTTACACCCCCCCGCCCAATGTACCTGGTGGAGTAGAGTTCTTCGAAGACGCGTTAAAGGATCCTTCTTGAATGACTCCCTTTAAAGCAGGAGCCACAGATCGTCGAGAGGCGTCAGAGATGGTGAACTTGCTGTCGACGGCGGCGATGAGAAGTTCAAGGGTGCCGAGACCACGACGTCGATCCAGGCGGTGCTCGTCAGCGACGTCCTGCAATGATGAGGTACACGGGGCACCTCGGCGATGGATTGTTCAGGACCGCAAAGAGTTTCAGAAGAACTGTGGCGCCACAAGGGCGTCGAGTCGTCAAAGTCTTTGTGGCCTTCAGGTGGCGGGAAACCCACCAGCGGATTCTCCTCGGCGCGTTGGTCGTCCTCGACTTTCTCCGGAGGGACAAAGCGGTCGACATTGCGGACAAGGGAGTCCTTGGATTCAAATGTTCTTATTCAAAGGAGCGGGCGGCTCCGGTCTTCGGCGGCATGGCGTCAAGTGGTCCCCATGGCTGGGCAACACAACTTCTACGGGCCTCCAGCGGTTACACAAACCTGCGAACCCTGGTCGATGGCAATAGACTTCGACAGCGGCAAAGTCTTGGTGCTTTGCTTCGTTCTCCTAAGCGGTCCTGTCTCGGGTCGGCAGCCTTTCGAGGGTCTGACTTCCAGGGAGCTTCGGCGAAGGTGCTCGATGGTCCCTCGGAGCACGGGAAGAGGGCGCCTTACCAGGTCATCTCTCGGATCAGTCTTTGGCGAATTCGGCAGCTTTCAGATCCGGTCCAAGCAAATGCAACAGCAAGTCTTCTTCTTCCAGCTGGGCGTCGAGGATCAGCAGTTCCAGTTACTCTTCAAGTGTAGACACAGCTTCTGAACAATTTCCAGTGGTGAGAGGTCCCCAGATATACTATCTTGTCTCTCATCCACACTGCTGGGTCACTCTCAGCAGCCAATCATACAGAAGGGCATTCATGCAGTCAGTCAGCCAATCAGGCACACAGTGCATTCAGGCCATCCTCCTCCCTTTCAGACACTCACAACAAGGAATGTGGATTGGGACAAGTACCCAGCCATTCAACACTACACACTGCATTCAGGCCAGTTTCGGGCAGGGCTGTCTCAGTCTCTGTCTCTTATACCAGAAACCAGACAGCCACAACAATAAGTGCATATTGGTCACACACTCCATTCACCCAGGTCCCACCCACATGGCTTACCCACAACATACAGTCACTGGGAAGGCTCCAGTCAGTCTGGACTGGACTTCACAACAATACCATATATGGAACTTCCACGCAACAGCCAGTCAGGGGGAAAGGACAGAGTCAGGGCTTCCCAGGACTTTGAGAAAACAAGGTAACAGGCAATAGAAAGCAAGAGGCCACAGGGGCCATCTTGTTTTCCATTAGGAATCAACTGATTCCAATGGCAGGGCCTGGGTATCCCAAAATAGAGGATACTCAGCGCACCTGTCAAATTCACCATGGAGCTGCCACCAGCCCATACCCTGCTCTGCGGGCCACCCACAGGTGCCCAAAAACATACACTAGGGGCACAGGGTTGTACCCCCACCCATGGGTGCCATAAGGGTACCCCATAGGTCTGTTCACCAAACCAAAAGAGAGAGAGCTGCACCGCCAGTAGTCCCACATGAACTCCTGCGTGGAAAACACGACAGAACACATGATAAAAAGGCAGTAAAGGACAAGGATATGGAGGCCCTGTGCCTCCGATGCATTTCCAGCATCAGAGTTGCACTAATAAAAACCTATGAAATTTAATGAAAAACCTTTGTTAATGGGTCATTATGGTTAAGTTGCACTAATAAAAACCTATGAAATTCAATGAAAAAACTTTGTTAAAGGGACGTTATGGTTACAAGTAAAACTGAACCCCCCTGAAATTCGCCACTTATGTTAAGCTAAGCAACCATAACTTGTGCCACCACCGCGCACTGGTAAGAATAACACCCGTGACATCAAAGAAGACATCACACATATGATTGATGACATCACTGATGACATCACATGCCTAGCCCCTTCCCCCCTTCCTTCTTTTGTTCAGTGACATATCTAGGCCAGGTAAGTTTATTCACTGACAGTCAAAAATTTAAAATTCAGAACGTATTACATTTGTAGACGTTGCTATTCTCACATGTTCTTATAGTACTTTCCTTAGAATTCAATCGCATTTTATGATGCACATACATAGGGGAAGAAGCAGGCCTGAAACACAGCAATCATTTCTATGCGTAAAGATAATCATGTTGGTTATACACAGTGGCTCATGATACTGCCTCTTGTTTACTTACTTTACTCTCCCTCTATAAGCCCCATATTTGTATACATTGTGGTCTCTTCATGTTTTTTGTGTAGTAGTACAAGTATGTAGTAAGTGACGCATTATTACCTACTTCGTATATATTTCACACTATGCAAAAGTGTGATACAGAAGCATTCACCGATTTGCTATCCAACATGAGAAAATTAGAAATATTACATCTCTGTGGTGTATGCTGCAGCCAATGCATATGTTCCTGTATGAGTAGGTTCCTGTTCTAGAAACAACACTGCAATGGTATGTTCTTTGGAGCAATACACTGCATAATCAAGTATGTAGTTCATTACACATCTTCAGATTTGCCCGCATCACATCCACAACCCCTTGTAGGGACTTCCTATGAAAATTAAACGCACATGTGATGTCAGCAGTGATGTCATCAATCATATTTGTGATGTCATCTTTGATGTCATGGGTGTTATTCTTAGCAGCGCGCGGTGGAAGCACAAGTTATGGTTGCTTAGCTTACCATAACTGGCGAATTTCAGGGATTTTTCGGTTTTACTTGTAACCATAACGTCCCTTTAACAAAGTTCTTTTCACTGAATTTGATAGGTTTTTAGTAGCGCAACTTAGCCATAACGTCCCTTTAACAAAGTTTTGTCATTGAATAAATATATGTATATTCTTTCTTGTGACTAATTTATACAAATCAGTAACATTGTTTTTGTTTCTGCTCTTCGTGTTTTACTCAAAAGAGACAGCCATTTGAAGAGTGATAGAGTAATCGGTTAAACCTGAGTAAGGTGAGAAAACTAACGGAATGTACCTATAGGATTAGTGTCATTAATGTCTGTTGAAGTAGGAGTGGAGGCAGAACTAGTGGATGTCGGCTATGTATTTGGAACAACATATATGAACAAGTAGAAAGCAAATGGGAACAAATGCCACACTGTTGGTGTGTGGATAATGAAAAAATGAACTGAGGACTTTTATTACATTAACATTACACTGATATTAATTGTGGCATAATTTTCAATACATCAAAAGTGTTAAACATATGTTTACGGTCTTCACTACCTGGAGAGAGATTATTGGCTATGTTCCTATTTTATTTGAGAGAAAAAGAATTACAAAAATAGCACCAGTAGACGCTTTTGCAGCACCAAAATCTAGGAAAGTGCTCCATGATTAGACAATGAGCTTATGCATGATAAAATATCACTAAATTCTTGTTTTCAATCTTGTCTATTTTGATGCCTGTAGTTATTACTTTTAGGTAACTTCATTGTAAGTTATTAACGCTAGAATGTGTTTATATTTCCTGGATTGTATAATTCTTGGCAGGGTTGCAGGGCAGGGATTGCTGTTTGGGACTGCAGGGTGCATGCTAGTCTTTGACCCCGAGCCACATATTGTTCTAGAAACTGCCCTAATCCAGAGAGGGATACAACAGGTCATTTGTCAGTAGTTTGGTGAAATAAGTACTCTGATGTGTTGTCAGGCCACACTGTAAGTAGCGTTCACGCTTGTCATAGCATAAACAAGGAAAACGCCTAAAGCATTGCAGGAATTCCAATTGACCAGTTGTGAATGGTTTACCCATGATTCAGTTGCAGTATTTGGGTTTTTGGAGAATGTGTGCAGCCAAAAGGCAAGGGAAATTGTGCTGGTTCAGAAAAGAAGAAAAATGCTGCTACATATACAAATAGTCAGTTTCAACTGGCAACCCAGGCTTTTTTTTCTTTTGGCCAATAGAGCAGCACCTGGATCCAGTAGAGAGTAGATACAGTAGAATGTAACCAGCCTACTGGATTTCCAATCACGTACTGGAGGCAGCTTCACGGTTATAGTGTATTATCCAATCAAGTATTATTAATATTATCATTATTATAATTATTATTATTATGAGGGTATTTATTGAGCGTGGACCAAGCTTTGGGAAGTAACAGAGCACTTTACAAGCCAGGGGGGTTGGTGGGAGCAGAGCTAGATGGGAACCGGATTCACAAACTCACTAGGTTATGCACCATTTTTAGTAAACTGCACAGCATTCTCTAAATAGAGAGTACACATTAATCATAAACATACAAAAGTTCCTGATAATGACTATGCATCGGCTTGTACACTGATTAGTAGGCAAGTCATCCAGGGAAATACCAACATTTAATCTCACCTAGAAGAACTCTGCTATCATTGCCTCCTGCAAGGTGTTAAGAGTACACCGAGGTGTCACCGCGTTTGACAAATGGGACAGCTCCCCCAGGCTCATAAAAGAGACCAATACAGGGTGAAAGTTGACCCACTGGTTAGAGATAATTAAGATAGTCCATTTAATGAAGCACTGTGTACCCTGGTGTTCTCGCCAAACAAAACGGGTGACTGCACGTCTTTACTCAATAAACAGCAACACAATTGTGGCACCTCCGGATCGACCCATTGATGACCCTTGCTTGAAAATTAAGGTTAATTTTAAAAGCTCACCTATAGTGACACACAAGCTATGGTTTTGCAAACCAGATTCATTGTTTAGACATACATTGGAGGTGAAATGGAAGTATTTTGCACCGAAATATAAATGTGGGCCTAATTTACAAAAGCGTTTCACAATGGCACACATCCATTGAAAAACGAGTTCTAAATCAGGGTCGTATCATTTCTAAAACGTCCTCGTCGTTCAGAGGTGTTGATTGCCAGATTTGAACTGGGCAAGGTCTTTAAAGAATAATATTCATTTTTAGTCACATTAGGCCAACTGTACAGAATATGTTATAATTCAGGTTAAACTTAGTCGGAAATCAAGTCTAAATATCTATTTTCAAGAATATCATGGAAACTCTTAGCGATTAGGGCGACCTACTTGGGGTTCACGAGCGTCGAGAGCCGTAGAGGCAGCGAGCGCTGTGTAAATACTTTCATTAATTCCACTTCAGCTTTGAAATATATAACACTGACCTTTTATATTATGTGATAGAAACGTGGAGTGGAATGAAATGAATAAAAAACGTCTCGAAGTGCATAGTGTAACACAAATATGTTCTATGACATGCACACTATTTATTACGCGTGTATTTTTTATTTGTATCCTGAACTGCTAAACATATATTAAAACAACTACAGCACTTTGCTTAAGGCTGTTTTTTGCTTCACTGCATGAAGAAAACAGCTAAAAAAATCCAGACTGCACAGCAAGCAAGAAGGCTGGATAGTACTAATTGCAATTTTGTCTGATGCCAAAAAATGATGTATTGGTGCTGGTTGATTTTTCGGTGATGTAGGTCATTCTGCAATGTCACAGATGCTTTTTATTTTACCAATAAATAATCCTGCGTTCTGTCGGCTTCACCAGACGGTAATGGCCTGGTGTCCAAGTTATAGGCCTGAGGAAGCTCCATAGGTAGACATCCACATCCAAGAAAGGAGACTGATTTCCCTGGTGCTGTTCCTCTTAACATCCCCAGGCAGCTACTTGAGGCTAGCTGCTAAATCCGGTCTGGCATGGAAATACTCCCAGTTAACCATGTAAAACAGTTGAAACGGCAGAGGAATAATCGGATAGAACAAGACACCATAACTGTGACCACTCTCTTTGTTGAAACTGAGAACCAGTCTGGTTTAATTCCTGGCCATCTCACCCAAAAGCATCCGGGGGAACTACAAGATCTATTGATACAGTTCCCTGAGGATTTCTTTGGAAGAGCCTGGTAGAGTCTAGAACATCTTCCATTTGATTAGATCACCCGCTGGACAAGTAGTTAACCTAAAGCCATATCGGATTCCTCAGGTTAGGTGTAAGATTATAGCAGAGTAAATCAGAAAATGCTAATCTTCGCTGTCATTGAGCCATCTGGGTGCCCTTGGTCCTCTCCTCTATCATTCTAGTAACAAACTGGATAATTCATAGAGGTTTTGTATTGACTGAAAAAAGTTGAATTCCCTCTCTGTTTTTGATAACTACCACTAAGATTGCTGAATTGACAGAAAACCTGGGCAACGCCAAGTTTATCACTACCCTAGATTTAAAAAATGGGTATTGGCAGGTCCCCCTAAACACAGCTGACATGGAAAAAAACTGTCTTTAGGGCCACACAATGCCAATATCAATTCACTGTCCTTTCCTGGCCAACCCCTGGAAAAGCTGTCCATCTTCCTGCTTAAACTTCATACTGAATCTGTTGGGTGTCTCCATGACCATCAGTCTGGCTTCAGAGAAGCCAGAAGCACATAAACTGCTCTCCTGAACATCCACCAAGACCTGCTCTCCAACCTCGATTCTAATAACCCCCCTGTCCTCAACTTACTCGATCTCTCTTCTGCATTTGACATGGTCAACCATACCATCCTGCTCAGCCGGCTCCATGATAACCTTGGTATCACTGATGAGACCCTGGCCTGGTCTCTTTCCTCTGTGATTGACCCTCCAAGTTCCAATTTGAGCCCTTCCTCTGCTCTATCTCTCTCTCTACCTGTGGTGTTCCCCAGGGGTCTAACCTCTCTCCCTGGCTGTTCAACCAACACCTGGCACCTCCTGTCCACTGCATTGCTACTCTCTGACCCAACTTTCAGTGCTATGTGGATGACTCAGCTTGTTTTCAGACTCCCTTCTGCCAACACTCATGTCAGACTGTCTGTCCGCTATGCAGGAGTGGTGTGCTGCCACAATCTTTGCCTTAATGTCAGTAAGAAATTGATTCTCCTCATCAGCACATCTGCTCCCTCCTTTCCTGTCACTCACTGGTCAGCCTCCCTTGGCCCTCTTCCTGCTCCAACCTTTGAGGCTAAGAACCTCAGGGTCATCTTCAACTCCACACTCCTTTTCTCCTCACATCTCTGACATCTCTAAGAAGTCATACTACCAACTGCACCTCCAGAGAGGTATTCTTCCTTTCCTCTCCTTCCCCCAGCCCAGAAGCTCACTGTCTCCAGGCTGGACTACTGCAACAACCTTTGTCTAAATCTGCCTGCTTCTACTCTCACCCTCCGCAACTCATTCAGAACAGGGCTGCAAGACTTGTCCTTGGCCTCAAACCTAGGGATCGTATCTCTCCAGCACTGAAATCTCTGCACTGACTCCCAGTGGCTGCGGTGATTAACTTCAGGACCCTCTGCATTGTCCACAACGCCTTCTGGAGCCTGGGGTATCAATACCTCCATCTCTCTCATCGTAAATATCTTCCTACTCAAGCTCTTTGCTCCTCTGTCTCCGACTCCCTCAGGGTCAGTCGCTTCTCCAAGTAACAAGTTGGTTAGATCTCTTTCTTTGGCTGGGGCCTCCCTCTGGATCAGCCTCCCTGCCTCTCTGAAACTTGGATAACCATCTCCGGTTCCAGAAGCACCACAAGACTTTCCTATTTGCTTCTGCCTTCTCTCTTCCTCACCCCTGCTGAATTCCTTGCTGAAACCGAAACTGCACTGTTCACCTGGCTCCCCACTGATCTCAGGCCCAGGTCTCCTGCACACCTGCACTGCACCCCCAGCATCCATTGCACTTGGGTCTGTATCTGTAACCCTACAGTCGCCCAACCTGCACTTTGGACACACGCTGTCCGCTCTTACCATTTCACTTGCCACCAGCTGGCCACACCTCTTTATTATTTGATTCCCATGTACCGCACTAGTCCTCCTTCCCCTCACACTTTCCCCCACCCCTCTCCCCTTGATCTCAATGTTACCTAGCATAGTAAGATCATTGTCTCTGTCTTCCCTTTGTCGAATTGTATTTTTTTTATATTGGGGGTCCCCTCTCTATGCTGCCCCTTCCTTAGATATATCTCCTTTCCCCTATCCCCTCCCCACTGCTTTTATCCACTTAACCCCTCCTTATACATTTTGATTAGTTTTTTTCAATGTAATTATTTCAGTAAAATGACATCGAAAAAACTGGTGGGGATTAATACACATGGTACCTCTATAGCTAAATTACAGAGGCTCATGGATAAGGTAAGATTTTGCTGCCCTATTAATTATTCATAGGTGCATATCTAGATGATATTGTCATCTATAATAAAACATGGGAAGAAAATCTAAGCCCCATCAATGAAGTCACCAGGGCCTTATGGTGGCCAGGACTCTGTGCTAAGCCCCCCAAAAAATGCACTGCCCCAGATTGCCTTACAGTACTTGGCGCATGTTGTGGGGAGTGGCCTAATTCAGCCTCAGACTGAAAAAGTGAAAGCAGTGGCCTTAACCAGCCCTCCCACACAAAGCGCAAACTTAGGGTCTTCCTGAAGTTGACTGGTTATTGTAGGCGTGTTAATACCAACATCACCACCATGGCAACAAACCTCACAGACAAGCTTAAAAATGCCCAAACCGAACAGACTTGCCTGGAACTGAGCAGACCAGAGTAGTTTTGACCAACTGAAAACCATTATTTTCTCATTACTGATCACTTTTGAGGTGGTTTTATTTGTGAAAGGACACCAACGTCAGGGTAATGAAGTGGTATTTAGATCAGCAACCTTTATGCTTTACCATAGAACACCGAAAGCGACATGAGCAAGAAAATGTCAATTTTCACAGTTGCTTTCCCTTTGGGAAACTAGAGGAGGGCTGAAAGACAATGGAAGGGGTATGAGATTAATCCAAGGAGTTTGTCCCTTCTCCCCAAGGTGGAGTCACCTCATTTGGGGCTGGGGAGGTGAGCCTGCTAAGTTTAACACCCACTGGGGAACAGGGCAAGCTCGTTCCCAATGGTGGCTACCACCCTAGAGGACAGGCAATCCCTAAATAGGGATATCCTCCCTGGTCTCAGTGCACTGATGTATTTGTTGGTTTTGTGGATGTAAAAAAGTGTAATGACTTATTACTTCCTTGACCAATGGCTAGTTTGGTTTATTACCCTTTTCAGGCACTGTCCACAGCTCAGAAGAATGAACGGTGCATAGACACACACCCTGGTTGTTTGGAAGATAAAGATGCAATCAGCTTTGCTATGCCAGAGGACAGCAGCCTGCAGAGCTGCAGAGGTGGGGAGACCATCTCCTGGGAGGTGTGGCAAGGAGAAACCAGTGCACGCCCAGCATGGCAGATTGAAGCACAGCCAAGAACACAGAAAATGTGTTACCCCTGCCAGCTCATCGACCAGAGAAGCCCATCTCACGAGAGCCCCAAGTGTTGAAGAACACCTAAGCGGTAAGCAGGTGACATAATGAGGAACAGACCCCAAAGATCTACCAGAAGGGAGCATGAAGGGAGCACCAGCTCCATTTGATTCTGAACACTGGGAAACAGCCTGAGGAAAATAGCTTTATCTGCCTACTGTAAGCCCAGCACAGAGGTGTTCTCTTGAGGGAGTTGAGAGTTGTAGCCTGAGAGAGAGGATGCCAGTGCTTGTCTATGAGATCAGGACTTTACCATCTGATGAATAATGACTCTAGAAACTGAATGTTATGCTTGGAAACTTATTAGAGAAGTTACTCATCCACACCTTGATGACAGAGTCATTTTGCTAAAACACAGAACTCCACCCATGCTGCCTGAAGGAGGAGGTACCCATGCTGCCTGAAGGAGGAGGCTACCATGCTCTCTGAAGGAAGAAGTACCCACGCTGCCTGGAGGAGGAGGTATGTAAGGATCTGGTCTTGTCCTGCATCCTAATGGAATCTGGAGTGGGTGTCATGATTGACAATGGAATATTACTGGTTAGAATGTTTATGTGTGACTAGTGTTCTCTCGAGGGAGTTGAGAGATGTAGCCTGAGAGAGAGGATGCCAGTGCTTGTCTATGAGATCAGGACTTTATCATCTGATGAATAATTCTAGAAACTGGATGTTACACTTGGAAACTGATTAAAGAAGTTACTCATCCACACTTTGATGACAGAGTCATTTTGCTAAAACACAGAACTCCACATTGGAGATGAGGATGCTGGCTGTGCGTGGGGACAGCACAGAAGAAGAGACACGCACCACCCCCCAAACCATGGAAGACCTTCTCTCTCAGGTAGGAAGAACGCTTAATGCTATAGGTGCTGAAGGGCCCAGCGCAAAGGGCACAGGCGCAGAAAATAAGAAGATGCGCCAAAGCCAGGGGCCAGCTGGTCTGTCAGTAGTTAGACAGGTCAAGCACAGAGAAAGTCAAGAGACTTTGGATGGTCTGAGGGCCGAAAGACTGTTTTAAGGGGTTGGTAACCCAAGATGCGACATGGAGGGCTTGGTGCCCAAGGCAGTAGCGATTTGAAGAGGTCTGGGGGTCTAAGTTACGCCTGGATTATTAGGAAGCCATGCAGCGCAGCTGGGGGCTTTTAGCCCAGGGCAGCAGCATCAGAAGAGGTTGTGAGCCTAAGCTGCACCAAGAAGTGACAGGGAAGTTGTTTGAGGTGTTTGGGCTAAGGTACAAAGCGCTTGGAGCAGAGTATGGTCCTGGGGGCCAGTCCAGCGTTTGAGAGGGATTGGAGCCCGTACCTGCACCTAAGGGACTTGTAGCCTGTGAATAAACTTGGGGGCTTGGAGCCCATGGCACAGTTGGAGGTATTCGGAGTCACAAATGTGCTTATGAAGGGGCTCGGAGCCAATATGCAGCAACACCATAAGGGAGTTAGAGCCCATTACAGCGCTGGAAGGAGCTCTAATTCTGGCTTTGCTGAGGAGAAAAGGCTGCATATATCAGGCTCTGGAAACGACTAGATATTTCAGATGAAGAGAGAGAAACCTTCCACGGGGAGGAGGGAGAAAGTGCATTTGGTCCTGACATCTGCAGACATCCTGAGGGATGTCTGCAGACAGACAAGGAAGTAAGATGGTCTGATTTAGAGCAACCTAAGGATAGGACGCCAGATCCTATAGCATATCAAGAGCACCCTAAAGGATGGACGCATAGTGAGAAGGGAGAGTCGCCACCATATGTGTGCAGCCTGAGGTCATTGCCAGGAAGGAAGCGATCAGGAACCATTGTCCCTACTATGGATAGGCAGACGATGGGAGACGATTAAGGATTTGGGTTCAAGCAATTCCCTTTATTGGAGAAGGGAAGGCCAGACCTCAGAATATATGCCCTGGCCACAGATGGATAAGGATAATTTAAGGTGCAAACTCCCCAGTTTAATGGCTCAGGCAGGGAAATAGATTTATGAGCTAGAAAAGATGACAGGAGGAAATACTCTGACAACAGGGGACATTAAGGGTCTCTTAGCAGCCATTGTTGGGGAAAGGGCTGATGACATCTGGACACTAACAGGCAATTCAAGTGTCACAGCACAGAACACAGCTCATGATGGAGCACCATTTAATAATTGTGGAGCAGATTTCTGAAGAGCACTCAGGGTACAGTATCCTGATACGTCAGATATGGGTGCAAGTATGGCATGTAAGATGAAAGATGACGAAGATCTGCTTGTTTATATTCAAAGTATTCAGGAATGCTGGACTTTGGAAGCTAGGAAGCTGTGGGGAAATCTGTGCCAGTATTGTACCACATTCTGTGTCAGGGATTGCCAGAACAGGTACAGAGACAGCTCAAGAAATTAGTGGGAATGGATGCGAAGCCCTGGGCAGAGATACAGTTGACTACAGCATATCATAGCTGGCTGTTACAAGAGAAAAATAAGAAGAAGGAAGATGCTAGAAAATTTGAGGAAGCCAAGTTAGTTCAGAGGAAATTGTCAAAGTACGCCATAGAAGGGGCGGTTTTGACAAGCGGAGAGGGACTGGGAATGCAACAAACAGTGGGTATATCGCCGGCGAATAATAAATGCCAGATGGACCAAGGAGGGAAGGGTATTACACCGCAGGGCAGAGGAATGGGCTACAGAGGAAGGTGTAGTTTTCAGAATAACCAAGGCGGGTTTCAGAATATACAGAGTGATAATCAGAATGGGCAAGTGTGATTCAACCAAGGAGGGCTAGTCAGAAGATCCCCTCCCATATGTTGGACATGTGGAATGACAGGGCACATTGCTTCAACATGTGGAATCCAAGGGTATGTCCAGAATGGGCAATTCTCAAGAGGGGGGACAGCTTATCCTCCAGCATATAGCTCACACAATAGGGATGGGTTTTCCCAAGATCAGACAGTGTATCAAGCACAAGCACCACAAATTTAAAAGGCATTGCAATCACAGCAAGCACCATTGAATCCACCGCAAGGACAGTCACAGCACGGACTTATGCAGATATAGCAGAATGCAATCACAGGACAGTTATTCACACCCAGAGCAGGGGGTGTCACTTTGGTGGGAGGAAATAATTTTACAGGTACAGGCATAAGTATGTATCCACAATAGGATAGCTCACAGGACGACTTGATGTGTTCAGTACTATCAGTGACACCAGACCCCAAGAAAAACCAAGGGTTGATGTTACCATAGGAGGTAAATATTTTTCTTTTTTAGTAGACACGGGTGCTCTTGCTCATGTATACGAGAGGGAAAATATCCATTATCGGGAAATGCCACGAATGCGCAAGATTTCTCTGGAGCTACAAGCAGAGTTCCGTTTACTGTTATGTTATGTTATGTTATGTTACTTGGCATTTATATAGCACCTTATATATCATTGGTATGACCTCAAAGTGCTGGAAGGTTGAACGCCCTCGGGAACCGCAGTTCAAGTCAGTAGAGAGAGAGATTGCTGTATGGTGCATGGGCGCACCGGATATGTGTGCAGCTGATGTGGTTGTTGCATGATAGCTGCTTCTTAGTGGTAGGTGTGGTGCTGAGGAAATCAGTTGGATGTGTTCAGTCTGGAGGGTGGACATCCAGACTGAGTTCTGGCTGCGTTAGGCCAGAGGAGACACCTAAGATAGCCGGTATGTGCTCAGCTAGCTGTGTTTTATTAGGATGATGAGGTGTTTGTGGGGTCATGTTAGTATGAGAACAGCTAGGCTGAATTTATCGTAGTATAGCTGTGTTCTAGTTGAATGATGGTGTATAGGAGAGTGTGAGCATAGTAGTGTGATATAGTGGTTATCAGTAAATTGCCTGTGACCAGGCACAAGAGCAGGACAAGGGGCTGTACATAGCAGCATACGTATATAAAGCGACAGGAAGGATAGGGGTAAACATGTGATACAGATAACATGGGGAAACAGGTATGTAGCATATATAGGAGATACAGATATGTACCATCAGCTGCAGCATCCGTACCGTCCACAGCATCTGCATCGACTGCAGAATCCGAGGTGTACTATCCGTAGCATCCGCGGCATCCGTAACATCTGCAGTGTCTGCACCGTCCGCACCATCCGTAGCATGTGCACCATCCATAGCATTGTCACCATCAGTAGCATTCACGCCATCTGTAGCATCTGCCCTGTCCGCGGCATCCACACCACCCGTTGCATCTGCACCACCCATCGCATTCGCACCATCTGTCGCATCCGTGCCATCCTTTACATCTGCACCATCCGTCTCATCAGCACCATTCGTCGCATCTGCATCACCGGTCCATCCGCACCATCCGTGGCATCCGCACCATCCGTGGCGTCCATTCCGTCAGTTCTATGCATTCCATGTGTTCCATGCATTCCTTGTGTTCCATTACTCAATTTGTTCCATCACTTCTCCGTCCATTCCATCCACTCTGTCTGTTCCATCCACTTCATGGAGAAGCCATCCACTCTGTCCATTCCATCCATTTATCCCTTCATCTGTTCCATCTTTCATCCATCCCATCCACTCCGTCCTTCCCATCCACTCAGACTGTTCCATCCACTTTGTCCATTCCATCCACTTCATCCTTTCCATCCACTTCATCCGTTCCATCTACTTCATCCGTTCCATCCACTTCATCTATTCCATTCACTACCTCCGTTCAATTCACTTCATCTGTTCCATCCATTCTCTCCGTTCCATCTACTCTATCCTTTCCATCTACTTCGTCTGATTCATCCACTTCATCCGTTCCATTCTCTTCGTCTATTCCATCTACTCCATCTGTTCCATTCACTTCATCGGTTCTATCCCTTCATCCGTTCCATCCCTCATCCGTCCCATCCACTCAATCTATTCCATCCACTCTATCCGTTCCATCCACTCTATCCGTTCCATCCACTCTATCGATCCATCTACTCTATCCGTTCCATCCACACTATCCGTTCCATCAAATCTGTCCATTCCATCTACTCTATCCGTTCCATCCACTCTATCCGTTTCATCTACTCGGTTCTCTTTATTGACAGGTCTTCAAAAATCTATCAAACTGACGGGGAAAGTCATTCAGGTTCAGCTGTGGTAAGGCATGTAGTTAATATGGAATTTGAAGTGGTAGCAAGTGCAAGACTACTGTCTCACTTTTCGGTACAAGCAGCAGAATTGGTGGTACTTATTGTCGCACTCAAAAAACACGCAGTGCAGGAAGTGACGTGTATAGTGACTCCGCCTCTGTGATGTCAACCCTGCACACAGGGCAAGCACATTGGAAAATGAGGGGCTACCTCTGAGTGGGTGGCACTCCAGAGCAACACGCAGCATTATTGGACAGGCTTAAGGCACTACAACTCCCAGTAGCCGTTGCAATAGTTAAGTGTGCAGCGCATACTAAGCAAACTGATTTTATCTCTTGCGGGAACAAAGCCGCAAAAAGGGCAAAAGGGTTGCATATTCACCAGATATTTCAAGTTTTGATACTCCAAATGTAAAAGAGAAAGTAGTCACAATTATGATTGTAAATGAAGGCTTTAATCTTTTGTCAAGAACACAGTTGGTGGAAGTTCAAGTCAGTGCTCCACAGGACGAGCAAGAATTGTGTAAACAAAGGAGGTGTTTTTTTTCCCAATCTGAAGCATTGTGGTGAAAGGACAGCACTGGAAAGCTGGTGATGCCTGTAGTGTTGTTAAGGGTAGCGCTTGAACAGCTGCACTACCCTGTGTATGTACCTGTGTATGTAACTAGTGAAAGCCTTGCAGCAGCTATTGCGCAGGACTGGTTCATACCGAACCTTTTAGAACACGTTGCATTGTATGTAGTAAATTGCTTTGTATGTCAAAGTTTTACCACTGGGCACACGCTGTGAAAAATCAGAGGAGCAATTCCTCTACCGAATGATCCTTTTGAGCATTTACATATTGGCTATGTTGACATGCTGCAAGTATGTAGTAGATGGTGCGGTGCCCCTTTTCGAGATGGATCGAAGCAGGTCCATGTACACACCCTGATGCCACTTTTGCTGTGAAGTTTTTAGTCCAGGAAGTATTTCCCAGATGGGGAGTATGTGAGGTGCTGAGATCCAACAAAGGGCCCCATTTTGTTAATTAAGTATTTGAACAGATTAGTTTATTATTGAACATAAAGCACACATAATCTTCTGCTTATCACCCACAAGGGAACGGGATATGTGAGAGACTCATCAGTCTTCTCAAAGAGAGAATTGCTAAATTGAAGTTAACATTGAAGAAGGGATGGCTATATTGCCTGCCCCTTGATTTGTATGCATTAAGAAATCAGCCTGGGTCAGACCACCACCTCACACCCCATGAGCTAGTGACAGGCAGGCAAATGAGAACGCCCTTGTCTCTTCCATCGAGGAGCAGAAGTGATGCCTGGATGACTGCAGAATTATTAGGAAATGAGTTACGTACGTATTTGACATGTATGACTGCTAGTATCTCTGTAATTTCAATTTAACTCAAGCCAAAGGGCTGTCGTCTCAGGACACAGAGGAAGACGATTCAGCAACTGGATGTAAAGAACTATTAAATGTGCCCAAAATATTTATTGGAGACCCAGTCCTAGTACGCAACTGCACAAAGAAGTCGCACAAGCCCTGTTTTAGTGGACCCTTCATAGTTGAAAATGTCACTCCCTCGGCAGTAAATTCCTAAGAAAGGTGAAGCCGTATGCTGGTGAAACCAGTGCACCCCCAACCATTGATTCAGGAGCAAGACAAGAAGAAGTAGTTCAGCACGTGCAGACTCAATCAATGACGAGGGAGAAGGATGCTGTGATTGCTGATTAAATACATGCAAATGTGCAGTAATGCAGTTCTAGAAAATAACTAACTTAAGCTACGTGTGAAGAATCAGAAGTGGTGGGGACTCATGTTGTGGTACATAATATATGCGTGTTCAACATTCATTATTGTTTTTCTGATTTTACTGATCCATACTGTCTACTTTATTGGTCCCAAATAGTTAGGTGTCCCCTTGATTCTTCCCACTGCAGTGACTTATGCAGAATTACCTATTGCAAAGAGACCAAGGCCATATGTGTTTATCCCTATGCCAGTGACACATGTAAAGACACCCATCTCTCTGACAATTGTTCCTACGATTTCCGTGTAAGAAGGTCCAGGTTTACGATCATTATGTGCAAACTCACCTTGCAAGAGAGAGACACAAGAGAAGTACAAGGGAAGATGATTATGACTTAAATAATTATCTAGACCGTACAGTACATTTGGGGAATAACATCTGGTAGCAGCACATGAAAGAGGCGGGAAAAGGGACCTATGAGGAGAGTTGCTATGTTTGTGCTCTCCTACCTTATGCTTTGGGGAAATCCAAGACATTCATAGCTATAGAAATAGAACTTCAGACAGCTCATTGCCTGACTCACCTTGCACTCTGCCATACAGGAGGTCAGTTCCAGCATTCAACAGCATCCTTGATATGGGTGACTGAATGGTCAGCTCCAGAAGAAGATTACATGCACGATTTGAAGACAAAAGCGAGAGCGCATACCAGAGATCATGTGATAAGATACAAACAGCCTGGGATGAAGGTAGCAGGAATCAGATGGGAAATAAATAAAAAGCTCAATTGTCAATGATAACATTATGAAGAAATATGAAAATGCAAGGAAAGAGGGCAGATGCAAATCTAGGGAACAGTATTTACTCCAGATGGATGGTAAGAAGGCATAGTTGTATGCAGAGAAGTGGCAGTAACAGTACATCACAAACCAGTTATAGATTGTGTGGAAAAGGGCTGCAAACCTCTCTGGCTGAAGCTTGCAAAGCTGCTGACATTGGTTGAGGACAAAGGAGGCCCGTTGCAGATAGTGCCTCTGACTAGTTCAGAACTATGCTTCTGAAACAATGGCACAAGAAAAGATGGAGAGGATCAGCAGTATGGTCGAATCTTCAATCTACCAGGAATGAAGGATGGGACAGTAGTGACAAAGGACCACTACTGGGCCTGTGGATCCAAGCATACATGAAGTTGCCCAAAGACTGGGTAGGGCTGTGTTCTCTAATAGCTGTCCATGTTGCAGCATTGGTGATTCCAAAGAGTGACCTGAACATTGGAGAGTTTCTAAAAGCAGATGCCCACCTGAGAAAGTGTAGAGCAGTTGAATTCCTCAATCGAACAAAGAAGGAGAACTACTTTTCAGCTAAATCGATGGAAGCATTTAACTTCAATCTGTATGTACAGAGGTTGTTCAGTCAGACGGCTGCAGTATTCACGACTATCTTCATGCAAGGGATCCAGAAGATGGCAAATGTGAAGTGGTTGCAAATCTCTTGTTGGGAGCTCCTGCAGACGATCAATAATACCATAAAAGGATTCAACGCTATCAAGAAAGAATTGAGAGCCATAAGACTGATGACTCTTCAGAATAGATGTGTCCTGGACATAAATGTAGCCATGGATGGAGGCATTTCTGCCAAAATCGGAGAATCATGTGGCACATTCATACCTTCTCACAATGAAGAAAATGTGACCTTCACAAAGGCCATAATGATGCTGATGAAATTGCACATCAAGATGGAAGATGAAGTGAAATATAATGCAGATGACAGCTGGTTTGCACCAATGTTCTCATGGGTTTCACAATGGATGGTGAATATCTTCAAGTTCCTTGGAGCCTTGTTTGTGATGATCATGTTTGTATTCTGTGTGATCAGAATAGTAATCACACTGTGCAAGAAGACAGTAAAGAAAGCAACATGAATGAAGACTATGATTGATGTTGAGTCAGGTTTTGGACCCAAAGAGCTGACTGATGAAGAAATCAAAAAGTATATAGAAGCAAGTACCCATTTAGGCACAATGTACACATTGTTGGTTGCATGCCTGTGGTGATTGTAAGCATGTCCTACAGTTTTCGGTCCATGCCTGGAGGTGAAGGAGTCAATAGTCCTGTAGTGTGTCCACTGGGTGAAGTGTTGCAATACTGGCTGTTAACAAATGGATACGGTTCCAGTGGATGGATTATATGTTTGGGTTGTGCCCATTGGCCAGATGACTGAGTACTTTATTGTGTTATGATGCATTGGTTATCAGTACCTAGCAATGGTTGCTTTACAGACAAGCTCTGGAAAGAAAACATATCCCTTTATAAAAAAAGAGCACTTTAGAATGAACTTGTGCTACATAATTGGTCATAGAAATATGTGCAGCCAAATCAGTATGCTGTTATTCTTTTCTCCCCCATCCAGCATGGAAGGTACAGCAGTACTACACACACTACTATGGGAGTAAAAATGTACAGTTCACTCTGAAAATTACACTCTTATTTGCCAGACACCATGCTCCACTGTTGCTTGCATTCACTCTGAGTGCACATTTCTTAAGGGGCAACAGCCCTTGATAACATCCCCCTCTGTACACTATTGCTGTTTATCTGCTGCCATTGCAGTGCTCTGTTTACAAAGAGCAACATCTTCAAATGACACACATCCTCAGAGAGCTCCCTTATCGCCTTTGTGCTTTGGCATTGCCAGCAAATCACTGGACAAAACCATCTATGCGGGTAAATCCCACAAAATACTGGACAGTTGCCTATCTCATACATGCCAACATTTTGTGATCAAAAATCTTTAGGAATCTTAACGTTTTGAAAATAGTAATTAGCATAATGATGAGACCCCAGGAAATTATGTCACATCAGCTGGACCTGATGAAATGACAGTGGATGGCATCACAGGCAATTATGTCACGAGAACTTTGAACTTACAATATCACAGGAAATTACTTCACTTGGCATATGGCCTTGAAGAGATTGCAGGAAAGTAGTGCCTGTCCTCTGACCCAAGATGAGAAAGAAATGTACCAAATGTGTGAGTTGTGAGCACTGTGACCAGCTTCGTCCTCATTAAGACTTATTTTGCTATTTTAACATACAATGAGGTGATAACAAATCTGTATACCCCAAGTTAAGTGATGGGAAAATGCAGATTGTAAAGTGAGTGCTGCAAAGTGCACATTTGAAGCCCCAGAAGAAAAGTAACATAGAGGGAAATATATTATTGCTTTATTCCACTGCTGACTTGCAACAGGAGGTAGTTGCTGTGGGCCTCTCTGAACCTCAAGGCCACTTTGTACTGAAAGAGTGGAAAGGCCCTGATGATGTCCCTACTTTTGCCATATGATTTGGCAAATCATTAAGGTATGGCAGTGGGTAAAGGCTATGAGGTGATAACAATTCTGTATATGGAAAGGGAAGTGGCAGCTGCAAAGGCTCCAACAAATGTAGCATGTAAGACGAGCACTGCAAAGTACACATTTAAGTCCCCACAATGAAAGTAATATAGAGAGAAATATATTGGTGTGTTATGAGACTGCTGGTTGAGAAAATGGGACAGTTGCTGCTCCCCACCCATTCGGGTTCAGGGCTCCTTTGAACTGAAAGAGTTGAAAGGCCCTGATGCTGTAGTAAGACAGAGTACTGGCTCGGAGCTCTGAACAAACTGTATGCATGGAAGAGCTGAGACAGGCAGCTCTGAGATGCACAGGATTTGTGTGGCCGGAGTTGCTAAAGGAGTCTTGAACTTTTGGATCTCCAGATGTTTTGGACTACAAATCCCAATATCCGTCTGCCTCAACAGTGATAGCTATGGAATATGAAAGCTGTAGTCCAAAACATTTGGAGGCCAAAGGTTGCAGACTTCAATGCTATTGTATTCTATATGAAACATTTTTTTGAAATTGGCATAAAAGACAGAAGCTTTGTTACTGTGCCCTGGAGCTGGACGCCAGTGTATTAGAAAAGTGTTTAAAAACAAATTGTAAATTGTGCTTTTCTGGTTTGCCGTTGTCATTTTACTTTTCTGGTCTGCTTTTTTTAAAGGGAACAACAACATGTGCTCTGTCATTTCCACCTCATGTACACATCACTACCTGCTGAGCTACGGAAAAGGAGAGAGCATGGGAAAAGTGTGAGAGAAAGCATCACAATTGTGAGAGTGACATTGAACAAACACCAGAACACACCAAGGGCCCGATTCATGGATTATTTGCACAGTTCAAAGTCATTGCACGTGGTTATTTTTGCAGTACAAAATGACTTTGCACTGATGTTACACTGCAAAAATACACTTTGCACAGTTCCATGAATCAGGGTTTGTGTCGGCAGTGCAAAGTAATTTTTAAGCAGTGCAAAGTCACTTTGAACTGTGCAAAATGTCAATGAATCGGGCTCCAAGTTCTGATTAATAAGTAAGAGGAGTTGAAAGAAAAATGCTGTCTGACATTAAGTAATCATGTATCAGAAATATTTTTAGACTTGTTAAAATATTACCTTATGTGGTAGTAGCGTTCTATCGAGGTCCACGTCTCAAGCCAAATCTACTTTTCAAATGAATTTTAGACCGCTCTGTCATGTAAGCAAATCTGTCCCAAAACATAAGCATTGCTACTTCACTTTTCCACTTTTGGGGGGGCCTGGAAAAATCAACTGTGAATGTAAAGTTTGTCAAAAATCCATCATTATTACAGTGTTTATATTCTTGTTAGCAGGTAATTACAATAGCTATTACAAAGCATGGGCAGGGATTTGGACACGCATTGGGAAAGAAAGCCCATGATATTAACTCACCCCTAATGCCCTGTCTGTTGCCTCCTTTTTGACTGTGAATAAAGCGACCGAAAACAGGTTGCTATTAACAGTACAATACTAAATGGAATGTATATATCCAACGTCTGATATAGTAATCACAAAGAACTTGCGCTGGGGCGCTGCAATATCTCTGAATCTGTCAACACGGGCAAAGGGTTCTCGCAGATGATGACGTGCAGCATAATGTTTGACATCTGTCACACCAAAACACTGGTAATTGTAAGTCTTCAAATATAGCAATATGTGGATCGAAGGCAAAGTATGGTCACTTGAGGGCACAGAATTAGAATTAGTATGTACGGACATGAGTACATTTTGAAGTAGAAGAATGCTTTTATCAAAGAAAAACGCAGCTTCATTACGTGGAGCAAGAAGGTCATTATTCAGGCAGCCCCACACAGCCACAGTACCTTTGAAACCACCACTGATATTCTTTGCGATCCAAAGACTCTGCTGTTTAGTTACTTGTCCTTAGATTTAGTTGTATGGGAGTAACCAAGCAGCAACAGTGATGTCATTTTCCAGAATGACTAGAGACTGTCACACTTGCAGTGAAATACTTTGTCCAACTCTACAAACAGCAGGCGAGAAGTTGCCACTTTACCTCATGGTGCTCTGTGCAGAGACGGTGTGTCTGTTACAACGGTAAGCAGCACATCAATCAAATTAATGGGCCACTTAACACGCCCACCGTACATTGGAGGATGCCGTTCCTTGCTCCCACTGGGCCTCAGGCAGTCAGGCCTGCTGCAGCCATCAATGAGTAGGTTTGGATAGCATAATCCATAGGTGGTAGGACTGCTTGAAATACAGTAGCCTAACGCATGAATGGTAGGGTTGGCAAGTATATACTGCTAGCTTTCTTTTGTGTACTTTCTGAGATGCGCAAACAACGCGGTCGTCATTGCCATTCTGTGCTATTGTTATGTGTGCATCTCTTGCACTAACTTTACGTGTGGCCGTTCCACAAGATCATCACTCTCACCTTCATAGCTAACATTAGTTGTTGACAGTAGTTGCTGAAACCATGCACTGCAGGTATTTTCATAATGTGTGTGCCCAGTGTAGCCCAACCTGTCATGCGGGGAGCTAGGTCCGGAAACCAGCAATATAAACAGAAGCTAAAGCATACAAGCACATACAGAGCGTACGGTTGCAGTGTTAATGTATACAGTGGTTGCTTAGAGAACATGAGAACATGTGAATAATGTATGGACAACCCTATGTACTGTTGCAATTGGTTTTATTTTTCATACAATGTTCACAAGAAAGTGTAAGATGCCTCCAACCACTGTTTTTTTCTCCATTTTATGGATACATTCCAGCTTACAAGGCCGTCTGTGCTTTTCTGCACTTCTTTTGTCATCTGGCAACGTAGAAAAGGATTACTCTGGGGTTCTTGGTGGTTCGTGTGGGAAAACACACTCTTTTAGTAATTTAGGAAAGGTACCAGCTGTTGTTTCTGTGATGCCTTACATCATAAAGGTTTGCAGGTTGCTTCTTATTGCTGGAAATGCAAATGGACACACAGGCCCATAGCGGTCATCCCAGATAAGAATGAGCGCAAACACACTGCTTATGGTAATCTTGCAATGAATGGTCCACCACCCATCTCTTGGCACATGAAATGCGTTGCACAGACATTAGGTGCAAGATATCTGCAAACAAACAGGAATAAGAATATATTTAAGTAGCCGTTATCAGTGGCAGCGTAAAGGACAAGGGTCTGCAGGAAGCATGTTGTAAACGGGCACTAGGGGGCCGGGTTATGGACCTTTGGGTGATCTATTGTGTGTTATTGAATAGCGTCATATGTTCACCCACTGCCTTTCTCTCTGTTTTGTAGGTGCCACTCTCCTTCTACGGCTACACACGTGAATCGTCTTTCAAACATTGTCAACACATGCTCCTTTTATGTGCTTTTCACAAAAGATGTCAGTGGCAGCGAGTGTCGTCAGACCCACGGCACAGTCTCTCTGTATGCGTCCAAAGAAACATTAAAAAAAAGAAATCTTGATGGGGGACCCCATCAATGGCAGGACTGTGCAGGAGCTGTTTTACCAAAACATGCAACACTTCAATATTACCTCTCATCGCTTGTGTGCCAGTCGAGTGCTTTATGGATCTCTGGGCATTATCAATTTTAATCCAATGAAGGCACGTACAACTCTTAAGTGTTTCAAAGGTCATTGTCTCCTGGCAGGAGTTTCCTGGCCATTGAGAAGAACACTGTCCATATAATACCATCTAGAGTTTTCTGGCATGGAGTTGTACACATCCATATTCTGTTTCTTACCCAGACCCAGGGACTCTAAGGATACAGTTGCCTGAAGCCCCAAGAGTGCTTCAGCAAATAGTTCAAAGTGAGCACTAGCCATTTGTACTTCTTCCTCTGGGGTGAAGGCTAAGGAGGCAGTGCTCCCTGCAGGTTTACCCTTGCACCTGGGATCTCCTTTAATATGGTCAGTTGACCCACAAACATAGCATTTGCCAAATGCTCTCTGGAATGGGGGTTTCTACTGACTTCCCTCTGGTTGAGCACCAGAGGATTCACTAGCCCTATTTGGTTTGCCAAATTTACCCTGATTATGTTTGGGGTCCTCTTCTGGATTTGAGGTGTTAGATTTCTCCTTGTTATTGTTCTTTGACTGCTTTCCCTCATCCGTCTTTTGAGTTTCCCCAGAATCCTTGTGAATAGCCCTGTTGGCAGCCCACAAATCAGCAGCCTTAGCTAACTTATTTGGATCTATTTCCTTAGAATAGGCCAAGTGCTGTCTGAGCTCAGGAGAGCAGGCATCATAAATTGACTCCAACATAACAAGATTTCTCATACCTTCATAAGTGTTCACTCTGTAACCCTTAACCCAACCATCTAAATTTTTCAAACATTCACATACCCAGGGTCGTAAACCTCTTAAGGTACTGGGAAGGGATCTTCCCAAATCTAGCAATTAAAGCTAGCTTCACACACTCATATCCCATCCTATCCACATCCCCCAACTCCATCACAACATCAGATGCAACAGTGGGTAGCCTAGAGAAGAGCCAAGGAAGCAACTGATTCCCTGTAATGTCTTGAATCCCATGGTTATATTCAAACATTGCCAACCAATCCAAAATATCAAGCTTAGCCTCATACATACCACCTGGACTGGAAGACCTAGAAGACTCTGGGAGAGAAGTATTTTCAAGAGACAACTTTGTCATTTCTATTTCATGATTCAACTCCATTTCTCTGAGCTTAAGTTCTTGATGCTTTCGTTCAGTTTGAGCATGAATACGTTTGAATTCCAAATCAAGCCTAATCTTTTTTAGAGCAATTCATTCAGGACTGAGTGTAGGACCTGTAGGGGTTCCAGTGGACAAAGGTTGAGGTTGTTTAGCAGGTAGAGGAGCAGTAAGGCCTAAAGTGAGACATATTTGCCTCATCTAACTGATCAATAACATCAGAGTTTGACTCTGATATATTATCATCCTCCACAACATTAGCTGGTGAGGCAGGCATTTCAGACCCACTCCCCAGACTTTGTTTCTTTAACAACCTTTCACTTAATTCTGACTTTTTGCCTTTAACAGAGAGATTCATTTCTCTACACAGATTTTTCATTTAATCAACAGTGTAACTAAGGAGGGTCTCCTGACTGTAGCTTTCCATGTCAGACATGATTAAAATTGCTTTTTAGTCGTGTTTAGCCTTGTGGTTAGTTGATCCAAGGTAATAACAGCACTCTAAGTGTAATCACTATACTTTATACTCACCACTGTACACCAGAGTTAGGCAGAATCATATGCATTACCCTTTGGGAACACCACACACAATTAAGACTACAAGTGCAAGTACAAATTCACCTTTGGTACAAGCCTGTACTACACAGTAAAGTGGTAGCAATGGCTGAGCAGCCAGACTTATCTCAAGAGTAAAGTGAGCAGTATCAGAAGTTACACAAAGGACAGTAATTACTATGGTTCAAACAAACACTGACTCAAGGTTTCTGAGTAAAAGAATATACATTTATTTACACCATCAGTTATAAAACAATTCACTATTATAAAGCAGCCAAAAATCACAATCTTACTATACTACACAACCCCCAATCAATTCTGGACAAGTTAAGCTCAAAATGAAGTGTGAGTAAAATGGCACTCCAGCAATTTAAAAAGGGAGGGAAAGACAAGGTTATCAAAAATCAAGCACCACCAACAAGTAATAGGCAGGACAATCTATAAAAGGCTTTCTATAACTAGGATTCAAATCAATAGGCCTGAGCCAATGTTAATGGTTCAGTGTCTTTGCAGAGGATCACACAGTTCAGAGTAGTTTGCAGTTAAGTCTTTGCCAAGAGTTCAAAACGAAGTTGGTCAGAAGAAAAGTTACTTAAAAGAGTAGACAGGACAAGCCCTCGGATTGGCGAAAGATTTAAAACACTGTCACCGCGGTTGGATGGAACAAGCAAACAGGTTTGACCAGTACCTTAGAAGAAGGAGAATGCTGTAGGTGAGGCATAAATTCCTGCCAGGTCCTGCAGGTCCACTTATATATAGCAGTACAGGTTTGTAGGTGTCACAGGTACAAGATTTAGTTTTGTGCTGCACCATGTTCAATTTCTTTACTTATTGCTTGAAAAATGGTATGCTGTTCATTCCTTGAATGGTGATCTGTACTTCTGTCATCGGTAATTCTGCCTCATTTGCTATGAGTAGCTGTCCAAGTGACTCTTGGCTTCCTGTTAGAGAAGGTTCACTGCTCTCAGGAGTGTCTACATTTAGTTGTGCTTGAAGTTCTTCTTGTTGTTGGCATTCATTGTCCAATATTGTTTTGTACCGTGTATTGTTTATATCTGTTATGGTACTTTCACTTGCATTGAAAGAATCTTCATAGGATGTGTGGTGGCTAATAACGCTTCTTCTTTTCTCCATGGTATGAAAAGTACAGTTCTTTGTGTTGAGGAGTTTTTAATGATAATTTCATATGATTAATCAGGCTGTGTTTGGTAAGTTTAACCAGGCTGCCTTTACAGCTTTAGACTCTGTATCTACCTTTTTTCTCATATGGTACAATGTTACTGTTGCATGAGAAGTTTTGGGCTATGTGGTACAGGCACATGGTTTCTAAAGTAATACTCATGTTTGGGTAGTATGCGTCCAATAAGTTGTTTTTCAAAATGTCCTGGCTGTTGGGATTGTTTTTGGCAATTATCTCTATGTCTTCGTACAATTTCAGAACTCTTTTTCTGGATGCAGCAGGACCAACGGTTAGCCACACTATGTTTTCAGATTTCCCATCTAAGGTGTTGCCAGTTAAACAGTCGGCGGCTTCATAGCTGCCGCATTCGCTATGGGACAGTTTTTATATGCCAAAGCTGTACAATTTCTGTGCCAGTCTTTTGTCAGATGATATGTCATCCCAGAGGTCTTTCATCTCTGTTTTCTCTGCTTTGGTTAAGTAGGCTGTGCGATATTGTGCAACTGCAGCGGACTCGTCTGCAATGCACTGTACATCTGCATTTGCATTCGATAGGAGGGCAATTATTGCATTGTAATCATTGATGTACTTTGATGCTTCGGTTCTTTTTATGAAGTATGTGTTCATAGGCGATTTCCTTTTCACACTGTGTCAAACCGAAGACATGAAGCTGTTCATGTGGCCTGTTGCCGAAACTGTTCTAGGGAAACCTAGAAAGGGGCATTTTGGTGTAGTATTTGCCTTTGTTCTTGTATTTGCGCCGACAATACTTGCCACACTTGTGTCTTTGAAACTGCAAAATTTAGGGGGCGCTGTTGCGCGCGAGAGAAAATGGTCGCTCTCGTGTGAGCTCCGGCGTGGACCAAGGCCGTAATGCCGACATAACCGCCTGCAATGACCGGTTCCTGACAGAAACTGTACAGAAGGTGTGGCAACATCGGCGGAACAAACTGGGAAAGTTTGGTGTCTGGCAATTGCAAAATTTCAGAGAAAAATCGGAACTAGTACCCCACGTGCGGAGGGAATCGGCGCCTTCGGACAGCCGAGGAGCAAGAGGAGGAGCCTGGCGAGCGACAACGCGGATACTCGCTGGCAACGGACGGTGCAATAACCAGCTTAGAAAGGCCGTGGGCGCTCCGCTCCTCGTTGAGCGCCCGCGAGTGGCCCCCCTTCAACGCCCCCCTGCGCCCCAGGCACTCGGCGGTCATCAGACTCCTGCGGCCGCGGCCCAAAAGGTAAGTGGGGCGGTCATAACGGGGGGGATGCACAGTGAGCAGTAAGATTTATGTGTACCCCCAGAACGCCAGCGATCCTCCCCTCTTACCCTCCTCCAACAATACCTCCGTGATACGCACGGATCGGATTCGGGCCAACACGGGCTCCCCGTGGACAACTGCAAATAACAGACACAACTCCCTACAACCACGTAACTCAACCGCGAGGCGAGGTTGGCCATGTTGGTGCAGGCTCATGGGTTCATTTTATAGGAGGACGGGCGGCACTCCTCCACTCATCACGCTTTGCCAGAAGTAAATCAGAGTATCACGCCACAGAACGTAGTGCAGAGAAGGGCACATTGCAGCTCGTATCACAGACTAATTGACCCCGGGGGAACAATGTCAAAGGGCTTCGGCCCCAAGAAGAGTAAGGGTTCCATTGATAAGTTCATGACACCACTGCAGAAAGAACCAGGCGTGACGATGGCGGAGAGCATGATCCCACACGAACAGACCCCTCCGGCAACGATGATGGAACCCCAAGCCGTCTTCTTCACCATGCAACAGGGCTTTTCGGCCCTCAATGACAAACTAGATGGGTTAACGGCGAACGTGGCGACCATCAAAACTCAACTGGACAAAACCACTTCACGCATGACCGAGGCCGAGACGAGAATCTCGGCCATGGAAGACACACTTGAAACCCTGAAGACCACGGTCTCGAAGATGGCGATCGACCTGGGGACTGTGAAGTCCAAATGCGACGATTTAGAAGCGAGGTCAAGACGCAATAATATTCAAATAATTGGAGTTCCAGAAGAAGCGATAAAAGCACCCATGGAAAAGACAGTGGAGGAACTTTTGCGTGCCCTCTTGGGTGATCCGGGGTGGTCGCCGATGTTCATCATAGAACGGGCCCACAGATCCCTTGCCCCGAAGCCGAAGCCAGGAGCCTACCCTAGGCCTATAATTGCCCGAGTGATGAACTACAGGGATAGAGATTTAATTCTGAAAGCGGCAAGAGAAAAGAAAGAATTACGTTGGGAAGCTAATATAATACGCATCTTTCCAGACTTTACCCTTGCGGTACAACAGGAGAGGAAGATGTTTACGGGGGTCAAAAAACTGCTACGAGAAAGACAGATTCAGTACGCTATGTTGTACCCAGCGAGACTAAAATCCATTTCCAAAACAAGATCCACTTCTTTACGTTCCCAGAGGAAGCTGCAAATTTTGTGGAAACACCTATTCCTGCTCCGAAAGATCATCCCAGGATAGGGGAGACTTAACGAAACTTGTGATTATGTGAATATGGGCAGTTTCTGCTATGTAATGTGCAATTCCCAAAGCTTTAGCCGCCCCCCCCCTGCGGGGACGGCCTTTACAGGGGGTACATATGGCTGAAATCATAGGATTTGTGTAATTGTGTTACCCCCACAGGTTACGATATGCGTGTGAGCAACCAAGTTGAACCGGTCTACCGTTTACTAGCCTCAAGATGGCATGGCCATTGGTACACGCCGCAGGTCCCCCCCCCTGTAGCAAGTGCACAACAGTGATGGGAAGGGAGGGTTGGGATCCTATGAACACAGTTGAAGTTGGGGGAACTGTGAGGGTGGGGGGAGGGAACAAGTTGGGAATGTTGGGTTACGGTTATGTTAAGGATGGAAGTAAAATAAAACGCACACAGGTAGTGAACATGATGACCAACAAGCTCCTAATAGAAACATGCTTTTTTGCACACATCGATAACTGCTTCATAGGTTATGGCTGGAAATAACGGTGAAAGTATCAAAGTACTAAGTTGGAATGTCCAAGGCCTGGGGTACAGAGTTAAGAAGAGGCTAATCCTGGCATATATCAATAGACTGGGCACTAAGATAATTTTCCTACAGGAAAGTCATGTGTGGCCTCAACAGGGGGGACAATTAATCCCGAATTGGGGAACGCACCAGTACTTCACAACATACTCTAAACGGGCAAGGGGGACTGCGATTCTAGTACATAAAACCCTCCAGTTTGAATGTATAGAAGCAAAATGTGATCCTGAAGGGAGGTTTGTCCTACTCCATGGTACACTCTGTAATAAGGAGATAGTTCTCCTAAACATATACGGACCAAATGTGGACGATCCAGAGTTTTTCTCCCAAATATTCGAGAGATTGGCCGCCTACCCCACGGCACAATTGATATGCGGGAGGGACTTCAACACTATCTTAGACGTCCAAACGGACCGCACATCGACACAGGCCAGGGCACTGACCAAAGCAGCGCAGACTATAACTACACATATGAGAGACCTTGGTCGGAAGGACGCCTAGAAAACATTAAATCCTACTAAGAGGGAATATACATATTACTCGACGGTGCACGACATGCACTCCAGAATAGACTTGTGGCTGGTAGATAATGTAGTCCTTTCCTGGGTCCTAGCAGCACAGCATTATCCCAGAACATATTCAGATCACTCCCCAATCCAGTTAATATTACGAATTCCAGGAACCATAGCAGCGCGACCAATGTGGAGATTTAAACCTGCAGCGTTGCGTGACTTGGCCTATAGGAACGCTATGGAACAACAAATACAGGAATATTTTGAAATCAATTAAAACTCGGTGCCCAGTCAAGCAATAGTATGGCAAGCATTTAAGGCCTATATAAGGGGAAGCTCAACATCGACAGAAAATGGAATTCTTAAAGACATCAGGGGTAGACTGAACAGATTGGAAGCGCATATAGCATCACTGCAATCACAATATGCACAAGCCCCATCAGCTCACCTCAGTTCCGAAATGAAAGCAAAACTAGATGAATACAATAAGGCAGCAGATCAAGAAATCCGATTTTTTGATAAGCCAGTTGCAGCACGCAGATACGGGGAGGGCGAGCGCCCCGGGAGGTTACTGGCCAGGACAGTGAAGGGAGAGAGGGGACCAACAATCATACCATGCGTGCAAAGGCCAGATGGTTCGGTTACCACTGACCGAGACAAGATTGAAGAAATGTTTCATACATTTTATAAAAATCTCTATTCCCCGCAATCTGATTCCACAGACGAAATAATTGATAGATACCTGTCACAAATACCGAAAACATTGCTGGCCGATGACACTAGGGAGTCGCTAGAGATGGCAATTACCGAGGCGGAAATGTTAGAGGCGATAAAGGCATTACCTAACAGGAAAGCACCAGGCGCTAACGGACTGGGGCTGAGTTTTATAAGGAGTTTGGTCCCCTACTGGTCCCCAGATTAATGGCAGTATGGAGTGAAGCCCTACATAAAGGAGAACTCCCCGAAACCACTAGGGAAGCAGTAATTACACTCTTACTCAAGCCGGGGAAACCCCCTGAGGAGTGTGGGTCATATAGACCATTATCATTAATAAACACTGATGCAAAGATTCTGGCAAAAATACTGGCAACCGGACTACACTTTTGATGCCGTATATGGTCCACGAAGACCAGACAGGCTTTGTTAGGGGAAGATCCACTGCAACCAATGTTAGAAGGTGCCATAAAATCTTAGCCACTATATCCCCTGAGGTCCAGGCCGTGGCTGTTTCCTTAGATATGCATAAGGTCTTCAACACGGTTTCGTGGCCCTTTCTCTTCGGGGTACTGCGCAACTATGGGTTCGGCCCCAATTTTCTGAAATGGATAAAAATACTGTACACACGCCCACATGCAAAAATAAGAATCAATGGGGTTTTAACAAACAACTAGAACTGAAGGGGGAACGCGACAAGGATGCCCATTGTCGCCATTATTATTCGCATTAATAATTGAACCTTTGGCAGATATCCTCAGGGCACGGTACAGCTCAGCAGGACTCAGGCTAGACGGTGAATTACACATCATAACTCTATATGCAGATGACATTCTGCTATATCTAAAAAATCCAGATCGAACCTTGGGCAAGGTACTGGCTGAGGTCAAATGGTTTGGGGAACATTCGGGTCTACGTCTTAATCCTAGCAAATCAGAGATATTCCCAATCACAGAAAATACACTGCAACCACATCACTTATATGGCCTGGTCTGGAGCCCTACTCATATACTTTATTTGGGCGCACATATTGCCAGAACAGCACAGCTCTCCCACACATTGAACTATTGCGTTCTAACTGAGACCCTATGCGTGAAAATAAAACACTGGAACGCCCTCCCCATATCAATGATGGGCAGGATAGCACTGATTAAAATGATTATATTACCTAAGCTTTTTTATTTGTTCAGCACTATACCTGTCTGGCCGGGCCGCTCTTTATTTACCACACTGACTGGCGCGTGCACCTCGTTTGTGTGGGGAGGACATCCCAGAGTGAGCTGGAAAAAGCTATCTGATACATACTCTAGAGGAGGGTTGATGGCACCTGACTTGGAGTTGTATTACCTGGCTGCACAGGCACACAACGCCTCCCATTGGGCGATGCAATTCCTCAACCCTGCGACCTCGATGCCCGGTTGTATAGAGCGCAAAGCGATAACAGCACTCCACAAAATGAGCAGATCTACCCCCAAGCACTATAACACTATAGAACAAGCGAGGGTGACGACCACTGCATGGGCCAAAATAGCTGATATGTTCGAAACCAACAGATTATACCACCCGAGTATGCCACTCTGGGGAGACCCACAAACACCCTTCAATGCAGATAGTCAAATCGCGATGCATTGGGCATCCAAAGGGATCACCCAGTGGGGACAACTCTTCCCTGACCAGAACTTCATCCAGTGGGCGGACATCAGAGAGGTTGTGGGAAACACAGATAGACATAAACAACAGTACACCCAAGTGCAATCGGCCATACAAGAAACATGCCCCACATTCCCCAGCGAACCAGCGATAAATATAGGTCTCGGCTACATATTCACAGGGGGGACACAAAAAGTCTCGGCGGCGGCATTGTATAAGCTACTACTTCAAACACGCCCAGTAGAGAACACCGCGACTAAGAGTCAATGGGAACAAGACCTGGGACAGCAGTTTGATGACAAGGAATGGGCACAGATTTGTTCGCTCACCAAGCAAATATCTTGTAATTCCAGATACAAGATAATTCACTACAAAATAGTGCAGAGAACATATTACACCCCAGAAAAACTTAAACGACTATATCCCAACATGTCGGGGACCTGCCCTAGATGTCAGAAAGAGGATGCAAATATTTATCATATGCTAAGGTCATGTACAAAGCTAAGGGGTTACTGGGAAGAGATCTGTGCCGCCTTGGATGAGATGGCTGACCAACCACTGGTATGGTCACCCAAGATATGCTTACTGGGAGCAGTTGGGAAAATGAACCCGACTTGGCGTAGACAGTTGAATTTGATCCTACTGATAGCCAAAAGGGCAATTTTGATGAAATGGAAGAGTGCACACCCCCCAACAAAGGCAGATTGGGACAAGGACATGGTGTGGACTAATGATACAGAAGAACTCTACATGGACTCGGCACTGCCCCAATCCAGACCAAGGAACATATGGGACAGATATAAACAATACCTGTTGGATAAGGCAGAGCGAGATGACTCAAGATCGGAGACTGACTGATGTTGCAAACTGTATTGAAGCAATGTGCAATATATATAAGCAGTAATGTTACCTGTGTGCAAGTAAAATAAAGTTTAAAAAAAAAAAGAAACTGCAAAATTTGTGCATGTAGGTCACTATGTGTACTTTCTGAAAGAATGTTGCAAGTGGCATATTTGTGAATGAACTGCAAAACAGTTGCATCACTGTCCTGACCATTTTTAATCCACAAAGGCATGTGGATGTGTGGTGCTCCTCTGGCTTGATATGATATTCTTTTCTCCAAAAGAAGTGATCTGCTTCTCCGAGGGGAGGAAGTGCTTTATTGCAAATGAAGTGGAGCATGGCAATGAAGCGATGATGGAAGTATCTTGATACATTTACAGGATCTAGAGAGCAAGGTTCTCCTGGTGTGTTCATGTGTTTTGTTTTTGTTTGCTATGTGTGGGAAAGTGTGCAAGTCTTCCCATGCATACTCTGCACAACCTAAAGTGACAAACCATGTGGGTGGGCCAAGGTTGCATAGCATACACAGTACATCTGCACGCTGTCGGAACCAGTACTCTTTCGTACCACACATGGTTGCCAAGAGATTTTTAGTACTTGCCTGTAAAACTTCATCCTTGTCTTGCACCTTTTGAAGTAGCTATGTAGCAGACATGTTTTGAAGATGGGAACCGGTTTTCAATGTGTGTGCAACTCTATAACATGGTGTTGCTAGTTCACTTTCAAAAAGGAAGTGAAATATGTATTGCATGTTTTGTCGAAATCTAGGGTCTTCAGAATACATTTGTAAAGAGCGGTATTCTGATGCTGTTATTTGTGTGTATCATTCATCAGTTGGGAAGAGTTGAGGGAAGGGTTGTGTTTCTATGCTTTTTTCCCATATACTAATTGGGGATCCTTTGCCTTGCTGCATTTGACATGTTTCTAGTGCATCATCTATGGTGTCTTTGGAGTGCAGTGGGTGAATTGTATAGTGATCTAAAATATTGGAGGTCTTCAACATTTTTTATTTGTAGTATTCATTGTTTTCTTTAAGGTATTGCAAGGCTTGCCTAACTTTGTTTAAGTCCACTAGTTGCTGACAATTTTTTTATTCTTTTGTAGGTACGCCATTTAGAACCATAATCAAAGATTGTTCAAATGGCCTTTGCACTCATAGAGTGTCTACATTTTGTTTCAGATCTAATGGTAAATAAACTACTTTCCAACAAATGCCTCTTAGTAATTCGGTGGGATGCAATTTTGCACTTTTTGGTTGAAGTCATATTATTGCTTGAAATGGGAGTACTGTTTGGATTATAATGCTCTCATACAAATTAAGCTGCTGGAGTGCGTTTGGCATTGGAAATAATTCAAAATTATTACTGATCGGCCGTGAAGGCATTTGGTTATTGTCAAGTTTTGCAGTGCAGTTTGTGCACAGTATGGAGGTGTTAGTCATTTTGTATTTGCTTTCAACTATAAGGTACAGAGCTAATTGAAAACATTGGGATTCCTCATTGTCTACTATTTTGTGCATTATGTCAACAGTTTTGATGCTCTTTTTATAGAAAGTTCTGTGACAACACACATACTTGCTTTGGCACTTAAGCAGATGTGTTTTTGAAGTTTCAGATTTCTTTTTTGTGTGTGTGACATAGAAAGTTCACATCTGCAAAGTTGTTACTACTGGTGTCTGAAAGTGCTGGAGTTTGTAAGTGCTCTTCAGTTCCAAAATATTTTCTTTGGATGTGCTCTATTTCTTTGAGCAGTTCTTTGGCTGTATCATGCAGGAGAATATCATTTAAATGTTGCAGTGCTAAAGATGGAGTTTTTGCATAGTAGAGATTTGTTAACGAGATTATTTACAGTAGAATGGTGTGTCACTAACATTTTGACATGGAGGAAGGTGCTTTTGCAAGTAGGTCCAGAAATGCAGGGTAAGGAATGTCCTTGTAGCCCTGTGTATTTGCAAACTGGACAAGAGTCCACTGCTTGTAGTATTTTCATGTTTCCTTTGTTATTGGTTTTCACATAGTCATTGAGGTACTGCTGCAAAGATTTGATAGAGGATTGCCGAACGCTACACATTGATGTGCAAGGCCATTTGTCTGTGAGGCGTATTTGTTTGATGGGGATTGTTGTGAGAGCAGCGTTTCTTCTTCCATTATGGTATTATGTACCTTTTCATACCCTCGTTGACTCCTATGTATTGCAATTTGGTTTGTCTGCTCTTGTTTATATGATTCTTCATTGAAGTATGGCTCTGTGCTGGTGGTGTGACTCCACTCACCTGTACAGATGGCGCCAAAGGTATCTATGCTGACATTGCGTTCGTTTCAAAGTAGTAGTTGTAGCTTACCAATTAATGTTGTTAGTGGTTTCATTCTGTTTCAGGACCATTGCACTGTCTACAAGAGCTTCCAGGATTACTTTTCTGCTGTAAGTTAGGGTTGAGCATACATTTTCCCCTCTATTTATAGGGTTCTGAAGGACTCTGTGTTGTAACATTTTTTGTAAAATTATTTTTTTGGAATGGTTCCTTGTGGTGACATTACCATTTGTAGGTGCTCTGTTAGCAGTAGTGTGAGATGCACTTTTTTAGTGCATTTCTTTTCATTTCTACATTTTGATAGAGAAATTACAGTTTCCTCACTGGTATGTGATTCACTTTTCGTTAGTGACTGTATTAGCTCTTCTGTTTGAACTTTCTGTACAAATTCTGCAAGGGGTGGATGGCTACTTTCTATGCTTTTAGGTTGCGCTTATCTGTTTCTGTATTGTTTTCTACAGAGCTGCTGTTTGTTTGGAATTCCGTAGTAGCTGTTCAAGAAAAAAGGAAAGTGCGGCTGTGCAGATTTGGAAATGTATATGTGTGCAATGTGCATGAGTGTTTTAATATGAGGGTAGGCATATAACTGGAAGTGTGTCACTGTGTAATGGGCCCTAAATTTCAGTTGGAAACACTATATTACTATCTGTGCGTTAGTATTATGGTGGTGTGCTGACAATATAGAGTGAGGAACTGTAGAGTGGTATACCCGAAGCACATACCCGTGTGTTGACGCAATTCTGTAGCTAACAATGCAAGAATGCTGCAGTCTTTTAGTAAGACGTAAAATACTATGATGCTACAGTACTTACTTTGTTGGTTGGTGAGAGTAGGTTTATTTTAGGGTGTATTTTCAAGGTCACACGCCAGTGGTTTCAGGATACAGGTGGGTACTGGAACTGTCTAAGAAGATGGTAATAAAATACCTTTGTTAATGGCATAGTGATTGCATTTGGAGAATACATTCTTTAAAAGTGTAGAGGGATGTCTTGGCAGGAAGAGTTAGTGTGAGTATAAGTGGATGGTTTACTATATGATAGGTGACTTGGGAACATGAGCATATTTGGGAAGGGGGTAAGTGGGTTAATTGTAAGTGTGTTGTAGACATGCTCTTTAGCTAATTTCTGCATTGGTGTAGGAGTATTTACTTTGAAAATGAATTACTTTTAATTGTAGAAAGGTGAGAAAAAAAGTTTGAAAGCATGTACAGACTGCAAAGGAGAATGTTTTCTTGTGTGCAATTACATTGGCCCTCATTCCGAGTTAGGACTACACCATGGAGTAAATAGCTCCATGGTTGGCAACCATGGAGCTATTTACTCCATGGAATACCGGCATGGTGAATGGAGTAATTACCGGTCCATTCCAAGGTTGGATGGACCGGTAATTCCCCATTCACCATAGCCCTTCCCCATCCCCATTTCTGCCCCCACAGGGCTCAATGGGAATGGGGAAGGAGGTAATTACGGCACCGTAAATTACGGTGCCGTAATTTACTCCAAGGTCACTTTGCGGGTCCCGTAATTTACTCCTGCTAAAAGCAGGAGGTAAAGAGGGACCCGCAAAGGGAACTCGGAATACGGAGGTAAGGGATTACCGCCATCGGTGCCCTTACAGGCGCCGGTAATCCCTTACCTCCAACCTCGGAATGACCCCCATTTACTTTTCTGCATAAATATGCTTGCTACATGAGAGGGGCAATTGTTTTAGTTTAATTTATTTATGCAGATTTATGAATGGTACTGGTGTCAATGCACACATCCATTTTTTTGTTTCTTAAGCAATATTGCAATCTGTCACCTGTAAGTGGCAGGTACCTGGTTGTTATGCAGCAATGCATGTACATGGCTTACTTTGGTAGGATGTATTCACTGATCCTTTTCTGTGCGATTTTTACAAATTTCATAGGTGAGTTAATCGGGGAGAAGGTCATACAATTGACAGAAAGAAAGAAGAGAGTAAGCCCAACTGCTTGCACTCTGCTACCATCTGTTCCAAAAACATGGTAGCCAGAGTACAAGCAGTTGGGAGACCTTCCAGGGGAATAGATCTACGACAACTAAGATGGTATTTTATCCATTACAGGAGAGAAGGTCTGTAATATAATCCGTTGATGGCGTATGCCAAGGTGCTGGGGGTACTTCTAAAGATCGTAGCAGAATTGCGGGACTTTGTTTTTGGAACTTGTGTTGTGCACAGGTGCCACAGGTCACGATGAACTGGACAATGTCCTTTCGCCAAGTTCACCACCAGTAATTTTTCTTTATTTTAGCTAGGGTTTTGGCAATTCCCAAATGGCCTTCTACTAATGAATCATGATCATTAGCGATGATTTGATTATGTAATTTCTTATCCGGGATGTACAATCGTCCTTCGTAGTATTGTAGGTTGTCCACAATTGTATACCAGTCTCCCTTCCCTAGCCATTCCCGTTGCGCTGGTGGACTCATCAAGTGTTGCAGGTGAGATTTTAAGTTGTCTAGAGTGGTGGTTGCTGCAATCATGCCTTAGATTCGTCCTTTAGGGATGATGGCCACAGGGTCTGGTGTAGTGAATGCCTCTTCTCCCTCACTCATGCGAGACAGGGCGTCTGCTTTTCCATTGCGTACTCCGGGTCTATAGGTAATGATAAACTCGTATTCCACAAAGAAGAGAGCCCAGCGGAGTTGTCATGATGATTGCACTTTATCAGTCTTCAGATATTGTAGATTGCGATGATCCGTGACGACGGTGACTGTATGTCTAGCTCCAAGAAGATAATGGGGGCTATTCCGAGATTGGAGGTAAGTACCAGGCTTTACCGGCATGGAGCAAAGAACGTGTCCGATCTGGTCACTGACCGCTAATTGCGGCCCATTACAACTTTGCGGGCACGAGCTTTGCGCCATGCCGGTGAAGCACCTAGCGGCATGCCGCAAAAGGGCCCGAAAAACCTCTTACCGGCATGATGCGCGCCGTACCTGACAATACCGCCATAGAACAAAGTGAAAACAGTGGTGTCCGCAAATAACGGTGGCCGTAAATTACAGTTGCCGTAAATTACGACCACCCTTAAATAACGGAACCGGAAATATCGTCATCGCACAGGAACGGGAAGGAGCGTGGCGGCTATCTTTAAAAACACAATCCATTGCCATCCTCATCAGGCTGCACCCTTGGGAGAATTTTGAACCCTTGAAAAGGCCATCACACCCGGCAGGAATGCCGAAATCCCCAAAGAAGACAGCAGACCGGCTCCGCAAGCAGCGATTCAGTGCGGATGAATTGCAGGCCTTGGTAGACACCCTTGAGGAGCACGCTGACATTGTGTTCAGCGGGGACATGCGTAGAGAGCCAGTGCTCCGGAAAAAGAACATCTGGGCACTTGTGGCCCAGAGGGTGAGCGCAGTCGGCACCACCCCCCACACTCCCAGGGACTGCCGCAAGTGGTTGGATGACCTGCGGTTGAGGGTGCGGAGCATCCTCTCCACCAACCGCAGTCAGGCACAGCAGACCGGAGGGGGCCCAAGTTCCCCAATGAAACTGATGCCATGGGAGGAGACATGTGCTGGACTGATCGGAACGGAAGCCATAGAGGGCATCGGCAACATGGAGTGTGGGGCACCGTCGTCCGCTGATGAAGGTGAGTGTCCAAAGTCAACACTGCCAATGCCAATTACATGATATACACTCCCAAGGGCCAGCCAAGGCACCTTGTCATGGTGCCCCCCCATCCAAATCATGCCGAACCAACTGCCACCCAAGCAAGACCCAAGTGCAAGGTCATAACGCACATCACACATAGTGCACAAACTGCCACATACCATGATGCACACTGTGCAGCTGGGTGCCCAGTGTGCGAGTCAGACTGCACAGTACCAGGCCAGGTTGAGTGACTCCGACACCTGTGTACATATCACACACATGAATAGAAAGTAGTGTTTTTGCATGCCCAAAAGGCCATAAACCCCAAATGACTGAATATGTGAATGTAGCCATTATTGTAATTTGCGTCTCAAATAATCACTCATGCCGTCCCTCTCTTCTACCCCCACAGGCAATGAGCATGACAGTGAGGAGCCCAAGACCTGCTGTCCCTCCACCGCCAGGGGCAAAGGCAGGGTCTGCCGCATAACAGCCAGGAAGGACACACCCACACCGGCTCCTTCAAGGCCCATGGAAGGTGCACCACCCCCATCCCTCCCTGCATCGGTGCTAGGTACATTATCAACCCCAAGGTCCAAGGAGTCCAGCATCACTGGGGAGGTGGCAGCCACGGCCCCCCTGGAAACCGTGAACAGCCCCTTGTCCATCTGTGGAGCATCAGAGGAGGACTCATACCCCACCGTCCACACCCCAGAGCCCAGCAATTACCCACAGGTGTCGTGCAGCGACTCAGGGGAGCCTGACACACCTGGCTGATGTGCATGTGGAGAAGCACAGGAAGACAACAATCCCGTGCCCAGTCCCCCAGCGGAAGCCCTGTCAGGGCATGTAAGCCCAATCCCCTGCAGGGATGACACCCCGTCAACTGATGCACAGCGTGCAGCACAGCTCACTGCCCTCATCACTGAGGTGATGCAAGACAATCGCCAGGGCAGGGTGGAGTGGCTTGAGGAACTAAGGGCGATGCGTCAGGTGGTGACGGACAGAACAAACCGACTTAGCGAAGTCCTCGGATGCATTGCTGATGCCCTTGAGGCTGCGCGTCCTACTCAGCCGGCTCAGCAAGAGGACACCCTCTCAACCAGTCGCTCAACCCCAGCAAGCCCACTGCGACATTCACTACGTTCACAGCGCTGCCGGGACATGCCACACCCGGGCCCCGGGAGCACGGAGTAGTTAGCATAGCTGCCACATGTGACCTTGATGGACACCATGGGATTACTGTCGGGGAGTTGGGGGGAGGAGGGTGGGGTGGTGGAGGGTGTGCTGGGGATTTGGGGGGGAGGGGGAGGGAGGGTGTGTTGGCGAATTGGGGGGAGGGGGTTGGGGTGGTGGAGGGTATGTTTTACACTTATGCACTTTAAATTTCAATACACCGTTTATGTTGCAAAGTCAAACCTGTGTGGACATTCATCATTGAGCATGTGTATTATGATATCTGACAGTATATGGTGTACAATTATCCCCACACACAGTGCCCTATGTCCCCATGTCATAATTGTCCAATCATTGTTTGCCACACGTCATGTCCCTCATGTGCACCAGCACCATGATGCCGTCCTGCCCCTTCCTCCTCCTCCTACACTTCATCATCATCTGGTGTTAGCAGTCCCATGTCAGGGGACAGGGCCACATTCCAAGGGATGCACATTTTGTGCAGCATTACACATGACATGGGGGTCTTGGACACCTTCACATTGCAGTAGATGGGTGCCCCACCAGACCAGCTTATGCAACTCATTTGTGCCGTCTACAAGCCAAGTCCCTGCTTCATAACCATACGTGCACGGGTATGGGCAGTATTGTAGGCCTCCTTGGGCCTGTTCTGTGGGTTTCTGACTGGGGTCCTGAGCCACGGTGTCAAGGGACAGCCACCATCACCTGCATGTGTAGGCAATGAAGGTAAGTGTTTGAACTGTCATGGTGGAGAAATGAACTAGTCTTACATGGCAGCAGGTCATTTATGCCCATACGCATGTCCATGGATGCATTTACTCCATTCCTGGCCCCCCTATGTGTTGTTAATGACTCCAATCAAGCATTCCCACTAAGTCAATGCCTTGTCTGGGATTGCTCAAGGGAAGCCCTTATTTATAGATTTTTATGACAAGTTATAATCTGGATGATGAACCCTTGTATAACGCCCCTCTCTTAGAATCCCCCCTGACCCCACTGAGCCAAGAAGTAAGTTTGTTTTGCAAATTAAAAGATTTATTCGAAAAATTAAACAATAGATATATATCACACTTTTATAATAAATTAATATTTCATATCACACTTGGACATATGACAGTGAGTGATCAACAATGGATGATGTGATACTAGCACACTGGTTTAATTACTTAGGAGTAGTATAGAGGATAAGGTAGCTGAGAATGCCTTATATGGTACAAGGAAATGCAAGGTGGAAAAGAAGCAACACAGGAATAAACTTGATATGATTTCAGCAAAAGGTAATAGAATCACTTTTCCCCTTTTGGCAATCCACCCCCCCTCTATGCAATGTAAGGAGGTGGAAGTAACACCCACAGTCTTCAGGAATACAATCACAGTACAATACAAATTCAGTTCCCCCCTAGCAAGCTTAGAGAGACAGGGATGATTTTAAACACAGGCAAAGAACCTTAAAGGTGGTATGCAAAGAAGGGAAAAATATGCTTAAAATGCTTTTAATTCCCTCTAGACGTTCAGGGTGGGTGATAGCTACTTTAACTTAGTTCAGGATCACTTTAGCAATGCTCTATGAATGACTGTCAGGTTGCAAACGAATTTCAGCAAAGGAAACAAAATATTTTGACATGTGGCTGAAATGAAGCAAAATGTCAAATCGCAGTAATTTAGCCGCGTGCGTCGAGCGCAATTCTGGAGGAAGTATAAAGAGTAGCACCTCTTGTTCGAAAGCTTAGAATCTCAGCTTTAAAATGAAAGTTAAATCTCGCTTCTATCACAAACGGTTCAAGAGATACGGACGATTTTGTGGATGTAGAATTTCAGAAATGAAATTTTAAAGTTTCAGAATGACAGATGACAGTTTTGCAGCTTTAAAGTCACAGAAGGACACACAGTGCTTTGGTGTAGTTCTAGATAGGTTAAAATAGTTTGAATTAGAATATTTTAAACTAAGAGATTGGTTTTGCACAGTTCTCACACTATATTTTGGACAGGAATGCGACTTCGTCACGGATCGGGTCAGGATTGGCTGAGGTTCTCTCGCCACTGGGTACTGGTTCTGCGCACAGCGATCTGGGTCATCTCTCAGAGATCTTGTCTGGGTCTGGTCTCTCTGGATCTCTGGTCTCTCTGGATAATTCTGCCTTCTGGGTCTGCTAGCGGTTCTGGCAAAAGTTCTTGGCAAAGAATTCAAACAGCTTGCCCGGCTGTTGAATAGTTTGCAAATGATTTGGAGGCCTGCTGAAAAAGGATTCAGCTTGTGGATTCAGGCCTCTCTGCTACAAGTTCTGCAGTTAAGTTCTGGTCTCTGGGGATTGATGGATTTGAAGTCTGGAGTCTCCCGGCAGAGCATCCCGCAAGTAAGTGGAAAGTGAATGTCCCTGTCTGGCTTCCAGTGGCTCTGTTTAAGTCTTTAGAAAGTGGGTGTGTGTGTAGCATAACTGCACCTGCCCCTCTCAACTTATCATTGGCCCAGTTCTCCTTTCTCCCTTGATTGGGGGAACTGAGTTGTGAGTCAGAGTGATGAGGTAGGTTTATGGTCAGAGGATCCTCCTCTTGTCAAATTGCACACAAATCTATTTCTGATCCAAATACATACACAGACATTACATGTACAGATTGCATATGACTTAAGGTACATTCTTGTTCAACTCTGATCTTCCTAAGAGCTTGCATTAAAAAATGACAACTTATTTTCGTTTTTAGTTGGTTTACCAATATCGGACGTTTACCAAAAATGGCACACCTGTACACCGCCTTTCTAATCATATTCCAGTAAATTTTAATTTTTCTAGCGTGAACCCCGTGTCTGCAATCTCCATAATTCATGGGGTTTTGCCTCAGAACATGGTACAGAGTTCTAACACCTCTTAAAATGTGCACAGGAAAACATGGTACAGAGTTCTAACACCTCTTAAAATGTGCACAGGAAAATCATGAGAATGATGATGTTATTTATATAATGTTTACAAGTCTGCACTATGAATTATCCATCTTTTTAAAGTTATGCTCTGGCCCGAGGGGTGTGGTTTCCAAAGCACATGGTGGAATTTCTGGTTTATCCACTTCCCCCAAGCTCAGCTTGCTCACAGATGCAGTGCCCCTCCCTGTTTCCTTCCAAGAGGAAGCCATTTACAACCCCCCGTAATTTAACATTTGCCTCGGCCAAGGACAGTGCTTTGTTTAGTTTCCTGCAGTCCCCAGGGGCCACTCACCTAATTAAATCAGAGAGGTGTCATCTCCTTTTGGCAGGGGCAGCAGAATGCAGCCAGGCCTGGGAACACAGCTGCTGATCAAGTTTCAACTCCTGTCGGGGGTAGTTGCCGGGCAGAATTCACTCTCTTCAAGCCAGGCTTCAGCCAAATGTCACTTTGGTTCCCAGTTTTCTACATTCAAACCAAACTTGCAATTTTTACACATGCAGCTAGAACATTGATTCTAAGTTCAAAACTATGACATTTAAACAATTGCAACCTATGTGACACTCAACAGTAGGTCACTCATTTATTTTAAACATTTTGATTTTAGTGGCTTTAAGTCCAATTTCACTTCAACTGCTGACATCCACAGCTCAGCCAGTTTCATTATGAACATTAATTTGGGCTCTTTCTCTTTCCAGGTTTTGTATGCACACAAGTCTACCTTCTGCCAAATGTCTGCTGGTGTTCATTGAGATTTTTGAATATCTTGCAATGTTTAAAATAGGCATTTTTAGCTTGCATGTCAGAGAAACAAAGGTGATTTCAAAGTGCTTTTTTTTAGCCACCGGCACTGCTGTTTTTCCCTTGGCACACATTTCACTCATGGCACTCCTGGCCCCTCACGCTCACACTGGTGGGTGGCAGGTCAGGCGACCATTTTGTTGTGCACAAAGACTGCGCAGTTCTCCAGAATTCTGGCGCAAATGTGGGCTTTTCCGCCCTCTTGGATTTCCTAAGCCCACAGCACCAAGTGTTGCAGCATAATAGTCCAAACGTGGGTCATGACACCCAACAAGCCCCCCCACCCGACTGCGCTTTCATTTCGAGTCGAGGGGGAGTCGGGTGCAAAGGATGTTTTGATCCACGAGCTGGTATGTCCGCATCCTCTTCTTCCAATTCCGCAGATGGCACAGTTCAGCATCTTTTCCTCCATCCGGTTGGATCGATCGGTTTTCCTCGCCTGTCCTGATGGGAATTTTGGGCGGTACCCCAGGCCCCTCGGATCTTTTCTCCCGGTCTCCAGGTCGTCTGCGTGGTCAGTCTCTGGGTTTCATCTCTCCTAGGATGATAAAGCAAAGCGGCAATACACATTTCCAGACATTTTACCACCACTATTAATGGTTGTCATGATGCCTGCCTCCAAGGAGCCAAACCAGGCCCGGCACCCTCAGAGACAGACACCATGCATTCAAGGGAAGTCCCAGCAGCCCCAGATGGGGGCCCTTTGGACTCAGTCCTGGCGCCGTTGGCGTCAGGCTCATAGGGGACATCAGTCCTGGCGCCATCGGCGCCAGGCTCATACAGATGTAGGTTGGGAGTAGTGCTTGGTGTAAACTTACCTGTGCAGACCAAGCTGCAACTTCCAAGACTGGAAGGAACTATTTTTCTAGGGACTACTTGATCTCTAGGGTGTGACCGGTGGAGGAATACATATTTCTGGGGGAAGAATACATACCTGGAACTACTTGAAAGGCTATTTAAGCCACACCCAAGCAGCAGACCACGCTTCGCGTTGTTCTGCACTTAGCAGCTGGACGCTCACCGTGCCTGCTCCTGCCTTGGTCCTCCATCACGCCTGCCAGCATCCTGGAAACACCTAAAGAAGAAAAGGGAAGAGAACAGGTGAAAACAAGAACCTTATCTGATACATTTGCACTCCGGATTCTGCACGCCGACGATCCTGCAAAGAAGGCAAACATTTTAAACGCGCATCGCGTTGTGCGCAGCACGCTGCATTTCACTCACCTGCACGTGGCGTTTTCGAGTCCTGCGACGTCCATCCGGAGCTTCCACCGCCATCCAGCACCTATTGGAAGGAAGGAGAAAGAGAGGTAAGAAGGGAAACACAAATCTAAGTAGAACTTACCCGTGGTTCAATTCCCTCTCCGCCTTCGGGTTTGTGCCATACCTTCGGCATCTCAGCACCCCGGCCCCTAAGGGGAAAAGAAACAGACATTGTATTAGTGAGAGCATGTGATAACATTAGCAATACGCTCACTCAAGACTTACCCATTTGCAAGAGGGACACAGAAGCTCTTTTCGGGTCGGCGCCTTACCTCCGGCATTGCCGTACACCAGCCCCTATGGGGAAAAAGACATTGGACATTAAAGGAGATACTTAAAACTGCAAAGGAATCTCTCATCGGAATTCTTACCAGAATTTGGCTTCATTCAAATCGCCTGCAGCCCGGAATCTTCTCCAGCACCTGCGAAAGAAAAGAACAGATGAGTGAATATAAACCCAAACTTGCCATAAACATTTGCGGTACGACGGGAATTGACAAACTAGTTTAAACTCATCAATCCAGTGAAGTAACTGGAATCACAACGCGCCCCTGCATCAGAAGCAGGATGGAGAGCTCATCATTTTCGTCCCTAAGGTGAGTCTTCGCAGGGAATCCCAAAAGGGTTTCACGGAGGGAGAGATGGGAAGTGGGAGGTCGGAACATCACCCGCAGACTATTAACCCTTCCTTTTCACACACAGTGGGATATTCCTCCGAGCCAGAAAAGCCAGGTTGGGGAATCCAGTCCAGTCCATCTTCCGGGTCTTACGCATCTCTGCAGAAGAGGTCCCAGCAGTCCCAGCCACGCCCGCGCCTCTGTGGGAGCCAGGTGAGCATTACAGAACGCGAAGCCAACCCATAATTTCCCATCCAGGCACCATGGAGACTTCCGAGACAGACCAACTGGCCCAATTATTGGGGGAATTACGGGCAGAAGTGCATGCCGCCCCCCAGGAAACTAACGTCCTTAGAAGGGAACTAATCTTATCCAAAGAACGAACTGATGATTTGGCTAAACAGCTTTTGCAGAGTCAGGCAGGACAAACGCCTTTACCCGGCTCCGGGATGAATTCCACTCCAATGGTTTCAACCAACCCGGTGCAAATTAACCTGCCAGGAAATATACCTCTGGCCCCCCTGAGCGTTTTACTGGGGATCCCAAGAAATACACCGTTTTCATGAATCAATGTCGTTTACATTTCATATGCAGACCTGGGGCCTTCCCTAATGACCAAACCAAGGTGACTTTTGTGCTATCTTATCTCAGCGGCAGTGCTGCCGATTGGTCGATTCCGTTGGTAAATCAAGACGATCCAATCCTTCAGGACTTTCAAGGCTTCCAGGCAAGCATGGAAAGATTATTCGCTCGACACGCTCAGGGTGAGGCCTTGGATAACGAACTTCTGTCCTTGTGGCAAGGAAACCAAGATCTCCTATCTTATATAGCCACATTTAACAGATTGGTCGTAGAGAATGGGTGGCCTGAGAATAAAAGAATTACATTATTCCACCGAGGTCTGCGTGGAGAACTAAAAGACGTTCTTGCTCAAATAGTGAACCCGCCTCAACTCTGCGCAGAATACATTGACTTAGTGGTCCAACTTGATCATAGACTCCAGAATAGAAAAGCGGATCGGTCCGGATTTGAAACCCGAGTTCTGATCAAAACCCACACAAGCCCCAAGGGTACCGACGCTTCAGAGCCAATGCAAATCGGGGGAGTTAAAGGACCACTAACTCAGAAAGAACGAGAAAGAAGAATACAAAAACAATTATGTCTTTACTGTGGAGCTTCTGGACACTTCCTGCGCGATTGCCCGGTAAAACCACCTAAGAAGGTGGTTGGAGCCACAGACAGTAATCTTCCAGAACCTGATTCGGGAAACGACCAAGCCCGACAAGCGTAGAGGTCCGCTTGCCGAGCGTGAAGACAGACTCTTTGACCTCGCATTTCATCATGCCTAAGGTCCTCATAGATCCAAAACAGCCTCAACGGTTGCACGGAATAAAACCCTACCTCGACAGTGGGGCTATTGGAAATTATGTTGACCTTGAATTGGCTTCCAGGATTGGTCTCCCTCTCCGTCCAAAAACCACCAAGGATGTCATTACCACGGTTGATGGAACCGAAAATTGCCTCCGGGCCGGTAACACACTCTACCACGGAAATGACACTGGTTGGCCAAGATGGCCATCGGGAAACCATAGTGTTTGACGTAATCAAGGCTCCACAATTTCAGGTAATCTTAGGGATCCCTTGGTTAGAAACACATAATCCTCGAATTGACTGGCGAGCAAAGAGCATAACCTTCCCTGATTGTGCACAAAAGTGTTATCCAGGAAATCCACAGATGGGTCTAGCCTCAGTAACCTCCACAACAGTACCATTACCTTTTGAGTATCAAGACTTTCAAGACATCTTCCAAAAGGAACAGGCCAACACCTTACCTCCTCACCGGCCATATGATTGTCAGATCGACCTGGTACCCAATGCTCAACCGCCTTGTAGTAGAATCTAAGCCCTTACTGAACCGGAGAACCTTCATTTGCGACAGTATTTGGATCAGTACCTTGCCAATGGTTTTATTCGCCCGTCAAAGTCACCTGCTTCCTCAGCTCTATTCTTCGTACCGAAAAAATAAGGCGACTTTAGAACTTGCATTGACTACCGTGCCTTAAATCAGATAACGGTCAAGAATCGTTATCCTCTGCCCTTGATCCTTGAGCTCCTTGACCAGGTAAAAGATGCTTGTATCTATACTAAGTTAGATTTAAGGGGAGCTTACCACCTGGTGCGCGTCAGAGAAGGCGACGAATGGAAAACTACCTTCCGCACCAAATATGGACTCTTTGAGTACCAGGTAATGCCTTTCGGGTTGTGCAACGCACCTGCTGCCTTTCAATATTTTATGAATGACGTTTTTCGAGAACTCAGCGATGTCTGTGTCATTGTATATATTGACGACATCCTGGTGTACTCCTCCTCAGAATCCGATCACCGAAAATATGTTAGAACTGTCTTGGAGAAACTGCGCCAGCACAAACTGTTTGCAAAACTTGAAAAATGCCTTTTTCATGTTACGGAAGTTGAGTTTCTCTGATTCGTCCTAACACCTAAAGGAGTCCGAATGGACTCACGGAAAGTGGATGCGATCCTCAAATGGCCGTCTCCTAGTTCTGTGAAAGGAGTTCAAAGTATGCTAGGTTTTGCCAATTTTTACAGAAGGTTTATACCGGAATTTTCTCAAGTGGTTCAACCCATCACGGCGCTCCTACGAAAAAACAGACGCTTCGAGTGGCCTAAGGAGGCAGAACAAGCCTTTCAGGAACTAAAAACCAAATTCACCTCCGCACCTGTGTTAAAACATCCTCGTCCGGACCTCCCTTACGTTGTGGAAACCGACGCTTCTAGTTTAGCCATGGGGGCTGTCCTTTCTCAAAGGGATCCAGTTTCAAATCAACTACATCCCGTAGCCTTTTGGTCCAGGAAATTCTCGGCTCCTGAAGTGAACTACGGAATCACAGACAAGAAACTGTTGGCTATTAAGTCAGCTTTCAAAGCTTGGCGTCACTACCTGCTCGGCGCAAGACACACCGTTACAGTGATTACAGATCACAGGAACTTGCAATACTTGAAAACGGCCAAAGCTCAATCTTCTCGTCAACTCCGTTGGGCTCTGTTCTTTGCAGAATTTGACTTTATAATCACATATCGCCCGGGTTGCAAGAATGGCAAGGCAGACGCTCTATCTCGAATTGGAATGGGTGACATTGCCTCAAGTCTAGAGCCAGTTCCGATTATTCCCCAACAGAGGATTTTGGGTGTAATCTCTTCTCAAACTATTGAGGATGTTCAAGGTAGAGTTAAATTGCTTTTTGACGCTACAGCTTTACAAGAATGGAGCCAGAAAGGCTCAAACTATTCCATTAATAATGATTTACCCTATTTCCAAGGGCGGTTATTTCTGCCTCACAAGGAATTGCAAGAACTCGTTATAGCACATTATCATGATACACTAATGGAAGGACACCAGGGCATCGCTAAAACAGAGGAAAAGATCAAACGGCATTTCTGGTGGCCATCCTGGCGAAAGGATATTAAATCCTTTGTGATGACCTGCGGAGTGTGCGCCCAAAATAAAAGTCAGAAGCAAAAACCAGCCGGTACTTTACGGCCCCTGGACATCCCTCCGGCACCGTGGCACACCTTATCGATGGACTTTATAACTGACCTGCCTCCTAGTCATGGGTATAATACTATCCTGGTGATTGTAGACCTCTTCTCCAAGATGGCTCATTTTATCCCATTGAAGGGGTTGCCTTCAGCCCCCACCTTAGCAAAGGAATTTCTTGAAAATGTTGTTCGTTTACATGGCTTCCCGTCCATATTGGTTTCTGATCGGGGAAGTCAATTTATTTCTCATTTCTGGAAAAGGTGTTGCCAAATGGCCCAAGTTGATGTGCGATTATCCACCAGCCACCATCCTCAAACCGATGGTCAAACCGAAAGAACAAACCAGACCCTGGAACAGTATCTGCGGTGTATGTTACCTCAATCTGAGGGTAATTGGAAGGACATTCTATGGATTGCCGAGTACGCGTACAACAATTCTGTGCATTCTGGAACGGGTCAGACTCCTTTCTATACCCTATTCGGCCATCATCCCAGGACTTCGGATCTTGAATCCCCTCAAAGCCTTGAAATGCCCGCCGTGGATCATTTACATGCCACAATAACCCAAGCCTTCAAGGAAGCAAAGACTCATTTACAACAAGCCAAAGAAAGGTACAAGGAAAATGCTGATTTACATCAAAGTAAAGTACATCCTTACAAAGTAGGAGACCAAGTGTGGCTTGCAACTAGACATTTACCGCTTAAAGGTCCACAAACTTTTAACCCAAGATATATAGGGCCTTATCCAATCAAAGCTATCATTAACCCGGTAGCCTTCAAACTCGATCTGCCACCTAATATGCGAATCCATCCCGTTTTTCACGTATCACTGTTGAAACCAGTACCACCCGGAACCAGGTTATGCAAACCACCAGAACCAATTCCAATAGATGGGGAATTGGAATTCGAAGTTAAGGACATATTGGATTCTAAGATGTCCAAGTCAAAACCCTTTTATCTGATTGATTGGAAAGGATATGGACCTCAGGAAAGATCTTGGGAACCAAGTGAGAATGTACATGCACCTCGACTAATACGGAATTTTCACCGGAAGTTCCCAAATAAACCGAAGCCTCCAGGTTGGACACCCTTGGGAGGGGCCTTGGGGGAAGGTACTGTCATGATGCCTGCCTCCAAGGAGCCAAACCTGGCCCGGCACCCTCAGAGACAGACACCATGCATTCAAGGGAAGTCCCAGCAGCCCCAGATGGGGGCCCTTTGGACTCAGTCCTGGCGCCGTTGGCGTCAGGCTCATAGGGGACATCAGTCCTGGCGCCACTGGCACCAGGCTCATACAGAAGTAGGTTGGGAGTAGTGCTTGGTGTAAACTTACCTGTGCAGACCATGCTGCAAATTCCAAGACTGGAAGGAACTATTTTTCTAGGGACTACTTGATCTCTAGGGTGTGACCGTTGGAGAATACATATTTCTGGGGGAAGAATACATACCTGGAACTACTTGAAAGGCTATTTAAGCCACACCCAAGCAGCAGACCACGCTTCGCGTTGTTCTGCACTTAGCAGCTGGACGCTCACCATGCCTGCTCCTGCCTTGGTCCTCCATCACGCCTGCCAGCATCCTGGAAACACCTAAAGAAGAAAAGGGAAGAGAACAGGTGAAAACAAGAACCTTACCTGATACATCTGCACTCCGGATTCTGCACGCCGACGATCCTGCAAAGAAGGCAAACATTTTAAACGTGCATCGCGTTGCGCGCAGCACGCTGCATTTCACTAACCTGCACGTGGCGATTTTGAGTCCTGCGACGTCCATCTGGAGCTTCCACTGCCATCCAGCACCTATTGGAAGGAAGGAGAAAGAGAGGTGAGAAGGGAAACACGAATCTAAGTAGAACTTACCTGTGGTTCAATTCCCTCTCCGCCTTCGGGTTTGTGCCATACCTTCGGCATCTCAGCACCCCGGCCCCTGAGGGGAAAAGAAACATACATTGTATTAGTGAGAGCATGTGAGAACATTAGCAATACGCTCACTCAAGACTTACCCATTTGCAAGAGAGACACAGCAGCTCTTTTCAGGTCGGCGCCTTACCTCCGGCATTGCCGTACCCCGGCCCCTATGGGGAAAAAGACATTGGACATTAAAGGAGATACTTAAAACTGCAAAGGAATCTCTCATCGGAATTCTTACCAGAATTTGGCTTCATCCAAATCGCCTGCAGCCCGGAATCTTCTCCAGCACCTGCAAAAGAAAAGAACAGATGAGTGAATATAAACCCAAACTTGCCATAAACATTTGCGGTACGAAGGGAATGGACAAACTAGTTTAAACTCATCAATCCAGTGAAGTAACTGGAATCACAACGCGCCCATGCATCAGAAGCAGAATCATTTTGGTCCCTAAGGTGAGTCTTCGCAGGGAATCCCAAAAGGGTTTCACGGAGGGAGAGAAGGAAAGTGGGAGGTCGGAACATCACCCGCAGACTATTAACCCTTCCATTTCACACACAGTGGGATATTCCTCTGAGCCAGAAAAGCCAGGTTGGGGAATCCAGTCCAGTCCATCTTCCGGGTCTTACGCATCTCTGCAGAAGAGGTCACAGCAGTCCCAGCCACTCCCGCGCCTCCGTGGGAGCCAGGTGAGCGTTACAATGGTGTGGCGAACATATACATTTTATACATCCGATACATTTTTCAGTCTTATTTTAAAAAACAAGATATAACAGGAAACATTTTCATACCAGAATCATAATATTTTAGAGACTATATGTGGGATATTTTAGGGTTGGAACTGAATTACTCTGGAGCGGCCCCCTCTGGGATTCCAGAGGATTCCTCCAGTTGCTGCGATTGTGTGCCTGGGATGGCAACACTTTACCTGATTTATATGTACCCACTTGTCTTCACCTTCCGCCAGACTACCTTTGGGGATGCGGATCTTATAAGCTACTGGGGAGATTTTGTCTATAATTTGAAAGGGTCCCTTCCATGTAGGCAAACATTTTCGCTGTTTGGCATGGTTTCTTTGGAAATTGTATAGATAGACCCGGTCTCCCACATTATATTCCTTCCTGGTGGTCTTCAGGTCGTAGTGGGTCTTCATGCTATCAGCTGATCTTTCTAGATTCCGCTGAGCATAGGCAAAAGCATGTTGAAGGTGTTTCCTTAAATTCTCCACATACTCATGAGTTGTGGAGGCATTTATCAACGTCTGTTCTTGGGTCCTGTAGAGCAAATGCTGGGGAAGCACCATCTTGCGTCCAGTCATCAGCTCAAATGGTGACATTTTAGTTGCAGATGATGGGGTAGATCTGATGGCCATTAGGACCAGAGGTAATCAGATATCCCAACTTGGCCCAGAATCTGCCACAAACCTTTTTAATATGCTCACAATGGTCCGGTTGTAGCGTTCTACTGCCCCAGAAGAAGCTGGCCGGTAAGTAATATGTAGCTACCTTTTGTCCCCCAGTATCTCCCACATCTTTGTCATCACTTCACTAGTGAAGTGGCTACCTCTGTCTGCCTCAATCCTTTGAGGTAGACCAAACGGGAAAACATGTGGTTAATCATCAGGACAGCTGCTGTTTCTGGCTTGCAGTTTGGGGCTGGGAGACATTCCACCCACTTGGTAAACAAGCATGTGACCGTCAACATGTACTTGTTTCCTCTAGATGAGCGAATCACAGGGCCTACGAAGTCGATTTGCAAATCTGACTATGGCAGTGTCATCCCCCTCTTTTGTAGAGGCGCACGTTGTGTGAGGGATGATGGCTGAAATTGTGCACACACCAGACACCCCTTCAAGTATTGGTCGAGGTCCTGCCCCATGTGTGGCCAGTATGCAACCTCTCTTAAGATCTGAAGTGTTGTGTGAAACCCCCTATGACTGGCTGTGGCCGCATCATGGGCGTGACTTAACATCAGGCTTCGGAATGAGGTAGGGACCACCCACTGATCATGGCCAGCTTGGGATTTCCTTACCAACAAACCGTCTTGGATTCGGAACATTTTTGGACATTTCATCAACACTCTAAGGTCCTCCTTCCCAATGTAATCGGTATCCGTCAGGGGAAAGTTATCAGGGTCCTCAATGTGTTGGTAAAACTTACCAATGATTGGATCCCCCTTATGAGCCATAATTAAATCAGCATCAGGGGTCTCCTTACTCCATTGTGCAGTTGAAAGATCATTGTGAGCATTTGTCTGGGACCTAGTGATAGCCGTGACCTGGATTTCCCCCAACAGGGACTCTATTTCTATTAGATCCCCTTGGATGGCTCCGGTTTTGGCCAGCTGATCAGCCAAGTAATTTCCAGTTTTGTCTGGTCCCTCTACTTTGGAATGACCCTTGATCTTTTTCCAGTAGATGGTCATCCCATTCGAGGTGACCAGGTCATCAATGTTTTGGATTAACTTCCCATGTTTCAAGGGTTTTTTATTAGCACATAACATGCCTCTGGTTTTCCAATTTACCAGGTGCTACACGAACCCGTTCCGTACATAATCCGAATCCGTGATTATGACCAGTTCGTGGAGTTGATGTTGGACAGCAGTGAGGATGGCTTGATGCACAGCCATCAACTCTGCCACCTGACTACTTCGGGGACCAATTTTGTACCCAGCAGAGGGTTCTGGAGACTCATTCACCCATGCATTCCCTACGCCGGCCACCAGTTCTTTTTCCCCGTTGTTGTCAACATGGTAAGAGCATCCATCCACATAGACAGTGGGCATACCCTCACACTTGCCTTCTTCAAAGACTTTGTGGGGGGAATTAAGGTATGCCTCCATGTTGTACTTGATTTTTAGACTTTTGTCCTCAAGACAGTTTTCTCTGGCACAATCATGCAAGTCAGCCAGACCTTGCGCGAGGTGACTCTTCTTGTTTTGGCCATATCTGACCTCCACAGAATAGCCTTGCATTGACAGAATCCAGGAAGTAATTCGGGAATTACTCACATTTCCGGCCCGGATTCTGTCACTTTGGAGATATTGTAGAGGCTGGTGTGGAGTCTCCACTATGATGTGTTCCCCCTGGATGAACAGGCGGTAATTCTTCAATGCCCACACCGTTGCCAGGAGTGCCTTCTCACAATCGTTGAATTTTTCCTCCACAGAGGATAAAGTTTTGCTCGCATAGGAGATTACTTTATTGACCCTGTCATGCTTTTGTTATAATACTGCCGTCAAGCACGTATTAGAGAAGCCTGTCTCCAGGAACAACTCCTTGTTTCTGACAGGGTAAGCTAGGCAAGGCGCCTGTAAGAGGCTTCTTTTGAGCTGTCTTACTGCCTCGGATTGTTCTGGGCCCCATTCCCACTTGACCACCCCCCTTCAAAAGATGAATCAGGGGTCTAGTGATCTCTGCGTAGCCCTCAATTAACTTTCTGCTGTAATTAGTCAGTCCAAGGAGGCTCCTTAGTTCCCGCAGAGTTGTGGGGTCTTTTAGTTTCTGAAGTGCTTCCACTTTCTTTTCCTGGGGACAGAGACCCTGAGGAGTAATCTCATGCCCCAAGAAATTAACACGGGTTCTACACCACTTGCTTTCTGAAAGGAACGTTTTGCTCCGGCGGCCCTCAACTGTGTCAGAACATAACGGATCTCCGCTATGTGTTCCTCCACAGATGAACTTTTGATGAGGACATCTTCTACAAAAGCCAGGTAACTCCGCGCACCCAGGTCGGGCATGGCCTTGTGTCGGAAAATGTTGAATTCATTGCCGGAGTTGAGGTATCCGAAGGAAGTCCGGGTCCATGTGTACTGCTGGCCCCCAAAGGTAAAAGCCAGTTTGTATTGGTGCTCCCTACTGACAGGCACGGTCAAGTATCTATTGGTCAGGTCTATTGCAGTGAATTCCTGTGAACCCTGAATTTGGGCCAGCCCTTGGTCAATGTAGGGCAGAGGCCATCGGGAAGTATGGACCCGTTTGTTGAACTCCCTAAGGTCGGCACAGAGTCTGCACTGGCCGTTTGGCTTCAATATTCCCAGCACCGGATTATTGAAGTTGCTGTGTACTGTACCGATTATTCCTCGGGACTCAAGGTTCTTAATTATTTCAGTCAGGGACTCCATGGATTCGAGAGGCAAACGATATTGCTTCACAAACACTGGAGTCATTCCAGGGTCCGTGGGAATTGTTGTTGTGTGGATGTCGGTGCGACCACAGTCATATGAGTCTGCCGCAAAGAGATCTTGGAAATCCAAGAAAACTTGTTTCAACTTTTGCTTCTGTTCCAGAGTCACGCAGGCATCAGGTAGGTTGACTCTCTTTTCCACCATCTGCCTGAAGCCTGGAAAGACTTCTGGTTTTGCTATCTCAGCAGCCTCCTCCAGCTGGGTGGAGAAGTCCCTGGTAAGAGTGCTGATTTGGACTGCAAGCTTCAGGTGGGAAAGGCAACCCTCATGGACCTGCAAAATCAACTCATCCCGTCTGAAGTCACAAGTCACGTCTTCCTTACCATAAGAACAAGAAGTGTACACCAGGAAGTTCCCCCCATGCTGGGTAAAGATCCTGTCTGGTGTTGTATTGTCATCACTGTCACTGTCAAGACAGTCCTTGGGGATTGGTCCTAACAGTTCATTTCCTAAATCGATGGAGAAATGTCGGTCATCAACCGCCATTCCAATAATGGTGCCTGCGTCTAGAGTAATACTCTTTAAGTCGCTGTTATCCACCTCTATTGGAATGGTGTCATGTTCTATGTTGACTAATGGTGTTGGGTTTACCCCCAACCCTTGCTGTTGGAGAGAAGCATTTAGATGTATATAAGCATCAGGGTTTTTCAATTTTTGTCCTCTTTTAACTTTCACTTCCAGGGAGAATTGTCGGGTCCTTTCTGGGATGGTGACTTCCTCTTTAATCTGAATTTCAACTGCATAAGGTAGCAATTGAGCTGACCTAAATGCTTTTTCTGGATCATCAAAGCCCATGGGATTATCCGCTAATCGGGACCAAGCTTTGAAGTTTATTAGGTCCAAACTAATGGCAAAGCGATTGAGAATGTCACTGCCTAAGTAAAATGCGGCAGTGACGTCTCGCACGACCCAACAATTATGGACTATGCTCTTGTTGCCAATGGAGATTTTGAGCATACACCTGCTTGGCATGAGATGTTTCGAATTGGGTGTTTCCAGATCCATTTCCCATTTGTCTATCAGTTTGAATGTGGGAATGGCTGGATCTTTTGGGAGTTGGCGGAACATGGCTTCGCTGATGAAGCTCTTACCGTTGTTCACACACACTCGAGTGAGAACAGAGTCCTTCCCATCATTTAACTGAACAGGGATGAACAACTGCTCTCCAATTTGCTGAATATCAGCCAGGCTCTGAGCTGATTTCACATCTTTCTGGACTATAGGAGTGGGAGTGTCTGATTGTGGATTGGTAAAGAATTTCAGAGTGTTTCCTTCCAGTGTGGAATACCACCTTAAACTGGAAGGTAGGTTGATTTTCAGAAATAGAGAGGACCCCCCATCACCAGTCTGTTGTCCTACTGCTATTACTGTCACGTCTGAAATTTGGTTGTTCTGGAAGTGAAATTCTACTAGGTCAGATTTTTGTTCAACCATGTGGCACGTGCCATTTAAACTAACATGGTTGACACTCTGCTTTAATTTTATTGGTCGGCTAGTCTGGGTCCAGAGGACCTTGTTTACACAATCTATTAGGGGTGACAACCTTCTCAGGAGGTCATTCCCTAGTAAACAAGGGGTGCCCTCTGGAGTCACTACTATGACCGGGTGTTTCACCTTGTGTCGCCCAATTTTGATGTCCAAATCCGCAGTCCCCTCAATGGGAATTTCGTTCTCGTCAAAGTTCTGGAGTTGTCCAGGAAGAGAGGTGAGAGGAATACGGTAATTCTCCCCCCTTCCTGCATTTAGTTCACCAAAGGCCCTTTTGGACAGAAGGGTAGCTTGGGATCCCGCGTCCACCAGTGCCAAAATCGTACCCTGCCCCTGTACTTGTACCGGGGCATAGTATCTTCCCTCCTTCTCCTCAGGGGGCACAGATAATGCACATTTTTGGACAACTGGTGGGCTAATTTTCTGGTTTTGGACATTGCATGAGAAGAGATTTGGGCAGAATTCTGTGGAGAGTCTGGGGAATCTGAAAGAAAAAGTTGGCAGCTGGAAATGGTTTTGGGTTCTGGGCCGCTCCCCCCTTTTTGGAGGCAGTCATCAGGATGGGTTTGACCCATGGGATTTTGGTATTGTTGGTTCTGGGATAGAATGATGGGCGGCGACAGCTCAATCCCCACATCTACCCAGTCTATTGATTCGGTTTTAGGTTCCCCTGGTTCCGGTTCTGGCCCGCCCCTGCTATTTTTGGAGGCAGTCACCAGGATGGGTTTGAACCAGGGGTTTTTGGTATTGTTGGTTCTGGGATAGAATGATGGGCGGCGACAGCTCAATCCCCACATCTACCCAGGATCCTCTGAGGATCCCTCTCCATCAAATTGGAAGATATGTACCTCCTCCTCAAAGTGGGTCTGTTTGGGTACTTTGTTTCTTCTACCCCCCCTCTGCTCCTTGGGTGGCAGACCTCCAGGGGTAAGAGATTTTGTTTCCGGTTCCTGGTTTTCCAGGGGCTGTTTACAAGTTGGGAAGGAAGCTTCCTCCAAGGCTTTACACCCCCTTTCCCCTTGTGTCTCCTCCCTGGGAACCGGTGGGTTATCGGTGTGCTGCCCCCGTCATTGTTCTGGAGAACCATGCCCAGAGTTTGGGGCATTCTGTGGTGGCATGCTCATCTGAGGGGTCTGTTGAGCCCTCAGTATGTGACCCAGATCCCGTGCCATATTTTGGACCTGGCGCTCAAGTTGGGAAACCCGCTCAGGCTGATACGGGGTTCTGCTTTCTCCCCTGGGCTGATCCCAGGAAGGGTAGCTATCCCTTCTCTGGTAATACCCTGGGTTGGGAAGATTTGGGTACCCCTCCACCCTTGGCCTCCCCTCTCCCGGCTTAGGTTGTCTGGGCTCAGGGAATTGGGGAAAGAAGGATGGATGGTTTTGGGGTTGGAAATCGGGTGGATACCTGGGAAAAAAGTTCTGCCCAGTATTTGGGGAATTTCTGCCCTCCTGTGGGAAGTTAGGAGGGAAGTTCCCTGGGTCAGGTGCTTGGCTGGATCCCCCCCTGGAGGAGTCCACACATAACCCAGGATTGGTCTGTTTCCCCTGTAGCGGGGACTTACATAGTCAGGGGAGCGAGGGACCCCATTCGTGGGATTACCTCCTTGACTCCCTGTCTGTGACTGGCCCGAGGGCCTTCTGGGCTGTGAATTGTTCGGTGCAGGCAGGTTTTTAGGCCCCGCCATCTCCAAATCTAAAACGGAGACAACCTTTACCTCTGCCACCTTGGCAGCAGCAGGGGTGCTGTTGGTTTTGGGGTTTTTGGGCTGATTCTTATTTTCCACCGGTTTCTGCACCTCATAGATGCGGGTGGCTTGCTCAATGACCCAGTCTAAAGATCTTTTCTCAGGAAAATCTCTCACGACCTGGGTCATTATGTATTTGGGGAGAGCATGGAAAAATGTGTTGATGAATTCTCTGCTGTCCCTGCGCACCCTTCTGGTGGTCTGCGCAAAGGCACGCTTCAATTCTTGCACAAATTCTTGTGGGGCCTGATCCTCCCCACATTGCAAATTGTAGGCTGCCTTGCGAGCCTCTTGGGGATTCCGGTGAACAGAAAAATGTTTCAAGATGGCCGCCCTATATGTGGACCATCTTGAATGGTTTTGGTCCTCCAGCCCTGCAAAGAAACTGGAGTATTCTGGGGAGAATGTCCATTTGACATACTGAATGCAGCTACTGCTGTCCTTCAAATGGAATGTCTCCATCATTTGCTCATAGAGCTCCAAGTGTTCCCAAACAGAATACTTGGTTTTCTTGTGATAAGACGTGATGACACTCCTTATTGCCTTGATCTGCTTTAAGGGATCCTCTGACTCAGAAGCACTGCTCTCAGTGGTGCCTGTCTGATCTTCCAGGCTCTCCCGGATTCTGCGAGCCTGGGAATGGCTGGCAGAATGTGGGGACCTGGTCTCCTGTGTCCTGGGCCGCTCAGAGGAGTCTTCGGATCCCTCCTTGCTGCCAGGATTTGATGGGTACCCCCCCACTGACCTAATTGGGCAGAGGTTTTTAGGATGCCCTTAGTGGGTCTACTTTCCTGGGGTTCCCCACTAAATTGCACTGTGCTTAGGTGCCCATACCCGGATGCCCGCCCATCCATTCCTGGGAGGTACTGGCCTATGAACCCCATACTTTTGGCTGGATAGTAATCTGCCCTCCCTGTGGCCCTGTGCTCATGTGCGCCAGGGGACATGGGGGTGGCAGAGTCCAAGGACTGGGAGAGATGAAGGCCTCTGGTACTAGGGCTCCTGAGGTTATGCTCAGGTGTTTCCCTTTCCCAGCGAACTTCATCTCTATCAGCCCCTGCTCCCTGTTGCAATACAAGAGCCTGCGCTTTCAGTTCCTCAGTTAAGCCCTTACTAGACTCTATCAGTCTCTCCTGCATGGCTACCTGTTGCTGGAGCCTATCATTGTGCTGACAGAGAGCCTCATTCTCTCTCTGTGCCTCCTGATTGGTCCTGGAATACTGGGCCAGTCTTTGCTGCATGAGGGTTACCTCCTGAGTCCCATCCCTACTGGCCTGTTCCTTTCTTGCCAGAACATCTTCCACCCTCCTGGTGTGCTCTAACAAGTTCTGATGCTCTTTTCGGAGGTCACCCAGCTCCTGGAGGGCCAGGTGATTTCCTTCAATTATTTCTTTTAATTGGCAGACTTCCTGGCCTAAGGTGTCCCTTTCCTGACTAATAGCCTGCATCTGTGACGCCAGGTCGTCCCTCTGCCTTTGAAAGGCACCAGCTTTCTGGCGTTCTTGATCAAACTCTGCCTGGGTATCCAGGTCTTTCAAAATCTATTTATTGCTTTCCTCTTTCTCTCTGTCTAGTCAGATTTGCAGGGTGGCTACCTGCTCTGTGCATGCCCTGTTAAAGTCTAATTGTTGCTCCAGCTTTTTCAGGCTCTGCAGTAGGGAGTCCAAACCTTCTTGGTACTCATTCTGCAAGGCCAGAAATCTGGTATCCTGGTCAGCCTTTTCCTGTTGCAGGATATCCATATCCTCCTTTATTTTACTAATGTACGGCCTACTATCATTTTCTGACTCCTAGCTCCTCTGCAGCCTCTGCTCAGAAGAGACCAGGTCAGATTGGGCCTTCTCTAATGCCATCAGTTGCCTATTTGCCAGATCTTGGCCTTCAGCACATTTGTCCTGTATGGCTCCCATATGTAAATATAAATATGCCGCTACCCTGGCAATCTTGTTGTGCTCATCCTTGGCCTTAGGGGACATATATAGTTCACTCAGGGCCACATGTAAGGGACCCTGATCTCTCCATGTATCTGACCCTGTTTCAGTGATCGGGGTGCAATTGCCTGCAACCAGACCGCCTGGTCCTGATGAGCCCACTCACCTCTCACAAATAGCTTATGTAAGAGGTGTTCTCTGGCTATTTTGATATATACCAAGGTCGTCATTCTGGAACTTGATTTCCTTCCTGACTTACAGAAGTTTGTATTTTATTTTGCAAAACAGACCGTTTGCTCAGAGCGTTCCTTTGAGGAGTGCTTTACAGCGTACCACAGCGTGGTGATCCGACCGGTTGTACGTCTCCCGTCAGTTAGCACACTGTATTTAAGCTGCACAAATGGTAGTTCTAATCCAGAATCCCCGGCTACGAGCCCCCACTCTGTTAATGACTCCAATCAAGCATTCCCACTAAATCAGTGCCTTGTCTGGGATTGCTCAAGGGAAGCCCTTATTTATATATTTTATAATCTGGATGATGAACCCTTGTATAACGCCCCTCTCTTAGAATCCCCCCTGACCCCACTGAACCAAGAAGTAGGTTTGTTTTGCAAATTAAAAGATTTATTTGAAAAATTAAACAATAGATATATATCACACTTTTATAATAAATTAATATTTGATATCGCACTTAGACATATGACAGTGAGTGATCAACAATGGATGATGTGATACTTGCACACTGGTTTAATTGATTAGGAGTAGTATAGAGGATAAGGTAGCTGAGAATGTGTTATATGGTACAAGGAAATGCAAGGTGGAAAAGAAGCAACACAGGTATAAACTTGATATGATTTCAGCAAAAGGTAATAGAATCACTTTTCCCCTTTTGGCAATTCACCCCCCTCTATGCAATGTAAGGAGGTGGAAGTGACACACACAGTCTTCAGGAATACAATCACAGTACAATACAAATTCAGTTCCCCCCTAGCAAGCTTAGAGAAACAGGGATGATTTTAAACACAGGCAAAGTACTTGAAAGGTGGCATGCAAAGAATGGAAAAACATGCTTAAAATGCTTTTAATTCCCTCTAGAAGTTCAGGGTGGCTGATAGATACTTTAAATTAGTTCAGGATCACTTTAGCAATGCTCTATGAATGATTGTCAGGTTGCAAACGAATTTCAGCAAAGGAAACAAAAGACAAATATTTTTACACGTGGCTGAAATGAAGCAAAATGTCAAACTGCAGCAATTTAGTCGCGTGCTTATATAGGTGAGCTTCTGAAGCTATGCCCACCAGGTTCAGCTTGCCTGCCACACCCGATGAGTCAACACCTGAAGATCATGCCTAGGGAGCCACGCCCAATGAGTCAGCACATGGGGTTTATCTCTGGAGTAAAGGCTTTCAGCACATGGAAAGTTCTTGTAAAATAAAAGTACTCCTACACTGAAGTAAAATAAAAGCACTCCTGCACTGAAATAATGTGTGCAATGAAGTAAATAAAAGCACTCCTGCATTGAAATAAAGTGTTCCTGCTCACATTTCTATATGAGGCTGAAGGCAATTTTCTTGGTTTTATGATTTCCAATTCATGAGTCTATGATAGTACCACAGGCTTGGCCTCGCCTCCCCAACTGTGCTGTTCACCCGGGAGGGTCGCTGGTGTCCTTGAAACACAATGCAGCCTTCTGATCTGGGATTTGGCCTTCTCCACGTGTCTTTCAGAGCCTGTTGGAGGCAACAACCTCCTGTAGGGAACTCCTGGGATTTTCAACCTGCTGCCCTCGTCCCTTGGTCCGTTGCTCTGCTGCTCCAGTAGGTTTGCCTTCACCCGGATGTTCTGCTCATACGCATGCTCCACCTTGCTCAGAGTGTCTCTCTAGGTTCTGCCTTTTATGCGGAGAGCTAATTGGCATCAGGTGTATGCACTTAAAGTCAAGTGCCTGACTTTGACTGACCCAATTAGTGGGACATTTCCAGTACGGTGTATATGAGTCAGTCTTCTTACTCTTGATCACCCTCTTACTCGGCCCAGCGTTTGTTTAAAAAGGGGCAGAGGTTGATACCTCGGACAATCTTAAAAAATAGGAAGGGTTAGGTGAACAAAAAAGGGGGAATAACGCGTCTCACAATTGGCTGCCTCACCCCCACTCCCTGATCACCCCTCACCCAGGTGATCCTCCAGCACTGGTCCACCCCCAGGGACTGGATCCAAAATCAAAGGCCATGTCCTGGCCACCTCCACCTGGATGACAAGTCCCTGAGACACCCTTTTGTTTCGAACATAAGCCAAAAGACATTGGGAGAGAAATAAAGAGACAAACTTGGTACAATTCTCTTGACATGAGATGTCAGTTGGGGTAAACCTGGGAACAGTATTGCCATAAGCCAAACAACATTGGGAGGGAAATAAGGAGGGAAGAGTTTGGCAGCTCTCCTAATATGAGATGTCAGCTGGGGGAGGTCTGGAGCAAGCATTGTCAAGAGCCAAGATAAATTGAAAGAAAGGTTGACAGGCAGAGCTTGAACAAACCCTCATATATGAAATGTCGCATGTGGGAAATTGGCACAATTAGCCACTGAAGTCTTCATGTTGTATCACTGAAGCAAGAAGATATTCCTGTCAAGAAAGTGAACCATGATATTAAGGGGTTAAGTGGAGAAATTCCACGCAGCAGAGTATACGAGGTTAAGAACAATAGTGTGAGAGAGAAACCTTATAATTCAGAACACAGTGTTCTGTGAAAGAGACATTTGGTTTTGCCATTAGGAGAACAGTATTCTATGAAAGAGACATTTGGTGTTGCCCTCCTCAGAAAAGTGATCTGCAGAAAATACATGTGTTTGGGTATTCTGACAACTGTATTCTATGGATGAGACATTTTAGCTTTGAAGAGACATTTTGATTTATTTGGACAGAACATTGATGGAACAACAGATTTCCAATAGGCTTCCTGAACTGGTTCAGGCAAGGGAGCCAACTTCTGAATACAAGAATTTCTTTACTGTAATCACTTATTTTAACTTTCACACTCTTTCTTTTGTTGGGTTGGAATTCAAACCCTATACTTTGCACCATTTTGTAAATGGCTGTGTGAGGGTCAGATACAAATTTGACACAAAGTCAACTTGCTTTAGTTTTAGTTTCATAGGTAGGGGCATTCTCCTTAGGTGGAGACAGATAGGATTTTATCCCACCCTTTTTGCTTTAATAAAGATGGCAAATGTTAAGATCCCTACCACTTTGTGTCTTTCTCTCATTTCCGATACCTCACAGCTCCCTGAATCCCTCTTTTGGGGCTGAGGAAACAGTCGATTTTTGGACCTTACTCTCTGAAAGCTTTTCCGCTACTCCTGCCAAATTCAGCTCATATATAATTTATCAACCTGGGAAGCTTAATGATGCAACTATCACTGCAAAGAAGTGCATGGCCACTCATCATATTCGATCCTTATCAAAGCTGATGGAAAAAAGTATGATTGTCTTGACTCGTCATAATCAGTTGTTGACTAATAACTGCACTCGACAAAAAAATTGGGTGACCAGATATAAAAATTCAGCCAGAATGGCTAGCTGGCAGATTATATTTAATTTATTGAGTTCCAGCGTTTCTGGTGGTTGACAAAAAGTTTCCTGCCTTGGATTTATATTTTTGAAATCAATCCCGTTGAGGAGGAAGTTTAAGAACATTATGTTCCAAACTTTATGATCCTTGTGTAGCTTTGTCTGAGATCCCCCTTATTTCCAGAGTCGTCTTCTTCTGTTTAGCCAATGTCGAGTGTGGAGGATGTTAGAGCTGTGATTATGCAATTAAAGCCACCTAGATATCCAAGACCTGATGGCCTTTCAGATTTTTGATACGTGTTGATCCAGATATGTGGGCAAATATGCATTTTGCCCTTTGCCAAAAAGTTCTACAGGAAGGTAGGATTCCATTTTCTTGGAAAAATCACGTTTGATACCAGTCTTTAAAAAAAGCCAATGGTGGGAATCTGGTGAACTATAGGCTTCTTGCCATGCTATATTCCCCGTTTATGATTTTATGTAAACTTCTTTTGAAAGAACTGCAGGACTGGGCTAACCAGATACAGATCTTTTCTGTACAGCAAACAGGATTTCGGAAGTGGATGAGTATTGGAGTAAATATCTGGACCCTCCAATACTTAATTTGTAGCACCCTACAGAAGAAAGCTTGCAGAATGGATTAGAAGGTATTTCATCTGATTAAACAGTTCCATGAACGCATGTCAGTGGCATTAAGGTTCAATCAATATTTCCTTATTACAAAAAAATCTGCTCAGTGAAGGGATTGAAGCATTGATGCATGCTTTGACAATGCTTTTTTGTTTATTTATTTATTTGTACATTTATAGCCATGTGCAAATCACATAGGCATCTAGGCACTAGTCACATGGAGAGCAAACAGATGTCAGTGGGGGCAGGGACGGGGAAGGTAAGTCAGATGAACAGCAGAATTTTAAGGTGCTTTCTGAAGACATTGTAGGAAGGTGCTGCACACAGGTGTGCGGGTAGTTTGTTCCAGAGAGACGGTGCCCAGAGTGGAAAACTGGAGCCCCCCGCTTTAGCATGTTTGAACCTTGGGGTGATTAGACAGTGACTGTAGGTGGCCCTATTAGGTCTTTCTGAGGTGTATTTTCTTAGATTGTCAGGAAGGTAGTCTGGGGCGTCATTTGAGAGACAGCGGTGGGTGAGGGATAGGATTTTGAAATTGATTCTATCCTTAGCTGGAAGCCAGTGGGCTGATCTCTTGGCATCTGATATGTGGTCCCATTTGCCAATGTCAAGGGCGGCTCTGAGTGCATTGTTATAGGTCACTTGAAGTTTGCAAAGGTTTGTCTCAGAGGTGCCGTAAAGCAGGGAGTTGCAATAGTCAAGTTTCGAGCATATTAGTGCTTGTGCAACTTCCAGGTGGTTAGTGGTAGTGAGGAAGGTTTTCATGGCATTGAGTTGTTTAATCACATAGCCTGATGTCGAGGCGATATGGTTGACATAGAGAGAGGTGAGTCGAGGTAGATCCGAATGGTCTTAACAGAGGTTGCGACAAAGATCTTGTGGCCGTCGATGACAATAGATATGTAGTCCTGGGGGAGACTTTTCAAACGGGCAGGGGGCCCAATGATTAGGAGATCTGTTTTTCGTCATTGAGGCAGAGGCTATGTGCAGCCATCCAAGATTTCATGGTTTCATATATTTCGTTAATTCTGAGCATGTCTTACAGGTGATCAACGGAGAAGGGGATAATGATTTGAGTATCGTCAGCATAGTTAGTATACAAGATTCCCAGAGAATTAAGATAGTTGAAGAGTGGCTTGGTTTAAAGATTGTACAAAGTGGGTGAGATACAAGAACCTTGGGTACCCCAGAGGAGTTGTGTGTCGGAGAGGCAGTGGCCTCGCCTGCAAATACACTGGAGGATATGTCAGACAAGAAGGAGGTGATCCAGTTGGTGGCATCGCGGGAGAAATGGGCAGCAGACGTTAGGGCTTGTCAAAGGATCTTTGACAAAGGATCTCTCACAAGGTCGAATGCAGCTGAGAGGTCAAGGAGGAGGAGCAAGCATAAGGATCCCCTGTCATTGGCAGTGTCAAGCTGGTTTTTCAGGTCAAGGAGGGCTGTTTCTGTTCCATGCTGAGGGCAGAGGCCTGACTGGCGGGAGCCTAGAATGTGGTAGTGTTCGAGGAAAGATTGTATTTGTAGATAGGCCACTCTGTCCATGATTTTGAGGATAAAGGGGACGGTAGTGGTAGTTTGTGCACAGGGCCGTGCTTAAAAAGCATGTCATGTTGAGGGCTGAGTTGCTTGTCTTCAAGGCCATTTGTGAGTGGCGGTAGGAATGTGGTGGGGGTGGCAGGGTGAGCAGTGGTGAGGTGTAGAGGCTGCTAGACACAGGACTGGGCTGAGTCTGCGCAAGTGCTTGAGTAGGCATAGAGGGAGTCCCTATGAAGGCAAGTTGAACCGTGGTTGTGGGTAGCTGTGGGGGGCACTACAGCTGGATTGGTGTTATGTCTGTATGCCAGTGGGCATCGGAAGGGGATAGCGCCATAGTTAAGTTAGTAAGCAATGTGAAGCTTAGCGGTTGCGGGTGTTACAAGGAAGATCGGCATGTAGTAGGGGCAGGAAGTGGGAGGCTAGGTGGGGATGCTGGCATGATAAGGCAGTTGGTGCAAGGGGGGATAATAACAGGTATGCCAGACATGATATTGCCATATGCATATACTCATGCCATTGGCTTACCTTTTGCAATATTATCTCCAGGCTGGGCGCAGCTACATTCTGAGGCATGCGGTGCTCGCGGAGAGCAGCGCAGAGCTGCACAGAGGAATGAAGGCCTTTGCTCCTGGCCTTCGTGCATCGACTTCACCTGCAGGTCATAGTCTGCATCATCTATTGGGTTACTCTGTGTCCAATAAGGTGCAGAGAGGCTGCTTGGTGGGGTACACACACACAGGTGAGGTGCAGTGCGGGTGCTAGTGGCAGCCATCTTTTTGCAGGATGCAGCCTCTCATATTATACAGTGTGTTAATATACAGTAATTTACACTACTTTGGAAAAAACTAATATTAGTCATTAGATTATGCTCCTATACGATCTGAAGGCTAATACAGAGGCCATCTTGGAGTGATGTCAACCCCTACACTTCTTATTCTCGATCAATTTTCTTTTGAACATTGTATATTTGTTCTCAGTTGTTTTGAATATATATTAACGCTTTCCATCAGATCTTTATCTACCTCTAATATACATTTAAGAAGTATATCTTTTGACAACAATTACAAGAAACATCTGAAATTACAATATTGATTTAAACCTCTTGGTGACATCAACTCCAGTTGTTGTATCCAAAATACTTCTTTCTGTAACAAGTCTTTGTTTAAGTTACCTCCTCTCTTTGGTATGGATGCTAGTTGTAATAGAACAAAACGTAGCTGTGCAATCTCATGATCTTTTTCCAGAAAGGGTGCTGGGATTCGTGATCTGCAGTTTTTGACACATATTTTACATTTGTGTTCACATCATCTAATCTTTACTTTTCTTGTGGTCATGCCCACATAAAACAATCCAAATGGACACTTAATTCCGCAGATTACATTTTTAGTGTAAAATGTCAGAAAATGGTTCAATGATGTATTCTTGCCTGTATGTGGATGTTGAATAACATTTCCTCCCTTAGAATTTCTACTGTTAGCACAGTTATTGAACGGGATTGTTCCTGTAAAGTTCACTTCTCCTCTGGTGGAAAGTGTATGTGTAGCATGTACTAAAGAGTTCTTGAATGAGTCACTTTTCGTGTATGCAAAAAACTGGTAATTCTGGATCAGCATGCAAAATGTTCCAAATGCTTGTAATACAATTTGTTATTTGTTTGCTCTGTTGTGAATAACTGGTTATAGATACCAAATTAGGTGGATCTTTCAGAGCTTTTTGTTCCAAAATGTCCTGCCTTGTGACATTATCTATGTTCTCTACAGCTCTCGTTACAGTTCTATTATCATTTCCTATTTTGAATGTGTTTTGTAACTTGTTTTTTAATGTGAACTTCATGATCTACAAAAATCATCCTTGTATATTGTATGATCTGACTATAGGTTATACATTTTTTTAACTTACAGGGTGAAAGCTTTTAGCCATAAGTATGTTAGTCTGATTTGTAGGTTTAGTGTAGATCGTTATTTGCAATTTCTGATGTTGAACATAAAATCATACATCCAGATAATGAATGTCAAATGTGCTCATTTCATTTGTAAATGTGGTTCGGGGGTGAACATGGTTCAGATATTCAAACAAGCCACTAGATCTTGATCAGTGCCTTTCAAGACCCCAAAATATCATCAGTAAACCTTTTGTAAAATATTGATTTATCTTGAAAGAGAATGTTAGGTATAATGTGTTCATATTCCAGATGATACATACATATATTGGCATGTGTAGGGGCCATGACCACACCCTTGGAAGTTCAAGAAGTTTGTAGATAAAATGTATCTTCAAATTAAAAAAATATCATTGTTAAGAACTAGTTTCAACAAAGTTAAAATAAGTATCTTGTTGGCTCCAGTATCTTCCGATCTAAGGCAAAGCCATTCCATAGCCTCAATCCCATCATTATGTGTCATTGAGGTGCAGAGGCTAGGTACGCCCCTGGTAAATTTGTATTTGTATGTATTTTGCATTTATTGAATGCTTTACTCCAAAAGGCTGAACATGAAATTGGGTATAGTGCAATAAAATTAAAATTGGTAGATTTATAAGAAATGTTTCCAGGTGAAGACTTAGGTACAGTCAAGTAAGAATTATTTTGGTTAAAAACAATAGAAAGTGGAAATTTAAGATTGGAGAAGATAGGTCTTTAGAGAAGTATGAAATGTAGAGTAGGAAGTATTAGAACAGAGAGTGAATGAGAGAGAATTCCAATGGTAAGGAACAAGAAGCGAAAAAGAGTGGAACCAGGATTGAGCACAAGGGAGACGAGGGAGACGAGGGACTGATAGCAAGAACTGGGATTCGGAATGAAGAGAACGAGAGAGAACATAGAAGGAGACCAACGATAAGAGATAAGTGAGAGTTAGACAATTTGAAGACCATACACAGGAAATAAAATTTGAGCCGGAAGGAAAAAGTCAGCCAAAGTCAACCAAACAAGCGAGGACAGAGATTGTGAAATGAAGTCACGACTGATAGAGAAGACATATAGAAGTGTTAAAAATTGATTTAAAAGGGCCCAGATGGGAAAAAGAAAGACCAAAGAGAAACGAACAGTAAATAAGGTGAGAAAGATAGAGAAGAGATCAGGAGTTTGCTGATGCCAAAGGTCAGAAAAAGGCAGGCTTTATGAATATTAAAGAGATGGAACCGAAAGAGACTGTGAGATAGTAAAAAGGTGGAAAGGAAAGGATATGTCTGTATCAAAGTAAAAACCGAGAATGCAAGCAATACCGGAGAGAGGTAAAGAAAAGTGGAAAAGGAGACAGGGGAGGCAGGAGAAGGGGGAATAGTGGTGGCAGGGAAGAAAAGATTTTCAGTTTTTTATGTGTTTAGAACGTGAAAGTGGTCTGTTATCCATAATTTGATAGCAAATAGGCTGGAAGTTAAGTTACTATGAATGGCTGGAGTAAAGGTAGGGAATGAGAGAATACGTTACCTGTCATCAGCATAGAAGTTGTGGGTATTCCCAAAGGACGAGATAATGGCAGCAAGATGAGACGTATAGAGGGAAAACATAAAGGGGCCAAGAACCAAGCATTAAGGGACACAATGAAGGATGGGAAGTGTTTGAGAAGGGGAACCCGCCCAAGAAACAGAATAGGTATGGTAAGAAAGATAGGAGTTAAACCAAGCAAGAACAGTGTCAGGAAACCCAACAGAAGTCAGAGAAGCTAAGAGGAGAGTGTTGTCAACAGTGACAAAAGCTACGGAAGATCTAGAAGTATGAGCAGAGAGGAATGCTCAGTGTAAGGTGCAGAGAGGAGACAATTACAAACAGAGAGAAGGGCAATCACAGTTGAGTGGGAGGGACAGAAGCCATATTGGAGTGCAAGAAGGATAGAGTTGTCATTGACACAGGTGGAAACCTGAGAGCCTCTCAAGGAGTTCATTAATTTATTGGACATTTTTATGGTGCCTATACGCAGGTGTTTTCTGGCACCATACGACAGGGGGGTGTCATGGGAAATCATAAGAATACAACAACAAAGACATTGTTATATTGGTCTTGTGACAATCCTACAGTGCAAGTGCATGACAAGGTGATAAGTGCAAGGGTAAGGGGTTAGAGGAAGAAGTGCAGAAGCGGGAGGCCCTGTGGGTGTGGGCAAGTGCTGGTTAGGCCGAGGCAAAAAGTGCCAGAGGAAACAGGGGCGTGGGGGAAGAAGGACTAAGTTGGGATAGTCCCGAAAAGAGAGCCCAAGGGTAAGTGCTGGCAGAGAATGCTGGGGGGAAATGGTGGGTGATGGTCTGGCCCTTGTCTGACTCTGAATGGAGCAGGCCTCAGTCCAGCTACAGATGTAGAGTTTGCAAGGGAGGGGGAGAGGGAAGGAAGAGGTGAAAAAGAATGTCTTGTGAAGTATGTGGAACTTTAGAAGAACCTTAGTTACACTAACACAGGGAGGAATCGGCCTCTAACTGATGATGTCACAACTGTGACATCTCAGTTGGCTAGGGACAAGGCTAAAAGGTATCTGAAGCCAAATATTCAGCAAGGTAAGTTGTATTACCATGGTCAGCATTGACCTCCACTAAGAAGTGCTAGTGACAGTTTTCAGAGGTAAGATTAAGTTTGTTGTTTCAGGAATAAGTATATTGAGTTATTTCGAATTGTTCATAGTCCTTTGGGACTGACCTCTATTTCTATTATCCTAAAGAATATTATACAGGGTGAATCTGAACCATTTTGTATGTGTATTTTATTATATTTTATATACCGCTTTTTACCAAAGCGCTACACAAAGAACAATCAGCAGTACAATAAAATCAGCATAGACAGTTGTGTTCAAGATCAGCCAGTAACAATCAGACAGGTGACTGAAGTAAGTGACTTTTTAAGGAGGAGCGAAACAGAGAATAGGAGGTTATAAAATGGAGAGAGGAAGGAGATTCCAGTGGAGAGGGGAAAGCAGTTGGAAAAATCGAAAGCGAGATTGTCACAAGGGGCACAAGGAACAGTAAGTAGGAAGTGTTCAGCAGACCGGAGAGGCCAAGGAGGAGAATAGAAGAGAAGCAAGGTAATCGGAAGCAAGACCATAAAGAGATTTGAATACTAGACAGAGTAAATTAAATTTGAGCTGAGAATGAAAGGAAAGCCATCCAGGAGAGTCAAGAGAAGAGGAGTTGGGAAAGTAAGCAAAGTGAGCAAATAGAGGAGTGATAGATTGATCTAAGAGGGGCTACTTGAGAGCAAGGAAGACCAAAATGTTGAACAGAGCAGTTGCAAATTCGAGAAAAGACTTGTGAAGAAACCAAGAGCTTCATGGCATGAAAAGTAAGACAAGGGCGAATTTTACAAATATTGTAGAGGTGAAAATGACTGGCGCGAGAGGTGAGTGAGATATGATGAGTGAAAGAGAAATTAGAGTCAAGTTAAAGGCAGAGATTGCGGGCAGTAGGGGAAATCAACACATTTGAGGGAGGAAAGAGGATAGAAGGAGGAGTAGACTGAGGTGGAAGGACATTGGCAGAAAATAATTCAGGCACTGTCCAAGCAAGCACAGGAAATAATTCCTTCTCATGATGTCAGCTCTCAAATAACTGGAGACACCTGAATTAGTTCCATGCAGGTGCCTCTTGCCTAGGAAAGTGAAACTGACAATTCTCATACAATCAGGTAGGGGAGGACCACAACAGTTCTCATGTTAGTGGCTCTCAGGTAATGGGGAGATCCCAAAAAGCCTATTTGGTTTGTGGCCCGCCTGTACTGTGTATAACCCTCATAATTCTCATGGATGTGGCTGTCAGTTAATGGGGAGAAGGAAAAACCTGAAAAATCCCATTTAGGTTACATTAAAGGTAGAAGGCAGAACCCAACCATTTAATATGTTAGCTGATTTCAGGGATTAGAGAGATCCTGAGAAATGTTCATGTTAGTGGCTCTCAGGTAGAATGGAGAAAAAATCAGGGCTCCCCTGGTGGCTCTCATGTAACTGGGAAACACTAAATTGTTTCATGTTAAGGCTCTCAAGTATTTTGGAGAACTCAAAAATGTTTATGGTAGGGGCTCTCAGGTAGCTGGGAAAAAGAGAACGCTTCTCATGTGGGTAACAGGGGAAACCTGCAAAGTTGTAATGTTGTTGTTCCCAGGTAACCATGATAACTAGAACAATTCTAACCTTGGCATCCCTCAGGTAGCATCGAAAAGTCAAACAATATTAATAAAGGAGGCACTCAGCAGGAAAAACTCAATAGTTGTTCATGTTGGGGGCTCTCAGGTATTGAGAAAGTCTACACAATCTAATGTAGGCAGCTCCCTTTGTTTTGGGGGAGTTGAACAATACTCATTTTGTCAGCATTCATGTGGTGGGGGGAAGGAAGAACTTAAATAATGTTCATGTAATCATCACTCAGGAAGAAGGATGGACCCACACATATATATTATTGGCATCTGTCATTTACCAGGAAGAACCAATTCACTGCTCAGGTTGGTGGCTCTCAGGTAGCAGCCAGGACCCACACAATTCTCATCTTGCAATCTTTGAGGTATAAGAGAGAACCAGAAAAATGATTGTATTCTCATATCTCATATTAAATTCAAATATCTCATGTTTCTCCTCCTCAACCACACCCCTCATTCTCCTCTATCAGTGAATGTTGCCTGTTTCTTCTCCTCTAAAATCCCCAATATTGATGACACCATTGCCAGCCTCCTCTCTCCTCCCTCACTCTTCACCCTCTTCATCTTCTCCATGTTCTCACCTACTTCTCTGATTGAAGCACTTCCTCTTCTTCTGTCAGGGAATTCTTCCTGTACCCCACTGATTCCTTTGCACCCCAAGTCGTGAAGGACATTGCTCCCCTGACTAGTACTCATGTCTCCTCTCTCTTAAATCTCTCACTCTAATCTCCCTGCTAAAAAGTAGCCATTCTACTTCCTCTGCTAAAAATCTTCTGCCAATCTCGAGGGAGTGGGTTTTAACCAAATCCCCTATTCCCTGGAAGTCCATGTCACTCCACAGAAACAGCTCCACCCCTTTCTCTAACTTTCTCACTAACACCTGCTTCTCCAAACTGCCACCCCTCTCAAGCCGAATCCTTCTTTATATTCCTTCTACATTCAATACTGATGCCTAAACTGATGTCTGGTTGATTGTTCTCCATTTCATAGAATACAGCGACATCAAAGAGTACTCCCCTTCCCATTTGCATCCCGAAAGGTCTGTTTGTTGCCTCTTCCTCTTTACACTTTACTCCTCCTCAGTGGGCAAACATATCCCCTTGTTTCACTTCTCCTTGCTGATGACACCCACATATTTTTTCTTTCACTTTCTTCTCCCCAGAGCTCACCTGTAAACCTACCGACTGCCTGACAACTGAATTCCACTGTATGTCTCTCATTTAAGACTGAGGTCATCTTTATTCTGATTTCTCAGGCCCCTCTGCACCTCTTTTCAACTGGCTCATTTTCTCTTGATGTCTTATTGTTGTCTCCCCATTAATCTGCAACCTGCACATATGGATTCTTTTAGACTGCAACCTCAAACTCAACTAGTTCATTATCTATCATGCCACATCTTCAAGTCTAAATTTCCTTAACGTGAATACCATTCACCTCTTCTAACCTTTTTCTCCTCAAAGACCCTCATTTAATTCCTTGTCCTTAGCTGCCTTGGCAAAGTTTAGCCTACTGTGGAGCCCCCCCCATCTACTCCCTTACTCCTCTGGATAGGATCATCAATTTTGCTGTCCACACCCTCTCCTTCTTCCTGTTCTGCTCCTACCTCAAGCTACCAACTCCAGCTAGGATGATAATCCAAGCTCAACTGCTGCCTCTTGAAACTGTTCCTTATAATAATGAGCTGTTAATGGCTTGAACTCCCGACCTTTCCACCTCTTATCACTTGACATCCACCTTCCGCACTCAGTTTATAGTTATTCCTTCGACAGCCAAAACATCTAATGCCATACCATCTAAAAAAAAGCATCTAAAAAGAAATTATCTAATGCATTTTTAAAAAAGATATTTTTTTAATGTGGGGGGTCCCCCAACCCCACTTTTTTAGCTTTAAAATCAATTTTTATTAAACTAAACAACTAAACCCTTTACCATCTAAATAAATGCATAAGATGCTTTTTTTTAGTTGCTTATTTTTAGATGGTATGGCTGTCGATGCTTTGGTTGCCGATGCAATGACCGGATACCCTGCAACTCTGTGTTCTGCTGCTATCTTTAACCTCACTGACTCTTGCCCCCCCTTGCATGATCCCTTGCTTCCATGCCCCTTCCCTACTTGCTCCTCAGCAACGAAATCCTCCGAGAGCATACATTAAATACACTACCAAAGTGGGGCCTTCATGATGTTCTTAAGAAAACAACTAATTAGGGGGCTGCCAATTTTCCCTAGTCCTGTTCTTACCCATTCTCTCTGATGCACTTGCAGCTGTGATTTAGATTCAACTTACATCCTGTTGCATTTGGACACCCCAATAAATGCTCATGTTGGTGAGGGGCAACGGGTTTGTCTTAGAAGCAAGAGAATGCAGCGCCACACAGGTTTCAATCCTGATCCCGCGCTTAGAAACCACAACACTGGTATTAAGCGTAATATAAATGTACAATAAAAAATCTCTCATGTAGGAAGAAGGTAGAAAAATGCATTGAAAGCAGTATCGGGGATAACCTAAATATGTGCATGCAGATGACTCACAGGTAGCAGCATGAACACAAATCATTTCTCATGTAATTATCCTGCAGGTAGTTTGGAGAACCCAAAAAAGTATCATATTAACTGTCTTGAGGTAGCTGACAGAACCCACAAATTCCTATGTGAATCGCTGTCAGATAAATAGTAGAACCTCTACAATTCTAATATTTGTGGCTGTCAGCTGGACGGAGAAATTGAAACATTCTCATGTTCATGACGCTGAAGCAGCAATGAGAATCTTAAATGTTCTCTTGAAGATAGCACCCAGGTAGCTGGAAGACCTCTAAAGGTTTTCATGTTGGAGGCACTCTGAAAGAAATGAGAGTGGCGATTGTAAATAACACTCATCTATCTTTCTCAGTTGTCAAGTTAATGGCACAGGTAGAGGCGAGAAGGTGAACATTTCTCAATTTCTTGGCTCTCTGGTAGCAGGAAGAAAACAATAAGCTTCTCATTTAGGCAGTACACATGTGGCCATGAGAACAGCAATTATAATGTTTTTGGCTTTCAGGTAGCTGAGAGATCTCAAAACATTACCCAGGCTGCTTTCAGTTATTGGTCACAAAGTAAAAAGCTCATGTTGGACGTTCTCAGGTAGAGTGGCGGCTTTGTTAAGATTTGGAGTTGCTAGGTATCGGGGCAAACTCACAAAATTTGCTAGAAGCAAGAACAAAGGTATTAGTAAGAAAACCTTATAAGCTAGCAGGAAAACCAAACAAATTGTCATGTAGGCAGATCTCAGGTAGTGTGGACAACCTGAAAAATGTGCATGTCAGAGGCTCTCAGAAACAGGGAAGTAGCCAAAACATTATCATGAATGGAGCACTCAGGTTGATGTTAAAATCCAAAAAAGTACTCATGTTGTTGGCCCTCAAGAAACAGGTAAACCCTGAAAAAATGCTTATGTAGTTGCATCTCAGGTAGCATGCCGTCCATCAGTTTCTGCAGGGCCCCTGGGGTAAGCTGCCTCAATGACATAATCATATGCTGCTAGCCAATTCATGCCTCACTACCTGTCAGTTCTGCCCCAGATCTGAGCCCCCTGACCTTCTGAAGTCAGTCAGTTCAACCCTCTAAATGTTTGCCTTTATAAAGATGCCCCAATTTGCATGTGCACTATTAGCCCCAGTACACATTTTATCCAATACTTCCCTTGTCTGCCAATCATCTGATAGCTGCTTTTGTTCCTGAGCCAATCTAATGGCTACCCCCTTGATACAGTTTGGATAATGGGTAGTGACCTAGAAAGCGGACAAAGGAAGAGTAAAAACAGTTTAAAAAAAACGTTCCTAGTATAGCGTGATGTGTGGTAAGGATTAAAATAAGCAAAAGATGGTGTCAGCAAGGTAGTGTGGTAGGAGCAATGTCAGTGTATTAACTTGGCAGGTGTTGCCATTTTTGGTGTCAAGGCCTAGTGCACGATGAACAGAAGAGAACGCAGGCCTTGGTGTGGAGCTGCGGCTCTAGTAGTTCAGCTCCAAAAACAAATCCCCTTTCCGTTCCCCAGGAGAGAGGCCGAGATAAGAGGCACCAATGGTGCACAGATAAGCCCGAATTGTATCCAGCTGAGGGTCCTGAGCGTGATGGGAATGGAATGTTAGTTGGTAAAAGAACAGGAAGCGATGCTCCCATTGAAGTACAAATTCATGAGAATAGGATATTAGGCTCTATGATACCAATGAGCTAGGTAAAGATTTAAAACACAATTGCCCTCACAATTGGGGCACCCCATATGAGTTACACCTATCCACACAACATAAGCAAGCAAATGCTTGTAATTCAGACTCAATAGCGGTGCTTGGTCACTTCATCTGGAGTTGGGAGGATGAAAGTAATGAGAGTCAATAATGGGCACACCCCAGAAGGGAATGAGACCAGGACCAAGTGCGGTTGAGAATAAAAGTAAAGTTTAACTTAAGTCCAAATAGGGCAAGCAGAGAACTCTGCAAACTCCGAGAGCTCTCTGCCCAAACATCAAAAAATGGACATTATATTACATCTATGACGTGTGCTGTTAGGGATACATTGAGTTACGGTCATTGGACAAAGGGTACAGGACTGTATCCATGCTGTAGGGGTGGTGCACCTGGATTGGCGGGCATAGAACTGGTTACTTCGGGAAGCACATGGGTCAGCTGGGCTCATCTGGGCGGGGTGCAGGGCCAGGCAATGTCCAAATCATGAAGTCATATACTGTCTAATCATTTGTCCTTATAGCCACCCATACCTTGAACATTATGTATACATTTAGGCATATAAGAACTACATCACTGAACATTTGACTTGGGCAATAAAGGTGAGACTACATGGGTCCAGGTACCGAATCTATTCACAATATTATATTAACACATTCATCAAACATTCCCTTAGATCTCATGATAGAATAGTTTATTGTTTGTTATCTTTAAGGGAATATATTACCCCACAAGGGATTAGTGGTCTGGGGTAATCTGGGGTGGCACACAGATGGGGTCATGCAACTGTCACATCAAAGAGCTTTGGGGTGATGGGCTTGTTGCCTATATTTGTTTAAACAGAGTCTGTGGGTGCGAGGTGGGTTTGTAGAGACATCGTATGACAGGGGGCATGGGGGTAGATACTTGGTCCGGGCTCAGTGGAAGGGTGAGAGGTCACATTTGTTGCATTAAGGCATCAGTAAGACAAGGGCCTTTGGCCAACCACTCGGCATGAGAGGGAGAATGGTGGGGGCTGAGTGTGTGGTGTTGCTAGAGGGGGGAGAGAAGGCCCTGAGGTGTGTTAAATTTGGTCCAGTTCACTTAGTGGGATTATACATGAACCATTGGAATAGGGTAAAAACATGTTATTGCCACTTCATTTACAACAAATAATAAGCAGGCTCGGATTACATTGTGTGCTATGCCTTCGCATTTACCTTGGTCATCGTGGTACAGAATGGTTCTATTTACACTAGTCTCGTGGCCTCACCGTTTATATTGTACGCATGAGAATCTTATAACATTTGAATACATTTGCAAGTATACATAGTATTGAAAACCCAGTGAGCATGCGGATCATACATTTTGTATCATAACAAACAAGTCGCCAAACATCTCATACATTTTTGAGGATCTTTGGTAGGCGACGATGTGTAATCAACATTATAGGACATCAACATGTGGATCAAAATATCATGCTCTTTGCAATTGATTTAGACACATTAATTAATGATTGTTCTGTTATATCTCATAGAAACAGCAATATGAATTATTTTTATTTTCTGGTTTTTGAGCTGCCACCCTTTAAATTTCTTAAAAATGGATATTGAGATTACTTGTTAATGAAGATGGAAGGAACTAGGGCCATTTTATTACCTGAGCTTTCTGTGCAATTCAGAAAACACCTCAATCTTCTCTAGGGTTTCCCCTTTTTGAATTGGTATACAGAAGAAACCTTAGGGCCATCTTTGGCATCATCCATTAATAGTGGGAGGAGCCAAACAGTTGACAGTCTATCTACTAACCTCTGATTTGAAACACTTGTCAATACAGGGATAAGGTCCGGACTTTAGTTCAATGCCATCTACAAGAATGCCAGGACCGGTAAGTGAGAAACTACAATTGAAAGGTTTGGCTTCACTTCAATTCCTTTTGGACCGGTGACGTAGTGATGGACCTATTACCCATCATCCACAATAAGCTACTCACTCTCTGGCATGGACATTATACCATCACTGAGGTTGTATATAGTCAGATCCTCGAAAACCATCGCAATATATCACACTAACAATCTTAAGGAATGCAAAGAAAATGGTAATCCTCAGCTATTACTCCTGTATGTAAATAGCTTTCGAGATCCACCTCTTCAAACATAGGGTCATGAAGGAGAAATCCAAATGGGATGCTCAATTTCAGCCCATGAGGACCAAGCAGAACTACCAAGAAGGTACCACTTGGGTCAAACAAATCAAACGAATTGTGAAAAGAATGGAAGCTCCGCCCGGAAAAGTTATATGACTAAACCCTATAGGCTACATGAAGACAGGAAACAGCTGTTGTGAGACAAATTGGAAAAGATGTTGAAATTTGGAGTAATTGAGCACACCTTTAGCAAATGGCCATTTCCAATCGTGCTGTTCCCATAGCTTGAGCATTCCAGGAGGTTTTGTATAGATTTCAGGAAATTAAACAACATATCTAAGTTCTAGGCCTAACCGATGTCCCAGATTGACGGGTAAGCAGAGACCTTTGGAAAAGCAAGTTTATTTCAACCCTATACTTAACAAAAGGTTATTGTCAGAACCCATTGGCTGAATCAGACACAAAATCGATTTTTCACCCCAGATGGACTATTTCAGTTACACAGAGCACCTGCAACATTACAAAGAGTAAGGGATCAACTGTTGGCACCTTGTTAAAAATGTTTTTCAGCCAATCTGGATGATATTGTTATCAATAGTGACATCTTGTCTGAGCATCTGGCCCATCTAATATCAGTTTCTGACTGATTGGATCAAGCCCACTCAACGGCCGATCCCGCCAAGTGTCACCTGGCCCAACATTCCATTAAATACCTATGTTTTCAGGTTGGAAATGGACATGTGCTGCCACAGGAAATGGAAATAAAAGTCAAGGTAATAGACAGCACCCCTCGACCAATAACCAAGCGGGATGTACAAGCTTTTTCTAGGGCACATATGTTATTACCGACTTGTTATCCCTAAATTCTCAGATAAAGCAGCCCCTTTTACTGAAAGATTGACTAAGGGCCAACCCAATGTCATTCACTGGGATTCAAAGACCCCAATGACCCAACAGCCTCAAGCAAACACTGTGGGCCTCATCACAAGTTTGGCGGTTTCCCTTAAATGCAGTGGTAACAGGGTTATCGCCGCATTTAAGGTTCCCTCAATCATGAGCGTGGTGCGTTTACCCCCAGCTCATAGCTGGAGTGTAAAAATGCCGGAAAAATGATGATTTTTGGTGCAAAAATTCCCCAATCGGTCCATTGGGTACCCAATGGGGAATGGGGAATAATGTTTACTGGCCAACCATTGATAGGTGGAAATACCACTGGACGGGTGGGCAGTAACGAAAAATAAAGTTGGGAGGTATCCCATTTGAGATACCGCTCAACTCCTGATGAGGCCCTGTGTAAGAGCCCCATTTTGGGCCATGCCTCATTTTGACCAAGAATTCATCCTGGAAGTGGATGCCTCAGGAGATCACCTAAGAGCAGTCCTTTCCTAAATCATGTTTCTAAGCCTAAAATTGTTTCCCGAGAAAGTAATTATCCCATAGAGGAGCTTGAATTATCCATCAAGAATTGTTATCTTTGATGGTTTATTTCCAGGGATAGCAAAACAAAAGAGATGATGGCTGGAAGCTTTAGAATTAATATTAACCCCTGGCATTGCTCTGGGTAAGCCTCCAAAACATTGTTCTTCACCTGCCAAACCATTACAGAGAGGTGTCAAATGTGGGCAGAGGCCCCTGGGCTGGAGACGATTGTAGGAAGAGTCCGCCTCCACCTGTCCAGAAGACATGGATAGGAGTCATTAGCCACAGGAGTTGGAATTGTGGATACCCTAGTCCTGACCCCGTGGGAGGAGAAGGCAAGCTCCATCCCCCACATGCAGGTGATTGAGAAAGTCAGGAGGGCAGAGGCCAGGGCCAGCAGCCAAGTTGAATCTGGTGAGTTTGAATGTCCTCTCCTTCCCCTGACAATGCACAGGTCAAATGACCATGCCAAGCATGTGTCCATCAGCACATATGGGCCCAATGGACAGGGTATGATGCTATTAAATGCCAATGGGTAGTACAGTACATCACTACAATACATCAACTAAATACTGGGCCTATAGTACTAGCCTGTCTGTGGCCTCTGCAACCACAACATTAATACATGTGTTGCTCTTTCTGTGTTGCTATATATGTCTAATTTGTGCCAGAACTATGATTCCAAGGTTTCCAGTTTTTTCAAAGGGTGGACTCAGTCCCCCCCTACAGCTAAAATGACACACATTAAATGTCTTCTTTGAATTTATGAATTAAAATCGACCTTGGGGGATCGAACCATAGTCATGTTTGCAGGCCATTTCACCACTGCACTATATAACCGATGACAAACAATTAAAGATTGTAGGATATTTTGTCTTATTGGGGTAAATTTGAGGTTTGGTGGTATTTTCTTACCGTCTAAATATGAGCGGTAGTTTGGTGGTAAATCAGCCTCTCATTTAGATTGGGTTTGGCCTCATATCATTTTAGTAACACTACCCTGTTATATTAAATTTGGGAATCTGGTGTTATATTATTTGTGGTATTTAGTGGTGAGCATATATTTTTCTTCCCCATATTATAACCCCATCATAAACAAAACCTTCCTTTCTGTTAGAGTACCTCCCAGTGATGTATAGAGAGCCTTTAACCTATGCATATGATGGAAACACAACAATTGCATATAGAGCGCCACCTACAGGTTGTGGGCAGTATCACTGTCTTATCTACATCAGCGATCTATGCGCCCTTAGGCATCACTGGCTCATGGACATCCAGCAATCTATATATTATATCATATTCCTATCAAACAACTTGCAAGGAAGGCGTACACACACACACATACAAATCTGCTTTATCACTGAATAGTATCATCTTATTCTGGGTTGTTATTTTACCTTGAGGTGCAAATTGACAAATGCACTACTGAAGAGAAATGAATCTCCACTGTGGATTCATATAAACTCACAGATGCAAAACATGACACTAATCATTTGTTTTTATATTCTCATCATATTATATACAAATACAATTTACAATCATCAGTTCTTACCGTAAACATTGCACCATCATCTGTAATACAAAAGAAAAAGAAACAGATCAAGCAAGCCTTTTTAAAACATGAGTTAATTTAACATTCTAAACATGACGAAGAAAAATGCAGGGGATTTCCTATCCTGAATTATAATTCAGTAATCCATGCGACTGCACACAGTGACCTCACTTAACTTATGCTTCGCTCGTCTCAGAAAGACAGGCCCAGTCAGTACGAACTGCTCCCTTAATCTTAGGTGTCTGGGATGCACAGTGAGAAACTCTCAAGCCAGTGCTCAGTGACACCATGAACATCTGCCTTCAGTGCCCAGTCAACACAAACTCTTTTCTCTCTGTAAGTTTTCCCATTAGCAGAACTCGGGACCTCACTATCTTGTCTACGTGATGGGTCTGCAGACACTTTCCTCCAATCAGGTTGAAAGCATGTTTTCAGAACCATCCTTCACTTCTACACAATGGGATCCTTGCTCACAGGGCAAGGACAACTGTTACAATTTTATTTCCTTCCGTACATACTTTCTGCTTTCTGAAACCCAACACAGAAAGCGAGAAGAGAAAGAAAATGCCAGTGCAAATTTAAAAACGAATTCCAAAATATGTATTTTCACCTCATTTTGCACATGAGACTACATTATAATGTTAAGGAAGTTACAGTTAGTGTTTAGTAAATGTTAGTTAAAGTCAGTCAGTTACATAAATAATGTAGTCTTCTATGTATGAGGTATTCAAGAAAAAAAATGGTGCACTTTATTCTCTGCAGTTTCACATTGGGCTTTTGTTGTGTTATGAATTATGTAACTTGCATGCCACCAACAACATATTCACATGTTATATTGGCAACACAAAAATAGCTATATGTGTGTGCCACATTACTACTGGCAACAACAACAAAAAAATAACATCACATTTAGTAAAGCGCTATATATTCTTATAAAGCGCTATATGTATTACTACAAGGTGAAATGTCCCATTTAGGTCCTACATGTTCCAGGGAAATTATTTGCATTGGTTCTTGGAGTTTAAAACATGCACAACTTTTAACGTTTTCAAAAACATTATTAGAAGAAAATATCCTCTCTTGGTTTTGTGTGTGTTGATTTTATGAAAGGCAAATGCCATTCGTCCTGTGCAATTAGGGTGGTTATGCAAAGCCAATTTAATGAAATGTGCATATTTCACCTTGATATGCTAACTTCTGTTGATGTCACATCCCATCGCGTTTGTTGATGAGTCCCCTCACTTTTATTTTATGACTTGACCCCTGAAAAGGTTAGCTCAATAATGGGTAGTGGCTGCAATGGGTCCTTGTTACACCTGTTTTACTTCTGAATAAACTCCAGAATTGACTCAACAGTATTCATGTGTTTTTTTCCCACAACTAGATTTCCTGTCTTCAAGTTTGAATGGGCAAACTGTAACACTGCTTATCGAAATTGGGTACCAGTAGCTGCTGAAAATGGGCACCTTCTCCCCGGGTGTTAATGTATAACTGCTAAATATGGCCTCTACATTCAACGAAGTGTTGGATTGTCATCATTCGGCTTTCTGCTTCTGACATTATTTGCTTCCGAGCCTGTGCAAGAAGGGGGTCCGTCTTTTGCATACTGGATGGAAGCAGTTCCCGTACCGAGTTTTTGGCAGAGATTTCTGTGACTTTCTGGACAAACGTGAAGAGGCAATAATGGGCCTCATTACAAGTTTGGCGGTAGCCTTGCCTGTAAAGCCGGCAGGCTGCCCCAAACTTGCAAGTTTTTCCCGCCCCTGGCAATGGGGAAATACAGGGCCATTACAGCCCTGGCGGACGCTGTATTTCCCCATTGCCAGGGGACAGAAAAGGCACCCGCGAGCAGAACTCGTAGCTTGCAAGTCCAGTAACTACGGTACCGGCAAGCTTACCGGTACCGTAGTTACCGGATTGGCAAACTTATAATGAGACCCAATGTTTTGAATAACATGTTATCTAAGTTATAAGGCCCTGGATTTCCCAGTAAGGAACACATGAGAAAAGGAAGTTTTCCCTTTCCGTCATCTCTCTGAATACAGAGTCAGCCCTTTCAATGCGGTCTGCTTGAGAGACTAGACTTCTTAAATTTCTGAAATATCAATTTTTTCGCAGATAAGTTTGCATTAGTTTGGCCTGTGCAGACACGGAAGGGCTGAGTTCCCAAATTGAATAGGAACACCCTAACTTCACCCTGATAGTCTTGGTCAATGAGGCTGGCTCCCGCATTCAGCAAATATTTTGTGCCAAGTCCCGACTTACGTGCAATCTAGCCATATGTTCTGGTACTTCTAATTTTAAAAACAGTATGTAGAGTCAACGGCTGCCCCTTTCATAGACGCACAGGAGGTGCATCTATACTATAGTGAGGCTAGATTTGAATATGCTAGCACAGAGATCACAAGAAGGTAGATGTATCATAAAACAAAGTTTAATTGTTGACTAAATAAAAATGTAAACATAGGCAAGAACCTATATAACACAAATAGTATAGAATACACGTGAAACCAAGGAATACATTTGTGGTTTAGTAACAAAAACGTGCAATTTCATGTACTGCTGTATAGGTAGTGGCACATAATCATTGTCAACACGTATAATAGGTGTTTCTGGTTCAGATAGAAATGGAACACAACAGATATTGTGATGTCAATGCAGGTTTTCTGAGGGTGCCGAACTGTCGTCAGGACACTGGTAATAGTATGAAGGTAGACAAGTGATGAGGGGGCTTGGTTCCCCTAAAGGGTTTAAAATGAGGTGTTTTAAAATGTGATCATAACCTTTACTAGTAAGGAAAAAGAAGAACACTGCAGTGTGTGACCTACCTAAGTGGTTAAGATGGCATCTTGAAAAGAATAAAGGATGATGCCAGCTGTTGTTAGTACAAGCAGGGATGTCTAATAGATTCGGCAAAGGCTGGTATCTGGTAAGAGAAGGAGGCTGAGTGTTACAATACAGTGGGGCTCTTACCATCTGTGCAATTGCCTGCTTCCAAGCCTGTCAGAAACCTAGCGGGACTAGGCACGGCTACCTGTTTGCATCCAGGTGTACCAATAACAGATCCCAGCAACTTCTACATTGATCACAAAAGTCACATCTCAAGCCGACTGCCCTCATTATGGGTGAGCCAGTCCCGTAAACATTTTGGTATAAATGCTGGCACTACCGGCTCTGGCATTTTTACCAGAACGGCTCACTCTGAGGCTTCTGTTAGGGGCAGTGAACTACCGGTAGGTCTGAGGAGGTCAGGAGCCTACCAGCAGATACATTACTGAATCACTGGCACCGTTTACAATGATGCTGGTGGTTCAGTAGTTCCCATCCCATGGAGTCCTAAGGGACTTCATGGAATAGGAACTTACTGCCGTTGCCTGCACCCATAGTATGAAATGATACGATATTTTATGATAGGATATTTATGACGCGGTTAATACCCAGAGGTTTCTAAGCGCAGACCCGGGGATCACACCTGTGTTGCTTTGTGTCGTCACATTGCCACTGAACATCGGTATACCAGTAACATTTGGATATCAGGTGCAAGTAATGGTAAAACGAGATTGCCGTTAACCCGCTGGTGCTACCTGCAAACTTGTGATGAGGATCTATAAGTCCTTGACACTGAGGTTCATTACAAGCTTAGTGGTGAAGGAAAACATTGCTAGTAATTAAGTTTCCTGTATCACCAAACTTCAGGTCTGCCAGTCGTGTGGCTTGATTTACCCACAGCCAATAGCTGAAGGTAAGTCAGGTAACCCACTGGCAAAAAACAGCAGGTAATATTGGCAATCTCCATGGAATGGGGATTAACCTACCTGTTGCCGGCACCTGTAATCTGCCCATAATTCCGGCAGATCAGGTACCAATAACAGTATTACCATTTACCGGTATCCTGGTGGTATTACCGTTAGGATACCAGCAAACCTATAATGAGGGCAACTGTTAATAAACGGTTTCCCCAAGTGAGGTGGATATTATCCACTGAACTGATGGAATGATTGATATTGACAGACCTAACGAAAGCCTATCTGGAGGGAGTGGCAATATTCAATAGAATATCATAACAGCAGTACGAGAAGGTGAAGAAGGTGAACCCAGGAAAGAGGAGGTTGTAGCAGTGGAGGAGATGTACATGTTTAGAAGAAAGGTGAATTGGAAGGTGGCAAAGGGGTCTGGAGAGTAGAGGGAATTAGTCGTGACCTCAGGCTCCAACTTGAACAGGAGCTGACTCATAACTGAACTCATTTTGGTGCTATATAGGCATGGGTATGTGACATAGGAAAGCCTGTCTCGAGATAGTTGACGCGACTGGGACGAGAGGACTACTCACCTCAGTGTAAGAGATTGTTTGTGGTTGTTACTGAAGACTTTTTCCATTTGTTTTATTGCCTTTTATGTTTTTGCTTTCGACCTGGATTATTGTCTCAGGTATGATAGAACATAATTTGCTTCAAACCTCGGTGTCACTCTTCTGTGAGGACTGAAATTAACAAGACATTGTCTAGGCACAGTTTATGTTTTTGAGTATCGTGTGTGAGTATAATGTCAACAGATGGAGTTCATAAAATAGACCTGAGATTAATGACAAGCAATATAACAAAAAATCATGTGTTAGGAGAGAAAGATGCACCCCATGGAGTGTGTAGCACAGTCATATAAGGTGCAGACTTCAACTAAGACAACAACCCAACTCAAGATGTTTGGGGTCAATTAATTAGTCAGTCTTTGAGGGAAAAACAAATCACCATAGAGTGTATTCTCTGGTTAAATCCATGTTGGCACTGTTCAGGGTATCTATATTGATGTTTTAGGAGCCACCAGTGCAATGGATCCATCTAGGAGACAACATAAAGGCCTGTGGTCTGGGAGCACATCAACAATGGCCTCTGCAGTGAGCCATTATGCAGTGCAAGTCAGAGTTCGGGGAAAGAAACCCATGGCACTGTACGGGAGTGTAACAATAATTTGACAACAAACTTGATGTCTGAGCTGCCATGAAGAGCCACACAATGCAGTTCGGATTCGATCAGCTCATGCCTTTCACAGTGATCCAGAGGTTTAAAGCTGTTGGCATCAAGGCAAATTGAGCAATTCAAGTATTGGCACTGTGGCAAAGACAGCAGATATATTCTTGAACCGGTTAGTGCTATACTGACCATGATGTTTAGTCGGTAACATCCAATTTGGTCACTAATCTTTAATAAATTACCATATCTACTGTGCTTTACAGAAAGGTTGCTGGTCCAGAGTTATGAACATTATTTTTGGGATTGAGAGCCACAGTTTGGATGTCATGTTAGAGAAAGCAAAGCCCCTTTGCCTCTTTCTGAAATATTGTATAATGGTTAGGAGTATATTGCTGCTGGATCTATGGTCTTGAATTATTTTGTAATGTAAAAGGCCCTTAAGTGTATTATTGTCTTTACAGCAACTCATTGAGAATTTGCAGAGTTGATGTTATGAGGTCTCTCTAGAAGAGTCTTAGTAGTGTCCTTACAGTTTTGTTAGGAATTCTTTGAAGTTTATTTAGTAGATGCTCAGAGATGCTGTATAATAATTTTAAGTTTGGGCTACGTATATTACTGAGATGGTTCTGTATGGCTCTTATCATGGGCAGGTAATAAAACACTTTTGACCACTGCATTTATTTCTGATTCCAATGTTAATTTTCAATCCAGCAGTATTCCTAGGTTCTTATCGTATTTTTTTTTTATTTTATTAGAATTTGTGTCCATCGTTTACCCTACCTAGAGGGACTTGGAGTGCCTTGCAAGTTTCAAGAGTTCAGAAGGTGGGGAGTGAAACAGAAATTACATTTGTTAGGACAGGATAGAACAAAATTGTAGATAGGTGATGGCAGGGGAGGGGATGCAGCTGGATTAGGTGTGGGGTAAGATATATGTTTTGAGGCTTTTTCGGGAAGTGGCATTGGAGGGTGTGGTGCACATGTGGAGTTGTAGGGTGTTCTAGACCTTGGGTGCCCACTGGGACAAATGATAGCTTTTATATGTTATTTTACTGAGTGAAATACATTTGTAGAAGATGTTGGCTACCTTGCGTGGTGCTTGTGTGGATAATGGGTTCAGGGGGCAGGTGAAGGTGCTGATGGGGAGTACAGGGAGGAGTGTGCTCACATAGTTCAGCTTGGACAAAACTAGTGCTTGGACTGAACTTCAGAATTCATAAGTGGGAAGGATGTGTCTTATATTGTGTAGGAGGTGTAGTTGTAGGTTACATGTTTGGTGACATCAGCAATGTGGTTAGTGAATGTATGGTCGGAGTCGATAGTAAGACCTAGGAACGTGACAGATGCGGAGAGGGAAATGTGTGGGTTGTCAATGGCCTGTACTTTGATCCCGGGTGTGGGTCAGAATTGTTCCAGGGGGGCAGAAGAGGAAGTATTCCGTTTTGGAGGGTTTGAGGTTTGAGAAAGTGAGGGCTATCCCGGCAGCATTTGAGGGTGTGGAGTTGTTTGGGGGAGGACATTTGGAAGTATGTTTGTGTTGCATCTGCGTATCAGTGGACATAAGCATTGTGCTTGCTAAAGGGCTTTCCCAGGAATTCTACATGTACGTTGAAGAGGAGTGGTGAAATGAAGGATCCTTGGGGTACCAAATAATTAACTGGATGGGACTGGATGAATAGGGAGGCATGGAGATCAAGTGTGTTCTGTCAGTGAGAATGGCGGTCAACCAGTCAAGAACAGTACCTGAGAGTTTCAAACTGTGGGATAGGATGGTTAAGAAAATTATGTGGTCGTTATTTTTGAAGGCTGCAGAGATGTTGAGTGGTGCGTGGAGGGCTGTGTGTCCTTTGTGTGTGATGTTGTGGGGATCATTGAGGATTTGAAGTGCTGCAGTATCAGTGATATCACCGGGCTGGAAGCCAGATTGGAAGGGGTTGAGGAGGTTGTTTGTGGCGATGTGGTGTTAGAATTGGCTTGTGATAAATAGTTCAATCATTCGAGTGAGGTATGGCAGAATAAAAATGGGACAAATGTAGTCAGGGAGTTTGAGGACCACCAAGGGTTTCTTGAGGAGGTGGACAATTCTTTTCAGTTTTGAGCCTGGTGGGGTTCGTACCATCTGCAAGGCAGGAGTCAATTATGTTGAGCCAGTGTGGAGCTAAGGTGGAGATGCAAGTGATTGCAGGTTGGTGTAGGCAGACATCATCCTGGAATTGTGCTGGTGTTGTCGTTGCTATTATGGTGATGGCTGATTGGGTGGAATGTGTCCATTGTATTGGCAGCTTTGGGAGGATGAGGTGGAAGTTTACCCATAGAAGTAAGGGTATGTCTGATGTGGATTTGAAAGTTGAAGTAGTCCATGAGGGAGATGCACACTGTGGTGGATGGTGGCATGCAAGGTGTGGGTGGTCTGGAGAGTGACTTGATGATATTCAAAAGTTTCTGTGTATGGTTTGTGGCAGATTTGAGTTCTTGGAGGTAGTGGGCTGCTTCAGCATTGCCTTTTACCATGTTGTATGTGTTGCAGCAGTATTTGTGTGGTCTCCTGGTGACTTGCATGGGTTTGTTTACCAGGCTCTTTCTTGGCACCTGACTTCCTGTTCGATGGAGAGAATGGAATGTTTCAACATAATTTCTGGTGGTGGTTATGAAGTATGTGTTTTTTGAGGGGAGCACTTTTGTTGAGTGCTTGTTCAATGGTGTTCTTTTCATTGTTAAGGAATCTGGAGGGATGTGTTTGACATCAATAGGGAGGTCTCATGAACTAAGGATCTGTCTGTAATGTGATTCATTTGTTTTTTTAGGGGAAGAGGGTGTGTGATTAGCAGGTGGTGGATGTTGTGCAGCAGAGTAAGCACTTGTGAGGGCATGGGATCACTGTGTGGAGCAAGGCTTTTTCAGGGCAGATCATGATTTATGTTTTGTTTGGGTTGAGCTTCAAGTTCTTTCTGGTCATCCACAAGTTCACTTGACTTTATTATTATTAGTACTATTATTATTATTAAGTTATTTATTGAGCGTGGACCTAGATGCAGGAAACAATGGGGAGCTTTACAAGACATAGGGAGAAGGATACACTGACGGATGCAGAGATACAAGGGAGCCGTAAGCTAACAATGGGGGAGAGGGAGGGATTCCAACTTGGTTGCAAGGAATCTACAAAAAAAGGGGAGGAAACAGTCTAGGGGAGATCACCCAGTATCATTTTAGGTGAGGAGTGGAGAGTATTTGGAAATATGTGTTAGGGAGAAATGATTGCTTAAAGTGGAGGGTATTAAGCCCCTTCCTGAAATGTAGAAGTGAGTAGCTGAGTCTGGTGTTGATGGGTAGGTGTTTCCAGAGTCTGGGGGCCTAGACATAGGACTATCTGTTGGTTCTTTCCTTACTGCACCTGTTGAGTCCAAATATACACATGTCCTTAATTCTGTTGAATTGTAGGCATCTATGGATGCTGAGTTTCTCAGCGAGGTAGCTTGGGAACTTTAAGGTGATAACCTTTGAGATGATACAACAGGATTTTAAAATGATACATGCTTGCAGTGGGCGTCAGCGCAGTACACTCAGGGTCAGGGTTATGGTGATGACTGGGTATCTTGTGAGTTTTGAATCTATGTCATTGGTGGTTGTGACTTTGAAGATTACTTGTGTATTGTCAATACAGTTATAGCATGGAAGGTCCTACCTCTTGATGAGTCCCGTAGGTGGGGTCACGTTGAAGCAGAAAAGTAGGAATTACAAATTAGATGCTTGAGATGTGCCTTAAATGATTTTAAATATATTTGATCTCTAAGGTGATAGCCAAGTTACTATCATTAGGTAATGAGTAAACTATTGTATTGCTGTATTTACCATTCTTGCTTCCTTCAGAATTTGGATTAGTGAGAGGTAATTGTCGGTATTAAAATCTGCAGAGATAGCTAGAAGAATGTGGGCTGAGTGGATGGTGGTGTCTGCATTGCTCTTTAGGTCTTCCAGTATAAAGAGGTTAACTGGTTCTGTTCCTCTCATGGGTCCGAAGCCTAATTTGGCATGTTCATGGAAACTGTCAGTTGTGACTTGATCTAAGATTTGGCTGTATACTTACCTATAAATATGTTTTGACTAGTATGGCATGTTTTAAAGAGGGTTGTAGTTTTTGGGGTCCTCTGGAAACCCTGTCATGCTTATGAGCAGTGGTTTGATAGATAGTTTTGAAATCATGTGGTGTAACCTCTACTACTGTAACCGCTACTACCAGGGAGGAGTTTGTGAATTACTGGTAAAGGAAGGGCAAGGATTCCTTGCTCAGGATGTCCTTGAAATGGCTTGAGAGCAAATGTGTGTTGGTCTGCTTTGTTGCTTCTATTTACTTATTGGGCAACTTCCATTTCAACCTATATATCTTGTTCCCATCTTTTTTGTTTGAATTGTATGTCCTTTATTTCATGGACTCGCCTCAACCTCTCATACTTTTGGGTTTTTTATGAATTCTGCTGCCTCACCTTTAATCTTACTGCTGTATGGTGTGATCGCCATGGGGTACTACTACAATTCAATGTATGCTAGGCCAAGGATCAGCTTGTGTAAGGTCACCGGCCACAACCATAATGTCAGGCATGGGATGCTTGCTTCCCAGTATGTGGGAGGTGAAGATGTCACTGATGCCATGCTGATTTAATGAATAAGGTGGGAATGCTTTTTTCTAAACCATCAAAGACCCTAGGGAATCATGCTATTTGTAAAAATGTGTGGTATGATGGTGATTGCTGTAGGGCAAAGTTCATTCTTATGAGGCACGCGAAACTGGTGAGCATAGAAATGATACAACTCTTAAGTTGTACGTGAAGCAAGCAAGAACTATGCTCGTAATGTCCAGGAAATCCAATTTCCAAGAGGGCCTATGGGAGTAAGAGGCACCCAATGGAGCAGAATTTAATCCAGGTGGCCAAACCTGAGGACACCTGGACAGCCAACTTTGAAAGCCTTTATATGGAGAACAGAGACTGGGAGGTGACCCACCACGTTGCCCCAACATTAGATCAAGATAATTTGCATCTAACCCTTACGAAGGCGGAGGCGGTGGTAAAGTTGCCACTGGAGAGTCAAAAGAAAGGAAAATCACCAGGCCAATGAACCATTAATCTGGATACCATACATCACCAGACTTTTTAATGCAGTCTTGGTGTGGAGACAAGCCACACCAAATTAAGAGGCTGATGTGGGTAAGTAACTGAGCCTTTATTTACTGCCCCCGGAGGCGAGGGCTGTCAGTGGGGAATCATCGGGAATGCTTCACCACGTTCCGGGTTGGAACGCGGGGGGGGAGAACATTCTCTACTCCGCCGGAGTAGAGACAGTACTACATATAACATCTCCTTATCTAAGGGAAAGCGAAAGCGGAAAGAGGGGGGGAAAACAAGGAAAGGTGGGGTGGGATAATTGGCTAAAGGTATGTAGCAAGAATTGGCAGCTACTGGTTAATAGTAGACATAGTCACTGCTGAAATTCCGGATGATCCTACGATTTCTTTTCGACAATCTCCTGGTGGATGTTTCATCATCATTGGAACGGAATTCATTGTCTCTTATGTGCTTGCGGTGAAACGTCTCCTCAGGATAGTGTTCATCTCTTGATCAAGCACCATCATCTAAGTCTGTAGATGTGCTGGGTCTGCCTGTGTTGTTGGTTGTTCCCCTCACATCTTTTCATGACCAAGTGTCATTGTGATTGTTTTTGGAAGTGCTCAGTCTGCAGGTGTCGTTGGTTATTTTCACAAGATCATCATGGGATCATCTCGTTCCATCGTCCAAAGTGACAGATTTTCCATGGCAATGTGTGACTCTTGGTGGGGACCTGAATTTGGCTTCGCCCTTGAGTGTTTTCCTCGGTTCTCTGATGCAGACCCAGTCTCCTTCCTGAAGGAACATCTGTTTGGCTCCATTCCTCGAATCGCAATATGTCTTGTACTTCTTTTGCTTCTCCCTTATGGTTTCTTGGCTTTGTTCCCCATCTATTTTCGGTCCCATGTTCATTCTAGCCTCACCAGTGTCCATGAAGATCCATGCTGGTCTCAGTTGGTTGGTTGCGGTTCTGCCCCGCATCAAGGTGAACGGCTCCGAGTTGGTGGTGGAGTGTGGCGTTGTTCTGTATGCGTATAAAGCCCCCTTGAGGGTTTCTCTCCATGGTAGAGCATTGGCTGTGGCTAGCTGGATCACGCTTTTTAACCAGTCTATTCATTCTTTCTACTAATCCGTTGGACATCGGATGGTAAAGTGACGTGGTGATGTGGTTGATGGATCTGCTTCTGAGGAATTCTTGGAATTCCGCTGATGTGAACTGGGACCCGTTGCCAGAGACTATGTCCTTGGGGTCACCTTGCCTGTTAAATATTTCGGTTAAGAAGTCCGTGACCTTCTTTGCGGTTGCGCTGGTTTCTACCACACCCCATTCAGTCCATTTGGAGGTATAGTCGACGATCACAATGATGAATATTTTCACTGCCTCTAGGTTTTCAAAGGGGCCCATGATATCTATCGTCAGCTTCAACCATACTTGTTTGGGAGGTTCCACAGGCTGGAGTCGGGTCTTTCTGAGAGTTTTCGATTTGTCACTGGAGGCGCAGGCACAGCAGTTTTTGACTACTTCTTCCGCTTCCTTCCACATGTTGGGCCACCAGTAGTGGTTCCTCATCCTGTTCTTTGTCAAACTCCTTCCCAGATGTCCTTCATGGGCCAGGTCGAGTAGTTTCCTTCTGAGTGCCACGGCTGGAATTACTCTATTTCCTCTGTAGATGTGATTTTCATACATGGATAACTCGTCTTTAAAAGGTGCGAAGTTTGCTAACTCTTGTCCAACACCTACCCAGTCGTTCATCACAGCTCTTCTGATTTCCTGTTGTTCTGTGTCGGCTTTGGTGGTGCGTGTCCATTCATCGGCGGGGATAGCGGGATTTATGGCGGCTATGATGTCTTCATCTGGGTCTTCGGTCTCGACATCTTGTCTCTCTTGAATGATGGGTAGTCTGGAAAGGCAATCGACTACTTGATTTTGAGGACCAGGAGTGTAGCAAACCTGAAGGTTGTATTGCATGATGTCTAGAAACCAACGCCTGATCCTCAGTGATATAAGGTGTGGCATTTTGGATTTTAGGATGTTCACTAAAGGTTTGTGATCGGTCTTCAGGAGGATAGGCAGGCCCCAAATCAGGTTCCTGAAATGTTGTAGGGCCCATTTGACTGCCAAGGCCTCTCTCTCGATGGTGGAATAATTCAGTTCAGCACCTCTTAGCACTCTGGATGCGAACGCTATGATCACAGTGTTACCGTCCTGTTGTTGCTCTAGTACTCCACCAAGGCCTATCTTGCTGGCATCCACTGACAACATCGTCTTGGCTTGATAGTCAAACATGCTTAAAGCTGGAGCTCTGTTGATGTCGGCCTTGAGGTTCTCAAATTCGTTTTTACATCCTATGGACCACTCAAATCTGTTTGATTTTTTCATGTGGCTCCTCATATCTTTCGTCTTGTTTGCATAGTTACTCACGAATTTGGAGTAGTACTCCGTCATTCCTAAAAAGCTTCTCAGCTGTTCTTTGTTGGTAGGTTCAGCCAAGCTCAATATGGTGTCCAGGAGTTTTTTCTTGGGACGGATGCCCCTAGCGTCAATGGAATGGCCGAGGTAAGAGACTTGGCTGCACTTTATGTTGCATTTCTCCAACTTAAGGGTGAGTCCACTTTTTTAGATTATCCGCAAGACGCCCATGAGTTTGGCATCGTGTTCCTCCTCAGTTTTGGCTGATATGAGAATATCGTCCTGGAAGCACTGTACTCCATTGAGGCCTCCAAAAAGATGTGACATGAGTCTCTGGAACACAGCCGCTGCTGATGCGAGCCCGAAGGGCATTCTGTTGAACATGTATGCTCCCAAAGGTGTGACGAAGGAAGTGAGGGCTTTTGAGCTGTCGTCCAAAGCAATCTGGTGGTATGCCGAGGAGAGGTCCAAGGTGCTGAAGAAACTTGCCAGTTCCATGGTCGAGAGAAGTTCGGATATGTTTGGAAGTGGGTGCCTGGAATGGGGTGTGGTAGAGTTGCGCTGCCAGAGGTAAGTAAGTTGGTGGGACAGCGATGTGATTAGTGTTACAGTGCCACTAGGGCTGGTCACTTTTCTCCACCCAGCATTCACAGCCACAGTGTGCCTTGCTACTGTGGACGACTTGGCTTGTGTGTGTTTTTCCAGGGCACTCTCAGTAGTGTGCTTGAGTGCAATTGTCTGGTGCAGCCTCAGTTCAGTGTATTAGAAAGCCTGTGCACTGCTATTCGGTTTCAATTTGTTGTTCGGTGCAGAATGCTTTTGTATCTTGGATTGCATAATGGGCCTCATTCCGACCCTGGCGTTAACCAAGGCGCTATTAGCACCTTGGTTGACGCCGTTATCATTCCGACTCCGCCATGGTGAATGGCGGAATTACCGCCCCATTCCAAGGTTGGCGGGGTCGGTAATTCCCCATTCACCATGGGCCCTTCCCCATTCCCATTTTTGCCCCATAGGGCTCAATGGGAATGGGGAAGGTGCTATTTACGGTACCGTAAATTACGGTGCCGTAATTATCTCCAAGGTCCCTTTGCGGGTTGGTTTTTTAACGCCTGCAAAAAGCAGGTGTTAAGTTCCAACCCGCAAAGGGAACTCGGAATAGGGCGGTAAGGGTTTAACGGCACCGGTCTCGTTACCGGTGACCGTTAACCCTTACCGGCCGACTCGGAATGAGGCCCAATGTGTCTTATCCAATCAAACTGGCTGTGGAGCTAGCTACAGTGCGGCGTTATGATGTATTTTTTTTTTTTTTTGATGTTGTTATCGAAGCTCCTATGCACAGCTGACGGGAAGCGGCGGCGCCGTTGCCGTGGAAAGAAACGCAGGCCCAGGCAAAATGGCCGCACGTAGGGCACGTAGTGAGGTCCTTTCCTCTGACGGCCGTTGGTGTTGATTCATATAATGCGTGCGCACGCACTGCGCCCGCGGCGGCCAAAGGGGATTGATGGCCCAAATTGAGGAAAAAAAATTAATCGGTACCTCTTGTCACTGTTGCTGTGACCGCCGTGATCCCATCCTCATCGCCAATGTAATAAATTAAGAGGCTGATGTGGGTAAGTAACTGAGCCTTTATTTACGGCCCCCAGAGGCGAGGGCTGTCAGTGGGGAATCATCGGGAATGCTTCACCACGTTCCGAGTTGGAACGCGGGGGGGGAAACATTCTCTACTCCGCCGGAGTAGAGACAGTACTACATATAACAGCCCCCCTCCTTTGGATTCAGGCCATTATTGTACCAGTTTTCAACAAGGGGGATAGAAACCATCAAGCCAATTATAGGCCAATCTCCCTTCTTGATGCTGGGGGTAAGATCAAGGCCGTATTGGGCCACTTGGAGGCCAGGGTTGGAGAGGTTGGTGCTTTGAATCATCTTCAGGTGGGGTTCCAAAAGGGGATTAGCACAGGGGACCAGAGCCTGGGGCTTTGATTACTGTGCGGTTAAATATGTTTCCCTGAGAAAAATGCTGATTTAGGGGGTCTTTATAGACATTAAGATGCCATTTTATACAGTCCCAAGGGGAAGGCTATGGTCAATGTTGTCAAGCCTGTGCATATCTATTAACCTACTAAATGCTATTGTGATAGTACATCAGGGTAACAATGCAAGAGTGTGCTGTGGAACAGATGGGGCTTTGTCAAGGAGAGTGAATATAGAGATGGGGATGCGCCAGGGCTGTGTCCTGGCACCCCTACTCTTTTGCCTATTTATAAACAGTTTAAACACCTATATTCTGACAACCCCCACTGATGCCCCCATACTGGCGCGAGACAGGATTCATGTTTGAATGTTTGCTGACAACGCAATCCTCCTATCATTGACACCATCAGCTGGACATTTTCATAGGTTTTTGTACCAAAAATGGCCTGATAATTGATATCCAAAAGAGCAAGGTCATGGACCTCAGAGGAAATAGGGGGACAAAGCCTTGCAGACATCACCTAGTATTGGATGGAGTACAAATTGAACAGGTCAAGTCTTATAAATACCTGGGCATAAGAGTACATGAAAACTGTACCTGGGGGAGCAGACTACGAAGGTGAGAATGACGTTGTACAGATATAGTGGCATAATAGCTAACTTTGCTAAGTAGCATGGGGTTGGGACTGGGCTGTTTGAGTGGCCTTGGAGGCCTATAAGCCCCAGGGACGGCAAGCTACTGTCTATGTCCCTGAGCTATGGGGGTGGTACAACATCACTAATTTGTCTGTAAATTGAAAACAGTTTGTTCAAAATCTTACTGACCCTACCTACCCCCGCTCTAAGTTTCCAGATTTTACTTGAGTTGGACCTCCATTTAATTGAAAAATCCTGTAGAGCAAAGCCGGTTTCATACTGGTTAAGGTTATGGAATAGTGTGAATTTGCTCATATATCAGGGGGAAGTGCAGGATGTAATGTCACAGGAAGGAGGAATGGGCTTGCCATTGCTATCATTCTTAAGAAAGGAATTTCAAGATATCAAGAGGAGATTTTGCGTCTCATCCTAATTCAGTACCTACTTGGCTATGAAGCAGAATCAGGGCTATCAAGACTACCTGGGCCTAATTTACCCCAAGACAATGAGATCTCTCTTTATTTATTAAGGCATGCCTGGGTATACTTTCCTTGGCTTCTATGAGCTCGTGGTGATATACCAAACCTAGTCCTCTCTGGCCTTTATCCTCAGGTCCACGGGAAAATATAGCTAATATTCTACTTTTGTGCCCTATGTATGCTGACCTCAGGAGAAGATCATTAAAACGTTTTCTTATACAGAATAAGGTTACTACCATTGTTCTTGACAAGGGCATGGAGAAGGGGGATGAGCATTTGCAAACTGGTTGTATAATTACTGTCCATAAAGGAAGGGTAAACATTTTCTGATCTTCCCCCTGGTCTTACTAGGACTGCAGACAAGCACTGTAGGAGTGGAGCAGTTGGCTACTTAATCTAAACTATTATCCACACTGGCACTTTTTGAAGTTTATTGTTGTTTGATGATTGTTTGGACGGGTATGGGAAATGGTGTTTTAATCCTGTTCTTATCTTTCTAAATCTTTGTCACTGGTCTAGACTTTATCATTTCCTGTTGGGTTTTTATGTTTGATGTTTTGAGATGTTACATTTACCGGTTTAAAGATCAAATGATGATGAATAAAATCATCATAAAATCAAATAAAAATGACATTAAATCCAAATTAAATCACATCAAAATCACATTAAAACCAACTGACATAAAATACATACATTATTAATATTGCACTCGATAAAATACCCTTTTAAAGAACATGCAATATCTAAAAACTGCATCCTATTTCATATTACATCATATCACTCCATGTTGATGTTCTTAATTTGCACTTTTGAATGAATGCCAACCATATTCTATAAAGTGACATGTGCAAACTGTTGCTACCACTATTCATACATTACCTCCGGAATAACAATCCTTTAATTTATTTAAGATCGCAAACAATCTCCCAGAGATAGCGTGTATATATTAATCCAGTCTGGAACGTTCAGTTGCAGCATGTTTTGCAGTTTTCAAACTTACAGGATTACTACATACACGACAAATTCTAATTTCCCCATAGGAGCTAAGTGCAGGTCCAGCAATAGCCAATATCGGCAGTCGGTTTATACAAAACAGCAGAACAAACCTATGTACATTTTTGGAGGGACATCATTTCGAATAAAGTTGGGACTTCCCAAAGGTATAAAACATCTGTGGGGCATGTGCATAAGATTTCAACTTTGCCAGATGGGCAAAATTATTGATCCAATCCCATTGCATCACCTTTGAAATTTGTCTAACGGGGCCTCAGACCATTTCTGAAGTTGGTCCCAAATAAAAAATGCAAACAATTTACCAGAAATATCTAATATTGCCAGGAGTTGATTGCGCAGTCACTTTTTGTATAAACTGGAACCAATACAGAGGTTCTACATGATAGAGGAATATTACCACTTACTAGTACTTTCCTAAATAGGATTTCTAAAATGTAAGCCCATATTTCAGGTTCCTGTTCCATTAGGACCAGGAGACTTGGAGGGATTTAATTTGGCCATTTTTAAAATACAAATGTCCTCTCTTCAATTGATAAATGTGCTTTAAAATTGACAGCATCCAGTGCATCACTAGGTCATTACCGCATTACGGCCACGGCTTCAACATAATTGCACCATTACAACTAATTCACTGGATTAAGAATTTTGTCATTGTGGACACCTTTCCCCTTGCCCAACAGTTTCCATATATCTCTAGAGGTTCTTGTACATTGTACAACTTTAACATTCTCTGCCAATGGTGCCACCAACACACTCATCCTCGGTACCTATTTTTAATCTTTTTAAGAACTATCAGCAAAGAGGGATCAACCCCGTCACGCTTTTCTCTGTGGATTTCCCACCTCATTGCTGTCTTCTGGCCTCTAATAGTTTTATCAAACGCAGGCCTTCTAGCACTTCCATATACTACACTGGTAGTTTTATGTTTTTTTGAAAACTTTATTTTATTGATTGTTTGTAAAGCGCCTATACAACAAATCATGTTTCAAGGCACCACAAGGCAAAAAGGAGGGGGGCAGGGGAGAGAACAACAATAACAGTCCTACTAGGCCTTGTGTCATTCGGATCGTGCAAGTGCAGTAACAGGAAGTGCAGGGGGCAGGGAGTGGGGAGGGGAGGAGGTGTAGCTCGGGCAGATGGGATAATGCTAAGGTGGGAGGGAGATGCAGGGCAAGAGGAGGTATACAAGTACAGGGGGGAGGAGGAGGGAAGAAGAGTGCCCATGGGGCTAGGCTAGTGCTATGGGGAGACCAGGTGAGCAAGTGCCAGGGAGTGCAGGGCGTGAAGACCACATGCTAAGTGTGAGGACGGGGGTGGCTCTGTAGGGATGCAGAATCCACCAGGCTAGTCAGGGGAAAGGGGCCTGGGAGGGCAAATGCAGGTTATGGGGAGGTCAAGAAGACAGGGTGCTCGGGTAGACTGGGTGAGGAGGGCCTGGTGCCCTGTTGAGCACAGAAGGGACCGGACAGCTGGTCAATGCAACAGAGGGGGGCATTAGCAGGGGAGGGAGAGAGGGAATGAACAAGAGAAAAGGAGGGTCTTGAGAAGCTTCCAGAACTTAAGGAGGTCCAGCTCAAGCCTGAGACGGTCAAGGAGGCCATTCCAGAGGGAATTCCTGAATTTGGCTTTCTTACTCTTAAGATGCCAATTATAGTTACCCTGTGAATCACCATGGGTGCGACCAATGAGCATATTAAGATCCCAATCTCCAAGTAATACCATCCATTTCTGACCCTGCTTATTTGCGGAGTCGAATTTCATAGTACATTTACCAGCAACCACCGCTAGGTCTTCAAGGTTTTTTGTGCATTTGCAGCATGCATTTAAACTGCCCCCCATCAAAGCAAAATAAGTCACCATTATCACCCATAATACGACCTGTTAACATTGAGGTTAGGGTGTCAAAAATTGCCTCAGTGCTTGCACCCCTTGGGGATCATAGATACACATAAGTAGCACCTGACTGTTCATTGCAAATGGACCACCCTCAACTTCAATTGCCAGTATAGAATCTACATAACCTGTAGCTAACATTCTAGTGAAAGAAAAAAAGTGTATTTTATTCATATCAGCATGGCCGCCATAAGGTCTCCCTAAAGCGCCTTGTATGGCCATAGTCTGGCTGATGTGAAAACCATCCATGTAAAACTTACCCAACATCCATATCTCTAGCAAAATAAAAATGTGATTATGTGACAGTCGTTTCAGTGACTCCCCAGAATCCATTGGGTGTTTAAAGCCTCCTGTGTTCCACAACGTCACCCGAACCACTCAATTATTTCCAGCCGAGGCACTAGGTAATGATGCAGCTAGCCACCTCATTAGACTCTGAATTTCATTTAAATGTGCTTCCCCAAATGCCTCCATCTTAGTTTTCTGAACTGAAGGGAAGCCTGGCAATTTCGAATTGGATTCAAGCAAAGGGAGACTAAGATCTGCTTTATCCGGGTCCCCATCTAATTCAAGGCCCAGATTATAAAGCTGGTTTTTATAATTGAGAATCATGGATGCAGTGTCACTAAATTTACAATGTATGCGAGTCACATTTGGGTTAGTGCATTCGAGTGGTTCGACACATTCTAAATCATCTTAGACCAAAACACACAGGGGGGATTTGATTTAAAATGTGAATAAAAGCTGATCTATTTATCCTTCCTATCTTTTTGGAAGAGCCGCTTCACAAAAAAAAGTTGTTGCCCCTTTCTAAATCAGCCTCCTGTCTGTCCCTTCCCTCATATACAATTGCCCGTTTCACCGGCGTAGGTACAGTTGGACAGTGATCAGGGGTAGAGATGTAATCCTAACAGAACCCTCTAGAAGTCTCTTTCTTTTCCAAACCATCCGCAGCAGCCACCAACTCCACATCAGAAGGAATGCTGGCTGTGGATTCCTTGCCGTTTAAAAGCCAGCTATTTATTTATTTATTTATTTATTTATTCAGATTTATTTAAAGCGCACGTCAGCCCGGGGGCATCGTGGCGCTGTTACATGAGGACATACATAATCTGGTTACCGTGGAAGGAAGATGGTTACAAAGCAGTTTTCATTACAAGGCACATTTCGTAACAGACGTATGCGAGCTGGTGTGGGTGAAGGAAGGATGGAGTTAGTTGAATAGAGTGGTTTTGAGAGATTTGCGAAAGGAGTACAGAGAAGGTTCTGCTCTGAGTGAGTTAGGGAGGGCATTCCAGAGCTTAGGAGCTATGTGTGGGAAGCCTATGCCGCCGGCTTTGGCTCTTTTTACAGTGGGTACTCGGAGTTGGTTGGCGTGATGGCTTCTTCTGGGACGGATGGAAGAGTTCTTAGTTATAGTTTCAGATAGGTAGGGGGGTGCTGTGTGATTGATGCACTTGTGTGTGAGAGTGAGGATTTTAAAGTTGATTCTTTCCTTGACTGGGAGCCAGTGGACAAGTCTTCTGGCCTGTGAAATATGGTCAGTTTTGGGGATGTGTAGTGCAGCGCGGAGGGCATTGATTTGCACTATTTGGAGCCTGCTTAGGTTTTTAGATGATGTGCCTGCCAGGAGGGCGTTGCAGTAGTCCAATCTGGCTCCTATAGTAGCTCTGGCTATGGAGAGGCAGTTAGGCGTGGTGAGGTAAGGTTTGATGCCGTAAATGAGTTTGGTGGTCAGAGCAGACGCTGAGGCGATGGCGCTGGTTTGTCTAGTCATTGAGAGTGTGGCGTCAATGTAGACTCCTAAGGTCTTGACGGCAGAGGAGACAGGTATGCTAATACTGTCGATGATCATGTGAGAATAGTTGGGGCTGAGTTTGGTTAGTGTTTCGTTGGGGGCTAGGATGATGATTTCGGTTTTGTCTCCGTTTAGGCAGAGACCATTGATAGCCATCCAGGTTTGGATAGTCGAGTAGCTTTTGAAGAGGGCTTCTGAGTCTAGGTCGTAGTCTCCGGAGAGGGGGAGGAGAACTTGCGTGTCATCTGCGTAGTTTGTGTACGCTATGTTGAGGGAGTCCAGTAAGTCAAAGAGGGGTTTGGTGAATAGGTTGTAAAGGGTCGGTGCAGTGCAGGACCCTTGTGGGACTCCACAATTTATAGTGGTGGGGGGGGCGCTGTCCTGGTCGGAGTACACTTTCATGGCCCTACCTTCAAGGAAGGATGTGATCCAGGTGGTAGCCTTGTGAGAGAAGTGTGCAGCATTGAAGAGGTGAGATGTGAGAATGCTGTGGTCGACCAGGTCAAATGCTGCAGAGAGGTCGAGCAGGAGGAGGAGAGCAGGTTTGCCTGTGTCCATTATTTTGGTAATTTGATTTTTTAAATCTAGAAGGGCAGTTTCAGTCCCATGGCCTTTGCGGAAGCCTGATTGTCTTTTGCCTAGGATGGTGTTGATTTCCAGGTAGTGTTGGATTTGATTGTGTGCGGCTTTGTCTAGGATTTTTAGGAGAAAGGGGACGGTGGTGATGGGGCGATAGTTGTTAGGGGAGGAAGGATCGAGAGAGGGTTTTTTTAGGAGCGGGCGGACCCAGGCTTCTTTTAGGCATTGTGGTACAGTTCCAGATGCGAAGGAGGCATTGATGAAAGCTGTAATGATGGGGGTGAGGGATTCTGAGCACTCTTTGATTAATGAGGGTGGGCAGATATCCCCTTTGCAGGTGGAAGGTTTGATTTTTTTGAGGAGGTCCTTGACTTCCGTCTCTGAGACTTCTCTAAAAGCAAAAAGGGGTGTTTGTGAGAGAGAGTTGTTGGTGGAAGGTGTGGGCGAGCAGGTAGGGTGTTGAGAGCTTTGCGTTGTGAGGCTATTTTGTCTTGGAGAGTTTTAACTTTGTTGAGGAGGGCAGCCTGGATGCCTGTGCACCAGGCTTCATCCTTGATGATTTCAACTGGGCCGGGGGCAGGTGTGGTGAGTTCTTTGAATATGGAGAATATTTCTCTTGATTTGGAGCTGGCATTTGTAATTCTCTGATTGTAGGATTCGGATTTGGCGTGGAATATGGCTTTTTTGTAGGTCAAAGAGATCTCTTTAAAATCTTTAAGCGAGGATTGATTAGGCGCTGCTTGCCATCTGGATAGGGCTTTGCGTTTCTTGGTGCGAAGGTCAGATAGTTCTTGAGTGAACCAGGAGTTGCAGTGCATTGATTTTTTCCCTTTTTTTTCTTCTAGAGGGGCAATGAGATCGATGGCTTGAGTGAGCGTGCTGGAGTAGATGTTGGCTAGAGAGGTAGGGTCATGGATGAAAGGAGGCTTGAGTTCAGGGATATCGAGGAGAGGGGCGAGGTTGGAAGCAGTGAGTTTTTTGGAGCTTCTTACTTTAGCGGGTGGGGCATGAGTTAAGGTTTTATGAGTGGGCGTGGTAGGAATGGAGAATTGAATGAGGTAATGGTCTGTCCATGGGAGGGCCGAGATGGAGGTAATTGCAGATGAGCAGTTGTGATCAGCTAGCCAGTCAATGGATCTGCCTTTGTTATGAGTGGGGGCAGTAATTTTGTGTTCGAACCCCATGTTTGATAGTTCTTTGGCTAAATTTGCGGCTGCTTTGTCCTTTGGGTCAGCTAAACCAAGGTTAATGTCCCCTAGAAGGATGCTTTTGGTGGTGCTTTTGAGGTTGTTGCCTATGTTTTGGAGGAGTTGCTTTTGGTAGTCGAAGGGTGATCCTGGTGGTCTGTAGGTGATAAAGAAGTTTATGGTGCAGTTAGGTGAGAGGGCTAGTTTAGCAGTGAGGAGATCAGCGTTGTTGTCCCATTGTTGATTACACATTCTTATGGAGAGGGTGTCTTTAAAGATGAGGGCGACGCCGCCACCACCTTTGGAGTTTTTACGGTCCTGTCTGAGAATGGTATAGTTTTGAGGGAGAGCGAGGTGGATGGATGGACTGGAAGCTTCATGGAGCCAGGTTTCGGATATGGCAAGTAGGTCAAGATTGTGGGTGGTGATAAGGTCATTGATTTCAATGGCATGGGCATGGACAGAGTGTGCATTGATGAGAGCGCATCTTAAGTCTGGTCGTAGAGTGTGTGTGTTGGCGTTGGTGGTGTTGGGGGTGGGCGATGCGTATTTGGGTGAGTGAGGCTGGGGCGTGGTAGATGCAGCGTGATGGGTGCTAGGGTAGTGAGTGTGGTCAGAGAGGTAAGTCTAGGCGGCTGATGTATGGGTGCGAGAGCTGAGTCTGTTGTTCCTAAGGAGTGTGGAGTGAGGAGTGCTGCGGAGAGTTAGGAGGTGTTTGGTGCGTGTTCTTAGTCTACAGAGCCTGAGGTGGAGTGGGTGATGTCCGATCGGGTTGGTGTGGTGGTTGAGTGTGGAATGGAGTGCAGACGACGCTGTGGTGTGTATGAGGTCAGATGGTGGGGTAAGGCATGGGTGGGCATGCAGGTCTGGGTGCGCAAGCGGCATGCTGCAGATGGCCAGAAGGGAGAGGGATGTGAAGAAGATGGATAAAGAGGAAGGGAGGTGTGTAGGCGCTTTGGGGTGTGTGCCAAGGGGCTGCATTTGTAGACAAGAGATGTACAGGTAGGTGGGCAATAACACTGTTGGTCGGGGTGGGCAGTTAACACAGTAGATCAAGGCCGCTAAGGGCAGGCTAGATTCGTATGGCAGAGTATCACATCAAATTGGCTAGATTCGAATGGCAGAGTATCACATCAAAATGGCTAGATTCGAATGGATAAATAATAAATAAATAAATAAATAAAACTCATCTGCGTAGCGCTAACCGCCTCGGTTTCTGTGACAGGTATATTTCAGATGAATCCGATAAATCAGTTTCCGTCCGCTTCCACTCCACTATCTGCCACTATTCCCTCGACCTCTGTGGGTTGCTGTCACCCTTTAGTTATAATATGAACAGTAGCACCCACATTGTTACAGTTGTTCACTTGCACTTGTGTAGTTGGTGGGATAGATTTAAGCAATAGAACCCGAGCGTCGGGGACATTACCGACTCAGGTAATGCCCCGGGGCTCATACGTAAGGACTCGAGCAAAGCGAGGGCCTTACCGAAGGCCCCGGGGCATTACCTGAGTCGGTAATGCCCCCGACGCTCGGGTTCTATTGCGATTAGTAGCCCGGCCCGCAAAAATTGCGTGAACGGGGCACTAAAAGCTTTATTTTTGTCCCAAAACGCGGCAGCGTTTCGGGAGGAAAAAAAAGAAAATGGCCGCTGCCACGGAAAGGGAAAACGGAGTCCGTTTTCCCTTTCCATGGCAGCCATCGGGAGCGGACGCGCTGGGAACACAAGTGTTCCCAGCGCGTCCGCTCCGGCAAAAGTATCAAAAAGAAGCTAAGTGGGGTTGGGAGGGCGTTAGTGGGACAGGGGAAGAGTGGAAAAAAAAACAACGTGCCTGCGTCCCCGACGGGGGACAAGGGAAGCCCCCAGCCGTGTGGAGGCGCCGAGTGGGGATGGCACTCTCCGAGTCTCCACATGGCTGGAGGCTTCCCTCATCCCGCGCCGGGGACGCAGGACCAAGAAGGTAATTTGGGGGGGGTTAAGGGAATTTACAAAAAATAAAAAATAAAGACTTACCCGAGTCCCCGGCAGGGGGGCGAAGGCAGCCTCTCAGCCGCGGGGAGGCTAAGAGCGGGGATGGCCCGCTTCAAGCTTCCTCATTGGCTGAGAATTTGCCACGCCCCCCGCTGGGGACAAAGGCCATGGAATCCTGACGAAGGGATTCCCGGCCGGGTAGGGACCTGGCGAGAGCCAATCAGAATGCTTCTTGCATTCAGATTGTCTCTCGCCGGGTACTAATTTAACTTAATCCCTGAATCTGAATTCAAAGTGTCATGAAATTTACCACACAACTTCAACAAGATCTTCATTGCGAAATTGTATTGTTACCATAAACGACTGAATTTCAGCATAAGGGTCAGTGAGGGCTGAACGGTCATTCTGAAAAGAAACTGAGCCCAGTTGTAGAAAGTGATTGGGAGAAGCAGACAGTCTGTTGGGGTCTCTAATAATAACAGCTATTCCTTCATAATTGATTTCCGCTGTCATTACAATTTCGGCTGGTAGTTGTGGTTGTTTTATCCCTGCTGCAGCAATACTTCCTTGCAGGGAATAACAAAGCTCCAAAAACGAGTTGTTATCGATATCATCCAAGTTAGAATTCTCCTCCAATCCCATGCTGTTATTGGGGGGATGGATCACATTAGATAGCTTTCCCCCAGTACACACAATATGGTTCACGCATGCTGGATTTATATGATTACTGAGTCCGGGGGCGGGACCAGCCTTAGGCATCCAATGGAATGAATGAACGTTGTGGCCCAACCAATGAAATAAATAAAGTTTTTTCCGCTTTCAGCGATATGATGCTAAAAGGCTGTGGGCCTCATTCCGACCCTGGCGCAAAGGGATAACGGGCACCGGTAAGGACACCAGTGCCGGTAATCCCTTTGCACCCTATTCTGAGGTCCCCCAACGGGACCCGTAAGGTACGTTTGGTCAGACCAAACGTAACTTACGGTTCCCGTTAGGGGACCAGGGCGCAAATAATGGCCTTGGCATGCGCCGGGCCATTATTTGCGCCCTCCCCATTCCCATTGAGCCCTATGGGGGCTCAAATGGGAATGGGGAATGGTTTGGTAAATGGGGACTTACCGGTCCCTCCAAGGTCAGAATGGACCGGTAATTCCCCATCTCACCAAACCGTAGTCGGACCCGGTTTTGGAGGCAGCCATGGTGCAAATAGCGCCATGGCTACCTCCAAACTCGGAATGAGGCCCTGTGTCTTGACAACCTTCTCTTTCAGGATCAGAGGTCAAAGGAGGCGGGAACTAAAGGGTACGACATTCCCTTCATTTTCGGGGCAACCAGTCATTGTTCCTTTACTTTATGCAACCCAGAATATGTTCCAGGACGGCAATTATGTTAAAAATATGTTTCTTTTTAACTTCTTCCCTCATCCCTCAAACCTGAGCCCTGCTGATATCAAGCCAGTGCAACACTGCACTGCTAGAGGATTATTTATTTCAAAAGGCCGCTTGGGATACAAAGCCCATTCCCAATTAAGCAACCAAAACGCCCAGCTTGATCTGGATCTGCGTATGATTGGCTGTAGGCTCAAACTTTTTTTGCAGGCAATGGGAGGGATGTGTCTGTGGCTGCCTCCAAATAAAATCTGGATAACGCTATCCAGCTAAGTCTGGTGCTCTCACGGGTGCTCAGTAACTGAGCTGTATATTCATATGTCTCCTATTAGGAATCAGTGTAGTTAATGTTTATATTAAGCATCAAAGAATTAAGACTGTATTTCGTTCACTATTGTAAAATAAAGATTCTACTTCAGGAAGTAGTTTAAGTATAACCATTTTCTTCATGTGATACATAGTTATACTGGGAAGCCTTTCCTGGGACACATTTTAGTCAGCAGTGTTTGCCTATTTGGAATACAATTCCTTCTTCAGGGCCTGATGTGTGTAATCAATAACATGTATACGTCCATATTAAAGCCAGACACAATCAAAAGGTTTACATAAGACGTGATGGTAACAGTTGTGATACATACCCTTAGCACATATGTACGACATTCGCAGGATTTCGAATATCTAAAAGAAAATATACATAAAACAAATTAGTTGATTAGTTTGTACGACCCACTAAGTACATGCTGGAATGTTAGACCCAGTTGATAACAGAATAGAAAGTGTTTATAGTACCTTATGACTATTAGTCCCGTGGGTCTGTGCGCAGGCGTATTAAAAAGTTATGAAAGAAAAACAGAAAAGAATGGAATAAACAGGTGAACATTAAGTGGCTCACACTTACTAAATCTAAGTGTTGTTATAAGGTAATACGGTTGCAGTGCTCATGGAGGGGATCCTCCCTGTTACCTTGTGTCCAAAGTTGCTGTAGCTGCAAAGTATCAGGGCTGCAATAAACGTAGCGTACATATTAACAATTGTGTCATGACGCTTCAGTGGAGAACAATGGAATCACAGTTTTCACATTGTCTGCAAAACAGGGAAATTGTTTACCAGAACGTGTCAGGCGTTCAAAATGCAGTCCTTTCAGCCGCGGCCGAGGACGCGGCTTACTAAAGGAAAAAAAAGTGTTTTCCTGGTTACCTAGGTGATCCCGCAAGGCATCACGGTGCGTAGGCATGCGTGGCTACGCTCCGGCGCCTCGCGTCCCGCATCCCCAAGCAACGGGGGTACGGGAGGATAGGATCACCGAGTGCGTGCCTAAGGCGCATGGCAGAAAATAGGAATATTGGAGTAAAAAGTTGGCGATCAAGGTGTCTACTCATAGTTGACCATTCATGTAAAAAGGTGAATTGCTTCAAAAAGCCTACGTTAGTGTATACAGTGTATGAAAAATGAGCATTGTGTACATGTTGTTCAAGGGTTGCGAAAGGGTGATGGATTGAAAATATTATGTGTGAGGCAATGTGCTGCAAGTAAGTCTAAACACAGATTGAGCACGTAGATGCACATGTGCATATGTTATACTGAAGATAAAAAAAGAGAAAAGCCAGACTGTAGAATTTGACATATGCGTTATTGTGCACAACATGATATATGCTCCGGAATAGAGGTAAACCTTAGAATTAGAGGTTGTGGTAACTCATGTATATTGTGTAATGGACATGGGTGATGGCGAAAGATAGTACAAAAATTGAGTGAGAACGTATAAATCAGAATTCTTGTATGCTGAATACACAATCTGGGCACTGATCAAAGTGGAAATCTACAAACATGTTCCTATATTGCTAATTCAATTCAGTACCTGGGTGCTCTGTATAGGAGTACCTGCGTGTTAAAGACACATACCATTAGCTTGTAACTGCCCCAAGCGTGTCAAAAAGAATTATGCACAAACCAACATTATTCAAACACAAAGAAAGGGAAGATATACAATCATCTTCATGGGTAACATGACCAGTTGATTTCTTCATTGAGTCCCTTAGGGGTGAGGGTCCCTAAGCGTTCAATCCAAAAGCATTCTCTTTTGTCCATGGGTTTTTGTAAATTCTCATGAGGTTCGTTCTTATAGATCACTTCCAATATAAAGAACTTGATTTGAGCCAGATTATGTCTCTCGTTTGTCCAATGTCTGGCTACTGCAGAATAGGAGTTCTTATCGCGTATACAGGACCGGCTGGCATTGTTCTTTAAGAGGTGCAAATGGTGGGTGGTGAAGGGGAGGCTGTATGAAGGTGCATGCTGAGTGGGACAATGACATCCATTTCTTTCATTGTGTTTTCTTCAGTCTTAATAGAACTGTTGTAAAATCACAATGTTGCAGGGTAAAGTGGAGAAAAGGTAGGACCCAGGTATGGGGTTTCAATGGGGGGAGGGAGAGACAGTGAGTATGGGGGAGTGATTAAAAAAGGGGAGAGGCAGAAGGAACATAGTTCCACTACTTTTTTTTCACACTTCGACGACTGCTCAGGGTACAAGAAAAACAGCAGGACCAGCAATGCCAGCAGCGAGACAGCCCTTGAATTGCACTCGACTGATGCACATTACAATGAAAAAGCCTGGACAGTTTATCATGAATATGAACAAATAAACGTGTACAAACAACTGTGTTGTTTCTAAAAAGAAAAAGGTTGTCCCCAGTTGTTATTGGTCTGTCTGTTGGGTAAGATACAGTAACAATAACCAATTCAAAACCATTCTACCTCTCACCATAACTGACAACACATCTAAACACAAATCCCCAAGAATTACAAAACACACTCTACACAACGGAATACATACCCACTTGAAGACACGTGTCTACAATACATTTCTCTAAACACCACATTAACTCGCCAGAGATCCACCAACACATCTTTCCACACTTTTTGAATACCACTCTGACAGACACCAGAGACAACCACACAAAGAATTTGCATTAGGAATTTTGAGTACACATGCTCCTGATTACTCCAGAAATCTCTAAAATGTACACATGACAAAGATACATATTTTTTTAGACCTACACACATAGACAGTGCAACAAAGGAACTTGCCTGCCCCTCCCCTGCTCCTGCTTTAGTCTTCTACCCCACCACTTGCAGATCCAGACAGACCAAAAATCTTCGAACATGTTATACACGACTCAGTAATATAAAATAACAGGGAATAGCAAAGAGTTTCATTAACACTAATGCGGGGAGTACCCTGGAAGGCCCCAGCAACTTCAAACACTGGCTTCAACAGGCGAGAAAACTAATGTTGATTCTTCTGCTGTCAGTCTGCACTGTACTGGAATCTCTGGTGCAGTTACTGGCAGGTGAGGTTATAACCTGCATGTCAACTCAATGGATATGGAATAGAGTGTAGGCCAGTGAAACAATAACGCAAATCTAGGCACAGTTGTGGGGGTCACCAACAGAGGATCATGAGGGGACACCATTTTGTCCGTAAAATCTTTAAATTTGCCCCAATGCAATTGAGTCTCTTTTTAATAGAGAACAGTATTTGCAGTTACTTTGCAGCAATATTACGTTTTGCCCAGGGTTACCCACTATGGTTAAGCAGTGATGTTGGGATTTCACCCACTCTGCAATTAGGGCACTTGACCATATATCTTCCAAGCTCTTCTTGCACAGTTGTGTAAGTCTTGGCTTCCAAACCACTACAGTTTACTGTATTATGGGGTTTACTTCCAAAATACATAAATCACAGAAAATAAACCTGGGAATATGTGAAACCTCATAGAAACACACCAAGCCAAGAGGATATCAATGTAGCCTTATCTTCTACACACTAAATGGAAAACTAAAATTCCCACAAAACAAACAATTGCAAGCCTCAACCATATCCTATTACAAAAGATTGTAATTTCATGACTGTAAAATACATAGGTAAAGCGACTGGGTTTCCTACCATTTAGCACAAAAGTCCAACATGCTAGTATGTATGATGTCAAGAATATTTGAGTATCCACATAAACGCAAACATAGTTTTGTATATCAAGCAAGCAGTCATCATGGAAATCCACACTTTTTTAAAGGGATCTTTGTTGTGTAACTTTAGTTGTCTTTGAAGTAGGCAAAGATGTGTTGGTAATGGAATCTGTGTGGGGTCTTTTAGTTGGAAATATCACATTGCAGAGCCACTTGCCTAAGCATTCACGCATCATAAAGGCACTGCTGAAAACAAAATAAATGTTTACAAAAATAATGTGCTGTTTGTAAGGCGCTGGCCGTGCAGGCTCCTTCTGTTTATCATCGGCATGTTGTCCTGCTCTTGACAGCTCTGACTATGAGTAGGTCCCTTCAACAAAAGACCAGAATTTCGGGAGCTAAAGCCTAAATAGCCCAAAGTTTGTCATGCCTGTTGTTCACATTCACATAGTTTGCAGCAGTGCAGCCCAATTCTTTTTCATTGTGTGCACAAGGGACTGGCAATGGTGCCAGCCTTCCTTTAGTCGTTACTTGTAGGCAGAAAAGCACATTCAGCGGCCATGATAGGAGGGGATTTTATACTCTGCTTAGGGAGAAGGGCAGCATTCTGAAAATGTTAGGCACATTCATTGGTTTCTTTCTGGGAAAGCAGAGAACTGTCATTTAATAAGGTCTGAGACAAGAGAAGGGCGGATGGAAGGTAATGAACGCGACGCCTACTATTGTCCCTTGGTTGATATATGCATTACTTTAGAATAGTTGACTATACGAATGAAGAAAACTAATTCTTGTAAGGCTTATTGGTTACCCTTTGTAGAATATAAAGGGCACACATTAGAAAGGTATGTGAGAAAAGTTCTGAGGAAGCTGTTCATGCAAAGAACATTTTTCTTTGCATGAAATCATGGATTTCTTGAGTAGCCAAAAATAAGAGATATTAGCACACTGGTGGGTCAGAATGGGGGTTGGGGGTCAGGGGACCTCCTATCCAAATAGAAGGCTGGAAACAGGGGCTTTATCTGGTGGTAAAGCTGCTGTTCCGATCCTCCTCAGAAGCTAGAGCCGGCATCTACCCTGCTGGGATAAAGGTACGTGTACCCCCATGGACCCCCACGTTCCCTTCCCCCACTCACCACCCTCACCCCCAGTTTCTATATCCCGCACCCATCCCCATCCCTGCCCCACTCAACTGCAGCTTCTTTGTCTCTCGTCCGTGCTGGAAACCATCGCTGTTACTGGGGCATTCCGGTCACAGTAATGGATGCCATGGAAAGGGAGAAGGGACTATGTGGTGTTCCATTCTCCCTTGCCCATAGCTGCCATCCTGTTTTGTAGTTTTCTCAACTTGAGAAATAGCAAACACGCTGTATCTCAGCTTGAAAAAAAAAACGATTTGGATCCCAATAAAACATGTTGGGAGGCTAATAGCAATTGACCACTTTGGAGGGGTGCATTACCTGGTCTAGTAATGCCCCAGGGCAAACACTAATTCCCTCACTTCCCTCTAACCTGTAACTCAGGCCTGGGACATTAACTAACCTGAAAATCCCCACACCTATTTGGATCTATTGCTTAATTAAGCCATAAGAAAAAAGAAACACCACAACACTGGTTATTAGGGTATCAGTCAATTACTGTGGGGCGAAAGATTTCGAATGCAAAAAGGCAGAATTTCGAGGGGCACATTTCCATGCAATTATATGTGGGGGATCGGGCGGAGGTTGGGGTTATAAAACAAGCCTATGATAAATATAAGGGGACTATGGGGGAGCCTCAAGGGGGTTCTATGCCTGCGTATACTAGTGGGGAAATGTTAGGGTAAAAAATAAAAGTCAGCATTTTTGCATTCGAGAATTTATTTTCTCAGTAATCACACTGATCCATTATTACAGCACCAAAGCAATATATAGTATCACCGCCAGTAAAGTACACAGTATATCACTGAGTGTGTATGATGTACTGCTAAGGATGGACTGGATGTAACACACATACTAGTACAACACTGAGTATGTGTACAGCATTGGCCCTGCAGTGCAAATCTCAGAACAGACCTCAAGTACAATACCACAACGAAAGTGTGTATGAATGCAGTGAGCACATGAACACGTGCTGTCCATCTGTAAGGGCAAGTCAAGTACCACCATCACAACACCTACTACAGCACTGGCGGCATACGCAACATCACCACTTGCAAAGTACATCACTGATCCCAAGTTACACCCACACGCAAGTGCACATTAAAACACTTAGTGAATGTACAAGTGAACCATTAGAGTATACAATGGAACTTTACATGGTCTACAGGCGCTCTTGTGCCTCTGTAAGGTAAAGTGGGGTAGGTTGTTTATGGAGGGAGAGAGGGATAAGGCAGATGATGTGCTCATGTGTTGATTCATGTAGAACCAGGAATAACTGGCATCTGTGTGTAAGTTGTCTGCTTTAGTTAGCACACTAGGTGCTTATTTTTTGCAGATAGGCGACGTCCAGTGTTTGTGTTCTTTAGTGTAGGAGGCTATTGGGTGTGTGACTTGGTTTGAGAGTGATATGTGGTTTGAGTGTTTTAGCAGGGTGGTTCACTAGCCCATCTGGTGTGTGTGGTAAGTGTGAAAAGGGGGAATGTGATAGAGAACATGGGAAATGCTTAGTAATGTTTAGGTGGTTACTGGCTATTGTTTGTTTTTGTCGGGCATTTATCTTGTGGTTCATGTTTGTGTAGATGTTTGTAGATATTCAGTGGGCATGGGTCGCTAGGGGATCTGGCCATGTTCGTTTCTTTTAGTAAGTTGTTGAAAGTTTCCTCGCTTATTAGTTTGTATTGTTTGAAAGTTATGCTGGTTACCGGGGTTCTGGTGTTTGGGGAGGGTGTTATTTGTGGTCCAACTGGATGCACCAATGGCCTGTTGAATTTAGTGTTTTTTTGTTTTAAGGTGGTTTGCAATGCTGTAACATATTAGTTGTGAGGGCACAGTGTTGTTGTTGCATGTGCTTGAGTTTTGTATTTCCTTGATAATTGTGTACATTTCTTTCTGTGGTTTTGTTGCAAATTGGATCCTCCTGGCTTAGTATGCTTTCTTGGCTTTCAAAAGTGGCAATTTTGTATAGCCAAATTTATCATTGCTGGTTCCTTTTTTACAGATGGTTGTAGTTTTTCCTCCATGTATTTTCTAATTTACAGTTTGTTTTCTTGAGTCCTCTCCCTTCCGCTTTGTACTATCTTGTTGCAAACTTTTTTCAGCATGGGTTTGTGTTAAGAGGGACTTCTAAAATCTGTCCGGGTGGATAGATTTTAGGAGACCCCCCCCCCCTGGTTATGGAGAACAGGGAGCTCTGAGAGTTTAGCCAAAATTCAATTAAGGTACCAATGTAGAGCAGTCAAGGCTTAGTCTCAGGAGAGTGTGAGTGGGACAAGGAGACCTCCATTACTCCACACACAATGGCACACAATATTTCTGCTTAGAAAGTCATTTATACAAATTCAGTTATTTATTTGGGCATTTAGAACACACTGAAAAAAATGAATCTAGCAGGTAGCACTATCACACAACACTCTAAAATACAAATATATACAATCAACATTTGGTTCACTTAATATACATCATCAAATAACTTAGCCAAGTAATTCCCACACGTAATGCAGATGTAGTAAAATGAAGGTTACCAATCACAAGTGCGATATTCTAACTTTAGAAGTCCAAACCTTAAGATTTAGGGAGCTTTTCTTTAAGACACAGGTTCAAACAAAATGTTTATCACAGATATTAGCTCTCTTAAAAAGGTTCAAAGGACTTGTGGTGGTAATACGTTTTGAAACTAATTTTAAGTTTAATAACTATTTACCAGATGACAGGTAAGCTCTTGTTTTTGTTCCAGATGCAAGGCTAACTCCGGGGTAGGATACCTGACCCAGATTCAATGACCATTTCAGTCTAGAAAAATGGATACCTCTCATATTTGACGGCAAATGTATGTTGGTGGCCGTGGGCCAACCGTCTCATGCACGATATGACAGACCTATAGGTTTCCGAGTTTGCCAATGAACGAGCATTTTGATGTAACAAGGATCGCCATTTTGTTTTCTAACTATTGCTCATTGCTTTCTGTTCTTATTGCTTCGCAGCACCTTTTCTGCTTACACTGCTCGACTGTAAAACATTGTTGTCTGAATGTGAAAGGACATGGCCGCAGGGCCGCGAGGATAATAAGAGTTTGTTGAAACACAACGTAGGCAGCGCCAGGAAGGAATGCCCGGCTCCCTCCCGAATGTAGCCTTGAAGCAGAGCTGCAGGGCATTTAATCATTTCGCAGCTGCCAGCCAGTCTTGTTATATGGTAGAATATGTTAGAATAAAGCAGCTAAAGGCTTGAATTATGCTCTTCTTACGGCCCCCCTTTACTGAGCCCTGTAGAGTGTGTCGGCTCCCAGGACACAAATAGCACCTCATAGATAGCAAGGTCTGGAATGTGACTCTTCGCCCGTATGTAGCTCGCTTCCAAGAACAGAAGCACTGTGTTCTGTTCAACAACTGAAAGATGCCTCCGCACTTGCAAATTGCATATTGTTACTAGAATAGATATTTGAAGGTGTCATAATTGTCGAAAGTGCCCATCATTACACCAAGTTCAAAGAAACCCAATAAAGGGGGGTGTTAAACATGTCATAACTGATTGTTGTATATATGTAACTGATGTACATAATTCACTCTCTTTCGTCCCTCGAGTCTAGAGATATACGTCACGGGGCGTGAGACCGAGTTGGCCAATTGAGACTATTTGCATTGCAATAAACCCTAGCTTTGGGAATACAACCTCGTGTCTGGCGTATCTATCGTGTGTGGTGACTTGCCTTGTTTCCATAGACGTAAGGGACCCCTAGGGGCCCCTTTCAAGATGGCACCCGAATAGGGACCCTCCCCCACTTGTTCCATCGCATACGTTGTAATTGAGTCAAGGCCGGAGAAATGCGAGGACGGGACAATCGAGCCGGGGTCAAGAGGTGTTCAGGGTGCCCTTTAGAAGTGATGAGAGATTCCTTTGCAGATCTGCACACATCTGATCCCTGATCGACGTACCTGGCTAGAGAACAAGGAGGCGAGGGTCCCGAAACTAGGCGGAAGCCAAAAAATGCAGACACGACGTCATTGGTTGCGTCAGTATACAGACGACTTGTGTCCGAAAGGACAAATTGATTTATCAGGTGAGTCATTCCCCGATTCAAAGTGATCCTGATATTGGTTGAGAGTTGACTTTGCAAAATCAAACGCCCTAGGTAAGGTTGATTAACCAGGGGGAAGGTTGAAACATGCCTGGGGTATTGCACACCCTAGCAGGGTTTTTCTGCTGTGGTAGACAATCTTTGGAAGATGGCCAAATTGCACCACCTGGGGGAACGCCGGCACATGAGATGTATGTGAAGTATGGAGTGGGTGCAATAATATTCTGTGAGACTTGGCATAGGCAAACCAGAAAGCAAGAAGACCATCAGTGGCCGATTAATGGTGGTTTTGAGATAGCGAGAATAGATAACTTGGAAAGGGTGTTGAAAAGAAAGAAAGCGCGTCCTGCAGCATTTGATATCGTTAAGGACTGGAGAAGGGAAGCAATGCTCCGATTTAAAAGTAGAGCGAAGCATGCGCGCAGGCATAAATCGAAAGGTGAAGTAGTGGAAGAAAAGGAAGAGGAGGAGTGGACTGAGAGTCTAAGGAGGTCAGGTAGACGTGACCAGTTGAATATAGAATAAATATACCCGCAACGAGAATTGCACATAGCAGATGAATTGATAGAAAACATATTAATCCATACAAAACAAGGCCAAGATCAGAAGCGAGACCAAACACGTCAGCAACTAGTGCCCAAACCCCGCCTGTAGCCCAAACTCTCCCTCCTGTAGCTCAAGCCCTCCCACAGCCACAGACCACGCACGTAACACTTCCTATTAGCCAACCAGGCCCACAGCAGACACTCCATGTTCCCATTGTCCCATCCGCACCTCCCCCCTTAGATACAGACTCGGTACCTTCCGTCTCTCCCGGGGTTGAAGTTGAAACCACGGGGGCGAGAGGCAGGACTGAACAACGTGGATGCACGTGGGTAACTCGCAGTGCGATCAGCAAAGAAAGGAAGGTGGAATTATAGCAACAAGCAGAGATGTATATAGACGGGAATGATGGGACGGCAACATTGGCTTTGATATATGACTTCCGAAGAAGCAACGAAAGACAGGTAGTTTTGGAATCCATGGGTGAATGTCTGGTGGAGAGATGGAAACAGCTAATTGGGAGTATACCACCGCAGCGATTGTTAGATTTGAATGCATTAGCACGCTGTAGGGAGAGGGATGAAGAAGTGAGAGAACATGTATATGGACTTTTTGAACTTAAAGATGAATTAGATAATGATTATGCCGAAATGTTTACTGCACCTGGGTACAGGGGTAAGTATATTGGGAGACATAGGAAGGGAATGCAGGAGTCACATAATGAACGGCAGCAGTTACCATCGCCGGGGCAGAAGGCGATGGTGGACGGATTATCGTTGTTAAAACAGGTGGGGGAAGACATGAAAGCATGCCTACTGAAAACAAATGTACTACTGCAGCAAGTAGTAGGACATAATAGAGGGAGAGGGAATGCACAAGGAAGGAGTAATTCGAATATGTATGGGGGAGCAGTGGGACCAAATTAGTGTGCGTATTGTAAGGAGGAAGGACACTGGCGAGCGCAATGTCCACATCTGCAGGATATGGGTCTTGTCAGAGGAGACAGCATTGAGGGCACCAAGGAGCGAATGAACCAAATAGGAATAGTATGCAGCAGCACCACAATAATGGAGGTAATCAAAACCAAGCCCAAAACCAAAGTGCCCCTAACCAGAGTCAGGGACAGCAAAACCAACAGTATGGAAACCAGAGTGGGGAAAATAGAGGGAAGAGTGGGAACGTTTTCGATACACAGCCAAACACATATTACAGTAATAGTAATGATTACACATCGGACGATGTGTTATTTCCCCAATAGGACAGCCCAGGACAGGGGTCGGAACCAGTGTCTATTCCCGTGAATCAGAGAAGACCCTACGTAGAAATGAGAGTCGGGAATGAGGAGCCCCGCTTCCTTGTAGATACAGGAGCGCAAAAGTGTTCAATAGACCATCACTTGGTTCCGGATATACCACTGTCAGGGCAAAAGAATGTTTACGTAGGGTTTGCAGGTACACCAGTCATAAACCCAGTGTCCCAACCAGTCCCAGTTACTATAGGACCATTCACTGAGCATTGTCCTTTCCTTTAACAGAAAATTGTGGGGAGAACCTGTTGGGATTAAATTTGTTGAAAAAATTAGGTTCCGTTATACATTGCACGGCAGACGGGGTGTTCCTAACGATTTGGCCACAAGATGCCCCTGTGTCAGAATTCATGTCTGAAACTTTACCAGGAGAACTAAGTAAAGTGCCAACCTGTATATGGGCAATGCATGACAAAGATGTAGGATGCTTGAAAATAGAGCCAGTAAAGATCATTTTGAAAGAGGGTGTTACACTACCGCGAATTCCCCAATACAGAATTTCGGCTGAAGGTGAGAAAGGATTGAAGAGTATTGTTACAGATTTGGTGAAATTAGGGTTAATTGAAGAAATTACAGGCAGTACATGCAACAGCCCGATTCTTCCAGTTTATAAAAAAGGAGGCAATGAAGTACCATACTGTTTCATAATTGACTTGCGCGCGCTAAGCAAAGTAGTAGATCCACAATTTCCTTTAGTGCCAGATGTCACTACAATATTGCCAATAATACCTGTTTCAGCAGAATACTTTAGTGTAGTTGATCTAAAAAATGCGTTCATTAGCATTCCGGTGGACAAGGACAGCAGATATTTGTTCGCGTTCACATTAGGAGGACGATCATTTACATTCACGCGGATTACGCAAGGTTACACGGAAAGTCAGAGTATTTACAGTAGAGCATTGAAAGAGCAGCTAGACATGCTAGACTTACCAGTGGGTTGCATACTCTTGCAATACATAGACAATCTGTTATTAGCTGGTGACACAGAGGAGATTTGTAAAGAAAGCACTGTATTACTACTGTCACACCTAGCGGCACATGGCCATAAATCTAGTTTGAAGAAATTTCAACATAATCGAAAGGAGATGGCTTATTTGGGCTACCTACTTTCGAAAGAAGGGAGAAGGCTAATGCCAGAACGCATAGAAAGTATTTCTTGTGTGCCTATTCCAAAGACACAGAAAGGAGTCAGAGCCATAATAGGCATGGCTTCATATTGCCGACAATGGATCAGTAATTTTGCGTTAATTGTGAAACCGATGGTGAATTTGACTAGAAAGGATGCTGTTATGCCTCTACAGTGGGATGAGGAATGTCAGAGAGCATTTGATCAATTGAAAACTGCATTATGTTCTGCTCCACTTTTGGGCACACCAAATAATGAGAAGGTTTTTAGACTGTTTATGTGTGAAAGTGAAGGATGTGCATTGGCGGTTTTGACACAGGAACAAGGTGGAAGAAATAGGCCGTGCGGCTATTTTTCCTCTGCGCTGGACCCTGTAGCGCACGCACCACCACGATGTTTGCGATCTGTCGCGGCGGCTGCTGCGTCAGTGAAACAAACGGAAGGGATGGTATTGGGGCATACTTTAATTCTGATGGTGCCACATGTCATAGACGTTCTATTAAATAGAACACAGACGCAACACCTCACCTCTGCTAGATTGACAAGATATGAGATTATCTTGTTCGCGCCCCATATCCAAATTGTGAGGTGTAGTGCTTTGAATCCTGCAGAATTAATGCCACTACCCATAAAAGAAATTGGTGAGAATGAATCACCCCCCATGATTGCTTAATGGTCATTGAGGAAGAAACCAAGGGAAGAGTTGATTTAAGTGATACCCCACAGAAAGCCAGATGGAGAGTTATTTTGTGACGGCTCTTGTTTTAAATTACCTGATGGCACGACAACTGCCGCGTACGCTATCACTACCCTAGAGAGCGTTGTAGAAAGCAAAAGAATCCCCTGAAACTCGGACCAAGCCGCAGAGATAATAGCATTGACCAGAGCCTGCGAGATTTCTGAAAGTTTGAATGTGAATATATATACTGATAGTATGCTTTTGGGGTGTTTCATAACTTTGGTCGACTCTGGGCTGAGAGAGGGTGTTTGAGTTTGACATCACATGGTGCCAGAATTCAACATGGCCCTTTGATTGTACGATTGCTGTCTGCATCACATTTCCAAAGCGCCTAGCAATAGTGAAATGCAAGGCACACAAAAAGGTAACATGCAAAATAGGAGAGGGAAACGCGTTTCCAGACAGAATTTAAATACTAAAATGATGACGGTTCAGACTGAGGAAGTATCCTGTATGATAGAAAATGGAGTTGCCACTGTCAAAGAAATGCAGGCCGAAGCTACGGCCAATGAAATACAAGGGTGGGCAGAGGGCTCTGCTGAGTTAGATCTGGAGGGTTGTTGGATGGACAAGGGAACTAGAAACTGGATGTTGCCAAATTCGTATGTGACTGCAGTGGTCACAATTGCCCACAGCCCTACTCAGATCTGTGCGAAAAAGATAATACAGCACCTATCTACAGTATGGCAGAATGTAAACATAAAGAAGAATGCAGAGAGGTTGGTACAGAACTGTATCACGTGTTTACAACACAATATAGGAAAGGGAAAAGTGACTCTAATAGGAAGTTTTGGCTCGCCCTCTATGCCTTTTGAGGTAATCCCTTTTGATTTCATAGAGATGGAGGGATGCCAAAATTTGAAATATGTCTTAGTGGTGATCTGTGCATTCAGCAAGTGGGTGGAGGCATATCCCTTAAAAGACTGCACAGCAATGAGCACGGCAAAAGTAATGCTTAAAGAATATTTTACCCGTTTTGGCTTGCCCCGTGTCCTATGGTCAGATAATGGCCCACATTTTGTGGGTGCAGTGGTGTTACAGATATGTACGGGTCTTCAGATTGATAAGAGATTCCATAGTTCAAGGCATCTGAGTTCGGCTGGTCTTGTGGAGAGGCACAACGGGATTCTCAAGTAAAAAATAAGCAAGATATGTGCAGGAAGCAAGTTGAGTTGGGTGGATGCATTACCAATAGCGCTATTATGCATGCATACGTCTGTACAGGCTAAAACTGGGCTCTCCCCGTACGAAATCGTAATGGGGAGGCCGGCAAATGTTTGGTGCGCACCTCAACCAAAACGACTTAGAGAGGTAGAACATCCTGTGCTTAGTACTTATTGTGGCCTTTTAATGCAGAAATTGCGTTTGCTTCATCAGCAGGTGCAGGAGGCTTTACCAGTGAGATACACCGGTCCGGGGCACGCGCTGGAGCCAGGAGACTGGGTGCTGCTTAAACATTTTGAAAGAAAGTCATTGTTAGCACCCAGGTGGCGCAGCCCCTATCAAGTACTCTTGGCAACGCCGACGGTGATACGGGTGGATGGACAGAAGTCGTGGATCCATGCCACCCATGACAAAAAGATTCCAACTTCACTCAAAGACTTGCCTGCCACAGACGACCGGGAAGAGACAGCGGTCCTAGAAACGAAAGACACTCTTGCCAGTAAGCCGCCACCAAATCTGCCCAAGCGAGAAGTGAAACTCGAAACAAAGCCTGAGACAATTGCCAAAAAGGGGGAAAGGCAAAGAGAGCTCCAACGTTGCCCAGCAGAATTTACATCACTGTTGGCCGACACGAAATCTGCCTTGCAAATACCGGCAGAAACTAAACATGTACCCCTTTGGCGCCCACCAGCACTTGCCAGCATGCCAAAGACCAAATCTGCATCACTGGCATGGCGCACACCAGCATCTACCTACCCACAGGTTGACTTTGAGCCTGAATCTGGAAGTGCATCGGCACTGTTCACGGATCACACAATACCAGGAGTGAGGCGATATAATTTTCGGCCTCGAAAGATATTTTTCCCATCTGATATAATCAACGGTCAAGTGATTGACAGTTCTTTGGTGTTTATGTCAACCTCTGGTTCTGCTCATGGACGGAGAAGGAACTAGAGGTGTAGAGGAGAGAAGCGTGAGAATTGTGCAAGTCGGACAATTCAAGACTCGTGGCTCCTCGGTGCGAAATAAAAAGTACATGTGTCTGAAACTAGAGCGGACAAGCTGGGCGCACATGGTACTAAGGCAATAGATAACTGATCAAAAGTCCTCTGAACAGTATGAGAAAGGACAAGTGATCTTGCCTAAAAACAAATAAGCAAATCCAGGCTATAAAGGACTGGCAGAACTGAACTGTGACAATTCCGTTTAACTTATTGACATCAGAGCAAGTGCAACGAAGAGAGATATCCACGACGAACTCTAATAAGGAAGAAGAAGAATGATGAGAAACATGTCAGGACCGGTTTCAGCCTCCTCCTGCACCGCTGCTGAGAATGAGTTAATTGTAAAGACTGTAAGCTTAAGAAAAATGCATGGTAAAAAGAATTGTATGCTGGCACTGACAATAATTATGTGCTTTATGAGTGTGGTAGCACCAATAACGACAGCCCTAGTATTATGGTATGTGGAATCGATACACCCATTGGGAATGTTTTTACCAATAGTTAATATATCCACTACTGTAAGCCCGGTTCAGGTGATTACTTATACCCTGTCCCCAATGGAAGAAAGACACAGGGAAGGGTTTGGGAAAAATACATTGTTATTAATTATGAATATGACACATACAATTCTAAAGAAAACAAATTGCTGGGTATGTGCCCATTTACCACATCTTGCTGGGAAAGGAATAGGTTGGTATGTACAGCCATTACCATTAAGTTCTGCATGTAGTGCATCTTTAAGTGCAATCTTCTATGGGAAATGGAATAAGAGTAGTACGGGTCAATTAGACAGAACAAACATGAATGAGTTTGAGGAAATAATTATGAGGCCTGTGGTTTGTTCCATATTCCATAAAGCACAAGTGATGACCCCAGAGCTTACAACGAAAAGTACATGAAAGATAACACAACAAAATAGACAAGATAGATTGTCTCCACCAGTTAAACATCTGTGATGACATTTCGTGTAAGAACAGACGGGAACAAAGATGCAGTTCCCACTTCTTACACTGTGAATTATAAACCAAGAACTGTCCCTTTTTGTCTAAAAAAGAAAGGCTCCTATTCAGTCAGAACATTTACTGTATGCATGAATACAGTGGTATTAAAATGGGAAATAGAACCAGTATATGTGGGAGATCCAGTTTATTTTATATGTGGAGAGAAAGCATATCCTTGCTTGCCCAGAAACTGGGGAGGTACATGTTACCTAGGTCTACTGTTCCCAGGAGTGTTCCTCTTAGAAACAGCAGACATGGCCAAACTATCCAGATCTAGAGCCAAAAGGAGTAGCGAAGGCGTTCTGATAGCGACTGACATAGCAAAAACATTAGTTCAATTTTTGTCCCAAATAGTGAACTGCTATAACATAAGGCAGCTGTCCAGAATACTAAAAAATACCATAACCACAACGACAGATATATTATTTAACATGACGTTGGAAGAAAAAGGAATCAGGTTAATGACGCTGCAAAATAGAATGGCTCTCGATGTGATCCTGGTTGATCGTGGGGGAATTTGCAAAATAGTGAGATCAGCGTGTTGTGTATTTGTAGATGACTATTCCCCTACAATCTTTGAAGCGATAAAGAAAATGCATTTCCTAAGTTCTGAACACCCTACTGGAGAAGGAGGCTGGGGAATAGAGTCCTGGTTTTGGGGAATACTGCGTTCTTGGGGATGGAAGTTGATTTCGATATTAGTAGTGGTGTTTGGAATATTCATAACGTGCTTTTGTTGCATACGCTATCTACCGATAGTTTGCACTGAGGTAACTGAGGGATGTACTAAGGGATGTATGCATATGATGACAAGAAGAAAACAAACTTATGGTCGGGCTGACCAAGACAAAAATGAGATGAAAACAGTAAAAGAATTGATGGCTATAGATATTAATGAAGATGATGATGCTTACAATAGCATGCAAAATTCAGACATAATACTTCAGACTTATCGTCATCAGAGGAGGATACAATGAATGGATGAGACGTTTGGCATACGGCCAAAGGAGGGTTTGTCAGTCTCGAAAAATGGATACCTCTCATATTTGACAGCAAACGTATGTTGGTGGCCGTGGGCCAACCGTCTCACGCACGATATGACAGACATATAGGTTTCTGAGTTTGCCAATGAACGACCATTTTGATGTAACAAGGATCGCCATTTGTTTTCTAACCATTGCTCATTGCTTTCTGTTATTATTGCTTCGCAGCACATTTTCTGCTTACACTGCTTGACTGTAAAACATTGTTGTCTGAACGTGAAAGGGCAAGACCGCAGGGCCGTGAGGATTACAAGAGTTCCTTGAAACACAATGTAGGCAGCGCCAGGAAGGAATGCCCAGCTCCCTCCGAATGTAACCTTGAAGCAGAGCTGCAGGGCATTTAATCATTTTGCAGCTGCCAGCCAGTCTTGTTATATGGTAGAATATGTTAGAATAAAGCAGCTAAAGGCTTGAATTATGCTCTTCTCACGGCCCCCCTTCACTGAGCCCTGTAGAGCGTGTCGGCTCTCAGGACACAAATAGCACCTCATAGATAGCAAGGTCTGGAATGTTACTCTTCCCCCGTATGAGGCTCGCTTCCAAGAACAGAAGCACTGTGTTCTGTTCAACAACTGAAAGATGCCTCCGCACTTGCAAATTGCATATTGTTACTAGAATAGATATTTGAAGATGTCATAATTGTCGAAAGTGTCCATCATCACACCGAGTTCAAAGAGACCCAAGAAAGGGGGGTGTTAAACATGTCATAGCTGATTGTATGATATGCATTTCGTATATATGTAACTGATGTACGTAATTCACTCTCTTGCGTGCCTCGAGGTTTAGAGATACTCATCGCGGGGCGTGAGACCGAGTTGGCCAACTGGGACTATTTGCTTTGCAATAAACCCTAGCTTTGGGAATACAACCTTGTGTCTGGCGTATCTATCATGTGTGGTAACTTGCCTTGTTTCCATAGACGTAAGGGACCCCTAGGGGCCCCTTTCAACCATTGGTGAGTGAAATGGCGAGAGGAAACAAAGGGACTGGTTCCCGATGTTATCCTATGGAGAATAGAGAGGGACAGCCACTGTTATGCTTACATGCTCCCCTCACTCTGATTTTCCCAGGGATCACAATAGGTTGACTGCAGGTTGCTGGGTACATGGTCTTCAGTCATTTGTTCCAGTGAGAGTTGCCCAGGACTTGCAGGTTTGAGGATTGTACCGGATGGGTGCAACTGCAAGATGCAATCCCTGTTGTCAAAGAAAGGCAGATTCAAATGATACAGACCTCTTCAGGACACTTCACAGGATGGAGGGAGGTGAGTTCCAGCGATGATCACCATTATCAGACAGTGACAGGCGTTCTTACAGTCTCGGTCACAGATGCTGCTCCAGGTCATGTTCTCTTGAAGATAGAAAGCTGAAATTCGGGAAGAGGTCGACTGGTGGCATAAGCTGGTGACCATCACTGTTCCATAACTGAGTGCAGAACAATGATGGTTCTGGTGAGGTAGCCCACTAGAAAGTTGGTCAGTCCACCAGGCAGACCAGGGACACTTCTGAAGGTTCTGAAGTGCTGGATCCTCAAGAAGACATCGACTAGTTGGTCCCACTAGTCCAAGGGCTGAAGCACCACAGAGGGTCTTCAGAGATCAGCCAGAGAAGCAGATTTGTGATAGGCCAGACACTGGAGGGGATGCTGGGCCACTTCAGTTATCGTCTTCAAGTCATTAAAATGAAATGGCTGCTCTTCTCTGACGATTCTTGGCTCCAACAAAGATCTGAAGAAAAGCTGAAAAGTGCTCTTATTCAAAATCCGAGCAGGATGCAAGTCCAAGCACACCAATGGTAAGGATTGCAACATTTAAAAAAAGCCAGTAGTTGTTCAGCTAGAGACAATTACTGGTTTCACATCCACCCCATTAGCAGACTATCTGGAACCAGACACACACACACACACACACACACCACACACACACACACACACACATACACACACACACGCACACACGCGCACACACACACACGCACACACGCACACATGCACACATGCAGCATCTTTCCCGGACAAGTGCATGACCTGTTAGGACTTTCCAGACCTGAGAATCCAGAAAGAAGGTAAACTATAATATGCGCAAAGAAGAAGCAAAAACCTCATGGCATTTGTCATTTTAGGGCACTAACCATGTTTATTAACCATACATGGTAAATGTAAATATGCACATCAAACATAATACAACATAAAAAATGTAACTGCTGCCACCAGCTTGTATTTAGGCATTTATAAAGTAACCAACAATCCCATGTACAAGTTAGGGTGATACTAGAGTATCCCCATTGCACTGCATTGTAAGGTGCTGTGTGCAATTGTAAAGCTACAAGAATTCAAAAGGGATACAGAGTTTCACAAAACTGATAGTCTGAAGGACGGATAAGTATGCCCATAACAAGGCTTTACTTCCCTTCAAAAGGTCTGGACAGGATCAAAAACAGAGCAAAAATAATGGGTTTCATAGAAAACTATGGAGGGAAAGGTGTAAAATGAAAATCTTTCCTAACAGTTAGAACGATTTTAAGGGTGCCAGGTGTGTAGGTTATCTTCAATGGTGTCTGGCATCATTTCATTTAGTTGGCAGTTATCAGGTTTGGTGGTTTCTAATAGTTGTGTTAATGTTTCTGGAGCAAGTCTTTTCCAGTTTCTTCTGTTTGTTTCTGGATGCTTTATATTTTTATTTTTTATTTTTTATTGTGGTTGGTTTATTACCTTTCATAAAAACATTTACCACCCATCAATATGGTAAAAATCATCAGTCAGAAAAATCAAGTCACCGTTTTAGAGAAAGATACATTAAAGAAAAGTTAATATCCAGCTAACATACATTCCATTCCATATTCAATTTATGTTTGCATTTCCTTCTCTTTTTATGTTTAAAATCATTTAGAGTTCTAACACTTCCTCTATAAATTTCATTACAGCGAATATCACGGGATAATTTTACCCAATTAGAAACCATTTCCACCACTCATCCACGGTTAGTGTTCTGTAATGCTTATCGACTTCACAAATGTGTTTCTGTCTCATTATTGCAAGACTATTACAATCTAGTATCAAATGTTTTAATGAGTCACTCTTTTCTCTCGCCTTACACAATCTACATGAGGGGGACTTATTAGCATTCAATCTCCTCACACTGAGGATTCCAATGGTGTGCAGAATATTAACATCACACATCTTTGTTTTCTTGAGTATCGATCCAGTCTTGCCTCTTTAAGTAGGTCTTCACTTTACAAGGGTTCATTATTAAGACTTCATCAGAAGGCTCAAAATTGTTTAACCACTCACAGCATTTACATTTCAAGTATCCACCAACCAATTTTTTTTTTGATCTCCTGAATTTTGATATTTCAAAGAGGAAAAGTTTCTCTATCTCTATGCAACTATGGTAGAGACTTGGGGCCGGATTCATTGAACATTTGCCCGGTCCAAAGTCAATTTACACTACTGAAAAGTGACTTTGCACTGCTAATGCAAACCCTGATTCATGGAACTGTGCAGAGTGTATTTTTTCCATGCAAAGTCGGGCAAAGTCATTTTGTACTTCAAAAATGATTATGCGCTGACTTTGCTCAGACTTTGCACTGCAATAATACACTTTGCACGGTTTCATGAATCAGTGTAAAGTCACTTTTCAACAGTGCAAATTTACTTTGAACCAGGCAAATATTCCATGAATTGGGTCCTTGGTGTTCTCCACCTAACCTTGGGCTTTAGAGACTGCAGTCCCAATTCACATCTTATTTTGGATAACAGGAGGGATCTTGGGAGGCGTAATGTCTTTTTCCAAAAGTGTCCCTCTATCACATCGCAAAATACTTTGGGTACGTTCAGGGCAGTTTCAGCACCATAGATCATAATAAGGTTGCTTTTTGATTGTAGAACAAAGTGATTGGGATCAGTGTAAACTTCCCACATTTAGTATGGATCATCATAGCTCGGGAGGTAAAGCAAGTGCCTTTTAATCTAATCCCTTCTGTCCAGGTTCTCTAATTTACACTGCAATTGACTGACACACCCTAATATAATATAGGATCCACGTTTTCCAAGATCTGTTACCCAAGGCCCAGACAAATTTAGATTTCTTTTTCCCTCATAAATTCAAGAAGGTAATCATTTTAGATTTATTGGTGTTAACCATCAGATCATTTGCCTTCACATAAACCTCCAGCTGATCTAATCTCCTCTGTGGGCCTATTGGAGTTTGATTGATCAGGACCAAGTTATCAGCGTATAACATCCACAGAATGACTTTGTCATATATTTTAGGAGTGAATGCCCTAGTCCCTGCCTGAGTTTGTTCCATATCAAACTAATACAAAATAAACAATCTCGCTACCAATGGGCAGCCCTATTTTAGTCCCTACATCTGTTAATTGATTTGGTTACAACAGCGTCTCTGGACATTCTGATCTGAATCGTTTGTAAGTGAAAGGTTCTGATTGCCTTGAGAAGATCTGATGGACAACCCCAACTGGATAGCTTCATCGACAATTTTTCTCTATTGATACTATCAAATGCCTGTTCCAAATCAATGAAGACAACATGGATATTCTGCTTTGTCTTATCGGCCTTCAACTTTAAATTTAATGAGCCATGTTTGTCTTTTGTCAAAAAGGCCTGAAACAGTGGCCCTTTTTTAAAGATGACATAGAAGGATAGAAGCAAAGTTCTTGCCAAGCATATCCAAGAGGTTGATAGGTCTATAATGTTTTGGGTTATCTCTATCGCCCTTCTTTAATATGAGTATGATCAGCGCAGCCTTCCAGGACTGTGGGATCGCTCCTACACTAAGAATGTCATTAAAGAGCAGGAGACAAAAGTTAGCCCAAACATCTAGGTTTGGTCTAAGAACGTAGTTATTCAGTCCATCAGGACGAGCTGTGTGTGAGGAATTTAACTTTTTAATAACATGTAATATGTCGTCGCGATCGAACTGTATAGACGCCAGGGTAGCTGGCTTAAGTTCAGATGCTTGAATTTCTTTTGACAAGCAAGAGTAGAGATTGGTGAAGTATTCAACCCAGGCTTTCTTGCTTACTGCCAGAATACCAGTTGCCAACTGAAAAGTTGCATTGTTATTAAGTAAGGCCCATAGATCATGTGTGTTCTTTTTTACAATTATTTTCAACATCATTTCAGCATAGGCCTGATAATGATGTACTTTTGAGGATAACAACCAGTTCTTAAACTGGTGTTTCCTTTTCTTCTTAAGGGCCATCTTATCACCTTCATGTGATTGATCTATATGGCATAGATCTGCTCTCAAACATTTTAAAATGTCTTTCACTTGAAGGTTAGGGCAGTGAAGTCTCTTAAAGTCCTGTTTCATGCCTACCTTGGCTTCATTGGGAATTCGAGTAGGGCACTGGTATAATTAAGACCAGTTTCCCATGTTACCAGATAAGATTTATAATTAAGAAAGATCTTTTGCATGCCTGTTGGTGATATTCGAAGGCGATTACCCCCTTGATTCACAACTAGTCAGTTTCATGTTGTTATTAATCAAACAGAACAACAATGAAGTTTGTAAATCCTCATGATCATTGGATTAGCTGGCAGTCAATTTTGATGAATTAAGCGCTACTGTTGGATTTGAGCTGTGTGACACAGCATTCTCCTGATTAGATTGAACTATAATTCCATTTGAAGGAATTTTTAAATCATGACCTAACAATGTAATGCTTGCTTCTTTTCCTGGAAAAACTTCACTCAGTCTTGGCATTGAGCAGTTGGTAATGCCATACTCACAAGTGTTTCTTTGTCTTGCCATGGTGGCATTTAGATCAGCAATACCTTGGATGAGACAAGTTGCGAGTGCATGGTGTAGGCTTTCTAAGGTATTTGAAATCTGATGTTTAATCTGTAGTAATGGAACAGATTGCTGTGATACAAAATTGAGATTTTCCAGGCAAGCCGAAAGTGGCATACTCTGGAGACTCGAGACACGTAAATACCTCTTCTAGATAGGCATAGTCGCCTTCAAATTCAATGTGTTCTGAGACTCCTCCTATTCGAGTGTCATTACAAGTTGAAAACTCTCTCAATGTGGGTTGAAGTGTAGGCTTAGATGTAGGAAAGTTGGATGAGTCTGACTCCAGCTTGGGCAACTTTTTAGCTGTCTCATAAGTAATGTCATTTATAAATTGAAAATCTGTATCTGGTCTATGCTCATTCTGGATATCAAACACAATAGCAGAATCCTGGATTGAAGGTTGGATTAACTTTTTCAGACTCCTTCCTGCACACACGTCTTGCTCGATTTTTGTTTCAACAGAGGGACGGAGCGGTCTTGTCACATTTTTATCAACCTGAACACAACCCTCGGCCTCCTCAGAGGGTGGTGATGTTGTTCCGTTCGTCCTATCTGATAGTAAAACAGAGAAATTTAGGTGGCTCTTTAGAATTGCAGGAGATAAAGAAGTTGAAGGGTGTAGTTGAGAGTCTGAGGCCAACTCTAGCTGCTTTTTTCCTTCCCATCAGGTGTAGGGTCCTGTAATCATCATCGTAGGTCTTAAATCTTACTTGCTCCACAAACGCAACTGTATAGGCTGTGACTAATGTGTGAGGAGCTCGGCCTGACTTTAGTGTACAGTAGCAGTATGAAGCATAGGTCAAAGGAGGTTGTGTGCAGGCTTACCTTGTCAGGATTTCAGTCACATATCCACTAATGTACTTAAGGAAGCACTCTGGTCCCAGCCCACAAAGCCACGTCACCAGCCATTATGGCTTGAACAGACTGCAGAGACTGTGCACCACTGCAGCACAGCTCCACAATTACAGTCCACAGTCCACACTGACACTGAGAACTCCCACTAGTCCTCAGAAATGTGACTCAAAGGCCCATGGTCCGCATCATCAAATTACTGGACATCAGAGAGTAAGTATGCAGGAAATTAATCTTATAAGTGAACAATATGTTCGAAAGATTTTCCACAGAGAGCTTACCACCAGGAATCAATTGAGTTCCTTAAAGCTGTTTCCCAGGAGCAAAAAACATTCCAGTGCTGGAAGCGTGCAAAGGGTACATGGACTGTAACTTGTATACCTTTCCCGCACCACTTTGCAGTCTTTGCATTTGACGGAGCGTGTATATAGAAAGCACTTCCTATGGGGGGCGATGCACCTGCTATCGCTGCTAACTACCAGTAACTGTGCTGAACTCGGCTTCTAACTCTGCTTCGCTATGCGAGTTTCGAATGGAAGTAGGCTCCTCCTGCCAGACACATCAATGCAGTTGCAAGTGAATGCAGACTCCTGCCAGTAACTGCCGCTATCTTGCGGCTTGGGGCTTTGACAGTGAATGGGACCATATGATGGTCACTCCAGATGACGGTACCGGTAGGGAAGGCTGTCGAGAGTCCATCCCTGTAGAAGATTGCATCAAGGGTGTGTCCAACTCTGTGAGTGGGTCTGTTCATCATCTATTGGAGATGGAATGTTTCTAGGAGGGCGTTGAGGGTGTTAGGTTTTGTGATTTGGTTCTCCCAGAACGATGATGTTGTCATGATTTATGGTTAGGCTGGCTATGGCATCAGTGCGTTTTGTGGCAAGGTTAGGGTTGTAGGTGGGTGGTTTGTAGATAAGAAGGAAGAGTAAGTTGAATTGTCAGTTGAGTTTGAGGTTGACTAACAGTGATTTACAGTCTTCTATGTCTTTTGAAGGTACAATCTGCAGCTGATGTAGTTTTTGTGTGCCACCATAATTCCTCATGCTCTTCCCGCTTCTCTGCTAGATTGTATTAGTTTGTAGTTTTCAGGTATGGCTTTGTGAATGATTACTTTGTAGTTGACCGATTGACATCTTACTGTGCGGAAGAGGGCGTCCTTGCCACCTTCGTTGAGGATATCATAGATTTCTATTTTCTGCTTTACCATTGATCGTACGTTCAGTGTACTGCAGTGTACTGTGAGCATTTAGATGGCTTGTTTTTGGATGCTTTTTTTGGCGATCCAGTAGTGGTGGGATGCGCATCTGTTGTACAACTCTCAGTTCGGTGGGGCTGTTTGTTTCAGGGTGTTTGGTGAGATCATCTGTCCCTTTGTTGGGGGGTTGCAGTAGGTTGCACGATGGGTCTCTCTATTGCGTGTCACTGAAGTTAGCTGTTTGATTGTCTGAGTGGCACTTTTTCCAATCTCTAGTTATCAAATGAGAGTTGGGGCAGTGTATTCCAGTTTTACTTTGCTTCTTTAGGAGTCGCTCAGTGGCAATTTTCTGTATTACAAGGTTCTGTGTTGGGGTGGGTGGTTTGTTCTGGGCACTATAATAGAGTTCCTTCTAACGGTTCCATGTGTTAAAATTGCGGCAAAAATTGCTGTTTACACAAAAAATCACAGGAAAAAGGCTGTGGTTTTGCAGTCGCAATGCATGTAATGGATGCGGGGGACACCCCTGCAACCCCCAGACCCATTATAGCATTTAAGGGGAGTGGGGGACACCCCTGCAACTCCCGCTCCCCTTAAATGGTACAGTGGGGTACACCTATACCGTGTCAAACCACAGCATTCTTCCACCATTTTCTATACAGATGACTTTTTTGCCATGAGTTTATTACTGCATACCATTTCAACTAGATCATTTTTTGTGGAGTGTTTGATTTCCAATCTGCCTGGATTGTGGGTGGAGAGGTAGTGACAGATGCATGAATTCTTTGCACTTTTTCCAGAATTTCTGTTTGCGTGGTGGATGATGGTGGTGAGAACCTGCAACCTCACCACAAAACCTCCTGGCTCAGATTCCACATGCACCTCCAAGACTCAGATCATCCGAAAGATCATGAAACAACTGAAGCACAAAGAAAAGAAACAGGAAACATGCATTTCCTTGCTAGGTACCAGCTGTCTGAACCTCTTTCCCTGTCACAATTAGGACAACCCCAATGCTCGTTGCTTTCGGAATATCCACCATCGGACATTGTCTTTTTTTGGGTCAGATTACATCATTGTTGTAATCTGCAAACAACATTCTACAGTGCTCCAATTCCCCTCCCACCCCAGCTAGTTTTGCTCTCTATAAGACTAAATACAAATACAAATTACAAACACTAAACAAGCATAAAACTCCAATTGTGAGGTCTGCGGTGTACTATTCACCATGTATTTCCTGATAGGTCACATTCATGCATTTGGCACTATTTTCTTTTCTTTTTTTTTTATTGTATATGGTTTACATATGAAACCTTTACATTCACATTTAATACATTAGTAAGAAAACCGGTGACAAAGATAATAAATAAATCAAATAAGTCATATAAAAATATTTTCAGTACAGTACAAATTGATTATGACGAAGATTCAGTACATATTGGTTTAAAATAGTTATTACATAATTCATTATATGTTTTCAAATAGGAGATTCATATCAACAAGAGTTCATATAAAACAGATGGAAAGGATGGCCCAGACTAAAACAACCATCCCTAGAAGGTGGAAACAGAGCATGCTATCCATCCAGAACAGCCAAAACCTCTCTCAAGTCAAAGCAGTGCTAAGTTCCAGTGATTTAATAAAACTGGCCACAGCTAGACCTTCCGATAGATTGGAGAATGATAAACATCTTGACTATATATAGTCATCATCCCCCAAAAGCCCAGCGATACTGAATTTCCTCAAATATAGGTTCCTGTTTTTGTTAATTCGAGGCAGTCTAGAAGAAGATGATGTGCTGTTTCTAAAACCCCTATCTTATTACAGAATCTACAATGGATATTAGAGTCATCGATCAGGTTCCTTTTCCTCAAAACCTCTTTAGTTAGTAGAGAATTCCACCTAAGTTTCAATAAAAGGGTACGATAGTACCGATTGGGGAATTGTAACATCATAAATGATAGGGTTCCTCTTTTTCTATGTTCATATTTGATGCTACTAAGAGAGGGATAGGAGTGTAGACGTTCAGTCGTATTGGTCCAATCTAATGTGTAGAGAAGTTTCTTGACTTTGTCTGGATTGGTCATAAGTGTTTCTCTGTCCGTGGAAAGATCAGTAAGTTTTCTGTCACATAAGACCTTTAGCTTGTTCAAGTAGTCTTTCCCGGCACTACCATCCTGGGAAAGAAGGACTCTCCCTAAGTCCACATATAGAGAATCACTTACGGGGCAAAGAAGTGAACGAAATAAGGCCATGTACCACCACAGGGATTTAGCTCTAAGTGAGACCAATCCCAATTCGAACCTGATGGCTACCACAGGGATACTGTTGGATAATTTCAAAACCTTTCTCCAAATTATTCCTTCTATGGTGTCCCAGTATGGATGGATGTCCATATAATGTAGCTCCATCCCATATAACAGTTTAGGCACTGCCTTGCCCTCATAAAAATCCGCTGGCTTTAAGGAAAATCTTCTGTATTTTCTGTCTAACTTAATGAGCTGTGTGGTAAGGGGAATCGCCTTGTGTTTAATGACCAATTTAAGTTCGGATACCGATGATATACCGATGATTGGGCTAGGATTGGGAAGTCCAGTTACAACATTTTTTGGGCTCTTGAAATGGATTTCCCCTCAATTTTTCAATCTAAGCATTGCTCTTTTTACTTTTTGAGATCACCAGAATACAGGTTTTACTTGGGTTAATCTTTAACCCGTTGAGTTCTGCATATTGTTGGAATTTATTAATCTGCCATTGAAGCCCAATTCTGGTGTGATCAAACAGGAGGAAGTAGTCAGCATAACCCAACCACGAGAATCTAGTTGCCCCCAATTTAGTACTCACCAGCCCAGTTTCAGTAAGAAATTCACCCACATCTGTCAAATAGAGGTTAAAAAGACAGAGTGCCAAAGAGCAACCCTGTTGGATCCCTATCCAAGTTCTAATTCTTCTGGATAGCCCCCCCCCCCATCTTGAGCCAGACATGAATCCCAGAGTTCTTGTACATAGCCATTATCAATTTCAAGAGGCCTTCTGGAATGCCCCACTTTTTAATTTGGCCCAAAGTCAGCCTCTAATGACTGAGTCAAACGCAGTTGACAGGTCAATAGAGGCGCATAGAGAGTTCCCCCATATTTACTCCATGCTGAAGTCTGAAGAGCAGTCACAATCAAACCATTTAGGTTTGTAGAGTGCCCCACCCTAATCCCAGTGTAACGCTCACCTGGTGTCCACGGGGATGTCACTCAGCCTGTTCTGACCTCTTACGACCTCAAACCCTTCCCTGGACTTTACTCGACTGGAGACTGGGCCTGAAATACAGGATTGGTACAGTTTAACTCCCTATTGTCTCCTTGTGCTTGAACCCCTTCTTCCCCAGGGTCCAACACTTCCCTTTGATCCACAGCTCACCTTGTTTTTTTGGAGAGTGTGCTCTCCGTCCTACTTTCAGCACAGGGGCGCGTTGATTGATGCAGGCTGGTTGCTGCCTAGTTACTTCACTGGCAAGAGTCCGACAGGTAAGTGTAATGAGTCTTTTGAACAGTTCTCTAACTTTGTTCCTTTCCTTCCTTAGATGATGGCCAGCGTCCGGGGATGGCGACGTGCTGCTGAGATGAGTAGCGTTGAAGGTGAGTGAGAGCGCGATGCGTATTTGTATTGAACTGAGTTCTTTTTCTGTGTCTTTTAGGTGCCGCAACGTTTTCAACGTGGATGCCGGTTATGAAGAAGAAATGCGATGAGTAAGCACGGTATGCAGCGCCTCTAGATGTTTCCATGCTAACCTGGAGTGTCTTTTCCCTCTTGGAGATGGATGAGAAGTTCTGGAGACAGAGTTCCCCCAGAGCGGCTGGGATTCAGGTAAGCATTTGAAGCTCGTACAGTCATTAAAAATAGGCAAAGATTTGCTGAATGCTTACTAATGCCTTTTTTCTGTTCTTTTCCCTTTTCCTTAGGAAGCGGCGTGCCGAGATGGGAATGACACCGCCGAAGATGCTTGCAGAACAGAAGAAGCGATGAATGATGGGCAGAAGCGCCGCAAGGTAAGGCTGCTCCTAACAGTGTTCTTGTTCTTGCAGGAGCTGAGCGCAGAAGAAAGATGCAGGCCTACTGGAGACCGATCCGAACACAGTGAGTGTCATGCTGCAGGTGCAGAAAACACAAAGCATGTTTCTCAGGCTGGGCGTGGCTTAAATAGTCTCTGGATATCCCAGGTGTCTCTAGGCTGAACCACACCCATAAGACTAGAATGCACATGCAGTTCTGGGAACCAAAATATGTGGGGGCATCCATCTTGTCCCCGTCAAAGCACTACAAGTCCAATCCCCACTGTTATCCTATGGCAGTGAGTGAGTCTGGTGCCACAAGCGCCAAGTCTGACTCCAAGTGGGTCTTTGGAGGGATGGAGAGGCCCTTGAGGGCCATGTAGGTGATCATGGCCTGGCTCCAGCCTGACATCTTGGAGGGCTGGGGACATGAGGGGCAGGAATCATGACATCCAGTTTGACATTTGTTAAGAATTTGATTCTTTGTTATCCAATCATTGACATGGGTGAACAGTAGGGAGGAAAAAAGCTTACAGTCTGCATCGATCAAAGCGATCGGTCGTTAGTTTTTTGCCAACTTTCTATCCCCTCTCTTAAATATGGGGACTATATGGGCAGTCTGCCGGCTAGGGGGTATTATATGACTATCCATCCACCACATTACTAAATAGCGTGGTGAGTATATGGACCCACATTTCTGGTAGCGTTTTAAAAGTGTTGTTCGTCAATCCATTGGGTCCAGGAGCCCTAGAGTGTATAGCTTCCCTTATAAGTTTAAGTACCTCTTCAAATTCAATAGTGGGATCCCAAGGTGTCTTATTAGTCCATCGCCCTATATCGAAGGCATAACATCCCTTCTCCTCATATTTATAGAGGTCTGAGAAAAAGTTGACCCATTCAGCCTCTGAAACCCCATTCAATTGATTAGTAGCAGAGACTGAATTGTGCCCATTGATTAAGCCCCAGACGGCCCTGAGGTCTCTTTTTACCAGAACTCTGAGCATCATCTCTGCATCTTCTTGTAACATATTATTTTTTTGGGGATATACAGAAGTTCTTATATTTCTGTCTGATCACCCTGCTGAATGCATTTTTATATACTTGACCAACGTCTCTCTAAGCAGCTTCCAGACCTCAGCCCTTTCCTTGGCCAATTCCTTATTATAAATATGAAGATGGTTTCTTTTGATTATACCGTTTGTAAGGGAATCATTGGCTCTGCTGTGAAGATCTTTCAAGAAGTTATCATAGCCTGGTCCAGTAAAAACTGCTTGTTTCCATTGATAAGATGTATTATTCAAAAACTCCAACAATTTTCAGTTGAAAAGTTTAATATTTAAAGGGGACCATCGTACCCCTTTACCATGTCCTATTGTTCTTAGATTATTAGGTTCCCCTATGAGAGCCTCTCTACTAGGGAGAGGGAGGTGTACCCCCACTGTACCATGGTCACTCCAGTTATTAAAAGTCACCTTAAGTTCCGAGGCTAATAGGTCCAAAGATTCAGCTACAAAAAAAAATCCAAGGTTGACGAAGAGTCTCCCCTTCGCCACATTGGAAGAAGTGGGTGGGACTGATCATGGTAGCCATTTAGGCATGTCAGTCCAACAGATTCCAAAGAGAGTTTCCACAGTCTACCCCAGGAATATTTTTGGCCCCTTACTAAGGGATCCCCTATATCCTCTCCCAGATCCCCCTCATCAGCCTCAGAATTAATAGAGCAATCAGAGTTTAAGTCCCCTGCAAGAATGAATATCCCAGAACTATATATATTTCTCCAATCAAGGATCATTTCCATGATCTTTTCAAGGAATTCCTCTAATGGGGCTATCCCCGGTTGCCAGTAAATATTAATCAAAAGGGCAGGCAGCTGCTCCTCATTTAAGGAGACGTTGACCGCCAGGATTCATAAAGGCATTTTTGGGATGACCGCAGCTAAGACTCCAAGAGTGGACCTTATACCAATGAGAAGTCCTCCTGATGGTCTCCCCCTGACCAGATTTGGCATTTGGGAGCACATTTCATAGCCATCTACCGAGGGATTTGAGAGTAACCAGGTTTGTTGGAGAAAAAAAAATCATAAGTTTTTAACAAGGTGACTGTGTCAACATTAGTGACAAGTGGTCATTCCCCCTAGTGTTCCAAGAAAGGAATCTCAGGCAATTAACATATGGCAACACCTTCACTGGATGAACTCCACCTGAGAGACTTTCAGTTCCACAGTGCTGAGGTAACTTGGACCCAATCCCGTGTGTCTCCATAATTTCCTCTCGAGAAATGCCTCCGTTGGAACTGGGGAGATCTTTCAGGGTGGTAAACATTGTCAGATATCCCCAATATTCCATATCTCTGTCAACTTTAAAGGGGGTTGGTTCACATTTCGCTATCTCAATATTAAATCCCAGTTCTCTCAACCCATCAAATTGTCCCATTACCAACTCAAGGATCACTCTTGACTTGAGCACTATATCGGTTTGATCAATTCTTCCCTTAGTAGGGAAAAATATCATTTCTAGGTCATAGGTAGACACCAAGGCTAATGCTTGTAACTGACCAAATATTTTCAGGATATTCCCTCGGTTCAGGCAAATTGGCATATCAGCCCCCCAAAGACTGGTTAGCTCTAAGATGTCCAGTGTTTTAGATCCCAAAATGTGTACGGGCTTATCTTCCATGTCTCTATTGGATTGGTCATTCTCTACTTCTTGAGATTCCCGCCCCTACCGCCTCTTAATATCGTCCCCTTCTGTATATTATCTGGGCCTACAGGTTTTCTATCTTGGTCACTGAAGGGTCCAGAATTTATTTGGTTCCGCTGGGTGGGATTCAGAGATTTTGGGACATAAAGATCTCCCATAACCTTAGGGCCAGTTTGCTGATGTTTTAGGTCAAATGGGGTATCCCTCAAATGCACCCTACATACGTATCTAACCTGTCCATTTGACGGTACAGAATGTGTATCATCCTTATTTTCTGGATTAAGGATTACATTATTTGAGATACTTTCCTCAGGGATGGATTTCATAATATATATTTCCTGTAGAAGTTGTTTTACTGAGGCACTATTAACTAATACAGGTTTATTGCAGGGTAATGGGTGCATGTTATCTATAGCGATTGGGTTAATTATAGAGACCTCCTTATATGCAGGTTCAGGACTTTGCGATCCCTCTGCAGACTCAATCTGCTCTAGATTACCAATCGGTTAGTTCCCTATGTGGAGCATAACTGTTAACCTAGAGGTGCATCATTGATGTGGCCCACCATACCCCCCTCCTCCAAATTATTTGGGGGGACTTCCTTGTTCCCACTTATAGCAATTTTCAGAGGAATAGCAATCTCCCCTTCCTTAATTCCCCCTTTTCCTCCACAGCCTTTATATCAGCAGTGGCAGTGCCATGATCTAGAGCAGAAATTTCCTTCAAGTTCTTCGGACCCTCTAAGTTGTTTACAAATGGCATGCTTTCCTTTAAAGAGAGTTCCTTCGGAAATGCCAGGTTCTTAAAAAATGTATTTGTTATTGAATTCATTTTCCTTATATTTTTTTGATTTTTTGTTTTTTTGATTTGTTTCAGGTGCTTTTTACCTATCAGGAACTCTCTTTTAATCAGGGAATCTTCTTTAGTTAAATTACCAACCTCAGCATTCTTGACAATATTCGGGATACCTGTTTCACCGAGAATATTGTCTTGTTTGACTTTTTTACCCGGCTGGAGGTCTATGATTATTGCAGATTTAACTGCAACTGAAGATACCAGAGGGATAAGTGTGTCATGCTGTTTCTCCAAAAAGTCACATTTAGGCTCTATGTTTACTATTACTTCACCCATATGTCCCGACCGACTAACCTGGCCACCTATGGAAATGACTGGAAGCAAGGTTAAGGGGATTTGTGGATTAGGTTAGGAATTGTCCTCCCTCATTAGCCTCATCAGTTCTTCACATCTATCTCAACCTTGTAGCTGAGAGTATACTTCAGTAAGGATTTGAGAATGTGACCTTACTTCTGCCCATATGTCATCATGTAGGCTGACGAAGGAGCTATGCACCATATTAAGCGCTGATACTGTTGGTTGAGTAAGTCTGATCCTTTCGTCAGCTTCCCTTAATGAATGGTGTAACATTGGGTCCCCTAAATTATCATTTGTAGACTCAGGCAATAGGCCCCTTTCCCTTAACCAGTTTTGCTTTGCAGTATATTCATCTATGAAGTTGGTGAGTTCAGTGGGGGATCCCATATCGGAAGCATCACAGGTCTGTTGGGTGACGCTATTTATGTCTGATACTCTAGATTCAAGATTACTCTCAGCCAAAGCTTTATCTGCACATTCGATGATACTAATATCATCGATATCATTGTGCGAGATTTCCTCAACCTCCAGTTTTTCAGTTAAGTGTGTATAGTCTAAACTGCTGGCGAGGAGGGCACTGATCTTATATCGGCACAAGTTGCAGTTCTTTTACCAAAGTAATTGGATATTTTTTTTACCAGGTATTGGTTCTCCCGTTTTATTTTTGTAGAGTGTATATTTAGGGATACTCAATGAAGGTTTCATCATAGGATTTAAATAGGCTGTCTACATGGGGAGAGACCTCTGAAAAGGCCTCTTTACTAAGGGAAGATTTCCACTGTACTTCCTGTCCCAATTTGGGTGTAGTCTTGAGAATTGGGTCTGGTACCGAAACTTTAAGTGGAACGGGTACCATGGTCTTTTTAGTATCCAAAGTTCCTGCATGCTTACCATCAGGAACTTGTAGAGTGGACTTAGTTCCATCCCAGGGTTCTGAGGAATTGGTTTATAATCACCCCTCAGTGAGATAGGCACGGTGGGTAATTAAGCCCAAATAAGTTAAGTGCCCCCTCCTCCCTATATTATTTTCTACTAGTAGTAGCATCCCCAATTTCATCAGACCCTTCACCCAAATTCTTGGCTATGGTAGCTGCTAGTCGATCTTCTTGGGAGGCACTAGAGAAGATTTATTTTCCTATATATTTGCAGTTATTAACATTTCACTCTGAGGGGATACACCAAGATTTCATGTTTTTTGTCATCTTATCTTGGGAGCGGGCGGCTCATTGCTGGTATCCCCCAAATGTGAATTAAACTCATCAAGCCCATCTTTAGGCTCAGTCCTTTCTCCACTTACTAAGTCATTCTTGGGGGCCTTGTCCGCAATCACTTCTCAGGAGTCCATTGAGATAGAGTCCCCTAAAGACCTCTGGATCTCAATGGTAGCCTCCATAACTGTCTGACTCTGCAGTCATTTGCGGGTTATATAAGTAAATCCATGGAGTCTAAAACAAAGGAAGAACAAAGTACAGGGCGAGATATCAGTTCCTATAAACACAAGAGTAGTGTATAACTACTCACCGCAAGGCCAATTGCCCACTATAGATATTTGCTTATAAAATTCAGAGTTCAATAAATAAAAACTTTTCTCAATATGAATTATACCAATTATGTTTTAAAACATCCACAATCTTGCACTGAATCAATACTTTACCCACAAACCACAAATCTTAAAGTCCTGGGTAGCACTATTCAATAATGTATAATCCGAAAACGATGGAGAGTAGGATCGCAGCCCCCAGAGTCCGTACAAACACTATATGATACAATAAGAATCCTAGGCGGAAAGAGAATCTCGCACCTCCCCCAAGGATATCAAGATGCAACTCCTTTCGAACTTTGCACTCACTAGATCCACAGAGAGCCCGTTCCACAGATGGTCTAGAGAACATGTTGCCGTCTTAAATGCAGATACTAGCCCTTTTCAAAGATTCTAGGAAGGTAGGAGGGTAAATCGGACGTATTACTTACTGGCTAATAGTGTACATAGCTCACACTAATGTCCATTAGAGGCACAGAGCAAAGTGCCTCCCGCCGAACAGCAACACTGCATCCACAGCCCTTAAAACCACTGGGCTTCACACTGCAAGGGCAGAATGAATGGGGTTTTAAATGGGAACGTTGACGTGCTCGCACACAGTGCAGAAATGAAGTCCTTAAAGGCACAAGGCTCCCGGCAGCTCGCTTCAGCAAAACAGCATCCACAGCCCTTAACACCACTGGCCTTCACGCCGCAAGGGAAGACTGAATGGAGTTTTAAATGGGAACGTTGACGTGCTCGCACACAGTGCATAAATGAAGTCCTTAAGGCACAAGGCTCCCAGCAGCTCGATTCTGCAAAATAGCATCCGCAGCCCTTAACACCACTGGGCTTAACTCTGCTAATACTGCCACACTGAATTACTGTTAAAACGTTTGGTAAAGGTAAGTGGCAGCACTATTTAGGGTATGGATATTTCCATTATTAAGTCGCAGAGGACTCTATTGGGGAGAGGTGGAATTACCACATACAGCAATTCCTCCTGGACCCTTAGCACCATAACTCCTACACGAACAACTAGGTGCCGAAACCCATGATTGTGCAGAATGGTAAAACAGGCAGTATTTCAAACATTTCCAGTTTCACTGTTACCATGCAACTATTCATCTGCCGATTATCTCCTGATTAGAAATATTCTTGTGAAGAGAAAATTGCCATAACATTAGGGAAAATTGAGCAATTGAAATGAATTATGAGTCATTCAAAACATTAAAAGACCTCTTGTGGAATATCACTTGGTAGGAGAGTAAATAGTATCAGAAAGAATAGATATTTGTAGATGAAAGGCTGTTATTTTATAATAATGAAAGTGCCCTGAGGCCTGAATACGCAAGTCCAAGCGCTGCATCAGGCACAATACAGACTGGTAAAACTGAACTGAGGTACAAAGTGTAGTAAAAATGTTAACTGTGACAGAGGCTTTTAGTAACTTGGTGGCTTGATTAACCAGTGGATGGTGTGTTAATCTAAACCATCGAATTGTGCATGAGTTTACCTAATTTGCAATTGAGGAAACACCTTCCAATGTAGTGGGTGTTATTCCAGATAGGGGACTTCTGTAATACCAAAAAGTGCCCTGAAACGACAAAAGTTATCACTGTGTCATTTGTGCCGGTGGCAGCATATCTACCCACCCCTGTTATTTTTTATCCGAACCCAGTCCTTAATAGTCAGGCTGCCTCATGGCTTTCGGGTTGATAACACACCAAAAATGTGCAGACGAGCTAATCGCTCTACGGCCTCGCTCCCCTTCCAACATCAGGCCCTGAAGGTACCACACAGGTAGCATTACCCACCGCAGAGGATAGCCAGGATGAGGGCGGGGTAAGACCCTCACTGTTGGAAATGTCAGACAGAGAAAAGAGATTGCATACATATGTGGTGGAACTGCACAGTGGTGCAGACATATTGGGAAGAAGTGCTGTCCTGGATTAAGGGGGTGGAAGGAGTGGGGAGAACTTTGTTCCATGGCTCCTCCTCTTCGGGATCAGAGAGAGTGGGGAACATGAAGAGACACAGGGTCACATGTTGCAGGTCATGCTGGTGGCTGGCTCAGAAATGTAAAAGTCCTAACATGCCTGGGGAGGAGGAATGGGTTCTCAAACTTTGTGCTATCTACGAAATGGAATTTGTAACACACATTATTGATTAATCCAAAACAGACATTGAATATTTGTGGCTTACCTTTTTTGAGAAGTTTGGACGCTTGGTTTGAAATGGTGGGTGCTCGCAGGGATGGAGACCCCATTGTGAGGGATTCCTAGGAACTCCACCTACTTAGAACGATATGTGATGTGCGCTGGCAAGGGCCAGATGGGTAGTGTTAAGCCCACAGCTCGAGTATGTGACCTAAGATGCAATCCTTATTGTGCTGTGCAGTGCTAATCATGAGCCTTATTATTATAGCAGAAGTATACATTTGCTCCATTACCACAGGAAGGGGGTGGGGGTGCGTTGGGGGGCAATTGTTATAACTGTGTTTCGGAGTTAAGCTATGTTGAATATCGTACAATGTTATAACTAAAAAAAAAACCTTCAATAAACTTTGATTTAAAAAAAAAAGTGTACATTGCGAAAAACGGTACAAATACAGAAGTACGTCATTATAACATAACAGTTAAAAATGCAGATTTTAGGTGTGAGAAAGTGCACAGGAAATTAATTTTTGTATTTTGCACTTCCTCCGCCCAACCAATATTCTTAGAGTATATTCCATTATAGAAGTGATAACATCAACAACTGTACCAATAAAAACACAGATACACAAAGCATAGAAGCAATAGATTCATATGTAAATGAATCTTCATAATAAATACATTTAATGTGCAATACCTGTGATGTGGGACCCTCCTCGGTGTGTTGCCCTTTTAACGTGGGCCATGATTGTGTTATGTCCCCAAGCTAATAAAAGGAGTCTGTGCAGACACGCCCAGCAGAACGGCTGCAGACTCCAGAAGAGGACGACTGAGTCTGTGTCTCATTTCATGTAGGTTGCAGGCCTACACGTGGAGGCACAGGCCTGCATGCCCTTATGCCGTGGGACCATTGTGCCAGCACGGTGGCAGAGGCCCGCACGGTCAGGGGTATTGCGGGCTGTGCCCCAACCCCACTGGTGCTGGAGACCTACAGCACCATGGGGCCTGCCGGATGCCCAGGGCAGGCCCCAAATCCCACAGGCACTCGGCCTGTAAAGTGCCAGTGATCATAGCACTCAGGGGGCCTGCTGGATGTCCATAGCGGCCCCCATAACATTGGTGACGAGGACGGAACCCCGAGGGGCTCCCTATCACCGTTTTTCATGTGGGTCTTCCCTCTTCCTCATTGTTGGAAGGAAGAGGGGGAGGAACGATCAGCTGTTCCATGTTGTGGGGAGGTAAGCTGCAAGTGGCATCCATCACCGCAAGCCAGTGAGGGAGGAGGAGCTGTCCCTGTTGCGGGATGCATGCCACATCCATGGCTGTATGAGGAGGAGTGGCGACAAAGGACAATTCAGGGAGACTTGCCAGCTCTTTTCCCGGCCGAGGTCCTCCGTGGAGGTTGTTCTGGCGGCCGGGGTCTGCGCTCATCTGCAGGCTCCCCCGCATGCTTATCATCAAGTGTTCCGGTAGAACCGGAGAAATGAGCACCTGCCCCTCCAGGGGCTGAAGTGGGTGCGCGGGTGTGCGTGCAGGAAGCGGCGTCCGCCAAAAGAGAAAGCTGTGGAGGGGCAGTGCCTCGGGCACTGTGCCTGCTTCCCGGAGGAGATGAAGAGTGGCCAGCTGGCGCCCCTCCCCAGTCGTGGCCTTCTGCGGATTGGGTGCCCATGCGACCGAGGAGAGGGGCAGTCCTGTGACAGTGCCCGCATTACCCACAAGGACGGGATGAGAATGCTCCCACATGCGGCAGCACCATCCCTTGTGGCACCGCCGCTCAAGCCCCACTGTGATCCTGGGCCCGCAGAGGTTGAGTGAAGCTCCGAAGACGGAGTTGAAAAAAAAAAAGAGGTAGTAGAGTACCCGCCCCCCAACTGGGCAGTGGGGCTGGTGCGGCTGTCTGTGGTGGGACAGGCAGCACCCGCTGCCCGGAATGGGGAGAGGAGTGCCTGCCCACCAGAGAGAGATGGAGAGGCCTGGGTGCCCTCCCACAACCACGGAGAGAAAGTTGCCGCAGCCAAACTAAACATATGCTCCAGCCCAGAGCTGTCAGGAGTCAAAAACCCACCCCCGGGTGGCTGCAGGTCCAAGAGAGAATGGAGCAACAAAGCCCAAAGTTACCCTAAGGGTGAGTGTCCAAACCCCCACTGTCCCGGGCAGGGCTGTGAATCGTGTGAACAGAGGCTGTCTACCTCAACAGGCAAAACGGGCAGCTGGTGGTGAAGGGTGCAGCTCCGTGGAGGAGAAGAGAGAAGAAAAAAGAAACTTCCAATGCAAGGAGAGGTGCCACCGGGCGGCTGCTGCTGGCAGTGGGGAGGACGAAGTGCTCCCACCTCGAACAACAAAAGGAAAGATGTCCCGGCACCCCCACGCAGTGCCTACAGCACACTCCATCTGCCACTCTCATCAGGCGCAGCCCCTCGTGGCGCTCGTCAACGCTGCTTTGACATGGACAGAGACAGTGGTGCAGCGCTGCTACAGCCTGGACATGTACAGAAGGGAGTCAGCTTCATTGCCCGGCATTGAAGCAACGTGCATCTCCGGGTTGGGGCTGAAGTAGGCTAAAATAAAGGTGCATTCCCCCCACTGACAACCCAGACTGTCTAATTAACTGGCACTAATCAATCAAGGGCCAATGGTGGTGAGGGTGCTGGGGACAAAAGCACCAAAGAAGTGCTACAGGTCAGGGCACACGTGGAAAGTGCTGCGGGGTGCAAAAGGAGAAGTGCGGTACTCAAGTTGCACTAGTTCTACAGGGAACCCTGCCTTGCTCGAGGACTTGATCATTCCAAAGGAAGTTGTCATCAAACAAATAGTCCTTGGCCCCTCCAGTCTGTTTTGTCTCACCTCAACAGACTGTCATCCTGGCAAATGATCTCTCAGCTTAACCTGTCACAATATGGAGACATTTCAGCAGTGGTATCTGAGCAGGCCATGGTTAACTACTCACCTATACCAGATGCATACTGTCTGTTGGAATCTCTGCAGTACTATGATGTCCGGACAGACCATAGTGACAGCCAAGCTGCTGGACCCCCAACTTCCAGGCAACGCCATCATAGTGCCAGTATTGCAATGGGCAACATTCCCCTGTACTGCCATCTGGAACCCCCCAAATCACAGTACAATGCTTACGAGGTGGACCCATGGTAGAGCGACTGATGGTTCATGACCATTTGTGAGCCGAATAAACCAACTGGCATGGTGGTCCACAATGGGGAAGAAGCCTACCCCGGAATGTGAGGGCCGAGACTGAGCCATTCCTCAGTTCTGATGAAGGGGCAGGAGGAACTATGTGCCTAGACCAGCACACTAATCATAAAAAAGGCTCTATCCAGGTCAGAGGAAACATCGTTGTGGAAGTGCCCAGCGGGTCCACGCCAGAGAGTGGACAATAACCAAGGATGCCTACTGTGATGACGGCTGGGTGGTCACTGGCGGAGGACTGCAGAAAATGAATTTTGACAATATTGACACTGCATAAGATCATGAGTGGTCCTCCTACGCCCAGCACTACAACAAGTAAGTGCAAGTAGGTATGGCGGACTCAGTGGTGCGATCCCTTGCACTGCCTGGTGTGCCTCATACCTGCACGGAGTGCACAAGTCTGCAGAGCCAAAACGTAGGAAGTGGCAGGGATGCTACAGCTTGTCACCAATGTCACCCTACCACTTGTGTGCACTCTCTACTGCGGGTAGTGTGATGCCGCCTACTCCTACCTGATGGAGGGAGCTGAAGAAAGAGGTGGCCCTGACACCTTGCCGCTAGCGGGTGCCCTTGCTGGTGGCAACTTCCTGCCCAAAATCCTACCTGGAAGGATAACTGTGCAAGTGGTCTAATCGCCCTGCTACTGGTGTGCACCCTGCTGGGTCCGCTATACATGGACCATGCTGATGTGGCCCTGGGTACGATTCATACAAATCCTAAACTGGGGCATCACTTGCCCCGTCAGCAGCAGTGACTCCTGCCTGGGGAAGGGGGAAAAATGGCCCATACACCCTGTCATCTATGTCGGGCAATCCAATGTCTCGCAACCCTCAAGTCCACCACAGAGAATAAGTGATATGAGGCAATGGAGGGTTGCAGCTCTGTATTAGTGCTTGTGCACCATCCTGTTTCACGACAAAGAAGAGATACTCCTGCCTGGCAGAGGTTAGCCAAGAAGAAGGGGGTGGAGTAACATGCTGACACCCCTGCCCTGTTGACATTCTGTGGCGCAGCTTAGACGCCCTTCCATCTGCGTCTCGCTGCCTGCCCCAACATCAAGGGACTAAGCCGATGTGGCCCCTGGTGACCCCAGGCGTGGCTTTACCGACCTCTGAACTAGAACATCAACAGACTTGGACCTGTTTGAAATGACTTTCCTGAACGGACGCTGGAGCCAAGTGAACCGGTCTCCTAACATTCGGCAATTGTGCGGAAGAGACTCAGTGGCCAGTTGTTTAGATGTTGGATGCCTGTGTGCAAATTGTGTGCTTAAAATGGTCCCAGTTAAATGAATGTGAGGCTGTATTCCCGTAAATTCAGAGTCATGCTCTCAAGGGTGCCAGTGGTTGGCAATCGCATCATTCAGTGGTGAAAGTTCCACTGGCCCCAGGTTAATAAAGGGTGTTGTAAAATATGATCAAACTGCCAACCTTCCACCAGCGGATCGCTAACCGCGACTGTCACCCGCGGGTGAAGTGTAGAGTATGTTAATGTGTGTAGTCTGTATATGGTTAAGGGAGTCTGTGTGTGTACCGGTGGCATATTTCATTTGCTGTCAAGTTTAGAATTTTGAAGTTGTCCAAGTAGTGGTGTTTTGTTGCAGGGGGGGGGGATTGTTTATGGTTTTAGTCATTTGTGTTGGTTCGTTGTGAAAAAGGATGAGTGTGGTGTGGGACCCTCCCCAGTGTGTTGCCCTTTTAAGGGAATGTGTCCCTCCCCTGTGTATTGCCCTTTTAACGTGGGCAGAACGGCTGCAGACTCCAGAAGAGGAATGACTGAGTGCGTGTCTCATTTCATGTAGGTTGCAGGCCTACACGTGGAGGCACAGGCCTGCATGTCCTTATGCTGGTGGTCCCTCGTGCCAGCACGGTGGCAGAGGACTGCACTGTCAGGGGCATGGCTGGCTGTGCCCCCACCCCCACAGGTGAGGTAGACCTATAGCACCATGGGGCCTGCTGGATTCCCAGGGCAGGCCCCCACCCCCACAGGTACTGGGCCTGTAGAGTGCCAGTGACCGTAGCACTCAGGGGCCCACTGGATGTCCATAGTGGGCCCCCATAACAATACATTATTGCACCATAAGTGATTCATATTAACATATTTGGATTCTATACAGCAATATCTTGTTCTGAGTGATAGAAAATCAGACTGGTGGTTTTGTTTTAATAGCGTATTTCTGTGAGCCAACACAGCCCATTAGAAAGGTTTTACGGACGTGTCCAGCTGCCCATTGTGTGGGACAGCAGTGGAGGATCTACTCCATTTGGTGATGTTCTTGATGTTCTACCCTGCTCATTCTCATATTACACAATATACACTCCTTCCTGTGCTAAGACAATTGAATTTTAGACAAAGCCCTGCTTTACACTACATCCTTGTAGCCCATTTAGTGTATGTGGCTTGGGGATTATTAACTATTTTAAAGAAGGCTTCAAAAGTGAGGAAAGCCGTTGTTGATGTCTTATGTTGAGTTGAGGGGACCACTCTTGACCCATGCACGGAATATATGTTTCCATGGTGATGTTAATGTATTATATTATTTATGAAGCATGGATTTATTTTTGCCTATTTCTATCGTATTTTATTGTCTACTTGCATGTGTTTTTAATGGATTTATTTTTCTGAATAAACAAAATAATTTAAATAAAAATATTTAAAAAGAGATAAAAGGGGTAAGGGAGAGCAACCCCTTATGTGCCCCACAACCTTCCTCGTATCTTGCTTGTACCTAAAACAACACTAAAACTGTTAAGATTGGGTAAAATAAGATTAAGCAAGCTGGCTAAATATAAACTTAAACATAACCCACCACAGGCGGAATCAAAGCAAATATGAACACTAATAACTCATGATTCCACCTTCATAGGTATTTATCATCACTGTCCTATGCAGCCATGATCAGTGAATATATCTGGCAACGCAGTAAACGACATTCGGATCGATAGTCCCAAAGCAATAGAACTACATCCCAGAATGAATTGGCTACTCACTGCCCTAAGAATGGGTTTCAGATAGTAAAGTCTCAGGGTACTTAACTCATCACAAATAAATATAAAATGGGCTACTGTTTCCTCACCTGTGCCAGACAAGAGGCAGATGCCTGTACGTATATTTCCACATAACTTTGTGAATGAAACTGTCCTGAGTGTACCCATCCTAAACCCGAGAAATAATACTTGTGCATACGGGGGATTAACAACATAGAGACACCTTTCCTAACCAAAATCCAGTTTGTTCACGAGGTAACCTGATCACAACTCGATCTATAACTAGCTTCCTCCATATTTGTCTTGGTGAGAATTATTGTAGCTTTCTTGATTCTTTCCGATGTTGCTTTATTAGCACTGTAAGGTCTCTATGGTTCAAATATGTGCACTGTAAGTGCCATTGCCTGCTGAGACACAACAGGGATGGTGACAATGACAAATAAACAAGCATTTCGTGCCCTCAGGCCAACAGAAGTTAAACCATGTGCCCAGTCCTGAATATTTACAGTAACATACTGCTGTGCTAGATTTCTCCTGTCCCTAATACCAACAGAAACTATACACAGACATCCAAGATAAAGCATTACAGACTAGCTGGCTAAGAGTCAAATTTCAAGAACCTGTCAGGGAATATCTTTGCAAAAGTCGTCAATCTCTGAATGCCCAGCCACTGCCCTGAATAACTTGTGAAAAGTGAAACTAACAAGAGAAGAACAAACCACCCCCTTTAGTGGGCAGACTGTAAAGCATGTGACATTTTCAGTAGTTTGTGTAAAAGAAAAAGAGTTCATGTGTAAGCAGTTTCACCATGCTAAATGCAAGCTTCTCACTAAAGGGTATAAAGATGCTCAATATACCATGTATATGTTTCAATGTGTAGTATATACATTTCAGTGAATAGCATACACATGTTCATAATCAGTTATATGTGTTTTGACATGGCGTGTACAAGAAGTTAGAGTTTACAGTATGCCTTGTTTATTATGTTGTAGATGCATTGCAATATAACATGTGTCTCTTAGCAGTTTAAGTAATTTCTCATATCATGTATGCATTTCAACATGTGGTGTATATGAGTTATTACAATGTAGCATGCACATCTCACTACAAAATGTACAATGTATTCATTTCAATCTGCATTATATGCATTTCAATATAAAATGGATGCATCTGAATATAGTGTGTATACATCATAGCACATAGTGTATACATCTCAGCATACAGGGTATACCTTTCACTATGTAATATATATAGCTCAATATACAATATATACATCTGAATGTGAAATTAAAATATCTATATATATATATTCAGTAAAATACTTTGTTAAAGGGACGTTATGGTTCCAAGTAAAACCGAAAACCCCCTGAAATTCGCCAGTTATGGTAAGCTAAGCAACCATTACTCGTGCCACCACCGTGCATTGCTAAGACTAACACCCAGGACATCAAAGATGACTTCACAAATCCTGCCCCTCCATATTAGTGTTTGGTGCCTCTTCCCTCCTTTCCCTCCCCACCTTTCGTTCTAAGCTCTCCTGCCAAAATAAATCCATCCAAACCACCTTTCACAGTTAAAAAGTAGAACTAAAAAAAAACCGCATAGACTCCATCTACTTTTTATTTCTCAGTAAAGTACATAGACTCAATAAGATTTTCCAACATTTCCATTTACATTTTGTGTTATACTAATGGAAATATTGGGGCGTTCATCCTCCGTTCCAGGGACTGGAATGTTGGATACTGGCCCAGCAGCCCAAGTTATCAGCCCAAGCAAAGCATGGGTGGATAACTAGGTCTCTGGACCATTATCCCCCCATTCCAGCTCCTGAAATGGGGGATGAAGGCCATTAGCAGTCTAGGTTCCCAAAGCCGGAACCCGGGGTACTAAAAAATAGGATTTTTCGTCCAACACCGGGCACCTGTGGTGTTCCGGTTTAGGAAGGAAAATCCTTTTCCAAGATGGCCACCATGGAAAGGGAAGGCGGGGGTTCCATACAGGGCCCCTCTTCACTTTCCATGGCAGCCTGCAGAAGGCAAAAAGAGAACCCTATGACCATATTACCACAAGCACATTTTTCTACTCTTTCAAACATATCTTAATTTCGAATAACTTTACCACAAAGCCAGTCCCAGGTGGACATGGCCACTTTAATCCTATGGTTTGTCCCTTCTGGTTATAGCCAGTAGCCAGATTGTCCGGATCATGACCTTATTTCATGACCCGGACAATCTGGCCACTGCCCATGGCCACAGGCTACCCCTCAGTCACTAAAGCTATACCACTATTTTTTTAACTACATTATGACACTTGTCAAATAAGAAAACAGTGCCACATTTGAAAAATCATGCTTTTAGATCCTTGCCAATGCGCCTTATGCAAGTTTGCTGGAAATCCACCCACGTTTGATTTTTTCAAAACTGTCAAATGAATGCACATACAATCGTCATTCCCACCAACAATCCCACCAAACTTTGTAAACTCATTCGAAGTCACGTCAGAAATATCCCACCCATCGTCATCACCCATAACCTAACCCAGACATTATTTCATAAGTTTCGCAAGTGCAATGCTCAGAAAATATTTGTCCCGAGAGTTCGGCCATGTATTTTTATACATACGTTGATCTATCGCAAACATTTCCAATTCACCTTACATCACTTTGCCTCTTTTAATAACATATAAAATCTGGTAGCAGTGCGTGTCCATCTGCTGATATTCTTATCCATTGCTGGATCTGCCTAAGGTAAACTGCCCTGACGTCACTAAATCATATGCCCCGCCCCTGACCCTCACATCACCAACACTAGTGATACTCTACACCTTTCTTGGTGACCTTCCCATTCAGCGTAGCAAAACATGCCCATAATCACCTATGTGACGTGATGCAGAACCCAAAAATCAACACACATCGACTAACAACACAGCACGTCACAATTCAGAATATTAAACTGTACTTTAAAAGAAAACAATAACACTGTACTATTTGTAAAGTACTTTTATTTCACAATAAACGATTCGAGAACATCCGACTATTGCCATATTCAATCAAATTGCAAATTTGTTTCTTCGCTCGCGATCCAAAATGTTTATCGTAAGGCACACGTTGTTCTTTTTGCGTACACAAGGTGTTGGTTTTCGATAAAAGAACGGCTTGGGTCGCACAGTGAATTCCAGGGCTTCTGCATCGACTTGGGCTTAGACCACCATAAAGGATGTTATGTTACTCCTAATCGCTAGTACAGCATATGGGCACATGGGCCCTAGGCGATCGTCCCAAAAAACAGTCACTGTGATCCAGGCGTTGACAACTATGTGCAGCTGCCGATTAAAGAAGCCGTCAGTTGGCATCTGGAATATATGACAATCGCAGAAAGGCAGAATGCATCTGTTTCGAAAACATAACAGAAAATGTGTATCAATACACAAACTTTATTATAATGTATCTATTGACTTTTCAATTCGGCATAGAGTTTAAACTAATGATTGGCACACACATCAAACAATCTCAACAAAGAGAAAACAACGTGGAAACTGATACACAATTCGATATGGTCATACATGACATTTTTATGAAATATTAGCGTTGAACCTGGGTGAACCTAGTGATGGTCTATATGCACCTCGATGCTGCACTCCCCATAACACTGTTAAAAAGACAACAACACACAAAGATAGCACTTGCGTTACATTGCAATAAGCAACACAGAACAAACGAATAGAATATAACCCAAAATGAATCTTCAGATAATAAGTTAATGCTCGTTCGAGTATACAATCATCAAAATCAAACTTAAATTTTATTCACCATTTCCATTCTCTTGGCGTAAGTCAGACCGTAACGCTCACTGCGTTCGCACCAAAGATTCTTCATGAACTGAATTTACATGTTCCTTACACACTTTTGGAATGCATAACCTTATCAAATCTTCATTATTACCAACCTCCTCTCATTGCATTCCTTACGGAATGGTCCCTTTCTATCAAGGTCAAAAAACAATTGAATCTCATACTGTGTGTCCCATGCGTGGGCTTCCTTAGCTCGCAACCAAAAATTCAAAGCTGGTGACCTTCACTCAGAATCAAAATACATTCTCACTTTGCAACAACTTTCCTCAATGACGCCATGAGAACGGTTATTCTCATACATGTGCAGGGCCGCTCTTTGCATCAGACAGTGCAGCTGGCTGCCTCAGATGCCAGACTCTAGGGGGCGGCAGTCTGACTCCATTATTATTTTAATTACATTTTAACACAGACACATTAGTCCTTCCCCTGTACTTTACGCACATTATATTTTGGAACACCTCCAAATGTACCGTATGACATTTATGACAAAAAAACATGCGTTTTTTGCTGACATATCCCATCCCATCCTCATCAACCCTCACCTCCCCAGACAGTATTTGAAGTTTAACAAGTGCAATGTTGTGTTTTTTAATATGTTTTTGCGGCGATGTCGTGGACACCAAAACACGGATCCAAGATGGCGGGCGTATCGGAACAATCTGAGGCTCTTCACGCTCTTCACCATCCAATCAGTGAACGCGTCACATGTGCGCGGACATGATGCGACCGATTAGCCAATCGATATCTTGCCCGCGGAGCGAACAGGGAAGTGTGTCCGCGGAGCGGACATAGATATCACTAATTTGAGACCTACTTTTTGATCATTTTTAAAAAAAAACTACTGGATGGATTTTCACCAAAAATCCAAAAGCACGCTTTTGGGACCAAGCCGCTGCTCCTGCCGCAAATTTGGTGAAAATCCGTCCAGCGGTTTGGGCTGTAGACGTGCGCAAAAATTCCCCCCCCCATTCAGTCTATGGGGAAAAAATACATTTTTTGATCCCCCTATAACTTTGCCCCCCGTAGACCAAACCTCACCAAAATTCAGAGTGGACCATATACTTTTTTTGCAAAGTTTGGTGTGCATTCGTCCAGGGGGAGCGAAGTTATAAGCCGCCCAAAAAGTGCTCTTCCTATGGGATTAGCAACTTAACCATAACTACACGGCCTTAACCATAACTACATGGCCACTACCGTGGCCGTGTAATATATATATAGATTAGGTTTATTTTATTATCAGTATTACACAGTTAAAAAAAGTCCACTTTTAATACCATACAGAAATACAAAATAATAATTTTGCAATAAAGCATGCCTAAAAAAACAATCTTGTCCAAAACAAATCAAAATGGTCAACATTACACAAACACCTCTCATCAAACCAAAAACAATCTTCGGGAACAATGGGGAAAACAGCATTACAAGGTACAATTATGTTTTTAAGGAAACACCGTATATACTCCTGTAAATACCATATCACCAACAGCACACGGGAGCATTACAACATCATAATGCCTGTGTCCACAACAGATTCCAGAATTTCAAGTCACTCATGAAAATGCAAGTGTAACCTATCTATCCCATTAAAGGTCTTTGTAAATCACATTTGTGAAGCTGTGGGCACAATCTATCTATGGCAGTAAGATGGACTGGGGCACTGGCATAGTAAATGACTTAAGGTCAGCAGTGGCAGGTCAATAGTTTAATGGGATGGCCATGAAAACCTTCCAATTTGAATGAGCAAGTGAGCATAGCGAGGGAATACCATTTACATAAAGGGCATTTGGTCGGAGGAGTTCTACTCCTAAGAACATTTTTTTTAAATATACTTTGTTCAAATTGTGCCATCTGTAGCACAGTTTATGAGAAACAAATGGGTAAAAAGCCGTATTATTTACAATTGGTTCCCTAGGGTAACACTTGATAAATCATTGCTCCATGTTAAATCAGAGTATTTTTGCTGCACTCTGCACCAGAGCACACACTGGCTTCAATTTATTGTGCTGGATAAATATAAGAGTCATCTTGACAGCTTATATTTGTTGACTTTGTCAATGATTATTCAGGTAAACATGAGAAAAATAATGGGAACACTGCCTAAAGAGCTGTACCTCATGACCTTTTTCTCTCCTGAAGTTGTAAATGACCTATGCTGAGTTTATATGAGATAAGCATATGAAGCTGCTGAATTTCCAATGCACATTGAAATATAAGCCCTGTAGTTGAGACTTTTGTACAGAACAAAGGCGGTATTACAGAACCTTTGCATCATTGTGGGAACAATTAGAACCAAGGCAAAAATTGTCCTAGTGCAAAAACATATAGGGCCGCATTACGGGTCCGGCGGTAATCGTGCCGGTTATACCGGCGGGTTGCCTCCAGACCCGTAATGATTTACAGGCACCAGACTTCCACATGCCACCGGGGGATTACAGCTCTCATGGCCCGGAAACTCAGGTGATGGTAAATTGTCCACAGAGTTTTAGTGTGCTGGTCCGGAGACAACGGTGCCGGTCCGGAGACAACGGTGCCGGTAAGCGCCATTGTTTCCGGACCGGCACACATGAGGCTAATATTCTTTCAAATCACGTTTGACCCAGTGCTAGCACTAGTGTAATATTTGACTTGATGCAAAAATCCATTACGGCTAATTGCATTTGCACCAGTGCCGCATTCCTGTAACAAGGCCCTAGATTTATGAAATAACAATTCAACAGGTAGACATGTCTGTCCTTTGGAGATTACATCTAGGCACTCAACTTTCAGGCACATGAACGGGCAAGGAAAGACAATATCTACTCATCACATTGAAAACAAAAGGGGCCTGATTTACAAAAGCGTTTTACAATGGCACAATCCCATTGGAAAGTGCTTTGTAAATCAAGTCCATGGTCTTCATGGTCTTCAGCATAAGGAACACAACTCCTGTGTGAAGCCAAGACCTCCAACACTATCATGGCCGCTGTTATTTTGTGTATTCTATGTTGTATCCACTTATCTTTATATTTTTGTCTACAAAAGCATTTAGGAGATAATTTGTGTTATTGAATTGTGTTAAGTAAATCCGCTGTTACAGCCATTTATCATAGGTGCACGCGCAAGTAGCACTCGAGCAAATGTGTTTGCTACTGCAAAAAACAAAATGTTTCAATGCATTGTTGCACAAGAGGAAATTACTAGCCCAAACATTACATCGATGAGAAAAACAGTGAAACAATCTGTTGCAAATTCCCTGGCGTTATTTGCAGTGTGTACTATTGCAACATTTCTGTAATACTGTCTAGTGCTATTACTCCTACCAGAAACAGGAGCTTGTAAATATGAGTGCACTTTAATGCCCTTACAATTATTGTTAATGAACGTTTGTCACAAATCAAAAATGGTTCTTTAATCAGACCCATGGGGTGGATAATTTCAACTCGCTTAAGCCATACTTAGTGAGAAATATTGTTCTATCACTCGGTATCAAAGTAGATGAAGGAAAACCCTTTAGGCAGTGGTAGAGTCCGCTTTTGCTGCCAGAGGGCTGGGTGTCTCCTGAGGAGCACTGGATCTGTAAAAGGTTCCAGGTCAGTGTGCAGCAGAGGAATTTCTTTGTTTGTGGCTCATTAACATCTCCCAATGCGTATGAACAACCAAGTGTAGTGAGGGCGCCCTAACCAATGTAGGAGAGTTTGAAGGGGTTCTCCGCTCCTGAGATAAATTCTTAATTAGTGTATTCAAGTGGTGCATTTTACATCACACATTTATTGAAAAATAGGGTAAACAGCCATACAATGTACAATTAGGTCTGAAAGGTAACACAAATTCACAAGAGCATTGCACCATGCTGATGTGTCTACATAGTACAACGTCCTTTCATCGCGGGATGTTTTTTCGTGGGTTTTTTACAGCAATTTTCTTTTAACAACCCATCTAATTTTTTAGAAAATTGTGTGGTTTGGGGGGGAAACCTCCAAAAATAATTTAAAAAAATTTGATTGGTTTTTCGTTAAAAAACTCACGGTAAAAAACCCAGCAAAAAAACATCCCGCGATGAAATGACATGGAACCGTCTACATATGCCAGTAACGGTCACTGTAAGTCACTTCAGGAAGCTACCATCATATTCTCTCTATATGATTAAGAATAAATGTAAATCCCTTGTATGAAGCTTCAGCCAGAATCTAGAGATGCCAGTAATTGTCAGTTTAATTCACTTGCATGATGCTAATCTAGGTATGCCAGTAATGGTCACTGCAAATCACTTCCTGAATCTGCCACCACAATCTATGCCAGTAATGCTCACTAATAAGGACTTTCATGAAGTTTCGGCCACAACCATTGCCCACTGGTCACTGCGCCATTAGGGCTGGGGGGCGCTGCCCCGGCGTTTGGAGAAAGATGCACACTTTAGATTGCCATACTAATGTATCTTTAGAATGGTAATATAAATGAACATCTCTCGCAGAATGCCAGGCAGCACAGACCACCCACGCGCCTTTTTTTTGATGGGTAACTCTGCTGCCTACTCAGAGCCGGGACACATCCCTTTCCGTGTCACTTTTTTAAAAAATTTTGTAATGCAGAGCCTTTTGGACACCGCAAGAAAGTTAGAGTGCAATAATGGGAGGCCGGTGGGCAAACGAAGTCCGGCTCTGTCACCTTGCATTATTGTTCTAACAGCGTAGATGTGTAGAGTGACAGGAGAGGGACCCTCTACTGTAACTCAGTGTGTTCTGCCTAGATGAGAGGTGGTCAGGAGGTGACAATGTGCAGCAGGTAAGCGTAGCATTAATATTTATGTAATGTGTTTATATCTATGCATGCATTAAAGGTGGGTTGTCTGTATGTGTGTATGTTAGTGTGTGTTTTTTAATCTATCTTTGCATGCAAGGAGCTGTCTGAATGCCGTATGAATGCACACATGGATGAGAGTGCGTGTTCTTAGTGCGCATGTGCATGAATAAGAGCTTGTGTGTGCCTACGTGTGTGAAGGGGAGCAGGCTTGTAAATGTATGAGTAATCTGGGCCGCTGGGACATGGCATTTGTTTATGCAAAAAAGTGGGTATCAAGAGTAAAGCAAAGATGATAAGTGTTATTAAGTGGTTAAACTGGCTTACATTGGTGGTGCCAATCTGCAGATACTTTCTTGCTTTGGCATTGCATTTTCTACTGGGCAATAAAGGATAAAGCAAACTTGATAAGTGTTATTTATGGCTAGACTGGTCTACACTGCTTTAGCCAGTCTGCATATACTTTTTTACTGGGGCATGGTATTTTCTTACCGTTATTTTATTATAGTACTGGCGAATATTGGATAACATTTATGAATGGGCAAGCCAGCATGTAAATGTTTTTTTGTATTGGCATATATTGTGGGCAAAGACATGGAAATTCTCCTGTGCATTGATGATGACTTGCAACAAAACATAAACTGCACTCCAATTAAAAAAATCAATAGCCAATATTGCCTATGCCAGTAATGGTGACTAGTAATCACTTTCTAAAGCTGCAGAGATGTTCCATGCGAGTATTGGTCACTGAAAATTACTTTGACGGATCTGCAACATGCCTTATGTCAGTAATTGTCACTGGGCATCATCACGAGTTGGGCGGTATTGTGGCTCTATTCCCACCGGGATACCGTCTGTGCTAATAGCACTACCGTCAATGGGTCTGGCGCTATTGGGCCCATTTGGGAATTATTTTCGGCGCGACTACCGTTGGTGGTATTACCGCATGATAATTGCACCGAAAATCGGCAACTTCGCAGCGGGGTAAATCCTGCCAAACCCGTGATTTGGCAGACCCTTAAATGCGGCAGGCCGCATTTAACGGTTACCGCCAAACTCATGATGACCCCGACTGTAACTTACTTCCATGAAGCTGAGCTCATACTATAAGAGCAGCAGTGTTCACTGATGTGCTACCCCTCCAAAGCAATACAAACACATGAATGCCAAATACGCACACACACTTACTCATTCAGTCATACACACACACATAGACACAGACTCTCTCAAAACTCCAGAGCACACACACCCTGCACTACATGTCTGCATAACATTTAAACATGCATGCATAGAATTTAAACACTTTAAAAAATGAAAAGGTTTCTTAGGGACTAAACCATCAACACCAGGTTAGGAGGCACCACCACGGCAACAGATCTGCCGACAGGCAGTGCCCCCGAAACAGCTTGTATGAGTCATATATCCGTCGGAAGATTGAAACATGGTTGCCTAGCAACCAGCATCCAAGCTTGCCCGTCTGCAATACTGCACACATATTGTGTGCAGTATTCCAGACGGGCAAGCTGGCCAGCCACCAGGAAAGCGCCAGCCACCGGGAAAACTAACAGTTAGTGCCTGGTGTATATGGGGATGGGCCTAGGGTGGGTGGCCACCTCTGACCTTAAAGTAAAAGGCCAAATAATTATCCTCCAATGTACTAAGACAAAAAGTATAGGCTGCGGACAGTGTGAATTATTCATTCCACTGCAATTACATTTTCGCTGAAATTCCTCCGATTGATGCTTTAGCTCTGTGGTCATGCTTACAGTTGTAATCGTCACTGTAAATCCAGTAGAGCTTGGGCGATGTATCCTTCAAACCACTCATCATCATGATAATAGCACACGTGGGATGAGGACTTTTGTTTGAATGGTCACAAGAAATTAGCTCACTTGGGCGGGGTTGTCAATGCGTCATGGCAGTGAAACAGAGTAATGCTGCCTTGCATTTCTCAAGATCTCTTAAGCACTTGGGTGAATTCAATAACTGCCAGCTTCGCATTTAAGGCAGACGTTGACTTCTTTCAGGCAAAACTGACCACATTTAAATATAATCTCTGTGTTATTCTATCTCTGAATTTCTTTCAAAGATATCAAAATAAATAGATGTTCCTCTTACAAATGTAACATCGCGTGTTTCCACTATTGTGTTTGTATTTATTAAGAACAAGGAAAATATTTGAAACAATAGGAAGGACAAAGTTAACAGGAACAGAGGGAGGAGGCAGTCCCTGGACACGGGGCATGTACAGTATACATGGTGCGAGTACATGAGGTAAGACCCGGTGATGAGGAGCTAAGAACAACATTTAATGTACACCGTAGACAGAGACAGGGAGTCAAAACATAAATATTATGATCATGATGAACTCGGGTCAGCGTTTACATAATTAAAATTTCCAAAGTTTAATTCTGAGAGATGAAAGCAACAGAAAGTGCATGGGTGGACTGCTGGAATCGGAAGGTGGCTAGTCAGTGGGGACCCTTTAATCGCCAGTAGGTGCTGTCTGAGTCTCATTTTGAACAGTTCCAATGATGAAATGGCTCTGTTGTTTTTGGGCACCCTAAGAAGGGAGAGGGACTGTGATGTTGCAGAGTGACAACGAGCAAAGAGTTGAAGGGGAGAGCACAGTGAGATTCCGTGAGTCAGGTATTTGGGATCGAGACTGTGGATGGAGTTTAAAAAAAGGAGTAGGAACTTAAAGATGAATGAATAGAGGGCGATCCAGCTAGGTGTCGGAGGTCAGAGTTAGGGAATGAGGCAGGTAGGTTGAAGAGGGTGCATGTGTCCCTCAGTATCCTACACCCGCTCTATATACGTTCTGTTGTTACCGCTGAAAAGAGCTCCCTTATGCTTCTGTACTGTTGTATACCTCTGTAAAGCACTCAGTTGCTTCTTGAAATTAGGTCCACGATCAAGAAATACAACAATAATAATAATAATAATAATAATAATAATAATAATAATAATAATATTGCAAAGTTGAAAACTTTGATTAGGGGAGCAAATAAGTAGATGGGAACACCAAGTAGTAGATTTGCAGAGTAGTCTAATTTTATAAGCACTAGAGGAAAGATTGGGGTTTGGTTGAGAATTCTGGTGGACCAGTGGATTTTTGTACATTTTTGGAAGTTGATCCTGGCTGTGGTGGCAATGGTTGGGAAAAAATGGAACAGTTCCATGAAGCTGTCAAAAAGAAACCAAAGTTGATGCGTCTGAGTAAGCCATGGGCAACCGGATGGGGAAAGGGAATGTGGGGTTTGCATTAGAGCCTGGGGAAAAGATGATGTATGACTTTGGGAAGTTGAGCATAAGCCAGCATACAGCCTTTCAGGAAATTGTACAGTAAGGCAGCTTATTATTACAGTGCTCGCTGATGTGAAGAAGGGGAAGGAGAAGAAGAAGAAGATTTGGATATTGACACAAAGACATTGGGAAGCACCAGACACCAATGTGATCAAAGGATGTTTTTTTTAGGGTTTTAAAGGCTTTGGGGACAGGAAACAATGAAAAATATCCTCTACAGAGGGTTGAACTGTAAACAAACATAAGAGATCAATATTGGAGTTAGGCTCTCCTCCCCATGTCCCTCAGAGTGCTTTACTAGTTAAACACCCATTCCCTCAATAGTCAGGATATCATTGACATTTTTCTAGCATTCCTCTTTATCCCCCTTGTTATTTCCATATTAACTCTCAACCGGGTTCCCCAGAATAACTGATATCTCTTCCCTGGGTAATAGGGTATGTTAGGGAGAATTCTCTAGAATGGCTAATTTCCCTTACCTACTGAGTCCCTCAGCAGCTTTGCTGGATTTCTAGGATTTATTTTTCTCACCTGGTAAGAGTGTGAGACTTTTGTTCCCACTCTTACATGTGTTTTGCTGTGTGTTTTACATTTGTGTGTTCATAGACTGTGGAGCCTCACCTACTCCATAGGCATCAACTTTTTACTGTGTGTCACACAGCACCTTTATTGCAGTGACACAGGGTTGTCTTTTTCAGACTTCCCACTTCAAACTCCATATTCTGGGACTGACTACTGTCTCCCAGAACACGTAAAGTTGCCATTGACTTTATTAGTGTTTTTAAATTCACAGAACTCAGTACAAACTATCTTATATAGAGTACTGGAATGGAAAGGGATAATAGTTATCCCTTTTTGTCTGTCTCTCATGGAACATTATTTCGCTCCCCTTTCCTTAAGATTTTGCTGGTGGCAGTGGTATCTACCATATTTTTCCTACCGCGATCTATGAAAATAGCCTTGGTACTGTTTTAGGCTATGTTAGTAGCCTCGAACTTAAATCCTCTGGACCCCATTTACTTTTATTTGGTTCTGGCTGGGTTTATTCGCCATTTCTTTTTGTAAAGGTCTTTCTTGTGTTTTATTCTGTGCGCCAAACTAGGTTTGGTTCCTTTGTTCGCCGCCCTTTGGTAGTCTTCTGCCCAGAAGCCCTCCTTAGGCGCCTGAGAGTCTGAGTGGACAGGATGTGAGGGTGGGGTTCTAGGCCCCCTGCACAGGGTTCCCTTGGAAACATCAGTCAGACTCCTGTTTGATTGGCTAGGTGACTGTCCTGCCAGGACAGCCACCCTGCTCTGTGATTGACAACCAGGTTGTGTAAATGGGGGAAAACTGCATAAAAAGCAGGTCTGTGGGACTTGGAAGGCAGAGTCACCACTGGATCAAGAGAACCAAAGATAAGCTGAAGGAAGAGGACTAATACCACGACTGAACCTCCAGGTCAAGTCCTTCTGCAGGTCTGAATCTCCTACACTTCGACGACAGAGAAGATCTGCTAGGAATCTTCTTCCCTTGAGCTTGTGGGACCAACCAGTTCGCCAAACACCAAGCAAGTCCTCCCTCCCCTGGTTGAATTTGCTGTGCATCGCTGCAGTGAACGGGATAGCCAGGAGGACCAGATCATGTTTGGATTTTAAGGAGCACACCTTTTATTTGTTGCTTTGCTCTGCTGCTGGTTTCTTCCCTGGGCAGTGCAGGACCCTCCAGGCTTCCTTCTTCGTGTCACTCCAACAGTCGCTTCAGGAACTGTGAGCCTGCAGGACCTGCCAGGAACTTCTGCCTCAGCTACAGCATTCTTCTTCTTATAAGGTACAGTTCAAACCCAGTTGTTTGTTCTGTCCAACCGCGGTGAAAGTGTTTTAAATCTTTTGCCAATCTGAGGGCTTGTCCTTCTCTACTCTTTTAAATAACTTTTCCTCCGACCAACTTCGTTTTGAACTCTTGGGAAAGACTTAGCTGCAAACTACTCTGAACTGTGTGATCCTCTGCAAAGACTCTGACCATTAACATTGGCTTCGGCCTATTGATTTGAATCCTAGTTGTAGGAAGCCTTTTCTAGATTGCCCTGCCTACTTACTCATCGGTGCTGTTTGATTTTGAATAACCCTTGTCTTTCCCCCCCTTTTTAAATTGCTGGAGTGCCATTTTGCTCACACTTCATTTTGAGCTTAACTTATCCAGAATTCATTGGGTGTTGTGTAGTGTATTAAGATTGTGATTTTCTGCTGCTTTACTTTAGTGAATTGTTTTATAACTGATGGTGTAAATAAATGTATATTCTTTTACTCAGAAACCTTGAGTCAGATAGTAATTGCTGTCCTTGTGTAACTTCTGATACTGCTCACTTTACTCTTGAGATAAGTCTGGCTGTTCAGCCATGGCTACCACTTTGCTGTGTAGTAGAGGCTTGTACCAAAGGTGAATTTGTACTTACACTTGTAGTCTTAATTGTGTGTGGTGTTTCTAAGGGGTACTGCACGTGATTCTGCCTAACAGGGTCCCCTTGGCCATCTCTTGAGGTGTTTCTCTCTCTCCCTGCTTCTGGCTCATCTGCCAGGGGATGGGAACCGTTATTTATGTATTCACAATGCAGTGTCTTTGGTGCCAACTTCTCCGATATCTCAAATGCTTTAAACTCCACAGCTCAGGGATAGAGTGGGGTATCCAAGTTGTTCATATTGTATATTCACTGGCCTTAGTAACTGTACTCCAAATATTTATGTAGCCTCTAAAATGGTGATCTTCCCTCATTGATCTTGCCAACTTGTGCCATGATTAGAGCCAGCGGGACTTGCTCTGCTTTCCTCTGCACATTTACCATGGGAGCAGCAAGGTTGTGAAGATTGGATTCGACCTTTGAAAGATTTTGGGGCTCACAGACTAAATGCCTAGCTCCTAATTTGCTGGCTGTATGGATTTCACCATAATATCCTTAGTCTGATTTCTTAAAGGGGCAGTAGCATGAGGTAATCCATGTGGCTGAGCCCTTCTTCATGTCCCAGTGGTGTGTGGCAGAATAGGCGATCCTCCCCATACTGCTATGTCATGTAGCGGGTGGTGCGGCCTGGTCTGTTGAGTAGCCCCCACAGACATTTTAAGGGCTAAGCAACAGTGTTATCCGTGAAGAGGTGTTACTCAAAGCAAAATGATTAAATATGTTTTCCCAGCATGGAGGTGTTAAAGATGAATAAGAGCTGGCCTAACACTGATACTGGGGAAGCCCACAGTGAGGGAGTTGGGGAGTAGGTTTTGCAGTTTCAGAATAAGGTGATTTAGCAGTCAGAGAGATAGCAAATCACCCAGTCATGTGCAATGTCCTTCAGGTCCATGAAGGGCAAGTTTAAAGCAGGGAGGGATGATCCTCAGTGTTGTAGGCTGCGGATATCATTAGAAAAACAATGATAGAGGGAGAGTAGTGTGCAGTGGTTATGCCATTGGACACGTGGGTGACAACAGTCTCTATAGAATGTTTCATCAGGAATTAGAGAGGGTTGCTTTGAGAGTGTATAATAATAATTTTGCATTTATATAGGGCTACAAACCCTCAGGCATCTGAGCGCTGCTTATTATTACTGATTTGAACCGGCATCAGCAGGCTCTGCACAGATGTCAAAGCAAGCGCTCTACTAGCTGTGCTATTGGACCGGCTCTAGAGCTATTTGAATGTGTGGTTGAAGACAACTCTAGTGGCGATTTTAGAGTGGTGGGGTAGGACAGAGACAGTTATGTGAAATGGGGATTGTTTTGGATACAAGTGTTCTTTAGCAGAGGTATGACTGCAGCTGTTTCTATCACGGTGTCACGATGTCAATCGATAGAGAGGTTTGAAAAGGACAGAGTGGTGTGCAGAGGTGACTGTTACATGTTCTTTGATAGATTGTGCAGCAAAGGGATCAAACTGTTTGCAGGTTTGGTTGGTAGAGTGAAGTATTGGTAGATTTTCACTAGAAGAGGTGGTAGAGGAGCAGGATAGTGAGAAGAATGTAGGAGGTAGGAGTTGGAATTGATGACGGGATGCAAGAGATAGAAGAGTGGAAGGGTGTCCTGTATTTTGTTGAGTTTGGCAAAGTGGGAGCCTACATCATTTGTGGAGAGGAGAGGCTATAAAGCAGTTCTTGTAAGAGGAAAGAAAGACATTCAGGAGTATGAATAGTTTGCAAGGTTGAAATCAGTGATATGGAATCATATGTTGGTTTAGCTCATTTGAGAGCAGTGGCTACTGTCAAAGGAAAGGATTTCTATGCTGCAAAGCGAATGGGTGCCTACGCTTTATACAAGCAGTGTATGCAGCTATACATGGCCGTCCTCAGGAGTTGGATGGCTGTTCAGAACCATGGTTCTGGGATAGGGTTAGAGAGGGTAAAGGATCAGGAGTGATAGTGGTCATTGAAAGGACAGACAGTTCAGATTTGAATTTGATAGTGGAGCGAGAATGTGAAAAACAGAGTGCACGGACGGTGATTTTGACTTGTTCATGATAGGGTTCCATGAGCCAAGCTTAACATTTACATTTATTGATAGGCACGGACATCAACTGGGAGAGATTTGTGAAACAGATCAACAGATCAAGATATCAGATAAGAGGTTAATCATGCTAGGTGGGCGGTAGATACGGAGATGTAGGGGCATGGAGTTGGATAGGTGCTTAAACGCTGAGGGAGTACGACAGAAGTGAAATCTTTGTGGAAGGGCTGCTAGGATGGTGGTGCCATCTAGGAAAGCTGAGCCAAGTTCTAGTGGTAACCATCACCAAGAGGCTTGGGTGAAAGGACCCAACATATATTAGTGATAAAATACTATTTTTGCAAAGGTATTGAGTCTTCCAAGGGCCCAGGATGAGTTCAATAGGGGGGTGCAGAAGTTGTAGAGGTAGATGCTTGAGTAGTTACTTGCATATAATTGGAATTAAAATCTCATACATTAATGCAAACTAGGAGATGTGTGTAAAGATGTGATGCAAACAGTTGCGAACTCATAGCATTCTGGCACAGGTTAAACCATACATAGAAAATTAAGGGTCGGGGAGATAGCTCAGGGACAATGAGTTTGTCTTGGAAGCAAGACAATGCAGAGCAACACAGCTTAGAGTCTGATCCCAAGATTAATTAATTTAAAAAGTGTTTACTTGCATTGCCATTTCATCCACAATGAAATGTGACTTGCAAAACAGAAAATAATAGACTCCACCGAACGTTAAGGTATCAGAGTCCTTTCAGGGTAATTGGTGGGGAGCAATCACCCAAGAAATGCAGTTAGATACAGCATTATTTACTGTGGAATTCCTTTTGAAAATCTACTTTGGTTGTCAGAGAGAGAACTATGAAAGTAAGGAATGCAACACAATCAATAGCCATAACTGAAGGACTGACTACTAAATATTCAATAATGAGAACATCTCAAAGTAGAAATTGTAGCTATTCAAATAGGAGTGGGTCGATATAGAGGGAGCAATAGTGACAGATATAGTGATGATATAAAAACAAGACAATGTGATGTGAATACAGAAGAGGATACATCATAACAACAATCCATTTCAGGCACTTTAAATCATCTTTAAGGCAGAATCTGAAATGTAGAATAGGAAATGGCCAGAAATGGCCTAGGAATGTTCCAGAATTATGAGCATTGAGTCTTGCATTGAGTGTAGTGGATTTATTTGCTGTAGAACATGTGGGTTGACTGGGATGTCACCTCACCAACATTTGGAGATTTGTAGTATGCTTAAACTAATGTAATGTATGTGGCAAGGCTGAAAGAATTCTGATAGGGAGCATATGTTGAGTGATTCATCAAGGATGTACCTTGGACAAACTTTGCTGAAGCTCGTCCACATGGCTGGATCTCAAATTCAATCTCAGGTATCTTTAAAGATAAAGGAAGTTTGAGCCGTTATGTTAAGAATGGTAGGCAGAGGTGGTGAGTAACAGGGACCCAGTTGGAGAGATTTACGGTTGGCTTCCAATCTGTCTCACGCTTCCACTGAATTGAAGAAAGTGAACAAAATATTGTTATCTAAAGAGAATTGGAGAGATGAGTAAAACATTAGTGGCTGTCTCTTGAAGAAAGTTAATCAGATCTATACAATTGTATGACATCTTGGAGGAGGAGCAGTAGGGACCAGGAATCATTTGAGCAGCTTGTGGGAGAGTCCGGTTCACTGAGGTTTGTTGGGAAAGAGCATCAGAGATCCTGTGAGGTGGGCGACAAACTAGTCCATGGTCATAAGACGAGACATTGAGTGACACCCAGGAGCAGGTGGAGAGGGAAACCTCTGTAGGGAGCTTGTAATATAGTCAAACTCATCTGATTTTGCTGTGAGGGGGAGGAGAGATTCAGGAAGGTCACTGACATACCACTCAATGTCCATCTCATCTGCCGAATGGATGAGGCATGTGCCATTTGGCAAACCATGGAAGGAGGAGCAAAAGGAGCCCTAAATCCTCGAGGGCAGCTTCTGGGAGAGTCATATTCATCTGATTTTGCTTTGAGAGAACAGCTGAAATTGAGTGAGGCAGGTATTGCCAGTGTGTGACACAGGGGAGGGGGTGTAAGAGGAGCAAAGAATCACAAAACACAACACAACCTGTCAAGAATTGAAAAGTGACCCAGTCACTCTAATGGGGTGATCACCCCTTAATACAACGCACAGAGGAAATTAGAATCTTGTTCAAACAGAAAATGATTTATGTATTATATTCATATCAAAGAAAATTCACATGGACCAAGATATTTTCCATTATCATATTCAACTCAACCAATTTCAATTATATTTCACAAAAGGCATAAAGAAGAAATACAAAAAAGTAAATCTCAATAATCTAATGGTTTCATCAGTGTTTAACATTCAATACACGTTGTTTTTTTAACAACATTATGCGTTGTGTCATGTCACCTAACACACTTGAACTTAGTTATAAAACACCAATAAAGATGGAATATTATTGATTTGAGGAATTCTTCTATAAGTTATAACCTACGTGGTTCAGGGCTGAGCACCTTCTTCAGGTGTAAGTGTTATCCTTTACAATATCTACTGGAAAAAGATAAATAATGTAAGGTCACATTTCCAACCACTGTCTATATTTTTTAGTACGAGTAAATTAAATCAAATGAGGCACTAACCTGTATAATCTGTACAGTGTCACAATAAGTACTCCACTGCTGGAGCTGAAAAAGGAATGTACATAACCATGTGTAACTGCTTCTTAATTCTATACTGTATTCAAACACTTGTGGTATAGAATTTCCATAGAGAGCAGACTAACCTTGTGTCTTGCTCATGTTTGTCAGTAACAGCTGTTGCTTTGGATCACTATCACAACAAGTGATCAGCCACCTATAAAGCATAGATTTCACCTGAAATCAAAATGGACATTATGTGGTTTCATGATTAAAGCTAGTCCACTTCATTTTATAATCCTAGTCTTTTTAATGATAGTACTGTGTTGCAGTTTTTCAAATAATGGCTAGAGGCATGAAAAAAGGGTGAGAGTTGGCTGTAAACCATTTCTCTGTGTTGTCCTGTCATGACTTGTGGATAACAATTTCTCTCGTCTATATAATTGTGTGAACTTAATGGGTCATACAGTCTACCCTATATAATATTGTATAGAATTTATCGTGGTGTAGGAATCAGGAACAAGCTGTAAAGACAGCTTCCCATCCTACGTCCATGTTGTGTAACAGAATGTTAACTGGGTGCTTACCTTCTTTCCTCTCCATGATGCTCAGTGCAGGAATCGGGGCACGGCTGTAAACAACCTCCCGTCCTGCGTCGGCGTAATCTAATGGTGGGAAAGTCATATAACAGGATGTCAATTGTGGGCTTACCTTATTTCCTTTACAAGACGCTCAGCGCAGGAATCGAGACACGGCTGTAAAAATAGCCTCCTGTCCTGTGTCGGTGTAATATAGTGGTGGACAAATCATGTGACTCACAGTGTCCCTCATGAACACATACTAGCGATTTCATTAGATTGCACAGCTACCATCTTACAGTATGTCGCTTTTACAGAAATCGTGTACGTATGCTGTCCCTCATCAGTTGGTGTCAGGCTCCAACATATATTCTTGCTTGGATGACTATATTTATAGTTATATGATCCTTAAACAAAATGTGGCGAATTTCATGTACCCCCACGTTTATTGATTTTTATATTCATGTAAGAGATTCCTGTCTGAAACTACTGACAGCACCTGGTTCATGTGGTCTTTCATCTAGACAGTTCTCTAGGATCATCCCATCATGGAAATCCTTCATAGTTATAGATCTTGGGGGCTGAGCCAATTGGCATATTATGCCCTTCAATTACCACCATTTTTGATGGTTCATTACTACAATGTAAATCAAGACATATGCAATAATATTGTACAAGCAGGAAAATTCCCCTAGTTCAATTTGCACAAAATAATATTAATCTCAATTGCTCCTATTCATGCGGTCAATATCTCATGATCTTCAAAAAATGTTCATTCAACAATCTCAATTATTGGTAGCAAAATAAGAAGAACACATTTTTATCAATTAGTGATTAATACCATTTACAAAGTCTCTGTGGAGATATCATCATCTCATGTTTGCGCTCTCATCTTTAAATACTCAAAATCCTAGCTCATTATTAACAGAAAGCTTGAAAAATCAAATTCAAGCCTCATGGATTCAAAGAGTCCAGTCGGTCTATCCAAAATATCTCCTTCTGATGGAGTAAATTGGTAATGTCTCCTCCTTTGGGACATTTTTACCTGTTCTAAAATAACAAATCTCATCTATGCTATCGTGTGTTGAGCAGTGTCAAAATGTTACAATACTGGTTAATGTACTTGATGTGTACATTAAGATTTATGTTCTATCCACCTTAATTTTACTTTCCTTGTAGTTAGACCAACATTAAAGAGGCCACACAGGCATCTGATTCCATAAATTACCTTTGAGGAATCACAGGTTGTAGTGTGTCTTATTTCCATCCTCTTGCCAGGGCATGGATGGTTAATGTAGTTGCCTTTTATGATGTTATGACAATGGTGGCAATTGTTACATGCTAATGTTGCTTTAAACAATGCTTCTTGTTCTGTATTGTCTACAAATTCTGCCCGAACAAAGAATCCCTGATGGCAGCTTGTGGGAGAGTTACACTTGTCTGATTTTGCTGGAAGGGAGCAGTAGTGACGCAAGGAGGTGGGTGCCACACCAGTTAGTATCAGCCTCTGGATAAGGAACAGACACATGCCATTGGGTGACAATAGATAGGAGGATCTGGGAATCAGTGTGAGCAGCTTGTGGTAGAATCATGCTTGTATAGTTTTTCTGGAAGTGAATAGCATATATTTAGGATTGTCATTGACAAACCAGTCAGTTTCCATCCCTTCATGCAAGAGGAGAAGATGACAAATGCCCTCGGGTAACACATGGGATGAGAAACAGAAGTGAGTTTGCTCACCTGATTTTGCTCGATGAGTGGAGCAGAGATTGAGTGACAAACCAGTCTATCTCCATATCTTGATGTGAGTGGACGAGAAACATGCCATTGGGAGAGACATAGAAGGATAAGTATTAGGTGTATTAGGAGCCAGGAATCACTTAGGGAATCTTATGTGCGATTCAAGCTCACCTGGTTTTACTGGCAGAAAGCAGCATATATTCAGGGATGCGAGTGTCACCCCTGCCAATATCCATCTCTTCACAGAAGTGGGCAAGACTCATCCCATTACTGACACCTGCAAGGATGAGCGTGAAGATCTGGGAATCCTGGAAGTCAGGTTATTTAAGAGCCATGCTCACCTACATTTTTCTGGGACTGAGCCACAGAGATGAGGGTAGGTGATAGGTGACCCACAGTTGGACATATTTGGAACACTATGTCAGCATCCAAATGAGCAAGAGGCATGGCGAGTCCAAAATTGAATGTGGTAAACAGAGGGTATCAACCAACACACATTCTGCTCCCCGTCACAAGTCACTAGGGATCACATGCACTAATACAAGAAAATGCACATGTATTGCACCACAATAGTGAACATCCATTGAGACCAATAGAAGAGGGTACGCCTCTGAGCAGCGCAGGGTAGAAGGTGAAGGTGTGCAATCGTAAGCCTAATAACTAAATGGTAAGACTGATACAAAATATCAGGTCCCATTTCAGCCACGTTTACCATGCCAAAATCAACTGCATCAACATCAAGTGTGACACAAGTTAGCATTTCACTACATCAATGGTCATCTGTTGGAACTCCACTTTCCACCTGCTGCACAGGCTACATGGACAGTGCAATACCATTACATGACCACAATACTCCCATCAGAGTTCTTGATAGGCATTTGTAACGGTGTACTCTGTACTGTGTACTGCTGTCTAATATCTGCTGATATCGTATGCTAAGATCTTTCAAGGTGGCCTCCAAGCAGATCAGCGCTCTAAAAACATCTTTGAGTGAGGCTCTCAATCAGGTCTACCTGCTTAACCTTAACCTGCCCAACATGGCAATGGCCCTTGCTTAAACAGCTAGTGATGTATTAAAAGGTACCATTGAGTGCATGATGGCTGGCTTTGTGGACACAAATTTCAAAGTAAAAGTGGATTTTTTTATCGGTTTTCTCAGAGGATAAGGTCTTGCAGTAAGAATCACAAGGAGGTTGCATTTGCAAAATGTATTAATTATATTGTACTTAATGTGCAACTCCTCCAACTTCTAAGTTCCAGATCGGGGAGCGAACCGACCTTGCATGGCATTGTATTGTTTGTAATGTTCCCAAGGCAAACGTGTTACCACTGAGCTACTGTCCTGTTCTTTGACCAAACAACAATTAGCACATGAATTGGGCAAAAGAAAAAACACCAACCAGCCCAAACATGTCCAAGTGAACTAGGCATTTCACGCTCACGAATGGCAGTGACAACAATGGGCAGTTTATAATTGACAATTGTTGAAGGATTTCAGAGCAATACTTAGACAAGAAGAAAAGAGAAATAAATTCAGAACTCAAAAAACAGCAGGCTACTACTTAGAGACAACAACAAACAAACAACACTCCTCTAAACTCAACAGACTCCCCAAAACTCTTGAAAAGTGCCAAATACCCACAAAGTGTGAGTATGCTCTGGGTGACACTTTCCCTCAGCTGAGCAAAACACACCAAGGAATGGGAGGTGAGCTAGACAACAAGTAGTGAAACAAACATCCTTTAGAAGATGTGCAGCTCTGAGTGATTGCATGACCATATCTGCTGAGAGGGCCATGATTAGCTTGACATACCCTAAAAATAAACTTGTTGTCTGACACAAGAACTGTCACTCCGCAATGCACAACAAATCATCACATGAGACCCAGAATCCTGCTGCAAGTTCATCTGGGATTTGTCAATGCCCAAAAGCCCATTCCATTCTTGCAGTAGGGACACATCTTCTCTAAAAGCTTATCCCTTCTGCAGGTCCAACTTGAAGAGGTTCATCCAGGCCGAGTACTAGCATGTATGAGGAGCAGAAACAATTTGCAGGGACATCAGAGAGACAAGGATCAGAGCTCCATACAAGAGCTAGACCACTTGAGTATGTGTGGAGGTCTGGTGTTCTGTCTTTAATTGGCAGAAGGGCACAAAACTTGACAGCAACCTCTGGGCGTCTGTGATAACGTCAGTCTTGGATCAGTAGATCAAATTTGCATTGTAGACATTTTGGACTGGCAACGTTATTAATGAACAATACTGTTATAAAGGATCCACATTACTTCAAGTAGGTTGCAAAGCATAAGTGTGTATTCATGTACATGGACGCCGTCCTGTCCAGCTTGTCAACCTCTAACTGAACATTCACCAGACCTTTTATAGCTGCTTGCCTAGAAACTAGAATGTTTCTAGGTTTCCCTGGATACAGGTAAACATGTGATGTTCTTAACACTGTAACTCATCAACCAAATAACAAGTGTCCAAGAAATATATACAGGAATCAATTGTAAATAACAATAATACATATATACACTGTATTCAACTGTAAGCAACACAAATGCATTACATATGTAGCATTGCTACATTGTTCTGAGTTGGATTCTGATTCCAGTGGACATGAACTTGTAGGCATCATATTTTTACTGTGTGTTACACAGCACCTTCAGTGCAGTGACACAGGGTTGTCTTTTTCAGACTTCTCACTTTAAACTCCATATTCTGGGACTGACTACTGTCTTTCAGAACATGAAAAGTTGCCATTGACTTAATCAGTCTTTTTAAATTCACTGATCCAGTACAACCTATCTTAAATAGAGTACTGGAAAGGGTTAATAGTTATCCCTTTTTGTCTGCCTCTCATTGAATATTATTTTGTTCCCCTTTCTTTAAGATTTGACTGGTGGCAGTGGTATCTAACCGATTTTTCCTACCGTGGTAATTTTAAATAGCCTTGGTATAATATCCTACTCAAACATTTCAGTCATATGCTGTGGTGACCTAAATTGTACCTGGTTCAAATTTGACCGTGTGCTACAGCTCTTCTCCCCATTATCAATTGATGAGGAGAACATCAGAGGCCAGATGTGGACGTCGGCTCTACAAAATCGAAACTGCCAAATGGTTAACGGAAATGTTAAGGGCGACCAACCACCGTGCGCAACTTGGTCGAACTCAAAATCAAACTCGATCAACGAATATTTTTGGGTATCCCAAAACTTTTTTTCTCAAGACTTGAAGCTATAGGTATGCACAATGACAAACAGCGATCACGACCTGTTGCACTTTTCTTGCCCAATGGAATGGTCACAATGCGCCAAGACACACGACATCCCTTTATCAGTCAGCACTGGAGGCAATCGACTGCGGATGAATAACTCTCTTATTTATCTCTTAAGTCAACAACTTTTCACACAAAATGAGATACAGTCGATAGACTATGCTCCGCTTCTGGCCAATTTCATTACTATCAAAACATCTGACAAGGGTCATGGGCATTTCTCACAGACACCTTGCCTCCTCACTAATAACAACTGCAAAAAAGATAATGCATCGAGACATAAGAGCCTTGAAAAAGTCTTTTCGCATAGGCTCATTCGACATCAATCTCGAAAGCGCAATTCGAGTTCGACGCCAATCTTATAGGAATTGGTTAAAATCTCAAAAAATTATTATTGAACAGGACCGAGCAGAACAAATGATGAAACAGCTACTCACTAAGAACTCTCGTGAAATCTGGGCAATCCTGAATGCAGGAAATTCGCGCACTCTATCCATATTGTTAAATGAAATTGCTGAATCTACATGGGAGGCCCATTTTGTGAATATTTTTAAGTCATCAACGAATGAACAAACGAGGGACCTACCTGAAACCGCGACTTCTTGGGACCTGCACATTTCTCAAGATGACATTGGCTCAGCAATACGTGCTCTGAAAAACCTGCACACTGCGGGTCCCGATATGATTTCCAACATGATGCTGAAACAAAACGCGGTGCAATGGTCTGCTTTTATAGTAGCCTTGTTCAACTCTTTGTCTTCTTCAAAAACCATTCCGGAGTCTTGGCGCGAAGCTATTATCGTGCCCATACATAAGAAAGGCAATCGGGCGGACCCTAACAACTATCGTCCGATCGCCTTGTTGGACACGATAGGCAAGTTGTTTTCTTCATTTCTACGACAACGACTCGAACAGTGGTGTACGATTGAAGGGATCTATGACGTCCGCCAAACTGGATTCACCAAAGGAGTGGGAGTTGAAGTCAACTTATTGATCCTAAATATACTGAAATTGGAAACCATAAAAGCAAAAGGAAAACTCCATCTGGCCTTCATTGATCTGCTTGGTGCTTTTGACAGTGTCAATCGCGCAAAGCTTTGGCAAAAACTGCTAAATTGGAACTGCCTGCAAAAACTGCTTCAACCAATCAAAGCATTGCACTCCAGACTTTTTATCCGGATTCGCTTAAACAACCAGGGCGACCTATCGAGAAAAATATCAACCGATCAAAGGGTGAAACAGGGATGTCCCCTGGCAGCTGAACTTTTCAAACTGTTTATATCCGATCTCCCGATCCATCTGGAATCTGTTCGATGCTTTCCACCTAAGATAAACAACACCGAAATCCGTTGCATAACCTATGCCGACGATCTTCTTTTATTAGATCTCACGCAGATTGGATTACAACAGCTCCTAACAAGTCTATATGAGTACCTCAACAAGAACGAGTTAGTACTAAACACAGAAAAAACTAAGATTGTGACCATCGGGGCAGGCGGTAGCAAAAAACAAAAGGCTTTTCAATGGAAGATTCACGGGATCCCCGTGAGCTTGGTAAATTCAATCCGCTATCATGGTATCACATTTAACACCTCCATTAACGAACATAATTGGAAGTTGGACCTCGAAAATAGAATGACCCAATTTAGCATCCAAGCCTCAAAAATAAACAAGCAATATGGCAAATTCTCGCTTGAACCAGTACTAATGTTCTATGGACAAAAGGTCCTACCAGCTATCACCTTTGGGTCTGAATTGGGCTGGAATATCGACGCCCATTTCTGGCAGAAACTTGAAGGCTTATTCTGGCATCGGGTACTACATTTACCATCCTATATCTCAATGGTGTCTCTCCGATACAAACTTTCCATAAATTCAATGTACAGCTGTGTCATGTGGAAAATGCTGATGGTTCTGCGCAAGATGAAGCTGACTCCCCTGAGCCCAGCATACAACATATTCGAATCCCCTCCGAGATGTGTGCGACCGGGACTTCTTAAAGCCTGGCGACAACTCCTGGAAGCAGCTTTACTCAATGCTGATTTAAATCTAAGCGACTTACTCAGCCAACCTCAATGTGTCAAAAAGAAATTTGATTGGTGGTGTTGGATCCAGAACCGCGATCTGTTGCTAACGAAGCCCAAGTTTCTGAGATCTGGAATTGGAGAACATAAACTTAATGTCCAATGTCGATACCTAATAGCCTGTCTATCACAACACCACCAAGACCAATTTTTGAGGCTGCGTTTGAATGCACTGAACACTAGAGAAATGCAATCTCTACGAAACATCGACGAAGCAAATGGCAATCTTTGCCGCTTCTGCACTCTTCACATTGAATCAATCAAACATCTAATCATAAGCTGCCCGGCGATAACTAAAACGTGAATACGTCACCAAGGAGACTATACTCCTGTCGATCCAGACACCCAGAACTGAACATCTAAATAAAGAATAATCTACAATAGAACTTGTGAATCGACGTCAAAATTGACGATAACGCCACACAGCATCTCTCTCTCATGGGAGAGAAGACACTTTATAAAATCGATGTAAACACCATGCGAATGATGATGTTTTGCTGTAACAAAAGCTTGACGTCTTGTTAGTTCACTATCAGATTCGCTAAGCTGAAGTTTAAAAAAAAAATAAAAAAATAAAAAAATAGCCTTGGTATTGTTTTAGGCTAACTTGGTAGCCTCGAACATAAACCCTCTGGACCATATTTGTTTTAATTTGGTTCTAGCTGGGTTTATTACCCATATATTTTTTTAAAGGCCTTTCTCGTGTTTTACTCTGCATGCCAAACCAGGTTTGGTTCCTTTGTTCGCCGTCCTTTGGCGGGCTTCTGCACAGAAGCCCTCCTTAGGCACCTGAGAGTCTGGGGGGGCAGGATGTGAGGGAGGGATTTTAGCCCAACTGCACAGGGTTACCTTGGAAACCCAAGTCTCACTCTGGTTTGATTGACTAGGTGGCTGTCCGTCTAGGACAGCCACCCTGCTGTGTGATTCACAACCAGGCTGTGTGAATGGGGGAAATCTGCATAAAAAACAGGTCTCTGGGACTAGGAAGGCAGAGTCACCACTGGATCGAGAGAACTGAAGAGAAGCTGAAAGAAGAGGACCACTACCATGACTGACCCTCCCGGTGAAGCCCTGCTGCAGGTCCAAATCTCCAAACTTCGACGACAGAGAAGATCTGCAAGGAATCTTCTTCCCTTGAGCTGGTGGGACCATCCACTTCGTCAAACACCAAGCAAGGCTTCCTTCTCCTAGTCGGATTTGATGTACATCGCCGCAGTGAACCAGGAGGCTCGGTCCCTGTTTGGGTTTTAAAAAGCGCACCTTTTATTTGTTGCTTTGCTCTGCTGCTGGTTTCTTCCCTGGGCAGTGCAGGACCCTCCAGTCTTCCTACTTCGTGTCAATCCGACAGTCGCTTCAGGAACCGTGAGCCTGCAGTACCTGCCAGGAACTTCTGCCTTAGCTACAGCCTTCTTCTTTATTTAAGGTACTTTGCTAACCCGGTTGTTCGTTCCCTCCGACCACGGTGAAAGAGATTGAAATCTGAGGGCTTGTCCACCTCTACTCTTTTAAATAACTTTTCTTCCGACCAACTTCATTTCGAACTCTTGGCAAAAACTTAACCGCGAACTGCTCTGATCTATGTGATCCTCTGCAAAGACTCTGAACCACTAACATTGGCGGAGGCTTCTTGATTTGAATCCTCATTGCAGCAAGCCTTTTCTAGATTGCCCTGCCTACTTACTTGTTGGTGCTGCTTAATTTTGTATAACCTTGTCTTTCCATTCCTTTTAAATTGCTGGAGTGCCAGTTTGCTCACACTTCATTTTGAGCCTAACTTGTCCAGACTTCATGGGGTGTTGTGTAGTATATTAAGAGTGTGATTTTTCTGCTGCTTTACTTAGTGCACTGTTTTACAACTGATGCGTCAATAAATGTATATTCTTTTACTCAGAAACCTTGAGTCAGTGTCTGTTTGAATCATAGTAATTTCTGTCCTTTGTGTAACTGTTGATACTGCTCACTTTACTCTTGAGATAGGTCTGGCTGCTCAGCCATCACTACCACTTTACTGTGTAGTACAGGCGTGTACCAAAGGTGAATTTGTACTCGCACTTGTAGTCTTAATTGTTTGTGGTGTTCTCAAAGGGTACTGCATATGATTCTGCCTAACATGCTGTCATCCTTTCCATTTAGTATATCCATTTCACCACACCCGCAGTTAATGAGGGTAGCCTACACCTCAAGTTTTCCTTACCTATATGCTTCCATAGTATTTATTGAGGTCACCCCCATCTCTTCTCCAGTAAGGGCAAAAGTGTAAACCCAACCACCCCATTCGCTCCTTGCATCAGTCTGATCTGCCTATCTAATCTCTTGGAGTACTTCGTGTCAGTAAATGCCCTTGCCGGTTCTCGCTTCCTTCATCTCGGAAGCTTTCTAAGCCTCTAGACGTATGGGGTTAGGTCATGCATACTGTGTGTTGTGTCCCTGGACTGTTGTGATTTCTCATCTTTATCACCCTTGGATCTCCCTGTGTGTTTCTCTATTTACCATGTTATGCTTCTATCTGTGCTTCTCCCTGTAGATTGATGCCTGGGTCACCCCTTTCCCTCGTCCTCACTTCCAACTATGTCCTCGCCTGATTCGGTGTCCCTCATGTCACTGTCAATATCATCTGCAAAGCTCAGCCTCCTTGAGGTTGTGTCTTCGCTTAGCTTCCTCTCAAAGTCAATCAAGTTCTGCTATCGCTCCTGCCGGAGGACCCTCTGTCTGACCTGTCTGATGGGGTAGCGGTCCTGTCTTGTGTGGCTCTGCAGTCTTGCTCCGCTTGCCTATCCCCTCCCACTTTGTAATCTATCGTGACCATTCCCCACGTTATTCTTATGTCTCTTATTGCACGCTCCTCCTCCTCCTTGTGTTTACGCTCTCCTGCGAGTCACTCTATTTCCCACTTTCTCCTTTTCCTTCTTATTAAAACTTGCTTTTACTTCTTGTCTTCCTCCTTTTGCCTCTCTAACTCGTCGAGCTCCTTCCTGCTCCTCATGTCTCACTGCTCCCGCTCCATCTCTTCGTACTCTCTCGCTTTCTTCCTTTTCTTCCCTCTCTTGCCTTTCTAGTTCCTCCATCATCTTTCCTTTGCTTCTCCCCCATTGACTCACTATTTTTTTACTTGCCCCTGATGGTTCTCCCATTGTCTTCCAATCCAATTTCAAAAGCATCTGCCCTCCTACCCACTCGTTTGATGCTATGCCCTCTCTCCCCTCTTTGGTGCTCGCCTGGGTCTCTCCATGTGCTCCTTTCCCACCATCTGTCTATCTGACCCCTTTCTGTCCCTCCTCAGCATCCACTGATGCCTCACTACTTCCCCCTTGTTCTCCTGGAACATCTTCCAGAGCTGAAATATTTCCACGCAATTGGTGAAGTTCTTCACCTTATCATTGTCTTATATGTGTGTCTGTAATGGTTGCTGCACATTTTTGGAGAAACTTCTGCATTGTGGCCATGGCTTAGTCAATTTACTTTCTGTGCTTTTCGTCCATTCCGCGCTATATTTACAAATCTTGTCCTTATATCATGGAAGGGCCTTACATAGGTGTTGTAGCGGCATATCCCCTGCACGTCCCCTGATACATTGCTTTATACTTACTTGACCTCAAGTCGAGGCTTTTGACTCTTCTGTTATAATAAAAGCACAACAAATTCTTTCAATTCAGTATTTCTTAATTTGACAAAAATTCTCCCCCAATCAACCTGTCAGGGGTGCTGCGCGCACCACCCTTCTACAACTCTCTGCCTCCACAGGCACACCCAACACTCTCCTGCATGCGCCTTCCGTGCACCACCACCGAACAAACTACTCTGTGATTTAAAATTCTCAGCATTAACTTCTGTATCTCCTTGTGCTCTCCTAGTCCTATGCACTGACCTGATGGGTGATGTCACTGCTTTACTAAATAAGGGAGTGCTAGAGATCACTTAAAACTCTCACAATGCTGATGTCCCATTACACAAAAATTTTCACAATCCCAACATGAATCCACAGCTGTCTTCCGGCCTCCTAACTAGGCATACCAATATTTCTTGTGCTCAATCTGTACCTACAGCGTCGCCGTGTAGATAAAACGCCTCCGCAAGCCTTAACCAGAACAACACCTTCCACAATCTAGGCCAGCACCCTTTGCTAAGCCTTTACAGGGATACCATCATCCACTTCCTGAGCTAAAATGCCCAATCTACAGGAAATCCAATATTCACATAACTTCTGTCATCTGTACCCATAAGTCAATAGTCTAGGTTATTCACCTCAAGACGGAATGTTCCCTATCCACAAAAATGACATCTACTTCCGCTCCTTTCCCTACTATGCTTTACATTACTCTGCACTAATAAACAATACTTCAAAGATATTCAACCATACTCGTTACCACCCCACACCCAACATTACCTTACCACCCCACTTTATTACCATGCGGCTGAGTCAATGCATACAGTCTGTGATCTGCTGACGCTGTTCTGCTTCCCCCAAAGCTGCCACGTCACACTTCTGGTCTTCCAAGATGGCCTTTGCATGGGGGTGCACCTCCCCGTAGGGGTAGCTTTCTGCAAGGTGCCCCGGAGCCCTCCAGGTGCTGCAGCAGAAGAGGCCGAACGGGCACAGCCAACCATACCTCTGCTACCAACTTGTTGGCTTAGGTATGCTAGAGGACTGGGGGAACTATGAGCTCACAATCTCAGCTCCCAGGACACAACAACCCTCCCCCAGTATACAAATGGAGGACTCAATCAAGAGCAAGTAAGAACTGCCATGTATTACACAAACAGACAGGGATCATACAGGACATTTGGAAATTCCCAGAATCACTGCTCCTGAGCCCTTGTCAGGGCATTTTGTTTCACCTCGACATCACAACATGGGCCCTTCTCCAAAAACCAAACAGTCCATCTGGTTGGGTGACTCCAGTGGTATCACATATGGACTGCACCTATAGATATTGTGTTATTGGTCCTCCGATGTCAGGCAGCTGGTCTGCCCCTTCTCATTCCCCTATTACATTGGGTCGCAGGATTACAATTGTCCCTTGCACTCTGCCATCGACCCATGGATTTCTGTTCGCTGATTGGCTGGAGCTGAACTCTCCAGGCCTGGGACCCAGCTCTGTTCTCAGTGCTCTGTGCACCTTCTCAAGGTGATGGGAATGACTGTGTGTTCTCAATGTAACTGTTAGTATTACCACTTCTGCCTGTGAGAGTGTCCTGAGCATTGGAACGTTGTTAACAAGTCCATGTTTGACTTCATGTCTGTGTTGCTCCCATCACGGGTGAATAACCATTGTCTAGCTTGGCCGCATCTCTTGGTTGGGGACCACGAAATCAAGCCCTTCGGTCTGCAATATATGAGAATGAATCCTGTTTTTCTGCAGATGGCTCCTTGTCATTTTAGGTTGTGAATGTACTACTTGTCTCTGAACTTGGCTGTGAGCCCTGGCCGGCTGTTCTGTGCAGCCTAGTTCTGCTTTCCCTCGTCTCTCGACCTGGTGCTTGTGGTTTCATGTAAACTCATTATAATGATACTATGATTTCTACATATCTATACCGTGCTGTGTTTTCCACAAGTTAGTCGCATTTGGTCCTTCCATGCTCCTTACATGATCCTGTAGTTCCATAGGGTTAGTTGCAATTAGCATCAGTAATCTTGCTCTGCATTTCTTTGTTTGCCTTGTGTTCAGCATTTCTGCACTTGGCTAATGAGAAAAATAATAAAAGCTTTTGATGACATCAGCACATTGGCTTCTCAGCATTAGTCAACATCATCCATCTAGGCATTTGGGTCCATGATGACCAGTTTTGAGGAAAATGTGTCTAAAATACATTCACTGGATAAGGTTTGAATGGTTGTCTAAGAGGATATATGTCTCCATACGTGGATGTCAGTTGCCTTCCTGGGGGCTGTCCGAATATTGAGTTGCTCTGTGCGTTTTTAACTCTTCGGCTGTCATGTTCCTGGACGTGAGGAGGGGCATTCCAGGGACCCTCTGTTCAGCCCTCTTCCACTGCACAGCCAACCCCACCATGCAACCTCTTGGGACATTCAGACAGTGACCTAAGATGGTACAGATTGACATAAAGTAGCTTCTTCCTAAAGGATCAGTGGATGAATTTTGCACACATCGTACACTGACTGCCAATGCATACAGAGAGCCCACCTCAGTAGGGACCCTGTATAAAGCCTTGAGATGAAAGCACAGCCTGAAAGGGAAGGTCACATGTCATTTCAACTGTGCTGATATTGTCCGCTGCACTAAGCTATCGTGTAGCCAGTCATTGTCCTGCGTCTCAAGAGACACTTTTGCCATCCTCACCCATTTATGTGACAGGACCACAGGGCATATTGGGTGCCCATATGGTAACTTGGCAAGTCCACTGGCTAGTGATAATAGAGGCACCTCCAGGCCTATGTGTTAAGATGTAATTCTAAAATCAACCGAGCAGAAGATTTTAGGCGGCCACCATAGTTATGGTGAACAGGGAGTCTTGGATAGTTCAGCTGTTATCCAAGCAAGGTACGGTACGTGGAAGAGCAGTCAAGGCTTAGTCTCAGGAGTCATTGAGAGTGGTCTAGAGCCTCAGAGAGGTCACACAGAACAACACACAATAATTCAGATTAGACAGTCAATGTATAAAAATACAACTATTTATTAGGCAATAAGAAATGAAACTAGAAGGTAGCATTATCAGACAAAAACATATATCACAAATATAAACAAACACTAATAGGTTCACTTACAATTCATCAATCACTACTAAACCAGGTAAGTCAGGTAAGTCAGGTAAGTCATCAGAGGCAGATAAAATGAATAAAGCCAGTACAATCCCAATTCCTTTTCACTTAGCAATTCCAGCTCTAAGTTTTATGGGGCCTAGTGCCCGAAAGCCAAAGGTTCCAATACAGGTTCCTCTAGGGAAGGTATTCTCACAATGAATGCAATGGGCTTGTAGTGGTATTTGAAAACAGTTCCAAACTGAGTGTTTGTCCAAAGACAAGTACGTACTCCTCTAAATCCCAGTCCTAAAGCTAGTCCAGGGGTAGGATACATGGCCCGGGCTTGATAACCAAAGGTAAGTGAAGATGGAGTTATGGGGCAAAGGGCTTTGCAACCAATGTTACGCTATGGAGGACGGGTGGGGCAGGAACAAATATGTATGCTTACCTCCGACTCAAAGTTTTCCCAGGTCAAACTGTGGATCAACTGGTGGCTGCTAGGGGCACAATCTCTCATCCTTTGTTCAGGTGAGGTGTGCCCAGGGGTTACAGGCAGGGATGGAATGGGTAATTTTCAAAGTGGCCCCATATCACACATGTTTATCAAGGCTAACCCTTTTACTATGACAACATTTGGAAATAAAATAGGCAACCAAACAAAAGAGGCCCAGGGTGCATAGGCCTAGTGGGAAATCTCTAGAGTACCCCAGAGGTAAGTCCACTCCTGGTTGCAGGTTTGAGTGCTTTTTTCTATTGGATCCAACTGCAAGATGCAATACCAGAACATTGAAGAATGCAGACTGTTGCAGTGCAGACCCCTTCATGACATTTCACCGGATGGATGAATATGAGTTCCAGCGAGGGTCACCACTTGTAGGCGGCGACAGACGATGCTCCAGACACAGTTATAAAAGCAGCTCTGACTCAGCCTCATTTGAGACTAGGATGCTGACATTTTAGGAGAAGGTGACTTGAAATGGTGATGACTGCAGCAAGATAGCCCACGAAGGAGCTGGTCAGTTCACCAGGTGGTTCAGAGACACTTCACAAGGATCTTTGGGCATGCAAACTTGAGTGGATGTCAAAACCTTTTATTCCCACTAGTCCCAGGGAGGAAGCACTGATGAGTATCTTCTGGGATCAGTAAGAGGGGCAAGGTTTCACTGGGTCAATAATTGGCAAAGATGCTTGTTCACTGAAAAAGTAATCCTTGGGTCGTCAGTGGGCTTCTCATCTTTCCAGGCATTTTGGCTCGACGTAGATCTTAAGAATGGCTGTAAAAGTGCTTCTCTTATCCAGAATTGGATATGGAAGAAGGTCCAAGCACACCAATGGAAAGGATCTGCCACATTCAACAGCCAGTTGTCCAATCAGGGGCAATTATTGCTTTCACATCCACCCAGCAGCATGACTCTCCGGCACCAAAGGATGTGGACTGGGGCCAGACAGTCCCAGCCCCTTCCTTTGGTAAATTACCTTATATGTGATTTCCTGACCCAGAGGGACGGAAGAAGCCCAAATTACAAAGTGGCCAAAGAACAAGCAAAGAACCTTTTGGCACGGCCATCTAGTATGTATTTGCATTAAACGTAGAAGTAAAACTAAATAAAAATGGTAAAAATGTCACTGTTGCTACCAGCTTGTTTTAGGCAAATATAAAAAATAACCATAATAATAAAAGCTATGTGGATACAAAGCATCCCCATTGCACTGCACTGTAAGGTGATGTGTGCAGCAGACACAATGCAGGAATCCCAAAAGAGAAACAACGTTTCTCAGTACTGACAGTCTTATTGACTAGTCAGCTTCCCATAACAATGAGCAAAAGGCAAAAGACGTGGCGGTGAAAGCTTTACTTCCTTCCAAAAGTCAGCACAGGTTAAAAAATAAGCAAAAAGAAGGGTGTCCCATTGTAATCAAAAGAGAAAAACTGTCCTAACACTATGCATTTCACCTAAGGATATTCCTGTGCATGCACCAACTGCTAGGGTATCTTCCCGCACATCACTTGAGCTCCCAAGGTAGGCCTATCCCATGCACTAACATGACTGCTTGCATGCTCCTTCCTCACTTGGCCACGTAAAGTGCATCAAGTCCTGCACAGAATGTCATTAATATAGAAGGACCATCAGGTGTGCATGTTGTTTGTGTAGTCATTTCTGGCACTGAACGCAGACATGTTTCAGTAATATCATTGACACAATGAGTGCTGGAATCCCCCACCACATATGGCGATTCTCACCAACATTAACGAGCGGGCATGAAGGGTGCCTAGTTACCTAGTCCCCCATACCTTAAATTTATCTCACTCGCATCTCATGCCTCTCATTTACACAAGTACCAGTTGTTATCTGCTCTTCAAGGAATACATTCCTCACCTCTTGCAACTTAGACACACCTTTCTTAAGTACAGATAAAAAACACAATCAGTTGGCCTCATTACGAGTTTGTAGGTAGCCATGCCGTCATTACCGGCATGGCTACCTCCAAACTCGTGTTCGGGTCCTGAAAAAAGGGAATAACCGGGCCATTCTGACTTTTGCGGGCCTGCTAATTCCCATTTTCGGGACCCGGACCCAGTGCGTCCCCATTCCCATTTGAGCCCCCTTAGGCCTCAATGGGAATAGGGAGGATGCTATCAATGGACCCGTTAATGACGAGTCCATTGTTAGCATCCTGGTCTGCTGGCGGGTGCCGATATGCACGTCTGGCCAGACCAGACGTGCATACCGTCAACCACGAGCAAACTCGTAATATGGCGGCCCGATATGAACGGTGCCGGTACCGTACCGGCACCATTCATACCTCGGCCGCCAGGGTCGTAATGAGGCCCAGTGTCTTGATTGCTATTGTAGCTCCTGTCTGAACTATTTTATTCTGGTTTCCTGTCGAGATATGTGTTGTGTTGCCCTGTTTGCACTGTTGCCAGTGTAATAGCATCTCTCAAACTCAACTGTGCACCCATTTAATGTAACAAGGAGGGTCTCCACCTCAAACATCTTTTTCCTACACCTGACCCTACACTGCACTCTCATGATGTCCCTGTCATCCTCATTGCATCCATTCCCAATGGCTATGTTGTCATATCTGTTTCACCCTTACCTTCCAGGACCTCAACTCTCACTGTTGTATAAAAGGAATGTTCATCAATCTTGCCTCCATAACTATAGCCGATGTCTATGCCCTATGTCCCAGACGAGGAACCAACACACTGACAGACTTTTTTGCTGGAGCCTAATGATGCAGACCTGATTGGATCAACTGGCACAGTGTCATCATCAAACTCTTCTTGTCACCCAAAGTGAATGATGCAGAGGATAGTCTACTGTCTGTTGGCTCTCCTGTGCTACCTGGAAGATCGCATGTCTTCATTCTTGGATATCATTTCCAGTCAGCGCTCTCGGGCACGAATCTGTGTGGTGTATAGAGAAGGGAAGGTTTGTAAATCCCTTGCACAGAATTAAAGAAAGATTAGCTTCTCGGGTAAATAAGCTAAAGATATTTCAATTAAGGCAGTTCTCTGGAAGATGTATACCAAATGCAACATATATGTTGGTGGAATTGGTGGCACTCTGTATATCTTCTGCAGTACCTGCATATGTTGATGAGAGTTAGGTAACTGCATGGCTACATCAACTTTGCTAAGCATAGTGGGCTCACAATTGCTTATTTTGACATTGGCATTTAAGGATGGGTTCTGCACAGCAAGGTATGAAGCGGCTTCACTTCAACACTACAGCTAAGTCAATGCCTAGTCTGGGATGCTGAGGGAAACGCTTATTGATATATTTTTAGGTACAGTTCATGTACTCTGGATGACAACCCTTATATAACAGCCCTCTCTTAGAATCCCCCTGACCCCACTCAGCCAAGAAGTAGGTTTGTTTTGCAAATTTAAATGGTTTATTTGAGAAATATAACAATATATATCTATCTTTTTTTTTATTTTTATTTTTTATTTATTTGTTATAGTTGAAATTAATCAACCTTTCAAATATACACAATCCAAATATATTTAGAAAAAAGACAATAAAACCAATAAATAAAACACAACCGACAAACATATCATAATTACATTACACAAGAAAAACCTAAAAAATAATTTGCAAATACATTTCATTGTCATTTGATAAGTTCATGACTTATTATTTCACTAACTTATACTGATTCAAAGTCACTATCGGTTCCAACTTTAAACTCAAAAGAAAATTAACAGTTGCAATTTGTAATGGCTGATATCCCGAGCCCAAAACAAGAAACTATGACAACTCTTGTGTAGCAAGTTGGAGGTAGTTGCAATGTCGCGCAAAATAAATTTCGCGCAGGGGACGCAGAACTGTGCATTCTGTGATAAGATGCCTCATAGTTTCAGGAGTGTTGTGAGTTGTACAAAAACGACAAAAATTTCCAACTCCCTGCAGTTGATTCCTTTTATAGAGTAGTTCTCTGGTGCCCCATAAATTGAAACGTAATTTTAAAATGTGATGACGGTAATTCGGAGAAGGGCAACGTACTAAATATGAAGGCAGGGTTCGCATTTTCTTATGCGGAAATCTATTAGCGTCAGCATCCTGATACATAAGACAACTCTGTCGAGTTGTAATCCAGTCTATGGCATAACTTTTGGCTGTGTCTGGATTGCAAATTAATAGCTCAATGGATACTTCGGCTTTGATTAGTACCGCATAAACAGACATTAGCCATGTCTTGACAAAACCGTGATTTGTTGAAAAAATATAAGATGATAAAGATGATAAATATTTCAGCAAAATTCGTGATGTGGTTGACATAATGCATTTTTAAAAAAGGCACATTTGTGCCAATTCAGAATAGCATGTAATGAAATCAAGCCAAGCTCATATCTCAGCCAACTCACCAGAATACAGTTTGGCGTCAGATGCAAAATGTGACGCCAATAGCGCGCTTCCCATTGGGCCAAATGCTTGGGTGAAATTTCTTGAAAGGTTTCCAAGCCATACAGTAGGGCCGGGACTGTTTTTGCAGTCCAGAACTGCCATGCAGGAAGGACTGAAAATTTGCCAAATTTGTACATTAAGATAGTTGCCTGAGATATGAAGCCAGTTAGCCTGCATGCCAAACGTGCCAGATGACTTGCGGGAGATTGTACATTCTCAAATACAATTCCCAAATAGGTATATGAGGGCACTCTGCTAATCTGAACTTGGTTCATGTGCCAAATATAAGAAGAGAAACAACGCCTTTTTGGACAAACAGCCACAATTTGAGTTTTAGTAAAATTGACTTTGAGTTCATTATGCACAGTATAAGAATAAAATGTATCCAAAAGTCGTTGGAGCCCTACTTGAGTCTTTGAAACCAAAACCAAATCATCAGCATAGAGGAGGGACTGAATTGTGTAACCATTCAATTTCGGTGAATCTGAAACGGTTTTCTCTAAATCAAATCTTAAATCCTGAATGAAATAATTAAAAATGGCAGATGCCAATAAACAACCTTGTTTTAGGTCTCGTGATGTAGGAATTTTTCCAGATAACATACCGTCTAAGGTTAGACGAATTGTAATTGAAGTGTTGTAATGGAACTGATGTATGATGTCTAACAATGTCTCGGGACACTGATCTCTGTGCAATTTAGCCAACAGAAGCACCCGACTAACTGAATCGAAAGCTGAATTAAGATCAATAAAAGCAAAATAAACGGTTTGTTTTTGGTGAATGCAGTGTAATTTGATGGCATTGAGAGTAAATAAATTTATGGATGTGCCCATGCCCGCTACGAAACCCGTTTGATTTGGATCACGCAGCTGAGCACGGCAAGTCCACGCATTGAATTCAGTCAAGACAATCTTCGCGAATACCTTCCCCGGGGCATCAATAAGAGCGATCGGCCGATAGTTGCCAGGGATGGTACGATCGCCCTTCTTGAAAATGGGGATGATTATCGAGGTCTTCCAAGAAGCAGGAATTTTGCGGATGGCCAGAATTTTATTAAAAATTAGAAACAAAATACGGGCCCATTCATGTGGAGAAGCCTTAAACATATAGTTAGACAACCCATCTGGTCCTTGGGCTTTCGATGAACTGATTTGTTTGAGAGAAGCTAGAATTAACTCTTCTGACAAACAAAGTTGCCAGGGTGATCGGGAAGCTGATGTATAAAGCAATTTGTCATAGATCGGATCAGCATATAATGTCGAGAAGTGTGAGATCCATTCTTTTTCGGTGACGCCGTTGATCTGAGCGTCACCCTGTAAGTTGATTTTGGAATTATTCAGCATTTGCCACATCTGTGCCGCATTTTTGTTCCTCACTGCACCGAGCCAAGAGACACTGTCATGTTGAAACTGTAGGGATTTCCTCTGTTTGAGCCAGTTTTTATAGCGGCATTTAGCAGTCTTTAATAGTTGATAACAAAATGGACCATGTTGAGCAATAATCTGTTTCTTAATGTTCCTATATTCAGCTTTTAATTTCTTGATTACAGGATCAAAAGTATGTGAATGATAAATGCGATTATGGCGTAAGATCGTGATGTTTTGTCTGTGGGGCTTTAACAGATCATTATAAGATACCCCATTGGTATGCCAATCATTTGCTTCTAGAGTGAACATGAATGAATGTAATTTCTGCAAGGTCCATCTGAGACGATTTCGTGCCGTGTTAATAGATGCTACGTCACGATGGACCTGGCGATGGGATTCATGTTCGAATATCCATGCAAATTTCACAATTAAAAGACAATGATCACTATTAGGATGTGGACAAATGGTGAGCTCTTGCGCTCTTTGAAACAGAAAAGAGTTGGTATATATGTAATCTAGAGTGCTCGTGGTTGAACCTCGATGCCAGGTGTAGTGAGATTGAGTGTCACCCTTTATGGACCCATTTAATCTATGTAGGTTCCTTTCAGACATCAGAGTTGTCCATTTTAAGGCCACTGAAGAAGGTGTTAGTAAATCTCGACAATCCAAGTTAAGGTCCCCCGCAACAATAATGTGGGATACAGATTTTCTAGTTAATATGAGGTTAAGCATTTTATTCATACCTTCAAAAAAAACCTCATCATCCATCATGGACGGATTACGATAAACATTTATGAGTGCTAATTCTTGAGATTGATCCCAGATGAGGACCAACTGAATCTGGACATCAACTGAGGCCCACGGGGCAATGCAAAAACCACTAGCATGATGTACCCCCACTAATAAGCCTGATGAAGGACGGCCTTTGCTAGACTTGGCAGGAAGAAGGGAGATTTCATAGCCATCCCAAACAGGACAGGCGGTTAGCCAGGTTTCTTGTAAGGCAATTAGATGATACTTGACGGGAAATTGTGCAAAAGTGGAAGGTAAGTGAGAGTGTCCTCTTGTGTTCCAACTCAGAAGATAAGCGACCTCTGTCACTTCTGACGTTGATGGTTACAGGTGGTAAATATCATCGTTCTGTACATTACCCAAAGGACGTTGAGCGCCACTGTATATATTGGGTTTATGCCTAAGCTGTTGAATAGGCAAGGGCTCCTTAGCTGGATCTTCTGCAAGGAGAAAACCCATACTGAATAATGACATTTTACATTGCCAGATGGCATCATGAACTAGACCAGATGGTATCCATAGCCTCACAATTGAATTTGTTAAATCAGAAACAAATTCAATTTGGTCAATATCATGTGATGCCACTTTTTTCAAATCCTCAATATCTCTAAAAATGTTGAGAACGCTATTGCGATTTAAATCATAGCTGGGAAAATTTCCCTCTCTACATTTGAGAATGAGTGTGAAAAAGGAAGCACGCCGTGGATGTAAATGACGTGATATTATCTGACTCGAATTTTTCTCTGGAGCCCACTGTAAGTGGGGCATATCAGGATGATTAGACTCATGATTTCCATGAACACATACACTGGCTTGGTGTTGACTTATAGAAGGCTGCAATGGATGTTGAGTTTCAGCAGCTACTGTCGATGACCTCAAAGCATTTTGTGCTTGAGCTAAACTATTGGCCAGATAGGCATCTATTTGTTGTTTGAGAGTATGCAACTGTAAAGAAGGGACCAGATCAACAGGGGGAACTGGCATTTTAGCTTTCTTTTGGTGGCCGAAATCAGTAATATTAGAGTCCATGTTCATCAGCGGCCCATTAGTAATAGAGGAGCTTAAGGAATCTCTATGAAGAGGTATGGTGGTCTGACCTGGCTCTCTTGTGTTTGGGACACCTTTGGACATAAAAAGTCTATGGTGTGCTTCATTTTGTGCTTTTAGTGTCACCAGTTGTCTGTCAGCCTCTATATTCCGGTCTATGGGAGATATTAATTGGGACAAAGGAGATAGAATACCTTTTACCGCGATTAAAGATGGCTGTTTAAAATGTTCCGTGGAGGTCAACAAATGTTCTTCTGACAGCTTGGCCGGTATTGGAAGTGATGACTTGAGGATCTTGTTTGCTATAAACGGTATCTTCGTCTGTTGGTGTGTCATCGGCCTACTCTGTCCAAAGTTCAAAGGGTACTCCTGAACAGCCTTCTTCGATGGATGAGAGTCTAAGGGGGCACTCCCTGAGGCCGGCACGTTTGTGAAGGTGAAAGGCAAAACGTGGGGTTGCTCACTCTGTTGGGGTTTCATTGACCAGCTCTCGCCATCTCTCCCCGGAACTGGTGCGTTCTTAGTGGTGTATGTCAGAACATGGGGAGGCCCTGGGGGTACAATTTCCCTTTGTTGATGCGCTGTCGACTTACCCAGGGCTTTAAAAAAGGAATTCAATGTTTTTTTGGTTTGTTTCAGACCAACCATGTTTTTGGTCTTTTTTAGTGCCAAGGTTTTCTTTTGGCATGACCTTTGGGTTCCGAACGTTCAAGGCGTCCAGATGACTGTGGCCCTGACCATTTTTTCTAATATCAGATCTTGTCAGAGCTGGACTGGGTATTTTGTTATCTGATGGAATCTGGCTTTGTATCTGTACAGAGCACTTTTGAGGTGCTGATGTTATGTCGTAAGAAGCCTCACATGGGCAAATGATACCAGGAATCAAAGGAAGGGCACAGAATCCAGCAATAGGTGCATAAGCAGTGTGGACAGATTTGGCTACTGGTGACAAAGATGTTAATGGATCCTCGCATTGTTGCGCGGGATCGGTCATACTTTGCTTACTTGGCGAGGAGATGTTTTTGGCAGCAACAGAGACATAATGGACCGACAACCATCTCATTAAATCGTCAAACTGTTTAGATTGATAAGAGACCTTTGTATCTAGAGATTCAAATAGCTTACACAAGCTCATGAGGGTGGTATTGATAGCAGACATAGCTGGTTGTGTCATAACCATATCATGTAATCGTGTATCTGTCGTTACTTCTTTTAAAGCTCTTGGGGTCGGTAAAACAAAAGAGGGTAACAAAGATTGAGGGGAAAGGGAACGAAACCGATCATTTTTAAGAGACATGGTTCCTAATGGATTAGCAGGTGGATAGATCGACATGCTCCCATCCATGATAGACTCATTTTGTGTTGATTCCGTCAATGGATTGGAGCGATCTTGTAGTAAGGGTGGAAAGGGAATTGGTGAAATGCCAATATGGGATGAGGAAAGGCGTGAAACATTTCGCGTCGAGGCCAACATGGTGATATCTGATAGTGGACAAGGATTATTAGTTACACTAGGAGTTTTAAAATGGCTTGAAGGTTCCGTATGCTGCCTCTGTGATCCAATACCAGAGGTTCTCAAGTGCGATGTTGACATGGCAGAAATCGAAACTATAGGGTCATGCACATCGTGTTCAAATGAAAAAATAGGCTTGACTTGAAATAATTTCCCCGAATCAATGGCGGAATGTGCCGAGTAAAAAGGTTGAGGACCAGGATCTGTTTCCACGACCATACAGGAAGTAGAGCAGGTTTTAGGTAAAAATTGCGGACCAGGATCTGTTTCCACGACCATACAGGAAGTAGAGCAGGTTTTAGGTAAAAGATAAATATCGGTACTGTGAGGGGGCATATTTGATGTAAGGCGGTAGGACATTTTTTTTTTTTTTTTTTCCTTCCTCTTAAACACTCCGCGCTCTACGTAATATAATAATGATAGTCAGATAACCCACCTCTTCTTGTTTAACCTGGGAGAAGGAGAATCTACCGTGGTGGACCCCCACAGGGAAAAGGATTCCGCCCCGCCGCTCCGCGCACCGCGAACAGCAAACAGCACTCGCTGTACTCGACGTGTGCGCGGCGCCTGTGCGCGGAAGGCGTGGTAGTTATGGATGGTGGGAAGGGCGGAGTTAGTAAGGGACGGCCTCCCAAACAGGAAAGGACCTTTAAAAGTAAAACAAAGAAAGAGCACAATAAACACTTGCGTCCAACGTTGTAATCAAGAAAAGGGAAGGAACATAGTTTATGACGTGTCACAATAGCACCACCCTTTTTCCCTTTGAAACACTGGGAAACTCCTGAGAGTGCACACGCAAGCACTGCCCCTCCCCTGGATATGTATGGTGAGCCCCCAAGAACACAGTCACCTTGGTCAGGCACACTAGGTGCAACTGTCAAAGACGTCCTCCAGGCAGAAAAAAGTTCTGCGTTCACTGCAGCGCAGACGAGCGCAGGCAATCCACACGCAGTCTCCCTCCGACAGCGCAGACGATCCAAGCGAAGTCTTCCTCCAGCAAAAAGCACTCGCTGTACTCGATGTGATATATATCTATCACAGTTTTACAATAAATTAATATTGGATATCACACTTAAAATATGACAGTGATCAACAATGGATAATGTTCTACTGGTAAACTGATTTGATTACTTAGAAGTAGTATAGAGGATGAGGTAGCTGAAATGCTTTATGGTTTCACTGAAATGCAAGGTGGAATAAATGCAGTACAGAAAATAAACTGATATGGTTTCACAAGAGATAATTTGTTCACTTTTACCCTGGTGGCAATTCACCCTCCCCCCTATATGCAATGCAAGGAGATGGAAGTAACACACACAGTCTTCAGGAATACAATCAAATACAATACGGAATTCAGCCCCCCCCCCCAGCAAGCTTAGACAACAGGTATGCTTTTTAAAACACAGGCAAGAGTGCTTTGTAATGTGGTGGCAAGGAAGTGAAAAATGCTAAAATTGCTTTTAATTCCCTATAGGAGGTTCAGGGTGAGTGGTAGACACTTTAAATCAGTTCAGGTCAGCCCTAACAATGGTTCAGGGATGGTTATTAGGTTGCAAACGAATTTTAGCAGTTCAGGCAAAAGCGGCTATCTTTTTACAGATGACGAAATCCGGCCAAATCGCAAATCACAGTAAATTTCGCGAGTGCGTAAATCGCGATTGCGGAAAAAATATAGGGGGTAGGAAGTCGGTTCTAGGTCTGTTGGAAAGCCTAGAATCACAGCTTTAAAATGAAAGTTAAACCACGTTCCTAGGACATGGAGATACGGAAGATTTTGTGAAGGTAGTTTTTCGGATTTAAAGTAGACTCAAAATGACAGGTGACAGTTTGCAGCTGCAGAATTGACAGGTGACAGTTGTGCAGCTTTAAAAATGACAGATGACACGATTTCTAGGAGATTGTTCTAATTAGGTTAAAATAGTTTGGATTAGATTATTTTAACTAAGAGATCGGGTTCTGCACAGTTCTGGCGGATACTCACTCCTAATTTTGAAATGAATGGGCCTCGTCACGGATCTGGTCAAAAACGTCCAGTGGCGGTTCTCTCTGCTCGGCGCGTCAATCAGGCACCGGTTCTGCTCACAGCGATCCAGATCTCTGGTTCTGCTCACAGCAGTCTGGGTCTGGTCTGTGGTTCCGGCAAAAGTTCTTGGCAAAGAATTCAAACAGCTCATGTTGAATAGTTTGGTTAGGATTGCTGGATTCTGAAGGCCTGCTGAGAATACTTTTGCTTGCAGTGGGCCTTCTAGGTTCAAAGTTCTGTAGTCTATGGGTCCCTGGTTCTGGTCTCTGTCTGGATGGGATGTCGGCCGTCAAAATGCTCCGCAGAAATGGAAAATGAATCTCTCTACCTGTCCCAGCAGTCTCTTTTTATGTGTTTTGGAAGTGGGTGTGTGCGTGGCATAGCTAAGCCTGCCCCTCTCTACTTGTCATTGGCTCAATTCTCCCCTCTCCCATGATTGGGGGAAGGAAATGGATTGTCATCATGATGAGGTCTCTTTATGGGTCAGAGGATCCTCCCCTGGTCAATTTGCCCACAAATCTATATTTGATTCAAATACATATTTCCCAGATACACAATTTGTTCAAATTACATGTACACATTATATATTCCTTATGGTCCATGCTTGTCCGCCTCTGATCTTCCTGGGGGCTTGCATTAAAAAATGACAACATTTTGCGCTTTTTGGTCGGTTTACCAATCTCGGACATTTACCAAAAATTACACAAATGTGCGCAAGGAGTATGGACATTAATTGATGAAGTGTCAGATTTTTAACATGCAGACATTTGGAGTAAGACCCTATTTTCCGCTAGCAACCCCCCAGAATACACCACAGGGTCCTAACACCTCTTAAAACATGCACAGAAAAATCACAAGAATAATGATATTACTTATATAATTCTGACAAGTCCGTATTATGAATTATCCATCTTTTTTAAAATTATGCTCTGGCCCAGATGGGTGTGGTTTAGGTTCCAAAGCGCATGGGGGAAGCTTCTGTCTGTCCCCACCTCCAGCTCAGGTGGCTCCCAGAGGCACTTCTCCTCCCACTTCTCCCAAGAGGAAGCTATTTTACGACCCCCCCAATATAACATTTGCCTGAGCCCAGGACAGTGCTTTGTTCAACCTCCTGCAGGTGCCCCTCCCCTAATCTAATCAGAGAGGTGTCATCTCCTTTTGGTGGGGGCAGCCAGATGCAGCTAGGCCTGGGAAGAGTGGCTGAGCAGGTTTCTCCTGTCGGGGGTAGTTGTCAGGCAGAATTCAGCTAAATGTCACTTTAGTTCCCAGTTTAAATCAAACTTACAATTTTTACATATACATTAAATAATTACTTCCTTCAAGTCATTTCAGAAAATAGTTTTACATTGTATCCACCTCTTAGCAAGTCTTTCCTTGGCCTGGTTTGGGTTCATCTGTTCAGTTTTACACAAAAGTCTGGTGGTTTTAAAACGCCGGCTTTCTGATAGTGGTGAGTACCGGTATTGCATCCATTTTTGAGTTTTCTTGAATTTGACAGGAGATTTTTGCTATTGTTTTGATGGACATCCTTACATTTGAGTGGTTATGTGGAACCCCCCCCACAAGAAGGTTGAATCTTTAGAGTGGTCTTGTGCCCATGATTTCAGCAATTTTTTGACATCAGTAAAACTGATTTTTTAACAAAGGTCCCCGGTATTAGCTATCTTGCCATGTTTGGAATGGACATTTGGAGCTTGCACTCAAAGAAACAGAGGTGATTTAAAAGCGATTTTGCTCTGACAGGTGCTGCTATTTTTCCTTTGGCACCACCTTTCACCCGTGGCACTTTTGGTATGCGCACAACTGCGCGGTTCTCCTGGACTCTGGATTGGAATGATGGGCGGCGACAGCTCATCCCCACATCTACCCAGTCTATTGATTCAGCATGGGTCAAAACCCTTCACAAACCCCCCGCCCGACTACGCTTTGATTCAAGTCGAGGGGAAGTCGGGTGCAAAGGAGGTTTTGAGCCCTGTGCTGGTATGTCCGCATTATCTTCTTCCAATTCTGTAGATGGCACAGTTCAGCATCTTTTCCTCCACCCAGTTGGATCGATCGGTTCTCCTCGCCGGTCCTGAGGGGAATATTGGGCGGTACCCCGGGCCCCTCGGGTCTTTACTCCCGGTCCCTGGGCGTCCTCCTTGGCCAGTCCCCAGGTTTTCTTTCTCCTAGGACGACAAAGGAAAGCGGCAATACCTATTCATAGACATTTCTCCCCCACTATTGATATAGTGGGGCGACATATACATTTTATACTTTAATAGACATAGCATTCCAATTTTGAAAAACAAGATATAATTCAGAGACAGTGGCTTACAAGCGTCATAATATTTTAGAGACTATATGTGGGTTATTTTAGGGTTGGAACTGAATTAATCTGGAGCGGTCCCCTCTGGTATTGCAGAGGACTCCTCCAGTTGCTGCAGCGTGTGCCTGGGATGGCAACACTTTAGCTGATTTATATGTACCCACTTCTCTTCCCCTTCCACCAAACCGCCTTTGGGGATGTGGATCTTGTAGGCCACAGGGGAGATTTTTTCTATAATTTCAAACGGTCCCTTCCATGTAGGCAAACATTTTCTCTGTTTGGCCTGGTTCCTTTGGAAATTGTATAGATAGACCCGGTCCCCCAAAGTATATTCCTTCCTGGTGGTCTTCAGGTCGTAGTGGGTTTTCATGCTATCAGCTGATCTTTCTAGATTCCACTGAGCATAGGCAAAAGCATGCTGAAGGTGTTTCCTTAAATTCTCCACATACTCATGAGTTGTGGAGGCATTTATCAGTGTCTGCTCTTGGGTCCTGTAGAGCAGATGCTGGGGAAGCACCATCTTTCGTCCGGTCATCAACTCAAATGGTGACATTTTAGTTGCAGATGAAGGGGTAGATCTGATGGCCATTAGGACCAGAGGATATCCCAACTTGGCCCAGAATCTGCCACAAACTTTTTTAATATGCTCACAATGGTACGTTTGTAGCGTTCTACTGCACCAGAAAAAGCTGGCCTGTAAGCAATATGTAGCTTTCTTTTGACCCACAGTATCTCCCACATCTTTGTCATTACTTCACTGGTGTAGTGGCTACTTCTGTCAGACTCAATCCTTTGGGGTAGTCCAAAACGGGAAAAGATGTGGTTAATCATCAGGGCAGCTGCTGTTTTGCCTTGCAATTTGGGGCCGGGAGACATTCCACCCACTTGGTAAACAAGCATGTAACGGTCAACATGTACTTGTTTCCTCTAGACAAGCGAATTACAGGGCCTACAAAGTCGATTTGCAAATCTGACCATGACAGTGTCAACCCCCTCTTTTGGAGAGGCGCACGGTGTGTGAGGGATAATGGCTGAAATTGTGCACACACAAGACACCCCTTCAAGTATTGGTCGAGGTCCTGCCCCATGTGTGGCCAGTATGCAACCTCCCTTAAGATTTCCAGTGTTGTGTGAAACCCCCTATGACGGGCAGTGGCCGCATCATGGGCGTGACTTAACATCAGGCTTCGGAATGAGGAAGGGACCACCCACTGATCATGGCCAGCTTGGGATTTCCTTACCAACAAACCGTCTTGGATTCGGAACATTTTTGGACATTTCATCACACTCTTAGGTCCTCCTTCCCAATGTAATCGGTATCCGTCAGGGGAAAGTTCTCAGGGTCCTCAATGTGTTGGTAAAACTTACCAATTATTGGATCCCCCTTCTGAGCTGTAATCAAATCAGCATCAGGGGTCTCCTTACTCCATTGTGCAGTTGAAAGATCATTGTGAGCATTTGTCTGGGACCTAGTGATAGCAGTGACCTGGATTTCCCCCAACAGGGACTCTATTTCGATTACATCCCCTTGGATGGCCCTGGTTTTGGCCAGCTGATCAGCTAAGTAATTTCCAGTTTTGTCTGGTCCCTCTACTTTGGAATGACCCTTGATATTTTTCCAGTAGATGGTCATCCCATTCGATGTGACCAGATCATCAATATTTTGGATTAGCTTCCTATGTTTCAGGGGTTTGTTATTAGCACATAACATGCCTCTGGTTTTCCAATTAACCAGGTGCTCAACGAACCCGTTCCGTACATAATTCGAATCTGTGATTATGACCAGTTCGTGGGGTTGATGTTGGACAGCAGTGAGGATGGCCTGACGCACAGCCATCAATTCTGCCACCTGACTACTTCGGGGACCAATTTTGTATCCATAGGAGGGTTCTGGAAACTCCTTCACCCATGCATTCCCTACGCCGGCCACCAGTTCTTTCTCCCTTTTGTTGTCAACATGGTAAGAGCATCCATCCACATAGACAGTGGGCATTCCCTCACACTTGTCTTCTTCAAAGACTTTGTGTGGGGAATTAAGGTATGCCTCCATGTTGTCCTTGATTTTTATACTTTCGTCCTCGAGACAGTTTTCTCTGGCACAATCATGCAAGTCAGCCAGACCTTGCGCGAGGGGACTCTTCTTGTTTTGTCCATATCTGACCTCCACAGGAAAGCCTTGCATTGACAGAATCCAGGAAGTAATTCGGGAATTACTCACATTTTCGGCCTGGATTCTGTCACTTTGGAGATATTGCAGAGGCTGGTGTGGAGTCTCCACTATGATGTGTTCCCCCTGGATGAACGGGCGGTAATTCTTCAATGCCCACACCGTGGCCAGGAGTGCCTTCTCACAATCGTTGAATTTTTCCTCAATAGAGGATAAGGTTTTGCTCGCATAGGAGATTACTTTATTGACCTTGGCATGCTTTTGGTATAATACTGCCGTCAAGCACGTATTAGAGAACCCTGTCTCCAGGAAGAACTCCTTGTTTCTGACAGGGTAAGCTAGGCAAGGCGCTTGTGAGAGGCTTCTTTTGAGTTGTCTTACTGCCTCGGATTGTTCTGGACCCCATTCCCACTTGACCCCCCCCCCCTTCAAAAGATGAATCAGGTGTCTGGTGATCTCTGCGTAGCCTTCAATGAAATTTCTGCTGTAATTAGTCAGTCCAAGGAGGCTCTTTAGTTCCCGCAGAGTTGTGGGGTCTTTCAGTTTCTGAAGTGCTTCCACTTTCTTTTCTTGGGGACAGAGACCCTGAGGAGTAATCTCATGCCCCAAGAAATTAACACGGGTTCTACACCACTGTGCTTTCTGGAAGGAAAGTTTTGCTCCGGCGGCCCTCAACTGTGTCAGAACATAACGGATCTCCGCTATGTGTTCCTCCACAGATGAACTTTTGATGAGGACATCATCTACATAAGCCAGGTTACCCCTCGCACCCAGGTCGGGCATGGTCTTATGTAGAAAAATGTTGAATTCATTGCCGGAGTTGAGGTATCCGAAGGGGGTCCGGGTCCATGTGTACTGCTGGCCCCCAAAGGTAAAAGCCAGTTTGTATTGGTCCTCCCTACTGACAGGCACGGTCCAGTATCCATTGGTCAGGTATATTGCTGTGAATACCTGTGACCCCTGAATCTGGGCCAGCCCTTGGTCAATGTAGGGCAGAGGCCATCGGGAAGTATGGACCGGTTTGTTGAGCTCCCTAAGGTCGGCGCAGAGTCTCCACTGGCTGTTTGGCTTCAATATTCCCAGCACCGGATTATTGAAGGTGTGTACTGGACGGATTATTCCCCGGGACTCAAGGTTCTTAATTATTTCAGTAAGGGACTCCATGGATGCGAGAGGCAAACGATATTGCTTCACAAACACTGGAGTCATTCCAGGGTCCGTGGGAATTGTTGTGGTGTGGATGTCGGTGCAACCACAGTCATATGAGTCTACCGCAAAGAGATCTTGGAAATCCAAGAAAACTTGTTTCAACTTTTGCTTCTGTTCCAGAGTCACGCAGGCATCAGCTAGGTAGACTCTCTCTTCCACCATCTGCCTGAAGCCTGGAAAGACTTCTGGTTTGGCTATCTCAGCGGCATCCTCCAGCGGGGTGGAGAAGTCCCTGGTCAGAGTGCTGATTTGGACTGGAGGCTTCAGGTGGGAAAGGCAGCCCTCATGGACTTGGAAAATCACCTCGTCCCCTCTGAAGTCACAAGTCACATCTTCCTTTCCATAAGGGCAAGAAGTGTACACCAGAAAGTTCCCCCCATGCCGGGTGAAAATCCTGTCTGGTGTTATATTGTCCTCACAGTCACTGTAAAAACAGTCCTTGGAGATCGGTCCTAACAGTTCATTTCCTAAATCAATGGAGAAATGTCGGTCATCAACCGCCGTTCCAATAATGGTGCCTGCGGCTAGAGTAATACTCTGTAAGTCGCTGTTATCCACCTCTATTGGAATGGTGTCATGTTCTATGTTGACTAATGGTGTTGGGTTTACCCCTAACCCTTGCTGTTGGAGAGAAGCATTTAGATGAATATAAGCATCAGGGTTTTTCAATTTTTGTCCTCTTTTAACTTTCACTTCCAGGGAGAATTGTTGGGTCCTTTCTGGGATGGTGACTTCCTCTTTAAGCTGAATTTCAACTGCATAAGGTAACAATTGAGCGGACCTAAATGCTTTTTCTTGATCATCAAAGCCCATGGGAGCATCCACTAATCGGGACCAAGCTTTGAGGTTTATTAGGTCCAAACTAATGGCGAAGCGATTGAGAATGTCACTGCCTAAGTAGTGACGTCTCACACGACCCAACAATTATGGACTATGCTCTTGTTGCCAATGAAGATTTTGAGCATACACCTGCTTGGCAGGAGATGTTTGGAATTGGGTGTTTCCAGATCCATTTCCCATTTGTCTATCAGTTTGAATGTGGGAATGGCTGGATCTTTTGGGAGATGGCGGAACATGGCTTCGCTGATGAAGCTCTTACCGTTGTTCATACACACTCAAGCGAGAACAGAGTCCTTCCCCTCATTTAACTGAACAGGGATGAACCACTGCTCTCCAATTTGCTGAATGTCAGCCAGGCTCTGAGCTGATTTCACATCTTTCTGGACTATAGGAGTGGGAGTGTCTATTTGTGGATTTGTAAAGAATTTCAGAGTGTTTCCTTCCAGTGTGGAATACCACCTTAAACTGGAAGGAAGGTTGATTTTCAGAAATAGAGAGGACCCCGCATCACCAGTCTGTTGTCCTACTATTACTGTCACATCTGGAATTTGGTTGTTCTGGAAGTGAAATTCTAATTTGTCTGATCTCTGTTCAACCATGTGGCAGGTGCCGTTTAAACTAACATGGTTGACACTCTGTTTTAATTTTATTGGTCGGCTAGTCTAGGTCCAGAGGACCTTGTTTACACAATCTATTAGGGGTGACGACGCCAGCATGACCGCGTTGCTCGCTCTTCTTTACAGGCGATGGGCCTTTTTCATATGAAACCGCCGGTCTCGAGCTGTACAGCTTGTTACAGCTCACGGACACCACGGAGGCCAGCAGCTACCCCCTTACAGGTACGGACCACACCCAGGCACTATGGTTTTTTCGTTATGTTACCTCTGCCATGTGTTCTGCAGCCAAACTTACATACCTGATATTGGTTTGTTTGCTTCCACAGGTAAATTTTACCTGCTGCGTAGGTGCGTGTTTCTCCCACACCAGCCCGGTGCTCTGAGCAACCTTTATTCACCGTTCGCCTCCCAGCTAGTACGCTGGCTCAGAGGTATGTTCAATCTGCCTTCCCACCACTCAGGCACTCAACTTGCACCTGGTTGGGAGCTGGTTGTCCCCGCTACCCCCCTTTTTGTTCATGACATAGGGGCTCACTATAACTGCCCTGAAGTGCACATTTCCCATCCATTTGTGCGCACGTTGCCTCTCACCCCCCGGTAGCAGCTCACCAGTCACCTTAAGACACTTTGTCTGGCACCCCCCTCCTCCCCTTCCCTCACCCTTTGGCGATGAGTCCCATCACAGGTGCCCAGGCACCCCCACATCTCCTGTAAACTTTGACCATTTTAGGTCTTGCTTCTACATGCTCCACGCAATGCATGATTAAGCACCACCCCAATGTTTGCATAAATCTCTTGTTGCTACTTCCCCCTTATGCTTTTTCCGCCTCATTGATTGTTTTCCTCCTTTACTCCCCCCTCCCCCTTTTTTCTGTCTCCCTCCAGGAGACACCAGCATTTCTCTTCTTGTTCAGCATCTATCTGAACATTTGGCAAACCTGTTTGCATTCCAAATCACGGTCCTGAAGAAGATGGCTTGAATCTCCTACGCCATTGAAACCGGTCGACCCTTTTCGGTCATGAGGGCTCTCATGACCCACTTTTGATCTCTTCTACACCAACAAAAGAGACTCTATCTTCTAAACATCGTTCACTGTAGCACACTCATTACCACAGAGTGAGCTATACATTCTTATAAGAGCCAATTTTTAGCCCTCCAGCCTCCTGGCTGGGTTTTTTTACTTCACCCACCAGCGGTTTCTCCAGCAGTACTGTTTCATACTCCAACCACAGTGACCTACGGGTACTATTAAAATTGCACATTTTGGATGGAACATAAGCAGTTGACCTGATTCGCAGGTTGTACCCATGTTCAAGACCAAGCAGCCTCAAGATCTAATCCACAGCTTTGTTGCACGCTGCTCAACCTTCTGGAGTTTACCACTGTTTTAGATGTTTCTGTTGGACAACCTGTGTCTGTCTCCAGACACTGCCACTAGTATAAAAGGCTGAGGGACAGTACTCTCCTCTATATCTTATTAGTAGGCGATACATCACGCGCTACCCAGGGACAGGCACCCCCACCAGGGCTAGGGTGTTTTTCCTTAGGGTAAGGTACGCCGAGCTGGTTGGTCTCCCCCCTTTTTCATGTGTTTTGAGTGTTAGCACTCTAATTGATTCATTTGTTTTGCATACCTTAGATGCACCTAGAAAACCTGCCTTCCTATAAAACCGTTGTTGTTGTGATACCATGCATTACCTTGTTAACGGTTAAAAGGATGAACACGGTTACGGTTGTACCGTGCACTTTAGCTTTGTAAGATTTCCCTGTTGTTTTCTAGGCACAGATAATGCAAATTTTTGGACAACTGGTGGGCCAATTTTCTGGTTTTGGACATTGCTAGCGAAGAGATTTGGGCAGCATTCTGTGAAGAGCCTGGGGAATCTGAAAGAAAAAGTTGGCAACTGGAAATGGTTCCGGTTCTGGGCCGCCCCTGCCTTTTGGGAGGCAGTCACCAGGATGGGTTTGAACCAGGGGTTTTTGGTTTTGTTGGTTCTGGGATAGGATGATGGGCGGCGACCGCTCAATCCCCACATCTACCCAGTCTGGATTGGAATCTCTTGGGATCCATTTTTCCTTGAGAGGAAGATCTATGAAGGAGAAGATCCTTTTCCCAGTATCCTCTTGTACCTCCTCCTCAAAGTGGGTCCGTTTGGGTCCTTTGTTTCTCCTACCCCCCCTCTGCTCCTTGGGAGGCAGGCTTTCAGAGGCAGGAGATTTTGTTTCCGGTTCCTGGTTTTCCAGGGGCTGTTTACAAGTTGGGAAGGAAGCTTACTCCAAGGCTTTACACCCCCCTTCCCCTTGTGCCTCCTCCCTGGGAACCGGTGGGTTTTCGGGGTGCTGCCCCCGTCATTGTTCTGGAGCACCAGGTCCAGAGTTTGGGGCATTCTGCGGTGGCATGCTCATCTGAGGGTTCTGTTGAGCCCTCAGTATGTGACCCAGATCTCGTGCCATATTTTGGACCTGGCGCTCAAGTTGTGAAACCCGCTCAGGCTGATAGGGGGCTCGATTTTCTCCCCTTGGCTGATCCCAGGAAGGGTAGCTATCCCTTCTCTGGTAATACCCCGGATTGGGAAGATTTGGGTACCCCCTCCCCCCTTGGCCTCCCCTCTCCCGGATTAGGTTGTCTGGGCTCAGGGAATTGGTTGAAAGAAGGATGGATGATTTTGGGGCTGGAAATTGGGTGGATACCTGGGGAAAAAGTTCTCCCCAGGATTTGGTGAATTTCTGCCCTCCTGGGGGGCGTTAGGAGGGAAGTTCCCTGGGTCAGGTGCTTGGCTGGACCCCCCCCCTTGGGCTGGAGGAGTCCACACATAACCCACGATGGGTCGGTTTCCCTTGTAGCGGGAACTTACATAATCAGGGGAGCGAGGGACCCCATTTGTGTGACTCCCTCCTCGACTCAATGTCTGTGACTGGCCCGAGGGCCTTCTGGGTTGTGAATTATTTGGTGCAGGCAGGTTTTTAGGCCCCCCCATCTCCAAATCTAAAACGGGGGCAACCTTTACCTCTGCCATCTTGGCAGCAGCAGGGGTGCTGTTGGTTTTGGGGTTTTTTCTGCATATTATTTTTATTTTCGATGGGCTTCTGCACCTCATAGATCCGGGTAGCCTGTTCAATGACCCAGTCTAAAGATCTTTTCTCATGAAAATCTCTCACGAGCTGGGTCATTATGTATTTGGGTAAGTCATGGAAAAACGTATTGATAAATTCTCTGCTATCCATGCACACCCTTCTGGTGGTCTGCGCAAAGGTACGCTTTAATTCTTGCACAAACTCTTGTGGGGCCTGATCCTCCCCACACTGCAAATTGTAGGCTGCCTTGCGAGCCTCTTGAGGATTTCTGTGCACAGAAAAATGTTTCAAGATGGCCGCCCTCTATGTGGACCCCCTTGAATGGTTTTGATCCTCCAGCCCTGCAAAGAAACTGGAGTATTCTGGTGAGAAGGTCCACTTTACATATTGAATACAGCTTTGGCTGTCCTTCAAATGGAAAGTCTCCATCATTTTCTTATAGAGCTCCAAGTGTTCCCAAACAGAATACTTGGTGTTCTTATGATAAGGCCTGATGACACTCCTTATTGCCTTTATTTGTTTCAATGGGTCCTTAAGCAAGGCCCTTTTTGCCTTATTGGCCTTTTTGGTTCTGGTAACCCTGGTCCATTCATCCTCTGACTCAGAAGCACTGCTCCCATTGGTGCCCGTCTGGTCTTCCAGGTTTTCCCGGATTCTGCGAGCCTGGGAATGGCTGGCAGAATGTGGGGAACTGGTCTCCTGTGTCCTGTAATGCTCAGAGGAGTCTTCAGATCCCTCCTTGCTGCCAGGATTTGATGGGTACCCCCTCCCCCCACTGACCTAACTGGGCAGAGGTTTTCAGGATGCCCTTAATGGGCCTACTCTCCTGGGGTTCCCCACTAAATTGCACTGTGCTTGGGTGCCCATACCCGTATGCCCGCCCATCCATTCCTGGGAGGTACTGGCCTATGAGCCCCATACTTCTAGCTGGATAGTAATCTGCCATCCCCGTGGCCCTGGGCTCATGTGCGCGAGGGGACATGGGGGTGGCAGAGTCCAGGGACTGGGAGAGATGAAGGCCTCTGGTATTAGGGCTCCTGAGGTTATGCTCCGGAGTTTCTCTTTCCCAGCAAACCTCATCTCTATCCGCCCCTGCTCCCTGTTGCAATGCAAGAGCCTACGCCTTCAGTTCCTCAGTTAAGGCCTTACTAGACTCTATCAGTCTCTCCTGCATCGCTACCTGTTGCTGGAGCCTATCATTGTGCTGACAGAGAGCCTAATTTTCTCTCTGTGCCTCCTGATTGGTCCTGGAGTACTGGGCCAGTCTCTGCTGCGGGAGGGTTACCTCCTGAGTCCCATCCCTACTGGCCTGCTCCTTTCTTGCCAGAGCCTCCTCCACCCTCCTGGTGTGATCTAGCAAGCCCTGATGCTCTTTTTGGAGGTCACCCAGCCCCTGGAGGGCCAAGTGATTTTCTTCAATTTTTCTTTTTAAATGGCAGACTTCCTGGCCTAAGGTATCCCTTTCCTGACCAAGAGCCTGCATTTGTGACGCCAGGTCGTCCCTCTGCCTTTGAAAGGCACCAGCTTTCTGGCGTTCTTCATCAAACTCTGCCTGGGTATCCAGGTCTTTCAAAATCAATGTATTGCTTTCCTTTTCCTCTCTGCCTAGTTGGATTTGCAGGGTGGCTACCTGCTCTGTGCATGCCCTGTTGAAATTGATCTGTTGCTCCAGTTTTTTCTGGCTCTGCAGTAAGGAGTCCAACATGTCTTGGTGCTCCTTCTGTAAAGCCAGAATTCTGGTATCCTGGTCAGCCTTTTCCTGTTGCAGCACATCCATATCCTCCTTTATTTTAGTGATGTACTGTCTGCTGTCATTTTCTGACTCCTGGCTCCTGAGCAGCCTCTGCTAAGAAGAGTCCAGATCAGATTGGGCCTTCTCTAACACCATCGTTGCCTATTTGCCAGATCTTGGCCTTCAGCACATTTGTCCTGCATGGCTCCCATGTATAGGTACAAATATGTCGCTATCCTGGCAATCTTATTTTGTTCATCTTTGGTTTTAGGGGCCATATATAGTTCACTCAGGGCCACATGTAGGGGACCCTGATCTCTCAATATATCTGACCCTGTTTCAGTGACCTGTTGCACGATTGCCTGCAACCAGACCGTTTGGTCCTGATAAGTCCAGTCACCTCTCACAAATAGCTTATGTAAGAAGTGCTCTCTGGCTATTTTGATGTCTACCAGTGTCGTCATTCTGGAATTTGAGTTCCTTCCTGACTTACAGAAGTTTGTATTTTATTTTTGCAAAACAGACCGTTTCTTTAGAGCGTTCCTTTGAGGAGTGCTTTACAGCGTAACACAGCGTGGTGATCCGACCAGATGTATGTCTCCTGTCAGTTAGCACACTGTATTAATCTGCACAAGTGATAGATCTAACCCAGAATATCCGGCTACGAGCCCCCACTTTGTTAAGCGGCTTCACTTCAACACTACAGCTTAGTCAATGCCTAGTCTGGGATGCTGAGGGAACCCCTTATTGATATATTTTTAGGTCCAGTTCATGTACTCTGGATGACAACCCTTATATAACACCCCTCTCTTAGAATCCCCCTGACCCCACTGAGCCAAGAAGTAGGTCTGTTTTGCAAATTTAAAGGGTTTATTTGAGAAATATAACAATATATATCTATCACCCTTTTATAATAAATTAATATTGGATATCACACTTAAAATATGACAGTGATCAACAATGGATAATGTTCTACTGAATAAATGCTGTACAGAAAATAAACTGATATGGTTTCACAAGAGATAATGGGCCTCATTACGACCCTGGCGCTAAGTGAAAAACGATGGCGGTAAATGGTTACCGCCATCGTTTTCCGCCAGGTCCGATCATGACCCGTGACCGTTAACTACGATGCCATTAGCGGCATCGTAGTTAACGCTGGCGCTAACTGCGCCAAGGGTGCGCGCACGCAACCGGCCACACCGTACTTAACGCCATGGCGGAAAGGTACGCAAATGCCGACCCAAGCGGACATGCACCTAACGCCATCACCCAGCCCGTTAAGTACCTTACCGCCATGGTGCAAATAACGCCATCGCGAACCAACCGTAAAGGGCCATGTTAAGTGAATGCAGCTGCCACAGGTGCACAGAAACAGCACAGGTGAAGGCAATACAGCCTCAGGGAAGCACAAAAAGAGCACACCCCACCCCTTCCCACACCCAGTCACACTCCACAATGATGCCAATACGACTAGCAATGTTGGGGCTGGAGGACCTGATAGCAATGCATGTGCTACAACAGCAACAACAACAACAACAACAGGCAGCACAGAGGAGATGCAGGAGGAGAAGGAGGGCAAGGCAGGCCCAGCAAGCCCCACCAGTGCAGCCAGTGCCACCACGCAGGCAGCCCCCAATCCCACGCATCAGAGCCAATCCATTCAACCTCACTGCTGAGCAGATCCACACCCTGTACCGTTTGGACCGGGACACCATCACCGCCATCGTAGGCATGACACACAACGACATCGTCAGCATGATAGAAAGTCCAACCGCCATCCCCCCCTACTGAAGGTAGTGTCTGTACTCCACTTCCTGGCCACAGGCACCTACCAGCACACAGTGGGGCACCTGCATGGCATTTCACAACCATTATTCTCACGAACACTCATCCAAGTGCTCGATGCCCTCCTCAAGCACACAGACGACCACATCTCATTACCACGGACTGCCCAGGAGATTGCAAACACCAAAGTGGGTTTCCATGCACTAGCCGGCATACCCGGTTGCATTGGTGCCATCGACTGCACCCATGTGGAATTGGTGGTTCCACGTGCCATGGAGGTACCGTACCGCAACCGGAAACAGTTCCACTCAATCAACGTGCAAATGGTCTGTGACTCCAACAAGATCATCACACATTGTTGTGCCCGATTCCCCGGATCAACCCATGATTCAATGGTCCTGAGGAACTCCACAATACCACGCTACATGGAGCGACATGCAGGCCCAAGATCCTGGCTACTCGGTGAGTCCAATGTCATGGAAGTGGGCAGGTGAATGACGTACCGATGCATACTCCACCTGGCAGAAAGGGGGGGGGGTGATGCATACTCCACCTGGCAGAAAGGGGGGGGATGATGCATACTCCACCTGGCAGAAAGGGGGGGGGATGATGCATACTCCACCTGGCAGAAAGGGGGGGGATGATGCATACTCCACCTGGCAGAAAGGGGGGGGGATGATGCATACTCCACCTGGCTGTGAGTAACACAGAGAACGGAGACAGCGGATGGGCACTCACAATGCACACAACCCCTCTGCATACATTGGGTGATGGCATGCAAAACAGGCCATGGGAGCCATGAGCATATACTGGTTGCATTGTGTGAATCAATCAGTGCATGTAGAAGTGAGCCAAAGTAACAGTTGGATGCGAGCCATGGCGGAACATCATGTTCCTGATCAGACAACATGACTGACACATACATTCTCGCCTACATACAGGTGATGCAGGCTATCCCCTGAAGAGGTGGCTCCTTACACCAGTCCGGAACCCGCAGAACCAGCACGAGGAGGACTTCAACCGTGCACATACACGTACTCGTGTGGTCATAGAGCAGACATTCGGACTATTGAAGGCACGGTTCCGAAGCCTCAGCAGGTCTGGTGGCGCACTCCTGTATGGCCATGAGAAGGTGGCAAAGATCGTCATGGCATGTGTCATGCTACACAATATGTGCGTCAGACGGAATGTGCCCCTGCCCCCTGACGCAGAACTGCAACCACCTGACAATGAGGATGAGGAGGGTGCAGATGGGGCGGCACCCCATGGAGGAGGCGATGCACAGGAGGGGCGTGCAATGCGCCAAAGTATCATCGACCACTGCTTCTAGCACACACGGCTGGTGTTTATCACATGGAGACTGCACTTGGGGCACTGTGTGTCTCTGGGACATGCACACTGTGGACTGTACACCAATAAAGCACACATACGCAATGAAAATGTCCACACATTACTTTTTTTGAAAGAATAAAGTGTATTGAAACCATGAAATGTCATGTCACACCCCCTCCCACCTCCCCCCTGCACACCTCAACACACCCCCTCCCACCTCCCCCCTGCACACCCCAACACACCCCCTCCCACCTCCCCCCTGCACACCCCAACACACCCCCTCCCACCTCCCCCCTGCACAACCCAACACACCCCCTCCCACCTCCCCCCTGCACACCCCAACACACACCCTCTAGGTGTCAACAGATGCCTGTGACAGTGGCCACAGGCTGTTACAAGCCCCCTCTCCCGGCCCCCGGGGCACCCCTGGCTGTGGAGCGCAGGTTACGACCGGAACGTCGCACAGGGCTGCTCTGCACAGAACTGGCAGTGGAGGATGTCCATGGCTGCCCCTGTGCATGCACGTCCTGTCGTGTGTGGGTGAGGCCAGTGACCGCACGACGCAAGGCCGCAAGTTCTGCACAGATGTCCCTGGACATGGCCTGCATGGCATCCCTCAGGGTGGCAGTGCTCTGCGCCACTTCGGCCCTTAGGGTCTCCGTGGCCTGTTCAATGCTAGACCTAGCCCCCACATATTCCGCGGCATGCTCATCCAGCATTGCGGACAGTTGATGCTGCCGTTGAGTGATGTCCTGGAGGGACTGCTGGCCGTGCTGGCCCATGGCCAGTGCTGGTGGAGTGATGGAGGGGCTGCTCCCCTCCTGTGGAGTGTGGACAGGGCATGGGGTGGATGGCCACTCCTCTACCTCTGTGTGCCCCTGTGTGTGACCCTCATGGGGGCTGGCGTCTGAGAAACAGGGGGAATGTAGTAGGTCAGTGGGGCTTCTGACCTCGTGCTCCATGTCCGAGTCTGAACATGCAGCTGTTGCAGCTGTCTCCCCGATGTTGCTGCTGGCCGCTGACCCCCTGCCTCCTGTGGCAGGCAATGTCGGTGGAGGTGGAGCAGGTGCTGCTGGCCTGCTGCCAACAGGGGTGCTTGCCGGTGGGACCTCCGGTATGCCTGCAGTGGGACCTGCTTGTTGTGGGGTCTGCCTCACTGCAGCTGAGGTTGAGGGTGCAGGGCCGTTGTTGATGGCCTGCTTGGCTCTCTTTGGCGCAGGGGTGTCCTGGTCCTCTGGGTGTGAATCTGTGCCTGTGGTGGAGCAAAGGAGGGAGGGCGTTATTGATGGGTCTGCGTACTTTGGAATGAAATGTTTGACATTATTGTGGTCAGTGCATGAGGAAGATTTCAGGCAGTGCCATGCAGGTTGTCTCCTTTTGGTGTGGAATGTGGATGCAGGTATGCGGGTGCCAGCAGTGTATGCAGGGTGGTGCTCGCATGTGGCTATGGGCAGTGTTGATATGTGTTGCATTTACACTGTAGGGCAACCTTGTGCTACACATGATTGGACTGCTGTGACTATGGCATGTCTTGTTTGAGGCACCTACCTTCATCGCCTGATGTCGGAGCTCCCCTTTCCATCCCTCCGACGCCTTCAATGGATTCCATGCCAATCGTGGTTGCACAGATCTCCTCCCACGGTTGGAGTTTCAGGGGGGATTCCGACCCTCCACAGGTACCCAGGGCAAGGTTGCGGTTTGCTGAGATGACGGCTCTGACCCGTATGCGTAGGTCATCCCAGCGCTTCCTGCACTGCTGTGGGGTGCGGGGTACGGTCCCCACCGCGCTGACGCGCTCAGCCACCAGGGCCCAGATGGCCTTCTTTTTCCCGATCGCTGTCCTGGTCATGTCCGGGGAGAAAACGACACCTGCGTTGTCTTGCAGGGTCTCCGCAAGCATGCAGAGTTCCTCCCGGCTGAATCTCTCCTGGCGCTGGCGGTCACATGCCTTTTTCACAGATTTAGGCATTTTCGGGTACTTGGATGGGTGGGTGGTTGGTTGGGACAGGTGTCAGGGTTGGGTCTGGTGTTGTTTGGTAGGATGGCGATGGATTGTGTTTTTCAAGATGGCCGACGGGCTGTTTCCCGTTCCGGCGCGATGACGCTATTTCCGGTTCGACTTTTTACGGCCGCCGCTAATTACGGCCGCCGCTACTTACGGTGGCCGCTACTTACGGTGGCCGCTACTTACGGTGGCCGCTACTTACGGTGGCGGAAGTGCACCTTGCTCGCTTAACGATGCCGGTAGGGGCCTTTTCCGCAATGGCGTTAATTGCATTACCGCCATGGCGTAATGCTCGTGCGCAATGGGTCGTGATGTGGCGCTCTTTACGCCATCGTCCCACGGCGTAAACGCTCATTACGCCATGGCGGTAATGACGGGCGATTACCGCCAGGGTCGTAATGAGGCCCAATATGTTCACTTTTCGCCTGGTGGCAATTCACCCCCCCTATATGCAATGCAAGGAGATGGAAGTAACACTCACAGGGCCTCATTCCGAGTCCGGCGCTAACCAATGGTGGTAGTAGCGCCTTGGTCGGCACCAGACCCGTACCGGCAACGCCCTGGTGGAATGGGAAATTACCGCCCTATTCCGAGTTGACCAGGGCGGTAATTTCCCATTCCCCAGGGCTCTTCCCCATTCCCAAATGAGCCCCCATAGGACTCAATGGGAATGGGGAAATTGCAAATAACGGTGACCGTACTTTACGGTCACCGTTATTGGCTAAAAAGCCCCTTTGTGCCCTCGTCCCTAATGCCTGCTAAAAACAGGCATTAAGGACGAGGGCGCAAAGAGAACTCGGAATGTGGCGGTAAGGGATTACCGGCACCGATCTCGTTAACGGTGACCGGTATCTCTTAACGCCATACTCGGAATGAGGCCCACAGTCTTCAGGAATACAATCAAATACAATACGGAATTCAGTTCCCCCCCAGCAAGCTTAGACAACAGGTATGCTTTTTAAAACACAGGCAAGAGTGGTTTGTAATGTGGTGGCAAGGAAGTGAAAAATGCTAAAATTGCTTTTAATTCCCTATAGGAGGTTCAGGGTGAGTGGTAGACACTTTAAATCAGTTCAGGTCAGCCCTAACAATGGTTCAGGGATGTTTATTAGGTTGCAAACGAATTTTAGCAGTTCAGTCAAAAGCGGCTATCTTTTTCCAGATGACGAAATCAGGCCAAATCGCAAATCGCGGTACATTTTGCTAGTGAGTAAATCGCGATTGCGGAACAAGTATAAGTTTGTTGAAAGCCTCGAACCACAGCTTTAAAATGAAAGTTAAACCACGTTCCTAGGACAAACGGTTCCGGAGATACGGACGATTTTGTGAAGGTAGTTTTTCGGATTTAAAGTAAACTCAAAATGACAGGTGACAGCTTGCAGCTGCAGAATTGACAGGTGACAGTTGTGCAGCTTTAAAAATGACAGATGACACGATTTCTAGGAGGCTGTTCTAATTAGGTTAAAATAGTTTGGATTAGATTATTTTAACTAAGAGATTGGGTTCTGCACAGTTCTGGCGGATACTTACTCCTAATTTTGAAATGAATGGGCCTCGTCACGGATCTGGTCAACATGTCCAGCGGCGGTTCTCTCTGCTCGGCGGGTCAATCAGGCACCGGTTCTGCTCACAGCGATCCGGATCTCTGGTTCTGCTCACAGCGGTCTGGGTCTGGTCTGTGGTTCCGGCAAAAGTTCTTGGCAAAGAATTCAAACAGCTCGCCCGGCTGTTGAATAGTTTGGTTAGGTTTGCTGGATTCTGAAGGCCTGCTGAGAATACTTTTGCTTGCAGTGGGCCTTCTAGGTTCAAAGTTCTGTAAGTACTTATATAATTCTGACAAGTCCGTACTATGAATTATCCATCTTTTTTAATATTATGCTCTGGCCCAGATTGGTGTGGTTTAGGTTGCAAAGCACATGGGGGAAGCTTCTGTCTGTCCCTGCCTCCAGTTCAGGTGGCTCCCAGAGGCACTTCTCCTCCCACTTCTCCCAAGAGGAAGCTATTTTACGACCCCCCCAATATAACATTTGCTTGAGCCCAGGACAGTGCTTTGTTCAACCTCCTGCAGGTGCCCCCCTCCTAATCCAATCAGAGAGGTGTCATATCCTTTTGGTGGGGACAGCCGGATGCAGCTAGGCCTGGGAAGAGTGGCTGAGCAGGTTTCTCCTGTCGGGGGTAGTTGTCAGGCAGAATTCAGCTAAATGTCACTTTAGTTCCCAGTTTAAATCAAACTTACAATGTTTACATATACATTAAATAATTACTTCCTTCAAGTCATTTCAGAATATAGTTTTACATTGTATCCAGCAAGTCTTTCCTTGGCCTGGTTTGGGTTAATCTGTTCAGTTTTACAGAAAAGTCTGGTGGTTTTAAAACGCCGGCTTTCTGATAGTGGTGAGTACCGGTATTGCATCCATTTTTGAGTTGTCTTGAATTTGACAGGAGATTTTTGCTATTGTTTTGATGGGCATCCTTACATTTGAATGGTTATGTGGAACCTCCTCACAAGAAGGTTGAATCTTAAGAGTGGTCTTGTGCCCATGATTTCAGCAAATTTTTGACATCAGTAAAACAGATTTTTTAACAAAGGTCTCTGGTATTAGCTATCTTGCAATGTTTGGAATGGACATTTGGAGCTTGCACTCAAAGAAACAGAGGTGATTTAAAAGCGCTTTTGCTCTGACAGGTGCTGCTATTTTTCCTTTGGCACCACCTTTCACCCCTGACGCTTTTGGTATGCGCACAACTGCGCGGTTCTCCTGGACTCTGGGATGGAATGATGGGCGGCGACAGCTCATCCCCACATCTACCCAGTCTATTGATTCAGCATGGGTCAAAACCCTTCACAATACCACCCCCACCTGTCTCTGTACTGTTGTTAGAACATGAAGTTCCCAAGACTTGCGTTTGGAAGAGAAGCATCCCCATTCAGGTGACATGCAATGGGAATTAATCTGTTCATCTTTATCTATGTTCTCAGTTGGTTCCCCTGGTGACAGTGACGTCCCATTTCTTGTATTTGCTTAAAGTCTATGCCAAGGGCATGGATAGGACCCTCTCTGGGGGGATGCAAGGGTGTAGTGCAACAGTTGAGAGGGATCCCTGTCCCTTGTTACCCAGAGTTCCTGAGTACATGCAGGGCTATTAGTACCACTGCCCCTGTGCCTGTACATATAAACATCATTTTTGGAAAGGTCTCTCTGTAATTTCAGAAGATTTCAAGAAGCTATAAGATCAGTGCAGGTTGAGAATCCAGACCTAGACCCAGGCAATAGAGCAACCAGCAGGCCTTGCAAACCCTCCAGCTCCCATCATAGAAGAAAGAAAAGGCAATTTAATAACAAGCACATTTCCCAGAATGCACCTGGGCCAGTCTCGCCTTAACATCCTCAGAAAGAGACCCCTCAAGAACCCTGGGATCCACGAATGTCAGAACAGGGTTCCCAAGTACAACAGTTTTGACGACCAGTAGCTTAGTGCAGTCCAGCGTGACAGCTAACACAGCGTGGCTGAGAGAGAGGAAGCAGAATCAGACCACAAATCCCAGAATGAATTCACTAACAGTGGAACATACTGTATCAGGTACAACAATACAAGCCATAGCACAGGGAGAGAGAGGCAAACTTCCCCAGGGTTCTTAAGTACAACCTATTATAAAATATTCAATGAAACACAGGGAGAATCTGGAACGAACATGGCAAATAGCTACTGAGCCATGTGGACTGGCAGGGCGTCAGGAGAAAGGAGTGTTGCTTAAGCCTTTTTCGAAGAATTCCTAGGTAAAAAATTGTAATGATTGGCCCGAAGAGTCAGCTGACCAGAATGTCCAATGGGAGACCAGTGGAGGGTTTACACATGGAGAACCAGGCTATATAAACTAGATTCTCTGGGCCTGATCACGACTTTGGCGGTAACGCTGGCGGTATTACCGCCGGCTGTATTAGACCTACCGCTGAACTCCCTGGCGCTAATAGCGCCGGAACACGAGTTCGGCGGTAATGTAATTCTTCATTCCCCATTGAGCCCATTCGGGAATGCCCCATTCCCCATTGGGCTCAATGGGGAAAATTTGCACTCTTACCGCCGGCAGATTTCCCGCCGGCAGTAATGGCGCGAATTTTCAGCGGATTTCCCCCCAGCCAAGAGGCCTCATCACGAGTTGGGTGGTAACCCTGCCGGTATTACTGCCGGCGGTATTAGCCCTACCGCCAACCCCCAGAGCTATTAGCGCTGAATCACGGGTTTGGTGGTAATGGAATTCTCCATTCCCCACTGAGCCTATTCGGGAATGCCCCATTCCACATTGGGCTCAATGGGGAACTTTCGTGCTCTTACCGCTGGTGGATTTCCCACCGGCGGTAACAGCATGAATTTTCGGTGGATTTCCCCCCAGCTCAGAGCTGATGATTGATGAGAGTTCGGATGTCTGCGCTGGGTGTGGCTGAGCTGAGTGGCAAGGCTTTGCTGGGAGGTGACAGGATGAGAGGCAGGAGGAGGAGCAGTGTGTTGTTGGATTTTGTGAAACAGACGGGCGGTGGGAGGAGTTATGAGATTGTGAGGGCTATGTGTATGAATGGTGGGGGTAGGTGCACATCATCCTATTGGATGGAGAAGCGCCTGCGTGGGTCCGCCCACGCATTCAGTAATGAAGAAGAAGAAGAAGAAGAAGAAGAAGAAGAAGAAGAAGAAGAAGAAGAAGAAGAAGAAGAAGAAGAAGAAGAAGAAGAAGAAGAAGAAGAAGAAGAAGAAGAAGAAGAAGAAGAAGAAGAAATGAGGCAAGTGAGAGAGGAGATGCTGAGTAGTCACTATCAGGAGAAGTGACAGGAGAAGCACTACTCCATTAGGTCTCTTGGAAAGTCCTTGTGGTAGAGAGGTAGCTAAGTCCACAGCCTTTCAGCCCCTTATTAGGGAAAGGGATAGACACAGACAGTTGTGGTTCCCTGGCAGTAGGATGAAGTGATATTTCTTATAATTGTGGTCGAATAAGGAAGCCTGGTCTAAGGATGTGGGAGCCCTCTTGCGGTCAATGTTAAGGTGCAAGTACCCCCTAGTCTGGAAATCTCAACTGGGTTGCATATATCTTTTTTTATAATAAAAAGATAAAACTATTCGCCATTAGCATGGGGTTCTTCGAGAAAAGTGCCACAATCTTCATGCCACTGTCAGTTGGCAACATGTGTGTGCGCTTCCTTATGATCTGCCAGAGTCATGCACATGATCGGTGCACAGAAATTCTGAAGAATATCTTCCCATGATATGATAATGATTTGATATGATATGTCACTTATAATGTGCCTGTACACAAGTGTTTCTGGGTGCGAAAAGACAAGGGAGGGAAACAAAGCAAAGGCAAGACAACAATCTTACTAGGGCTTGTGTCATTCAGATTGTGCATGTGTGAGAGCGCGAAGTGCAGGGGCAAGGGCAGGGGGGAGTGCAGGGAGCGGGTAGTGGGAATGCGATCATGGCAGAAAACTCTGAGTAGTGCAGCCAGGCTCTGGGTAAGTACTAGGAGGCATGTGGTTGTACAGTAGATTTACAGCCCCTGAGTGTGGTGGCTCCAGAGGCAGTACAAGAGGAACTGGTCATGGAGGAGTGTGGTATCCGGTGAGACTCTGAAAGTACCAAGAAACCAGTTGACGCAGCAGACATGAGGTTAGCAGCGAAGCAATATTGAGAAGGCAGAGGAGAAAAGGAAGGTCTTTATCTGCTTCCAGAATGTCAGGAGGTCCAGCTAAAGACTGAGGGAGGCATCTGCAGAGGAGAGAGTTCTACCCTCCACTTTCTGCCTGGAGAAGCACCTGACACTCAGAGCATTGGAGGTAGCAGAGCAAAGGGTTCTAGAAGGAAGGCATGTTGGAAGAGAGAGTTGGATGTAGTGTGGGCCACATCCCCAGAAAGCCTTGTGGATGATCCAGAGGGTCTTGAACTTGATGCTTGTAGCCATCGGGAGCCAATGGAGGGATTTCAGGGCTGGAGAGATACGGTTCCTAGGCTTGAGACCAGGGATACGTCTTGCAGTCCTGTTCTGGATTAGGTGCATAGGGTAAAGAGTGAAGGCAGGCAGATTGAGAAAGAGCCTGTTGCAGTAGTCCAGCCCAGAGAGAACCAGGGCTCTGGAGACAGTGACCTGTGCGAAGGTGAGAAAAGGTAGAATACCTCTGAGGAAGTGCAGCTGGAAGTTGGACTTTTTGGCGAGGTCTGTGATGTGAGGAGAAAAGGAGAGAGTGGAATCGAAAATGATTCCAAGGTTTTTTGCCTCACAGGAAGAAGACCCAAGGAGGGCGGCCAGAATGAGAGAGGGAAAGCGGGAGCACGGGTCCCAATGAGAATTATCTCTGTCTTACTGGCATTAAGAAGACAGTGATCATCCTGAATCACGGAAAGACAGTCAGGAATGAACCGGGGAAAAGAGGCTGAGGGGAGCCTGATGAAAAGCTGTGTTATCCACATAACACTGAAAGTTAGAAGACAAGGTGCAGATCAAGTGTGCCAAAGGGGCCAGATAGACATTGAAGAGCCAGGGTGAGAGGATTGAACCCTGGGGGACACCACATGTAGAGAGAGAGGTGACAGAGAGAAAGGACCCAAGATGGACCTGGGATGGTCGGTCTAAGAGGAAGGAGGTCAGCCATGCCAGGGCCTGATCTGTGATGTGCAGGTTCTCACAGAGTCGATTGGTCAGGGTGGTGTGATTGACCATGTCAAAAGCAGAGGAAAGATCAAGGAGGACAAGCACAGAGGGAGAGCCAAAGTCAAGATGAGAAAGCATATCTTCACGGGTGTTCAGAAGAGCAGTTTCCATGTCTCTGGCTGATATGAAGCGAGACTGATGGTCATAGAGACAACCAACAGATTCATTGTGGAGAGTAATCTAAGAGATGGCCAGCTTTTCCAGGAGTTCGCCCAGGAACGGAGTGATAGAAGTTGGGCGATAATTTGCCAGACAGGTAGGACAGACTGAAGGCTTTTTTTAAGAGGGGGTGCTTGAGGAGAGAGGGGAAAGATCCAGTAGTGAAACAGTGATTGCAGAAAATGTCAAAGGCTGGAGCGAGGATGGCAATGTGGTCCTTGATGGTTTTGGAGGAGCAGGGGAGAACCTGTTTGGATGACACTTTCATAGATCGGACCTGTCTAGAATCATTGTCAGGTGTTGTCAGAGAGAAGGAGGAAAAAGGAGGAGAAGGAGAGGTGGCCTGAGAGAGACAGAGGGAGAGGAAGAGGGGAGCAAGGACAGGATGTCCTGAGTTGTAGTGGTGAAATGAGAAGCCAGAGCAGTACAGAGGGCCTGGGAGGGAACAGGAGACATGGAGGCTGCCATTGGATTGGACAGTCCCTGGCAGATTTTAAAGAGTTTGGGCGTGTTATTAGAGGCCACAAAGACAGGAGCTTGGATATGGACCGTATTCTTGGAGTGGCCAGGTCTATATTGCCTTTTGTGCAGGCGGCAGGCAAGTTTGTCAGAGGATGCACCCAAATCCCTCCATTTCCTCTCAGACATCCTGCATTTGCGAGGTGGGTGTCATACCAAGAGTTGCATTTGGAGATAGGCTTTAGACGGATTCTCATGACAGGGGTAAGAATGTTCAGAGTGTTGGAGATAGAAAGATGCAGGTTTGAGAGGGCTGTGTCAGAGCGTGAGTCAGCCACAGTAGTAGGAGGAGCAGAGAAGGTAGAGGCAAAGGAGTCCACTGACACTCGCTTCATTGACGAATGACTGGTAAGGAAGGTATCAGTTCAGGGGAGGGTCTTGCCTGAGGGACACAAAGAGTCAGATGAGAGGAAAGCAGGAAGTGGTCAGGAATTGATCAGTCAATGAGAGAGGAGTAGAGAGCGGGAAAGTGAGGGGGATGTCTCAGGAGATGAGAACATCCAAGTTGTGTCCAGTAGAGTGTAGAAAGGGAGAGTAGAAATGGAGAGGGAGTCGCAGAGGTTGCGGAAGTTCCAAGAGGAGGGATGAGAAGCACCCAAGCGGATGTCAAGGGATCTCAGGAGGAGAGGTTGAGAGGTAGAGACAAGAGGAGGAGAGGTCTGCCAACTCTGAGAGGAAGAGGGTAAACTGGCCAGGTGGCCTGTAGATAGTGGTCACAGGAAGAGAGAGGCCACGAGAGATAGAGAGCCTGCAGACTAGGCATTCAAAGAAGGAGTAGGCCTGTGTAGGAATGACAAAAGGAGGGACCCCTCGAGAAAGATCAGGGTCACTCTGCATCCCGGGTGGTTGCTTCTGGGCACAGAGAGGATGTTGTGGTCTTCAGGGAGGAGAGTGTTAAAACGTGTGACAGACCTGGTCATGAACCATGTCTCGGTGAGAGTGAGGAAGCAAGGTCAACGTCTTCTAAAATGGGGCATATGTCAGAGGAGTGTTTGACAGCAGAGTGACAGTTTAGAGTAGTGAGATGGGGTAGGTTGCCACATTTCAAAGAAAACAGGCGTGGTACACGTGGGAGAGCCACCCAGTGGAAGCAGTAGAAGGGCCTGAGAGTGGGCAGAGGCAGATGTAGGAGAGGCATAGGGACCACAGAAGAGGAGATGGGTGCCATGGAGGAAGCCGAGGAAGAAAGAAGTGGCAATGGTGCCAGAGAGGTAGTAGAGGGAGTAGCCGGAGAATGGAGGAAGTTGATAAGACACAGGAGATACCTATCAAGAAGGTATAGATTGGGCTGAGAGCCCTGGACCAAGATGGTAACATTCAGGTATACATTGCTGATGATCTTGGAGGAGTGGAAGGAGGTCAAGAGGACCTCCCACCTGGTGCCACCATTAATGGAAGAAGAGGAGAAAGGAGAGAGAACAGAGACCATATGAGGGGTCCATAGTTCTGGAGAGGGAACAACAAAGATGATGTTGGTAAGAGTCTGTCTGGAGGAAGCGCTGATGTAGGTATCGGCCGGCGATAGGGAGGACAGGTTTGGAGTCCAGGATAGGCTTGTGAACTATTTCTTTCCAGACTTATTGAGAGGGATAGGATAGCAGATAGAGTAGCAGTTGGAGAAGATGGAAGAAATAGAAAGCACAATAGAGGGTGCGAGGTGGAAAGTTGGAGAGAGAGAGAGCAGGGTCACAAAACCCAGCGCAGGGATGGGGGGGTTACACAATAGGAAGCAACACAGAAGTACAGATAAGAGACACATGGCAGGAGCAACAGTAATCACAGTGGGGAGTGGACCTAGAAGTGGTAGAGAGCCTAGTGGACACAGAACACAATTACACTGGATATCAATCAAGGACTGGGACCGACAGGGGGTGAACAGGCCTGGGAAATAACAAGAGAGAACAAGTGCAGCACAAAATGAAGATGTACAGATGTAAAAGCACACCTGCGTTCGAATTTTACCAGAGAGCACAAGTACAGCACAAATAAGAGATGCAAAGATGTAAGAGCACACCTACGTTCAATTTTACCAGAGAGCACAAGTACAGCACAAATAAGAGATGCAAAGATGTAAGAGCACACCTACGTTCAATTTTACCAGAGAGCACAAGTACAGTGCAAAATGGAGATGCACGGATTTAGGAGAACACCGAATTTCGATTGTTACCAGAGAGCACAAGCACAGCACAAAATCGAGATGCACAGATGTAAGGGCACATCTGAGTTCAATTTACCAGATAACAGAAGCACTGGACAAAATTGGAGATGTGCAGATGAAAGAGCACACCTAAGTTCGATTGTTACCAGAGAGCGCAAGTACTGCACAAAATGGAGATGCACACATGTAAAAGCAAACCGGACATCAGAGATCAACAAGAGGGCCAAACAGTGTAAATGAGCAGAGAGGGCAAGACATTCAACGCTGCCCACGTGGGGTGCTTGTGATCATGGAATAGAATTAGAGGACGGAGGGAGCAATATGGCAATTACATTGAGAAGTATAGCAGGAGAAGTGGTGGCCAAGAGTGCCAGCAGGAAAAAGAACAGACCGTAATGCAGGATAGGAATGTCTCCTTATGTTCGATATGTTTACTTTTCCTCTGTGGTATGAACATGAACTTCGCGTGCAACCTTATTTTTGTATTTGCGGAAGTGATGCCCCTTCCAGATCCACTATGAGATGCGCCACTGCTAGTGTTGTATCTTGAGAGATAATTGCTATCTGTGGTGTGCTACTGGTGCAGCTGTAGTCTGTGTTGAATGGGCTGTCTCCAGAATCTGCTGCAGTTTCGGTTGGCATGGCTAAGAGCTTGGTTTTCTCAGTGTCTTCTGTGGGATTTTTGGGGACAAAGGTTAGTCTTCCTCTATTGATGTTGTGGCTGCACTGGATCGCCCCTTCTCTGCTTCCACTGGATGTTGTATTTGAGTAGGCGGTTTTGCTGTTTATGCATTCCACCATGCAATGGGCCCTGGATGTACTAATGCTTATTGACTCAGACTCATGTTTTATCTTCAGAGAACTTTGATAACAATGTTTAGAGATGTTGCTGTCCTCATAGCATGTAGATGGGTATTTTTGTGGTGCAATTAGGAAGGTACGTTAGGTGATGCCAGCGGTTGCAGGTGAACCTCAATAATAGTGTCTGGGCATGTGGACTGGTGTTTCCTTCTGTTCAGCGTCTTATTGCTGATAGGCTGGCGATGGTACTTTACTTGAAGTGCTGAGCCTCCAGTAATGTATGATTCTGTGGTGGCTTGGCAAGGATGGCACATCTTATGTTTTCTCTGTCCAATATCATTCTGACTGACCAGAAAAGGTCCATACTTCCATTGGGGCAGTTGCAGGAGTGAGGAAGATAGTATTGTTTGCATGTGGCTCTGGTAGCATGCCCTGTGAGATGGGCCATGGCGGATATGTGTGGATACATCATTGCTGAGCTCTGCCTGTTTTCACTGTCTCTAGCTCGGGCATATTTGGGCCAGAGGTTTCCATGATGGTGTTTGTTTGTCAGTTGTATAATGTGCGTGACTGGTATCCAGATGAGTGATGTACATAGAGTGTCTGTGATTTTAAGTGCATTCAGAGAGGCACCGCTCTGCGTACATGCTTTCCTCACCCTAGATGTGTACTGCTCTTGTCCATGCTCCTCCTCATTTGGCTGCAAGTGACTGTTTTGTTAATGAAGCATTTTCAAGCATGGATTTGTGCATTCATCACAGCCATGTGTGGGGCGTGCACGTTATGGTGCACATGGCGATGTACTTTTAATTGACTTTGTTTGGACATGTGAATAGGTGGCCTGTGTGTGTGTGTGAGTGAATGCCCCATTGTTGCTCGGTGCGGGGCTGCCATTCTTTTGGCTGTGCATCGATTGTATAATTCTATGCAGTAGTGCTCTGGGCAAATCTATGTGCAAGCAGGAGTGTGGGAAGGGCCAAGTTTCTCAGTGGATGGAGTTTCTCACTTAGTACTTGTCAGTGTGTGTTTCTTGTGATTTCGTTCTATGCTTTCATCCTTAGGACGGTAGCTACTACAGTGCCATTGGACATATGTAGGGGGTTTTGCAGGGGTATTTATTTCCTGATGTAGTTCTGGTGTGCTGGTAGAAGCACGCAAATGCGTCATGTATTTGCAGAGTGTTTATGTTTCTCCCCGTGTAGCCGCTTTTTCCTGATTGGTTTAGATGACTGTTGTCTTGTGCTTTCTTCCTGCCTGCTCTTCTCTGCATGAATGGTGATGGCGTAAGAGTTGTGGATGTGGACTGCGCTATGAGTGATGGCAGCTGAGTGCTCTATGTATGACTGTGTGAGAGGGCATGCTGGTGGGTGTTTCTTCCTAGTGTATGACTTGTGCTAGTTCTGGGGTCTGACTTAACTGTTAGCTGCAACTAAATGAATAAAGAAGTCCATTCGTGTACCTGTGTCTCTGTGGTTTCTCATGATTCAATTTTTGCATTTCCCGGAGCAGCCCAATAGGGTTGGCTTTGTGAATGCAGAAGACACACATTTTGTAAAAAGCCTGTCCTTCCTCACGTCATCAGGCAATCGTACACTCTACATTTACAAGCCCATGTCTCTTCTCTTAACTTGCTTGTTTTATTCAAGGCAATGTAGTTTGGAAAAGCAAGTCTCACAATGCAGAGACAAACCCAGGATTGAATGACCTGCTTGTTACTTTGATGGACATCTATGGCTTAAACAGAAAGGAACTAGCCTGATGGCAATAGGCAGGACGTTCAGGTGGAATTTATTAGCAAAATTTCGACTTCCTTTCAGATTTAAAAAGAAATGTAATTGTTCCACTCACTCTGAACTCGTGCACCACAGTCTTTGCACTATCATGTAATTAAACATTTAGTATAGAATGCGTCTGCATAACCATCTAATTCTAGATTGATCGTGCAACTGACTTCCTTCATCATCAGTAATTGTTTTTATGTGTGTTTATGGATTTGAGCTGGTTTCTGTAATTAACCAAACGTGTTCTTCTGCTCAGTTCATAAATTGCTCTCTGATCACGCGTGGCACAACGTGATTGAGTATAAATTACTTGATAACCAGTTATGAACTGGAGTTTTCAGTAAAGTAGTTCATGTTGAATTATTTAGTTACTGTAACTTTAACTGAATACAGTTTAATATGCATTTTGTTTGACTGCTGTTCTGGTTAGGAAAGCATTACAAAACCAGAAGTTGCTTTATCCATGAACAAGACTGACTTAGAAAGCAATTCTCCTTGGGAAAGTGGCAGGCCCTGTAGTCGCTTTCGCCTGGAGAGCATCTTATAGAGTGCATTGCAGCGCGTGAAACACCAGTGTGCCCTGACTGCAACATCCACAGAAATCCATCACAGCCTACATCTGTGATAAATTTAAGGTGCTGAATCCCACACCTGTGCGGGACCATGAACCACCAAGTTGGATACATGAAACGGGAGCACTAGAAGAAAGAGAAATGAACTACTCAAACTAACTACCATCATTCTACTTGAATACGGCCGAAAGGAGAGGCCCACACATTATAGCAGAGTTAATCAGAATAAGCTATCATTGAATTATACTATATGAGGAAACCTGTCTGAATAGTGTCACTCATCCAAAAGTGTTTTCTTAATGAAACAAGTATATTTATATAAGCTCACAAAGGACACTCGTTTTGAAATACATAGCAATAATTCCCATGCCATGATATGTGTTTATAAGACTCCGAATTGATGTGACCTTAAAGCAGAATCTTAAGGATGAATGTTTTGTCAGTATGCATCACATGATTGGGAGAGAAAGTGGGGTCCTTTCATGTGGTGTTTGTAATAGGAACATTCCCACTCAAAAGCATAGAAAAACCATCATGAGCAAAATGTGTCCTTATTTACAGTGTGTGTATCACGTGGTGTTCTTGTGTTAAACCCTTTCAACTATTGCTATTTTGTGATCAAATGACCTCTTCGACACCATGCAAGTGATACAGTTAGTCTGCAGGGTTTCTCAAATCTTACCTTAGAGAATAATTTCCAAATTGATACCCCAAAAATAAAAATATAATACATTTTAAAATAAATAGGACGTTTGATTGCTTCAAATGGAAAGTTAACAACGTCCTGCTTTAAGAAGTGAACCAATCCACACAACTCGTTTTCTTTTAAATTGCTAATAGGCAACATATCAATCTGATCAAAAACAAAGTGAGTCTTTAAGTTGGGGTTTTTATTGAACAAATGAAAATCATGTTAGGTAAATATGGGTGATATTCCATCCAGCCAATAATCGATTTCTAGTAGGATAAATTCACTCCTTGCATCTTGTGTGGTCTAGAATTACACAATACCACAAGTTGGTATGCTTTAAGTACTGGAAGAGGAAGAACTTGTTGAGAACATTGTCAGCGAGGCAGATCATTTAATTGTGGAAAACCATGTAGGGGAAATAGATGCACGAATTTGGCCCTCTTCCTGCTCCCATCTGCGAGGCTAAAAACCTCAGTGTCATCTTCAACTCCACTTTCTCTGCCCAAATCTCTGATGTCTCTAATAATTCACACCACCAGCTGCACCTTCTCAGAGGTATTCTACCTTTCCTCTGCTTCCCCCAGATGCTCACTGTCTCCAGAGCTCTGGTTCCCTCTAGGCTTCACTATTGCAACAGCCTCTTTATAAATGTGCCTGCTTCTACTCTCCGCCCTCTGCAACTCATCCTCAACAGGACTGCAAGACTTGTCCTTGGCCTCAAGCCCAGGGCTCGTATCTCTCCAGGACTGAAATCTCTGCACTGGCTCCCAGTGGCTGTGAGGATTATGTTCAAAACCCTCTGCATTGTTCACAAGGCCTTCTGGAGCCTGGAGCCTCTATACCTTCAACTCTCTATTCCTAAATATCTTCCTTCTCGAGCTCTCACTCATCGGCCTCCAACTCCCTCAGGGTCAGTCGCTTCTCTAAGCAACGAGTGGGTGGTAGATCTCTTTGTTCGGCTGGGGCCTCCCTCTGGAACAGCCTCCCTGCCTCCATGAAACTTGAGGAGAATCATCTCCGGTTCGGGAAGCACCTCAAAACCTTTCTCTTTGCTTCTGCTTGTTCTCCTCCTCTCCCCTGCTGACTTCCTGGCATTACTGAAACTGCACTGGTTACCTGGCCACCCTCTGATCACGGGCTTAGGTCCCCTCTCCTGCCAGTCGCACACCTGCACTGCCTTCCTGGCAACCCTCACACTTGGAGACTGTTTCTGTACCCCTACAGTCCCACTACCAGCACTTGACACCTGATGTCTGCCCTTACCCTTGCACTTGCCACCTGCTGGCCGTACTTTACCTATTGTTATTTATTCTATTATCCCATGTGCCACACTGTTCCCCCCGCACTTTCCTCCTTCCCCCTTCCCATGCACTTGCGTGATCTGAATGACACCTGGCCTGTTATGATCGTTGTCAGTCTTCCCTCTGTTCCCCCTCCCTTGACTCATCGCACCTTGAAACAATTGTGTATAGGCGCGTTATAAATGCCATATCATATCATATCAAGAATAGTCTGGGAAGCCTTGACATGCACCATGAGAGGTTTATTGATCAGTTTGCCGTGTGGTAGGAAGGCAAAAGGAGAAACTGAGGTTTTGGGCCTGGACAAGAAGAGCAAGGATCTGATAGAGGAAGTGTTATGTGACCTGATTGAGGAGAAATGAAGGAACTACGTAACATGAAGAGTAGTTATAATACAAAATTGTCCGAAAAAGCTGAACAAACGTAACATTATTTTGTATAAAAAGCACATATTTTGAAAATGGTGAGAAGTGTGGTCTTTGGTCTGCCCACCGCTTAAGGAGTCAAGAGGCGGACAGGGTTGTTATGTCAATTGCTAAACTGGATGGATCAATTACCTTCAAGCCACAAAAGATTAATAAGGTTTTTAAAGAGTATTATACACATCTGTACTCCAACGAGAATATAGTAACTGGTAACTTAACAGTTTTTCTTAGCAGATGGGTGATGTCGAAAGTTACAATGGAGGAGAAAATAAATCTCAAAGGAGAATTAAATGTGAATGAATTACGGAAATCGATTACATCTTTGAGTTCAGGAAAGTCACCTGGACCAGACGGTTTACCTGCAGAATTCTACACGATCATGCCAGACTCAGCACTTGGACTCTTATGCAATATGTACGCAAGCTCTCAATCTGAAGGGCAGGGGTGTTGCTAGGTCTGGAAAATATCAGGGGCTAAGTTAATGTTGGGACTGTTGAGACTGGGGGCTAGCTAGCAGTTTGGTTGTAGCCCCTGAGCTTCTATCCAGGGCTACAACCAAAAGACCCAGGGCTGTAGCCCCCTCAGCCCCACCCAGTAACACCTCTGTGGGACATTACCCCAAACAACTTGCCATGCAACAATTACTCTGATCAAAAAGAAAGATAAAGACTGAACATTACCATCAAATTATCGTCCAATAAGCCTATTAAATGTAGATAATAAAATGTTGTCAAAAAGGTTGGCACGAGAATAGAAGTATTGCTATTGAGTCTGATCCATAGAAACCAATCTGGTTTTATCAAAGGCAGACATGCAGCTAACAATATGAGAAGACTCTTGCAAACCATATCACAGACAACGGACGTGTCAGACAGGTGTAATGATACAGCAGTACTCTCATTAGATGATGAGAAGGCCTTCAACCAGGTGAATTGGAACCACTTATATGACGTATTAAGGGAAATAAGTTTTGGAGAAGGTTTTATAAATTGGATAAAGTTATTATACTCTGGTCAAACAGCTGACATAGGAACTAATGGCATGAGATCGGAACATTTTGAACTGGAACTGGGAACTAGGCAGGGATGTCCTTTATCCCCACTACTATTTGTGATTGCAATTGAACCACTAGCTACTGCAATTCGACAAGAGAAAGAATACAAGTAATTAGTTATGGAGGAGTTGGAGAGAAATTTTGGCTCTATGCTGATGACCTATTGTGGTGCTGAGGGGCCTTCACTACCAACACTTATGAGTCTTATACCAGATTTTAATATATGCACTGGTTACAAGATCAACTAGACCAAATCAAAGGCAATGCCGCTGATACAGTGTTGTAATAAGCTAATGATTACCTCTTTAGGCTTCAGATGGTACCCGGAAAAACTTAAATACTTGGGGGACTGGATGATGAATAAATTGGAAGGAATGGCACAAGAGAACACAAGGCTCCTAGGCTAGGGACTAAAACTAGACTTTGAGAGATGGAAATTGCTCAATCTTTCTTTATGGGACAAAGCAAATGCACTTAAAATTATTTCGAAACCAAAAATAACTTACGTATTGAGCATGCTTCCCTTAGAGGTTGGAAAGAGCTTTTGGAAAGAACTAGATGCCCTGGTACGGAATTTATTATGGGACAACAATAAAAGATTAAAACTATAGAAACTGCAATTGCCACAGAAGGGGTTCCAAACTTTTGTGCCCATCACCTGGCGTTTATGGCAAGACACTACGCACCATTAATGGAAAATGAGCTGGATGAGTGGTCCAATGCTGAAACAAGTCAATTAGGGCCTTTAACCCCAAGAGCTATACTGTCAACCAGATCAGGACGAGGAGCTAAGGTGGAACCCACAGCACAAAGTTTGAGAAGCTCATTGAAGGAGCTTGTGCATTTCTTGGGAGAAAATGCCTTCAAGAGACTGAACTCATCCATATGGTACAACCCTAAGATACAAGAGAAGGGGAAAACACTGTTTTGGCTAGATTGGTATACAGGTGGTGTTCAATGGATTAGAGATCTGAGATGTAATGACAGATGGCTGACACTGACTCAGGTAAAGGGGAAATGGCAAATACAGAATTGTTCACAACATGCTTACCAATGACTTAAAAAAGGCATTTTGGCACATTGATTCTGAAGAGGGGTTTGATTTTAGAGCTCTAACTCCCAATGGCAAGATGGAAGCGGGGCTTCCAAGTAAATATTACAAATTGATAGTGTCCAGGTCAATGGACAATAGTTCTCTATTGGAGGAATAGACAAGGAGATTGCCATGTGAGATGACTATGGATCAATGGATGGTGGTTTTCAAGAATGTTTGCCTTGCTTCTGTGAAAGATCACGTCAGATTAAAATCCTAAATAGGGTGTACTGGACACCGGAGAGATTGTACAAGAGAGGTCTCTCTGATATGAATGATTGTTGGGGGGTGTTCACAGAGTGGGCACCCTGGAACATACACTCTGGGAGTGTGTGAGAGTAATTGAATTCTGGAAGAGACTTTGCATCATTTTCATCAATGTGCTAGGGCATACCTTAGTTTATGATTTCAATACATTGATTCTGGCTGATGATGAATTATTGAATGATCTAAGCACCTCACAACAAAAATTGCTATTTAGAGGTGCTTTAGTGGCAAAAAAACCCTCATATTAAGAGGGTGGACAATGGGACTGTCTCCTGAAATTGATGTTTGGATGGATGAAATGTTTAAACTGGCTGAGATGGAAAGATAGATTTATCGCCAGAAGAAATCCTTGATTTTCTTTGAGAAGATATGGAAAAGATTCCTGGACATGTACTATCTCTGTGTTTAGGGGGGAGGGATTGGGGTTTCATTAAATATTGTTTGTATATTTTATTAATGGAATATTATAAAGGCAAAAAATACTTTAAAAAAAGATGGTGTTGACACTCTCACTGTTCATCCCTATTGTAGGCATTTGATGTGAATTATGCCTGTGATCTTGGGAGTCTGCTATTAAAAGAAATAAATTAAATCTATACTTTAAGATTTGTACGACAATGGAAGGTAATATGTTTGCAGAACCTATGAAGATAGCATTGCATGGCAAAGCAAAGATGCACTCTTTTATGATTCCCTGTGAAGAATATCCAAAAGAAGTACATCTGGATAGCATTATCACGTGTGAAAATCATAATAATGCATTGGCCACTGTAAGACTCCACCATGGCTTTGTATGCTCTTTGTCCTTCTGTACTACAGGGTGACATCTATGCATAGCTATTTGTTATACATGAGTAAAAGGGACACAGCCCCTTTAAGAACACAGATACAGGGAGAAGTGGGAAGAGGGCGCAAAGGGAGGAACCAAGGGGGAAAACGAGAGTTACGGTGTAGGAGTGAATAAAGGCAGTTCCCAGCAGGACAGGCTCCGTCTCATGATTGCGTGCGAATGTATGAGAGGTAGTGAGAGTTTAACACTAGCAACAAGGCCGACGGACCCTCGTGTGTCGGCAGCAGTGGAGGGCTGTGGGCCCAGCAGGTCAGAAGAGCCGTGCGCTCTGTAACGGTGCAGTGGCCCGTGTGCCTGCTGGAGGGCCTGTGCGCCAGCAGCTTGAGCGGGCCTGCGCGCCCGGTGATAGAGTAGAGGCCTGTGTGCCCTGCTGGAGGGCCCGAGTGCCCAGCAATTTGAGTGGGCCCGTGTGCCCCGCAATCGTGCAGGAGCCCGTGAGCCCTGCCGAAGGGCCAGTCTGCCAAGCAATTGTGATGGGCCCGTGCGCCCTGTGAACGCAGAGGCCCGTGTGCTCTGCAATGGAGTAGCGGCCCGTGTGCCCGCGATGGAAGTCCCAGCAGATCGCCAGAGAAGAGAGGACCAAACCAGCAACAGCGAAGCCGCCAGCGGAGAGAAGACGAGACGCCAGCGACCGCATTGCAGGCCCAGCAGATTCATTGCGCCTTGTAGCGGAGTGAGGAGAAGACGCCTTTACCGCACCACAAGCCCAGTTGATCCATCCCGCCCCGGAGGGAACGAGAAGAACCATCCGACCGACGCGGTCACAACAGCCCAAGTAAGGAGTTCATACGGGGGCTGGGAAAGCGAGGAGCCATGATCAAGGGAAGCCCCGTGTCTCCCAGAGTGACAACTGGAAAATAATTAATACAACCCAGCGAAGTTAACCCCGTATCTCCTGCCAGACACAAAAAAAAGAAGAAAAAAAAAGGGAGTGGGAACCCCGCATCTCCCACAACGTGACATTGCAGAGGGTGAAAAATAGACCAAACAATAAAGCGAACGTATCACGGGCCTAGCAAGACCAAGCCCCGTGTCTCCCACCTGGTGACACTAGAACAAGCAAATAAAAGTAGGCTGGAAGCCCTGTGTCTCTCTCGACGTGACACGCCTAGGTGAACATACTACGGGCCTAGCAGAACCAAATCCTGTGTCTCCCACCCAGTGACACCGAAAAAAAATATAAGAGAAATGACACTATTAACAGTGACACATGCTCACGAGAAAGGCCAATGCCTAGGGCCTAACGACCAACGTGAACACCACAAGGCAAAGACAAAACTTCACAGCTGACCCACCCCACCAGGCCAGCCAACTCAAGCTCCCAGAAGGAAAGAACACACCCTAACACCTGATAGCGACCACAGCGTCATGGGAGACGACAACCGGCCCCCACGTGCCACCTGAACTGCTAACGCACCCAGTGGCGCCACCATGTCAAATCAGGATGCAGTGGACCCCAATGCCCAACCACCAGGGCCACCAGGGACACCCTCCTCTCACGCTATCTTAATGAGGACACCCACCCCATTCACACTGAACCCGCACCTCCCATTCACACTGAACCCGCACCTCGATCAGGGTCAGCGATGGGAAGAGTGGGTGGAAGAATTTGAGGACTTCGTAGGTGCTATCGGCACCCAAGAACCACTCAACATACTCAGCATCTTTGCCAATGTCGCAGGGAGAGAAATTAAAAACATCATAAGCACGGCCCCCCTGCAAGACCGCACCACGTATGCGAAACTCCTACAAGCCATCAATGAGAAAATTGTCACCTCACCCAATCGTGACTATGAACGATACACTTTTAATCAATGTGGTCAACTTCCCCATGAATCAATAGGAGAATTTGTCATTCGCCTTCAACGAAAAATAACGAAGTGTGACTTTGCCAACTTTAATGAGGACAAAGCCATCAGGGTGCGCATAATTGAAGGATGCATATCCTCAATGTTCCGGAAACACCTCCTAAAGAAGCCCTTATCTCTAAAAGAAGTACTGGACTTGGCCAGAGTTTATGAAAGAGTAGACATCCAGGCCACAGCCATTGAAAACCCCAAGAAGGGCGATATTATCGCAGCTGTATATCCCTATGTTCGGTACCCCACCTCACAAAATAGAACAAATCCATATACACATATCAACGGACACAAAATGACCACCAATGTTACCGCTGCGGATTTGAGCACCCACACAGAGGACCGTGTCCTGCCATCAGGCAACGCTGCCTAAGATGTGGAATGGAAAACCACTTCCAAATGATGTGCAAGGAACACTTACCCGAAGGAAGTTCAACCCGCCTGCGACCTGCCAACCGCACAATAGGGACACATGCGGAACAACATCGCCCTGCAGATAGAAGCTCTCCATCTACCATAATCGCCTACCAACGCCCGAACACCGTAAAAGCCCTTGAAGGACTCCAGATCGAACCCGACAGGAATGACCATGAGCTGTATGACATCCGTCAGCGAGACTTCATGCAAGACTTCATGCAAGCGCCAGAATGAGGGGCGACAAACATGGGGGAAACCTTATTTTCCCACGAACAGGACGTAGACCCGTACCTCCACTCCCCACCAGTCAAGGGAAAACGAACATACTGAATACCTACAAGATGGTTACGACAGGGAGTACGTCCGCCTCCTCGGTGTTGACGTGGAAGACACTTCAGCTCCCAGAGTAACAATCCAAATGGGGGACACCAGAAACAAATTTGTCATCAACACACGAGCGACAGTAAACATCATGAACGAAGACCTATACCAGAATATCGCCTTTTCATACCCCCTACGAGAATCCAGGACACACATCTTTCAATGGGGAGCGGCCCTACCCATGACCTCCAGAGGACAATTCCAATGTGACCTGCGACATTGTGACCTCACGGTAACGTCCACAATACATTTCATAAAGAGCCCATCCATCGCCCGCTGCCTCCTCAGTTACCGAACAGCCAGCGCCCTGGCCCTAATTGACCTACACTATGACCAGTCAGAAATCATAGAGGCACACCCATCGACACGTGAATCCATCATGGCGATAATAGAGAGACCCCTTGGGAAAGGAGACCTCAAAAGCCAATTCCCCAAACTATTCGAAGGGGTGGGGATGCTCAAAAATTCGCCCATCAAGCTACACATCAACGACACCATTACGCCGGTACCACAGCACCCCCGCAAGGTGGGCTTCCACCTCCAGGAACAGGTGTCGAAGGAGATTCAACTCCTCCTTCTCAACGACATCATAGAGAAAGCAGAAGGACCAACGCCATGGGTATCCCTAATAGTTATCGTGCCCAAAGACAATGGATGCCTCTGCATATGTGTCGATTTGCGCATCTCGAACACTGCCATCCAGAGGGAGAGGCACCCAGGCCCGAGCCTTGAAGACATGCTGATCAAGCTAAATCAAGCGAGGCTCTTCTCAAAACTAGACCTCAACCAGGGCTACCACGAGCTCGTCCTGGACCCAGAATCGAGACCCATTACCACCTTTGCAACCCATGACGGGCTATTTAGATACACAAGACTAATCTTCGGCATATCATCTGCTGCAGAGATTTTCCAGGAGACAATCAGATGCCTGATAGCATCTGAAATGAACGCACTGAAGTATAGTGACGACATCTTAATTCTTGGGAAAGACCAAGAACAGCACGACAAAGCCCTAAAAGCTGTTTGCAACATCCTCCAAGAAGCAGGGTTGACGCTCAATTAATCCAAATGCGACATCAACAAGACAAGCCTCAAATTCTTCGGGCACATATTCTCCAATAAAGGAATCACAGCCGACCCGGACAAGATTAAGGCCATCACTGACCTCCGAGCACCCACGACTACCACAGAACTGCGCTCCTTCCTAGGCATGGCAGGATACTGCGCACGCTACCTCCCAAACTATGCGACAACAACTGACCCGCTCCGCACCCTTCTGAAGAAGGACCAACCTTTCATCTGGGATGCACCCTGCCAAGAAGCGTTCACGTCCATAAAACAAAGTCTCACCAACAACCGCCAGCTGGCATACTTTCATCCAGATTGGCACACTATCATTACGGTTGATGCCAGTCCAGTAGGACTAGGAGCAATCCTCTCCCAGACCGACACCACGCACAACACCCACCACGCGGTGGTAGCATATGCCAGCCACGCCCTATCACACACAGAAAGGGCCTACTCGCAAGCGGAGAGGGAAAGCCTAGCTGCAGTATGGGCCTGCGAGAAATATCATCATTTTATCACTGCCGGAAGTTCACTCTAGTGACAGATCATCAGGCACTCCTCTCAATATTTGGAAACCCCAAAACCAAGATGCCACCCCGCATAGAGCGATGGGGAATAAGACTGCAAGAATACGATTACGCAATCGTTCACAAACCTGGAGGAGACGCCAACCCAGCGGACTACCAGTCCAGAGACCCCCTGATGGACAAGGACGACACCCTGGCCAATGAGGCCACTGACTACGTCTCTTACCTGTCCTCAAACGCCATGCCACCAATGATTTCAACTGCAACTTTCGAGGAAAGGAGCAAAGCTGACCCAACGATCAGAGCCGCTGTCTCTCTCACCTGCTCTAATAAATGGAGAGAGCGCCAGAAAAGAGGTACCGGGGGGGAGGATGCAGACCAGAAGGAACTTGATCGGCTAGCCAAAGTACATGATGAGCTCATAGCCACGGACCAGGGAATCTTGCTACATGGGAAGAGGCTGGTAGCGCAGAGAGACCTAAGGAAGACCCTGGTAACACTGGCACATGAAGGCCACAGGGGAATCGACAACACAAAACGATTTCTCAGAACTACGTCTGGTTTCCATACATGGACGTGATAGTCGAAGACATGCTCATGCACTGCAGACCCTGCCAACTGGCAGCAAAGGGGCCAGCCCCAACCCCCTACAACTAACCACACTTCCAACAAGGCCCTGGCAAAAAGTCGCAATGGACTTCTATTGAACCCCTAGAAGAAGGGGGATACCTACTAGTGATAATAAATGAATACTCAAGGTTTCCTTTCATCAAGCAAATACCTTTAACATCGTTCACGGAAACAGCACCCATTGTAGACGAACTATTCAGTGAGTGGGGCATCCCCAACGTCGTCAAAACAGACAACGGATCCCCATTCCAAGGACGTGAATTCGCTGGGCTTGCGAGCCACCTAGGATTTCACCACCAGAAGATTACACCACTGTGGCCCCAGGCCAATGGGATGGTGGAACGATTCATGGCCACCATCAAACTAACCAGACAGAAAGCAGTAGCAGAATGGACACCTCACCCGCAAGCCATCTGCAGTATGCTCAGGAGTTACCGAAACACTCAACACGATGCAACCGGAAAGCCACCAGCCGAACTCATGGTGAGGTACCAACCCCGGACATGCATTCCCTGATGGGAAGACTACACGCCAGCAGAAGACACAGCCTCAGAGAACGGGACGCCAAAAAGAAGAGAAAAGCCAAACAGTGGGCCGACAAAAAGAGGAGCGTGAAAGAACACCAACTAGAAATAGGACAAACCAACCTAGTGCGACAAACTCAGCGCAAGAAAACAGACACACGGTGTAGCCCTGAGCCTCGGGTCATCACAGCCATCGAGGGACCCATGATCACGGCGACTGGAGAACCAGGAGACATCACCCGAAACTCCTCATTCTTCAAGGGACTCTATCTGGAAGAACCACAGATACAGGAGACACCAGAGGAGAATTCAAGCGAACAAGAAGAAACAGAGCCCCCGGTGGAAACGACCGGCGAAAGCAGAGAATCTTGAGGGAGACCCCCCAGGACAATAAAGAAACCAGTGAGACTCATCGAACAGATGTAACTGGACTTTCGTGTTAAGCACGGGGGAGGTGTTATACATGAGTAAAAGGGACACAGCCCCTTTAAGAACACAGATACATGGAGAAGCGGGAAGAGGGCGGAAAGGGAGGAGCCAAGGGGGAAAACGAGAGTTACGTTGTAGGAGGGAATAAAGGCAGTTCACAGCAGGACAGGCTCCGTCTCATGATTGCGTGCAAATGTATGAGAGGTAGTGAGAGCCTAACACTATTTATTTTTGTTTTCCACATAAGCCATCTCACCAACACATTTGGCCTAATTTGTCTCTGAACCATGGCGGACACTGTATTGTGAGATGCTGTTTATCATTATGCCACTATGTTTATCCTTGTATTTAAGTAGAGTTGGAAGCAAATGCATTTCCGACCATAATACATAAGGGCACACTGGTAGGACAAGGCAAGAGTAGCAACGATATCCCTTCAGGCACCTAGGCGTCAAGGCACCCATTATTCCTTGTAATATCTGTTGATGTGAGGCTAAGTACCTGCTTGCTCTATTTGCAATAATATGGAACCTATGGTTCAATCCTGGTGAATAGATCATCCAGTTTTTGAACCCCTCAAATAACTGTTTTTTTAATCCATTCTCCTAATGTTATTTTGTCTTCTTTACTGGACACCATTGAGCACACTTTAGTCTGTTATAATTAATTATGTATTGCTTTTATTTATTCCCTGATTTTTATGGGTCAATATACTAGACATAGAAAGTCATGTTAAACAGAATTTCACCATGGAGCTCACTTTCGATTTAAAGTGGAGCACATAATCATGTTGCAAACCAACGGTGTAATCCATTCATTCCATGATTTTATGCTCCACCATGTGCTGGTCGTGGATCCAAATGCCCTTTGACTTTAAGAATGAAAACACAAATGTAACACCCATGCATGTAACACCGTAACGTAATTAATGCAATGTAAATTATGCCATGAATTCACCTGTAATATTTACGCCATGCCATTACGTTCATGGCAATGCTAATCAAGCATTGCACTCCTACATGTGCTCCTAAATAAATGCACTTGCTTAGAGCATGTGGAAATCACAAGAGTAAAACAGCCCGTGCACACAACTGGCAACAATCAAACACAGACAAGGCATGCAACCCCCACAACAAGACACCCATGCAACAAGCAACCAATCAGGGGTGGGGACTGCAAGAAAAGCGCTGAAAACAGCAGGATCACTTTGGAAAGTACTAGTGATCACAGAGTACAATTGCCATGACAATCATGGAGCTAAATCAAGCTAAGGTGCTGGCCCAACTTTGCAGAGGAGGGCCAGCATCAGACTGCAGAGCAGGCACCATCCCAACCAGCCCATCACCTCCCAGACCATGCAGCCCATCAGCCTGCATGGGACGTCCCAGCATTGCAGAAGCACCAGGACAGGAGGAGGGCTAGTAGGGTCCAAAGGCTCGACCCTCAAATGGTGTAAAGGGCCAGGATTCTGCACCACAAACTCACAGACCAGCAGGTCCTTACTGCCGACTGGCTGGTGTGAGAAACCAAAAGGTGTCTCACCCACTAGTCCCTGAGGATCTGTCATCCAGGAGGCCAGGACATGGCCATCGCTTTTGGAGCCAGTTACTGGGGATGGACCAGTACAGGAGGATCACCTGGGTGAGAGGTCTTCAGGGAGTGGGACACTGGATGTCGAGACATGGTATCCTCTTCCCTGTAACACCTTTACCACATCCTACCAGGTATCATGCATAGAAACTCTACCCCCTGACACCTTTTCCTATACAAACACTTTCGCATGGACAACCTGCTCTGGGAGGAAAAAATACTCACAAAGGACATTTGTATTTACTTACAGACCTATCTATCAGAGTGAGAGGAGACTGAAACATAAGCCAACCTGAATTCTTGCTATCTCTAGTCAGCCCACACCGCCAGCACGCTAAGGGCAATAGGTATTGATGTACGATTAGAGTAAAAAGTTGTTAAAATGACAAATTAGTTCGTAATAGACAACATATATTTTATATTTTACTTTTAGAAACTTTCTGAATTTTTCAATTGTCCATACCTGATGAAGGGCATACAAGCCCAAAACGCATCGTAGAGAGATAAAATATACAGTTGAGGTCAACAACATGTATATCTGGAAGCATCTCATGAATGGATTTTGAACTACTTTATTCTCATTCAAAATAACTTACCTTTATGAACTTTGAACTTATTTATTTGAATCATTTGAAAATATATGTCAATTTTTGTGAAGTTGTAAACACTGTAATATTGAAAGAGGATATTTCACTTAGAAGTGTGAATTTATTGCCTTAACACTGTTAACTATACAACCTGTGAAGTTAACAGATTTATTATAATTTTTATTCTTTATCAACATTATTAAACACTGTATTATGAATTGCATTTCAATGGTTTTAGCATTTTTGCTATAAAGTGTGCACAGAGCTATAGTTCCACTGATCTGATGGCACTCACTTAATTTCTACTTAGAAAACAGACTAACACCTGAGCAGTATACCCAACGTGTCCCAATACAATAGTCTGGCGAGGTCAGGCAATTACTGACCAGCACTCACACTTGACTCCCATTAAGCTTCCCAACATGGACAAAGGCAGAGCATGAATGCACACTCTGAGTGAAGCAAAGCACACAAGGAAACAGCAGTTTTGAGATGGCAGCTGAACGAGGGACGGAGGACTGTCAACTACAAGGGCTTTACATGTTGGGAAATTGCCTTGTCCTTTCCGGCAAGAAACAGTTATTTTTAGAAGACCTTGAGATTGGACAGCTTAAGGCCAGGAAACCATGTAAAGAATCCTGCATTGTTAGTCGGAGGTACCCACGCTCCTCCTACATACCTAATCGAACTGGGGAGTAACAGCAGCCGCTGTATTACCGCCCTTGGCTCCAAAAACAAAGTAGCAATAGATAAATTAACACAGCTAGTGAGTTGGGGAGATTGATACAAGACCAGTCTGTGTTGAAGCCAAGGTTATAAGCAGCAACATTGCATAAAGAGCGCTGGAGCAAACATGGTTCACACGCGTGTGATGAAAGATGCGGGTAAAGTTGAACTGCTGATGAATGATTGAACTCTGAAAGGAACTATACAATACCGATGACAGAGTGGTCCGGCCTGTTTGCGTGCTCAATCGAAGGTCTCTGTAAGGTATCCAGCCGAGAAGTAGCAGAAGTGAAAGTTAAAGAGTTTTAAGGAGAAAGAGTTTGCAAACCGAAGTGGTCCTGTGACGGGTGAAGCAAAACCCTGCGCTTCGATTTTGATAGAAAATGGAAACATTAGAAAATTAGATAAAGTGGTCCGACCCCGATCGAGGGAGGCAATTTGGGAACATTGTGTTAAAGTAGGTCTGAGCCCAACAGAGGGGGACCCCGGGTGAACAGTGAAGCACCCGAGAAATTGTGCATATGAAATCCTGAGAAGAAAGGAACTGTAATGTTTGTTTGTTGAATCAGGCCCTCTGAAATAAGAGACTTTGAATGGAAAAGAGACTTTGGCCAAGAAGATCCTGATACAGAAGTGTTTGAAATGCATCCTCATGCTAGAGAAGCCAGAGTGTGTGCTAAGCTCGAGTGTGCCACATTGTCCCGTGCTGAAAACGTGGGGAGGGAGATCCAACGGCCCAAGTATAATAAGGTAGGCAGTGAAAAAGTCGAAAACATTATGTTGAAAATAAAACAAAATTCAAATCTTTTATTTTTTTATTTACCTGTTTCTTTCGAGTTCTGCGAGTAAAAAAAGGGGTAAAACAAAAAAAAACAAAAAAAAGGGGGTTTGGGGGGCAAACCCCCCCATTTCGAACAAAAAGCAATTAAAAATAGACATTCTAATCTTTTTTTTCGAATTTTTTTTCGACATTATGACTTTCGACATAATGTAATTCGAATTTATCACTATAAACCGTATAATGACATATCATTTATTGAACATGTTTCATTTGCATAACATTGTTTCCCACACTATTTGTATTTAGAAGTAAGGATTGACAAGAGGTGTATTACTATAGGCCCTTTTATTTAGACAATACTCTTCTAGGACTGTATTATTACCATTTGATGGTCGTAGCTTGCTCCCATCTTTAGATTAAGGATTAGATGGGCATTTTTCCAACCCATTTGAAAGACAATAAACACCATAGGACTGAGATCACTTCTGTCTTTTTCACTGTTTCAGACTACGCCTTCCTTACACTGACATACCTACCATATTTGGCTCCTTGTACATATAGCTAGACACGGGAACAGTCACCTACACCTCCCCCCATTGAAGCTCCTCAAAGTGCTCAATTTCTGTGCCACAGGCAGTCTATAGCACACTGTTGCCATGGGACAAGACATCACCCAGTCCTGCTTCTCACGCATCGACTCACAGGTCACATCTGCTATGATGAGATTGACACAGCACCACATTGCATTCCCCACAGACCCTACAGTGCTCAACCACATCAAGGCCAGCTTTTATGCCAATGCAGCCTTCGTAAATGTGGTTGGAGCCCTTGATTGAACCCTCATGTCCCCTGCACCATCAAGAGGACACGCACATGTCTATATCAACAGATGCACGCAGCATTTAATCAATATGCAAATGGTCTGTGATTCAAACATGCACTTCACACACATCTGTGCCAGATTCCCAGGGTCCACACACAACTAAATGATCCTAGCCCAGAGCAACCTACCAACCGAACTAACACGAAGCTCCCCCTAACCAAAGAAGTTACATCTTGTATAGCGGAAAACCGCAAATTAACAGAACTATGCATACAAAGGATTACAACATCATCCTGCATGCCCCAATAGCTAACATCTATACACAATTCTAATTATCCCATATAGTCCATTATCATATTGGTCACACATTATCCATAAAACATGACCCTCTTCATCATCACAATAAAACTTAGTAGTTGATTAATTACCAGGTACATTGTTACCATAATACATTTCTTTAAAAAGAAAAATATACTTGACCATCACGTGATGTTGTACCGTCAGATCCTTGTCAAAGTGTGTATAGCTGGGTCAACTCTGCTTTGATAATACAATAGCCCTCCTCATTATACCTTTATTGGCATTACCTCTACTCCTCCCATCCCAAGTCACTGTACCGTCATAGCACATCTCCCCCCCTTATCTATCTGGTAACCCAGGTGCCCATGAATGATGTGATCGGGACACCACTCTTATGTCTGAATTTTGCGTATTTATTCATCCCTAGAGTGCGGCTCCTGCAGTTCAAATATGATGACCGCTCTTTGAGTCAAGGCAGTAGTGCTCTACATCTTCAGCTTGGCATCACTGAACCCCATGCCCTGCTCACATGAATTTAACCTTCAAAAGGCAAATCCATACCCTTCCTCCTTGGACCCGACATTCCTTTCCCAGCTCCTCCAAGCTCTGCAGCTTGACTCACATAACTGTTATCAATACAGCCAAGCTGCCTGTGACCTTGACATCATAACTTCTCTCTGTGGGAAACAAACGGGAACTTGGTTCAGGACTAACTGGACTGAGCCACAGTTCCACGGTGAGCCTGTTTCTAAAAGTTTCAAAAACCCATCCTGTAGCATGCCCTAAATTCCAACATTGTGGAACTCCTGCTACCTTAGTCCATAGACCTCATCTTTACTGCAAAGCTTCTCTGACTCCATCTCATATGCCTACCTATGTCAGCTACCTGCTCGCATGTCCCTTAAAACATAACACTGTACACTACCGCTGAATGCAATATCCATCAGCCAATCTTTAAACTCTGCACCGCAACCTGAGCACATCGTTGCTCTTTCTGTATGACTATATGGTGTTTCTAACATGTGTCAAAGCTAACTGCCATTGGCAAGATGTCTAAATCTCTTCACCTAACTAGGATGTTTCACTTGCATTCCAACACTCCCCCTTTTCATTAATCCTGTCATAATCATGTCAAAGACTAACCCAGCTTTCCATCTTCTATAATTGTGGTGGTTCTGCACCCACACTTTGCACACATTGTGTAAGCGTTCACCCATCTGGGCATATTCGTCTGGGGTGCACATCATAAATCAACATCCCTCATCTCCTGCCAAATCTACCCAATGCTCCACATCATTTTATGGATCAGGTGGGCTGTGAGACAGTGTCTAATTGGTTGTTCTACTCTTACCATCTTGTGCTCTAATTCACCATTGCACTTCTCGGTCTGTGTGTACACATGTTTTGGGAGGGCAGCAGCTTTACCTATTGTTATGGACATGGCCATCATCATTGCACTCTCCTGCACAGTGGAATCATTTTACACAAACCAAAAATTACAATAAAAGGTATGATAGGAACCAGTACTTTTACTGCTATCCCCAACCAAGACGGGGCCCATGAAGAAATTGAACCCAACCAGTCTTCAGCACTCACTCCAGCTTCCATTTCCATGGCAATCCACAGGTTATGGAGGGCCCCTATGGCAGGGGTTAGCAATCCAATGTGCGCAACATTAGAGGGTGTCTATGTGCAGCAAGAAGATACTATCTTCTTGCACACGCCCCTTCCCATTGCCATAAGTAAATTCAGAACATACAGTTCTGATTGGTTATGCGACAAGTAGCCCCCAATTCCACTTTTATTGCATTAAGACCCTGCTCTGTGTGGTTAGCTATATGGAGCATCTTCCACCTTGTGATCTGCAACCACTTTGCATTTTCTGTACTTTGTATGCCAGGCACAAGGAAGGAAGTGAAAAAATGTTCCATCTTTGTGAACAGACTAATTGCTCTCAGATCACTTTGAGCTTGTCGGAGGAGTCTTGGGACCAATAATTCAACTTTTTTTGTCAGCATGCTCTTAGTGAGCAGCCAGCATGCTGATGGGGAGGGGGTTCAGTTGCAAATTGTGGTGGCACGTTTATAACAGTCAAACGTGAGTCGGGCACTATGAGAACAGCCGAATGCAACATTTGGACATGCCAGTTGCATGGGGTATAAGAGAGCAAATATAGAAGCTCTCATTTGACTTTGCTTTTCCCACCTCGCTCATGTGATTGTACTGTTTCCCTTTTATTTCTTGTCATACCTATAATTAATATTTCTGTGTCATTTCCTACAATAAAGGAAAGAAGAAGACAGAAATAAAAGCTTCCTACATATACTAATATATGCATTGGACAATGGCTTAATCCTGGAAGCTCTGAGGAATTATACTCAGTGTCCTGGTGCCCGCAGGGGCACCTCTGTTGCAATAATGTCACTATAAAGTTCATTACATTCATTGTTTAATGTCAATGTTCTTGAGGGCCTACAGGAGGTGGGGCTGTGCCAGTTGGATTAACTGAGCACAGCCGCAGTTCCATGTTCAGCCTGTTTCTCATACTTTCAAAAACGTATCCTGTCGCACGTCCTAAAATCCAACATGGCGGAACTCCTGCTACCTTAGCCACCGGACCTCGCCTTTACCGCAACACCTCTCTCACTCAATCGGATCCAACTACCTATGTCAGATACCAGCGTGTACATCCCTTAAAACATAACATTGTGAACTACAGCTGAATGCAAGATAAAGCACCCTAAACGTTAACCTCTGCAACAGCAACATGAATACATTGTTGCATTTTCTTTATGACTATTTGGAATTTCTCATATGTGTCAAAACGATCTATAAATGGGTACATGCACATTCTGCTATGCGCAACAAGAACTGCTAGCACTGGGACGCCTGTTAATATGTTTTTTCACAGTCTAATTCTCTTTGCCTGACTAGGACCTTGCACTTGCATCACAACAACACTGACAAACCACTGACTCCACCTAGCAACACTTGCACAGTCCCAGCTCAGGGGGTAAGTTAAGGCCAAAAGTGCACTCACTGGGGTCCATTTTGGTGAGCGGGATAATGTAAGAAACATGACTAAAAGCCTTGCGTGGGACGTTATGCATGTTTTTTGCATCACACCCTGTTTCCCTGCATGTGTATGGGAAGGTAGAGCACAACTTGAATTTCCACTGCTCCCTTCTTTTTCATGCAGCACAAGTGCTGTGGATCCCTATGGGATAAGATGGCTTTATGCACCATCAGAAAGCAACCGTACTATATAGGGATCCATTGTAAAATCTGCTTGCCATATCTACATGGCAGGCAGCGTTTAGTCACTTTTCAGAGCAGAGTGTAAAGGTGCAGGGCAAAAGGTGGCACACATGCTTGTATGCTGAATTTTGGCCTGGACTTTTGCACTCTGTCATGCAAATTACCAAAATGTGGTGGCAGGGATTCGCCTGTGTGTATGTCCACACGTAACGGGTCCCCTCTGCCTAATTACATTTAGCACCCAAATGAGCTACACTGACTGCACTGTTCTGCCACTACCATGGCATACACTACAGCAGAATCAATATGAAAAAATGTCTCAAATGTGCACTCTGGGTATGGAATGCTGTACATCCACATGATACAAAACCTCATGCACAATAATCTCTTGGAAACACAACACATCCGTACCTCCAGCACAACAAAGGAAACGCAGCATGCCACTCCTGTCCATGGTCATGTCACTCAAAAAGGCCTGTCCGTCACCAGTCTACCCCAGAGGAATGGCCACCAAAAGCATGACAACCATGTAACACTCAACGTGCACTTGAATTCACCACACTGTAATTTGTCGATTGACCTCTGAAGGTCATGCTAGGTACCCTATCTGCCCCTGGATGACAATGCAAATGCACAATCCAGGAAATCAACAGGAGCATCGTTATAACAATACCCGCACCTGCAACATCATTGAAAGGGCCTTTGTTGAATTATGGACCTGCTTCCACTGCCTGTACTGGTCTGGCGGTGCATTAATGTACCGGCCAGTAAAGGTGTGCCAGATAACCACCATGTGCAGCATGTTGCATGATGTAGCCTTCATATGAACATTCCCTTGCCTGATGATGCCATTACAGATGACGAGTCTGATGATGAGGGCTTGGGTATTATGAAACAGCCAAGAGGACATGGTCAGCAGCAGGACAATATTGATGGGCTTGTGCTGCGTGAAGAAGTAGTGCAAAACTTCTTCTAGTAGCAGTGAGTGTTTCTATGCCAATAATGGCACATACCACTCTCCCACCACCCCACCCCTTCAAATAAAGCACCACTCAGGGACATGGAGCAGAGCTTTTCCAACCAACACCATTTATTGCATAAGAAATACAATTTACGGATTAAACAAGAGGCATCCTGTGTCACGCAGCAAAAGAAGGCTTAACATAAATTCCAAAGCTCTTAAAAAAAGTACAGAAAAGCAAAGTCTTGTTAAAAAGTGCAGGGATGAGGTGTGAAGGTTAGGTCCAGCAATGAAAAATGCAACCAAGTATCCTAAAAAACACAAATACAGTTCTAATTTGAAAGTGGAAATTAGGGTAAGGCAGCATACGTGGGTGTGGGTCACTTACCCCAGCGTGTCTACTTTGCCTGTGGATCCTGTCTTGTAGGGGTGGGTGGCTGGGGAACCTGACGACAGTGTAGGTGGCGAGTAGGGGTAGGTCTTGTAGTGGACTGCTGTGATGAGGATGGGGCCAAGGCGGAATGCCCTCATACTCGACCATCAAAGCAAGGGAGTGCTACTGGCAGGCCAGCATGTCCACGATGGCAGTTTGCCACTGTGTATGCTCCAGGCTGGCCTCCACCACCCGGTGGCAGAGGAGACACTTAGAGCAGGTCAAATGGCGCAATGCTGTTGATGAGGCAGTGTCAGCATTGCAAGCAGCCTGGCTATGTCTGGAGGACTGCTGTCATGCAATTTGGTTGTCTTCCCCGGGCCCAACCGAGGCCTCAATTGCCAGCGCAGTTGCCTGCTCCGTGCAAGCTGAGAATCCTCCCTGGCCTCTCTCCTTTCTGTCATTACCTCTGCCAGATGCACTTCTCTCAGCTTGTTAGCAGCCACCATCTCATGGTGCACATCGACCAGGGGCTGTTGGTTTTCCCCCAACATTAGCCTCAATTTCAGACAGGCCTCCAGCATTTCCTTGCCACTGGCCTCTGTCCATGTCTGGGCTGCCTCCATGACTGTCAGTTTCTCAATGATGTCTCCCAACACCTGGCAGACTTAGGGGCACGTGCCATGGGAACAGGATGTGGGCCGGAAATGATAGGTGCATGGACTGCAGTTGCCAGATTTCCTGAAATCCCTGGAAGTTGTGCTGTACTCTCCATTCCCGGCCTTGGGAGAGATGGCTCCAAAGCAGAGGAAGTGATATCCTCCAAAACTACCAGGGTGTCCTTTGGCCTCAGCAGCAGGATGTCACAAGGGGCCACAATGACAGTGTCCATGGTGGTGACAGCGATGACAGTGTTCTGATTACTGTGTTCATGCAAGAGCGCTGTTCTGCTGGCTCAAAGCTCATGGGAGTAGGGGCTCTATGGGGGTCGTAAGGCAAGAGATCTATGGGGGTCTTCGGGGCAGGAGCTCTAAGAGGGACCTGTGGGCAGGGGCTCTATGGAGGTCCTACGGGCAGAGGATGTCTGGTGGTCCTGGGGTCAGGGATCTAGGGGGCTCCTGGGGGGAGGGGCACTATGAGGGTCCTAAGGGAAGGGGCTCTATGGGGGTCCAAGGGCAGGGGCTCCATGGGGTTCCTGGCAGATGGGGCTCTCTGTGTTTCCTGGAGCAGGGGCTCTCTGGTGGGTTTGGGGGTTTGGGCTCTATGGGGGTACTGGGGATAGGGTATCTATGGGGGTGTGGGGGGAGGAGTTCAATGGGGTTCCTGGGATCAGGGTCTCAATGGGGATCCTGGGGGAGTCTTTTTTATTTTTATTTTTTCTAACCACGGGCCCATGGTTGTCCTAGGGGGGCCTACTACTGCTGTGGGACTGGAGGGGGGGTTATATTGCTGGTGGGGGGCTGAAGGTGCTTCTTCACCGTGGATCCTCGCTGCCTCTACCATTCCTTGATACACATCTCTTTACACATTTCCAGAAATGGATGTGATGCAGCGAGTCTGCTATCCACAGCGTAAACGCAAGGCGTTTCCACCCCGCTTTCATGCCAATTGCGGTTTCTTTTGGCAGAACATTGGTTCTGCCATGAAACCCTGTGTATAGTATACATTTTGAAAAATGGGGCGTATTCGCCTCGTGTTTACACTGGCATAGGCTTAAATGTTCATTGCGGTGTAAAATACGCCACGATGAACATGAGACTACATGTGTTTTCATCTAATCCTAATGTTTTTTTTTTTAAAAAAGAATTTCAGCGCAGAGAAATCATGCAACCTAATGGAATAAAAGCATAAGATTCTAGTAAATGGCAGTAACTATTTCTTTATGTATTTATTTATTATTCTCAACAAACAAAATGAGCAAGGTCAGGTAGAACTGTCTGCTGAGGAGCAACCACTGCTACAGCCCTGAGTAGGTCACCCCATGCGTGGGTGGACACAGAATTCTCATAAAACTGTTATTTCAGCAACACAGGATTTATTTAAATTGCAGTTAGTGTAGTAATAAACTGGTATTTACCAATACATAGGACATTCAACATTGAGGACATACAGAGTGTAGTATCTGAGTTAAAACAATCAAGTAGTCAATATTTGAGACATCTGATTTTTCAGTTTGTTCATTCTCTATAGGTTCCTTGGGAAGGAAGCTTAGAGACTTCAGTGGAAACATAGACAGGAAGGTGGCCCGTAGGGTGTGGGGACAATCAAAAGTTGAACAACAACAAATAATACATGTCAACACGACAGTGTTTCGGCCATTATGCGTGGAGCTGGGGGAGCTCTAATGGTGTAGGCCTTTATCAGGACAGGGGTGTCTTTGGAGTGGCGTGTCCTATGTGGTCGAATCGAAGGAGCTCAGTGGCTCAAAGGTTGAAGTGGAAATGTCCACTTCCACAGGATGTATTCCATATCTTGTGTCAAATGACGCAGTCGTGCCTCTCGTGAGCACCTAAAGCTGCCGAGATGGTTAGCGGCAGTGCGGTGTCTCGGAAGTGCAGGATGCAAGTGTAAAATTATTATTATTTATTATTCTACATTTTTATGCATTCTCTGATTTTCTTTAGGTCAGTATATCGGTCCAACATATATGAGATAATGGCAAACAGTATTTGCCACCTAATACGATACACAGTAGACACAGGTCGTCAATGAACGTTTAAGCATACAGTACTTAAATGTACAGCGTTTGAAAATTGATCTCACAAAAATAATATCAGTTGAAATAAATCTGCAATCAAAACTCAAATGCACACCTTAACATCAAGATGAATATTACTCCTCCTGAAGAGCTGCAGCAGAAGCGAGAGACGCTCACATGGAAAGGATGAGGGGATAATGATGTCAGTTTGAAATAGGAATTAGTTATCAAACCAAAAAAAGAAACAAGATAGTAGGGATGAGAGGATAATGATGTCATTTTGAAACAGGAATGAAACATCAAAGTACAATAGTGAAATAGGTTATGGAGATATATTTTGCAATAATAATTGAGCTATATAAAAAGACATATAATTGGACACGTGACATATTACTAATTTGTAAGGTGTACATTTATGCTCTGAAAATGATGAAACTAGGAAAATAAACCACATTGAAGCACCTCTCTAAGGGTGGAAGAATGTCAACATTGCATCTAGAAGAATATGAAGAATGAAGATAATCTATTGAGAAATATTAGTTTATTCAAGATCAGTGAGATATCAATGTAATCAGTCCAACATTCTTGAACCTATATTTTTAAATTATGTTTATATTATTAAAATTAAGGGTGTTTTTGCAATATTTGTTTTGGATCCCAAAAATAAATAATTGAAAAACTGAAGTATGTGTAAACTGTTTTTGTTTTAGCGCATCAGTATTTCCATCTTTGCAACAAGATATGCAATGCATAACACCTGAGGTATCTAAGCATGTGATGTAGGAGCTCTTTCAATGACTTTCACGAATCCCTGATTCCCTTCAAACTTGCTCGCTCGTCGATCGGGAGCATGTCTGGGAAACTAACCAACAACTAGGGCACAGAGATGGTTCAGTGCCCCTGTATTAAAGCATTGAAACGCTTTTTTTGGGGTTGCGCGTTAAGTTATAGCACACTGATTTAATTAAATGTTTTCTTTTAAGATACATACAAACACAGAGCTCCTCTTCACTAGAGTTGCATGAGATACCGTGTAAAGCTGCATACTCTATTCCCAGTGGCACCATAACACTGCATTTTGGGATCATCTCCAGATAGTGAGGGTCAAATAACAACTTTCCATGCACCTCCTATCAGAGGCTCTTTCTTGGTTAAAACCCTGACTCACAGCTGGGAGCACAACTTAAGCACTTCTTTCCCACTGATGCACCACACACTGACTGCCACGAAAAGTGCTACTGTGCTCATTGATCAAGGGTATTTTGTGATTCCCTTACACCCCACGCTCTAGGTTGATGTGCAATGGATTGTGCAGCCATACGCTACAGGCATTAAAATACTTGCATATGGCTCCCCTTCTCTTAATGTCTCTTCATTGTGGTTTGCCTTTTAATTATCCTATTACAGTACAGAACTAGCTGGTACATTACATGTCTCTTTTCTACAATATGGGCTCTATGAGAGTTCAATGTGAGATTGATACAGTACTGTGTGTTGGATTTTTGTGACTTCCCATTTTTGAGGGTCTCTCATATTAGCATGGATTGTTTTCCCAGATATCAAGATATCAGCCTCACGTATTTTTTGGTTCCCGCAAAAAAGAACAGCACCTGCAGAGCTTCTCATAGCCCCATACTCCAAGATTGGATTTCAAGGAACTCGGCAGCACGAAGGTGAAAAGGGCCACCCTAAGAAAACATGTGTATAAACCTGCCCAGCATCATTGCCCAGCCTGTGGGAGATGCCTGTCAGCCACCAAGCCATGCGGCTAGGTGCTGCCTCACAGCATATAAGCATTGACCCCTATATCGTCTATGTTTGTTGTTCTTTCATTTGTTGATGGGTAAGGGAAAGCAAGAAAATAGTCAACAATTAAAACTCAGGGCAAACTCAGAAAGGCATTGAGGCACAGAGATTTGAATCCAGGCCCCAAGGATGTTCCCTTTTCAGAAGTGAGCAGGCAGGCTTTAACAGATCATCACAGGCCAACCAGCACTAATGAGTCTTTAATGAGGCCTGCAGCCTAAAGCATGATCAGCGGTCCTTAGAAATAATGTGTGTTTTTTAATCAAGGTGATCTCTCTGCCCACCGACTTATCTAAGGGTGAACTCAGCTCTTTCACCTGTTAGAGCTACTCCGAGATCATCCGTTCCTATCATCTTCCTGGTATTCACCAGCTATGTTCCATTTGCAGTATTTATCTGAAATCGTGTAATGGATGAAGATCATTTTTCGCTTTTTAAATTGCCTCATGTTTTCAACACTGCTAAACCCATGGTATTCTGGAGTACAAAGCATTAATGTATGCATTTATATTTTACCCTTTTGGTAAAGCAGGCAATAGACACAACTGACAAGAATGTGATGAGAATCAAAATAATTGATTTTATTGTTGGTTTCTTTAGTGAAGGAGTTGGGCCATATGTCTGCAGGTACTAGGGAATTGTCTAAAAACAACTAAGGTCCAACAAAGTGGCGCTCTCTCAGCTGCCCTACTCCTCCAAATGTTAATGTTCAAATCACAGACTTTTCAAACTGCAACATCTAATCTTAACATTAGCCTCCAAGCCTCCAAGCAAGCCCTGTATCCTGCAGCGCCGAACAACAAGGAGCAGCTGTGCCCTGGCAAACTGCTAGTGCTCTTAAGCCTCCTCCTCTTCCTCTTCCACCAACAGTATCAGGGGGGTGGAGCCACACTCCAGCTAGGTGTCAGGAGAGTGGCCGCAGCAGGGAACAGCGGCATACTTAGCCACAGTGGGCTTTGCCGCAAGGGTGAACTGCTGGAGCTTTTAAGCCTCCTCCTCTTCCTCTTCCACCACAGGTCCCAGGCAGTGGATCCACACACTAGCATAGCTTTGAGGAGAGCAGCCACAGTAGGTAACAGTGCCACCTTGTGCCACGGCAAGTCTTCAATGCAAGGGTGAACTGATGCAGCTTTTAAGCCTCCTCTTCTCCCTCTTGCACCATGGATCCCAGAGGGGGGAAAGGTCACACACTAGCCTGGCTTGGGGGAGAGCAGCCACCGCAGGGAACATTGGTACTCTTTGCAATGGCAGCCTTCCATAGATATTTAAAAAGGGACATTTGGGGATGAAAGCAATCCTAGCTATGTCACTTCCATTTCGATAGAAGGATGCACTTCCAAATTGATAACACAGTACATCAGAATTAGTATTCCAGGTATAGGCTAGAAAGCAACCACATGTATTGCACATGTGAATATATTACTAGTGGAATATATGTATATATATATATATATATATATATATATATATATATATATATATATATATATATATATATAGCCAATTATTTTTTCTGTGTGATAGTTCTCCGATACCAATCCAATACTTGTTTTTGATATCTGTGAAAATAAAATAAAATAAAATGTTGCTGATGAGCCACTTGTAAGGAAATGAGACTTGCATTCTGTCACAGATATTCAATCGTCATATTAGGAATAGATACAGAAATATAAACAATAGATTGATGATGTGACTGAATGTATGGATTATATTTTGTAAGATTCTCACAGGCAAGTCAATTCTTGTAATTTGGAACCAGTTCCAAATGTACTGATATTTCAGTGTGGTGACTTCCCCAGCATAAAGTTAGCAGACCACCTTTCAAATGATTTGGTGTCTAAGAACGTAATGCCTGTCGCCCCACTTGTACTGATGAAAGAGTGACATGTCTCCACTATATTGCTGTGCCTGAGAAATGCCACCTTCTGTGCTCAGTATTTGCTCCCGCTTTTGAGATGTATTAATTTAAAACTGTGTGCTCTCGCTGTTAACTACTTAAAAGTATGTAAATAATTATGGGTTTCTGCACTGTTGAATAAGATTTGAGGAAATCCGTCTGACTTTGAGCAATGACAACGGATGTCCTGCTATAATGCCTAGAACCTACATGTCTCTTTTTATCTGACTAGCATTTCCCGGCATTACATACACAGTTTTAGCATATCTTAAAGGTCAAAATCAGTCAGTAATTAATAGGGTCTCTTTCGTCCCCCGTCTTACATATCAGGATTACCACTGATTGCTTCCAGTAAGAGGGCATAGGTCCATGTGTCTTATTAATGGTCATTGAAAAGGCTAAACATATAGGTAATTGCCTTCTTTTGAATTTGAAAGGCACGTTTGCATCAGATGGATTGAGAGGTTTGTGTGGTATAAGAACAGTATCTAAGTTCAAGTGAATACACAAGCCTCTATGATGTGTCTTTGTAGACACGTAATTGTCAACCCTGTTCTATTGCAGAGTCCCTGTGATGGCATAGGATTGCATAGTAGTATAATTACAGCACCTACTTTCAGTTTTAGCTTGCCAGGAGGCATTCATCCTACAGCGTTTCTCTCTTTAGAGACTGAAACTTTGAGCCGGTAATTAACTGCTAATTGACACTGGAACCACTGTGCCTTGTGTGAAGAGATGTGGCGGTGGGAAGAAGTAACTTGGAATTATTCCAAATGTTTGCAATAGTGGAAGGTGAAGTTGAACGTGTAGAACCATGATCATTCTCTTTGTTAAAATGATAGCTGTTGTTGAATCAGAAGGGTACACGGAGGTGCACTTTGCCATTTATACAGCAGACGGTAACCTAACACTAACAGATTGCATTGGCTGAGTGCAGAAACATGCCTAAGCATTTTATATATATTGATTCTCTTTTATGTTTTCTTTTAGCCAATTGAAAAGATATTATATGTAGTTTTATCAATTGCAATGATCAATTGGAATATGATTTCTTTGAGGAGGATGATGATGATTTGATTTAAATAAAACACATTTTTGATTCATAATGCAACCTGTTTCTTTGCCGGAATTGTGGGGTGGGATTGCCTATCAAGGGGCATTAAATAAGGTATGTCCCTTAGTGATATCTATAATTGAATCCATAAAATGTCTGAACCTGCCATCAAAGATCTGACAACAACCACTGAAACACATTTTGCTCTGTAGATCATAAAAGAGAGTTCCAAAGGCAGGCCACCCAGTTTCCTCCCATATTATTGCAGGGCATCATGTCTTCATCTAGGAAAAATGGACACACTAGCTGAGAGCAGCACTGGTGATGTGGACTCTACTCTGAAATTTAGAGTCCATACAAGCTTGTAAAGAAAGAAACGAAATAAAACACTGACCACTTGATTGATTTTGCATTCAATTTAAATTTGTCAGACTTATGCTCTAATAAATGGTCATTTACCTTTCTAGTCATTTGGCCAATATACATTTTCCACAAGGGCCTTTCAAACTGTAGATCAAGTATTATGTAAGGTAAGTAACATAACACTCTAACTTCTCTGCAGTTTGAAGATTCAGTTCATGATCAATTTTAATACGGTAATTGCAATATGTGCAGACGAAAAATGGGACCATCCAATTTTTAAAGTCATTAAGGAACAATGCTTATTCTTTGTGTTAATTGTACCTGCTTGCATCAGATTGTTCAATGTGTTTGCCCCCCTTCTCAAGCAACAAAACAGTGGATACAAAGTTGAAGGACAAATGAATACAGTATATTTTATTTATTTTTATTTATTTTTATTTGTTTTTCCATTTCTAAAGTGCGCCAAACCCAGAGGCATCAAGGCTCTGTTGCATGGGTTAACAGTATGTGAACCATGTGCAGATTCAAAACAAAGACATTCAAACTTCAATCCAACAAGGGACACGTGCTGGCCGACATATGCACATTGATTAAAGTGTTGCCAGATACTTCACAGTTGCAAACCACTCAGTGGATCAACTAAGATGTCAAGGACACAAACAGATTTTGATTTATTACTGAAGGTGAGACTGAAACATTTACATCTGTAAAAGAGAAACTATTGGACATACAATTTGAGATTGAGAACTGTTTTTTTTAGGCATATATGTGAGTTTCTTATTTGAAACCTATGCATACTTCGAGTGTATTAAGTGTTTTACACGATCTTTTCCACAGTTTGGATAATTATAATAATATTTATGGATTTTCTGTAAAAGCTTAATTTAATTTTTTTTTAAATACGTAAGTATTCATGTAGTTATAATAGTCAGGACACATTCAGATGGTCTCTCTCATTTAGCGTAAATATATGATTAGGCAGTTGTTTTAGGTAGTGAAACATTATTCTGAGTTTCTTTGATGGCAGGTTATATATTTGAAATTCTTTTGGACTGAGTTTTGACTAGTCTGTTTACTAGAAGAACATTTTAGATTATTGGGTTGGGGCTCATTATGACTTTGCTGGTATTACACCAGGATACCGGCAAATGGTAATACCGTTATCAGCACTCAGACCAGCAGTATTACTACCGGATTAAGAGAGCTGGCAACGGTTGTAAATCTGCATTCCATGGACTCCCATTGGACTGCATGGGGCATTTGACAGTATTACTGGCACTGGTAACAACTGTGATGGTAATACCAGCAATTTTTCCCGATACCTAAGAGCTTGAGGTAAATCAGGCCTCTCACCAGCGATCTTGTCATTGGCCGGTGTGGTACGTGCCGGTATACGTTAATAACAGCTTGTTAATTCTGCACCAGCAAATTCATAATCAGCAATTGTCCTTTCATTTTTGAATATTACAAATATGTAACGTAGTCTGTTTTTTATCAGTCTGACAAAACAGGTGAGAAAAATATAACCTTTTCCTGGAAGCGATCGGGAAAAAAATGCACCCTTCCTGGATGCGACTAGTGGTTATGGCAATATTTAGAATAGGTTCTTGTGATTTACAGTCAGGCAGGCCTGGCAGACGACCTGGCAGGAACTTTTGGTTGGATACTTTGTTCCTTTAAACAAGTATTGTGAGGGTAATTTCCCATCGGATGGAAATAGCAAACATGAAAAGTTAGATTGTTTTGGGTCCAAGATAAGCCAGTAGAGATCACTACGTAACAAAGTATACTTTTGGAAGACATACGTTTGTATGTGTCCATTGTGTTGCTAATTATTGTTGATCCTTTTGATCATATAACATTTAAAAAAGAGACAGAAGCCTCAAAATATGTAACACCAGGAACGTCCGTGGGTTATTTTTGAACAAAGCAATATTGATGTCAATTGAAATTGGATAAAATATGTTAAAATGTGAATACAACGTATTTGTATGCTATGTAGGAAATTCATCCTATGGTTACTTGATTAAGGACAATGGCACTTCAACTGTTTCCACTTTTTTGCAAGGCATCTAGGTGCAGCCCCATCGACCTTCCTCAGGACCACCTGAACAATTGAGGTTGTCAGATGTTTAATAAGCCAGCACTGAATACCTTCCCAAGAGTTATCCTGAACCCCAGAACCATGTGCCTATTTTAGTTGCAAGGTTGAACATCTCAAAGCAATTCTGCTCCAAAATCGACTAAGTAGTTCAAGTCCTTTGAGCAATAGTATAATTAAGGAACAACCCAATACTATTGACAGTACACTGGATTGTATAGCCAAACTCAGACATCATTTGGAAGTGGCTTAGCATCTGATGGTAACACCCCAGTTTATGCATGCAATTCTGATGTGTTTTCCAAACCAGTAAGGAATAATGGTGAACACTATAATTGATGTAATAATATATACCTTTGTAACGTATACTGGCGTATCATTTACGAATGGCGATGTCCCACTGTGTTATGGGCACACAGCATCTGGCACAGTGCCAATGGTGTCCCATGCACATGTGTAACCTGATTATCTAATGTTTCGAGTGCAGACACCATTTTGGAATGACCACATACATGAGTTACTATAATGGGGAAATCCTCCTGCATAATGTTGCATATCAGGCTTCTGAAATGTGCTATATCCTATCACAATTCATGTCATGTTATGTTAAAAACATTTTGAAAGCACAGCTTTCACCTACTAGGGCTTCATGGCGCTGAGGGAGCAAGACTGTATGGAAGGTAAAGGACCAAAGCAAGAATTAGACTGAGAACAAGAAAGTATTCAGGGCACGCCCAAATGGCAGAGGGTCACAAATCCTGTGAAGGAATAGCAAGATGGAGTTGCACAGTTACGCAGCGGCCACTGAAAAAGAATGGCCTCCTAACAGTGAATACTTAACACACGGAAGGCTTTGCAAAATTAGGGAGCAAGCTTGCTTGTTGCCAGGGCGTTCTCTGTGGAGTCCAGGGCCAGTATTATGCTTCATCTCTATGGGAGTTTGCCGGCTGCCAATAAGAAGGCATCACTAGGAGTAGTATCAGCACAGTTGATATATCTCAGTGGCAACGCGCTCGTCTTGGAAGTAAGTTGACGCAGAGCAACACAAGTTCGAATCTCAAGTCCGAGCTTAGAAACCTCTTTCTTCCCTATTAAGCGTGTTATAAAATAAAAAGAAACCAATTATAATATCTTTAAATTACAAAATAAAAGTATAATTATAGAATTGAGGTGGTGTAAAAAAAGATTACTGGACCGATAGAGATCTGATAAAAATGAAATAGTGTCTGGTGCATCACATTTTGCATTAAAATAGGGATGCGCTCGGACGCAGCGGCTGCTGATCTGTTACAGAACTGGCAGAACTGCAAGCCAATGTGCATTTCTTGGGCGCGAGGTCATTATGACCTAAACCGGGCGAAGCCAACAGAGAAACTCAGCAAGCCCGCTCGAGAGACGTCAGATACCACATCCCCAGATCCTAATGACCGTGCCGTGTCATTGTTTGCTGTTGTCAGCTTGTGGGTTTAGAAGCAGTATTCAGTTGCATCATATGAAAACCACAGTCTGAAAAGTTCAGGGTGTGGTCAAAATGAAACCCTTTGCATTCGTACACCTTCATAGCTGTCCCTGGGTTATTTCTAGATAAGGATATGCGAGTACTGATAACGGTTCAATGTTCTCTTTAAACGTATTTACAGATACGTATGATTCATTTCTAGTAGTGTAATTAAGTAGGAACACTATCAGCACGTTAACGGCACATCTATTGGATAAATGAAAGGGGCGCCTAAACTGTGACTTTCCGTTACGCATTGTCGCTTGCAGACCAATCGCGGCCGTCTGTGAAAACGTCCCTTTTGCCTCATTTCTACCTGTGATTTTTCGTTTACATTCAAAATTGATGTTTACGGTGCTGGGAGGGTGAGGGAGGGTTGAGGGTCGTGGGAGGGGCCATATGGGACTCGGCCCCCAAACAACAAGCTTTAAAAAAACCCCAGCAAAAACGGCACGATCACATGTCCTTTCTCCCATTGGCTCGTCACTCTGCTCAGTGGATTGTGCGCAATCCATCGAAGTGGGTGGTTCCTCACTTTCAACATGCTGATATGTTAGCTGTGTGATTACAATAGGGTGGTAAGGATGGCACTTCCGTCAGCTATCATGCCACCCCCCATTGCCGGGCACAAATATCCACCCGCTAAATACATAATGGATGCTGAGAGGGGACACAAGTGCATTTGAAAGGTCTTTTTTTCTGGGACATTCGGGACATGAGGCAGCCCCTATTAGGACGAGTTGGAAATTGATGGAATCCTATGTTGGCATTAAAAAATACAACGGGCATGATTGTACATACAAAAGTGATGCATCATAATTCCCTAAATGTTTGTCTCATTAAGTTGCTTCACCGGGTGAGAAACAAAATGGCCACATATGGGCTCGTCCAAGTGAAAGTTTGTTAAGAAGTTTTAACTGTTTGTGATTTGTGCGCAGTATGAAACTGAGCTTAACTATAAAACGTAGTTAAAAATAATTATGCAGTTGTGTTTGAATTAATTGGAGAAACAGTGATTCATTTTGGCAGTGCTGCCCAGTGCTCAGCCCTGAGGCTTATTTGGAGGAGGACTGAGCATCATCATTATTATTATTATTATTATTATTATTATTATTATTATTATTATTATTATTATATTGAGCGCAAACCTAGCCTGGGGAAGCATTGTTGCGCTTTACAATCTTAGGGGGAAGAACACAGTGAGGGAAGCAGAGAAAAAAGGAGCGGGGCGGCAAGGGATCCAAAAGCAACGGGGGGAGGAGACAGTGGGGAACAGATCCGAGTCTCAGGTAGGGTGGGAGTGCAGGCTGTGTAGACCTAGATCTTAGGGAGGAGACATTCCTTGAGGAGGAAGGTCTTGAGGTCTTTCCTGAGCTGTAGAAGTGATGAGGCAGATCTGATGTTGACAGGGAGTAGGTTTCAGAGTCTAGACAGAGAAGCAATATCTTCTGGTTGTTTCCTTCCCACACCGTTGGATTTCAAGTGTGAACATTTCCGTACTTCTGGTGGATTGCAGCCCTCTGGAGATGCTGAGTTTCTCAGTGAGGTAGCTTGGGGATTTCAGGGTGATAGCTTTGTTGATGATGTAAAATGAGTTGAAGATGATACATTGTTGCAGCGGGAGCCAGTGCAGTTTAGTGAGGGTTGAGTTGATGAGGTCAAACTTGCAGAGTCCTTTAGTGAGTTGTAAAGTGACTTCAATTCAGCACTCCAACTAAGTCAATGCCTAGTCTGGGATGCCCAAGGGAAGCCCTTAATTATACATTTTTATGACAAGTTCATAGATCTGGATGATAAACCCTTATATAAGGCCCCTCTCTTTGAATCCCACTGAGCCAAGAATCCAACTGAGCCAAAAAGTAGATTTGTTTTGCAAATTAAAAGATTTATTTGAAAAATTTAACAATATATTAATCACACTTTTATGAATAAATTAATATTTGATAGCACACTTATGAATATAATGTTGATCAACAATGTGTAATGTTACAATTGCACACTCTTTTCAATCAGTGAGGAGTTAGTATAGAAAGGATAAGGTAGCAGAGAATACTTTTATGGTTTCAAGGAAAAGCAATGATGGAAAGAATGCAGCACAGAAATAAACTGATATGGTTTCAACAAGAGATAATGTGATCACTTTTTCTTTTGACAATTCACTCCCTATGCAATGTAAGGAGATGGAAGGAATGCAGCACAGTTTTCAGGAATACAATCAAATGCAATACGAATTCTAGTTCCCCCCTAGCAAGCTTAGAGCAACCGGTATGCTTTTAAAACATGCAGAAATACTTTTAATGTGAAGTGAAAATATGCTAAAAATGATTTAAATTCCCTATAGGAGATTGAGGTTGGGTGACAGCTACTTTGAATTAGTTCAGGTTAACACTAGCAATGATTCATGAGGGATTATCAGGTTGAAAACGAATTTCAGCAATGGAAACAAAAGACAGCTATTTTTGACAAGTGAAGAAGTTTGAGTCAAATCGCAATTTGCGGCACTTTTTCCGAGTGCTTCGAGCGCGATTACTGAAACACTATAAGGAGTCGAAAGTCTTCTAGATTTCTATGCAGTTCTAAATAGGTTGAAATTGATTGACTTAGATTATTTTAAACTAAGAGATTGGTTCTGCACAGCTCTGGCTGGATACTCACTCCTAATTTTGGAAGGAATGGGCCTCCTCACAGATCCGGTCAACAGGTTTAGCTGCGGTTCTCTCTGCTCTGCTGGTCTGGATCTCTGGTTCTGGCAAAAGTTCTTGACACTGCACAGCGGTCTGGTCTGGGTCTGGTCTGTGGTTTGATACAGCTCTGCTTTCTGGGTCTGGTTCTAGCAAAAGTTCTTGGCTAGAATCAAACAGCACAGCCCTGCTGTTTTATTCTGATATGCCCCTTGGAAGTCTGGGGTAAATCAGTTTGCAAAATTGTAAGGCCTGCTGAGAATACTTTTAGCTTGCAGTAGGCCTTCTGCTTCAAAGTTCTGGAGTCTGGAGTCTGGTTTTCTAAGTTCTGGTTCTGGAGTCTTCAGGCAAAGCGCTTCGCAAAAAATCAGTTTGAAGTGGAAAGTGAATGTCCCTACCTGGGTTTCAATGACTCTTTTCATGTCTTTTGAAAGTGGGTGGGAAGGCTGACTTTCTATGCCCAACCCACTGAGGATTCTGATAGGTTAGAGTATTCTCTGTCGCCTGTCTGGGGAACTGAGCTGTGAGTCATCTCATGTCATGAGACATCATTTTTATGGCATACAGAAAGAACCCTCCCCTTGTCACTTTGCACACAAATCTATTCTTGACTTAAATGTATATTTATCTATGTACAATTTTTCTAATATTATATGTCCAGTTAACATATTTTCTGTAGCGCCAAACCATCCGATCCCTGTCTTTGTAAGATGTTGTGTTCACTTCTGACAGAATTCTGCCCTTTTCATCCAGAACAAAACCTCTAAACTTTTCCAGAATTTACACAAATGTGCGCAAGGAATATGGGCATCAGATGATGACGTGCCAGATTTTTAACATACAGACATTTGGAGTAATACCCTATTTTTCGCTACTACCCCCCAGAACATACCACAGAGTCCTAACACCTCTTAAAATGTGCACAGAAAAATCCCAGGAAAAATGATATTATTGATATAATTTTGACCATTATGTACTATGAATTATCCATCTTTCTAAAATTATGCTCTGGCCCAGAGGGGTGTGGTTTCCCAAAGCACATGGGGGAATTTCTGGTTTGTCCACTTCCTCCAAGCTCAGCTAGCTCACAGAGACAGTGCCACTCCCATTTCCTTCCAAGAGGAAGCCATTTACGACCCCCTGATTTAGCAATTGCTTGGAGCAAAGGGAAGTTCATTGTTCTGTTTCCCTGCTCCCAGGTACCCCTCCCCTGATTCAATCAGAGAGGTGTGATCTCCTTTTGGTGGGGCAGCACAAGGCAGGCCAGGCCTGTGAATACAGTTGCTGGGCAAGTTTCAACTCCTGTCGGGGGTAGTTGCACGGCAGAATTCAGTCCCTTTAAGCCAGGCTTCAGCCAAAGGTCACTTTTGTCCCCATTTTTCTTCATTCAAATCAAACTTACAATTTTGACACATGCAGCTTGAACGCTGATTCTAAGTTCAAAACCATGACATTTAAGCAGTTGCAACCTATGTGACACTCAAAAGTAGGTCACTCATTTATTTTAAACATTACGATTTTAGTGGCTTTAAATCCCATTTCACTTAAGCTGCTGACATCCACAGCTCAGCCAGTTTTGTTATGAACATTATTTTAGGCTCTTCATCTTTCCAGATTTGGAATGCACATAAGACGTCATTCTACCAGACGTCTGCTGGTGTTCAGTAAGATTTTTGAATATCTTGCAATGTTTGAAATAGGCATTTTGAGCTTGCATTCAGAGAAACAAAGGTGATTTCAAAGCGCTCTTTGAGCTAACAGGCACTGCTGTTTTTCCTTTGACCCCACGTTCCACTCATGGCGCTTCTGCCCCATCACGCTCGCTATGGTGGGTGGCAGGTTAGGCTACCATTTTGGTGTGCGCAAAAACTGCGCGATTTTCCTGGATTCTGGCGCAAATGTGGGCTTTTCGGCCATCTTTGATTTTCTAAGCCCACAGCACCAAGTGTTGCAGCATAATAACTTGAACGTGGGTCGATACACCTAACAAGCCCCCCCGCCTGACTGCGCTTTGATTTCAAGTCGAGGGGGAGTCGGTGCAAAAGATGTTTTGATCCACGCGCTGTGATGTCCGCATCATCTCCTTCCAATTCCGCAGATGGCAAAGTTCAGCATCTTTTCCTCCATCAGGGTGGATCGATCGGTTCAACTCGCTGGTCCTGATGGGAGTATTGGGCGGCACCCCAGGCCCCTCAGATCTTTGCTCCCGGTCCCCGGGTCGTACTCCTTGGTCAGTCTCCATGGTTTCATCTCTCCTAGGATGACAAAGCAAAAGCGGCAGAAACATATTCGTAGACATTTCCCCACCACTATCAATGGTGGGGCGAACATATACATTTTATACATCAGGAGACATTTGCATTCAAGAATCAAAGAATTTTATAGGCTATATGTGGAATATTTTAGGGTTGGACTTGTATTAATCTGGAGCTGCCCCTCTGGGATTGCAGAGGACTCCTCCAGTTGCTGCAGAGTGTGCTTGGGATGGCAACACAGCTGATTTATATGGACCCAGTTGTCTTCCCCTTCCGCCAAACTACCCTTGGGGATGCGGATCTTGTAGGCGACTGGGGAGATCGTGTCTACAATTTCAAAAGGTCCCTTCTATGTAGGCAGAAATTTCCGCTGTTTGGCCTGGTTCCTTTGGAGATTGTATAGATAAACCTTGTCCCCTACATTGTATTCTTTCCTAGTAATCTTCAAATCATAATGAGTCTTCATGCTATCGGCTGATATTTCTAGGTTTCGCTGAGCATAGGCAAAAGCATGTTGGAAGTGTTTCCTTAAATTTTCAACATCCTCATGCGTTGTGGAGGCATTGATCAATGTTTGCTCTTGGGTCGTGTAAAGCAAATGCTGGGGAAGCACCATCCTGCGTGCAGTTATCAGCTCAAACGGTGACATTTTAGTTGCAGATGAAGGGGTAGATCTGATGGCCATTAGGACCAGCGGTAATCGGATATCCCAACTTGGCCCAGAATCTGCCACAAACTTTTTTAAGATGCTCACAATGGTTTAGTTGTAACGTTCTACTGCACCAGAACAGGCTAGCCGGTAATCAATGTGTAGCTTCCTTTTAACCCCCAGTATCTCCTACATCTTAGTCATTACTTCGCTGGTAAAATGGCTACCTCTGTCTGACTCAATCCTTTGGGGTAGACCAAAACGGGAAAAGATGTGGTTGATCATCAGGGCAGCTGCTGTTTCTGCCTTGCAGTTTGGGGACTGGGAGACATTCCACCCATTTAATAAATAAGCATGTCACTGCCAACATGTACTTATTCCCCCTAGAGGAGCGAATCATGGGCCCTATGTAGTGGACTTGCAAATCTGACCATGGGAGTGTCATCCCCATCTTTTGGAGAGGCGCACGGTGTATGAGGGATGTTGGCTGAAATTGTGCACACACAAGACACCCCTTCAAGTATTGGTCGAGGTCCTGCCCCATGTGTGGCCAGTATGCAACCTCTCTTAAGATTTCCAGTTTTGTATGAAACCCCCTATGACCGGCGGTGGCCGCATCATGGGCGAGACTTAACATCAAGCTTCGGAATGAGGTAGGAACCACTCACTGATCAAGGCCAGCTTGGGATTTCCTTACCAACAAACTGTCTTGGATTCGGAACACTTTTAAACATTTCATCAACACTCTAAGGTCCTCTTTCCCAACATAATCGGTATCCGTCAGGGGAAAGTTCTCAGGGTCCTCAATGTGTTGGTAAAACTTACCAATTATTGGATCCCCCTTCTGAGCCGTAATCAAATCAGCATCTGGGGTCTCCTTACTCCATTGTGCAGTTGAAAGATCATTGTGAGCATTTGTCTGGGACCTAGTGATAGCAGTGACCTGGATTTCCCCAAGAGGGACTCGATCTCTATTAGATCCCCTTGGATGGCCCTGGTTTTGGCCAGCTGATCAGCTAAGTCATTTCCAGTTTTGTCTGGTCCCTCTACTTCGGAATGACCCTTGATCTTCTTCCAGTAGATGGTCATCCCTTTCACGGTGACCAGATCATCAATGTTTTGAATTAACTTCCCATGTTTCAGGGGTTTGTTATTAGCACATAACATGCCTCTGGTTTTCCAATTCACCAGGTGCTCCACGAATCTGTTCCGTACATAATCTGTGTCTGTGATTATGGACAGTTTGCGGAGTTGATGTTGGACAGCAGTGAGGATGGCCTGATGCACAGCCATCAACTCTACCCAGTGGAGGGTTATGGGGACTAATTCACCCATGCATTCCCTATGCCAGCCACAGGTTCTTTTTCCCGGTTGTTGTCAACATGGTAAGAGCATCCATCCACATAGACAGTGGGCATTCCCTCACACTTGTCTTCTTCAAAGACTTTGTGTGGGGAATTAAGGTATGCCTCCATGTTGTCCTTGATTTTTAGACTTTCATCCTCGAGACAGTTTTCTCTGGCACAATCATGCAAGTCAGCCAGACCTTGCGCGGGGGGCCTCTTCTTGTTTTGGCCATATATGACCTCCACAGGAAAGCCTTGCATTGACAGAATCCAGGAAGTAATTCGGGAATTACTCACATTTCCGGCCCGGATTCTGTCACTTTGGAGATGTTGCAGAGGCTGGTGTGGAGTCTCCACTACGATGTGTTCCCCCTGGATAAACGGGCCGTAATTCTTCAATGCCCACACCGTTGCCAGGAGTGCTTTCTCACAATCGTTGAATTTTTCCTCCACAGAGGATAAAGTTTTGCTCGCATAGGAGATTACTTTATTGACCTTGTCATGCTTTTGATATAATACTGCAGTCAAGCATGTATGAGAGAACCCTGTCTCCAAGAAAAACTCCTTGTTTCTGACAGGGTAAGCTAGGCAGGGCGCTTGTGAGAGGCTTCTTTTGAGCTGTCTTACTGCCTCGGATTGTTCTGGACCCCATTCCCACTTTACCCCCCCTTCAAGAGATGAATCAGGGGTCTGGTGATCTCTGCGTAGCCCTCAATGAACTTGCTGCTGTAATTAGTCAGTCCAAGGAGACTCCTTAGTTTCCACAGTGTTGTGGGATCTTTCAGTTTCTAAAGTGCTTCCACTTTCTTTTCCTGGGGACAGAGATCCTGAGGAGTAATCTCCTGCCCCAAGAAATGAACACGAGTTCTACACCACTGTGCTTTCTGAAAGGAAAGTTTTGCTCCGGCGGCCCTCAACTGTGTCAGAACATAACGGATCTCCGCTATGTGTTCTTCCACAGATGAACTTTTGATGAAGACATCACCTACATAAGCCAGGTTACCCCTCGCACCCAAGTCGGGCATGGCCTTATGTAGGAAAATGTTGAATTCATTGCCGGAGTTGAGGTATCCGAAGGGAGTCTGGGTCCATGTGTACTGCTGGCCCCCAAAGGTAAAAGCCAGCTTGTATTGGTCCTCCCTACTGATAGGCACAGTCCAGTATCCATTGGTCAGGTCTATTGCAGTGAATACCTTCGACCCCTGGATCTGGACCAGCCCTTGGTCAATGTAGGGAAGAGGCCATCGGGAAGTATGGACCCGTTTGTTGAGCTCTTTAAGGTCAGCGCAGAGTCTCCACTGGCCGTTTGGCTTCAATATTCCCAGCACCGGATTATTTAAGGTGCTGTGTACTGGACAGATTATTCCCCGGGACTCAAGGTTCTTAATTATTTCAGTAAGGGACTCCATGGATGCGAGAGGCAAGCGATATTGCTTCACAAACACTGGAGTCATGCCAGGGTCCGTGGGAATTGTTGTTGTGTGGATGTCGGTGAGACCACAGTCATATGAGTCTACCGCAAAGAGATCTTGGAAATCCAAGAAAACTTATTTCAACTTTTGCTTTTGTTCCAGATCACACAGGCATCGGCTAGGTTGACTCTCTCTTCAACCATCTGCCTGAAGCCTGGAAAGACTTTTGGTTTTGCTATCTCAGCGGCCTCCTCCAGCTGGGTGGAGAAGTCCCTGGTCAGGGTGCTGATTTGGACTGGAGGCTTCAGGTGGGAAGGGCAGCCCTCATGGACCTGGAAAATCACCTCATCCCTTCTGAAGTCACAAGTCACATCTTCCTTACCATAAGGGCAGGAAGTGTACACCAGGAAGTTCCCCCCATGCCGGGTAACGATCCTGTCTGGTGTTGTGTTGTCATCACTGTCACTGTCAAAACAGTCCTTCGGGATTGGTCCTAACAGTTCATTTACTAAATCAATGGAAAAATGTCGGTCATCAACCGCCATTCCAATAATGGTGCCTGTGGCTAGAGTAATACTCTTTAAGTCACTGTTATCCACCTCTATTGGTATGGTGTCATGTTCTATGTTGACTAATGGTGTTGGGTTTACCCCCAACCCTTGCTGTTGGAGAGAAGCATTTAGATAAATATAAGCATCACGGTTGTTCAATTTTTGTCATCTTTTAACTTTCACTTCCAGGGAGAATTGTCGGGTCCTTTCTGGGATGGTGACTTCCTCTTTAATCTGAATTTCAACTGCATAAGGTAGCAATTGAGCTGACCTAAATGCTTTTTCTGGATCATCTAAGCCCATGGGATTATCCGCTAATCGGGACCAAGCTTTGAAGTTTATTAGGTCCAAACTAATGGCAAAGCGATTGAGAATATCACTGCCTAAGTAAAAGGCGGCAGTGACGTCTGGCACGACCCAACAATTATGGACTATGCTCTTGTTGCCAATGGAGATTTTGAGCATACACCTGCTTGGCAGGAGATGTTTGGAATTGGATTTTTCTAGATCCATTTCCCATTTGTCTATCAGTTTGAATGTGGGAATATCTGGATCTTTTGGGAGTTGGCAGAACATGGCTTCGCTGATGAAGCTCTTACCGTTGTTCACACACACTCGGGCGAGAACAGAGTCCTTCCCATCATTTAACTGAACAGGGATGAACAACTGCTCTACAATTTGCTGAATATCAGCCATGATCTGAGCTGATTTCACATCTTTCGGAACTATTGGAGTGGGAATGTCTGATTGTGGATTAGCAAAGAATTTCAGAATGTTCCCTTCCAGTGTGGAATACCACCATAAACTGGAAGGAAGGTTGATTTTCAGAAATAGAGAGGACCCCCCATTACCGATCTGTTGTCCTACTGCTATTACTGTCACGTCTGGACTTTGGTTGTTCTGGAAGTGAAATTCTACTTTGTCAGATTTTTGTTCAACCATGTGGCATGTGCCGTTTAAACTAACATGGTTGACACTCTGTTTTAGTTTTATTGGTCCGCTAGTCTGTGTCCAGAGGACCTTGTTTACGCAATCTATTAGGGGTGACAACCTTCTCAAGAGGTCATTCCCTAGTAAACAAGGGGTGCCCTCTGTGGTCACTATTATGACCGGGTGTTTCACCTTGTGTCGCCCAATTTTAATGTCCAAATCTGCAGTCCCCTCAACGGGAATTTCCTTCCCGTCAAAGTTCTGAAGTTGTCGAGGAAGAGAGATGAGAGGAATTCGGTAATTCTCCCCCCTTCCTGCAATTAGTTCATCAAATGCCCTTTTGGACAGAAGGGTAGCTTGGGATCCAGTGTCCACCAGTGCCAAAATTGTACCCTGCCCCTGCCCTTGAACCGGGGCATGGTATCTTCCCTCCTTCTCCTCAAGGGGGCACAGATAATGCACATTTTTGGACAACTGGTGGGCTAATTTTCTGGTTTTGGACATGCAAAGAGAAGATATTTGGGCAGAATTCTGCGGAGAGTCATGGGAATCTGAAAGAAAAAGTTGGCAACCTGAAATAGGATATTTGAGTTCCCCTGGTTCTGGTTCTGGGTCACCCCCCCCTTTTTGGAGGCAGTCACCAGAATGGGTTTGAACCAGGGGATTTTGATGCTGTTGGTTCTGGGACGAGATGATGGGCGGCGCTAGCTCAGTCCCGAAATCTACCCAGTCTGGATTTGGATCCCTTGGGACCCATTTTTCTTTAGGAGGAGTTCCCCCATCTGTGAAGGAGAAGATCCTTTTCCCAGGATCCCTCTCCCTCGAATTGGAAGATCTGTACCTCCTCCACAAACTGGGTCTGTTTGGGTCCGTTGTTTCTCCTACCTCCTCTCTGCTCCTAGGGTGGCAGACTTTCAGGGGTAGGAGATTTTGTTTCCGGTTCCTGGGTTTCCAGGGGCTGTTTACAAGTGGGGAAGGAAGCTTCCTCCAAGGCTTTACACCCCCCTTCCCTTTGTGCCTACTCCCGGGGTACTGGCGGTTTATCAGGGTGCTGCCCCCGCCATTGTTCTGGAGTCCCAGAGTTTGAGGCATTCTGCGCTGGCATGCTCATCTGAGGGTTCTGTTGAGCCCTCAGCATGTGACCCAGATCCCGTGCCATATTTTGGACCTGGCACTCTAACTGTGAAACCCGCTCAGGCTGATACGGGGTTCTGTTTTCTCCCCTGGGCTGATCCCGGGAAGGGTAGCTATCCCTTCTCTGGTAGTACCCCGGGTTGGGAAGATTTGGGTACCCCTCTTCCCTTGGCCTCCCCTCTCCCAGATTAAGTGGTCTGGGCTCAGGGAATTGGGGAAAGAAGGATGGATGATTTTGGGGTTGGAAGTTGGGTGGATACCTGAGGAATAAGTTCTGGCCAGGGTTTGGTGAATTTCTGCCCTCCTGTGGGAAGTTAGGAGGGGAGTTCCCTGGGTTAGGTGCTTGGCTGGATCCCCCCTTGGGCCGGAGGAGTCCACACATAACCCGGGATGGGTCAAATTCCCTTGTAACGGGGACTTACATATTCAGGGGAGCGAGGGACCCCATTTGTGGGACTACCTCCTTGACTCCATGTCTGTGACTGGCCAGAGGGCCTTCTGGGCTGGGAATTATTCGGTGCAGGCTGGTTTTTAGGCCCCCCCATCTCTAAATCTAAAATGGGGCAACCTTTACCTCTGCCACCTTGGCAGCAGTAGGGGTGCTGATCGATTTGAGATTTTTCTGGGCGTTATTTTTTTTTTCTATGGGCTTCTGCACCTCATAGATTCGGGTTGCCTGCTCAATGACCCAGTCTAGTGACCTTTTCTCGTGAAAATCTCTCCCTAGCTGGGTCATTATGTATTTGGATAAGGTATGGAAAAACGTATTTACAAACTCTTTACTGTCCGTGCGCACCCTTTTGGTAGTCTGCGCAAAGGCACGCTTCAATTCCTGCACAAATTCTTGTGGGGCCTGATCCTCCCCACATTGCAAATTGTAGACTGCCTTGCGAGCCTCTTGGGGATTCCGGTGAACAGAAAAATGTTTCAAGATGGCTGCCCTATATGTGGACCATCTTGAATGGTTTTGGTCCTCCAGTCCTGCAAAGAAACTGGAGTATTCTGGGGAGAATGTCCATTTTACATACTGGATGCAGCTACTGCTGTCCTTCAAATGGAAAGTCTCCATCATTTGTTCAAAGAGCTCCAATTGTTCCCACACACAATACTTGGCGTTCTTGTGATAAGGCGTGATGACACTCCTTATTGCCTTAATTTGTTTTAAGGGGTCGTTAAGCAAGGCCCTTTTTGCCTTATTTGCCTTTTTGGTTCGGGTAACCCTGGTCCATTCATCCTCTGACTCAGAAGCACTGCTCCCAGAGGTGCCCGTCTGATCTTCCAGGTTTTCCCGGATTCTGCGAGCCTGGGAATGGCTGGCAGAATGTGGGGACCTGGTCTCCTGTGTCCTGTGATGCTCAGAGGAGTCTTCAGATCCCTCCTTGCTGCCAGGATTTGATGGGTACCCCCCACTGAACTAACTGGGCAGAGGTTTTCAGGATGCCCTTAGTGGGCCTACTCTCCTTGGGTTCCCCACTAAATTGCACTGTACTTAGGTGCCCATACCCGGATGCCCGTCCATCCATTCCTGGGTGGTACTGGCCTATGAGCCCCATAGTTTTGGCTGGATAATAATCTGCCATCTCTGTGGCCCGGTGCTCATGTGCGTCAGGGGACATGGGGGTGGCAGAGTCCAGGGACTGGGAGAGGTGAAGGCCTCTGGTACTAGGGCTCCTGAGGTTATGCTCAGGTATTTCCCTTTCCCAGCGAACCTCATCTCTATCTACCTGCTCCCTGTTGCAATGCAAGAGCCTGTGCTTTCAGTTCCTCAACCAAGGCCTTACTAGACTCTATCAGTCTCTCCTGTATGGCTACCTGTTGCTGAAGCCTATCATTGTGCTGGCAGAGAGCCTCATTCTCTCTCTGTGCTTCCTGGTTTGTCCTGGAATACCGGCCATTCTTTGCTGCAGGAGGGTTACCTCCTGAGTCCCATCCCTACTGGCTTGCTCCTTTCTTGCCAGAGCATCTTCCACCCTCCTGGTGTGCTCCAACAAGTTTTGACGCTCTTTTTGGAGGTCACCCAGTCCCTGAAGGGCCAGGTGATTTTCTTCCATTTTTCTTTTTAAGTGGCAGACTTCCTGGCCTAACGTGTCCCTTTTCTGAGTCTGTGCCGCCAGGTTGTCCCTCTGCCTTTGAAGGGCACCAGCTTTCTGGCGCTCTTCCTCAAATTCTGTCTGGGTATCCAGGTCTTTCAGAATCAGTTTGTTGCTCTCTGCCTTCTCCCTATCTAGGTGGCTTTGCAGGGTGACTACATGCTCTGCGCATGCCCTATTGAAGTCCAGTTGTTGCTCCAGCTTTTTCTGGCTCTTCAGTAGGTAGTCCAAACCTTCTTGGTAGTCCTTTTGCAAGGCCATAAATCTGGTATCCTGGTCAGACTTTTCCTGTTGCAGGATACCCATATCCTCTTTGATTTTAATGAGATACTGTCTACTATAATTTTCTGACTCCTTGCTCCTGTGCAGCCTCTGCTCAGAAGAAACCATGTCAGATTGGGCCTTCTCTAATGCCATCTGTTGCCTATTTGTCAGATCTTGGCCTTCAGCACATTTGTCCTGTATGGCTCCCATATATAAATATAAATATGCCGCTAACCTGACAATCTTGTCGTGCTCATCTTTGGCTTTAGGGGCCATAAATAGTTCACTCAGGGCCACATGTAATGGACCCTGATCCCTCCATGTGTCTGACCCTGTTGCAGTGATCTGGGGTGCGATTGCCTGCAACCACACCATCTGGTACTGCTCCGTCCATTTGCCTCTCACAAATAGCTTATGTAAGAGGTGCTCTCTGGCTATCTTGATATCTACCAAGGTGGTCAATCTGGAAATTGATTTCCTTCCTGACTTACAGAAGTTAGTATTTTATTTTGCAAATCCGACCGTCTCCTTAGAGCGTCCTTCTTGGTGCTTTTACAGTGTAACACAGCGTGGTGATGCAACAGGATTCATGTATCCTGTCAGTTAGCACACTGTATTAAGCTGCTCAAGTGGTAGGTCTAATCTAGACGTCCCTGCTCGAGCTCCCTCTCTGTAAAGTGACTTCAATTCAGCACTCCAACTAAGTCAATGCCTAGTCTGGGATTCCCAAGGGAAGCCCTTAATTATATATTTTTATGACAAGTTCATAGATCTGGATGATAAACCCTTATATAACGCCCCCTCTCTTTGAATCCCCCTGACCTCACTGAGCCAAGAAGTAGGTTTGTTTTGCAAATTAAAATATTTATTTGAAAAATTAAACAATATATATATATATCACACTTTTATGAATACATTAAAATGTGATAGCACACTTATGAATATAATGTTGATCAACAATGGGTAATGTTACAATTGCACACTCTTTTCAATCAGTGCAGATTTAGTATAGAAAGAATAAGGTAGCAGAGAATACTTTTATGGTTTCAAGGAAAAGCAATGATGGAAAGAATGCAGCACAGAAATAAACTGATATGGTTTCAACAAAATATAACATGATCACTTTTTCTTTTGACAATTCACTCCCTATGCAATATAAGGAGATGGAAGAAGAGCACACAGTTTTCAGGAATACAATCAAATGCAATACGAATTCTAGTTCCCCCCTAGCAAGCTTAGAGCAACCGGTATGCTTGTAAAACATGCAGAAATACTTTTAATGTGATTTGCAATGAAGTGAAAATATGCTAAAAATGATTTTAATTCCCTATAGGCGATTCAGGGCGGGTAACAGCTACTTTTAATTAGTTCAGGTCAACACTAGCAATGATTCATGAGGGATTATCAGGTTGAAAACGAATTTCAGCAATGGAAGCAAAAGACAGCTATTTTTGACAGGTGAAGAAGTTTGAGTCAAATTGCAATTCCCTGCACTTTTTCCGAGTGCGTCGAGGGCGATTACGGAAAAACTATAAGGAGTAGAAAGTCTTCTAGATTTCTATGCAGTTCTAAATATGTTGAAATGGATTGAAATAGATTATTTTAAACTAAGAGATTGGTTCTGCACAGCTCTGGCTGGATACTCACTCCTAATTTTGGAAGGAATGGGCCTCGTCACAGATCTGGTCAACAGGTTTAGCTGCGGTTCTCTCTGCTTTGCTGGTCTGGATCTCTGGTTCTGGCAAAAGTTCTTGGTGTGCACAGCAGTCTGGTCTGGGTCTGGTCTGCAGTTGGATAAAGCTCTGCTTTCTGGGTCTGGTTCTGGTTCTAGCAAAAGTTCTTGGCTAGAATCAAACAGAACAGCCCGGCTGCTTTATTCTGATGTGCCCCTTGGAAGTCTGGGGTAAATCAGTTTGCAAAATTGTAAGGCCAGCTGAGAATACTTTTAGCTTGCAGTAGGCCTTCTGCTTCAAAGTTCTGGAGTCTGGAGTCTGGTTTTCTAAGTTCTGGTTCTGGAGTCTTCTGGCAAAAACGCTTCGCAAGAAATCAGTTTGAAGTGGAAAGTGAATGTCCCTACATGGGTTTCAATGGCTCTTTTTATGTCTTTTGAAAGTGGGTAGGAAGGCTAACTTTCTATGCCCAACCCACTGAGGATTCTGATAGGTTAGAGTATTCTCTGTCGCCTGTCTGGGGAACTGAGCTGTGAGTCATCCCATGTCATGAGACATCATTTTTATGGCATACAGAAAGAACCCTCCCCTTGTCACTTTGCACACAAATCTATTCTTGGCTTAAATGTATATTTATCTATGCACAATTTTTCTAATATTATATGTCCAGTTAACATATTTTCTGTAGCGCCAAACCATTCAATCCCTGTCTTTGTAAGATGTTGTGTTCACTTCTGACAGAATTCTGCTCTTTTCATCCAGAACACAACCTCTAAACCTTTCCAGAATTTACACAAATGTGTGCAAGGAATATGGCCATCAGATGATGGAGTGCCAGATTTTTAACATACAGACATTTGGAGTAATTCCGCTACTACCCCCAGAACATACCACAGAGTCCTAACACCTCTTAAAATACGCACAGAAAAATAAATGATATTATTGATATAATTATGACCATTATGTACTATGAATTATCCATCTTTCTAAAATTATGCTCTGGCCCAGAGGGGTGTGGCTCCCAAAGCACATGGGGAAATTTCTGGTTTGTCCACTTCCTCCAAGCTCAGCTGGCTCACAGAGGCAGTGCCCCTCCCATTTCCTTCCAAAAGGAAGCCATTTACGACCCCCTGATTTAGCAATTGCTTGGAGCAAAGGGGAGTTCATTGTTCTGTTTCCCTGCTCCCAGGTACCCCTCCCCTGATTCAATCAGAGAGGTGTGATCTCCTTTTGGTGGGGCAGCAGAAGGCAGGCCAGGCCTGTGAATACAGTTGCTGGGCAAGTTTCAACTCCTGTCGGGGGTAGTTGCTGGGCAGAATTCAGTCCCTTTAATCCAGGCTTCAGCCAAAGGTCACTTTTGTTCCCATTTTTCTTCATTCAAATCAAACTTACAATGTTGACACATGCAGCTAGAACGCTGATTCTAAGTTCAAAGCCATGACATTTAAGCAGTTGCAACCTATGTGACACTCAAAAGTAGGTCACTCATTTATTTTAAACATTTCGATTTTAGTGGCTTTAAATCCCATTTCACTTAAGCTGCTGACATCCACAGCTCAGCCAGTTTTGTTATGAACATTATTTTAGGCTCTTCATCTTTCCACATTTGGTATGCACACAAGACTTCATTCTACCAGACGTCTGCTGGTGTTCAGTAAGATTTTTGAATATGTTGCAATGTTTGAAATAGGAATTTTGAGCTTGCATTTCAGAGAAACAAAGGTGATTTCAAAGCGCTCTTTGAGCTAACAGGCACTGCTGTTTTTCCTTTGGCACCACGATTCACTCATGGCGCTTCTGGCCCATCACGCCCGCATTGGTGGGTGGCAGGTCAGGTGACCATTTTGGTGTGCGCAAAAACGGTGTGGTTTTCCTGGATTCTGGCACAAATGTGGGCTTTTCGGCCATCTTGGATTTTCTAAGTCCACAGCACCAAGTGTTGCAGCATAATAACTTGAACGTGGGTCGATACACCTAACAGAGTCTTTCTGCAGCATGCAGGACACATTTGAGGGGTGCCAGGGTAGTTCCTGGAAGGCCTTCCAAAAGGGCATTGCCATCATCCAGGTGGGAGAGGACCAAGGCTTGGACAGCAGATCTGAAGTTGTTTTCTGGGATAAAGTGCTTGATTTTCTGCAGGAGAGAAAGTTGGTACAAAGAAGTTTGTGTCTTCCTTGCTATGTGCTGTTTGAACATGAGATGTCTATCAATGTTGAACCCCAGGAACTTGGCACACGTGAACAGCTGGGGTGTGAAGCTCTGGATGTTCATCGCTGAGAGCCAGGTCTCGATGTTCGAGTGTTTGGTGCTGTTGATCAGCAGTAGGAATTCATTCTTGGGGGGGTGGATATTCATGATTGTATGAATGTGAGGCAGGCCTCAAGCCTCTGGAGGATATCTTGAGGAAGATCTGCCTGCCACCTGCGTATTGGTGGATGTGGATGTTGTGTGGAGCGTTTAGGGTTCTGAGCGGCTCCATGCAAAGATTGAATATGAATGGGGACAGGATGGATCCTTGCGAGACTTCACAGGTGATGGGTAGAGTTGGTGATACACTTCCTTTAGTATTTATATGATTGTATTATTTCCCACAACGTGTGTATTCTATGCATGCTGGATATCAAATGGGGGACTCATATTATGAAGCAAATTAATGATGTTGCTTTTAATAACAAGCAGGTGAGAGTAAATGAGGAAAGAGGCAGTATTGGTCAGCGAACTGTGTGCATTACTGTTTGCCCATGCTGCAAGGTTGTGCAGGAGACAACTGAATGCAGAACAAGCTTTTGCACATTTGGCCGGGTGTGTAAGATGCTGTGTGGCAATCCCTTTACAGGCAATCAGATTTATCGCTTCCAAGGTGACACCATCTGCTCTGTGCCATGGACCTACCCTTTGAATGAGACAGCCTGATCACCACGCATGCAGTCTTGCCATCCTTACGGCAACAGGCTTGGCCTTTACTTCTGGCCTGTAGTAGCATAATCTGAGCAGATATGTGATACTGGGAAGGTGCACAAACGAGTACAGGAAGTGGGGACAGCAGGCAGGGGCATTGGATTTTTTATTATCATTGTGAAATGTTACCTTTCTTTGCCAATACTCTTATCAGAAAGGTATCAGAGTCATTGTGCTGTCATCTGTATGTACAGATTATCTCTGTGGGAATGGGACTTCATCTAGTATACAGTCCACATGAGGGAATGTGATAAAATAATAGATCCCTAATGTGAGGAGGATGATCACACATCAGGCTGGGTTGGGACGATTCACCCACACTGTTAGATGTCAGAGAGGAAAGAGGCACAATGGTCAAGAGAACACAAAGCACTTGAGATGGTCACATAAAAGGAAACTGGCAAACCTTGGGCAGCATGTGTAGCATAGAGCACTTCCGCCAGAGAAAGATGGCATACAGAGGGAGTGGTGAATGCCGAGGATGGCAGGGAGTTTAGAGGGGGAAATGTGAAGACAGTGAGACATTTAGATAGCGAGAGGAGACACTCAGGGGGGATAATGAGTTAAGAGAGAGAGAGGTACAAAGAGGAAGCAATGGGAGCTGGAGGAGGCACCTAGAGGCAGAGAGCCAAAGGGAGATGAGAACAGAGAGACCTTGGGCAGGGTCTATATAGACACGAGCAGTGAGTGTGAGGTAATCATATAGAGGAAGAATGACAGAAAGGCAGGCCCAGAGGCAGTGATGTGGACAAGCAGGGGATATGGCTTTTGGAAGAATACATGCTAGAGAGCAACAACTGATTAGAATGTGCATGTTTGGGTTCTATGAAAACGGCGTTCTTGTGGTATTATCAAAACAATGTTGTTTCTTAATGGACATTATGATATATATATATGGGATATGAGCATTTTGTGGAAAATATAATATAAGAAAATATAAGGAAATGTAAAAAAGAAAATATACAATTAAAGCCAAAATAGACTCAAATAGACCAAATAGACCAAATGACTCACAGCCAAAGGTGGAGGAATAGCCCTCATAATCAAAGACCACCTAGCGGTCAGACAAACCGAATCACATCTCGGGGAGAACATTGATTTCCTCACAGTCAAGATTGCTATCTCCCCCAATTTGACCCTAACCATCCACCTAGCCTACCGCCCTCCAGGCCCAATAGCTGACTTCCATGATAAACTCCTCCATCGCCAAGGTGAGACCCTAATCCACCAAAGCTATTCTCCTGGGTGATTTGAATCTGGGACTCAATGACCACAAAGATAGACCCTCTATAGCCTTTGCCCAAGTGCTACAAGAGCTCGGATTCCACCAGAAAATCCTCGCACCCACTCACTGCAAAGGGCGCATCCTTGACTGGGTAGTAGACCACAACTGTGATGTTGATATCAGCTCCAACACCCACTCCCTGGTCCGAAAACCACCTTATACACTTCCTCATCCCCACCTGCTCCAGCACACCTAAAAATCCCAGCCCGATCCCACCTGCATTAGCCAGAAGTGCACGCAATCTTACCAAAGAGAGGATCCTCCTCCACCTAGACTCTCTAAAGTCCAACCTCCCATCATCCTCCGACCCATCGGTGCTGGCAGATATATACATCGCCACACTGAAAAAAGTGGTTGATACCATTGCACCTCTACAGAACAAAAAAGTAAAGAAAATAAAACACCCAAAACCTGGTTCTGTGCAGAACTCAAAGAACTACATATCCAAAAATGCAAATCCCTAAGCACTTGGCTACGATCCCCACAGGAATCCACGCTATCCGCTTACAAAGTCCTGGCCTCTCAATACAAGAAGGCTATAATCACAGCCTAATCCTCTTCCTACAATGAAAGAATCTCTAATGCCACCTCTGAATCTAAAGAGCTCTTTGCCATTTTCAAGGAAATATCCTCCCAGCCACCAAATCACAAGACATCGACAAAGACAAAGCATGGTGCACCAATGTACAAACAGCCCTGCAAAACAAAATTGAGCTTTTACAAAAAAAGATCTAAGAGCGTCACAAAAACTCTCTAAACATATCAGGCTAACTGCCGACAGTGACACCAACACCACCATAACCAAAATAAAACCCTTCTCCTTAATGGAAGTCAGTGAGTCAGAAGTAATAGACATTGTCAACAAATTCAGGCCATCCAACTGTAAAGCTGATGCCTACCCTGACAAACTAGTCAAGGAGTGTGCAAAAACCTTAGCCCCTTTCCTAAAAACTTAAATCAATGCCTCCTTCAATACCAATCTAGTCCTTGACGGCCTAAAGGAAACGTGGGTTTTCCCACTTCTGAAAAAACATTCACTGGACCCAGAAATAGCTAACAACTATAGACCCATCAACACCGTCCCATTCTTGCTCCTAATTCTGGACAAGGTGGCATATACACAAATACAGAAATTCCTGAAAGACAACAGGATCCTAGGAAAAAGACAATCTGGATTCTGCCCAGAGCATGGGACAGAATCTGCCTTACTCGATCTTAAAATACAACTCGGCGATATTATGGACAAAGGCAAGCCGGGACTTCTCATACTGCTAGATCTGTTAGCGGCATTTGATCTCATCAACCATGACATTCTCGGGAAGCAACTAAAAAATGCTGCCCATTTCTCCTCATAAGCAATTGCCTGGATTGAGTCCTTCCTCAAAGGAAGACTCATGAGAGTCTTCTCAGAATCTGCCTGTGCCGACCCTACTACCATACACTGTGGTGTGCCACAAGGTTCATGTACTGCCCCCACCCTGTATAACATCTTCACCCTTCCTCTCTTCAATGACTTAGATCATCGGGACATAGCCTACGCAAACTATGCTGACGACACGCAAGTCCTACTCCCCCTCTCCGGCAGCTATGAACAAGACGCTGCAGCCCTAACCAACATTTACACCGCCATCCAAACATGGATGGCAGCCAATGGACTCTGCCTCAACAGTGATAATACAGAGATCCTCGTGGTAGGCACCAAAGAAACACTCAATAAACTCTCCCCACAATAATTTACCACAATTTAATCACGTTTAACATTCAGTCCAAATCTGTCAGCCTCTCTCCTAGCATTGCACCTGCTACTGCCACTCGTAATAAATGTGACATCACCTGCGACAGACTCCTCCCCCTCCTCCTTCCTGCCCTCAATGTCCAGGTTCGCTCTTGCTATGACCCCACGGCTCTGGTTGACACCTTTAACCTCGCTATGCAAAAAGCCTTAGATATCATCGCCCCATCTAAACTGAGAAAATCCAAACCTCGAGCCCACCTGAACTCCTGGTTCACACCCCAGCTTAGAATCCTGCGCAAAGAAAAATGAATTGCGGAAACACATTGGAAAAGCAACCAGTCCGCAGCTAACAAGTCGTGTCTCTTCCTAACCACCCTTAATTACAAGGAAGCCATATTCCAGGCTAGAAAAAGACACTAAACGTATCGTACAAGCCAAATCCAACACCAAAGAATTGTTTAGAATCCTAAAAGAACTTGAAACTCCTGTCACTGCGCCAGATACGTGCATCAAAGATAGCACCTGGTGCACCAAAATCCAAGAGGCTCTCCTCGGCAAGATCGCCACTCTCCAAATCAAAATCAATGACAAACAAACAAGTCTACAATCTAACCCACAACCCAATCCTATCCCCACCTTAAACCACTCCATCCCAGATTCTCTGACTCCGTTTAGCTTCTCTCCACTCTCCATCTCTGAAGTTGAAAAGATCATTGCCAGCCTTAAACCGTCCAACTGCCAAGGCGACCTCTGCCCGGCGCCCATAATGAAGGAAGCAGCTCATGACCTAGCGCCATTCATCATCACGTTCATCAACTCTTCCTTCAGCTCTGGGATTGTACCTGACAACCTAAACGATGCGTGGGTCATCGCTCTACTGAAAAAAACCTACCCTGGACGCTAGCATAACCACAAACTACAGGCCAATCACTACGGTCCCATTATTACTAAAAATCCTCAACCGAGCAGCATATCTGCAAATTCAAGATTACCTTGAATCTAACAAACTTCTGGGATTTAGGCAATCTGGGTTTCGGCCACGTCACGGCACCGAAACTGCCCTTATAGATTTAAAAACACAGATTGAAGATCTAAAAGACAAAGGCAAACTTGCTCTTTTACTCCTCTTGGACCTCTCTGCGGCCTTTGATCTTGTCAACCACAAAATTGTCTGTCACCACCTCAAATCAGCTGCACACTTTTCCGACAAAGCTGCAACTTGGATTAGCTCCTTCCTAGACAACAGATCAATGCGCGTGTTCTCCCCACTAGCAGCCGCCCCACCAGCACCTGTCTCCTGTGGTGTGCCATAAGGATCTTGTGTCTCACCCACGTTGTATAATGTGTTTACCAAATCTCTTTTTGATATTTTGGACTATCTGGGTGTCACTTACACCAACTACGCTGACGACACCCAGATACTAATCCCTATCTCAGGTGACTACACTGCTGACTCCCTTGCTGTCAATGCCATCTACCAGGTCATCCAAGCGTGGATGGCACAACACGGACTCTGTCTAAATGATGAAACGACAGAGCTGCTTATTCTTGGTTCGCCACAAAAACTTAACAAACTCGACCCAGCGTTTAACTCCTTCATCATCGATGGGAATACCATCCCAACCGCCAAGGACACAAAAACCCTAGGGATCTACATTGACTCGACTCTGTCCCTGTCCAGACAAACTAATTCAGTCTCATCTGCAGCGGCATATACCTGCAAGCTTATCTCAGCCTGTCGCCCCTTTCTCTCTGCTACCAACTGTATTACCTTGGCTAGGACCCCTGTATTATCCAAGACTGATTACTGCAATGCACTTTACCTAGGCACCAATCGCTGCAACCTAAATAAGTTACAAATTTTCCAAAACAATGCGATTAGAGCTGCCCTCAACATTCCCAGGCGCCAACACATTTCTGACACTAGACGCAACATTCACTGGCTCTCAATCCCACACCGAATATCCTTGAAAACCCTGACTCTTACCCACAAATACCTTCACAACCAAGCTCCTTGTTACCTGGCCAACCGTTTTGCCCTCCACAACTCATTCAGACCTCGCCGAATGGCTCATTCAAACAGCCTTGTCATCCCATGTTTCAATCTTCAAAGATCAGGTGGAACCAGCTTCCCTATTATGGCAGCTAAATTATGGAACACGCTTCCTAACGAGCTTAGAGCAGAACCCTCCTTCCCGAGATTCAAACACCTTACCAAAGCCTGGCTGTCCGCCCAAGACATCCACCACTGTGCTCTCTGCTCAACTTGTACATAGCCGCACTCTTGTATATACATTCTACTTGTCCTCTCACTGTTATTATCATACCTGTAAACTTTGTAACATGCCTGTAAACTTTGTAATTATTGCTCTGTCTGTTTTTCTCATGCTGTAACTAAGTGATGCGTCCGGGTTGCCCCTGGGCCTGGTGCGCTATACAAATAAAATAAATACTAAATACTAAATACAGCACCATGAACATTGACAACACCACTATCATTGTCTCATCTGCAGTGAAAATTCTAGGAGTATATCTTGACTCCTCATTGTCCATGACACACCAGGTCAGTGCCATAGCCTCCTCAACTGCCCTCACCACAAAAGTCATTAACTCAAGCCATTCCTGTCCACCAAAAATGGATTATCTATTGCCAGACCCACAGTCAGCACTAAGCTTGACTACTGCAATGCCCTTTTAGTGGGCACCTCTGCCAAGAATGTTAACAGGCTACAGGTCACACAAAACAATGCCCTCAGAGCAGCACTGAGCATTCCCAAAAGGGAACACATCTCCTAGTCAAGGAAAGATGCTGATTGGCTGCTGGTAAGAGAAAGTATTCTCTTTTAAACCATGGATATTACACACAGATGCCTCCCCTCCATTGCCCCCCCTTTCTATCGGAATAAATCTCCCTAGGCACATCTTCCAGACCCACTAGATCCCACCTCACCAACCAGATATATGTCCCCTTATTCAAAACGTCCAAAGCGGGAGGCTCCAGCTTTCAACACTTAGCACCCAAAAACTGGAACGCCCTCCCCACTTCGCTCAGAAATGAAAAGTCTTACACAGTCTTCCGCAAAATGCTAAAAACCCAACCGTTTAATTAATCCTGTCTGCTGTAAATGCACAACCCGCTACCACTACGATGCCCCCTGGTAAGCGATGTACATGCAGCTTAGATTCACGGTATGCTTTTTTATCTGCTATATGTTAAACCTGTACTAAGCAAATATTCTTTACCAGTGCCACGATGCCCGAGGGCCGCTGCATGCTTTATACATTTAAATAAATAAATATGTGTTTTTGTGGTTCTGGCCTCCTCCAAATCCACCATCCAAATCTCCACAATAAGTACATTAATATGATGTCACCGGGCACATGTGATCGTAGGTGGCAGATGACATTTATCTTTTCAATTGCAGCATTACCAACACCATGTAGAATTTTGCAGACTGGCTTTAAGCTTGAATATGTTCTAGATACATTTGCCTTCAATATAAAGTAGATATTTAAAATCTGGGATGGAGGTGCATACATGAGTGTGGTAGCACATGGGAAATGCAAAGGCTTGTATATTATACATACTGCCTCACCAACTGTAGAAGTTTGCTTCTTTTGAATTACTATTTCTTTTCACATGTTTAAATGTATATTATAACAATAATGATTATTATGTATTGTGATTGGTTACAAAAAGAAACCTTACACAGTACAAACAACATTACACAAATGATTCAAATATTAAAATTCCAAATTCCAAAATTCAAATCTATAAATAACAAATACAATTCATTATTGGACACAACGAGTATTTTTTTAATAAAAAAATGTTTTCTTTATCAACATAGCGCTTATCGCAAATCAATGGTTGTGAGTGTGTTGGATGATGCATTCATGCCACTCTATACTAGCATGACCAACTTCTGATCCTATCCCTAGCCGATGCCTACATCTGCCATCAAGGACCTGGCCTGGCACATCCCCAGCTATTTTGCAGTTGACCCCTGCTTTTACCCAGGATGTTTAAAGCAATGAAAGTTACTTTGGTTTTTTATTGGGGGGGCGGGGACATTATGTCGTCCGTTGTCCTGTCAGTGTAAGGTTCTTGAGAACAATATCCACATTTTGATAGAAGAAGCTTTATACGTTTTTGAGGCCGCAATGATGCAGTCCACCACTATAAAGAGTTCACGACCACGCCTACCACACAGAGGTTCATGATTTTAATGCACAGATTGATACCACTTTGTGGATAGGGAAAACATGTTTCGGATTTGCTGGGGAAACTTGTTGGCAGGGTGGTGGTGATTATGCGGTGGCATACGTGGCAGGAATATTGGCTGTGTGATGCACAAGATCTGATCTAATTTCAGCCAGTAATATAACACCAACAATGCTTCTGAGAATGATGCATGCGCAATTTAAACTTAAACAAACCTAGCTGAACATCTCTGTTTCAACCCACTGGAATTCAGCATTGCAAATGCTTGACCTGTGGTGGGACAATCAATACTGTATGTGAACAAATCTATAGTCAGCATCAAGCACTGGCTGGACAGAGCGTTCTTCACAGTAACTGAGTGGCAGCTTGTACAATGACAGCATTTCTTGTAATGAGGGGCACGCCGTCCTTCACCATACCTGTCACCCCTCCAAACTTTCCTCAACCCTCATTCAGGGGTGGACTGGAAACCAGAAGACGCCCTGGAAAATATTTTGATAGTGGTCCCATAATACACCCTTTTGATCAGGGTCAACCCTTTTCCTATGAGAAATTTGGAAATAAAATAAGTTACCACACAAAAGAGGCCCAAGGTGCCGAGGCCTACCGGGAAATCTACAGAGTTCCCTAAAAACCAGCCCACCCCTGTCCCCATTACCCTAAAAATGTATTAAAACAGTTCCCTTACCCAACACCCCCAAACAAGGACATGAAAAATGTGATGAAACAGCCCTTCATCAGTTTTGAGGAAATGGGTGTAGTGAGTTGGTTGGAAACCATGTCTTAAACCACACTGCCTGTCACCATAGCACTCTGTCACTTGGAGAATTGCTTCCATTTATATACGTGTTAGAAATGAACGGGTTAAACAAGGCAGTGGAACATACTTGAAGCCCAGGTGAGTCAATACAGTAGAGCCAATTGGACATCATTCATTATGATGATTCATGTAAATAATGCATGCTAGAAAAGTTTGCATATCTTTTGCCATGATTCCCTAGTGCGTGTTTTAAGGCGAAAGTGGCTGCTTTCCAGACTGGAAATTAGGAATATCTATCAAGAAACTGTTGATTAAATATTTTCGTGAGAGGTGTCTGTGAGAGCTTGCAGAGCTGTCGTTTGAAAGAAAGAAAACTACTTAGCACCCCCAATTGCCAGTAAGAAACCTTATCATTTGGCAGTCCCGTCCTTCCCATTGCAAGGGGGTCAAGAATCTGCAGAATAAACAACTCCGACACATGCACCTGAGTGGTATCACTTCTGCATTCATTATTCTGCTTTGGCCTCGCTGCCAAACAGCTCTAGGGAGCAGGGCCCCTGATCTACAGAGGGTGTATGCATATCTGGTTAACACTTGCTAGCTTGTGAAACGCCATGCTTTGCTGCACTGTTCCTTCTCCAAACAGTGTGTAGGGGCATAAACACACTTAGCCGTGTAGCCATTGTCATGCTAAGCTACTCCCCAGCTGCGAACCTGTGGTGCATTCAGAACATGTGTTCAGTGCTGCTCGTGCACGGTTCTCTTCCCGCAGGAGAAACCATTCTAAATCTTGTATGGAACAACTCAAATGCATCAAACGGGACGAACACCACATAGACGCAGACTTTCTTAATATACTGGTTCCTTTTCAAGGGAGGTCAGCCAGAGCGGAGTATGGGTCACAGAAGCTCTTGTTTTCCGGATACTACGAGGTCATTCTCTGAAGATTAAAGAATGGGTTGGCAATTGGAAAGATGACTGAGGTGATTAAGACTACCAATGTTGAGGATTCCCCAGAGAGCGTAAAGTAGCAAGCCGGCTACATCTTGTATGCCTGTGATCAGAATGTACTGCAGGGATCTGTGAAACATTCCCCTGCGTGGCTATAGCATGACGTGAACTGGCCGAGCCGCTCACATGCAGAATGTGTGCATTCCTACTGCATGGAAGCAGCAGACAGAAAAAGCCTGCTACTCTCTGCAAGGGAAAGGGGTGCACATGCCCTTTTTGCTGCGCTCCTGTGTGGAAGGCAGTGCACTCCCACAGGAAGCGGGTCTGCGCAGCGAGCCCAGTTCTGATACTAATCAACAAGAGCATTCTTGAGCCCATTGATATGTAAGAATGGAAAGCACCCCAAAACGTTTATCTGCCAACCCTTACGTTCATGTGGAATTCGGTGTGCTGGGGATTATACAGATGATATCATGGTCTCCTTGATTAAAAACAAGGCTAGTCCTTACCCAGTTGGAAAAAAAGACCCCATGCTCAAACCAATATGTCAATTAATTTACTTTCCACATGTCCAGGAATGTCCTGCATTGTTGGAGACAGGGGCCATTATGACCCTGACGGTAGCCTTGCTGGTAAATAGTCATGAATTTCCCGGCACCCTGCAATGGAGACTTACTGGGGCATTACAGCCCCGGCGGTCCCGGTAAATCCCCTTTGCTGTGTGCCGGTATTTCTCCCCATTCCCATTTAAGCTAAGATTTCATAATAATGTTTTGCTGCAAGTCGTAACACATTAAGGTTTTCAGCTCAATCCTACAAGTGGGTTCATTAAACAACCCCACCCTCAATGTAGGCTCTCTGAATGAGATGCGTTCATGGAGTCTGCGCAGCCAATTCCCTGTGGAAGTGCAGAAATAATTCGATGAGAACCGCTGTTCGTGTGGAGGTGCCGTGAGCATTGTATGTGTCCCAATTGTGGAGGGTGGAATACAAAATTGTGGGTGAAACCCTGAAACCGTGTAAGTGGAGAAAACATTTTGAATGCAAGGCTGCTTGAAAAAGTGTGTGTGCATCCCCTTCGTGTGGTAGTGAAGCACCGATTGTGTGCCTGCCCCCTTCTCTGCACGAGTTCAGCAAAATGTATGTATGTAACGCTTTCAATGCGGGAGTGCAGAAAACATTGTAAATTATCTCAACCCTGTGGGATTTCAGAGAACATGGTGAAAATAGCCCTCTGTTGTGGGACTACAGCAACAATTGCGCTTGTTCCCTGCTTTGACAAATTTATAAGAAACGCTATGATATTCCCAAAATGCCACTTGCTGCAGTTTCAGAGAGAGAGAGAGCTGAAGAAGTGTACTTTCTCCAGCCCTCCACTCTGCAGATATAAGGTGGTTGCCCTTCCTCCCAGGGTTTTTGTTCCCAGTCTCTCTTAGCTTTGTTCCTAGGTTGGTTAAATCTCCCTTTTATATGTTGCTTCCTTTGTAATCTGCTTTCTTCAATGCTATCTGGTCCTCGTGACTGGGATGATTTTATCGGTTTCAAGTCTTCAAGTAACACCGGTCTTCCCTGACTGGATTGCTTGTTATTAGCTTTTTTGGCTTTTTACACTTCCAATCATTCAATTTCATATTTTCGTTGTCGCCCTTAGAACTTGGACAAGTTTGTTTAGGCATATAATGATTCCTTGGCAGCCTCCCGCTATTCCCGATTCCCCGGTTCCTCTCATTGTGCAGGGGAAAGTTGTAGGGCTCGGCTCTCTGTCAGGTACTGCGTCTCGTGGGTCAGATTCCCATTCTGGTTTCCTCAACAGGTGCTGCCTTCTCCAGATGCTGGCGATCGGAAATTGTCATGCTTCCCGTCTTGGTAGTCTCAACCCTGTTCCTTGGAGGTCCTGCCCACCAGTCTAGAATTGCAGTCGTGCCTCTATCAGGTATCTCTTCCCTCTGTTCCTTCTCATACCACTTCCTCTGCGTTTGCATTCACTGGGGCTCTGGTGTCTTCTACCGTGTTTCTCTGGCTCTTCGAAAGTCATGGGCTCCGCGACTTGTGTTGATTCCACCTTCACGCGGCATGATGATGTCAGGGGGTTTCCCCTGCTAATATCACTCTCCTGCTGTGACTCGTCCCAGTTAAACACATCTCTCTGGTTAAAGGGACATCTTCCTTTCTTTTTCCACATATGTTTCATTTTGCCTTGTCTTCAGCAACACAAGTGTACACACTACTGTTTAGTGACATTTACTGCAGCTATGGTAGTTGACTTAGGGAATTTCTCACAGGAATGGGAGTCCTTGTTCCCAAAGGGGGAGTCTCTCCTGGTGACGTCCCACTTGCCTCGACCCCTAGGGAGGGTCTTGCAGAGCGGGCTCACATACCAGGCCTTGCAGGGGGAGAAGGGATGCATACCTGCAAATCGTCACAGTACAATAGTGATGGGATTTGGGGTCATTACCCTGTAAAATCCTTATAAAATCCCTAGAGACCACCGAAAATAACCTTTATTAAAGATATTCTGGGGCTGCCAAAATGCACACCAACAATCCAACTTCATGGGGAATTGGGTTTGCATTATATTGGCTGAGAAATTGCAACCAAACCTACCTTCTAATGGGTCTGCCTATGATATGATATTTTATTTGTATCACAACCATATACACATGGAGCTCACCTTCCCTGGAGTAGTATAGAGATGCCCTGGCAGGTTTCTTGAGGCAGGAGAGAGGGCGCACACTGCCTTGGTGCAATCAAATAAAATCTTCTCTTCTTAATTCTGGCTTTGCAAACTACTGGACATCCCCAGAATTGATTAACAATCAGTCCAAACATTTAATATTAACAGAAATTCAAAACACAGCAACAGAGGATATTATCAACCAGTGTTATAACTTCTCAACTACTGTTTCCTATTGGGCCTGTAAACCCCTACTGGATAATGAAGCATGCTTGGATTACTTATAACCCAAAACGGTTTGCACACTTTTTAAAAATGAAGATGTGACATTTTACCTTTGGCTACTCGTATGTTCAAATGGGGTCTTACGCTAAAAGACTTTCACCCATATTGTATTGACATGCGTGAAACTGAAGTTCATTTTTTGTTGATTTGTCCGACATACAAAAGGCTGCAAATTCAATATTTGAAACCAAGATTGAATGCAGCCTGGATTTGAAATACAAATGCAGTGGAAACTGCATGTAAACAAACAGAAAATCATAGTTTTATTTTTATTGCTTTTCTAATATGAGGACAGATTACTTCATTATTGACCAATGTTGAGATTTATTGTGGAACATATCGCTGTTGCAGTATTATTGATTAATATTATCCCATGCATTTTTATAAATATCTTATCATGTTTACTCGATTGTATACTTCTTTATAGGTATTTTATCATTTTGTATTTGAATGCATTGCAATGTTATTACTAATTTGTAATATGCATACGTTCATACAACAACTTTCCCTAAATTCATGAACATATTTGTCAGTTCCATAAATCAACTTGTCCAAAATTCTTAAAAGACTTTACCAAGATTTATAAATGATAAACTTGCACAATCACTTAATCAATCCCACAGAGCAACCTCAAAACTAACTTTGCCTAAATTCATAAACCACTTCACCAACACAGGTTTCAATCCTTCAGGTATTTTTCAAGGCTTTGTTTCTCGCAAATCTAATTTAGAAACATTTAGAAATGTTTGGTGTACGTTACACATTGAATATGAGAGACAATCTCAATTAACTTTTTCTCATAGAATCTCAATTTTTGTTTTTAATCAATTATCAGAAATAATAAATAGAATAAAGAGCAAGAGGGTGGGAAAAGTGAGAAAACAATAAAAGATGTATTAGTACATGGTCAATGGTCATTATTCAATTATGCATAATTTTTCATTCAGAAAAAAAGGCTAGAATTGTATTCATGCTCATGGATAAACAATTACAACATGAATGATTAAGGCATTACGTTGGAGAATAGATCTTTGTAGAAATCTGATCTCTCTTAATTCTAATCACAATGGGAAATTACAAAGAAAATTGAGGAATTGGCTTAAGGCCCATAAATGTTTGATGTTGCAAAGAGATAGTGAACATATACTTTCCATTTTTGCCAAACAGCAGCCATGTTCATTTTGGAATCTGTGGAATGGCCATATTATAAAACCAGACTCCCTCACATTTAAATAGTATTTTGGAAGCAGCTTGAATACCCGACTATGAGAAATTGTATTCTTGTTAAAATGAATCAGAAACCTGTGAGGCTCTCCAACAGGACAGTACGAAATGGGACATGTCTTTTTCTTTGGATGACCTAATCGTTTTGATTACAAATTTAAAGAATGTACAATCTTGTTTTAAAAAATGATACAATTATTTGGGTAACATCTCGAATGTTCTATTTTCTATGTTTGAAAGCCATAAAATAATCCCTGCATCCTGGCAGACTGGATTTGTGATACCAATATTTAAAAAAGGCGTTCACTCACACAAATGAATGTCCATTTACTCATTTGGAAACCAGTTCAAACATGTTTTCATCTCTTGTTCTCAAACAGAGGGAGGTTTGAGCATCTGATGGACATACACCAGTGTGTCTGTAGAAAAAAGAGTTAGGCGCCGGACTTAACAACCTGCTACTTTCTCTTCTAATTCAGCAATCGACTGTGCAGCAACTTCTTCTGTAAATGGCTTTTATTGGCTTGTCTAATGCATTTGACAATGTCAGCAGAGCCATATTATAGAGAAACCTTTCTGACTGGGACACACCCGCACCTCTCTTAGATGTAGTGGTCAATCTACATGCCAATTCTTCTGAGAAAATCTGATTGATCATGTCTGTCTAAATGCCGGGGACTATATCTACCTTTAACAGCCTTCGTCAGGGTTGTTTCCAGGTACCAGCATTGTTTAATCTCTACATTTCTGACTTGATTTTGTACTTATTGAAGGCAAATTCTTTTCCTCCCAAACGTGGTTTCATTCCCCTTAAGTAACTGCCATATGCCTATTATTTAGATCTATTTGACAGAACTCCCATTGGATTACAAAGATCAATCAGTGCTTTATATAGCTACTGTAATAGCAATGATGTACTCATTAATCAGTCTAAAATAAAAGTTCTTCAAATAATTGCCACTCAGAAGTCCTTGACTTTTATGGGCACATTGGCACCACTTGATTAGATTTGGTAAAGGACTTTACATATTTGGGATTTCGTATATCTCCTGCGAGGAGTCAGGAATAAGATACAGACACAGAGTACTCAGGGTTTTGGTTATAAAATTTAGTACAAAATAATATGGAGTTGGACTATGCCTCACTATCCCTTATTTAGGAGATATTTGCCTACCTCAATTAAAAGCTATAGTGTCTGTCCTTTGTCAAGATGTCCAAAGTAAAAATATGTCCTCTGTCCGAAATCATATTCTGGCCTTCACACCCTATGAACTAACTCTTAAGTGCAAAGGATAGTATCTCTGGATCTAAAGGTGCACACATGTTAGATTTCATCACAAAGATTCAAATACAATGGAAACGTTTGAAGTGGTTAATATTCACAGTTCCAGGGAATGGCTCCCTTCCCTTGGTTTCCTTTACTGATATGAAAATGTTCAAACAAAGAATAACCATGTTATTTAGAATCCTAAGAGGATAGCTCCCTCTTCTTGGAATGTTCACAGTTCTCTGGGAAATAGCTCCTTTCCCCAGGTTTCTCTTCAAAGGATTTATAATCCTAAGGGCATATGACTTCCTAGGAATTTTCCTGTTACTGTCTTCACTCTTGTAGCACTTCACAATCTGAAGAGCATGGGTCTTCCTTGAGATATTTCTCATCCTGTAGCTTATTACACACTCTTGTCTTTGCCTGGTATACTCTCCTGCCATAACGTCTTTGCAGTCTTTCAAACAGTTATCTTCACCTGGTATACTCGCCTGCCAGGACTTTCACATAATGAGTTTTCCTTTAATAAATGAAACAATATTTACTAGGGACTTATTGTTCTTCACTTAACCATGTTTGTTTCAATAATAATTATCTCTTTCATACAATGGACTTCTGCCCCTTTTCCCAGTGCATTCACCTTTACTTGACTTCCTTTCACAATTACTTTGCTTTCTCTTTTAAGATGCTGGTTTAACAACCCCTTCGTGGCATATCTTACACGTAAGTTAGCTACTTCACAGATTTCACTTTGCTTGCATGTTGCTTCTATGAAGCGGCATTCACTTTCAGATAACCCGGTAACACTTCAATTTTCCCTGGGTTTACCAGGTGCCACGCGCTCCTCTGCTCAGGTACCCTTCACATTGCTGGCTCAGCATGCATTCTGTTAGCCGCTGCGCCCTCACAGTGTCTGTGAACAATTCTTGCTGCCTTGGGTCATGCGTGGCAAACTGTCTCCACACTGTGTTCCTCTTCTGCTGTCTAGATCAGCGTCAACACCGTTTCCCACAGAGTCCTCTCCTTCAGCATACTGGTCGGTGTCCGTGCAGGTCGCCGTGCAGCTCAGCATCAGCATCTCCTTCTGCTTGCCGTCAGCTGCACAATTTTTAAACTTACTGGCATGATTGAATAGTTTCCAAAGATTAGACCACTTTGTGGGCGTACCGCTCTTAGTGATCTTCATTGTACTATCTCTCTTTCTTGTCTCAGTTGTTATTACATCATTCCTCATGTTGACAAAATTGATATGGGAACCTTTTGAGAGTGATCCTTACTGATCCCTGCCTCTTCCTCATCTCAGTGGTTGATGTGTTGTTCTTTCTGCCATGTTGGTTATTACTTAAATTAGATCTGGTACATGGTTGAGGGAGAGTCTTGCAATATGCCATTAAGGCATGTGGGATGGAGGGAACATTCTTAAGAGGGAATGGGGGGTATGTGACATTCCCCAATGTTGTCATGTCATTCCTCTGAGGGTTACCACCCCCAGGGTGTCCTCCCTCATATAGCTGCCTCCCCCATCAGGATCTGGTAGTGGCTGCCGTCCCCTGACCATATAGGAAGAGGCTACCTCAGGGAAAGGAGTGATGACACCATCAGAGTCATCACATTCTTCAAAATCAGGAAGTTATTGTGCTTGCAGTCCAGCGGATGAGGCTTTATCACAAGTCTGGACGTTTTTCTGCATTGCCTATTATACGTTATTATCAATACAAGGTTCCTTCCTTATATGGGTCAGAATTCCTACATCTAAATGATTTGCATTGGAATTGATTAGAGGGTATCCCGTGGAGAAGGGTCTTTGCCCTACCAAACTCTACCCAAACTCTACACCTTGTCTAGCTATTAGGTTTGAGTTAGGTCTTACATCACTGGTAGACAGAATTAAGTGGTAAAACATTCTTTTATTTCAGAACATTTTGAATTGCCTGGAAAATTCTCAATTCACTTCATTGAGAAATTCAGTTGTGAATGCAAACTATGAGGTTCTCACAGCTTAGGGCGATACTAGGGAGGATCTCATTACTAACCCACTAAGGGTGAGAAAATCCCTTTAGGACTCAGACTGCAGCCAAACTGCTGATTTAGTTTCCCTAGGTTATTTTCAGACCTGCCCTTTAAGGCCTTAATGGAGAAGAAGAGAAATTGTACTCCTGATAATGAATCAAGTGCCCATGTAAATGTGTGCATGCAAACATTATTCAGATAAATATAATCCTGCATAAGACCCATGAAATAATTAGATGAGACTGAATTTAATATATGAATTATGACTTTGGAGGGGATGTTACACTCCCCATAGTATAGAAAAGTTTTTTTTTTTTTTAACTAGGTTACAGAACGTAAATGATCCATTGTTACGGGGATTTTGATTTTATTTTTGGCAGGTACGCCCATCAGTGCTCCAGATTGGCTGAGGATTGCAATACGTGACGCAGGACCTGCTTAAGACGAATTCTCCCAGGGCAGCATTGCCTGGGCAGCCATTGAAGGGCACAAGCTAAGGGTACCTCCCTATTGGCTGTTTGCTGGGCACCGTGTACCACAGCGCCAGAGGACAAGGAACTGTAAGGTAAAACACAACGTAACATTCCTGCAACTGCCTGTACCTATCACTCGTCTACACTGCTAAATTGAATGTTCTGAATGCTGAGATTTACACCACCCTGAGTTCTGCTGGCACAGCCACTTCCTTCTCATTAATCCTTTTCTTGAAATTCCACTGTTGTGAGGTCTTGTGAGATTTCAGCACACTTGACTTGTAAAGCTGTGAGGTTTCTCCACATTTGGGTTGTGCTGGTATGGGGATTTACCACATTTGTGTCATTCATCTGTGAGGTTGCACCACACTGAATTGTGCTGCTGTGAGGTTTCACCACATTTGAATTGTGCTGCTGTAAGCCTCACCACATTAGAATTGTGCTGCTGTGAGGTTTATGCACATTTAGGTTGTGTTGCTGTAAGGTTTCACAACATTTGAGTTGTGCTTCTGTGGGGTTTCATAGCAGTTGAATTGTGCTGTTGTAGGGTTTCACTGCATTTGAATTGTGCTGCTGTGAGGTTTCACCACATTTGAATCATGCTGCTGTAAAGCCTCACCACATTAGAATTGTGCTGCTGTGAGGTTTATGCACATTTAGGTTCTGCTGCTGTAAGGTTTTGCCACATTTGACTTGTGCTACTGTGAGGTTTTCTCCACCCGTAGGTTGTGCTGCGTTAAGGTTTCACCACATTTGAATCATGTTGCTGTGAGATTTCACCACACTTGAATTGAGCTACTGTGAGTTTTCACCCGGTTTACGTTGTGCTGCCGTAAAGTCTCACCACATTTAAATTATGCTGATGTAATGTTTCACTGCACTTGAATTATGCTGCTTTGATGTTTCACCACATTTAAGCAATGGCACTATAATTATGGAGATGAGAGTTGCACTGGTAATGGCTCAGGAAGGTCAAGTAAACTATTAGCAAAACACTGGTGGCAGTCACCATTAAGGGTAGAGTGGGTTGTGCGACACAAGTAGGGTGCAAAGTAGTTTGCATTCACATAACTAGCAGGGTTGCAGAATACCCAAACAGGGTTATGCAAGTAGCAAAAACATGAGTTGGTAGGTGGAGGGTGCAGGTTGCAGCAAACACGGGCAGCGAAAAATTAATGGCGACCTGCATGCAAGACACGAAGAACACAACATGACGGAGAGTGAACAGAAGTACCGCCATTGCCCAGACCAAACCCAGCTAGTCCTTTATTCTGAAATACTGCAGCCTGACATAAAATTGCTTAACACACGTTTCCAGCCCTCATGATGCCCAGATGAGCAACAAAGACCTAGATCAGTGCACTGAGGGGAGTTCTGTTTTGCAAGCTGAAACCACACCAGATAACGTTTCTCAGGGCATACGGCATACACATATTAAAGTTAATTAGATTTTCTTGGTAGCAGTGAGAAATGCACATATTTTTGAATGGCTACCATGCCAATTGATCCCATAACAAATTAATTACAGTGCCCTGAGTGACTGCTGATGAAAGCACACACGTTAGGAAAGGAGAAAATCCAACACATAAATGAAATTGAGCTCTGAACAGTGGTCCTCTACCACGTGACTGAAACAATGGTCATTCATTCCAGGCCCAATTGACAGTGCACCTGCCACTTCCTTAGCACATCTAGACACAGAGACAATATGCCAAGGCCATGAACAGACTGGCAGATAAGACCTCAGGATCAGGAACGAGAGGGGAGTAGCTTGTTTAAACTGGATCAAAGCGGTTTGCCATATCTCCTTCCTCACCATTTATTTTGGCACTGCATAAAAGTGCAGAGACCAATGAGCACATAACTGGCCCATCAAACCCTGTTCCTCTTAACAATTATTGTAGTTGAATGCCAACCAATAGCATGTTAGATTAAAATGTATCATTTGTAGAAGGTTGAACCTAGGCAGAGTTATTAGTTGTAGAATAACCAATAGTATAAAGGTTAATTTATGGATAGGTATGTATGCTCTGAAATCTATCAACAAATCGAGAATAAAAATAGACATTTTTTATGATTATAGTAACTATGACATCAGCTAAATGATCTTTTGGTTTAAAAACCTGTTGTTACTAACGATATTTTGAGATTGTGTTTTGTACGCCAAAGCTGGGGTTTCTTTTGCACTTGGAGTTACTCTGTTATTGAGTGTTCTTTATTTTACGGTACATTTGGGCCTATCTTAACACCGCTATAAAGCTTCACCACATTTGAATCTTACTGTTAGGTCCACCAAATTTGAGCTTTGCTGCTGTATGGTGTCTGCTCATTTTAGTTATGCTGCTGTGAGGTCTCACCACTTTTAAGAAGTGCTGCTGTATGGCTTCTCCACATATGAATTATGCTTCTGTGAGGTTTGACAGCATTTAAGTTGCACTGCTGTAAAGTTTCCCCACATTTGAATTATGCTGCTGTGAGGTTTCACCGCATTTAAGTTATGCCGCTGTAAGGTTTCACCACATTTGAATTACGTTGTGTGGGGTTTGACCACATTTGAGTTGTGCTGCTGTGAGGTTTCATCACAGTGGAGACATGTTGCTTTTGTGTTTCACTACCTTTGAGTCATACTGCTTTTGGGTTTCTCCACTTTTGAATTGTGCCGCCATAGGATTTGACCACATTCGAGTTGTGCTGCTGTAGGACATCACCACACCTAAGGTGTCTGCTATACAATTTCACCACAGTTGGCTGTGCTGCTATAAGGTTTCACCATATTTGGTGCACTGCCATAAGCTCTCACCACATTTGAGTCCTACTTACTCTGGGTTTTATCACATTGGAGTTGTGATGCCATAGGGTTTTGCCACGTCTGAATCCTGCTGCTGTTAGGTTTCACCACATTTGAGTTGTGCTGCCATGAGATTTTACCACATTGGAATCTTGCTGCTGTTGGATTTTTACTGAATTTGGATTTTGCTGCTGTGGGAATGCACCACATTTGAGTTGGTCTACTGTAAGGCATCACCACATTACCTCCCAGCCGCTGATAGGTCTCCCAACATTTGAATGGAGCTGCTGCTAGGTTTCCCCACGTTTGAGTAGTGCACCTATAAGGTTCATCAGCCATGAAGTATACTACTGTAAGGTTTCACCACATTTGGGTTTTGCTGCTGAGAGATGCACCACAGGCCAAGGCTGGTCACTCTTATGTCTCATCACATTTTGAATCTTGCCACAGTCAGATTCCATCTAGGACTTCACTGACTCAATCTCTGTGGCAGCTGAATATGGCCTCACTAGGGCAACCCTGCTCTCAATCACTGCCTCTTGTATATCAGAATAGTGTCCAAAATCCTGTCCATAAGGGAAGTTTCCTACATTCATACAGCCCACTACAACGGGCAATAGCTCCAAAATAATAAGGTTAAATAACACTACAAATGGCGCACCAGAGAGTTCACTGATCTCTGAAGCAGTCACCAGCTTTACTTCCCATTATACCCCTCCAACCCTAGCATTCAACAGATGCATCAAGTACCTCCACCACCTATACTTTAACTATGACAGCAGCCTTCATCCATAGACTTATCCCCTCTCCCTCCTGACACCTGGCAACACAGACTCTGCCCCATTACAGCCGCTCTGACCCCCAACACCCCTTCCACTGATAAGATGTCATCCTCCTTCTACTCACACCCCTCACTGCTCAATGGGCATCCGACACACAACCCTCCTTGAACAATCCTACTCTCGCCAACTCCAGAATCCAATCCCACTTGACATTCAAACACCTCCAACACACACCACCACTTACCCTCCATTGATACTCATGCACTGGAGCAACAACCTAACACCCCCCTCACAACCTCTTTACTAAGACTCTATTCCCCTTACCCTGATAACACCATACAATTCCACCCTTCCCCCATCACTCACTGTCATACCAGGACTCATCCTCATCCTACCCAATCCTCTCCCTCTCCCTCTCCCTTAACTTTAATCCATCGCACACCAAGCACACTCCCCTTCCCACCTCCGAATCTAACGGACTTGCTGACTCTTTACACCAGCTGCCCACCCCCTTCGATCTGCCCCTCTGTCACCACTACACCCTCTCCAAATTTCACTCCACATAACACTCTTCCCAACTTCCACCATTTACATGACACCTCATCCTACAGCATACTTGCCTCCCATCCATGGGGATCCCTTCAATACAACTGATACTGCCTCTTCAGAATCCTCTCAAACCTCTCGGACTGTTTTTTCCATTTAACATGGGATCTTTTGGCTCTGATTAGATACCCCTGTGAACTGATACCAGCACCATATAGATCGACACACACCCTGTAGGCTACAAACACACCCCTCTGCCTCCCACCGGGTCCTCCCTATCATAAACCACATCCCCCTCACTCCAAACAGCACTAGCATTACACAGACATCTGCACTGTGGCCACCCTAATCAGACGCCCACCAGGCTTCACTAAGCACCTTATGAGCAATTCTTGCCTCCGCCCCTCACTTGGCTGAGCCACTCACTCTTACGTACACATCACTAGCACCCTCAAAAAAACAGAAGGAATGCATGGCTTCCTTGCCTTAGAATCACTAGTAAGCCTAACTCCCCCTACATCCCTGTAAGACAAAATAATAACCCACGCATCTCCACCCTCTCCCCCTCATCAACACCTACAAACACAGTAAAATCCCACCTCGACCTGCTAAACAGCCCCCACAGCTTGCAAGCGAATCACGTCTAATCTCACTCCAAGAGGGGATTGTCCCTTGACTCGCTAAATCCAACAGTAGCTCCAGCTCCGACACAGAGATAGACCACCTCCAACCCTCGAATCTTCACCACAGACCCTACCTCTCCAGACCTATATTGTCTCATCTACCAGCACACTAACTCACCCCTTACCCTTCACACACCTTCAACTCTCCCAGCCACATTTCCTATAGACCCCTGGCAACTCCAACCATGCTAGCCCCTCCACACAAACTTCAACTCTGGGTCAGCCCTCTGCCTCTTCCCACACCACCCCAAGTCCACCTCTCCCTGTCTGTGGTCAATCCTCCTCCATGCCAAGCGGCCACTCAACACTATCCCACCCCACCAACTCCCCAATTCATGCCAGCAGTGAACCCCTCCAGTTCTCCACACTCCCCAGCCTTCCCCTCACATCCTCTATCACCGTATGTGCCACCTGCCTCCACTCCTTCAGTCTAAAGCCAGAACCAACCCATCCCATCCCTCGACTACCTCCCTCCACACCAAGCTCCCACCCAGCACCTAAAACCACAAGCCACAATGAAGCAATTAATGAAACACCTCAGATGCATTCTCATCAATGCCAGATCCATCTCCAAAAACTCTCACAATATGCATGACCTAATTGTAACAGAATGCCTGACATTAGTACCTGACTGAATTGCATGCGGGCGGACCCGTTTTGCAATAGCATAGATGGGTGTTAGGCAGAATTATATGCAGTACCCTTTGGGAACACCACACACAATTAAGACTACAAGTGGCAGTACAAATTCACCTTTGGTACAAGCCTGTACTGCACAGTAAAGTGGTAGCGATGGCTGAGCAGCCAGACGTATCTCAAGAGTAAGTGAGCAGTATCAAATAGTTACTCAAAGGACAGCAATTACTATGATTCAAACAAACACTGACTCAAGGTTTCTGAGTAAAAGAATATACATTTATTTACACATCAGTTGTATAACATCGCACTCAGGTAAAGCAGTTTAAAAATCACACTCTTAAAGGGGGCGCTGTTGCGCACGACGAAGATGGCCGCCTGAGGGGAGAGCTCCGGCCTGTAACATATCCTATTATAAATTAATTCTGTTCGGGGCCGCCTGCATGCCAATAAACATCTGGATTCGGCGGTGGAGAGCCTGCAGCATCACTCCACCGATTTTCATGTAGAAACGCTGGCTCAATCCTGAGAAATCGGACTGCAAACTTATACCGTGAGCGCGGCGGAGGCGTATCCGGCCCACGGCTCCAGGTGAAATCACGCGACGGCCAGGGGTGCTGGCTCGTGTGCAGGCTGGAAGGGGGAGGGGCCGCGCTCTGCGCCTTTCAGAGTTGCCGGTGGATATATCCTGTTGGCCCTCGATCCTTCTCCTGGGTATACACTGCAAGCCTGGTCCGGACGGAACATTGCTCTTTTCGTCGGGATTGTCATCCCGTTCCCTGTGCGCTACTGCCCCGCAGATTGATCCTTGACTGACCGCCGGGTCGGGCCTTGTCGACGGCAGCGGGCCGGTTGCGTTCATTCGCTGGGGCCTGCCGATAACATCATAAGGTGGGTGCCCTGGTGCCTTTTTCTTATATACTCATAAGCGGTGTACAACACACTCCTAAGTGCCAACGATTGCCAACCACTGCCTATCACTAGGCGCCAGAGCTGGGCAGATGCAACACAACCCAACAGAGTTGACACATGGGCCACAGCGAGAAAAAAAGTATGGGCTCCAAGAAAACTGGTCCGATGGACTCCTTTGCCAGCTCCCAGCCGCATGGGCCTGCCGAGACACCCGCTGAGCCCTCGGGCAGCCAGCTGGAGTCTCCAATGGATGTGAGAGTGGACAAACTACTAACAATGGTCCAAAGTGGATTCCTGGTGGTGAACAGCAAACTGGACGACATAGGGGCCACAATCAGCTCTTTGAAGGCTAGGGTTGATAAGGAAAGTGCTCGCACTATGGAGGCAGAGAACAGGATTGGAGTTAATAAGGACTCGATAGCACAACATAGCCGTGATATCGGCCAGTTGAAGGGAGACCTGCAGAAAACCCTGAACAAGTGCGAGGACTTGGAATCTCGCTCCAGGAGAAACAATATCCGCCTGGTCGGTGTAGCCGAATCCTTTGGTAAGGGTTCCATGGAGCGCCATGTGGAAAACCTCCTGAAATCCCTCCTGGGCCCCAATGCTTTCTTCGATCATTTCCTCGTGGAGCGGGCTCATCGCACCCTGGCCTCCCCTCCTAAGCCGGGAGCGCCGCCCTGCACGATCATTGCCCGACTTCTGAATTATAGAGATAGAGACGCTATCCTGAGGCTTTCCAGAGAAAAAGGATCCCTGTATTACGAAGAAAACAGGATACACATATATCCAGACTTTTAGACCAATGTGCAGACACTGAGAAGATCCTACAAACTGGTCAAGAGGCAGCTGAGAATACGCCAGATCCCATATGCACTTGCCAGAGCTGGGCAGACACAACACAACCCAACAGAGTTGACACATGGGCCACAGCGAGAAAAAAAGTATGGGCTCCAAGAAAACTGGTCCGCTGGACTCCTTTCCCAGCTCCCAGCCGCATGAGCCTGCCGAGACACCCGCTGAGCCCTCGGGCAGCCAGCTGGAGTCTCCAATGGATGTGAGAGTGGACAAACTACTAATAATGGTCCAAAGTGGATTCCTGGCGGTGAACAGCAAACTGGAAGACATAGGGGCCACAATCAGCTCTTTGAAGGCTAGGGTTGATAAGAAAAGTGCTCGCACTACGGAGGCAGAGACCAGGATTGGAGTTCATAAGGACTCGATAGCACAACATAGCCGTGATATCGGCCAGTTGAAGGGAGACTTGCAGAAAACCCTGAACAAGTGCGAGGACTTGGAATCTCGCTCCAGGAGAAACAATATCTGCCTGGTCGGAGTAGCCGAATCCTTTGGTAAGGGTTCCATGGAGCGCCATGTGGAAAACCTCCTGAAATCCCTCCTGGGCCCCAATGCTTTCTTCGATCATTTCCTCGTGGAACAGGCCCATCGCACCCTGGCCTTCCCTCCTAAGCCTGGAGCGCCGCCCTGCACGATCATTGCCCAACTTCTGAATTATAGAGATAGAGACGCTATCCTGAGGCTTTCCAGAGAGAAAGGATCCCTGTATTACGAAGAAAACAGGATACACATATATCCAGACTTTTAGACCAATGTGCAGACACTGAGAAGATCCTACAAACTGGTCAAGAGGCAGCTGGGAATACGCCAGATCCCATATGCGCTTGTCTTCCTGGCTAAAATGCGCATCCAACACGGAGGCAGCGCACACTTTTTCGACAATCCTACGGAGGCCGCGATGTATGTCGAGGCCTCAATCCCTCTTCCCCCGGGGAACCGGGAAGCTAACCGTAACCTGCCGCCCCGGCGGGTGCCGGAACAGGAAGACCATGCTGGCTGAAGGAACTTGCTCTACACTGCCATACCATAAGTTCGATAACCTGTCGACGGTGAGGTGGCTCTGTCCACCATATATTGTTGTAGGGCCGTGAGCCCCCCCCACATGGTGTTCGGTCACGTGAGTACAGCTCACACCCCCAGGAGACTTCCCAAGTTATGGTTGATGGGATACATCATCGGGTTGGGGTTGATGATGCGGGTGGGGGTTGGAAGGGGAAGCGGGTAAGAGTTTGTCCTGGTGCGTTTGTCCTGGTGCTCTGCCAGGCATGGTTGGGGATGTTATAAAGTTAAAACCAGGAGACTCTTTTTCAGCGAGACTCTTCCAAAACTTGAGACAGTGGTGCCATGCTTGGCAAATCCCTCCTTTGATAGGCAGCCATGGCGCAGGCTAAGGGTGGGTTGCATATTCGACTACTTTCTTGGAACATTCGGGGTCTCAAGAACCCAGTCAATGCAAGGAAAATTGCTGCATACATTACACGCCATGTTCCCCATATCCTTCTGATACAGGAGACACATGCGATGAGGAGTATCAACAATAGATTCCTTCCACGGTGGGGCCCTCATAGGTGCTTCACAGAATATTCAACACAATCCAGGGTAGTCCCGATGCTTATACACTCCAAGCTGTGCTTCAGGTATCTTGCTAGTAAGATAGACCCTTTGGGTAGATACGTGTTGGTATGGGGGAGGTGGCGGGACGGCAAATCCTGTTGATTAATGCATATGGTCCTAATACTGATGACCCGCTATTTTATCGCGAAATCCTTGACAAGATGTCCACATCGATAGAGGCGCAAATAATATGGGGCGGAGATTTCAACATGATCCTAGATCACTCCTTGGACCGCTCATCTACATCCCCCAGGGCCCCGTCCAAAGCGGTTCTTGCCGTTAAACAGATGATGGAACAGACTAACATAATTGACGCATGGCGCACGTTGTATCCACTTGAGAAGAAATTCCATTTCTACTCATTTGTTCACGACTCCCACTCCCGTATAGATTATTGGCTTATTAGCTCGTCCCTCTCCTTTGAGATCATTGACTGTGCAATACACCCCTGCACGCTCTCAGACCACTCGCCGATAACACTGGACATCAGCCTGGGTGACTCCCCACCTCCGGCTAAGAGGTGGAGTATGCCCTCTGCAATCCTTAGGGACCCCAATATCTGTGAGGCATTACATACTAAAATCGAGGAGTTTTTGGAGTTGAACGAGGGTCCTGTGAGCGCCTTTGCTATCCTGTGGGAGGCATTCAAGGTTTGGGTCCGAGGTACTATAGTGGGTAAATATACAGGTATGCTGAGAGTGGTGAGGAGGGAACTGGGTGTGGCTGAAGTCGCAATAGATACACTACAGACGGAATATAGTGCCACATTGAACAAGGAAACCCTGTCTAAGGTACACGCTTCCCTCAAGGAATTTAATGAACTAGCCAGGAGGGAGGTTTTTTACATGGCTGCCCCGGCTAAGGCCTGCAGATACGGGGAGAGCCATAGGGCGGGGAGATTTCGGCCAACATGCTTAAAATAGATAAACACCTTAATCCAATTGCTAGTATCCAGAACCCGGCTGGGGTCACGGTCAATAAAGAATGCAATATCAACACTACTTTTGCTGATTTTTACTCCGCTTTATACTCTGATCACGATGTTAAAACCAGAGAAGACACGTTTGTATATCTAGACTCCCTTGATCTCCCAACACTCACTGAAACGACGCAAAACATTTTAGATCAACCCGTGACTATTGAAGAACTAAACGAGGCCATTAAATCTATATCTGTTGGCCGCGCAACTGGCTCGGATGGCCTGACTGCCGAACTGTACAAGGAATTTCAAGGCGTATTGGCCCCACTGTTACTGAAAGTATGGGAGGAGGCCATGAATTGTGGTGTCCTTCCAGACTCGATGCGTGAGGCAGTTATTACGGTCCTTCTGAAGCCACGTAGACCAGCACAAGATATGGCCTCCTACAGGCCCCTCTCCCTCATCAATACCGATGCGAAAATCTTCGCTAAAGTACTGGCCACCAGGCTCCTTCCGTACATGCCAATCCTGGTCCACCCTTATCAAGCGGGCTTCATGCCAACTAGATCCACGGTTTTAAACCTTGGACGACTGTTCAATGTGCTGGCGCAAAAAGACCCGGAGGCAAGGGCGGCGTAGTGGCCCTCGATGCTGAAAAGGCCTTTGATTCCGTCTCCTGGACATACCTCTTCCTTGTACTCGAGAGGTTTGGACTTGGATCGTATTTTATTAAATGCGTTTGGCTGCTATATACTCAACCATCCGCCAGAGTCCTAACCAATAACACTCTGTCCCCTTCTTTCCATCTACACAGGGGGACCAGGCAGGGCTGCCCATTTTCCCCCATTCTGTTTGCCCTCACTATTGAACTAATGGCGGAATATATTCGTCAACACCACTCGCATAGAGGACTCAGGATGACTGGCCCTCCCCAGATCATATCTCTGTATGCGGACGATTCACTGTTTTATGTCTGGGACCCACATGAGAATGTGCAACACATTATGGCTGACATACACAAGTTCTCTGAATATTCGGGATATAAAATCAATGTCCCCAAATCTGAAATCTTTCCTTTGACCCCTAATACGGGTGACCTATCTTGTATCACAGGATTTAAACCTGCCTCCACGCTGGTGAGATACCTGGGAATAATGGTGGATAGAGATAGACAGCTGTTGCACTCACACAATCACGGCGAACTACTTCTCAACCTTTTGGCCAAGCTCCACCGATGGGCTAATCTCCCTCTGTCCCTATACGGCCGAGTGGCCCTACTTAAAATGGTGGTATTACCCAAACTCCTGTATCTCTTCAATAACATCCCGATCTGGCCCGGTAAACCCTTTTTTGTCAAACTTAGGTCACTGGCATCTTCCTTTATTTGGAACAGTAAAACTGCTTGGTTGGGGTGGGATAAAATGGTGGAGCCATACTCACAGAGCGGTATTGCGGCCCCTGATTTTGAACTGTATTGCATAGCAGCACAGGCACAATTCATAAAGCATTGGTTTGACCCCAAGGATACAGCCCCACACATTCTTCTCGAAAAGCACGCAGTCCGCCCTAATGATATACATTCGGTCCTTTTGAACCCCACCTATGGTAACAATTGCCCTTTCGACCCGGTATACGTCACTACATGGGCGTGGTCCAGGGTGTATAAAAGGATTGGCCTGGAGGTCCCCTATGACCCGGATATACCCCTGTGGAACTTCTCCAGTGTTTCCCCGACCTTCGACAGGGCCCTTTAGCGAACCTGGGACCCGAATAAATTCTTCAGGTTATGAAATATGTTCCCTGATAGCACGTTTTGTGAACTTGCAGATTTCACAGGGCGGTGGGAGGGGATCAGCTTAAACGTCTTCAATACTATCGTATGAGAACCGCTTTTGCTGCCAAATGGCCTTCCTTCCCGGTAGAACCCCAGGCACATGAGTGTATCAGAGCCATGGTGACGACGGACAGTCATGGTAAGGGAATCTCGTCGCTATACACCCTGGTGCAAACGCACTCCCCCTCACGAAACACTATCAGAGAAACCTGGGAGCGGGATGTTGGTACTCAGATCGATGATGTGAGATGGGCCCGATATTGTCAACTCACCAAATCGGGCTCCATGAACTCTGGACTCCGATTGATCCAATTTAAAATACTGAACCAGCTACATTACTCCCCGGCCAGACTGGCTAAATTTGTGGAGGGTTGCACAGGGACATGTCTGAAATGTGGCGCTCCTGATGCTGGGGAATATCATATGTACTGGGCGTGCCCTGTTGTCGCGAACTTTTGGCGAGAAGTGGCTGAGCTCCTTGAGGAGATAACGGCGATTCCAGCCGCCCTGTCCCGCCTAAAATACCTGCTTGGTGACATTGGGAAGGTGAAGGAGACCACGAGGAGACTATTTAATATCTCATGCATTATTGACAAACGCTGCATCCTTAAATGTTGGAAATCCACTGCAGGGCCTACCCGATCCAATTTCCTGAAAGACTTGTGTATGGTGAACGATGACGAGGAACTCTTTGTTTTATCAGTCCCGGCACCCTGTCGTCTTAAAGATATATGGTTGCTGCTACGTTTGTACTTATGTGATCTGATGTCCGATGCCAATGTAACACCTACCCCGTCGCCTTAGGTGACAAAACCTGTCTTATTGCCACAGATATATGCCATTGTCGATATTATACATATGCTATACTTTATTGTTTATGAGAACTGTCTTGCTGTGAACTGTTCCCCTCAATAAACAAAGTTTAAAAAAAAAAACACTCTTAATGCACCACACTACTCCCAATAAGTTCCAGACAAGTTAAGCTCACAAAATGAAGTGGGACCAAAATGGCACTCCAGAAATTTAAAAGTGAGGGAAAGACAAAGTTAGGCAGAAATTGAACCACACCAACAGGTAAGTAGTCAGGGCAATAGAGCAAGAGGAACTACGTTGATAGAATTATAGAAAAAGGGCTTAAGGCCAAAGTCAATAGGTCAAAAGTATTTTGCTCAAGATCACAAGGTTCAGGGTAGTTCTCGGTAAAGTTCCTGCCACGAGTTCCGGACGAAGTTGGTTGGCAGAAAAGTTAGTTCGAAGAGAACAGAAGGACAAGCCCACAGATTGGAGAAAGATTTCACACACTTCAACTGCGGCTGAACGAAACGAACAACCAGATTTGCACAGTACCTTAAAACGGAGAAGAAGCTGTGGCTGAGGCGGACGTTCCTGGTAGTTCCAGCAGGCTCACGGTTCCTGAAGCGACTGTCAGACTGACATGAAGTAGGAAGACTGGGGGGTCCTGCACCACTCAGGGAAGAACCCAGCAGCAGAGCAAAGCAACAAATAAAAGGTGTGCTCCTTAAAACCCAAGCAGGGTCCGACCTTCCTGGCTATCCAGCCCACTGTAGCTCTGTACAGCAAATTCAATCAGAGGAGGGGTCCTGGCTTGAAGTTTGGGCGAACTGGTTGGTCCCACCGGCTCAAGGGAAGAAGATTCCTGGAGGATCCTCTCTGTTGTTGGAGTTTGGAAATTCGGACCTGCAGCAGGGCTTCACCAGGTGGTTCAGTTGTTTTAGAGGTCCTCTTCTGTCAGCTCCTCATCGGTTCTTTCGTTCCATTGGCGACTCTGCCTTCCCAGCACCAGAGACCTGCTTTTAATGCAGATTTCCCCCATTCACACAGCCTGGCTGTCAATCACGCAGCAGGGTGGCTGTCCTGGCAAGGACAGTCACCCAGCCAATCAAACAGGAGTGTGACTTGGGTTACCAATGGAAACAATGGCAGGGGTCCTAAGACCCCACCCTCACATCCTGCCTACCCAGTCTTTCAGGCACCTTAAGGAGGGCTTCTGTTCAGAAGCCCGCGAAAAGACGGCGAATAAAGGAACCAAACCTGGTTGGCACGCAGAGTAAAACACGAGAAAGACTTTTACAAAAACAAATGGTGCATAAACCCAGCCAGAGCTGAAATAAAATATATTTGGTCAAGCAGGTTTATGTTCGAGGCTAATAAAATAGCCTAAAACAATTGCATGGTTATTTAAGATAACCGCGATAGGAAAAATAGGGTAGTTACCACTGCCACCAGCCAAGTCTTGATGAAAAGGGAGCGAAACAGTGCTACAAAAGAAACAGACTAAAATGGATAAGAATGAACCCTTTCCAATACTCCATGTAAGATGGGGGGTACTGGGTTGTGATTTAAAGAGACTACATAAAGTTAATGTCAACTTTACATGTTTCTGGGAGACAGTAGTCAGTACCAGAAAAATGGAGTCAGTGGGAAGTCTAAAAGACAACCCTGTGTCACTACACTGAAGGTGCTGTGTAACACACAAAATAAATGATGCCCATTGAGTAGGTGAGGCTCCAGAGCCCAGGACCACCCAATTGGTAAAAATACACACAGCAAAACACATGTAAGAGTGGGAAAAAGGCTCACACTCTTAACAGGTGAAAAAAATAAATCCTAGAAATCCAGCAAAGTTGCTGAGGGACTCAGTAGGTAAGGGAAATTAGCCATTTATGAGAATTCTCCCTAACAATGGGCTAAAAAACAGTGGTGTGGAAGGTTGCCCAGAGCAGTGCCAAAGGTCAGGGTCGGACTGTGACAAGAAATAGGTCCAGACACCCAACAAAAAGTGGCCCACCCCGCCTCAAAAATGTGGCCCACCCCTCACCTCAAGACCCTTGACCTCTGATGACATCACCAGAAGTGGTCATTTGACCCCACCCCAAAGTGACATACCAGGAAGCGATAAAACACGACCTTTCACCCCCTGACAAAACAGAAAGTGGCATCAAATGGCATTATTCCTAAGTACATTGCGAAACATGTGGTTATGATTACACTAATGTGATATACATTTCATACAAGAATGGATCACCATATGTATCATTAATATCTGTGTGTATAGATCCATATTGTCAAATTACTGTGAATGCAAATAGACGTCCAAGGCCAAATGATAATATGTTATTGTATAGCACTTAGACTTAAGCTCTTTTTTATAGAACAAATATGCATACAATATAACCCAACCTGTGTTGGCACTCATTTATCAACCTTAGAAGGATGAATGGCTGAGATGGCCTTGCTGGGATTCACACCTGCAGATCACACACACATTACTGCAGCAAGCGCTCAACCCACTGAGCTATCATATCGGCTATAGTAAAATTAGCAATTATTCTGTAGTGCATATCATTAAACAGGTAACTGAGATTTAACAGCAGACCAGTTAAGTTCATCTGCAGGTCTGGTGCAAAGTTGGCTGCATGGCAAGCCTGCATGCATCTACTTTCAGGCTTCAGAGGTTGGCAAAATAGGGATATCAGCACACTCAGAGGACATCCCATACTCTGAGCACTCGTTACATCATACATGCAAACAAACATCCTGAACAGCATGTCAGTTAGATGGGAAAGATAGACACATTGCAACAAAGCATTCATTGTGGCACAATGAAGTCAATTGCCACTTGATGTGCTATGGTTGGATATTTCTACACTGTACAGAAGCTTTTAGGCACAAGGATTTTGTCAAGTGACCGAGGACAGCAAGATGGAATGGCTTGTGATGATCGTAACAGAGACAACGGCAGAAAAAAATCATGCTATTACTGCAAATTGCGAAATGGATGCTTATTCTACTCTAAAATTGGTTGTTTATCACTAATATCACTGGTACATATTTATCACTAATACAACAGCACAGCAACTCCAGGGGGCACCGTGCCCCTCAACTTTGCATGCTGCAGCAGCATGTGAAAGATACATGCATCATAATTTATGATGTACACAGCATGCATGCAAATATCTCATCAAAGCTGATGACCCACACTCCTTCTACCTCTTTGAGACCTCTGCCAACAGCTTCCCTGTATTAACTTTTTGTCATTCCTCACCATTGCTTACCTAAGGGTTGCGCCATCCCTGTGGACCAACTGTTGTGTGTACTGGTGGTTTCACCTTGGCCACCTTTCTATCATTCCCCAAACCTTTCACTTCTACCCACATGCGGGCCAATCACATGACCCTCTTTTTAGTTTGGGCTGTTAGGTGGCCATTTATAAGCCCAAACTATTGCAGTAGAGTACAGCTAGGGAGAAATGGCATATGAGGAGGGACAAAAAGCTTGTAGGCGTTTGGTTATTTGCCCACCCATTGACTGCCCATGGTCGTGCTACTCTCTATGGCCATTCCCATCCAGTTCCTGCCCGCCCCGCACAAAACACCTCCTCATGGGAACTTTTTGAGCTTACTTTAATCATGCCTCACAATCAAACTTTGAGTATGAAGTGCCTGCCATTTTTATTTCAAAGCAGTCTTCTGAGAGTTAATGACTTAATTGGAGCTGTAAGCAAGTTACTGGTGTAACATACATGTCTTAACCAGTTCTGCCTTCAGCCACTCAATTTTTAGGAACCATGTGTGTCCTTCACTGAAGTCCTATTAAAAACAAGTATTTGCAACGCCAACAGTTTTGGTCTGTGTATAAGTATTAGAGATTTGCCAGTGACTGTTATTTGAGGCCCAGGTACTCACACCATTTTGTACCTGCTACCATCATTAGCCAGTTAAGACCGAAACGGTAGTGTCTGACAAGTGCCTTTCCCATGCCTACACAAAATCCAAATTGTAACTGACTTATCGTCCTGAGTTTACACCATAAGCAACAAGGTAGGCTGCAGTAATTTAGCCACAATAATGTAACCCACTCCCCTTTGAAGTGTTGATACTGCCTTTGTCTGGAAGACAAAGTAGAAGCCATTGCAATACTCTTTTCAGGAAATGACAACAGAGATGACCAGTGCGCATTTCAGTGAAGGGGTAAGAAGGGTGAATTTCCTCTTAAAAGACCCCATTCTCGGCCACTGAATGCTCCTGAGCTGTGAATACGAGGTGAATGTCAAACAGAACCAATGTATGTTCTTTGAGATCAGGCATGGTGCGTAGGTCTATGGTATCTGGCAAGAGAAAGTCAAAGACCTGAGTACTGCAGAACCCAAGAGTAGGATGTAATTCTGTTCACCAATTAGACAGAGCTCATTACAATTCATCTACTCGTGGAAGCATGATAAACAGTATCCAAGATAGCAGTGTCACCTGGATGAATCTTGCAATATAGGAAAGAGCTTAACATCGTTTGCATGCATAGGTTCGTGATTAAGTAGGAACCCAGGTTATAGGTGAGTGTTGGACTAAGAGCGAGTATTTCATCTTGTAAGTTAGATAGCCTACACTCCCAGACACTGAAACAGGCAGTCATGCATTCAACTCGGAACTTAAGTGTGCCAAAAAAAACATTGAAAGTGTGTGTTTCAGGATTCTCTGCGAAAATGAACATTTTGCAAATATGAAGTCCAAATCAGATTGTCCTTGTTCATTGGTTAGAGTAAACCAGGGGTGTTTAGTTGGAACGTCGGGTCCTTTAAATCTTCTCTTCCAAGGAACACGTGGCAAAAGGGGCCTATCTGTGCACTTCTGAACCATTGTTGTTGAAGTACAATTGTGGAAGGCGACATGAAATGTGACTCACACACATTCTTGTAGACCCCGCTAATTAATTGTGCCTTTATTCCCACAGTTGCAGGACACATTCCTCACTAAAATTGCTTATGAAGTGTCCCAAACAAATCCGCTCCACACCTTCTGCAAATCATTAAATAACCATAGCTTTTCCAAATCACCACCGATGGCCACTGCTCGGCATCTAAATTGTCCAAAATAGTACGAAATTCTCGATCACCGAATAAAAATAGAGGTAACTAATGCTTTTACCAATCGAAGAGACCCACATCAGGATAATGTTACCCCAAAATGGTGTTCCAGTCAACCTCCCCACTCTCAACAAACTCCATAAGAGACATGTTTATTTATTTATTTGGCCTTTCAAATACACAGTAACATGTCCAGGCCACGACTTAGTAATATTAGCAGGATAGCCTCAATTTATTTCCATTGCATATGATTAAGGGAGTTCCACCTGTTTACTGCACCATTTTAATTGCTTGTTTTACAACACATGTTTACTGATTTGTCATTAAAAAAAATGCAGGGAGTTGACCCCAGCCCTCCCGACACGCAAACACTCCATCTTCCCATCCCATGTGGCCACACCAAAAAACACCCTGTATTTTGCTACAAAAAGTGTGGTGAACAAATTCAGCGGTGACTTTGTTGCAATGAAAAGATTGTATGCCATTAAGAAATGTAACTGCATAAAGAAAATAAATTAGCTTTGCCCTAATATATAACAACTATCTAGACACAACAGAGACACCTTCACATATTACTTCCCACACTTAACACATTTTTTAGCCTGAGTGTGTTTATGAAAATGAATTAGAATGACTGAGGTAGCGTCATGAAGCTTGTGATCACAGGGGAGGTTATTTCTGCATTTCTTAGAAAACAGAAATGACTAAGCAAAAAACAGAAGGTATGATTTGGTCTCATGTGGAAAAGAGCCACCCATGAAACTACTGCTTTTTTTAGGCAATGGTAGGAGTGATATATCAATAGAACTATGTAAATGGCTCACTAAGTGCCTGATACTTAAAAATAGTGTAAACGTTATATAGAGTGGGGTATTGGTCTACCATAAAACAAATATTTTACCATTCAATAGCTTATAAGAGAAGCACATATATGGTGGTTTAAATCAGCCATAAGGCTCCGATCGGCTTATAAGGCAATAGGGCAATGCACAAAGGACTGTTATGGCAATCCAAATATAAGCTGGATTTGTTGGCCAATGGGGGCCAGTTTCATGTCGGTGTCTTACACATCTGGCAGTTTGGACCAATGTTACTGGCGTGAAAAGGGAAGAAGTGCACCATTTGCCATGTATCCTCTCAAAAACAAGCTCCAAGTTACTGCTGATAACAAAGGTCTGTCAGGCAACTCACTCGTGAGTATCTGTTTCTGATTGTGGACCACTTCTTTTCGTGGCCAGGTATCTTTGTTACTCCAGCCTAACCCTACCATGTCCCACTGCTTCATAGAGAAGATTCCATGCACAAGGATGGAAGAGAATTCAGTCAACATATCAATTCTAGCAAGTCCCTTACTTTTATGGTGTTAGACCCAAACCCGATGTCCTTAACTAAATTGAAAACTTCTCTTGCAATTATATGGTTTTAAAGGGTATTATATTTGTGTTCCTGTTGATAGAGTAAATGTCCCTGCAAGTTTATTTTGTGCATATAGTAAAAGGAATCAAAAAGGAGCTCTGTGCTATAAAAAGCACGATGCAGCAACCCAAGAATGCCACCAATATTCTATGCAAAGGCGAACCCAAGCTTGTATCAATGGTAGCTTCCCCAAACATGTCAACTAAGGAGACAAGTCTCTATATATGACAGTCTTCCCAATCTTTTCTCTTCTAAACCTGGGACTGTACAGGCAGGCGTCCCCCACCCCCTGTGCACAGTTATGGCAATATGACTCAGTTAAGAAAGGAAGCATGGCGACATATCGGAAGATTTAGGGCCTCCTTACAAGGTAGGCGGTAAGGGTTTAGCGGTACCGGTATTTTACCGGTACCGTAAATCCTTACCGCCTTACTACGAGGTCCCTTTGCGGGTTGGGGAATTTAAGGCCTGCTTTTTGCAGGCGTTAAAAACCAACCCGCAAAGGGACCCAGGGAGCTAATTACGGTACCGCAATTTGCGGTACCGTAATTAGCGACTTCCCCATTATGCCCTATGGGGCAACAATGGGAATGGGGAAGGGCAATGGTGGAAGGGGGAATTACCGCCCCGCCAACCTTGGAATGGGGCGGTAATTCCCTTTTCCACCACAGTGGTACCGGTAAATTACCGGCATGGACCATGGCGTTAATAGCGCCATGGTTTACCGCCAACCGTGTAATGAGGCCCTTAGTCTTTGCCAGTTCTTGTACACTGTCATGGGATAGAGAGCGTTGGCACAATGAGCTAGTTAACTATCAAAGTTATGCCACAAAGAACAGAACACCGATCATATGTCTTGTAATGTAGGTGGTATTAACAGGCCATACTGCACAGACTGTCTCTGTTGATCTTTCTAGGGACTATTATAATTTCATAAATGATTAATTAATTCATCTTTTATAAAGCGCTTAATGAAGGAGATTGGGATTCTAACCTGTGTTGCTCTCCGTTGTCTTGCTTCGAAGATAAACAGTTGCCCCTGAGGTATCCTCCCGGCCCCAGTAGGCCAGCCAAATAAAAAAGTCCAGGAAATCCATGTGGTTCCCCGGTCCCTGTGCCACTTTGCTGCCACTTGCTGTTATGGTGGCCACCATGTAAGTGTACAGCAGATGCCGTTACTATGGAACCTGATAGATGCTGCCTGCTTTTTTCAGGTTCAGAAGCGTGCAGAAATCCATGGAGCTTCAAGCCTCTCCTCCCACAGTATTAATGAGATAAGGGTGAAGGTGATAAGGGGTGAAAATGTCCACGATGCGGCCTGCTCCAACCGGTGTGGGATTGGAAAATCAGCAAAGAGACTTGTATAAGCAAATGTCTTAGTCGTTAAAGTTATTATTAGGCTGGCAGTGATTGCTCACAGCCCTGATATTTATACATAGTTTCACAAAAGTATATTCAGTGCTCACAGTTCACAGCACTGAATCAAAAATAACTAAACGGAGTGGCATCAACCAGAATAAATATGAGAGCACCCTCTTTAAGTCTAGCGTTATAAACAAGCGTGATGTGAGGTTTGGGGTATTACAGCTCTCCCTTCCTTTTCCACTATTCGACGAGCGGGAAAGGAACATATGCCACAAAGACCTCCACTTCTTCAAGATCTCACTTTCAGACCACCACCCTAGGAGGGAATTATTTAGCAAATCATCATATAATAAGGCAGCTGATCCAACAATCACATATTTAAATATTCCTTACATTAAAATGATAATCTTATTTGTAGTTTTCTTTATAAAAGGAATGAACTATACTATTATTATTGGATTCGAAATTCTAATGATTGTGCTTCAGGAACTTCATTAAATAATATAAATGTGAAAAATTACAAAATACGTTCATGAAAATATGTGATGTTCCCTGTGTAACTTTCAGTGCAAGAAAACCTCTCAAGAGTGTTCTAAAGCTGACCTTCGACAGCACAAACCTATTGTATTACAAGAGAACAGATATACATTTGGAATGACTAACGTTGCCCCTTCGTCCTTGTAATACAGAGAGGTGCCACCCTCAAGACACGCAACCATATGGTTTAAACTCCTCCCATTAGAGGTGGAATGAAGGACTGCCCAATCGGTGCCCTGTTTTCTAGAGCCAGGCTGCCATATGATTTCACCTCTCAGTAAGGTAAATAGGTAAATAATGCCTTTAACTTGTTTCCCTTTGGTTAATACTAAACTGCAGGAAATTCACCAGGAAGAGGAACATTACATCTCAATGGACATCTTCCTCAATCAGGGCCGGTGTTAGACCAAATGGCCTCCCAGTGGGAATCATCTCAGGCGCCCCCCACAACTCATCCACATTTTACTTTTAACACATTTTTGTTTTGCACCCAACACTCCCCAATGCAGCAGTAATTGTTCAAATAGATAGTACCCCCAAACTTGCTAAAACCTGCAACAATGAAAGAAAAGGAGCGTGAAAGTCAAATAAATAAAATAACTGCATCTTACAAAAGTTGAAAATAGACCTATGCGGCCAGGAAGAAAGGACCCCAATTTTGGAGAGGACAATAATATGAGCCCCTCAAGTACATATGTCTGGCAGCTTCTGCACATGAAAGACAGCTGACCCTACTTCTTATTGGCAGCTCCTGCACATGAGGCAAATGAGATAATTTTGATTGACAGCATCTGCACACAAGAAACATGTCTGTTTTACTGTCCATGCATATAAGAGACTGATATCCGGGACGGGCAGCTATGCGCATAATGGGCTGCAACTCATGACTCAAAGGTCCTTAAAATGGTAAATAAAGCAGAGACACGCCTGATGGCAGCCCCTAAGCGTAAAGAGCACATTTGAAACCTGCCTCCAAACTCCCCCCAAAAGGCAAATAACAAAACGAAGCATCTTGCTGACAGCTCCTGTAGATATGATACTTGTAACAGACGCGCCTAACCTGACTACACGTCAGGGAAATATGGTTCATACTTAGTTGACATCCCTTCCACATAAGAGACAGGTGGTATGCACATATGTCAGCCCCTGCACATGCAATAAGGTAGAAAGTGAAATAATTATGGGACATGGAATGGCGCACTTTAAATAGATGTGCCATTACCTTACTTAAATTTACTCAATGAGTAAGGACATAACTTGAAGCATTGCCAATTCTATGCCAATTCCAACTTGCTTTAAACTGCACCTAAATAACACTGCACATTTTGTTAGAGTGCATGAAGCGTACTGCAGTAGTCTGCCCATTCCATACTTCCAGAGGATACACTGGGTGTGTAAAATCTGGCACTAGTGCACTTTATTCTGGCTACAGTAGCATTAAACTACCGCCTCCGTGATGCTGGCACTAATTCTTCACTGAGAAGATCCTTCCAGAAATGTACATTGTGACACTCGTCCTTGACTGTGCGCTCTGGCAGCAATGGTGGTAGGTAGAGATGTGGACTTCTGTACTAGCAAAGCTCTTAAATTGCCAGATTCCAACCCACATTAATCTGTGCTATGCTCATCCCCCTTTACTAAATGGGATTACATTCAGCTCTCTGCTGTATTCAGATGACCCTGTTTTATTAGATCTTTCTCCTGGCAGCCTTCAGCAAAGTTTGCTATATACCAAAAGACTCCAAAGAGAATGGGTGAAGGATCATAGAGAATAGGTAAAGAGTGTCCCAATTGGGTACAAGAAATACAACATGCGTGTTAGAATTAGCTAAAACCTCAATAACTAAGAAGACAATCATTTTCCAACATGGTCCCCTAACACGTGATCCAGACATGAAGAACACTAGTTATTCATTACGAGCCAGGTACAGATAAGACACCTGCAGGACTCGCTAGAACACACACAGACACAAGATGATACACAATGACAAAATAAAAATAAAGCACATGGCCTGAGAATGAGAGTAATTTGAATCAGAATTATTGCAGACCATGGACTTCTCCCCTCCCACCATATGTCTCCACTATATCTTAAGGTTGGTGAGTAAATGGCCAACCAATAGAATCCCCTCTTGCCAGACCGCTCATGATGAATGATGCCAGCCAATTAGTGGTTAACATAAGGATGTAGTGAAAATATGATATGTAAGGGGCTGGGCCCAGGTGGAGCCATCAGATATTTTAAAACCAAAGATGTAACTAACACATGTGTATTCTTAAAGTATCTTAGGATATTAACCAATCATAACCATTCATAATTTTTGTAATCAATATTGTAATGTGACGTTATTGATGATGTATTTTTTACATAAAAGCTGCTCACACTCATTGTAATATGAGAGATTTTGGGTGCTGTTCTGGCTGTTTATTCTGTGTTTTGAATAAAGCAGAGTTGTACTGTGCACTTTAAGTACTCCATTACTGAGTATTTTCGATATGATTTTGCAGTAAACTGGGCCCTCCCCAACATAGTTATAGAACTTGCCCACCCACACTTCTTCAAAACAGCAGCAGCTCTAACTATGCCAGTTTTCTGGATCTTCAGTCACTTCCAGTTGGTTGTCACCTGAAAACATGTTCCCAGCGGTGGTGTGGTTTGAATACAGACTAGTGTGTTTGCTATCTGGTAGAGGTTGGGTACACCAATGCGTTTGAATCTCTTCCTCTGCTTCTTCCAGTGATGGTGTGGTCTGCATTTTCCAGTGATGGTGTGGTATGAATATAGACTAGTGTGCTTGCTATCTGGTAGAGGTTGGGTACATCCTTGAGTTTGAATCTCTTCCTCTGCATTTTCCAGTGATGGTGTGCTCTGCATTTTCCAGTGATGGTGTGGTATGAATACAGACTAGTGTGTTTGTTATCTGGTAGAGGTTGGGTACACCATTGAGCTTGAATCTCTTCCTCTGCATTTTCCAGTGATGGTGTGGTATGAATATAGACTAGTGTGTTTGCTATCTGGTAGAGGTTGGGTATATCACTGAGTTTGAATCTCTTCCTCTGCATGGCTGGCAGAGTCTGAGGAGGTATCGAGGTGGAGTGCTGCAGTGTTTCCTCAGTGTCTATTTTTGCTTCCTGACTCCTGACTCTTCTACATAAACCACCTCCCCCCACGGAGCGGGCAGGCACTCTGGCAGAGTCTGAGTAGTCCGAGGAAGTCCGTGAAGTCTAGATAGTCTCGTGGGAGAATGTTCGCATGTCTTCTGGTTTCGTCAACTCAGCGAACTCAGCGAACATGAGTGGCAGTCTTCATGAGAAACCGAAAGTGACGCTGTGCCCGAAGACGCGAGCACAGCACCGGCTCCAATCTTCCATGGAGCGGACCTTAGAAGCGGCGCCCAGTGTGATGAAACAAGTAAGTCCTACGGTTCCAAAAGGAGCCAATGAGGCGTTATGCGCACAAGTTGTTGCCTCAGAGTCAGAACTGGAAATTGCGAGTGGCTCTGCAAACCTTGGTCATTTTGGCCAGCCTGGAGCCACAACTCACGTTTTTTCGCGCCCTTGTCTGCCTCGGATTCCCCAATTGAGGGAATTAGCATGGCAAGGCTTTAAAATACTCGCAGGCCAAGTTGGAGATTTAAAAAAAGACTGTGAAACTGTAGTTCAGCCCAGACTGTGTTCTGGGGTCTCACCTAGTCAGGAACTTCAAGCCTGTTCTTTTTCACCTGCTTCGAAAATAGGCTTAGCTGCAAAGAGATACATGTACTACAGTGCTGCAGATGTCCCCAAAGACTTGCACCCAATGTTCCGGGCTGACAAAACTCACCCTGAAGTTGATATGGAAGAGGAACTGTTTACTCAACCAACTGATGCTCTAAGTGGAAACTTACTGCTTTTGGACTAGCCTTTGGATGTACAACATAACAAGTTTAAAGTTTTACAACAAGACCCACGGGCAAATGGGAATCGGCGCAACTCCCTCGATGTGGTGAACAAATTACTGTCCGATCTAACTTGGCTCAACAAGGTTCGAGCCTCGAAGATCGGAGCTAATGAGACAACACCATCCAACTCTCTGATCTCAAATAAAAAAATGAATGAGCAAACTGCTTCTGAGGAGTGCCCTTTATTGACTACACTTCAACGTATAGCTCTTACCAAACGCAGAAGAATGGAGGCAAGCAGCCCGCTCAGCCCAAGATGTTCACAGAGAAAAAAAGCCAAATGGGACAGCATTTCTAAACAGTGCGTACCCATAAAAGAAAAGTCAGCTGGAAATCTGGAACAGAGCCCAAAATGTACCACTCCAGTAACGAGACTATCCTCGTCTTCCACTGTTTACTCATCGGACAAATCTTCCCTAAAGGAGCGACCATATCCAAAAGTTAGGAGAGCACAAAACCAGCCGTGAGAAAAGAGGGTGGAGGTATCCAAGGCCAAAACCCCTGAAGGTCATGATAATTAGCTAAGTGAGATACACTCGACCATTATATCCTCCATGGCCATAACTCTCGCACCATTTAAGAAGTTGTATGAACATCTAAATGAGAACACCAAGGATCTTTCCACACTAGTGGCAATACTGAATACAAAATGTATTCACATTGACAAGAACTGTAGTCAACTCAAAGACACTGAATACAAATTAATCCATAAACACTAGCTAATTTTGAATATGATCACTACTCAATTGAAAAATAACAACATGGACAAAAAATTTCTTGCAAAAGTAGCAAAGGAGGCGCTGAGTCTTTTCAACAACAAAAAACAAGAATGTGGAAGCTGCGCTATTGCCTACTCTGACAAGCATGGCCTGCCCCTTTCTCGTGGGTGTGACTCCAAGTGAACTTAGATGCGACTCAATCAAGGTCAATTGTGAAGCCCTAGTCTCAGCTTCTAGCCAAGATTCGACTTCTACACCTGAAGTTTGTACAGGAAACAACTACAGTACTAACCCTTAAGGTCCTAACTATTCAGTGAAAGATGTTTTGAAGGCTTGAAAAACCTACCTGACAGAGTCTGCGATGCAGAGAGGGAAGCTCAGGATATAGAACCAACGTCCGGTAGCTGTGAAGCAAGCAACTCTCTAAAGGAAACTAGCTAATTTTCGGAGGCTTTGGAGAACAGTTGTGCGACTGCGAACTTAGCCCTTACAAATCCACAAGTTGCCTCCTCCTCAAATAATGCAAAGGAGGTGTCGCATATTGCCATTGGAGCCATGGCCCTTGTGAAGAAGGCCGGTGACACACAACCTGACGTCACAAATCCACAAGTTGTCGTCTCTTCAAACAACGAAAAGGAGGCACCTCAGATCGCCAAAGGATCCATGGGTTCCCAGAATAAGGTTGGAGATAGCCAACCTGTTCTTTTTGATATCTTCAAGGGTGCCTCTGGTCCTTCAAGCAACAAACTTGCAAAGCCTGCCCAAAACAGTCTTATGACAAAAAAAACAAAAAATCAACCATTAAAAGAAATGAGAAAAGGAAATAATTCAAGAACATTTTTGCGTAATATAAAAACTATAAACGTAACAGTGAATACAAACAGTTGGAAAGGGAAAGCCAATGACGCAAAAATAAATGCACAAGTGACGAAGTATCACAGAAGGAACTGGATGAGGAGTCAATTGATTTGACTAATTTATCTACGTTTGAAGAAGTGGAATTCATTGAAGTTAAAGAGTCCTCTGTCGCTGACTTGCAAACTATTGCGACAGTTGATGAAGACTCTCCAAAGATGATTGGAATTGATAATCCCAGTGTATCGGCAGTGGCTAAAGGTCAACGAACATGTACGTTGATTCAGGTTCTTGATCCTGTTGAAGGTGAAGGGGAACCTGGCTCTCCTTTTTTAACGATGGAGGACAGAGGAAAGCAGTTACTTAGATCTTGTGTGACCTCAGACATAACCAAATCTAGTAACTTAATTCCATCATCTATGCCCCGAACCTCACAAAATTGCGAGCAAGCAATCAACATGTAACTAGCCAAAGTAAGCCGAAGGAAGTGTCGAAATCTGGAAACCAGACCTTAGTGAAATACAATCATCAGGTGATGAGTTGTAATAAGAAGAGTCCTTATGGGGTTCAAAAGAACGCCCCTGAAACAAGAAACAAGAGGATACAGAACTTGAGACACCGTACACAAAGTGACACTGGAAAGAATAGACAATGCAGACAACTTGATCTTAAATCATCACAATGTGTTGCGTCTATTTAATCTAATTCTGAGCTTAAGAGCCATAGTTGCTGAAGACTTGAGAATTGTGGAATTCTGTGATGAAAGCAGGGAGGATAAAGTTAAACTTGCATATGTATTCCAAAATTATATTCGACATCCTGTTAGAAGTGAGTCCTGTTTTATTATCCCTTGGTTTTGACATCTACAAGAGTGTAGACAGGTGTTCAGAAGTCGAGATGTGTTCCAAGGCAGAGGACCCCAGGCCAGTGTCTAATTCACTTACCATCCAATCGACTAATCCAACTGACGTATCAGAGCTTGCACTGAGAGATGCTTTCTCTGACAAACGGAAAGAGGACACTGTGCCTAAATTTGCAGATCAAATAAAAATAACAATTGATGGGCTGCCCACATTAACAGGTGAGCCTGTCTCCGAGCTGGAATGTTCCAGTCAGAGAGATGAATGGGCTTGGATTGCGTTAGTGCTAAACTGCCATTCGACCAAATAATGCCAGGTGACCAGTGAAAGGACCTCACTTAAGTTGGGATCCTGAAACACAAGAGGGTTCTGCCCTTTTTTCCAAACACCTTGGCTTCAGGACTTGGACTTGGCCTGCCTACAGGAAACGTTGTTATCTAGATGTCCTATTCTACAAGACTTTGAAATCGCAGTAAATACCGCCATAAAACAATCAAAAGGAAGACCAGTGGCTGGCCTGATGATCGCCATAAGGAAATCTATCGGCCTTAGAATAGAATCTTCTACCAACGTCTCATCATTCATTCAGACAGCAAGGGTCCTGGCATCAAGGAAAACTAATGGGGTATTTAAGGTCCTAAATATCATCAACGTATACTGAAATCACTCTGCAGCAGGAACTATATCTTTTATATATCAAATAACTACAATAGCAGATGCCCTACTCGAAAATTGCGGAGCTCCAAACCTAATCATCTGCGTTGACCTCAACACAGACTGTGTAAAGCATGTAAACTTGAAACTCGCCCCAAAAGGCGTAGCCACAACATGTAAAGAAGCTGCAGTGAAATGGTCACGGGAATGGACGCAAGAAGACTGTTTATGCTAAATGGCAATGTGGCTTGAGACATCCCTGCAAATCCAACGTGGAGAAGACCAAAACAATGCTCAGTTCTAGACTATATGTTTGTGCCACGATATGGTGATACTGAGCTTTAACACATCAAGTCTGCCAGCCCTACCATCTTGGCCTCACGTTGTGTTCATCCGCTCAAGTAGAATACGCCTTGAACTAAGAGACAAAGACGTTAAAAAAATTGAGATCAACTTAAATCAAGTCAATAATGAGATTGAATATTCCCATCTGTTATCAGAGTTCATAGAGCACAAACAAGGCTTGAAACATAAAAAATGTGTCCATAAACATAGGTTTGACCTGCAAGTGCAACGGCGCAAACAATTAATGCGAGTAGAGCTGAAAAAGCTATCGAAACACGACAACGAGGTCTTTCTTTCAAAGAAGAAAGCAGTAATACAAGAATACAGGAATTGGTGTAAGGCTCATAAGCAATGCTATTGCAGAATGATTTGGAGGAAATGATGTCCAAAATGGCAAACAAAAACTCATCGGAATTTTGGAGATTCATTAACAACAAATTTTCTCCACAAGAGTCATTGCAAGCAAATCAAATCTCCGAAGCTACATGGGTCTCCTTCTACACTGAAATGTTCAGCAAAAAGGGTTGTGTTGAGGAGTGGTGCCCTTCAAAACTTGATTGCAGGACCTGAAGATTGATTGACTAGATATCCTAAATACAATACAAAGAGTCAATGCGTCAAGAGCTCCAGGTACTGACGGACTTACGAATTACACCATTAAGCGCAACCCAGAGGCATGGGCTGACTTCTGCATGACATTATTCGAAAAGAATAATATAACAAGTAAACGTGCCTCCCCTACATCATGGAAAAGAACTACTGTAGTCCCGATCTTTAAGAAGGGCACTAGGACAAACCCGAAGGGCTACACGCCTATTGCCCTTCTTGACGTATTAGGAAAGATCTATGCGACTCAAATACAACAAAAGTTACTAAAATGGTCCATTGAATGTAGCCACGTAGATCCAAGACAATCTGGATTTGTGAAGGGTGTGGGTTGCGGTCTCAACCTCCTACTGCTGAATCTATTCAAGATAGAAGCTTTAAGAACGAACACAAAAATATACCTGGCACTTATAGACTTCTCCCATGCTTTTGACAGCGTTGAGCGTGGAATACTTTGGAAAAAGCTAAGTACATGAAACTGTCCCCCGAGTCTTTTGGAAGCAATCAGAGAACTCCACACCAACACAAACCACAGAATTCGGTTAGTTCAAAATGGGACCCTAACTAAGCCTATAGACACACATAAAGGCGTGAAACAGGGCTGTCCATTGGCCGCCATCATCTTCAACTTGTTTCTATCTGATGTTGGCGAAGCTTTCAGTGCAATCTCTTAGCTTCCACCAAAGGTTAACGTTACACATGTTAGTTGGCTTGTGTATGCCGACGATTTAATACTTCTAGATCTGACACCGATTGGATTGCAACGCAAACCTGATGCTCTGGAAGTATACGTGTGTAAGAATGGTTTGCACATTAATAAACAAAAGTGTGAGATGTTGACCATCCAAAATCTGCAGACGGTAAAGATCAAACAAAAGAAACAAGTGTGGTTTCTTAAAAAAACTAGGTTGAACACCAAACGAGATACCAAATACTTGGGCATGAGAATAAGCTCAAATGTAAATGATGCCCCATGGGCAGAAATAGCGAAATCCAAATGTCGTCAACTGGCATGCCAAGCTTCCATAATTAACAAACAGTATGGGAAATTCTCGCTAAAACCGACTGCAGCATGTTACCAACACAAAGCTGTTCCGGCGATAATTTATGGCGTTGAAAATGCATTTGGATGTTCCCATGATCTCTGGAACACCTTAGAAAATATCTTCTGGGTGAGAGTGTTACATCTACCAAGAGGAACTGCAACTGTTTGTATTCAATATGCGTGGGTCTAATCTCAATGCACGCCGAAGTAAGTTGGAATTTATTGTGTCTATTCAGAAAAACTAAAATATCAACACCGGCCTTGCAGTTTGAAATATTACAGTCAAGTAAGGTTACAGAGCATACTGCCATATCGATGTGGAACAAGTACTGTTCGGAAGTCCTGGAAGAGCATGACATTCAGCTAACAATGTTACTAGAAAGCCCAGACTTAGCCAGAACGAAATTGTGGAGTGCAGACTGGCACCAAACATGTGAACAAAGACAGATTTCTAGACTCCTGTCCGAAGTACCAAGTCCGGCAAGAGCATTGGGGAAGTTACAACGTTATCTAACTCAATTTCCGGACCAAAAATCGACAGCATTGTACATCCAGTTTAGACTTAATTTAATGGAGACCAAAGAACGCCTAAGTCTACGAAAACAAAATAATGCAGACTTGACCTGTCATTTTTGTGAATCATGTAAAGAGACTCTGAAACATTTAACTTTATTCTGTCCAAGTTTACGAAAATTGAGATCTCGTACTTTTGACCCTGTCATCTGGAAATACCAGCCAGTTTGTGCCGCCGATTGGTAGCAACTTATGATTGATGGATCAAATCGCAAACTCATGTTCTCCTTGGTAATATTTCTCAAAGAACTAAAAAAATGTCTCAAAGACAGTGGAACCGACATGAAAAGTGTTGACATCGAACCCTGTACTTATGGAATTGGCTCAGACTTTTAACCAATACAAACTTGTTGATGAGACATGAGACACAATAAACAGTAAGGGTATCCTGTTTGATGAATCATGCCGCTCAGCAAGATGTGGAGGAGGGGTAATCATGTATCTGTTCTCTTTTTCTTTTTAAAGGTTTAAATAAACCAACAAAAAAAAGAAACTACGGCATGAGGCCATGCAGCCTAGCTTTTCAGATATGCTGCTGAGAAAAACGAGTTCACTAGTTAGCTCAAACAAAAAGGATGGCAGGGTTTACTCGGTTATCATAAAATATTATCAGGTTTTGGACTTCAAGTATCTCAATAGTTGTATACTGGTAATGTATTTTAATGTGGAAACATTACAACTAATAATTCTGCTATTCAGTACAGACAAATGTATGCCCGTTCAAGAAACTGCACTATGCCAATGATCATATCTTGTGTGTGCCTCCTAAGCACACATTTCTTAGCCTTTTTGGGACCCTACACATGGAGTGGATTCAGATGCATCATTACCTTGCCTTATAGATGATGCATGTGTTGTCATTAGTTGCACTCATAGAGAACAAAATGCAGGTGTGCAATCGTTGGCAGAATCTGGGATTCTAGGTTAAGCAGGACAATCTTATCCAGGCGTCTCAGAGGATCTTGAGTCCATGGGGATAAACATTGGTTTCCAAGTTTTTAAAGCATGTTCATTTGTGTGGTTGGGGTCAGACGGCTTCATCAGAGCCTCATGTCATCTATTTGGATAGATCTGAAGGGTAAAACCTTGTACTTTCTAGACTTTGCCAAACAGATTGAGAGAACGGACATTCTCATCAGAGAAAAAAAACAATTCTGAGGCAAATTATTGTGCATTTGTCAGAGAGGGAAAATGGTACATGATATTGGGGGAGCTGGCAGTTCCGATACTTGTATGGACAAAGAGACATTACTATTCACATACAGATGATCACATTCATGGGATTCACAATGCAGGGGCCAATCAGTTCAGCAGGGCCTTTCCCTTCTCTGTGGATCTCTCTCATTATCTCAGTGTTTTCTAACATATATGCATGGCGGTTAATAACCTCATAGTGGACCAGTAAGCTTCAGTGGAGAAAGCCAAATGTTCTCTCCCTTTGTCTTCAGTCTTGTTTGGAAAGCAATTGTGGTGTTGTTTCCTTGGTTAAATAGTCTAGTGTATGCTTTTCCAGCCTTTCTTTGGAAAACCACAACTCTGACAACAATTCAAAGGGAGACAGTTTAGTCCTCTGAGGGGAGATGGCACTGACAGTTTAGATATTCTTAGATATCTCGAAAGCCTATGTAAAAGGGAGTGTATGCCCCTCAGAGAGAGCCATTACATAAGAAGTGCTATTACAAAACTATGCATCCACTATCCTGTGTATTTCCCAGAATTGTGTATATTCTTTTACACAGGTTTTGGAGGTACTGGTAGTCTCTATGCTCAAGATGCAGTGGCCAGCAGGAAAGGTCCGTTAGAGATCCATACCTTCTGTTGGTTCTTTGGATTGCTTGGGAGTTTATGCTTTTTAATCCTGTACAGAAAGTATTTTCTTTCTCTGCAGGATCCTCTCGTGGTATTGGAAGATCTGAAAAAACAGTCCTTAAGCCTGTTGATGATATTGGAATTGAATGATTATTGTTCAAAACTGTGATTTTTATGAACGTTACTTCAGTTCACAATCGTCTTTATTTCAAGGTTTTGCTCAAAGAATGTTGTAAGCGATATTCAATCAACACTACAGCCAAGTCAATGCCTAGTCTGGGATGCTGAGGAAAACCCTTATTAATATATTTTTATGTCTAGTTCAGTACTCTGGATGACCGCCCTTGTATAACACCCCCTCTTAGAATCCCCCTGACCCCACTGAGCCAAGAAGTAGGTTTGTTTTGCAAATGAAAAGGTTTATTTGAGAATTTAAACAATATATATATATATCACACTTTATAATAAATGAATATCTGATAGTACACTTAGACATATGATGTTGATCAACAATGGGTAATCTGGCACTAGCACACTTCTTTACAATCAATGAGGAGTTAGTATAGGATGGATAAAGTAGCAAAAATACTTTTATAATTTCAAGGGAAAAGCAAGGAGGAATAAAATGCAGTACAGAAATACTTGATATGATTTTAGAAAAAGATAAGATAATCACTTTTTCTCTGGCAATTCACCCCCCTCCCCTATGCAATGTAAGAAATGGAAGGAGATGGAAAGAGGAGCACATAGTTCTCAGGAATGCAACCAAATACAATACGACATTCAGTTCCCCCCCAGCAAGCTTAGAGGAAACAGGTAGGAGTTTGAAACACAGGCCCAAAATGCTTTTAAATGTGATGGCAATGGATGGGAAAATGTGCCAACTGAATTTAATTCCCTCTAGAGATTCAGGGTGAGTGGGAGATGCGTGTTGGTATTAGTTCAGGCTCACTTTAGCAATGCTCTATGAGTTATTACCAAGTTGCAAACGGATTTTAACAAAAGAAAGAATGGAGATGCTATTTTGACAAGTGGAGAAATTGAGCCAAAATCGCGATAAATTTCACGAGTGCGTAAATCGTGATTGTGGAAAAAGTATAAGGAGTAGGAAGTCGGCCTAGGCTTGTTGGAAAGCTTAGATTAGAGTTCCTAGCCGAAACGGTTCCAGAGATACGGACGATTAAATAAAGGTATTTTTTCGGATTTAAAGTAAACTCAAAATGACAGGTGACAGCTTGCAGCTTCAGAATTGACAGGTGACAGTTGTGCAGCTTTACAAATGACAGATGACACGATTTCTAGGAGGCTGTTCTACTTAGGTTAAAATAGTTTGGATTAGATTATTTTAAGTAAGAGATTGGTTCTGCACAGTTCTGCTAGGTACTCACAATATAAATTTGAACTAGGCCTCGTCACGGATCTGGTCAACACGTCCGGCTGCGGTTCTGTCTGCTCGGCGGGTCAATCAGGCACCGGTTCTGCTCACAGCGATCTGGGTTAGCTCTGGTCTGCTGGTCTAGCCTCTCTGGATTCAGCGGCCTCTGGTTCTGGATACTGCTCTGCTTTCCGGTCCGGATCAAGTGGATTATGGATGTAACACTGCTTTCTGGGTACTGGCAAGAGTTCCTGGCAAAAGAATTCAGACAGCTCGCCCGGCTGCGGAATAGTTTCCAACTGATTCTGAGGCCTGCTGACAAATACTTTTGTTTGCAGTGAGCCTTCTTGGTTCAAAGTTCTGTAGTCTCTGTTTAGCTTGGAAGTCTAAGTGTTGGATCTCTGGATGTGAAGTCGTCGGTCAGCATGCTCCGCAGCAAATGGAATTGAATGTCTCTACCTGTCCCAGCAGTCTCTTTTTATGTGTTTTGAAAATGGGTGTGTGCCTGGGCCTAGCTAAGCCTGCCTCTATCTACTTGTCATTGGCCCAATTCTCCCCTCTCCCATGATTGGGGGAATGAAATGGATTGCCATCATGATGAGGTCTGTTTATGGGTCAGAGGATCCTCCCCTGATCAGTTTGCCCACAAATCTATATCTGATTCAAATGCATCTTTCCCAGATGTACAATTTGTTGAAATTACATGTGCACATTATATATTCCTTATGGTCCATGCTTGTCTGCCTCTGATCTTCCTGGGGGCTTGCATTCAAAAATGACAACATTTTGCGCTTTTTAACTGGTTTTGCAATATCGGACATTTACCCAAAATTACACACATGTGCGCAAGGAGTATGGACATTAATTGATGAAGTGTCAGATTTTTAACATGCAAACATTCTGAGTAAGACCCTATTTTCCGCTAGCAACCCCTCAGAATACACCACAGGGTCCTCACGCCTATTAAAATGTTCACAGAAAAATCACAAAAATAATGATATTACTTATATAATTCTGACAAGTCCGCACTATGGTTATCTATCTTTTTAAAATTATGCCCTGGTCAAACAGGGGTGTGGCTTCACACATCACAGTGTGGAATAACTGGTTTATCCACTTCCCCCAAGCCAGCTTGTTCACAGAGGCACAGCTGCCCCCCAGTATCTCCCAAGAGGAAGCTATTTTACGACGCCCCCAATATAACATTTGCCTGAGTCAAGGAAGTTGCATTGTTCTGTTCTTTCCAGTTCCCAGGTGCTCCACCCCTAATCTAATCAGAGAGGTGACAACTCCTTTTGGCAAGGGGCAGCAGGATGCAGCTAGGCCAGGGAAGAGTGGCTGAACAGGTTTCTCCTGTCGGGGTAGTTGTCAGGCAGAATCCAGTTTCATTAAGACAGGTTTCAGCTAAATGTCACTTTTTGTTACCAGTTTTCTACATTCAAATCAAACTGACAATTTGTACCTATACATTAAATAATTACTTCCCTCAAGTCATTTCAGAATATAGTTTTACATTCTTCCATCTCTTAGCAAGTCTTTCGTTGGCCTGGTTTTGTTTCATTTGTTCAGTTTTACACAAAAGTCTGGTGGTTTTAAAACGCCGGCTTTCTGAAAGTGGTGAGTACTGGTAATGCAACCATCTGTGGGATTAAGAAAATGAATTCCCCACAGTTCTACGTTGCTTTTTTGGCAATCAGCATTGCCATTCCCAATGGTTTCAGGCTACTGTGTGTGTAGCCCAATGGTGGTTAGGCAGTGCCCTCCTGTGCTCACAACATAGGCAAAAATGGGTGGCAGCCTATTCTTCATGTTTTCCCTGTGCACTCTCTGGGGAGTTCCGGCCATCATGATGTTTTCCATGCCAGTACTGCACAGTTTTATTGTAGGGCTTGGATGCATGGATAAAAACATCCCACAAGCCCCCCCCCTCTTGCGATGGCCATTCTGTCCTTTCGCTGATGGAACTCGCAAGATCTGGGATGTTCGCCTCCTCTTCTTCCAATTCCATGGATGGCACAGATCAGCATCTTTTCCTCCCTCCAGTCAATCAATCAGTTCTCCTTGCTGGTCCTGATGGGGGGATTGGGCGGTACCCCGGGCCCCTCGGGTCTCTGCTCCCGGTCCCCGGTCGTCCTCCTTGGTCTGTCTCCATGGTTTCATCTCTCCTAGGATGATAAAGCAAACCGGCAATACCTATTCGTAGACATTTCTTCACCACTATTAATGGTGTGGCGAACATATACATTTTATGAATCAGAAGATATGAACATATACATTTTCTTTTTTAAATTAGGAGACAAGAACATATATATATATATATATATATATACAAGGATTACAGAATTTTATATGCTATATGTGGAATATTTTAGGGTTGGAACTGAATTACTCTGGAGCGGCCCCCTCTGGGATTCCAGTGGATTCCTCCAGTTGTTGCAGAGTGTGCCTGGTATGGCAACACTTTAGCTGATTTATATGTACCCACTTGTCTTCCCCTTCCGCCAGACTGCCTTTGGGGATGCAGATCTTATAGGCAACAGGGGAGGTCTTGTATATAATTTCAAACGGTCCCTTCCATGTAGGCAAGAATTTTCGCTGTTTGGCCTGGTTCCTTTGGAAAATGTATAGATAGACCCGATCACCCACCTTATATTCCTTTCGGGTAGTTTTTAAATCATAGTGGGTCTTCATGCTCTCGGCTGATCTTTCTAGATTCCGCTGAGCATAGGCAAAAGCATGTTGAAGGTGTTTCCTTAAATTCTCCACATACTCATGAGCTGTGGAGGCATTTATCAGCGTCTGCTCTTGGGTCCTGTAGAGCAAATGCTGAGGAAGCACCATCTTGCGTCCAGTCATCAACTCAAATGGTGACATTTTGGTTGCAGATGAAGGGGTAGATCTGATGGCCATTAGGACCAGAGGTAATCGGATATCCCAACTTGGCCCAGAATCTGCCACAAACTTTTTTAAGATGCTCACAATGGTTCGGTTATATCTCTCCACTGCTCCAGAAGAAGCTGGCCTGTAAGCAATATGTAGCTTTCTTTTGACCCCCAGTATCTCCCACATCTTTGTCATTGCTTCACTGGTGAAGTGGCTACCTCTGTCTGACTCAATCCTTTGAGGTAGACCAAAACGGGAAAAGATGTGGTTAATCATCAGGGCAGCTGCTGTTTCTGCCTTGCAGTTTGGGGCTGGGAGACATTCCACCCACTTGGTAAACAAGCATGTAACGATCAACATGTACTTGTTTCCTCTAGACGAGCGAATCACAGGGCCTACAAAGTCGATTTGCAAATCTGACCATGGCAGGGTCATCCCCCTCTTTTGGAGAGGCGCACGGTGTGAGGGATGATGGCTGAAATTGTGCAGACACAAGACACCCCTTCAAGTATTGGTTGAGGTCCTGCCCCATGTGTGGCCAGTATGCAACCTCTCTTAAGATTTCCAGTGTTGTGTGAAACCCCTTATGACCGGCGGTGGCCGCATCATGGGCGTGACTTAACATCAGGCTTCGGAATGAGGTAGGAACCACCCACTGATCATGGACAGCTTGGGATTTCCTTACCAACAAACTGTCTTGGATTCTTAACATTTTTGGACATGTCATCAACACTCTTAGGTCCTCTTTCCCAATGTAATCGGTATCCGTCAGGGGAAAGTTCTCAGGGTCCTCAAGGTGTTGGTAAAACGTACCAATAATTGGATCCCCCTTCTGAGCTGTAATTAAATCAGCATCAGGGGTCTCCTTACTCCATTGGGCAGTTGAAAGATCATTGTGAGCATTTGTCTGGGACCTAGTGATAGCAGTGACCTGGATTTCCCCGAACAGGGACTCTATTTCAATTAGATCCCCTTGGATGGCCCCGGTTTTGGCCAGCTGATCAGCTAAGTGATTTCCAGTTTTGTCTGGTCCCTCTACTTTGGAATGACCCTTGATCTTCTTCCAGTAGATGGTCATCCCATTCGAGGTGACCAGATCATCAATGTTTTGGATTAACTTCCCATGTTTCAAGGGTTTGTTATTAGCACATAACATGCCTCTGGTTTTCCAGTTAACCAGGTGCTCCACGAACCCGTTCTGCACATAATCCGAATCTGTGATTATGGCCAGTTTTTGGAGTTGATGCTGGACAGCAGTGAGGATGGCCTGATGCACAGCCATCAATTCTGCCACCTGACTACTTCAGGGACCAATTTTGTATCCATTCCCTACGGCAGCCAAAAGTTCTTTCTCCCCGTCGTTGTCAACATGGTAAGAGCATCCATCCACATAGACAGTGGGTATTCCCTCACACTTGTCTTCTTCAAAGACTTTGTGTGGGGAATTAAGGTATGCCTCCATGTTGTCCTTGATTTTTAGACTTTCGTCTTCGAGACAGTTTTCTCTGGCACAATCATGCAAGTCAGCCAGACCTTGCGCGAGGGGACTCTTCTTGTTTTGGCCATATCTGACCTCCACAGGAAAGCCTTGCATTGACAGAATCCAGGAAGTAATTCGGGAATTACTCACATTTCCGGCCCGGATTCTGTCACTTTGGAGATATTGCAGAGGCTGGTGTGGAGTCTCCACTATGATGTGTTCCCCCTGGATAAACGGGCGGTAATTCTTCAATGCCCACACCGTTGCCAGGAGTGCCTTCTCACAATCGTTGAATTTTTCCTCCACAGAGGATAAAGTTTTGCTTGCTTAGGAGATTACTTTATTGACCTTGTCATGCTTTTGGTATAATACTGCCGTCAAGCACGTACTAGAGAACCCTGTCTCCAGGAAGTACTCCTTGTTTCTGACAGGGTAAGCTAGGCAAGGCGCTTGTGAGAGGCTTCTTTTGAGTTGTCTTACTGCCTCGGATTGTTCTGGACCCCATTCCCACTTGACCCCCCCCTTCAAGAGATGAATCAGGGGTCTAGTGATCTCTGCATAGCCTTCAATGAACTTTCTGCTGTAATTAGTCAGTCCAAGGAGGCTCCTTAGTTCCCGCAGAGTTGTGGGGTCTTTCAGTTTCTGAAGTGCTTCCACTTTCTTTTCCTGGGGACAGAGACCCTGAGGAGTAATCTCATGCCCCAAGAAATTAACACGGGTTTTACACCACTGTGCTTTCTGAAAGGAAATTTTGCTCTGGCGGCCCTCAACTGTGTCAGAACATAACGGATCTCCGCTATGTGTTCCTCCACAGTTTAACTTTTGATGAGGACATCATCTACATAAGCCAGGTTACCCCTCGCACCCAGGTCGGGCATGGCCTTATGTAGGAAAATGTTGAATTCGTTGCCGGAGTTGAGGTATCCGAAGGGAGTCTGGGTCCAGGTGTACTGCTGGCCCCCAAAGGTAAAAGCCAGTTTGTATTTTCCTCCCTACTGACAGGCACGGTCCAGTATCCATTGGTCAGGTCTATTGCGGTGAATACTTGTGACCCTTGAATCTGGGCCAACCCTTGGTCAATGTAGGGCAGAGGTCATCGGGAAGTATGGACCCATTTGTTGAGCTCCCTAAGGTCGGCGAAGAGTCTCGACTGGCCGTTTGGCTTCAATATTCCCAGCACCGGATTATTGAAAGTGCTGTGGACGGGACGGATTATTCCCCGGGACTCAAGGTTCTTAATTATTTCAGTAAGGGACTCCACGGATGCGAGAGGCAAACGATATTACTTCACAAACACTGGAGTCATTCCAGGGTCCGTGGGAATTGTTTTGTGTGGATGTCGGTGCGACCACAGTCATATGAGTCTACCGCAAAGAGATCTTGGAAATCCAAGAAAACTTGTTTCAACTTTTGCTTCTGTTCCAGAGTCACACAGGCATCAGCTAGGTTGACTCTCTCTTCCACCATCTGCCTGAAGCCTGGAAAGACTTCTGGTTTGGCTATCTCAGCGGCCTCCTCCAGCTGGGTGGAGAAGTCCCTGGTCAGAGTGCTGATTTGGACTGGAGGCTTCAGGTGGGAAAGGCAGCCCTCATGGACCTGGAAAATCACCTCATCCCTCCTAAAGTAACAAGTCACATCTTCCTTACCATAAGGGCAAGAAGTGTACACCAGGAAGTTCCCCCCATGCCGGGTGAAAATCCTGTCTGGTGTTGTATTGTCCTCACTGTCACTGTCAAAACAGTCCTTGGGGATTGGTCCTAACAGTTCATTTCGTAAATCAATGGAGAAATGTCGGTCATCAACCGCCATTCCAATAATGGTGCCCGCGGCTAGAGTAATACTCTTTAAGTCGCTGTTATCCACCTCTATTGGAATGGTGTCATGTTCTATGTTGACTAATGGTGTTGGGTTTACCCCTAACCCTTGCTGTTGGAGAGAAGCATTTAGATGGATATAAGCATCAGGGTTTTTTAATTTTTGTCATCTCTTAACTTTCACTTCCAGGGAGAATTGTCAGGTCCTTTCTGGGATGGTGACTTCCTCTTTGGTCTGAATTTCAACTGCATAAGGTAGAAATTGAGCTGACCTAAATGCTTTTTCTGGATCATCAAAGCCCATGGGATTATCCGCTAATCGGGACCAAGCTTTGAAGTTTATTAGGTCCAAACTAATGGCAAAGCGATTGAGAATGTCACTGCCTAAGTAAAAGGCGGCAGTGACGTCTCGCACGACCAAACAATTATGGACTATGCTCTTGTTGCCAATGGAGATTTTGAGCATACACCTACTTGGCAGGAGATGTTTGGAATTATGTGCTTCCAGGTCCATTTCCCATTTGTCTATCAGTTTGAATGTGGGAATGGCTGGATCTTTTGGGAGTTGGCGGAACATGGCTTCGCTGATGAAGCTCTTACCGTTGTTCACACACACTCGAGCGAGAACAGAGTCCTTCCCATCATTTAACTGAACAGGGATGAACAACTGCTCTCAAATTTGTTGAATATCAGCCAGGCTCTGAGCGGATTTCACATCTTTCTGGACTATAGGAGTGGGAGTTTCTGATTGTGGATTAGTAAAGAATTTCAGGGTGTTTCCTTCCAGTGTGGAATACCACCTTAAACTGGAAGGAAGGTTGATTTTCAGAAATAGTGAGGACCCCCCATTCACCAGTCTGTTGTCCTACTGCTATTACTGTCATGTCTGGAATCTGGTTGTTCTGGAAGTGAAATTCTACTTGGTCAGATTTTTGTTCAACCATGTGGCAGGTGCCGTTTAAACTAACATGGTTGACACTCTGTTTTAATTTTATTGGTCGGCTAGTCTGGGTCCAGAGGACCTTGTTTACGAATCTATTAGGGGTGACAACCTTCTCAGGAGGTCATTCCCTAGTAAACAAAGGGTGCCCTCTGGAGTCACTACTATGACTGGGTGTTTCACCTTGTGTCGCCCAATTTTAATGTCCAAGTCTGCAGTCCCCTCAACGGGAATTTCCTTCCCGTCAAAGTTCTGCAGTTGTCCAGGAAGAGAGGGGAGAGGAATTCGGTAATTCTCCCCCCTTCCTGCATTTAGTTCCTCAAAGGCCCTTTTGGACAGAAGGGTAGCTTGGGATCCAGTGTCCACCAATGCCAAAATTGTACCCTGCCCCTGTACTTGTACCGGGGCATAGTATCTTCCCTCCTTCTCCTCAAGGGGGCACAGATAATGCACATTTTTGGACAACTGGTGGACTAACTTTCTGGTTTTGGACATTGCTAGCAAAGAGATTTGGGCAGAATTCTGTGGAGAGCCTTGGGAATCTGAAAGAAAAAGTTGGCAACTGGAGATGAAAGCCATTGTGGGTTCCCCTGGTTTCGGTTCTGGGCTGCCCCGCCCTTTTTGGAGGCAGTCATCAGGATGGGTTTGACCCTTGGGATTTTGGTATTGTCGGTTCTGGGATGAGATGATGGGCGGCGGTAGCTCAGTCTCCACATCTCCCCAGTCTGGATTGGAATCCCTTGGGACCCATTTTTCCTTGGGAGGAGTTCCCCCATCTCTAAAGGAGAAGATCCTTTCCCCAGGATCCTCTGAGGATCCCTCTCCCTCAAATTGGAAGATCTGTACCTCCTCCACAAAGTGGGTCTGTTTGGGTCCTTTGTTTCTCCTACCCCCCCTCTGCTCCTTGGGAGGCAGGCTTTCAGGGGTAGGAGATTTTGTTTCCGGTTCCTGGTTTTCCAGGGGCTGTTTACAATTTGGGAAGGAGGCTTCCTCTAAGGCTTTACACCCCCCTTCCCCTTGTGCCTCCTCCCTGGGAACCGGTGGGTTATCGGGGTGCTGCCCCCGTCATTGTTCTGGAGCACCCAGTCCAGAGTTTGGGGCATTCTGCGGTGACATGCTCATCTGAGGGTTCTGTTGAGCCCTCAGTATGTGACCCAGATCTCGTGCCATATTTTGGACCTGGCGCTCAAGTTGTGAAACCCGCTCAGGCTGATACGGGGCTCTATTTTCTCCCCTGGGCCGATCCCGGGAAGGGTAGCTATCCCTTCTCTGGTAGTACCCCTTGTTGGGAAGATTTGGGTACCCCTCCACCCTTGGCCTCCCCTCTCCCGCATTAGGTTGTCTGGGCTCAGGGAATTGGGGAAAGAAGGATGGATGATTTTGCGGCTGGAAATTGGGTGGATACCTGGGGAAAAAGTTCTGCCCAGGATTTGGAGAATTTCTGCCCTCCTGGAAGTTCCCCGGGTCAGGTGCTTGGCTGGATACCCCCCCTTGGGCTGGAGGAGTCCACACATAACCCAGGATTGGTTGGTTTACCTTGTAGCGGGGACTTACATAGTCAGGGGCGCGGGGGACCCCATTTGTGGGACTACCTCCTCGACTCCCTGTCTGTGACTGGCCCGAGGGCCTTCTGGGCTTTGGATTATTTGGTGCAGGCAGGTTTTTAGGCCCCCCCATCTCCAAATCTAAAACGGGGGCAACCTTTACCTCTGCCACCTTGGCAGCAGCAGGGGTGCTGTTGGTTTTGGGGTTTTTCGGTGCGTTATTTTTATTTTCGATAGGCTTCTGCACCTCATAGATCCCGGTAGCCTGTTCAATGACCCAGTCTAAAGATCTTTTCTCATGAAAATCTCTCACAAGCTGGGTCATTATGTATTTGGGTAAGGCATGGAAAAACGTATTGATAAATTCTCTGCTATCCGTGCGCACCCTTCTGGTGGTCTGCGCAAAAGCACGTTTTAATTCTTGCACAAACTCTTGTGGGGCCTGATCCTCCCCACATTGCAAATTGTAGGCTGCCTTGCGAGCCTCTTGAGGCTTTCTGTGCACAGAAAAATGTTTCAAGATGGCCGCCCTGTATGTGGACCACCTTGAATGGTTTTAATCCTCCAGCCCCGCAAAGAAACTGGAGTATTCTGGTGAGAAGGTCCACTTTACATATTGAATACAGCTTTGGCTGTCCTTCAAATGGAAAGTCTCCATCATTTGCTCATAGAGCTCCAAGTGTTCCGAAACAGAATACTTGGCGTTCTTATGATAAGGCGTGATGACACTCCTTATTGCCTTTATTTGTTTCAATGGGTCCTTAAGCATGGCCCTTTTGCCTTATTGGCCGTTTTGGTTCGGGTAACCCTGGTCCATTCATCCTCCGACTCAGAAGCGCTGCTCCCAGAGTTGCCCAGCTGATCTTCTAGGTTTTCCCGTATTCTGCGAGCCTGGGAATGGCTGGCAGAATGTGGGCACCTGGTCTCCTGTGTCCTGTGACACTCAGAGGAGTCTTCAGATCCCTCCTTGCTACCAGGATTTGCTGGGTATCCCCCCCACTGACCTAACTGGGCAGAGGTTTTCAGGATTCCCTTAATGGGCCTACTCTCCTGGGGTTCCCCACTAAATTGCACTGTGCTTGGGTGCCCATACCCGGATACCCGCCCATCCATTCCTGGGAGGTACTGGCCTATGAGCCCCATACTTCTAGCTGGATAGTAATCTGCCATCCCCGTGGCCCTGGGCTCATGTGCGCGAGAGGACATGGGGGTGGCAGAGTCCAGGGACTGGGAGAGATGAAGGCCTCTGGTACTAGGGATCCTGAGGTTATGCCCAGGAGTTTCTCTTTCTCAGCGAACCTCATCTCTAACCGCCCTTGATTCCTGTTGCAATGCAAGAGCCTGCGCTTTCAGTTCCTCAGTTAAGGCCTTACTAGAATCTATCAGTCTCGTCTGCATCGCTACCTGTTGCTGGAGCCTATCATTGTGCTGACAGAGAGCCTAATTTTCTCTCTGTGCCTCCTGATTGGTCCTGGAGTACTGGGCCAGTCTCTGCTGCAGGAGGGTTACCTCCTGGGCTGTGTCCCTATTGGCCTGCTCCTTTCTTGCCAGAGCATCCTCCACCCTCCTGGTGTGCTCTAACAAGTTCTGGTGTTCTTTTTGGAGGTCACCCAGTCCCTGGAGGGCCAGGTGATTTTCTTCCATTTTCCTTTTTAAGTGGCAGACTTCCTGGCCTTTCCTTTCCTGACTAAGAGACTGCATCTGTGCCGCCAGGTCGTCCCTTTGCCTTTGGAAGGCACCAGCTTCCTGGCGCTCCTGATCAAACTCTGCCTGGGTATCCAGGTCTTTCAGAATCAATGTATTGCTTTCCTCTTTCTCTCTGTCTAATCAAATTTGCAGGGTGGCTACCTGCTCTGTGCATGCCCTGTTGAAGTCCAGTTGTTGCTCCAGCTTTTTCTGGCTATGCAGAAGGGAGTCCAAACCTTCTTGGTACTCCTTATGCAAGGCCAAAAATCTGGTATCCTGGTCAGCCTTCTCCTGTTGCAGTCTATCCATGTCCTCTTTTATTTTAATGATATACTGCCTACTATCATTTTCTGACTCCTGGCTCCTCTGCAGCCTCTGCTCAGAAGAGACCAGGTCAGATTGGGCCTTTTTTAACGCCAGCTGTTGCCTACTTGCCAGATCTTGGCCTTCAGCACATTTGTCCTGCATGGCTCCCATATATAGATAAAAATATGCCGCTATCCTAACCATCTTGTCGTGTTCATCTTTAACTTTAGGAGCCATGTATAATTCACTCAGGGCCACATGTAATGGACCCTGATCTCTCCATTTATCTGACCCTGTTTCAGTGACCTGTTGCGCGATTGCCTGCAGCCAGACCGTTTGGTCCTGATGAGTCCACTCACCTCTCACAAATAGCTTATGTAAGAAGTGCTCTCTGGCTATTTTCATATCTACCAAGGTCGTCATTCTGGAATTTGAGTTCCTTCCTGACTTACAGAAGTTTGTATTTTATTTTGCAAAACAGACCGTTTCCTTAGAGCGTTCCTTTGAGGGGTGCTTTCACAGTGTAAAACAGTGTGGTGATCTAACCTGATATGTGTATCTGGTCATTTGGCACACTGTATTAATCTGCACAAATGGTAAATCTAACCCAGAATATCCCGGCTCCGAGCCCCCACTTTTGTAAGCGATATTCAATCAACACTACAGCCAAGTCAATGCCTAGTCTGGGATGCTGAGGAAAACCCTTATTAATGTATTTTTATGTCTAGTTCAGTACTCTGGATGACCACCCTTGTATAACACCCCCTCTTAGAATCCCCCTGACCCCACTGAGCCAAGAAGTAAGTTTGTTTTGCAAATTAAAAGGTTTATTTGAGAATTTAAACAATATATATATATATATCACACTTTATAATAAATTAATATCTGATAGTACACTTAGACATATGATGTTGATCAACAATGGGTAATCTGGCACTAGCACACTTCTTTACAATCAATGAGGAGTTAGTATAGGATGGATAAAATAGCAAAAATACTTTTAAGATTTCAGGGGAAAAGCAATGAGGAATAAAATGCAGTACAGAAATACTTGATATGATTTTAGCAAAAGATACGATAATCACTTTTTCTCTGGCAATTCACCCCCCCTCCCCTATGCAATGTAAGAAATGGAAGGAGATGGAAAGAGGAGCACACAGTTCTCAGGAATGCAACCAAATACAATACGAAATTCAGCCCCCCCCCCCCAGCAAGCTTAGAGGAAACAGGTAGGAGTTTGAAACACAGGCCCAAAATGATTTTAAATGTGATGGCAATGGATGGGAAAATGTGCCAACTGATTTTAATTCCCTCTAGAGATTCAGGGTGAGTGGGAGTTGCGTGTTGGTATTAGTTCAGGCTCACTTTAGCAATGCTCTATGAGTTATTACCAAGTTGCAAACGGATTTTAACAAAAAAAAGAATGGAGCTGCTATTTTGACAAGTGGAGAAATTGAGCCAAAATCGCAAATCGCTGTAAATTTCGCGAGTGCGTAAATCGTGATTGTGGAGAAAAGTAGGAAGTCGGTGCTAGGCTTGTTAGATTCTAAGCTTTCAGATGAAAGTTAAATTTCGTTCCTAGCCCAAACGGTTCCAGAGATATGGACGATTAAATAAAGGTAGTTTTTCGGATTTAAAGTAAACTCAAAATGACAGGTGACAGCTTGCAACTTTAGAATTGACAGGTGACAATTGTGCAGCTTTACAAATGACAGATGACACGATTTCTAGGAGGCTGTTCTACTTAGGTTAAAAAAGTTTGGATTAGATTATTTTAACTAAGAGATTGGTTCTGCACAGTTCTGCTAGGTACTCACAATATAAATTTGAACTAGGCCCTGTCACGGATCTGGTCAACACGTCCGGCTGCGGTTCTGTCTGCTTGGCGGGTCAATCAGGCACCAGTTCTGCTCACAGCGATCTGGGTCAGCTCTGGTCTGCTGGTCTAGCCTCTCTGGATTCAGCGGCCTCTGGTCTGGATACTGCTCTGCTTTCCGGTCCGGATCAAGTGGATTCTGGATGTAACACTGCTTTCTGGGTACTGGCAAGAGTTCTTGGCAAAAGAATTCAGACAGCTCGCCTGGCTGCGGAATAGTTTGCAACTGATTTTGAGGCCTGCTGACAAATACTTTTGCTTGCAGTGGGCCTTCCTGGTTCAAAGTTCTGTAGTCTCTGTTTAGCTTGGAAGTCTAAGTGTTGGATCTCTGGATGTGAAGTCGTCGGTCAGCATGCTCCGCAGCAAATGGAATTGAATGTCTCTACCAGTCCCAGCAGTCTCTTTTTATGTGTTTTGAAAATGGGTGTGTGCCTGGGCCTAGCTAAGCCTGCCCCTCTCTACTTGTCATTGGCCCAATTCTCCCCTCTCCCATGATTGGGGGAAGGAAATGGATTGTCATCATGATGAGTTCTGTTTATGGGTCAGAGGATCCTCCCCTGGTCAGTTTGCCCACAAATCTATATTTGATTCAAATACATCTTTTCCAGATATACAATTTGTTGAAATTACATGTGCACATTATATATTCCTTATGGTCCATGCTTGTCCGCCTCTGATCTTCCTGGGGGCTTGCATTCAAAAATGACAACATTTTGCGCTTTTTAACTGGTTTTGCAATATCGGACATTTACCCAAAATTACACACATGTGCGCAAGGAGTATGGACATTAATTGATGAAGTGTCAGATTTTTAACATGCAGACATTCTGAGTAAGACCCTATTTTCCGCTAGCAACCCCCCAGAATACACCACAGGGTCCTCACGCCTCTTAAAATGTTCACAGAAAAATCACAAAATTAATGATATTACTTATATAATTCTGACAAGTCCGCACTATCAGTTATCTATCTTTTTAAAATTATGCCCTGGTCAAACAGGGGTGTGGCTTCCCACATCACAGTGTGGAATAACTGGTTTATCCACTTCCCCCAAGCCAGCTTGTTCACAGAGGCACAGCTGCCCCCCAGTTTCTCCCAAGAGGAAGCTATTTTACGACGCCCCCAATATAACATTTTCCTGAGTTAAGGAAGTTGCATTGTTCTGTTCTTTCCAGTTCCCAGGTGCTCCACCCCTAATCTAATCAGAGAGGTGACAACTCCTTTTGGCAAGGGGCAGCAGGATGCAGCTAGGCCTGGGAAGAGTGGCTGAACAGGTTTCTCCTGTCAGGGGTGGTTGTCAGGCAGAATCCAGTTTCATTAAGCCAGGTTTCAGCTAAATGTCACTTTTTGTTCCCAGTTTTCTACATTCAAATCAAACTGACAATTTTTACCTATACATTAAATAATTACTTCCCTCAAGTCATTTCAGAATATAGTTTTACATTCTTCCACCTCTTAGCAAGTCTTTCCTTGGTCTGGTTTTGTTTCATTTGTTCAGTTTTACACAAAAGTCTGGTGGTTTTAAAACGCCGGCTTTCTGATAGTGGTGAGTACTGGTAATGCAACCATCTTTGGGATTAAGAAAATAAATTCCCCACAGTTCTGAGTTGCTTTTTTGGCAATCAGCATTGCCATTCCCAATGGTTTCAGGCTACTGTGTGTGTAGCCCAATGGTGGTTAGGCAGTGCCCTCCTGTGCTCACAACATAGGCAAAAATGGGTGGCAGCCTATTCTTCATGTTTTCCCTCTGCACTCTCTGGGGAGTTCTGGCCATCATGATGTTTTCCATGCCAGTACTACACAGTTTTATTGTAGGGCTTGGATGCATGGGTAAAAACATCCCACAATGTGTTATGAATATGATATGGCATTTGTAACGCGCTTATACACAAGTGTTCTTCACCAAGGTCCTGGATTTAAGTGTGTTTCTCCTTTCACCTAAAACAGGAATTGGGCTTGCCAGTTTTTGAGTCATCTCCTACTTTTGAGGAGGAGAGCTTGGGTTGATTCTCTTGATGTTGAGGGGGCAGTTTTTTGTTATCTCTACAGAACACCGAAAGGAAGGACGATTAGGCAGGGTCTCTACTGTAAGCCAATGATTCAGGATGAGTATGGTTCTAGACCTATGAGCTGTATCTGTTGGAACATTTGGTCACCTGTGGCGCCACTCCCCCATCTGGCACTGGTGGCTCTACCTTTCATGGTGCCTGGATTGTGTCTGCTGCCTGCAGTCTAGAGGGGCATGATCAGCAGGACCCAGGGTAACAGCATTCCTCCATCCTCACCACCGTCATGTTACCAGTAGCATGAATGCGTGGGGGACTGGCTTCCCGGTTCCGTGCATGCATAGTGCACACAGCACGGTCAGTTGTTATGGCCGACTTTGAGAGTGAGGCTTGCCTCTCTTTTACGCCAGTGCTTAAATATCACTGGCCTTCCATTTTCAACCACCCAACCCTTTCACCCTCCCCACCATTCTCAGAGGTGTCCCAGATCGGTCTCCTGGAGCCTTATTCTCCTTTGCTACTGCCTCTAGCCTCAAACTGCTCCTAGAGCCTGCTTCCTCTTGCTATTGCCTCTTGCTGGTCCCAGCCTTCCATGTGCTGGCCTGGCTGACACTTTCTCTACCACACTGACCTCAAGTTTATCTGTAACCACCCACCTGCAGTGTTCGCAATGGTTGGTTTGACGTGGTGTTGGGAGACATTCCACTAACCAGTCCTGACTGCCAGCTACTTAGGTTAGCGGAAGGGGGCTGCTCACTTCTCAAACTAAACCCCTGTCTCGCCATCACTGCAGAGATCCTGGAACATCTTCTGACCCAGATATCAGGTAACAAAGCACAGTGCAGTGTACACCTTGCCAGATTATGCTGCTCTGCCCCTTTGAATGTGTTAAGCAGGGAGTGTTATGGCCAGAGGAAGATACTAAGGCAGTGACAGGCACAACTATAAGTATGGCCTAGGGGTTGTAGAAGCAGATAGTGTGCTAGTTAGTACCGCCACACAGGTATAATTGCCAATATTATAAGGTGATCAGAAATGCAGCGATGGAACACTTCAAATGGTACCCCCCAGTGAGTACCAAATATCATGAAATATATAACAGAATGAAGGTACATTCAACACGTAAATCTCATGTATTAGGATACTCTAAGTTGTTCCAAAATATTTCGCAATGAGTCTATTAACTAACACGTCTTGAAATTTATTTTGCTCGTAGAAAATTCAGCTGACACGTGTTTCGACCCACTGGGTCGTTGTCAAGGCTGTTAGTGTGACAATATGAAATAAAAGCAAGAAAAGAACAGATAATTCAATGGTTGACAGTTAATTTGCAAGCATCATAAGGTTACGTGTGTAAGTATAATGTTTGGGGAAGTTAAACAAAAAATAGACATTAATTCATTAAATCATTGTCAGAAAACATTTGAAAATGATATCAGGTAAGTAGCCATTCCATGATTCAGTTGCACGTAGAATGATGTCAGCAAAAGATGATATTGGCATAAATCCAAAATTGTGGAATAATTGTGGTAAAAATGAAAGTAAATTAGAAAATTGCTTATAATGAACTGTTGAAAAACATGCACAGTGGGAGCATCTCATGGGCCACCCGTGGTGCAAGAAGATGTAGTAATGTGCTACCAGAGTCAGGCATTGTGCCCTAAGAGAGTAATAAGAAGAGAAATCATCAGCGTGAACTGTAATGAAAAAGAAGGGTATATTGACAAAAAGTATGAAGTGATGTGTGTAGAAGAGTCAGGGAGGAGGGGTCGAAAACATACCAATGGTCCTGGGTACGTGGAAAAGTTATCTCGGTTGTGATAGGGTTGAGCAACCTATGTGGGGAAAGCAGATGGGAAAAAAGATGGGCATTAATGGGTGAAAAGACACCAATTAGAAGAGTGAGTTATCATGTCAGGTGTCAGCTTACCCTGTAAATTCAGTAGCAATAATGAGTAATCTAACTTAGTGTAGTGGATGTCATCAAGAGAAGTCTGCAATGACAGGCAATGAGATAAAAACTATTGAATTAAAGTGAACTGTAGCTGCTAAAAATATTAAGGTGCTAAACAGCACGAGATAAATGAAAAATAGCATACCAGTATATAATGGATAATCCGATGTAACAGAGGAAGGAGGTTGATCCCCAATGCTGCAATGGACGGAGCTGGATTCTGTTTGAGCGGGACGCTTGGATGGAAACTGTAAGAATGGGAGCGCCAAACGCTCTGACGTCAGACGCGAGTCGCTCTCATGGCTTCACGGGCACGTTGCGTGCGCGTGACGTCATGCGCACGGACATTGCGCCCGAAAATGATAAACAAAGTGTCTTGTGAGGTATTGAGAAATGCTGTTATGAATACCCAGTGAAAAATAGAATAATTGTGACTGTAAGTGGTATTTGCCAGAAGGAAAAGAGTAAAAGAGCACTGCTAGGATGAAATAATTATAGCAGTTGTTGGTTCTAGTAATGCAGAGTAAAGTATCAAAGTGTATAGTTACGGGGGGGGCAAATGGAATGCTCTCATATCTGTGATAACGTTAGCTTGTAGGACTAGATTTCTGATGGAAGGCGGCATGAGGGGGAGGTGAGCTGAAAAATGAATAGTTACTATTGCAATGTTGTGGGTAAAGCAAAATGAACATGAGTACATATACATATTCAATATCCATGAGCACATTGTAGTGAACCGAATGTAGATATCGGAGTACATCATTTCTGATTTGAGTACATAATCTTTGTATTGCCCAAACCCTGTCACAATTGTTGAACTATTGATTGGCATGTTAGGCAAAGCAAAAGTTACAAAATTGTATTGCTGCTAATTATAATGTCTTAGGTAGAGCGAAAAAATGAACGCATGACAAAATGATAAACACGGGTACATATACAATATACATGGACACATTGTAGTAAACCGAAAGTAAACATGGGAGTACATCAATTCTGAATTAAGTAATTGGTACTCAAAATATTACAAGAATACATGCATTTCATGGTCTGTGTTGAGACCTATGCTAGTACAGCGAAAATGACAGATGCATTTAGATTCCATTTGTCTAAATTTGAGGCAAATATTACCTCCTCGTTTACCACACTTTGCTCTGATCAAACCAATGAAGCGTATATCTGCTTGGTTATCCATTTGGTGTTTGATTTGCCAATGGAACGCCAAGGGTAGGTTAGTGTCCTGTTTCCTGAGACTCAGGAGATGTTCTCCTTAGTTGCCCAATGGTGCTGCCTATATATATTTTATGACACACACAGATGATAGCATACACCACGAACTTAGATTTACAATTTATAAAATCTTTCATTTTGAGTGTTCTTCAACTATTGTCTGTAAATTCCTGACAATTATCATGAGCGTATTGGGATTGGTTGCACGTACCACATTTATGAAAACCAACTGGTTGTTTGAACCATGTGGGAGGATTATTGATCTCTGTGCGATCAAAAAAGGAAGGACTGAGTTGGTTTCGCAGAGTGTTGGCCTTGGTATAGGTAAAGTTGGGGTTTTTTGTAATATAAGGCGCACGGTCTTGGTCCAAATGTAGTAAATGCCAATGTTTGGCTGCCAATGTCAGGCACAATTCTGTTTTGCAGGCAGGTGACAGCACCAAAGCAGTTAGGCACACATGCAGTGAGGATGCCAAGACTGTTTTAAGCACATGTACATTTTGTAAGTGAAGGGGAAAACCTAAGCAGTGTAAAACAGATACATGTTTTTAGGTGGGAATAACAACAAATCACTGATCATTATTTAGGTGGAGGAGCCCAGAGCAGTGAGAACCTAGCAACATGTGCATTTTGTAGAAAGATGAGAGCACCAAAGCAGTGTCACAAACATATGTGTTTTGAAGAAAGAGGATAGTGTCAAAGCAGTGTGTAATATATGTGCTTTTCTTTGGCAGAGGAGAATGCCAAATTAGTGTTAAGCACACATGAAATGTGTAGTTAGCGGAGAGCACAAACACAGTTGTAGGTAGATGTAGAATTTGAATAAGTGGATCATGTCAAAGGAGTGTTAGGCACTCCTGTGTTTTATACGAACATGAGAAAGCAAAGCATTGCTAGGCACTCGTTAAGCTTGCATTTTCAACCCATGCCAACTTGGTAGAGGTTGTGATGCACTGTAATTCTGCCTTGGCAAGTGGTCAGTGTAGACATCTTTACTTGTTCAGTTTGTGCTGGAAACCCTTAGAGTTAAGTGAGAAGTGCCTTTCAGTGCTGTTTGGGGATTGGATCGGAACAAAGGAAATGCTCCAATGACATATATATTGGAGCATGTACTTTCTTTAATGACACGTATTTTATTTTTATTTGTAATGTTAATATACATCATTTTGTTAAACTAATGCAGACACATGCGCACAGGGATGCCTCAGCCAAAAGATGTGGGTATTACAAAAACAATCTCCCACCTACAATATCACTGATTATTTTGTGTTAGCTAAGTGTGTTAGTTTATTACAAACTAGAACACTATCGATAACAGGATACCAAAGTCATATTCTTAAATATAACATGTAAAACATCTACAGTACAATACAGAATATGGATGTCCCGTTCTTTTACATTTAAAATCAATTGCTAAGGTATTTCATGCATACAGTGCAATTCAGAATGAGCAATAAATAATAGAATTCATGGATCATACCAAATCAGGAAGCAAGATGAGGTTTTCACCAGAGTAGTCTCACGTTTGCTTTTGCATGCCTTCCAGAAGAAAGATCAGTTTCCATAGGTCATATATGACATGATAGGTCATTTATAACGCACTTAATACCCTGCCAAGGAGTTCTAAGGGGGGACTTGGGGTTCAAACCTGTAATGCTCCGTATTGTCTTGCTTCCAAGGTGAGCACCTTGCCCCTGACCTATCCTCCCAAGACTATATACAGCATTTAAAAGCACCAACGATTTTGCAGCAAATATGTACGGTCAAAACTGGACGCTAGCAATCTTTTCATAAGAATAGAAAAAGTGCCCCTAAAATGGCCTCTCCTTTGCGACCAGTTCTTCACATTGTGTTAGAAGATGTATGTTTTTTTCAATTTTACTCTGACGTAGTCTACATAATCTTTGTTCTCTCAGGATGCCGAGTCGAGGGCCCAAAACCATGACCTATGGTAAAAGTGTAATCTCAGTAATGCTATGAGTGGGTATTACCCAAATTGACCTTTTACGATTGACCTTTTGCACAATTGCCCTAATTATAGTGTTCCTAATTGACCTTCTGCACAATTGTCCTTTATATTAGTTTAGTTATTTTATATATGTATTGGGTTGGTTTTGGATTATAAATAATATAAGGGGATTGGGTGGGAGGTTGCAGGGGGGTTTCGATTGGGTGTTGGGTTGCGGGGGATTTCCCGCCGCATATATGTCCTAATTGACCTTCTAAATAAGGTCAATTCTCCCGAGGTCAATTCTCCCGAGGTCAATTGTGAAAAGGTCAATTAGTATACAACCTTATAATAATAATAATAATAATAATTGATGTCAAAGCGAGCGCTCTACTCGCTGTGCCACTTGACCATCTTATGAGTGCACGTAGGCTTAGGTCAATCGTATGAATAACATAGCTGAATGGTGTATTGACTATATTCTAGTAATGCTTTCTTTTAAGCAAAGTATGTGATGTTACTGATTCAATCCCACTGCGTCGCCTTGATGATGTGTACATTCTGTGTTATATCCATGGTCCAGTCAATCCTAACTTAAAAGGTTGCACCTTCTATTGCATATCTAGATATACATGTATCCTGCATATGCAAAGATTTAAATCAGGGACCATATAGAAAAAGAAGGAAATAGCGTCTACTGAGAGAATGTTATGTAGCAAAAGGCTACGCATAAAGTGTAGTAGCGTCTCAAGCGATACAAGGCCCATTTCCAGCCGCACTGCTGCAATGAGCATGGATTTAGGGAAACCCTTGGTGGTTTTCCAGAGTTTGCCCTCCAGTATTTTGAGCCATCGTGTGCGATGAAAGGTAATGCTTCCAAGCCATAAAGAATGACTGGAACTATGCTTAATTTGTATGTCTTTATCAGACCTTCAATAGAGTAACCCCCGTGGCTGTTATAACATGTTTAATTAATCAAATGTACTACATGTTAGGCCTATGCGTCTATCTGACAATAAGGTACCAAGATTGACGTATTGATTTACTACCTCAAGTTTAGTACCGTTCATATGCCAATTTAATTTATGTTGCCATTTTTTCCACCAATCACAATGACTTTTGCTCTGCTGCAAGTGAACCTTAATTAATTCTGCTCCGAATAAAGTCCAGTGCATGCAATGGGGTGCTGCCCTATCATGGGCAGCACCTTTTTGGACGGTTCCAGTGCAGTCGGCAAATCAGCCATATATAAGATATAGAGGGTGGGTAGGAGCCAACATACACCCTTGTTTGAGCCCCACATAGTTCCAAATAAATTCCATCAGGTTACTGTTATTTCCCCATCTGGCAGCCACCATTTTGTCTGCGTAAAATTGTGCACCAGATGTAGCATAGCTGGGTCAAGATTCCAGGTTTTTAAGGTACACCACAATGCATTCCTATTAAGAGTATTGAATGTGGGTAATCAATGAATGCCAGATAGAGAGCGAATTCTGGGGTATACTGGGCCCTCGAAGTAAGTGTTGGAGGGTCCAGATGTTAAACATTCTCCCTATGCCCCCCATCATCCCCCCTGGAATCCCATTGGTTGGCAATGCAATAGATGATTTCTGATTATCCATCTATTTATATTATCCAGAAGTATAGAACAATACTTTTTTTCCTGCATCTATCGAAGTGTCAGAAACCGGTAATTAGATGGAATGTCATGAGGCCCCTTCTTGTGGGTAGGAACCAATACAGGTTTTTCCCAAGAGGGAGGGATAACAGCTTTCATGCCTATATCGTTAAAGAATGTGAGTATACATTCAGCCCAGAAAATGGGATCTTTCTTTATAATGACGTTAGCTAGTCCATCAGGGCCAGGGGGCCGTGAAGAGTTTAGCACGAGAAGATAGCAATTATTTCATCCCTGTCCTGTACAAAGTTAGATATAGAACAATATGTTTCTCTTGTTACTTCAGTTTCCATGGATATCTCTGGACATAAAGAACAGATTGAATGTGTTGTTTGCATTTAGAATGCGATATAGGATTTATTTCAGAGTTAAAACGCGATATGGTTTCAAATAAGGTGAATGATTTTTTTTTTATTGTGGCTTCGCTAAACGTTATACAAAATCTTCCACTGCATAGTGCGAGTAGAGGAACATTATTGTCTAAGCAAATTCCCATATCTAGGTCTCTGATTTTTTATCTTCACTACCCCATCAACCATATTCACAGTCTTGCGTACTTCACAGATATTTCAATATAACATGTATTTCATAGCTGCTATTTCTGCATCATAGTATCCCATATGATTATGATGCTCTGCTGCCACCCAGTAACTACACAGGCTTCCATAATAGTTAGCATATCCTAAGATGTCTCCACGTATCCTTTCTATGGCTGCAGAGGAATAACGTAGAGTAATTTCCATATTATTCAATAAGTAATGATTCAGGAGATTGAGGTTTCTAGAGGTCCAAATAATATGATTACCCTGTATGTTAACGGAAACATTTCCACTTATTTGTGCAGGAGTGTTGATTAGAAGATCATTTATCAGTCCTGTGTGACTGTCGGTGAACTTCGACAAGGGAGATGTTTTCCATAAGAAAGATATTTTCTATTATGCTACTGCTTATACCATTAGACCAGCTGGTATCTATATCCAAAGCCAAACCTGGCTGTAAAATGTTGACATGTATTTCACAGATGCTTTTCTAATTGACTGATGTCTTGCCTCACATTACACTTCCCTCCATTGCAAATGTTAACCACAGTTTCACAGTGAGTATTAACATCACCGCATAGAATTACATTTTCCTCATTGTACAATTCCCACCACTCATCCATAACCCTTGTTTTGCCATTCATGATTTTGTCAATTTCTGCACCACCTGGTTGGTCATAAAAGTTAATAGGAAATAATGGGTAATGGCTGGCTTACCAGTATGGATTTGTACTCGTGCACATAGTGCATGAGTACAAATCGTTGGTGAAATATCTACCCTCCTCCTTGACAATACCAAAATCAATTCACAAACAATCATCCTAGGCGACCTCAATTTAGGTCGTGGTGACCCTAAAGATCCTGTGGCTCTTGATCTTGAGAATGCTTTAACTGACCTTAGCCTCACCTTGTACATCCAAGAACCGACCCATATTAAAGGCAGGACCATTGACTGGTTAGCTGGCTCTAATTGCAATATTAAGGTGCTCGACAATATCCCGTGCCTATGGTCTGACCATCACATCATAACTTTTAATATAGAAGCAACCCCACGAGTTCCGACACTAATAGCCCCAGCACTCCCTACTCAAAGTAAAAAAGACATAACTAAGGAGAAACTCCTCCCACTGTTACTCCCTACCCTCAATGCAGCTACTAACTCATGCTCCAATCCCACCTCCCTTGAAGACACCTATAGCCAAACTATGCTCATGGCTATAGATACTATAGCACCCATTAAACTTAGGAAGGCCAAACCATGAGCACATCTTAATTCATGGTTCACCCTACAGTTAAGAATGCTCTGCAAAGTTAAATGCTATGCGGAAAATCATTGGAAAAGCCACCCTTCTGATGAGCACAAAGATGGTTACCTTCTTGCCTCCCTCACCTACAAAGATGCCATCATCACTGCTAAAAAAAAGTCTCTTAACAACCGTATTCTGCAAGCCGATTCCAATACAAAGGAACTCTTCAGAATCCTAAAAGAGTTAGAAACCCCAGTCTCCCCCCAGACACTTGCACGAAAGATAGTAAATGGTGTGCTAACATTCAAGCAGCCTTATTAAATAAAATTTCTATGCTACAATCAAAAATAAAAGACAAGCAGGACAGTCTGAAGCTTGAGAATCGCTCACTCTCCCCGGCCAGGGCCCTCTCTCTAGATACTTCTAACACCAAACCATTCGCCTTCTCACTGCTCACCGTTACTGAGGTAGAAAATATCATCCTAAGAATTAACCCATCCAACTGCCAAGGTGACCCTTGCCCAGCTCCCATTATTAAGGACCCTGCCCATGACCTGGCCCCATTCATTACGGCGTTCATCAACTCCTCCTTTAAAACAGGTATTGTCCCAGACAACCTTAAGGACGCTTGGGTGATCCCACTGCTCAAAAAACCATCCCTAGACCCAAGTATACCTACTAACTTCCGACCTATCACCACAGTACCGTTTTTGCTTAAGATTCTGGACCGCGCAGCTTACCTTCAGATTCAAGACTACCTGGAATCCAATAATTTGCTAGGTCTACGACAATCCGGATTTTGTCCCAGACACGGGACGGAAACTGCTTTAATAGACTTAAAAACCCAAATTGAAGTATTGAAGGATAAGGACAAACTAGCTATGCTATTTCTCCTCGACCTCTCTGCCGCATTCGATCTGGTCAACCACCAGATCTTATGTAGGCACCTCCACTCCGCTGCCAACTTCTCATCCTCGGCTGCAGCTTGGATCAAATCCTTCCTGAGCAATAGATCTATGAGGGTCTTGCACCATCCGCAGCCGCGGACCCTTCCCCTATTCACTGCGGCGTACCTCAGGGATCTTGCGTGTCAGCTACACTTTATAACATTTTCACGAAACCACTCTTTGATGTGCTTGACTATCTTGGTGTCTCCTACACTAACTATGAGGACGACACCCACATACTCATTCCCATCACAGGTGATTATCTAGCTGACACCAAGGCCCTCAACGACGTCTACCTGGTCATCCAAGCCTGGATGGCCCAACACCAGTTATGCCTAAATGACGATAAGATGGAGCTCCTTATCCTGGGTACCGCACAACGCCTGAGCAAACTTGAGCCGTCCTATCAGTCTTTTAACATAGACTGTTTCAAAAGACACCAAAACGTTAGGTTTTTACCTTGACGCCACCCTATCCTTATCTAGACAAATAAATGCAGTCTTATCTGCCTCTGCTTACACATGCAAACTCATTGCAGCCTGCAGACCGTTTCTTACCACCCCCAACAGTGTCACACTAGCTAGAACTCTCATTATGGCAAAAATTGATTATTGTAGTGCTCTTTACTTAGGTACCAGCCAAGAGAACTTGAACAAACTCCAAACTACCCAGAACAATGCCTTTCGAGCTGCCTTAAACATTCCTCGTAACCACCACATCTCAGATCCAGGACCAACCTAAAGTGGTTACCTGTCAAACTGAGAATTTCACTAAAAGCTCTTGCCCTCACACACAAATGCTTGCCCAACAAGGCCCCTATCTACCTCTGCAGTCGGCTGTCCCGCCATTCGACAGCCCATCCCCTAAGAACTGCCCAGGCGCACTGTCTTACGATCCCTAGGTTTTAACTTCAAAAAGCGGGGGGCACTAGCTTCCCTGTCCTAGCTTCTAAACTATGGAACACCCTCCCCACTACTATCAGAGCGGAAGATTGCTTCAACATATTCAAGACCAAAACCAAATCCTGGCTATTTAACCAGCACTAAGAAATGCTCTGCGCCTCTGTCTTACATACTCTACCCCTCTGATCTCCGTTACTACTTCCTTACACCCTATGAGTATATCCTCTGTTAAGTCTAGCAGCACCGTAATCACTGTAATATATGTAGTTAGAAACACTGTTTATTATTCTGTTTATTGTAATTTTTGTTAATCTTAAATACTGTTAATTTAATTTTCATCTGTATATATGCATTATTGTAACTTTGCACAAAGTGCGCCGTGATGCCTCCGGGCCTGATGGTATGCACGTTATAAAAAAAACAAATACAAATAGGAAACCAGTATGTGTCATCCCAGGACTGAATTATTCAACCTTATGATGGGATCTAGAGCTAATAAGCAGACCACCCTTGTGACGTCCCTTGGTTTTCTTAGTGGCCCTTCCTTGTATCGTGATATAACCATCAATTTCAATTTGTCTTTCAGTCATGTTTCTTAAAGTGTGAATATGTGACATTTTGACAGTGCATTGTAGCCAGATTGTACGTTCATCAAGGGGACATTTCCTCTTCTATTCTAAGGGGCTATAGAAAATATGGCTTAAGGTCCTGCTGGTACAGATGTTCAATTTGTGCAGGCTAGAAGGGTGTGATGTAGCCGTGACCAATCCTAGAATAAACCGGTGACCATTTGAATATGTTTACCAGCAGTATCCCGTTCAACGTGTCTACCTTTCCTCATTTTGGTGATCACTAGGGGTGTCACTGCCATGGCCATCATAGAAACCTTATTTGCAGGTGCATAGGACCCAGTACCCTAATTTGAATTGGTTTGATGAAAAAGACATTATCATATCCATGATTTGTTGAGACGTGATTAAATCCTAAGACCAATTGTAGTAATTGCTAGATTCAGGTAACAACACCAGGTCTAAGGGTCTCATTACACGGATGGCGGTAAGGATTTACCGGTACCGGTATTTTACTGGCACTGGTAAATCCTTACCGCCTTACTACGAGGTCCCTTTGCGGTTTGGGGAATTTAACGCCTGCTTTTTGCAGGCATTAAAAACCAACCCGCAAAGGGACCCAGGGAGCTAATTACGGTACCGCAATTTGTGGTACCGTAATTAGCGCCTTCCCCATTCCCATTATGCCCTATGGGGCAAAAATGGGAATGGGGAAGGGCAATGGTGGAAGGGGGAATTACTGCCCCGCCAACCTTGGAATGGGGCGGTAATTCCCCTTTCCGCCAAGGCGGTGCCGGTATTTTACCGGCATGAACCATGGCGCTATTAGCGCCATGGTTCTCCGCCATCTGTGTAATGAGGCCCTAAGTCTTTAGAGTATCAGACTCTCAGCTGTTGATTACAATGAAGAAAATTCAGTATTAAAGAGCGATTCATGAAAGGGCTCTCTGCTTTCGCAAATAAATCGCAGACCCTCAGAATATGGTCAATTTGCTGCCTTTTATGAATATGAGCCTCTTTCCTCATCATCCATTGTTGTAAGTGATTTCAATCCGGCACACACCCAAGTCAAAGCCCAGCATATAGTGCACAAATGAAACCCTTATTTATGTTTGTCTATAAATTCAATATTCTGAACGATATACCACTCATATCACATCCTTCTCCTGGTACCCCCCAAACCCCTGGTCACACTGAACCAGGAATCAGGCTAGTTTGCAAAGGTAAATATTTATTTATGTATTTAACATTTAATCACAATGGCCCTCATTACGACCCAGGCGGTAAGGGGTTTACGCCAGCGTTAACAGCGCCGACCCTTACCGCCTGAGTACGAGGTCCCTTAGCGCCATGGCGGATTTAACACCTGCTTTTAGCAGGTGTTAAAATCCATGGCGCTAAGGGACCATGGAGTTAATTACGCCACCGTAATTTACGGTGGCGTAATTAACGCCTTCCCCACTCCCATTATGCCCTATGGGGCAAAAATGGGAATGGGGAAGGGTAAATGGGGATTGGGGATTTACCGCCCCGCCAAGGTCGGAATGGGGCGGTAAGTCCGCCAACCACCATGGCAGAATTGCAACCTTAGCGCCATGGACCATGGTGCTCATAGCACCATGGTCCTCCACCAAGGTCGTAATGAGGGCCACTATGTGTTAATGGATAAACAACAATCATCAATGGGGTGACAGAACACAGAATAATGTCTTTAATACACTGGAATGAGTAATGAGCAAAACAAATACAGCACATAAATAATACTGTTGGTTTAGATCAGATAGCACTATGGCTAGAGGTTCCCCCTGCAGCACCCCTCAACCCCCCAATAGGCAATGTAAAGAGATGTGAGGAGAGAGCAGGTATTTAGAAATAGCACAAAACAAACAGAATATCAGTCCCACCTTCCCCCATAAAACACAACAGAAAAACGAAATTGACTTTTCAGCTGTCAGCATGGCTTTTACAATTGTCTTTAGAATTGACTGGGAAAACACACCAAATGTGGTCAAAAATACATAAATTGTTATACATTCTTATGGGAGCCGCTTTGAACAGTTGCACACAATCCCAAGCAATGATTTAGTCCAAAGAAAACATTTGAAATCTTAAAGTACAAGTCGGAAGCAGTTTAGAGCTATTTCACACATGTGAACCTTTCAGATTTTTAAAATCAGCAAACATTTCATTGCGAGATATTCACTATAACGGGAGAATTGCACTGATTTGCAGTGCGGTTTTGGGTTCTATGCATAGCTATTGATGTTAGGTACAAGTAGGAGTTTAAATTTCTATCACAAAAACTGAGTGAGTTATAGAGGTTTTAGTAAAGGGCGTTTTTGTAAAATAGGCGCGAGAATGGAAAACAGAAATGCACTTTTGAAAATGACAAATGGGTTTGCTTACACTAGAGGATGACTATGAAAAAGTGAATACCACACAAGGATCTTACAGTCACTTGATCAGGGTGACCCACCTGCTACGGAAACTCAACTTCTTCAGATGAGAAAAGGGTCAGCGCAAATATAGTTCTAACATTACTGGTTCTGAAGGAAAGATAGGATGGATTTGAGATAGTAAGTATGGAATGAGTGGCTGCTATGTCTGAGTGAACTAGGATGTGTCCTGTTTCGCTGGGACCTTCTTTATTATAAACGTTTGTGATTTTTTTCTCAACGCTCTTTAGTGTGGACCGTTACAGGGGTAAGTTGCATATCTCTCATACTACATTTGCCCCTTGTCAATTTTTTCTGAATGTTCGTCTGCAGAACATCTTTATTTTGTGAAAGGTCAGCGTTTCACAAATTATATGCTACATCCATCCTCATGTGTCCCTGAGACCCCTGGTCCTGCTAATAATAGACTATGTGCTGGCCAATTTAACTGGAAATATGAGAAATAAAAATGGCATGCCGCCCCCTAGAAGTGGTTAACAGACTACACAGTACAGAGTTCCTTAACTGTGTAACTTTAGGGCATTCACAAGGATCTCCACGCTTCACGCTCCAAGCGGGTTTATGTGCTCAGGGCAATCAGCTGTTTACGGCAGCAACAGAAGAAAGACTGGTATCTCAGATCCAGCCAAGGGAAGTGTAACTGGAGGGCACTCACGAGGAACTCCGCCTGATTTAATGAAACACTCCTGAGCTGAGTCATTCATGTGAGATTAGTGCAGTGAAGTTGGAATAGGTGTGGACAGAACTTGTTATGGAGGAATTCCCCTGTTCACGGTTGCCTCCAGGGATGGTGTGATGATTCCAGCCATTTATTAAACAATCAATCAATGGTCAGATATTCAGTTTAAAGATTGCCAAAATATTTCAATAACATGTTCCTAAAAAGCCAAGAGCGTATAGATATTAATATTTTCACAATTTCCCCAAAGAAAACCCAATAAAAAAGATCGGTTTATCTAAATCCGCAATGTTGCTGAAAGATACATACAAGTGAAATGCACATTAGTAAAACAAGTGATTGCCAAAAATGCACTTTCATGATACAGGCAAAAACCTTTTTTGGCAATAACATTGCCAACTTCTAATTTGAGCTGTACAAACCGTTCATAAAAGAAAGCCTACTGAGAAACCCCAATTGAAAGACATCACAACCTTTCAAGTAACCAAAACCTCAGAGAAAGTCTAAGCACCACTCAGGCAAGAATAATTTGAAAATTCTGCAGCTGCCTACCTGACAATTCCAATGTGATATGAGGTTCTTACTACAAAGCTCATCTGAATTGCTGTCATGCATCAGGACAGCAGATGAGTCTAGGAAACAAACATTTCCAAATACCCATTAACTGTGCAGCATTTGCTTTATCTCAAAATTAACCTCAATGCATACTTTGCCATTTAAACATGACCAACATCCACAACTGTGCATAGATTCTGACTGCAAACCTCAACGATTATGAACCCCGTCTCAGGGTGTTTAATTCCTGTTTGTGTGCAAGCCAGTTACATCATGGAGATTGCAGAGGGAAAAACAGAAATAACTTTGACTGTAAAAGCAGTGGTTGAGTTAGTGGTTGAATTTATTGCAAAAGTTCATTTTAGTTTTTCCTTTATGCGACAAGGCCAGTAACATGGCTTTGTCAAAGGGGGGGCTAGAGGGATGCACACCCCTCTCATTCCGGTGGATGGTGGCAGAAGAGAGAGTCCCAATTCCAGCACATCCCTGTTTTGTGCCAGCATGTGTCTTTGCAGACCATTCTCTCCAACCTGCATTCACAAAACACCAAGACGGCACAGGACTGGAGATACCTGATTGCATGCAGCACCAGGCTTGTCAGCAAGGAAGAGACACCAATTGCACGGCAAATGGGGGTTTTGGACAGTTACTGCTACTTTAATTAAATTTCTTAAATTGTTTAGGAAATTCCTTGTAAGGTAAGTAGCGATCCTCAGAGACCCAACATACTCTCTGTTGGTATGTAAACACAAAGAAAAGACGTGCCTGATGACAAACTGTCATCAGACCTGGGGTCGCCAAAAATTGTAGTGAATACTACTGAAAAAAATTGATTTGACCAATAACAATTTATCATGTTATTGCATCCAAAAAACAGGAAAGAGTTATTTGTGAAGTCTTTGGGTAATCAGTTAGTCTTTTAATAATCGATCATTGTTCATGAAGAAGCAGAGTCTGTATGATGCCAATGGATTTCAGACCTATACAGTGGTCCTTCTTCAGGGACAGCTCTTCTAATTCAAGCAATACACTTAATTAGCTGGTTTAACAGGACACGTTACCTAACAACACCATGTTCATGCTCCATGTCAGTGGTGCATCAGCCTATCAAAATATTCAATATTGTGAGAAAATTTAAAATAATATTAAATAAAATGCACAAGGTACCTACAATTCACTGTGCCTGATCCAAAAGCACATTTATATACATGTCCTTTCACTCATTTAGTTTCTCTGCAGTGTAGATCCACTTATTCCTGCATTGGGAGCCTCTGTCTTTAGTGCTAAATAGCCATTCACACATTTCTTAATAATGCATGTATATCATGATGTCCCCGGGTCATGGAATCCTATAAAACAGGTAATGGTGACACAGCGCATAAGGAATAAAGTGATGTTGTGTCCTCTGTTGTTCTTGGCATTTATCCTCATACCTCTTAATAACTAAAAAAAAAAAAGGAGAAATTGTCAGTTATCCTACCGTGCCCAATGTGGTGGTGTCTACATCAGTGTTTAGTTCTTCTTTAAAGTCTGGGTGCGGAGGAAGTAATGGCTTCTAGACTTCTTAGATGCCTGTTTCAAAGCTGTCTGAATTAGTGGACGCTGCTAAATGGTAAATGATACTAAGGTTACTGGCGCTCACACGGGCTATCGGGAAAATTACACATGTCAACTCAATTATTGGAACCTTACCGTGTTAGTACGTTGTAAGTATTCATGCTCTCACGCTTCGCTGCCGTCAGGAGGCCAAGCCGAACAATGTTGCAGAGTCGTAACTATGGAAACGTTATGTCACATTGTGATGCTGCATGCTTGTAGTTAGATGCCTATTTTCAAAAGCCGTCTGTTTTAGTTGCAGCTGTTAAATGGTAAATTATACCAATGTTACTGGCGCACTCACAGGCTATCGGAAAAATATACAGTATAACTCAATTCTTTGGAGCTTACCGTATTAGTACACTGTACGTTCTCGTGCTCTCATGCTTCTCCGCCGTGAGGAAGCCAAGCCGAACAGTGACTGGAAGTCGTAACTATGGAAATGGTTAGTCAGATTGTGACGCTGCGTTCTAGTGTTCCTGAACGGCCGGGCACGTAGCATTGCTGGGTTGCGTAGGTAACGTATATGGTAGGCCTATAACATTAGCCGTACAATTAAGCGGGCGTATTGCTTAATCAGACAAAAAGTATGGCGTGTCATGAGATTGAATCAATCAGCCAATCCTGAAGGCAAATAAAGCCCTATATTGTGTGCTAATGCTATTTGTGAATCTGGGTAGGAGAGACGTGCTAGTGTCCCCACAATATGTGCATCTCCTTAGCGTTTATAGAGGAGACTGATGTTGGATGTAATTAAAACAAAGTTGATAGCCACCATTAGGCGGTGGCGCGGCCTCTGTAGTCACCGATCTGATACAGAGAATAAATATGCACAATATTTCATAACCAACATGATAATGTGTTGCATAGATATGTCCAAAAGTGCAGTTAGCATTTACAAAGAGTCATAAAATGGTCACAGAAGGCTGCTGGGGAGCAGGCGTAAGTGGATCTAGGTCACCTGGCCTAAGCCCCGCCTACCTGGTGCCTTCCTGTTTGCCACTCTTTTTCACCACTTAGCAAGCCCCGCCCACCTCGTGCCTTCCTGCTTGCCGCTCTTTTCCCTACGTAAGGAGCCCTCCAGCCTCTTTTCCTTTGCAGCTGGGGAGCAGGTGTAAGTGGATCTAGGTCACCTGACCTAAGCACCACCCACCTTCTTAACCCTGCCTCTTCCTTCCTGATCTTAACTCTTAGATCAAGGGCATTTCATGTCCGGGCGTCTGAAGTGAAGGGCAGTCAAAGAAAAGGGCAATTCCTTTGGACCTGTCCGTGCCAGGATGCACCAACACGTGTTTACACTCTCTGTCCCACAGGTCATCCCCACCCTCTCTGGTCCCCCCTGTGTTGTTCCCTTGTGCCCCCCTCCACCAGCACACAGGAGTCTGTCCGGCTACATACTGGTTTCACCATCACTGTCTTGTGGCCAATGCTGGATTTTACTTTTATGGACTTCATTGATTCACGGTGCATCACCCTTTCTCAATCCTCATTCTGGACTTCCTTTGCATCTTGTACTCATGGTGACCCTGAATCATGCTGTTCCCCTCTTCATCTTGTATCCTGGCTTTCAACATTATGTGTTACTACTGACTTCTGCAGTTGTATTCACTCTCCCCTCTTGCTTCTCCACTCTTTTTGACTGCTTACTCTCTGTTCTCACCTCCCCTCTCCCTTTTCCTATCTCCTCCCCTCCTCCCCTTAATTTCTTCTATGCACTTACTCTATCAGAATTTCCCCTGTACCTAGTATGATATCAACCACGTCTGACGCTCCCCAATCCCCTTACTGCCCCCCCTCCCTCCAGCACTATCTGAAACGTTGTCAGGCCTAGTGCGATAGTTGCTTGTTTTGTTCCTCCCCTCCCTTTCTGCACCCCTCTCCCTCACCTTTGTTTTTCTCCGGCTCTACCAGAAATTTAATCAGGCCTAGTCCGGTAGTCGCCTGTTTTTTTCCATTTCCTTCCCACACTTCCCCTCCCTTCCTTATCTATGTTTTAGCTCTTGCACTATCTGAAATGCCGTCAGGCCGAGTAGGACTGTTAATTTCACATCCTTACGGTTCATGACTTGTAAGAATGTCATTGTATTTTCCCTTGTTCCCTCCCTTGCCTTGAAGCGCTTTGAAACACATTGTGTATAGGCGCTATATAAATAAACTACCATATCATATCATATCATATCATGTATAACTATAGGGGGCATCTCGCCAATGATAGGTATCCATATTGTATGTCTGCTGATCAACTGCTGATCAACTAGGTTAACCCATATTGGGTTAACCTAGGTGCATAGTAAGGTGTCATACAATGGTGTGTCTATTATGTCAAGCAAGCATGATACTTGAAAGTAAAAACAAGTTAGAAAGGATTCTCGGTGTGTGCTTGATCTAGTTTGTGTGCGCTATTAACCACTCTTGTGTTTCAGGCTATTCAATTGATTCTATGAAAATGGTGGCAGCGAGCACACAAATCCCTCTAACCTCCCACAAGGTTTGACAAATTGTGAACAATAGATTCTGAATTGGGAAAAGTGACTCGCGCTCAATCACCACTGATAATAGAGTTAAACACTAATATGAAAATATATCATTGTAACACATCAGATGATTTGGAATTCAAATTGAATTCTCAGAAAAGGAACAGCTGACACGTGTTTCGACCACCTGGTCGTTCTCAAGGCTGTTGTGGATTATTAACACACATCAAACATAACATGTGATTCATCAAAAATTAGTGAAATGCGTAAAGTAAATAATATTTGAGTTAAAACAAATCATGAATCCAAAGAAAACCTCATAATAGTAATAATGTTGAAAAAAACATACCACATATGTGTCACAAATCAGTCAGACAAAGGAGAGTTGACGTTAAATACAAAACAAAAGCAAGAAAAAAACGTACATTTCAATGCATAATTACAAAATTAATAGTTTACAATTTAGTGACAATCAAAAACAGTGTTATTCCTTACACAGTGATATACTAAAACACGCCATTTCACCATAGATCAGAAAAAGAAAAAACCTTCTAATATGAGGCTTTTCTGTTAATCCATTAGTAATTTAGCATATTGCTCAATCAAAGAATCATTTATTACATTGTGGTCAAACCACTGATTTAGTCAGCAGCAATGTAAAGCGTTCTTTTAAACCACGTCATCTTGTAAATCTCAAACAGAAATGCTTTTTTCTGTAATATAATCACACATTGAGAACACCTTGTCAAAATATTGTATACCCATGTGATGTATCTCTATACAATAACAGATGAAACTCCTACCTGAGTATTCATTCCTTTCCTATATCCAGCTTGAAATGAGATGAGATATGAATAATATTGAGCTTCATATTGCATCTAGAAGCCTCAAGATACTATATATGTTCCGTAGTTCCGTGGAGCCGAGGAAAATATACATAAATGATCATTTTGTATTAGGTATTCATGGAGTATTAGTGTGAAAGTTGTGTGGTGCTCATTTATCGACCTCGGAAGGATGAAAAGCTGAGTTTGGCTCTGCCGGGATTTGAACCTGCGTCAGGGGGCTCTGCACAAATGTCAAAGTGAGCGCTCTAACTAGCGCTCTAACTAGCGCTATCGGACCGGCATGTATATCTTTATTGAAATGCAAGTTCTGAAAAGATCAACTGTGCCAGTTGTGTTAGGAATTTATATCAGAGAATACAGAGAATAGTTGCCTAAAGATCCTAATCATCACTAACACAAAATAATTTTTCGCCTGTGATAGCACAATACCTAGTGTACTGGGACAGTAACAAAAAGCTAATAGGGAAAGCCAAAGACATTCCCATAAAAAGGTAGAGCCATAGGATGTCCAATTACCTTCAATACTCTAGCAACTGTTGAATGGTCTCAATCCCATACATAAATATAGACGGCAAATGCCCGCACAGTAGATTTCTCACGTTGTGAGGATCCAGAAAGAATGTATACAAAAAGCGTGAACGATGTGTATACGTGGTGACGTCATGCATATGGTAAACCATGACAGATGTAAACATGAACGTCACGAACCCAGTAAAAGAGCCAAGAGCGCAATGTAAGAATTGAATATGTAAAGTATTGAGTAAATATGGAGGTCAAGCAGCAATTAAGTGATTTTGAATATAGGGAAGTAATAAGCTTTATCCACCATGTAGGTTCAAGTGATTTGGAAAATACCAAAATGTTCACAGAATCCCGAATTCTTCTATGACAAATCTGTATACGCCCAATAAACATAGTTTGGCTCCCCTGTGACCGCACAATGTTGCTGTCGAATGAAAAAGGGGTTTCCAAGACCATGCATGATATAAATCAATAATAAAAGTGCATACGTTATTAACGCTCTGTGTATATAAAGGCATATTGGGCCTCATTAGGACCCAGGCGGTAAGGGGTTTACGGCGGCGTAAACAGCGCCGACCCTTACCGCCTGATTCCGAGGTCCCTTAGCGCCATGGAGGATTTAACACCTGCTTTTAGCAGGTGTTAAAATCCATGGCGCTAAGGGACCTTGTTGTTAATTACGCCACCGTAATTTACGGTGACGTAATTAACGCCTACCCCACTCCCATTATGCCCTATGGGGCAAAAATGGGAATGGGGAAGGGTAAATGGGTTAATGGGGACTTACCGCCCCGCCAACCTCGGAATTGGGCGGTAAGTCCGCCAACCATGGTGGTAAAGGTACGACCCAGGCGGTAAGTTACCGCCTGGGTCGTAATGAGGCCCATTGTCAATTTTAAACAGTACAATCTATACTGACCAATGAGTAAGCCGAAAACACGGCAGTGTAAGAAATTATAAGATGATTGATGACATGAAACTCCATTGTAATTAGAGAAAAAGAATATAGGTTGCTCGCAATAGTTGTAAACAATATTATTTCAAATAACTTGATTAATTCCGAAAATCGAAAAATATTGGTTAATCAAAAATGATCACCAGATGAAAATTGAAAATGGATAACTGGCATACCTGATCAAGGTAATGATTCACCTTTACCTAACTTTGGACCTATTAGAACAATGTGAGCACAATAGGATATTCCTTTGGTTCTGTTGTAACCCCAGTTTATCATACATACTAAAACACTAGTACGGGTGTAAGAAATAACATCACATATAATATTGAGAACTCTAGTGTTAAGAATGAGGAACAAACCCCATTATGAAAATAATGTATTCTTATTTAACACGTACAAAATTGGTGGAATAGCAGAACAGCATCACATCATTGAGAAATTTATCTTAATGTAGGTGTGCTACAATGATCTTTCTTGAGTACCAGTATTTAACTACAATGAATGGCCTTGACTCAAATATCACAAGACAACATGCATTTCGAATGATTGAGAATTCACTTTTGCTTAGGTTACGAAATTTGGGTGCATTGAAGGAAACTTTTTTAAATCACGAAGAATGTCTTCATGAAAAATATCTATGGTTCCATGTGGTAGTGAAGGTACATAGTTGCTCTTAGATTTAAGTTCTAGATAATTAGAGGTGGTTTGTGTCTCTTGAATTTCAACGTCAGAAAAATATGCCTTCAGTTTCATTTTGCTCATACATATGAAGATATCCATCTTAGTATCAAAGAGATTGGTGCCATATGTCGGCACAAAGCTGAGCCCTTTCTGTAAAATACTTGTCTCTGTACTGTTAAATCTGCAATCTGAGATATTGATAATTAGACTCTCTGGTTTGGGTATCTGCCCTCTGGTTTTTGTACTGTTTCTTTTCCTGCGACCCCTCCGGGTTCTTTTCTTCTCTTGTCTTGTCCTAAAAAAGGTTGTCTGAGTGGTGCCTCTTCTTGCACTTGGGTGCTACCTGTGTTAGACATTTGTTCTTCGTTAGTTGATGGTGTAGATATTTTTTTCAAGTGCTTGGTTGAGGTTGTGAATCAGAGTCGGAGCTTGACAGATCAGAAGGATTCCTTGGTTGATGTGATTGTCCAGGATTACTATACTTGTCCATCCAGCAGTGTACCTCGAGTTGTGGTAATCATAAGTGTCTCTTTTGAATTTCCATATGTTTTTGTTTTCTAGCTCTGCTTTATATTGTTCTAATTTGTTTTTAGTATCTTCTAGCATAGTTTTCATATCCTCTTCATTCAATGTTGTGCTCAATTGTGTTTTGATTTCCTCTATATCAATTGCAATTCATTTTAATCCATTTGCCAATTCTTGTATAGTAAGAAGAATCAAGTTGAGTGAACATTTATTGAGTATACTCTCCCATTTGCAGACAAATTCTTTGTTTTCTTAACAAAGGGTTGGCCGTAAAGGCATTATTAGTCCTCTGGGTATGTGCTGCGCTCGATAGTATTTTGTCAATGTAGTAGAGAGACACCAATTGCAGCCACAGACTGCTACTGCACAGAGACCCATCTTTCAAGACCAGCAGAGTATGTTGGCAAGCTCACACCTGCAAACAACATCCCTCTAGACTACCAGAGATAAGGAGGGGACAAGAGGCAATTCCCCAAACTTACCAAAATTGTTGAGGGATGTGGGCTTCAATATATGAATGGAGATATTGAACTTATTATGCCACCATGTCCATTACACGGCAAGCTGGTGTGCAGATAGTGGGTGGGGCTTACGTCCCTCTTCAAGACTTTACCTGTGCATACACCATGGGAGGGGAAGAAAAAGGGGAAGAAAAAAGGACAGATTGGTTAAGGAAAGATGGCCAGTCTTCACAGGGGAGGGATAAGTAAATACAGGACAGGAAGCAGGAAGTGTTGGGTTTTCGGGTAAGGTCAGAGGTGGAGGACGACCAAGAGACCTGCAGTTGAAGGAGGGAACTGCGGCTTGTGGTGAGAGTCCATGTAGCAGGTGAGGCTTCTGTAGTGTGGGTGTCCATGTTTGCCTCCCTCCTCCCACGTCCGGGACTGCCCCTCCATCGTAATTGGCTGAAAAGCTCCCCCAGCAGCCTGGTCTATTAGCGGACACTGCACCGTGCTCGCCATTACCATTACGGCGTTCGCAGGTGAGTGCGTTTTGTTACTGTCCCCCCCTAGGCCTTCATTAGCAATAATGTGCCGTTATCTGGTGCCTCCAGGCCCATGCATCTCCCCGTTTCCCCAATGTGCTTCCCCGCTCCCACGTCCTCCTTGCCTCCCTCCTCCCGCCTCCGGGACTCACCCTCCATCGTGATTGGCTGAAAAGCTCCTCCAGCAGCCTGGCCTATTAGCTGGCACTGCACGGTGCTCGCCATTACCATTCTGTCGTTCGCAGTTGAGTGCAGCTTGTTGCTGTCCCCCTTGGCCTTGATTAGTAATATTGTTCTGTTATCTGGTTCCCCCAGGCCCGAGCGTCTCCCCGTTTCCCCAACGTGCGTCCCCGTTACCACTTCCTCCTCGCCTCCCTCCTCCCACCTACGGGACTGCCCCTCCATCGTGATTGGCTGAAAAGCTTCTCCAGCAGCCTGGCCTATTAGCCGACACTGCACCGTGCTCGCCATTACCATTCTGGCATTTGCAGGTGAGTGCGGCTTGTTGCTGTCCCCCCCCCAGGCCTTGATTAGCAATATTTTGCCATTATCTGGTGCCCCCTGGCCCGAGCATCTCCCCGTTCCCACTTCCTCCTTGCCTCCCGCCTCCGGGACTGACCCTCCATCGTGATGGGCTGAAAAGCTCCTCCAGCAGCCTGGCCTATTAGTTGGCACTGCACCGTGCTCGCCATTACCATTCTGTCGTTCGCAGTTGAGTGCAGCTTGTTGCTGTCCCCCCTAGGCCTTCATTAGCAATAATGTGCCGTTATCTGGTGCCCCCAGGCCCGAGCGTCTCCCCGTTTCCCCAACGCGCTTCCCCGCTCCCACTTCCTCCATGCCTCCCTCCTCCCGCCTCCGGTACAGCCCCTCCATTGTGATTGGCTGAAAAGCTCCTCCATCAGCCTGGCCTATTATCCGACACTGCACCTTACCTTGCTGCCATTACCATTCTGGCACTTGCAGGTGAGTGTGGCTTGTTGCTGTTCCCCCCTAGACCTTCATTAGCAATATTTTGCCGTTATTTGGCACCCCAAGCCCGAGCGGCTCCCTGTTTCCCAATGTGCTTCCCCACTCCCACTTCCTCCTTGCCTCCCTCCTCCCGCCTCCAGATACGGAACACCGGAAAGAGGGTTAGGGGACACATAGTTGGATAGGAGTGGGGGTAGCAAGGAACAAAAACATAAATATGCATACACTGACAAACCTGCCTCCTAACCTGAATACCTCCAGAAATCCTGCCTGAACCTACAACCTTAGATGTTATAGATTAAACCTGTTTGTAGTGAGCCTTGTATAATCACAACAACCTAAACCTGTATCGAGATGTAGTTACACTTATACACATTGAGCATAGCACAAAAATGAAACAAACAAGGGTGTACCCCTACATTGAATCTGACAAACGCATGGCCCAGTGGGCAAGCAAAGCACAAACTGTAGACATGAAGAACTAAACACCCAGCAGTAAAGGGCCCAATACTATAGTCCGTTTATATTAGTTTCCAACTGAATGTCCTTAGAGTATGAGTAAGTCCTCAAAGCAAACCATAATCTTTGAGATGATGTAGGGAAACCAATCCTCCAGTAACCTTAGCCAAGATCGTTATTATCAGAAATAGTTTTGCCCAAAAAAACACACATGCACAACACAATGCGTCTTGGTTGTACTTATCTGAGTGTACGGATGTCCCTGGGAACACCCGTACCCGAGGAGATGACGCAGAGAGAAACGCCTTCCAGCATGGAAATTCTGCCGTAGCCCCCAGCTGCCTCTTGACCCTGCTCGAGGCCAAAAATAGACTTCCTTTCAAATTCCCATTTGTAGAGCTGAAGCGTTGTTTCCAAGTAGGTGAACTTGAAGCCAGTCCTTCGGTGTTGCGAACGTGGCAAGAAATCTTCCTGCCGAGATCTGCGTCCGCCCGTACTGAGCGCTGTAATAATCTGCACCTGGGCACACGCGGCCAACGTAATAGTAGCCTTGATTCATTAGTTCAGCTGCAGAACGGAGCACAACTGCAACTACTGACTTTCCCAAGGTTTGCTAGGAAGTGTAGTTTATGTGCTAACCAAGTACACACTAAGGTTTTCTGGCTCCCGCACGCCTCCTCCGCAACCACGGAGTGAACTTGACAGTACCTACCCTCTTAAGGCCTCTCCCAGGGCCTGGCTTTCCTGGGTATCGTAAGTGAAATTGTCTCACCAACCTTGGAGCATGGACTGCACTTGCCAGTTCCCATGAACAGTCTTCCGGGCCATAACCCAGCCAGTGAATCAAATACCATAATGTGTTGTGTCTCTTCTTGGAGTCCAAAACTCTCTTCACCTCGTATTCCACTTGCCCCTCTTTCAATATTGCTGGTGGTCGCTGTGTGGTCATTCCAGGAGCTGCAGGTTTAAGTAAAGAAACATGAAATACTGGATGTATTTTCAAGTCGTCTGGCAGTTGTAACTTCATTGCCACAGAAGACACACACTTGATAATCACATAGGGTCCAATAAATCGGGGAGCACATTTTCGAGACCCCACCAATGCTAGATTTCTTGTTGACAACCAGACCCTATCCCCCACCTTGTACTTGGCGCCTCTTGCCGTTTCTTGTCCGCCTGAACCTTATAAGCCCTTTTTGCTTGTTCTAACTTAGTTTTTGCCTTCTGCCTAATGTTCAGAAGTAACTGCTTCCTTTCATGCAATACGGGTATTTGTCCCACTTCAGGCAGAACTTCAGGTAACATGTTTTGTTTGTGCCCGTACAAACACTCATTAGGAGCCATTCCTAGGGAAGCGCGTTCTGTGTTATTGTACGTGAACTCGGCCAACCATAAGGCTCTTACACATGATTCCATGCCATCCCCCAGGTAGCATCGTAAATATTGTTCCAAGGTCTGATTTACCCTCTCCGTATACCCGTCAGTATGATAACTGGTGGAATGGGCACAATCAATTCCCAACATCTGGCAGAAGGCACTCCAAAATGTAGAGGGAAATTGAGGACCTCTGTTGGAGATAATTCTCTGAGGCAACCCATGCAATCTTACAACATTCTGCAGAAACAACTCAGCCAGTTGCCCAGCCCCTGGAATTCCCTTACAGGGCACAAAGTGAGCTTGTTTCGACAAATAATCAACCACCACCCAAATAGTATCATATTGGTTGTCAGGAGGCAAATCTGTTATAAAATCCATTCAAATATGAGTCCAAGTTCTCTCTGGTGTGGGTAATGGCTGTAACAAACCCAATTCTCGTGCATGATCCGCTTTTTTTACGCACACACGTTTCACACCTTTCAATGTACCCTCCTGTATCTTTCCTTTAGTCAGGCCACCAAAAATACTTCTCCAACATACTTTGCGTCTTCTTTCTCCCAGAATGACCTGCCAGTGGGGATTTATGACACCAAAACAATGCTTTTTCCTGCAAATCCTGTGTGGGTACAAACAGTTTTCCTGCATAACACGGAAAGCCATTACGGATAGACTTTTCCTGTTCACCCCCGTCCCACTCTTGCATTTCTTGTGGACTCAAACTTCCTCTCACTTGTTCTATCAATCTTTCCGTGACAGCCCCAACCACCTTCTCTGGAGAAATAATGGCCTTGACCTCTGTAACTACATTCTCCAAATTCTGCTGTCTAGTCAAGGCATCTGCTTTCCCATTTTTCCTCCCAGGTCGAAAAGTTACTACAAAATCAAATTTGTTGAAATGTTGTGACAATCGCAGTTGCCTAGGGCTCAAGGTCTGTGCTGTCTGAAAGTACTGTAAATTCTTATGATCTGTCACCACAACCACCTGATGCTTGGCCCCCAACAAATAATGTCTCCATTCCACAAATGATGCCTGAATAGCCAACAACTCCTTGTCTGTAATGGAATAATTCTGTGTACACTGCGTGAGCTTACGGGAGAAAAAGGCTACAGGATGCCAAACTCCTTCCTCCCTTTTCTGAGACAAAATGGCCCCTATAGCCACATTGGAGGCATCTGTCTCTACTTGAAAGGGTTTTTCTGAATCAGGATATCGTAATACTGGGGCCTGAGTAAAGGCTTTCTTCAATTCATTAAAAGCCTCCTCTCCTTCCTGGGTCCAACTGAATTGTGCTGCCTTCCTCAACAATTTGGTAATGGGATTCACTGCTTGCGAGAAATTCTCAATAAATCTCCTGTAGAAATGAGCAAACCCCAAAAATGACTGAATGTCCTTGATGCATTGTGGGGCGGGCCAATCAGTAACTGCCTGCACCTTCTTTCTGTCCATGACAATACCTGTTGGTGTTAGAATAAACCCCAAGAACTCCACCCTAATGGTATGGAATGCACACTTTTCCAATTTTACATATAACTGATATTCCTGCAACCTCCTCAATACTTCCTTTACGTGTGCTGTATGTTTCTCCAGGGATTCTGACAAAATCAAAATATCATCAATATATACAATAAGAAATACATCAATTAATTCCCTCAAGAAGTCCTGCATAAAAATATTGAGCAGCCTCTGGGGTATTACACAGCCCGAACGGCATAACCAAGTACTCAAATAATCCAAACTTTGTTCAAAAGGCAGTTTTCCACTCATGACCACTCTTCACCCTTATTAAATGATAGGCTCTCCTTAAATCAAACTTAGTATACACTTTTGCTGATTTCACTTGATCCAACAATACATGAATCAAAGGAAGCGGAAACCTATTTTTCACTGTGATCTTGTTTAGAGAGCAAGTTCTATGCAAGTTCTGAGTGTTCCTTCTTTTTTAGGTAGAAAAAACAAAGGTGAAGACACTGGTGAAGTAGAATGCATGATGAACCCTTTTTCCAGCATTTCATCTAAATACTCTCTCAAATGAACATTTTCAGTTTCAGTTAAAGCATATATTCTGCTGCAGGGTAACTTGGCCCCTGGTTCCAAATCAATAACGCAATCATAAGGCCAATGAGGTGGTAACCTTTCAGCCCCTCCTTTGTCAAACATACTTGTAAAGTCTTGATATTGAGTGGGACCGGTGGAGACAGGGAGTCCTGTCTCCACCGCTCCCACCACCGGATGACCTGGCTGACCACTGTTCACTAAATGACTAACTGGGCCCATATTGTTACCCAAGGGTGCCGTACTATCTAGATAGTCATTTAAATCATGATCTTCCCCCCTTGCACTTCTCTTAGGTCTCTTCCTTGCCTCATGAGCACTTATAATCATCTCATGAAGTATGTCAGCATAATTCCTTTTTACAGGGGGAATCATAGGGACACTTGTCAGTGAATCAGTGTTGTTACATGTACTACTGGTGTAGGAACAATCACATATGGCCGTGGCAGTCTTACAATCACCATAGCTGTAACGTCCTGCTGCATAGGAAGATATACAGGAACTACTGCTCTATTTGGAGTGAGATAGTAAACAGTACTTATTGTGAGGGAGAGAAGAATAACAATGAACATGATACATGTATATATTATGTACCAATATGTCCATTTTATACAGAAATAGCTTCTTGTACGTCGTGGTGCTCTCTCGTTGTTTGCTACATTGTTGTTATTATCAATGTTATCAATGTTGCATGCAACTAATTTTAAGGAAAGAAACAAACATGTTTAATCAGACAATCTCATAACATTTTCTGCCAACTGTTGAATCTCCTCCAAAAGTTCCATAAGCAGCTAGCTGATTGCAGGACGATTGACAGGATTCCGGATGAATACAAAAGTGTTATCTTTGCGCCAAACAAGATGAGGAGTTTCAAGCAAATAGTAAAATTTTAAAGCCAGTAGATTGTGAATGTCATCACTCGACAGTACCATCCATACTTTCAACAAGATGTTCAGGCAACAAACAAATCTACTCACACATTTTACTTAGCCAATTTATCACGGATCGATTCCTGGGATCTTTCAAAAATGCATCAGTATTGGTTTGTCATCCAACAAGATAAGGATGCTCTTCAATCAAGACATAAAAGACAATTCCAAGCAGTTTGTGCGCTTCTTCGTCAGATATGACCATCTGGCATTTCTGTACTATACTCAGGTAACTGGAGGATTTACTCAATTATAGCTATGAGCAGCCTTCTTACTAGTGGATTATTTTTAGGATCTTGCAGGAACACATGAATGTCAACAGTTCTCCCAACCAGCGCAGGATATGCACGAAGAACGAAGAGGAAAACAGCAAAAATGAGCCAATGAATGTTGCCATTAGGCATTACCATAGGTGCCTCCAATGAAAAACTCGGTGAGAAAGGAATCAGGGAACTTCTCCCTTTTCCAGTCATCTAAGATTAACTCTAAAGTTTGTATTTTTTCATCTTCTGAATCTCAATGCTTCACAGTCCAATATTTAGCAAATTCCTGTGGCTCAAGAACAATAGCTTGTTCTCACTCCTTGCTTAAAAGCTACAAAGAGTGTCTCAAAAGAACCACAGTCCAATGCACTCTTTATATGTCTACTGGACAGTCTCTGCATCATTTGTCATCGATCTAGTCTGCACGTGCTGAACTTCTTCTCTGTGAGTTGCTTCCGAATGGGGTGGCGGTGCGTAGATTTTCATGTCTCCCAGGTGCAACCAAGCATGTCTCCCTAGGACCTCCACTGCCGATGGAGTGATGTCCTCTACTACGAAAGGGCTCTTAAATCTAGGTTGGTGCCATTTGCGGGTAAAGTTCCTGATCTTTGGGAAACAATGTTGGCAATAATAGTTATTTAGTTCTAGTTTCTGTATGGTCTTCGTCTGTGTTCTGAGCCCGACTTCCCGTTCGCTTGACTTGGTCTGAAATGACAGAGATACTTGCAGTCATACATGTTAAGTAGGCACGTAACTCATCTCTTAACAATTCTGCTGTTGTCTGGGCATCACTTCTAGTTCTCGATGGAGAAGTGAGAGGCGTTCTCATTTGCCTCTCCGTTACTAGTTCATGGGGCATGATGTGATGGTCAGAGCCTGGTTTATTCCTCAGTGCAATGCAGCCATCCTTTTTTCAATGTTAACTTTAGTTTAGCTATCCTTTCCTTGAGCAGACCATTGCGTCCCTCACATATTCCATTCGCTTGCAGGTAATAAGCAGAAGAAAACATATATTTTATGCTGAGCAATAAACTTATTTGCTCAAACACTTCATTCACAAAATATGGGCCATTATCTGATCTCAACACTTCACATATTCCCCATCTAGGAGATACCTCTGGAACTAAAAACTTTGCAGTGCAAGTTGCGTCTGGGTGTGTGCATGGACCAGCCTCAATCCACCTAGAAAAGGGGCACACCACCACTATCATATACCTATGTCCATTACAGACCTGCATCATATCAACATAGTCGATATGTAAATGCTGGAAAGAACCATTTGGTCGGGAAATAACTCCTCTTACTGTTCGCAGCGTGTGCAAAGCAGTAAACGTTTGACATACGATGCAATTTACAACATAAAAAGCAATGAGTTCTAACAAATTCGGTACAAACCATTCCTCCGCAATAGTTGCTGCAATGCTTTCCCTAGTGCCATCCACAGGGTAGTGTAGCTGTTCCAACACCACCCTTACTAAGGCTACAGGCATCACCGGTTTACCAGTGCTTTGCTCTTGCCACAGTACCTCAGAAGGGGATAAAGAACACCCCCTCCGTGTCCTCATGTCTTTCTCATCCTGTGGGGCTCCACCTTGAACTTCCATCAATTGTGTCTTTGATAAATTATTGAAGCTTTCATTTACTATCATCATCACCACCATTCTTTCATTCACCTTAATAAGCCTGTCCAATAAAGCAGCATGTTACACCGGAGTGCCGTCCACTCTGAGGTAGCCTCTCCTTTTCCAAAGTGCTAATTCTGCATGCACTGTTGACGTAATGTAGGTGGAGTCACTGTATGGGTTACTTCCTGGTCTGCGTGTTTCTCAAGCGTGACAATCAGCTCCACTAATTGTGCAGCCTGTGCTGAAAAGTGAGACGGTAGCCGTGCACTCGTCATTACTTCAAATTCCCTGTTAGCCTTGTGCCTTACCACAGAGGCACCTGAATATCTTTGCCCATCAGTCTGATCAATCATTGAAGTACCATCAATAAAGAGAATCTCCCAAGCTGCCAAAGCATGTTCTTTTACCCTTGGAATCTCATCATAGAATTCCTTGCATTTTGAACAAATCATGTACATGCTTGACTTCTGCCAGTGGTTCAGCTACAAACATGGCAGGATTTACTGTTTTACATCTTATTATTTTAATTGGTGGATGCGATATAACTACCTCAAAAGCAGAAGCTCTTTGAGATGTCAGTGAACCTTTAGATTTTTCCGAAAAACAGCAAATAATGCATGTTCAACAAACAACGTCATGGAACACCCCATTACTTTTCTAGCAGATTTCTAAATAGCGAACACGGAGGCAGCCAAAGATTGTTCACAAGGGAAGTGACCCCTCATTACTGGGTCCAGAATCCCACTGCAATATGCTAAGTGCTTGTACCCCAACGTGGTTCTCTGCATGAGTGCCACCGTCATAACTGTTCCATTTGTGTGCGAGAATAAAAATAATTCCTCAGAATAATTAGGACTGCCTAAGACTGGAGCTGTGCAAATTGCCTTTTTTAATTCATCAAACCCTCCTCCATTTCCTCAGTCCATACAATCTTTTCCTGGCTTTGTTGTGCCTTTTTCAAGGCCTGTAACAAGGGCCTTGTGTATGAACTATAATGAAATACCCATGCTCTTACATAATTGCACAGTCCCAGAAATTGCTGCATGTGCTTAATTGTGTATGGTTTTGTCGTTCTCAAAATTACCTCAGCCATTTTAGGTGGGAAATACTTTCCTTCATGCAAAATTAACTGACCTATGTACCACACTTCTTCTTGGCAATACTGCAATTTTTCTTTGTCCACTTTGTGTCCTTTCTTGGCTAAAATAATCATTAGTCAAATCTACACTCTTCCTCTGACATGCTGCAGACCAGAATATCATCTACATATTGCAAAACAACACTGCTTACAACACATATTGCAAATCAATATTGCTTAAGTCCATCTGCAGGACTCTATTGAAAATCGATAGATACTCACAATACCCTTGAGCTAATCTTGTGCTTTTCAACATAGTCCGACGAAACATGAATAACGTCAGATCCTGAGAATCTTTATGCAACGGGATTGAGAAAGACACATTTTTCAAGCCAATCACAGTGAAATATCGCGCCTCAACAGGGATACTACATAATATCGTTGCATGGATTAGGAACTAGAGGCACCTCGGCCTCTACAATCTGATTAATTGGATGCATGTCTTGCACTAAACGCCACAAACCGCCCTTGGATTCTTTGACTGGATACACTGCAGTATTGCATGGTGACTCTGACATCACTAAAATGCATTGATCCATCATGGTTGATATCATCTTAAAAATACCCTTGTCCTACCTCTCTAGACATGGGATAGTGTTGTGCTTGAGGTAAAATTGCTCCTGGCTTCAGTTTAATCTTAACTTCTCCAACCCCTTTTAATAGGCATATGTCATAAGGGCCCTGTAGTCCATAGTGAAACTGGCACTTTTGCCATGTCCTCATCAAAAAATGTAGGACGATGTTGCACTATCATCATCCTCTGTGGAATCTTACGTCTTTCTGCCCTAACCCAGTATGTAATGCTCCTTTCGAACACAACCTCGTCATCAGAGGGGTCATCCTTAAATATGTCCTCATCAGTGATGTCAGTTGGTCTGTAACCCTCTCCAATAGCAATTACTGTTCTCCATGATCTGCCATTGTCATCAAATCCGATGAGCATAGCCAAGACCCTCATACTACAGCTGCTTGTAACTACAAGGGAAAAATCCATTCCCCCTCTTCGTCCATTTACATTTCTGGCCTAAAGAGAAATTCATCAGGTATTCTAATAGTCTTGCCCACTAAGCCAGGCAGCATGTTACCAAAATGCATACCCGATAATGAAATACTTCTGGTTCTAACTGTACTCCTCTTGTGGCCATTTGCCCAGTAAATGCCATAACAAATTCACTCACATTTAAATAATGTATTCCTGGCGCTGAACACACTATGCCTTCATCAGTAAAAGAAATTGTCATTTTTAACTTTGTCATTAAATCGCGAACCAGTATATTAACTGGTGTCTGTTTTGAATACAACAATGGGACAGAGCTATCACATTCTCCTATAGAGACTGGCAATTTTTCTGTAAAAGGAACTCTACTTGTAGCTTCTGTGAAACCTTGAGCATTCATGGCATTACCCGATAATAAAAATGTTCCCCCCCGTATATATGAGCGGGTTGCACCCGTGTCTACCAAAAAAGAAAAAAAAAATGTGCCTCCTATTGTGACGTCAACCCTTGGTTCCTCTTCAGGATTTGGCATTACTGATAGTGCTGAAAACATCAAGTCACCCAGTGAGCTGTCCTATTGTGGGTACATACTTATTCCTGTGGCCGTGAAAGGATCCCCACCCTCGATAGTGACACCTCCTATTTTAGGAGTCAGTAAATGTCCTGTGTTTGCGCTCTGTTGTATCTGCATGGGTGCATGATGCGACTGTCCTTGTGGCGGATTCAATGGTGCTTGCTGTGGTCGCAAAGCCTGTTGCATTCTCAGCGCTTGTGCTTGATACATTGTTTGATCTTGGGCAAACCCGTCCCTACTTTGTGAGCCAGATGCAGGCAGATAATCAGTCCCCCATCTTGAGAATTGCCCATTCTGCAGATAACCTTGCTCCCACATTTTCGTGCTATATGCCCTGTCATTCCATATGTCCAACATACAGGATGGAGTCTTCTAACTTGTCCTCCCTGCATGCCCTGGTTATCATTCTACATAGGCTGAAACCCACCTTGGCTACTCTGGAAGTTTCCCTGATTATTCTGGAAGCCTCCTCTCCCGCGGAAGTTTCCCCTACCTCTTGGTATAAATCCATTCCCTTCTTGATCCACCTGCATTTGGTTATTCACCTGTGGCATACCTGTTGCTTGTTGTAATCCTGACCCTTCTCCACTAGTTAACATTGCCCGTTATATAGCATATTTTGATAACATTTCCTTTACTAACTTAGTCTCCTCAATCTTCCTAACATCATCTCTCTTTTGATTTTTCTCCAGCAACAATTGGCAATGATGCGCTATCGTCAGCTGTATTTCTGGCCATGGTTTTGCTTCCATACCCACCAATTTCCTCAGCTGTCTCTGCACCTTGTCTGGTAGAACACCGGTATAGATTCTCTACACGGCTCGCGCGTTTCCAAGCTCCATTGCTCTTGGAAATTCTGAATGCAAACAAGTGGATCCTCCCCTTCCTGCATCTTACGTGCCATTATAGCGCCCATATCCGACGTATCAGGATATTGTACAGGTATTGTAACACCACTCCATCATGAGCTGTGTTCTGGGCAGTGACACCTGCGTATCCTGCTCTCGACCAAATGTCATCAACTCTTTCCCCGAATGTAGCTGCTAGAATACCCTTAATGTCCCCTGTATCTAGCGTATTGCTCCTGTCATTTTCTCTAATTCACAGGTCCATTTTCCGGCACCCAACGTCAAACTCGGGAGTTTACACTTTAGATTATCCTTATCCATTTGGGGCCATGGTATATATTGTGGTCTGGCTACTCCTTTTTCTAACAACGGAACTGTGAGATCCCAAAAATCGCACTTGTCTCCCATCGTCTGCCTATCTATAGCAGGGACAATGGTTCAACACTGTCTTCTTCCCGGTAGTGACTTTAGCCTGCTCACAAAAGGTGGCAAGTCTCCACTAACACTATGGGCTTGCCCTTCAGGTCAGTCTGTCCGTGCCAGGAGCTCTGGCATCCTTGGTTTTGGTAGGTCCAGATCTGACCATCTAACTTCCCTGTCTGTTCGATAACACCCCTCAGGGCCACATGTACTAGCTTCCTCCTCCCCACAGAAGGTTTCTCTGTCTTCTTCTAACATATCTTGTCCCCATTTAAGTGTGGCTGCCCTCCTTCTCATTTCTGTTTAATGTTAGTGAGTCCACAGACAAGGCTCTGTGCTCGAGGCTAAACAAACCTCCCTCTTTGCCTCGTGTCTGAGCACCTTCAAATCAATAATTATTTCCTTTATATTTTTATTCACTTTTGATCCTCATTTCACAATAACCTTTTCAATTGTTATCTCCAATGCTTCTTATATCATAATATCCTCTACATCTGCTCTAGATGGCCCTAGAATTGTTTCAGGTGTCAGGAAGAGTTCTTCTATGTCCCCCCATGCTACTACTGGATTCGGTTCCATTAACTCTTTCTCAACACGATCAATGTTGTGTGCCCTTTGCCTTCTCTTGAGTTCCATCTCTTCGTCAAACTCTCTTCATTTCTTTGCTTCCTCCCTGACCCTTTCCTCTTCTTGTCTTTTCATCTCTCTTCTCTCATTTGCCCTACGCACTTCTTCATCTCTGCGTCTTTGCATTCTTTTATCTCTTCATTTCTGTTCCTCTTCTTCTCTTTTCTAGCTTATCTCGTTCATCGATTGCTCTCTGCCTGTTATCATATTTTCTTTGTTCTTCTGCTCTTTCCTCTTTTCGTAACTGTTCATCTTGATACAGTTGTTCCCGTCTTTGTCTACTCTTTCTTTTGGCCACGGCTTCTTTCAATTGTTTCTCTCTTTCTTTATCTTTTTTATCTTGTGTGTCCTGATCTTCCTTTTGTCTTACTTCCTCAATGCTCTTCCCATTAAGTTTGTGCAATATCTGACTACCCATACATTTGTTCTGTATGAGCGCTACCTCATCAGCTTTGTCTTTCTCTCCTTTCCATCACTTTATTTCTCTCTCTATATCTAGAGACATACCTGGTCGATCACTTCTCTCCTTGTCCCGTGGGACTTTTATGGATCACATCTCTTTCTGGAGCCTTTTCTGGAACCTTGTCGCTGCTACATGCAGGTGACTTATATGTCGAGTTGCTATACCCTGTCACTGATTTAAACTCTCTTAGCGGATATAATCCTTGATCCTTCAAACTATCGTCATTTACTTCAGGCAGGACAGAGGGAGCAGATGGCTCAACACCCCCCTCTTTACACTGGTTAATCATCCAGTCTTCAGGAGGCAGGTCTTCCTGTTCCTCCTGGTACATCTTCCAAAGATCTAAGGTAGCTAACCTTTTTTCCTGTATATGCTGCATGCAAATATGTTGTCATGTGTTGCAAAACTGCTTTAGACAGCGATCCCTTTGAGGCCATGGCATGAACATTTTATCTGCCGTGCCCTTAACCGATTCTGCACTGTACTTACTGCTTGAGCTTGGGTGCGTGTTTTGGCAATTGTCTGCACAAGTGTATAAGCAGAGTAATATCCTCCATCATTGACTTAGTCACAATTGACTGTCACTACTTACCGTTGTTTTACACAAATAAATGCTTTCCAGAAAAATCATACTATATGAGCGTGCACCAATCGTCGCAGCTCCAAGCCTCTATGTCACGTTTTACTTCAATCCACCTATTCAATGAACATCATTGGGCAACTAATAAATCAATAATTACATTTCAATTCTCAACATTCTCTACCTTAGTCTATTTCATCCTTGTTTCTCAATATTTCATTTCTTCAAATACAATATATAAACAGACAGACAAACTGACAGACTGGCCAGCCCACATAAATCTCTGTCAACGCCCCTCATGACTTTATTCCTGCCCCTAATAATGACTTTGATCGAAGTATGAACTGTCCTCTTTAACAATCCTTTATTGTTCATAGCCTAGATACGTCCACTGGTCCTTGACATAGGATTCAGGGCTTATTATATAGATTGCTCCTCATCTACATACCTTAAACTATGACGCTCTTCATCTAAAACCATGGTGGTCTTCATCTGAAACCAACAATTAAATACCCAAACCAACCCTCTGTTACTCTTTCCCCGTTATCACTCTTCCCCACTCAGCACTCATTCAGTTTGCCACCTCGCTCAGCCTACTCACGATTCGCGTTCTTGACTTCCGACCCTCGGGATCGCCTCCTCCTCAACCAGCCTTTTCAGCCTTCAGTACACTCAGCTTCATGTAGAAGTCAGCAGGGAATTCCGCTTGAAAATGAGAGACCATCCCACCCCTGTCCTGACTGTTTCCATTGGTAAACTAACTGAAGCACCACTGGCACCCCTATACCAGACTAAATCAACTTCCTTGTGCACTGGAATATTCCTGATACCTGTATATTACTACTGTATATATTATTGTATACTATATATTGTATGTATATTACTACTGTATATATTATTGTATACTCCCGATAGTATACCCACACTTGTAAAACTGTGTTGCCTCTGGACCTAGTTCCGGCCGTGTATATATATGCCTACTATATACTGTATATTGTATGATACCCTGTACTGTTACTACTTATTATGTACCTGTAACTAAGTTGAGCATATTCTTGTCCTGTGCGCCCTGATGCCCCAGGGTATGGCGCGCCCTATAAATAATAAACTAAACTAAACCTACACTTGCAAGATTTTTTAACTAATGGTAGCTATCCACAGGGAGCTTCATGTTCCTCCAGCTAAATGGCAGAGGACATCTGATATTTACGGGACCCCAAAGCTTACTAGGTCAATGGATTTTTAACTATCATCTCTCTGCTACCACGTGAACTTGTGTACCTCCACAAGCCCTTTAAGATGAGGTAAACATACTTTGAGATGGATGGGGATGCAGAATATACTCAAACATCAATAATCAAGCTGGCTCAGGAAGTTGGGAAAGTGTGTCTGTTTTAATATCTATTATCTAAAACAGGGAGTATAACGAACATCAACAAACTCGCTCGATCTTCTCTCTCAATGCATTTCATAAAAAACATAACTTATGTACTAAAAACTCATCATCATTGATGTCAATCTACTTTGCAAACTACAAAAACCTATTTGGGGATGTGATAGGATTACAGGGAACCTCTAGCTATACGTTCCATACTTACTGGGAAGGTGATTGGGTCTCTATCATCAGGTGGGGCAACTAAGCACTCCGCGTGCAGGTCACTATGAACATCATCAAATACACAACGTCCCATTGGTTATACAAACTATAGTGCTCTCTACTACGTGGCGCTTTATAATTGGTGGGCACCCTTGTACCCCTTTGTAATATTCCACCTACGCAAGCAGCACACAGGCTAACATCCAGGTGCTGGGGGCTGGTCATAACCATAGCTTCCCACCAATTAGCCTGTCATCTATCATCACTCTTGCAGTCTGACAGTCAATGAAGGCTTTGAACTTGGCCTTGGAAATGTTCTCTGTACTTGAGCTTTAGAGGCAGTATAGGCATACAGGGTAATTCATAGAATTTCGCAGAAAAGTGTTGCAAGCGGCTGGCGCAGAGTGTCCGCGTGCGATTGACTGCGCCAGGCACGTGCGCTAAAACCGATTTCCGCGCACAGCGTATTCATGGATTTTAGGCTCCCAAACCAGCCGTGGCGCAGAGTATCGCAGCGACCCTGCAGCAGCGCCAGTAACGCCCCCAAGAACGCCCTCGCGCAAGGAAAAGCCATCAAAATCGCTAAATCATCGCAAAGGGCTGCGCTAACCCTGGACCAGTTTACAGGGCTGACAAACAAGGAACGCAAAGCGGGTAACGTGCATATCAGGGGTACGCGTGAAGTTATACACGCGATTAGCCAGGGTACGTGTATTACAGGGGTACGCGGGAAGTTTAACACGCGATTGGCCAGGGTACGTGTATTACAGGGGTATGCGGGAAGTTTAACATGCGATTAGCCAGGGTACGTGTATTACAGGGGTACGCGGGAAGTTTAACACGCGATTAGCCAGGGTACGTGTATTACAGGGGTACGCGGGAAGTTTAACACGCGATTGGCCAGGGTACGTGTATTACAGGGGTATGCGGGAAGTTTAACATGCGATTAGCCAGGGTACGTGTATTACAGGGGTACGCGGGAAGTTTAACACGCGATTAGCCAGGGTACGTGTATTACAGGGGTACGCGGGAAGTTTAACACGCGATTGGCCAGGGTACGTGTATTACAGGGGTATGCGGGAAGTTTTACATGCGATTAGCCAGGGTACGTGTATTACAGGGGTACGCGGGAAGTTGAACACGAGATTGCCCAGGGTACGTGTATTACAGGGGTAGGCGGGAAGTTTCACACGCGATTAGCCAGGGCACGTGTATCACAGGGGTACGCGGGAATTATCACATGCGATTTGGCTGTGTACGTGTATTACAGGGATGCGATTTGGCCAGGTACGTGTATTACAGGGGTGCGCAGGAATTATCACACGCGATTTGGCTGGGTACGTGTATTACAGGGGTGCGTGGGAATCATCACACGCGATTTGGCTGGGTATGTGTATTACAGGGGTACACGGGAAGTTTTACACGCGATTCGGCTGGGTACGTGTATTACAGGGATGCGATTTGGCCAGGTACGTGTATTACAGGGGTGCGCAGGAATCATCACACGCGATTTGGCTGGGTACGTGTATTACAGGGGTGCGTGGGAATCATCACACGCGATTTGGCTGGGTATGTGTATTACAGGGGTACACGGGAAGTTTTACACGCGATTCGGCTGGGTACGTGTATTACAGGGATGCGATTTGGCCAGGTACGTGTATTACAGGGGTGCGCAGGAATTATCACACGCGATTTGGCTGGGTACGTGTATTACAGGGGTGCGTGGGAATCATCACACGCGATTTGGCTGGGTATGTGTATTACAGGGGTGCGTGGGAAGTCACACGCGATTAGGCTGGGTGGGTCCTCACAGGTGTTCCCTGTACACCCTCCACGGCCCCTGCAGGCAGCCTACAAAACAGGGGACTACCCTGCACACCTGCTCATGTCCCCCTGCACCCCCACCCCCCAGCAGTGCAGGGGCAGCCTCCACCAGGCCCCCACCCATGCCTCCCACCACCCCCAACCCCCAGCAGTGCAGGGGCAGCCTCCACCAGGCCCCCACCCATGTCTCCCACCACCCCCACCCCCCGCCACCAGGGGCACCCTCCACCAGGCCCCCACCCATGTCTCCCACCACCCCCACCCCCCCCCCGCCACCAGGGGCAGCCTCCACCAGGCCCCCACTCATGTCTCCCACCACCCCCAGCCCCCACCATCCAGGGGCACCCTCCACCAGGCCCCCACTCATGTCACCCACCACCCCCACACCCCAGCAGTGCAGGGTCACCCTCCACCAGGCCCCCACTCATGTCACCCACCACCCCCACACCCCAGCAGTGCAGGGTCACCCTCCACCAGGCCCCCACTCATGTCTACCACCACCCCCACCCCCCAGCCACCAGGGGCACCCTCCACCAGGCCCCCACTCATGTCACCCACCACCCCCAACCCCCAGCAGTGCAGGGGCAGCCTCCACCAGGCCCCCACCCATGCCTCCCACCACCCCCACCCCCCAGCAGTGCAGGGGCAGCCTCCACCAGGCCCCCACCCATGCCTCCCACCACCCCCAACCCCCAGCAGTGCAGGGGCAGCCTCCACCAGGCCCCCACCCATGTCTCCCACCACCCCCACCCTCCCGCCACCAGGGGCAGCCTCCACCAGGCCCCCACCCATGTCTCCCACCACCCCCACCCACCCCGCCACCAGGGGCAGCCTCCACCAGGCCCCCACCCATGCCTCCCACCACCCCCAACCCCCAGCAGTGCAGGGGCAGCCTCCACCAGGCCCCCACCCATGTCTCCCACCACCCCCACCCTCCCGCCACCAGGGGCAGCCTCCACCAGGCCCCCACCCATGCCTCCCACCACCCCCAACCCCCAGCAGTGCAGGGGCAGCCTCCACCAGGCCCCCACCCATGTCTCCCACAACCCCCACCCTCCCGCCACCAGGGGCAGCCTCCACCAGGCCCCCACCCATGCCTCCCACCACCCCCAACCCCCAGCAGTGCAGGGGCAGCCTCCACCAGGCCCCCACCCATGTCTCCCACCACCCCCACCCTCCCGCCACCAGGGGCAGCCTCCACCAGGCCCCCACCCATGCCTCCCACCACCCCCAACCCCCAGCAGTGCAGGGGCAGCCTCCACCAGGCCCCCACCCATGTCTCCCACCACCCCTACCCTCCCGCCACCAGGGGCAGCCTCCACCAGGCCCCCACCCATGCCTCCCACCACCCCCAACCCCCAGCAGTGCAGGGGCAGCCTCCACCAGGCCCCCACCCATGCCTCCCACCACCCCCAACCCCCAGCAGTGCAGGGGCAGCCTCCACCAGGCCCCCACCCATGTCTCCCACCACCCCCACCCCCCCTCCACCAGGGGCACCCTCCACCAGGCCCCCACCCATGTCTCCCACCACCCCCACCCCCCCGCCACCAGGGGCAGCCTCCACCAGGCCCCCACCCATGCCTCCCACCACCCCCAACCCCCAGCAGTGCAGGGGCAGCCTCCACCAGGCCCCCACCCATGTCTCCCACCACCCCCACCCTCCCGCCACCAGGGGCAGCCTCCACCAGGCCCCCACCCATGCCTCCCATCACCCCCAACCCCCAGCAGTGCAGGGGCAGCCTCCACCAGGCCCCCACCCATGTCTCCCACCACCCCCACCCTCCCGCCACCAGGGGCAGCCTCCACCAGGCCCCCACCCATGCCTCCCACCACCCCCAACCCCCAGCAGTGCAGGGGCAGCCTCCACCAGGCCCCCACCCATGTCTCCCACCACCCCCACCCTCCCGCCACCAGGGGCAGCCTCCACCAGGCCCCCACCCATGCCTCCCACCACCCCCAACCCCCAGCAGTGCAGGGGCAGCCTCCACCAGGCCCCCACCCATGTCTCCCACCACCCCCACCCTCCCGCCACCAGGGGCAGCCTCCACCAGGCCCCCACCCATGCCTCCCACCACCCCCAACCCCCAGCAGTGCAGGGGCAGCCTCCACCAGGCCCCCACCCATGTCTCCCACCACCCCCACCCTCCCGCCACCAGGGGCAGCCTCCACCAGGCCCCCACCCATGCCTCCCACCACCCCCAACCCCCAGCAGTGCAGGGGCAGCCTCCACCAGGCCCCCACCCATGTCTCCCACCACCCCCACCCTCCCGCCACCAGGGGCAGCCTCCACCAGGCCCCCACCCATGCCTCCCACCACCCCCAACCCCCAGCAGTGCAGGGGCAGCCTCCACCAGGCCCCCACCCATGCCTCCCACCACCCCCAACCCCCAGCAGTGCAGGGGCAGCCTCCACCAGGCCCCCACCCATGTCTCCCACCACCCCCACCCCCCCTCCACCAGGGGCACCCTCCACCAGGCCCCCACCCATGTCTCCCACCACCCCCACCCCCCCGCCACCAGGGGCAGCCTCCACCAGGCCCCCACCCATGCCTCCACACCACCCCCAACCCCCAGCAGTGCAGGGGCAGCCTCCACCAGGCCCCCACCCATGTCTCCCACCACCCCCACCCTCCCGCCACCAGGGGCAGCCTCCACCAGGCCCCCACCCATGCCTCCCACCACCCCCAACCCCCAGCAGTGCAGGGGCAGCCTCCACCAGGCCCCCACCCATGTCTCCCGCCACCCCCACCCTCCCGCCACCAGGGGCAGCCTCCACCAGGCCCCCACCCATGCCTCCCACCACCCCCAACCCCCAGCAGTGCAGGGGCAGCCTCCACCAGGCCCCCACCCATGTCTCCCACCACCCCCACCCCCCCGCCACCAGGGGCACCCTCCACCAGGCCCCCACCCATGTCTCCCACCACCCCCCCCGCCACCAGGGGCAGCCTCCACCAGGCCCCCACCCATGTCTCCCACCACCCCCACCAGTGCAGGGGCGCCCTCCACCAGGCCCCCACCCATGTCTCCCAACACCCCCACCCACCAGCACTGTGGGGCACGTGGCCAGCAGGCAGTCAGGCAGCAGCAGGTGGGAGCGTGCTCAGGGCTCTGGGGGGCAGTAATTTGGCCTCCTGGCCAGGAGCGTGGTCTCTCGTGTGTGAACGCGTGGACAGCCTGATAGGGAGTGAAATCCCACACGTCAGCAAAGGCCCTTAGCGCGTAAACCCGTCAACAGCATATGCGCGCCTATAGTCACCTGCACGTGCAGGAAATTGTTGCGTGACACGTCCCAGTGTCAAAGCGTGTGATTGGTGAAAATGGATCTACACGCAGAAGTGACAAAGTGTGTGATTGGTGAAAATGGATCTACACGCAGAAGTGACAAAGCGTGTGATTGGTGAAAATGGATCTACACGCAGAAGTGACAAAGCATGTGATTGGTGAAAATGGATCTACACGCAGGAGTAACAAAGCGTGTGATTGGTGAACGTACACGCCGCGTAAGTGACGCTGTACGTGTGGGCCAGTATATAAGGTACATGTAGAACACCATTTCCTTGTACGTGCCTTTCGTGGAGAGCGAGTGGGTGAATTCTGTACTTCTTGTCGTTTCACACGCGATTTACTTCACGGCGTTTCCAGTTCGTATTCCCTGTTACCTCTGACAGCTTTTTCTCTTTTTTCTCTTTTACTGGTTTACCTGGGCCTGTTCCCTCAAACAGTGTCCCCTTCTACTGTTGTCCTGTCTTCTCAGACAGCGTACACATCTTCTTTTGGCGGGGGTTTAGCCAGCCAAACACGCTCATTTTTCACGCTCTTTTACCTGGCAGACGGTGAGTCACGCACGTATCCAACTTCTGTGCTTGCCCCGTGTGTAGCCTACCCCTTCAGAGGTCATTCTAGGCTGCGTGTGACACGCATACGTTCATTCTTGTGTTACTGGGTGCCACAGCGTAGTGCAGGTTTTTCTTTCTGCACACGTGGTCTAGGAGGGGTTGCGTGCACGTCATCTCCCTTTTTTGGGCCTCCTGTGCGTTGCGTGACCCATCATCTTTCCCCAGGGGTTACAATCAGCCGTGCTAGAGCACTAGGGTACAATTACCATCTGGTACCCAACCCCTTTGACCCCCAATTGCCCAGGACAATTGTCTACAGCCACTCCCATACGCACATTAATATCAGTGCCATGGCTGGGAGGCGAGGATTCCGTAAGGGTGGCAAAGGTGGAAGAGCCACAAGTGGTGGCCGTGGTGGATCCGGTAGGGGACGTGGTCGTAACTTGCAGGGTGAGCCTGTCCCCCCATGTGTGGAGGACCAGTCAAGGGCAGCCATCATCCCCCCTCCCCCCCTCCCCCCCTCCCGTTGAGGCTGAAGTGGCTGACACCATCCATGCTCAGCCCTTGTTGGACCAGCCCATTGTGGCACCAGACCTGGCTGACTCCATGGCTGACTTCCAGGTCAGCAGGGCTACGACACGTGCGCTGGTGCACGTTGATGCCATCATGCCACGTGGATCTGGGGCAGCAAGGTCATCTGCTGCACCAAGGAGGCAGGGCGGAGAGGCTGCAGGGGCAGCTGCGGCTCCATCCACCCCAGCCCTCACACACCCAGCCAGGACAGTGTCGGTCCTAGTCCATGCTGCTGACATTCCCCCTGACACCATCACACTAGAGCCAATGCCTGCACCAACTCCCATGCTGAGTGTGCAATCCCACACTCCTGATACAGAGTCCACCAGGGCTCCTGCCCCTAGTGTCCAGAGCGGCGCAGGACACTCAGGATCACCACCACCTTCCAAGCGGAAGAGGAAGAGTGCTCGTCCGGCACAGGCTGATGCCCCAGACACGGCTACACAGTCCGGCCCGTCCAGGAAGCCCAGCTTCACGGATGACGAACTGAATGCACTTGTCGAGTATGTGTCCGGACATGACAACGAGATGGTCATTGTTGCAGGATCCAAGACCACACCTGCACAACGCCAGGCACACTGGCAGACCGTTGCGGACATCGTAAGTGCCCTTGGAATCGTGAGGCGCACAGCCAATGATTGCTATAAGCGCTGGAATGACCTAAAGCGCAGGGCAAAGAGTAAGCTGGCCTCAAGTCATGCCGCAACTCTAGTGACTGGAGGTGGGTCTCCAGTAGTAGACATGGAACTCACTCCACATGAGTCAGTCGCTGGGACCTACGTCACGGAGGAACAGATCCAAGGCGTGGGAGATCTGGCTGATTACGAGGCATTGTCCGGTGAGTGCACATGCATGTGTGTGTCATCCATGTGCATGGTGTGTGTGTGAGGGCTTCTGTTCGGGTGCCAGGTGAGAGTGTGTGCGCCTGAGTCGTATGGGTCAGCCATGTGCTTCATGCAATCCTTCCTGCGCAGCTGCATTTGGCCATAGCAGTATCCCTTCTGCCAACAGTAGACATCTAGCACAACTGCACGCCAGTTGCCCTTGAAGTGTCACCTTGACACAACATATTTGCTTCTTTTTCACTGTTCATTCAGTCAGTTTGTTTGCATTCCACCACTTTCACTAGGCATGTCGCTGTCCACTAGTCACATGTCTGACATGGGTATGGTAAAGTGGAGTGACTTTGTTACCTGGATATCATTTGTACACACATGTCCCTGTGCAATTTGACCATTTCAGACTGGCAGCTCCAGGTGAAAAATCTGACCTGTTAGAATTAGAAAAGCTATTACATGCGGGAACTGGACTGAATGAATAGGTGCTGCCCTCCTCTCCATCTTCACTCAATAGCAATGGTACATGCCATCTGTGTGATGGCATGTGTGTTTCACCTGCCAATCACAGGCCAATGTGTGATGCCACTGCCAGGCAGCATGCAGAAAATGTGTTCATCTTCCATCTTGGTGTCATCAGTGTGTGCCATTTGCCTGCACTTCATACGCAGTGAGGGTGCATGCATGGGAGGGTTTTAGTCATGTGGGACATGTGTCAATCAAGTACTGGTTCTCTTGCTTCTCAGCCCTCAATGTGTGCCATGGTGTTAATGCCTGTTTACATTTCTTTGTTTACATGTCTTTGCAGGGGAAGACGCACCTGATACTGCTGGGGTTGTGGAGATGGCGCAGACCCAGGAGGTGTCCCAGGGCCGACCAACCACCAGTGAGGGACGTGGTGTGGTGGTGGGGGAGAACCCACAAGTGCTGCAGGTCGTGCTCTCAAGGGGTGTCTCTGGCTGCACCTCCCCCGAGCTGTACTCAGGTGTTGATTCGGATGAGACCTACGTGCCGTCGCAGGTGAGTGTTCCAGGGAGGGATTCTGTTCTGTCTCACCCACCTGCACCAGGGTCAGTACCCTCCATGGGGATGTCAGTGTTGGCAGCTACGCCTTCGGTGGTTACGGATGCAGGGTCACACTCCGCGACATCTGATCCTGTTCCTGGGCCAGCAGATCAGAGGGGGAATGCAGTCCTGCAGCCTCAGGCAGTGCCGGCACAGCAAGGCGCAGTTCGCCTTGCCCCAGACAGGTGTGGTGCCCGCCGACGTGGTGGCCGTACGCCACCCGGCAATACCGCATGGGAGCAATCCATTTACGGTATGGCTACCCAACAGGCTGCATCATCTGAGATGATGGCTCAGGCCATGGATAGGGTGGCCACTTCCATTGTCCCCCCAGAAAGGCTGATGGAGCGACTAGAGCAGGCAACCGACTCCATCTGCCAGTCACACAGGGAGGACATGTTGGGGTCCAACAGGGACAGGCGGGCGGCACTGGCGACTCTGCAGGAGGCCATCTCCATTGAGTCCCAGGGCCACAGGGAAGCCCTGAGGCAGGAGCTCCTACACCTCAGGACGACTCTTGTTGAGCTTGAGGCTTCAACACACCAAAGGACAGAACAGCAGCTGGAGCGTCTCACCCGTACGCTCTCAGCTGAGATGCAGGCAACGAGGGCGGAGGTCCGGGCATCCCGTGAGTTGTTGCATGGGGACCTCCGCACACTTATCCTCCAGAACCAGACCTACCACACCCGCATGCTTGCAGCCATGGAGGAGCAGACTAGGGCCTTGCGTGGGCTGCCTCCCATAGTGCAACCACCTCCGGATGCAGCTGCACAGGGTGATAATAGCGACAGCAGTGATACTCCCACAATAGGGTAGCCGTGTGGGCCATGAGCCCATGGAGGTGTTTTATCTTCCCAGGATCCACGCAGGTGGGTTCTGGTGTGCATCCTGTCCTCGGACCTCCTGGGTGGCCTCCCCAACCCCCCCGGGCCCATCAATGGCCATTTTTGATTGTTTCTTATTTTTATTTTTATTTTGATTTCTTTTATTCTCAATTTTTTTGGGACGATCTGTTGGCTTCGATCTGTTGGCTTCGATCTGTTGGCTTCGATCTGTTGGCTTCCGTGGTTCCTGTGGGCATACGCTGCATTGTGGCTGGGCACATGCAGGCTTGTAATGTATTTGGTTCAGATGCTTGGGTTTGAGTCACACACACCCCTCCTGCTTCCCGTTTCCATGGGCTTGCAAAGGGTGTGCCCAAGTGACAGTGAATTACACAGTGACGTTGGACTCCCATGAGCTGTGTGGCCAGTCTGTAGTCAATACTGTGTATACATTCATAGTGCATATTGCTGTTGTGTTGTACACTGCATGTTGCATTGATGTGTAACTCTTCTTCTGTGTCTACCTCCCAATTTGCAGGTCCCTTCCTCAAGTCCACACAAGGACCTCTAGTCTGGAGATGGGGACCATGTTGGCAGCAGTGCACCTACAACTCTACATGGCGCCAACACTGCACAGTTGGTAGTGGTGGGAGTGCAGGCATTTCCAGGTGGTGAGACTACTAATATGTAACATTTGTGATGTCATGTTAATGGTACTACGTGCTCAAGTATGTTGTTGGTCCGGCATTGCTGTGAGCATTTCAGGTGTTGCAGGTTTCTAATAGTGCCACTGTACATAGTGAGAGTGATGTCATGTTGTGGGGATTACTTTGTTTACCTGCAATTAGCATGACATGGCACGGTGTGTCGTGTGGCAGTGCTGGGGTTGGGTTGGCTGACATGGCACTGTCCTCTTGTTTCATTTTGCAACTGGGTATTCATTTTAGCTGCTTCAATGTGTAACTTCACAAAACTGCATTGGTGGTGTCTGTGTGGGTAGGGATGCACACATTGTGACACTTCCAGGTGAACAATCTCAGGCTGACATGGTATTCCCGGTTCATTCTCCAGACATTCAGGATCAGTGTCAGGTTGAGTCATCATTGATTGTCAGATGGAATGTGCCAGGGCAGTGTGCACTCCACAGGGGTGTGATTTCTATGTGAAGTAATTAGCCACTAGCTGTGTACGGGCTGCCTCCCCCCGTGCCCTTTCCCCTCCCATGCGCAGCGGCTGTGCATGTGGTTGGGGATGTGGGGCCACCACCATGTCCACGGCCAGGCCCCGGCGTGTTGCAACGTTGTGCAGGACACATGCTGCCACTATGATCCTGCACACTACTGGGGGAGCGTATAACAGCTGCCCGCCAGAACGGTCAAGGGAGCGAAAGCGTGACTTTAGCACTCCGAATGTGCGCTCCACTATGCCCCTGGTTGTAATGTGGGCTGTGTTATATCTTACCTGGGGTGGCGTGGTGGGGTTCCGAATTGGCGTCATCATGTGGGGGCTGAGAGGGTAGGCACTGTCCCCTGTGGAGGTGGGGATTGGTATCATTGGTGAGGTTGTGACCTTGCTCAGTATCCAACATGTATGCATGTGCAGTGGCATACATACTCACCAAGCAGCCATGTATCGCCATGCCGCCCAGCTTCTAGGTCCCGGCTTAGGGTGGACATTCGGTAAATGAAGCTGTCGTGGGTGGAGCCGGGATAGTTGGCATATACTGAGGTGATGATTCCCTTGGCATTACATGCTACCTGCACGTTGATGGAATGCCAGTGCTTGCGGTTCCTATAGATGTGCTCAGATGCCCTGGGGGGACGTAGAGCCACATGGGTGCAGTCGATGGCACCTAGCACTTTGGGGAATCGTGCCACTGCGTAAAAATCCAGGGCGGCAGCATGCCTTTCTGCAGGTGTTCTGGGCAGGTATATGTGCCTGCGGACTGATGGGCGTGCAGTCATGATGTTCAAGACCTGGTGTAGGCAGCGTGACTGGGTGGCCTGTGACACCCCACCCACTATGGCACTTGTCCGCTGAAATGATCCAGTGGCTAAGAAGTGCAGTACATTGAGGACCTTCTCCAGGGGGCTGAGTGCTTGGGAGCACAGGGTGGGTGATGTGAGGTCATCCTCCCACTCAGTCACCAGGTCCAGTATGATGTGTGGTGGAAACCTGTACCTCCCATACACCTGGTCATCAGGCATCCCGAAAAGGCTGGTTCTGGGTGTGAATATTCTGGCCCTGACTATCCTCCTCCTCCTCCTTTGGTAGCCCACTGCCACTGCTGCTAGGAACGGTATGTTCATCCTGGCGTCTGAGCTTGTTATTGTTAAATTCCGCAATTTTATGCTTTGCGCGTGTTCTAGGCGAGCGTGTGACCCGCGCACCCCTGGAATCCAGTTCCCAGTCCAATAGCGTGTGGAAATTCACACGCACCACGGGATACAGCGTGTGACCCGCGCACCCCTGGAATCCAGTTCCTAGTCCAATAGCGTGTGGAAATTCACACGCACCACGGGATACAGTGTGTGACCCGCGCACCCCTGGAATCCAGTTCCCAGTCCAATAGCGTGTGGAAATTCACACGCACCACGGGATACAGCGTGTGACCCGCGCACCCCTGGAATCCAGTTCCCAGTCCAATAGCGTGTGGTAATTCACACGCACCACGGGATACAGCGTGTGACCCGCGCACCCCTGGAATCCAGTTCCCAGTCCAATAGCGTGTGGAAATTCACACGCACCACGGATACAGGTTCGCTGACGTACTTGCGTGTGTAAGTGGTCGCGCACCCATTAAATACACGTACATAGGCCAATCGCGTGTACGCGCACTTTTGTCCAATTACACGCGATGACACTCTGACGTGCAGTATCTCCACGTGTGCCCCGTCATCACGTGCTGAGTGGGGAACACCCGTGCGGGTCACATCACAGACGCGCTTACGCGCTGAGGGACTCTGGTCCAATAGAATCGCGTATGCGTGCTGACGAGCTTACGCGCTAAGGGCCTTTCCTCGGATTTCACGCTGACGTGCAGGATATTCACGTGCCAAATCACTCCGTATCAAGCTGGCCACGCGAAAACACACGGAAGCCCACGCTCCTGCCCAGAAGGCCAAGTTACTGCCCCCCAGTGCCCCGAGCAGCCTCCCACGTGCCATCTGCTGCTGCCTGCCTGCCTGCCTGCTGCCACCGTGCCCTGCCATTTGGTGCCTGCACATCAGCCATCTGCAGGGGTCCAGTTGCTGTGTCCACCCCTGCTGGAACTGAAGACTCCCGACTAGGATTACATCGCTCCACAGCCCAGCCCCAGGACCCAGTTGCCCACCCACACCTGCCTCTGGGGTTGCCATGTCGGGCACTTCCACATCTGGCACCAGTGGCAACCCCAGGCCAGAGGGGCAGAGGGGCACCAGCTTCACTGTCACCGAAGTTGGTGTCCTGGTGGAGCATGTCCTGGGGCAGTATGATGCCCTCTTTGGATCGTCCCGCGCCAGCAAGGAAGGACGGCAGAGGATCTGGGCCGACTGTGTGGTTGCCATCAACGCGGAGGGGGTGGCAACCCGCGACGTCCTGAAGATCAAGAAGCGCTGGGAGGACTTGAGGTCCAGGACCCTTGTGAAGGCCCGGCGCCTCGTGGAGGGGGGCCGGGGCCGCATGAGTTCCATCCAGATGAGGGTCCTGGAACGCGTACGCCCAGCGCTCCACGCCCAGATCCTTGAGAGGGAGGCCCATCTGGAGTTGAGCGGTAAGTGTCCATGCATTACTGTGTGAGACAGGGCATGTTGCGGTGTGCTGGTTCTATGATACTTGCCTGTATGTGTGCCATAGGCCATGTATGCATGTATGTGTGCAGGGACATCATGGTAATGCATGTGCGACCAGTGATGTGTGATGCACATGGTTGTTGCATGTGTTGAAATGCCGCATGGGGAGCCCTATTCAGATTTTGAACATGAGAGCATGCCAGTCTCTGTACCTGGACATGGGTGGGGGTGAGGGATGGGTGCTGATGCCAGGTACATATATGGTAGCCATGTCTGTGTGCCTGACCTGCGTGTCTGTGACTTGTGCATGCCATGGATGCATGACACATGTGTGTGACAATGCAGAGATTCAGTAAAGCAGCCAAATTACCCTTGTATCCGCTGTGTTTGGTGTGTTTGGGGCCAGATGGATGTGACTGAGGTGAAGTGTGTGCATGTGATGGGCATGAGCCATGATGCATGTGAGTTACATATCATTGAATGTTTCAAGAGTCCATTGGACATGCATGGAAATGTCCATGGCATGCACCATGCCTGTTACTGTGTGTGTTTTGCCTGGACTGACCCATGTGTTGTGGAGGGACATGATGGAAGTGTACTTTGACAGTGGTGCTCATCTGCTATTGCTTCCTGTCTAGGGGACCATTGTACAGTGCCCTGATGCTTGTGTTCTTTGTCTCCCTCTATGCAGCGGTTAGTGAAGAAGAGGGCGGACACGGCGCTGTGGAGCAAGGCGGCGGGGATGCCCCCACGGCTGCAGCGGAAGGGGTGGGTGAGCCCCCACAGGGGCCTGCTACGGTGGGAGACGGTGAGGAGCCATCCAGGTTGGTGGTTTGCACAGAGGAGGAGGAGGCCGCCACTGGGGCACACATGGGGCCTGGTGGGGGCATCCCTGCTGGTGCAAGTGGTGCAGTCCAGGGCCAGGGGCAGGAGGCAGCACAGGTCACAGTGGAGGGGCCTGTGCATGTCGCTGTCCCTGACCCTGTGAGTGCACCACCATGCACCAGCAGGGATGCCCCGTCCCAGGCCTGTCCGCAGGTAGAGGGGATGTCCATGTCACCTGACTCCCCTCCACCTGCGGACGTGGGAACCCCTGGCCGTGCGGAGAAGGTCCTGATTGGGGTCGCGATGTGCACGGCTGTGATTCGTGATGCCGTGCGTGCTTCCCGGGAGGAGCACGCACGTCATCACGAAGTGCACCGTGCCGACGTGGCCCAATTGGGATCGGCCATGTTCGGGGGTTTCCTGCATGTGTTGGCCAATGTGGCGGCCCTCTCCTCCTCTGTGCAGGCTATCCACCAGTCGTTCTCCTTGCCGTCTTCCAGCCCAGATGCCACCAGGGCCCCCTGTGGATCTGCCCCGACCAATGCAGCCAGCTCGGTGGGGATCCCATCCCTGCCACAGTCGGGAGTCAGAGATCCAGCAGGGGTGGACACCAGAGCAACTGGACCCCAGCAGATGGAGGATGTGACGGCATCATCGGGCAGGGCACGTGCACGACGGCGTCAGTGGTTTCCATCAGCCTGGATGCCGTTGTGCTGGCACAGGCAGTTGCGTCGGAGGCAGCAGCAGGCTCAACGTGGGAGGCATCATGGCTCGGGGCCATCAACATCAGGGGTGCAGGCATCGGCCGGAGGGCAGGAGAACCCTGGAATGGGAGTGGCTTCCGTGTGGGAGAGGTTGTGCCAGCGGATAGGTGCGGAGCGGCAGCGGGCAGAGGAGGAACGGCTCACGATGGTCAGGGCGGAGGACTCCATGCGGAGGGCGCTGAGGCGGGCTGAGTGCCTCGAGGGTCTTCGCAGGGAGTTTGAGCTTGACACTGCGTTATCCCTGCGGGACCTCGGGGCCAGGGAACATGCCCGCCTCCAAGCCATTGACCAGGAGTTCGATGATGCCCTGGCCCATGACAACAACCAGTGAGCCGTCCGAATAGCCCGCTGCCTTTGTATATAGTTGTATAGTTAGGGTTAGGTTTCCTTTGTTTTTTTGATTTTTTTTTGGTTGCGATTGGACAATGCACCACTTTTTTGTATATAGTTCACTTTTTAGTTAGTAGTCAGTTAGGTTTAATTTGGTAGGGCTCATGGACCCAGGATGATCTTCTTCATTGGCTTATTTTAATTTTTCAGATTATTTTCTTGGACATTCATCTTGTTTTGTTTGATTTGCTTTGTGTTTTTTCTTATTTCTTTTCCATTCTACTTGCTGTTAAATACATATTATTTTTTTAATCTTCAATGTGTCGTATCATCTCATTGCTTTCAGGCATGTCATGTTGGGTGTTTTGTCATTCACTTGCAGCCATTGTGTGTGACAGACATGTGTTAAATTGCATTATTTAAATTGGGGGTGTAACATGTAATTGCCTTTGATATGTGGGTGGGTGTGATAGTTGGTTGGGCCTTTTGGCAGGGGAGGATGGGCATTACGGACATGATTGGGGAATGTTGGGACCCAGGTGCAGGGGGGCATGGATTGGACATGGGTGGGGTCTGCTGGCAGGTGCCCCACAGTGCTGGGGGGGTGGGGGTGGTGGTAGACATGAGTGGGGGCCTGGTGGAGGATGACCCTGCACTGCTGGGGTGTGGGGGTGGTGGGTGACATGAGTGGGGGCCTGGTGGAGGGTGCCCCTGGTGGCTGGGGGGTGGGGGTGGTGGTAGACATGAGTGGGGGCCTGGTGGAGGGTGACCCTGCACTGCTGGGGTGTGGGGGTGGTGGGTGACATGAGTGGGGGCCTGGTGGAGGGTGACCCTGCACTGCTGGGGTGTGGGGGTGGTGGCTGACATGAGTGGGGGCCTGGTGGAGGGTGCCCCTGGTGGCTGGGGGGTGGGGGTGGTGGTAGACATGAGTGGGGGCCTGGTGGAGGGTGACCCTGCACTGCTGGGGTGTGGGGGTGGTGGGTGACATGAGTGGGGGCCTGGTGGAGGGTGACCCTGCACTGCTGGGGTGTGGGGGTGGTGGGTGACATGAGTGGGGGCCTGGTGGAGGGTGCCCCTGGTGGCTGGGGTTTGGGGGTGGTGGTAGACATGAGTGGGGGCCTGGTGGAGGGTGCCCCTGGTGGCTGGGGGTGGGGGTGGTGGGAGACATGAGTGGGGGCCTGGTGGAGGCTGACCCTGGTGGCTGGGGGGTGGGGGTGGTGGGTGACATGAGTGGGGGCCTGGTGGAGGGTGCCCCTGGTGGCTGGGGGGTGGGGGTGGTGGGAGACATGAGTGGGGGCCTGGTGGAGGCTGACCCTGGTGGCTGGGGGGTGGGGGTGGTGGGAGACATGAGTTGGACATGGGTGGGGGCCTGCTGGCAGGTGCCCCACAGTGCTGGGGGGTGGGGGTGGTGGGGGACATGAGTTGGACATGGGTGGGGGCCTGCTGGCAGGTGCCCCACAGTGCTGGGGGGTGGGGGTGCAAGGGGACATGAGTTGGTGTTCATTAGTTCAAGGAGACATGTGCCTTTGCTGGGGGGCATGCCCATGGTGGGTGGGCTGCCTGCGGGACATGACCAGGGATGCAGGGTAGTCCCCTGTGGTGTGGGCTGCCTGCAGGGGCCGTGGAGGGTGTACAGGATACACCTGGGAGGACCCACACTGTCAAATCACATGTGGAACTTCCCGCGCACCCCTGATATACACGCGCCCAGGCTATTCGCGTGTGGAACTTCCCGCGCACCCCTGGAATACACGCGCCCAGGCTATTCGCGTGTGGAACTTCCCGCGCACCCCTGAAATACACGCGCCCAGGCTATTCGCGTGTGGAACTTCCCGCGCACCCCTGAAATACACGCGCCCAGGCTATTCGCGTGTGGAACTTCCCGCGCACCCCTGAAATACACGCGCCCCCAGCCTATTCGCGTGTGGAACTTCCCCCGCACCCCTGAAATACACGCGCCTAGGCTATTCGCGTGTGGAACTTCCCGCGCACCCCTGAAATACACGCGCCCAGGCTATTCGCGTGTGGAACTTCCCGCGCACCCCTGAAATACACGCGCCCAGGCTATTCGCGTGTGGAACTTCCCGCGCACCCCTGAAATACACGCGCCCAGGCTATTCGCGTGTGGAACTTCCCGCGCACCCCTGAAATACACGCGCCCCCAGGCTATTCGCGTGTGGAACTTCCCCCGCACCCCTGAAATACACGCGCCTAGGCTGTTCGCGTGTGGAACTTCCCGCGCACCCCTGAAATACACGCGCCCAGGCTGTTCGCGTGTGGAACTTCCCGCGCACCCCTGAAATACACGCGCCCAGGCTGTTCGCGTGTGGAACTTCCCGCGCACCCCTGAAATACACGCGCCCAGGCTGTTCGCGTGTGGAACTTCCCGCGCACCCCTGAAATACACGCGCCCAGGCTGTTCTCGTGTGGAACTTCCCGCGCACCCCTGAAATACACGCGCCCAGGCTATTCGCGTGTGGAACTTCCCGCGCACCCCTGAAATACACGCGCCCAGGCTATTCGCGTGTGGAACTTCCCGCGCACCCCTGAAATACACGCGCCCAGGCTATTCGCGTGTGGAACTTCACGCGCACCCCTGAAATACACGCGCACAGGCTATTCGCGTGTGGAACTTCCCGCGCACCCCTGTAATACACGCGCCCAGGCTATTCGCGTGTGCAACTTCACGCGCACCCCTGGAATACACGCACCCCCAGGCTATTCGCGTGTGGAACTTCCCGCGCACCCCTGGATCTTCCCGCGCACCCCTGTAATACACATAGCCCGCTCCCCCAGGCCCGATCGCGTGAGGAACTGCACGCGAACCCCTGTAATACACGTAGCCCGCTCCCCCAGGCCCGATCGCGTGAGGAACTTCACGCGAACCCCTGTAATACACGTAGCCCGCTCCCCCAGGCCCGATCGCGTGAGGAACTTCACGCGAACCCCTGATATACACGTAGCCCACTCCCCCAGGCCCGATCGCATGTGAAACTTCACGCGAACCCCTGTGATGCACGTACCCTGCTGAAATCGCGTGTTAGACTTCCCGCGCACCCCGGTATACACGCACACGTATTTTTTGTCAGCGGGTGTCCGTGTTTGTGGGTACCCCTTTGCACGTCATTTTTCCTGGAGGGCCACAGTATGGGACATTCATCATGGCAGTATATAGGTGCGATTTGTTGGCGCACCTTTTGGCGCACATTTCTTACAGCCGCAGAGACGCTACCGCCTGCTTTCTTCTGGCGGTCGTGTTTGTGCCTGTGCGCTGGTTTGAGCGTGCGCTTTTTTCCCCTATTCTATTCCATGAATACGTGTTGTAGGCGAGCGTGTGGGCGTTCCGCGCACTTGTGCCCTGTACTTCCCCCGTGACGCCCACGTTTTGGCAAGTTGTTCCCCATTCCGAGTGTTACGCCCGTGTTCCGCCTACTTTTGTTGCGTGCGCCGCGCTATGTGCGAATTTCGCTGTGGCCTGTGCGATTTTCGCTGTGACCTGGCGCACGATGTTAGATGGCCTGTGCGCCAACGTGCGCCGCGCACTTTTTTATCGCACATCCGCTGGTTTTCTCGCGCACGGCCTTCCATGAATCGACGTGCGCTGCTTTTCGTGCGATTTTCGCAATTGCACTGCGATTTTCGCTATTCCACTGCGAATCGCACGTTTTTGGCCACTTGCGCCGTGCTAATTATTCCATGAATCGGCCTCATAGTCTCTCTCTTAGTTTTGATACAGCTCAATTCAGTATCTATTTTCATCCATCCATATGCCTGCAGACCAAGTTTCAGAGTCTTTCTGTATTTTAAATACCATTAAATAATGAACCTCTGACGTCTTCAATGTTCTCACTCCTCATCCAAGACAGGGGTTTGTTCTTTTCACGCGTTCTGTAACTACTGCATGAACATTCAGGTTCACAGTGGCCTTAACTTACTCGCTTTGATTCACCTCTGAATGTCGATTGCTTTTCCAGCTGCGACCCACTGAAAGCCTTTCTTTTCACTGGAGCTAGCTCTGCTAAAATGCGTTGGGGAATCATCCATATTCCATACATTCCTATGTACTTGCGTTGGCTCATTGCCGCAATCTATTCACTACATAGCTAACCTTTAAGAATACCTGGTCTACTTGCGTTACTGCATCTGTACACTTCAAAAATGACTTATTATCTTCTTCATTATTTCTGTAGCATGGGCATCTTCATCTCGAGCCCGAAATGTTGCTCAACACCTCCTCCTTTGTTTCTATAGAATATTCAGCCTCTTCTTCTTAGTGTGTCAGCTCTGCTCTGTATGATGTCACCAGGCTTCTCTTTTGCTCAGTGTTCACACTTCTTCCAGGATTTCCTTCAAATGGCCATCATATTGTCGTGAATGCTTGTATGGCTTCCTCAAAGGTAACCTTACTTCCAGGATCATTTTCGGTATCGCTATTTTCACTGGTACTGCACGTGTCTCACACTCTGGCTCCCAACATATAGGCAGCATGGGGGAGGAGCTTTGGGTGGAGGTACTTGGCTCGCACCTCTACACTTGTTGAAGTCTTTGCACATAACAAATATTATTCCAGCAGACTTTTACAGAAATATTATGAAATTGTTTCCGATTTGCGGTAATTAATGTAACAGCAATAGCAATAAAAATATCATTCAGAATAAATGAGATATCAGCCTCATGTCTATTGAATGCTATACTACCCAGAAGAATGTTTGTGAAGTACTGGGGAATATTGGTTTTGAATTAGATCAGGTGTCTTCAAACATTTTAGGCTTGTGCCCTGAGCAAAATGTGGGCACGCAGGGCCCCCCAAAAATGCCAAATGGATAGTAAGTCAAATGGCTATGAACTATTGCGCGCTGTCACTGCACCCTACTCCCAGTATAGTCCCTGGCTCCCCACCTCCTCCCATCACAGTCTCTGGGCTCCTTCATCCCACTCCTACCCAGTCCCTGGGCTCTCCCCACCACACCACAGACTCTGGGCTTTCGCCACCCTATTCCCCCCACTATCTCATGGCTCCCACCCATCCTGCTCCCGCCACAGTTCCTGGGCTTCCCCACCCTGCTCCCAGCACAGTCCTGTTAGATATGTTATGGGTTTAAAGCTATTACTTTGTGGTATTTTCTACTATGGTGGTATTTGGTGGTATTTTATAATTCTTGGTAATATATTGTGGTAACTTGTTGGGGTATTTTTATAGTGGTGAGACTAATTTTAGAATATTGCCTATTACTTGTTTTTACCACGGTCACTAACAACAAGCAAAATACTGGACTTGATACACTCTGGATGTATTTTTCATGCTCCCTTGTGGTACGTTGTGTACAATACCACACTACGCCCTTTTGGCTGTGTTTCAACAATTGTAAAACATGCAATTGAAATGCCGCACATTCATTCAATCTGTTCAATCTCAAAGCAGCTACTTTATTTTGAGATATCTCTTACCACGCTTCTGTCTTTTTATGCAAGTCAATAAAAATGAATAAATATAATAAGACTAAAAGTTACTTTGAAATATTTTTTATCGTAAAATTGAAATATGGAAGTTACACAGAATAACAGTTATGCTCACATTGTATTTCACAGTGCGAATACATTTCAATAGCTTTCAGTGTTTTACCTGTGCAAAGTCTTGCCAACTGTATTTGTCAACGTGGAACTTGGCAAGAGAAATTCCACGTTGCTTCAGGATGATATTTCATCATGGACTAATTTGCACTAAATGTTAGTTATTAAGGGATTCAGTTACATGTTAACTGGGGTTGGGTTAGTATGTTAGTATGCTAATTTATGTGAGTATTTTATTTAGTGCATCTTAGTTCATTGAAATATCAACCCTGAAGCAACTTGCAATTTCAATCATGTGATCTGTTCATTGGCATCTATTTAATTCTGCCTGAGACTCACACTTTTGAGTCCAGAAATTAATTTCACCCCCTGGGCCCCTATTGCAGTTCAAACCCACGCTAAATGCATGCATGCTAAAATGATGAACCTAACTATTGAAATGTAGTGTCTAACTGCTAAAATTCAGAGCCCCTACTCCTACCCTCCCAAGGCCAGTGGCGGCTGGTGAATTTTTTAAATGGAGCGGCATAAATATTTCTCCCAGATATGCCATAGCAACCGAGCATAGCGAGGAAGCCCAAACCAATCAAGCAGGCTTCAGGGGTTTTCCCCCAGGAACCTTTTTAAAATAATGGGTTAACATTTTTAATTTAGAGCATACTTTAAAAAAAATGGGTAAAAAGCCAAACAGTTTGCAATTGGCACTGGTGGTGCAGGGGGCAGGCATGATATTTTTTACAGGACATCTATTATAGATGTCCAGTACAAATATATCATCCATGTCCCCTGGGCCCCACAGTGTCTAACACAATCAACATGATTATGTGTATGCAAGGCGGTGGGGGCAAAGTGGAAAGCATGGTATTTTTGACTGGATAACTATGATAGAAATCCAGTAAAATAAATACCATCTGTATCCCCTGGGCTACACAGCACCACAGAAGGAGAGCTGATTTTGACAGGTGTGCAGGGGGTTGTGCAACAAAGGCATTTATAGAATGTCTTTGTTGTCCAACCTTCCTACCACCGACTCACCAAAACCATCTCCACGGACCAACACAAACACACAAACATTCACACAGCAAGCACTTTATCATTCACACGAGCACCCATCATCATACCTTCACTCATAACACAAGCATACATGCATCCATACACATATCTAAATAACAAATAAATGAACATAAACTTACCTTCTGCCCTGTCCTGAAGTTTCCTCCGCAGCGCTCCAGCTTGTGCATTATGAACAGAAATAGGGAAGCAAGAGCTTCCTGCTTCCTGCACAGGTGTGCAGGGGCCTGCGGGTGGGTGCTTGTAGGATGTATTTGGATTATACCCATAACTTTGTGGTATTTTTTATTATTATAGTGGTATATGGTGGTATTTTATGATGGTAATATTCTGTGGTAACTCGTTGGGGTATTTCTATAGTGGTGAGACTAACTTCAGAATATTTCCTAATAACTGTTTTACCAGGGTCACTAATCACAACAACTTTACTGGACTTGATACACCAAGGTCAATGGTTTATGCTTCCTCATGGTATCTTATGTACGATGCCACAATACACCCTTTTGGCTGAGTTTCTAAATACATTGATCAGTTCCCAACCAAATAGTTGTACTCACACAGATGCCTAGCACTTCTGAAACCTCAACTCACAAAAAACAATTACTCTTACGTTTACCACATGTGGTAATGTGAAATACCGCCTATAGTAAAATAGGATTATCACCTGTTGGACCTCAGTCTATGTGCTAACAATAATTCAAAAACACATGTATTGGGCTGTGTAGGGTCTCATACCTGAATGTGTTTCCCTATTCATCAATGTCACACACTCAAAACTCAGGCAATTAATTCTTCATTTACATATTAACCAGATGTCTGTATCCTGTCTAGCTTGCCCTCCTACTGATTAAACTAAACCCTCATGTATTTACTACCCCTAGGTAGCGGTGATGGTCCGCTTATCTAGGGTTAGCGTATAGATAAAGAAGCTTGCCCTATCACTTGACTTACACAAATGTTAAAATGTGATTAAAGATTTATTTAAGAGGCACATTTCATATTGGTTATAACATGTTTTGTCTGCTTCGCAAATGAAATAGTTATAGTTGTATTCGTTTTCTATGCAAGAAGTCTGCTAAAATTGTTACCAATCTCTATATTCTTACTGTAAAATTACAATAGCAGAGGACAGAGCTATCTCAGTGTTTTACCCCACAAAATGTGTCAGAATCTCAAATATTTAGACTCTTTTTACAGGGTTTATGGAGTGTACTTTCATCCTCTCTTGTTGCTCATGAGAGGATAAATCTGCAACCTTTTCCCATATTACTGAGCGTTCTCTTTGTCATAGGTGCTATTCAAACAGTCTGTCACTAAAGGAATGAATTGCCATTTGCAATTGTGGGCCACTTTTTCATTGGTGCCCGAGACAGTTATATGCTCCAATCTGACTCTGTGAGCCACCCTGCCCATTTCCTTCATTTAAAAAAAAGAAAACTTTTTTTTAAAATATCAGGCTGGGGACTCGTGCCCCTTGGAATGCAGCTGTGCCCCCCTGGGGGTGGCACGCCCCGCAGTTTGAAGACCTCTGCCTTAGACCATATCAGTGTCCAGGTGCTCCCATCCAACACAACCGTGTGGTCCTCCTCCCATTGGAATTCTGAAGCCCATTTCATACCAGTAGAACTGATATGCAACAAGCAAATTATCAAATTTAGCAGCTTTGAATCCAGAAACAATGAACAAATGTAATCTTATTGCATCAGGTATACATTAATTATTTGTATAATGATCAAATGCATCTAGGCATTCATTGATTAAGTAATTATAGAAGTTAAGATCTGACAGAGGTAGAGTGAAATGCTCTCTAAAATCATAGAAGGATATCATATTGGGACCATTGCAAATGTGATGGATAAACCTGATACCTTTATTTAGCCAGAGCTTCCAATACAGCAATCTCCTGTTAACAGTAATTGATTTATTATGCAGATAAGGGGTGAACCAATGGGTTGGAGACCTTGTAAAGGGGACGAGGAAAACACTCAGATTGTTAGAGGAGGCTCTAATAAGGCAAGAAAATCTAGAGGAAGCATAACCAAAAATGTACATCAGATCACACACGCTAATTGGGCAAATCATTTGTTTTGTCTGGAATAAGCCATGTAGAGATCTCAATATCTAAAGAAGTGTTGATCTATAAGCCTCTTTCAATAGAAACACACAGTGACAGCACTTAAAGTCCGGAAATCTGACCCTTCCATTTTCATAGGGAGCCTTGGGTTGACCAATGGCAATTCCCTTATTTTTTCCTTATACCCCAAAAGAAAGTAGATAAGATTGAGTTAATGGGCCTCATTAGAACTATTGCGGAATGCGTTTAATGGCGCTGGTAATGGTCCCGACGCCGTTAAATGCATTGTGCACGATTGCGAGGTCCCCTCGTGAGACCCGCTCTATCAAGAGCGGGTCCCGCGAGGGGACAAGGGAGCTAACAACAGGCCATCGTAATCGGCCCGTTGTTAGCTCCCGCACCCATTCCCATTGAGCCCTATGGGGCTCAAATGGGAATGGGGAAGGTAGGGGCCCGGGTTCCCTGAAGGAGGAATTACCGGGTCCTCCAAACTCGGAATGGCCCGGTAATTCCCCATTCAGGGAACCAGGACCCGCACCCGATTTTGGAGGCAGCCATGGCGCCATTAGCGCCATGGCTACCTCCAAAGTCGTAATGAGGCCCAATGTATCTAATAAAGCAAACGGAAATGGGAATTGGGAGCATTTTCAAATAATAAAGAACAATGGGTGAACACATCATTTTATTAGTTGCTAAATGTCATCACCAGGACAAGTACAGTGTTGTCCAGGCAGACGTTCAATCTTTAAGCCTTCCTAACAAAGCATGAATGTTAAGCTTATTGGTGCTGTCAATCAATGAGGCTAATTGTAGTCCAATATACTTGAAAGAGCTATCACACTATTTGAGACTGAAATAATCAATCTTATACCTAAGCCAAAAGGGGTTGAGAGGCAAGACCTCTGATTTATCCCTATTAAGTTTATACCCTAAAACTAAAGAAACGAGATCCAATTTAGTTAGTAAATTCGGTAGGTGGGCTTTAGGATTCTTTAAAAGTATGAGTATGTTATCGGCAAAAGCAGAATTTTAGTCTCATGTTTGTCACATGTAATGCCTGGGACTTCTAATTTTTTATTTTTTATTTATTTATTTATATTGCGCACCTAACCCCTAGAGGGGTAGCAACTTGCAGAGGCAACAAGAGGATTACAAAGCTTAGTTACTTACAAGGAATGAAGTCCAGCCGTGGTTACAGTGCTGGATGCGTCAAAAATAAACAGTGCACGCCAATGAGGTGTGGGTTACAGAAATATACAATATAAGCAATACTATATACAATAAATCGGTTGTCTCATGACAAGGTATCTACACTGAGCAGTTGACAACCTAAATGTACATATTTACAATCATAGTGGTGGGCAGCAAGAGGTCGTTATGTGTCATGAATCTTAAGCCAATGGATGGTCTTAGTTCTGAATAGGCGGTAGGGGAGATCCTCCCTGCAAGGAGGTGGAAGGGAGTTCCAGTATTGTGCTGCTTTAACAGGAAAGCCGTTCCCATCCGACAAAGAGCGTTTAAACCTGGGCACCAGGAGGAGATTGGAGTTGGCCATTCTAGAGGGGCGAGAGGAAGTAGGTCTGGTGAATCTAGTGATATGGTATTGAGGGGCTGCTTGGTGGAGGCATTTGTGGGTCAGGGAAACCGATTTGAGGAATATTTTGTCTTTGGTAGAAAGTCAGTTGACAGACCTTCTAGAATCAGAGATGTGGGATTTCTTTGGGATACTGAGGGCCGCTCTTAGGGCATTATTTTGAAGGATCTGAATTTTGTTTGTAATATATTTGTTGCATCCTACATAGAGTGTGTTACAATAGTCCACCTTGGACAGGATCAGAGCCCTGGCTAGGGTGATACAGTTAGACGGGGAGAGAAAAGGTTTGGCTGCTCAGATGAGCTTGCATGTATAAGATGTGGCGGATGCCATAGCATTAACTTGTTTTTGGAAGGTGAGAGTGGAGTCTAGGTAGAAGCCAAGGGTTTTGACCTCCTTGGCTACTGTGATCTTATTGTTGTCAATTACGAAGGAGGAGTAGTTTTGGTCGAGTTTGTTAAGGTTATGTGAGGACCCTAGAATGAGGAGTTCTGTTTTGTCGTCATTCAGGCATATACCGTGAGAGGCCATCCATTACGTGGATGATGAGGTACACTTTGTTGACGAAGACCAAATCCTTGTCATAATCCCCCATCAACGGGATGAGGATCTGGGTGTCATCGGCATAATTAGTGTAGGTGATACCCAGACCATCTAGATCATCAAAAAGAGGCTTTGTGAAGATGTTATACAGGGTCGGGGAGACGCAACATCCCTGAGGCACACCACAGGTGATGCGTGGTGGGTCGGCTGCTGCTAGTAGGGAAAAGACTCTCATCATGCAGTTATTTAGGAAGGATTGGATCCAGTCAGTTGCCTCTTAAGAGAAGTGGGCGGCTTTTTGAAGGTGGTCGCATAGCATCTCGTGGTCGACCAGGTCGAAGGCAGCCGAGAGATCAAGGAGTAGCAGCAGTGCCACCTTACCCTGATCTCTCAGCTCATCTATCTGTGCCTTAAGATCTATGAGTGCGGTTTCAGTGGTGTGTTGAGGCCTGAAACCGATTGTCTGACTCCTAAGAGATGGAAATGCTCAAGGTAATGTTGGATTTGTTGGTATGCTATTTTATCGAGGATTTTAAGAAGGAATGGTAATGTGGTGATGGGGTGGTAATTAGTGGAAGTAGAGGGGTCTAGATTTGGTTTTTTGAGCAGGGGGAGGACCCATGATTGTTTCAGATTATTAGGTACGCTGCCTGATGTGAATGACGCATTTATTAGTTTGGTAATAAATGGAGCAAGATCACGAGCCGCATCCTTTATCAATTGTGTGGGGCATAGGTCCCCATGGCAGTTCGAAGGTTTGAGGGTAAGAATGACCTTTTCAACCTCTTTGGTGGATACTCTTTGGAAGTTAAAATGGGGAATGTGCACAGGGGGGTGTGTCTGAGTTGGGTGTATCTTTTTAGAGGTGGGGATGTTGGGTTTAGTGGAAGAGAGAAGGGCATCCTTTTTAATGTTTATCTTTGTCTTGAGAGAGGAGATTTTGTTAGCTAAGGCATTTTGTATATCCGTGCACCAGTTTTTATCCTTGAGGCACGAGTCAGGAGCTTGGATGGGAGATTCAACCTCTTTTAGTATTGTGAAGAGCTCTCTGCTGTTGGATTTAACTTGTGAGATTCAAGTGCTGTAGGACGTTTGTTTGGTCAGGATGATTTCTTTTTTGTAATGAGAGGCTAGTCTACCCAAGTTTTTCTTGTTTTTTTTCTGAGGGAAGTGATCTCCAAATGTTTTCACAGCGTCGCTTTTCCTGCCTGAGAGCTTTAAGATAAGGAGAAAACCAGGCGTTGATGTGTTTTATAGGTTTGCTCTTTTTTAACTTCTGTGGGGCTATGGCATCGAGAGATGAGAGCATGACACTATTATATATGTCTACCATCATTAAGGGATCTGTGTGGTCCGGAATGGCATTCAAGGTCGGTGCGATTAATGGGATCAAATTTTCAGGGGTGATGTTCTTTTTATTTCTGGTCTGAACAGCTGGAGCTATACTGTCAATTTGCGCTGGTGTCGCCTCTAGGGTGAACGAGATCAGGTAATGGTCTGTCCAGGGCTGTGGAAGTATAGAAGAGATCAGGACTGGGCAATTGTGCACAGCTAGCCAGTCCAGGGTCCTACCTTTGGTATGAGTGGGCTCTGTGATCTTCTGGGTAAAGCCCAGTTCCTCTAAGGTATTATTGATTATTGTGGCGTTAGTATCTGCGGGGTCGCTAAAACCAAGGTTAAAGTCTCCTAATACGATATTTTGTGATGAGTTCTTGAGTTTATTTGATAGGATATTTATGAGGTCTTCTTCAAATGATCCTAAGGGGCCAGGTGGTCGGTAAATAAGGTGAATGGAGATGGATTGTGTATTAGATAAGGTTAACTTTGCAGTTAAGGATTCACAAGACCCTAAATTGGCTGGTGACTCAATGGTCAGAGGGAATTTAGTTTTAGCTATAATGGCGGTACGATCGAGTCTTAGTAGAGTATAGTCATCTGGTATGGCTAACATAATTGCGAGTCCTGCTGTTGGGTGTAGCCAGGATTCGGTAACAGCTAAGAAGTCCAAGTCTTCATTGTAGAGTAGGTCGGCATTGTCTGTAGCGTGGGCTACCATGGAGCGGGCGTTTATCAGTGCTCCCTTGGTCTCAGGTTGCACTGGTTTTAAAAGTGATAATGAGGTTTCATGCATGTCTTTATGGGCGTGGATAGGTTCACAATAGAGTCTACTGTTTAGTTGAAGAGGGTGCTGGGAGGGGCTGTGGGGGCTAGTAATATCCTTGTTGTGGGCTGATTTGGTTAAAGGGTCATAAAGCCTTGGGAGCCTTGCACGTAGTTTGAGGTTCCTCTGGAGGACAGTGCAGGGTGCAGAGATCATATCGGTTGGTTTGTGAAGATTCGGTGGGGACTCGTGTGTAAGTGAGTTTGGTATCATGGTTGGGAATTGGATAATCATAGTATAAAGAAGTGATCTAAGTAGCACAGTATAGAGCGTATGGAGATACATTGTGTGCGTGGATAGGATAGGATGGGTGCAGGGTGGTTGTTGGCAGTTAGCATACAATCGTGAAGCACCAGGCACCTGGGTATGAAAATGCAGCAGTATGAATGCACACCACAGAAGGGCTAAATGCAATCCTGAGCGCAGGGCACCTCTAGGCTAGTCACTGCAATCACCTGTGGGCTAAATGCAATTCTGGGCGCAGGGCACCTCTAGGCTAGTCAATGCAATCACAAGTGGGCTAAATGTGATTCTGGGCGCAGGGCACCTCTAGGCTAGTCAATGCAATCACAAGTGGGCTAAATGCAATTCTGGGCGCAGGGCACCTCTAGGATAGTTGATGCAATCACAAGTGGGCTAAATGCAATTCTGGGCGCAGGGCACCTCTAGGCTAGTCGATGCAATCACAAGTGGGCTAAATGCAACTCTGGGTGCAGGGCACCTCTAGGCTAGTCACTGCAATCACCAGTGGGCTAAATGCAATTCTGGGCGCAGGGCACCTCTAGGCTAGTCACTGCAATCACCAGTGGGCGAAATGCAATTCTGTGCGCAGGGCACCTCTAGGCTAGTCAATGCAATCACAGGTGGGCTAAATGCAATTCTGGGCGCAGGGCACCTCTAGGCTAGTCAATACAATCACAAGTGGGCTAAATGAAATTCTGGGAACAGGGCACCTCTAGGCTAGTCAATGCAATCACAAGTGGGCTAAATGCAATTCTGGGCGCAGGGCACCTCTAGGCTAGTCAATGCTAAATATAGATACATTTGAGTGTGATGCAGCATTTGAGTGTGGTAGTACACCTTAGATAAAGTACATAGTATAATAATGCTACTGAGCAGTAGGCGCTAAATGGCACAGTAGGGCAAGAAAACCAGTTATAACAAGACTGAGACAGTGCAGAGACATCACCCACAAGACAGATTTGGCAGTAGGAGTAGATGAGTGAGGAGGAGGATCACAGTGCATGTGGATCAGGCTGGGGGCATGGTCAAAGCAGTCAGGCTGCATAGGCATAGGCAGGACCATCATGCATGCATGCACAGTGGAGGGCACCTAAGTTTAGGAGTCCCAGTAGCTTGAGTTACAAGTTACAATGGTACTTACATTGGCATGTTCATAAGGCAAGGTTCTGATAATGTCTTGCATCGGCCAGCGGCGAACAGGGGCAAACAGGGGTGCTGGCCTTAATATGGCCTTTGGATGGCTGGCTCTTCCGCCTGCCGGCATATGTTTGGCAGTAAAGTAGGATTCGGAGTTAGTGGCGGTGCGCGTTGCTTAGCAACGTCCAGGACACCAAGCCTCGTTTTAAGGCCGCATCGCGCCCGACATTTTGAATTTTCGGATGTAGGGGCATGCGGACCTGTTTTGCAGTGCTGGCCACTATGGATGTGTTATGGATGCTATTGGGCACACGCACGGATCCTGAAGGGCCAGGTGGGTGAGGGGCACACGGGCCCACGGTGGTCTGCTGGTCCTGGTGGGTGGGGGCGCACGGGCCCACGGTGGTCTGCTGGTCCTGGTGGGTGGGGGGTGCACGGGCCCACAGCGGTCTGCTGGTCCTGGTGGGTGGGGTGAATGGGGGCTCCAGCCCTCCTACTCCAAGGGGGGAACAAAGTGGTGGCAAACAGGGCTGCAGGCCTTATATGGCCTTTGGATGGCCGGATGTTTGGCAGTAAAGTAGGATTCGGAGTTAGCTGTGGTGCGCGTTGCTTAGCAATGTTGAGGATGCCAAGCCTCGTTTTCATGCCGTATCGCGCCTGACATTTTGAATTTTCAGATGTCGGCGCGTGCGGACCTGTTTTGCAGTGCTGGCCACTATGGATTAGAGGACATCCCTGTCTAGATGATTTGATTTATTTGAATTTTATTGTATACATGTATAGCAGCCGCAAACCCCATGGTTACAACAGAGTTTAAGAAAAGGGAGAAAATAATGTGCAGTGATTAGATGAGGAGGGTCTTTTATTTTTATTTTTTCTGAATGACAGGTAAGAAGGTTCATCCGACAAAGGAGGGGGAGGTTGTTCCAGAGACTACAGACTGGGAAACTGGAGATTACTGCTCTTTTGCAGTTGTATCTTGGTACAGCCAAGCAGTGTTTGTACGCTGCTCACTGCGGTCTTATGGGAACTTATATTTGGAGCTTCTGGGAGAGGTAAGTTGGTGCATGGTTGGCTGAGCAATGATAGGTGATGGAGAGAGTCTTGAACTTCATTCTCTCTCTGATCGGCAGTCAATGAACAGATCTCCTGGTTTCGGAGATGTGCGTGTATTTATCCAGGTCCATTGTTGCCCGGAGGACATTGTTCTCTGTGACTTGCAATTTGTTCACGTTTTTTTCTAAAGTGCCACAGAGCAGTGAGTTACAATAGTCCAACTTGGTACCGATGAGTGCACGGGCGACAATGAGGTGATTTTCCATGGAGAGAAATGATTTGCTCGCATAGATGAGCTTGGTGGTGTAGGCTGAGGTTGATGTATTATGGTTTGTATTTGTATTTGTATTTATTTGTATTTATTTTATTTGTATAGCGCAAACTAGGCCCGTAGGCTACCGGGCGCATATCTTGAGGCAGTGGTTACATAACACAGCAGTTTACATTACATATAACACAATAGTTTACATTACATAGAGACATATAAATAGAACATAAGGCTTGAGCATTAGTCTAAGATCACATTGCAGATTCGAGCACAGCTAACTAAGTAGACATGCTTATCAGTTAGTCTTCAGAGGAGACTAGCCAGAGTTTGGCTTTGTGTTTGAATGAGTTCAGGGTGGGCGAGTTTCTGATAGAGACAGGCACAGAGTTCCACAGTTTGGCTGCCAGAACTGGGAAGCTGGCCCCACCGGCTGTTTGGAGCTTGAATCTAGGGATCAGTAGGCTCTGGCTAGTGGCAGACCTTAGTGAGCGAGGTGGGATATACTGGTTAAACCGGGAGGATAAGTAGCTGGGGGCTTGGTTATTCATGCATTTGTAGGTTAAGGCAAGAGATTTTAGAGAGATCCTTTGGGAAACTGACAACCAGTGGAGGTTCTTCCTGGTTTCAGAGATATGGGTTGATCTAGGGATGTTGAGTGCTGCCCTGATGGTGTTATTTTCAGTAATCTGTAGTTTGTCCAGGTTACATTGGTTGGTGCCTTGGTGCAGAGCATTACTGTAGTCAAGTTTGGACATGACTATGGTTCTAGCAAGGGTAGTGCAGTTCTGAGAAGAGAGAAAAGGGCGACATGCTGTGATCAGCTTGCATGTGTAGGCAGAGGCTGCTACTACTGCATTGGTTAGTCTGTGGAGGGATAAAGTGGAGTCAAGGTAGATTCCAAGTGTTTTAGTATCTTTGGAAACTTTTCTGGAGTTTCCGTCGCTATTGAAGGAGCTGAACATGGTGTTCAAATTGTTGAGTCTTTGCTGAGTCCCAAGGATGAGGAGCTCTGTCTTGTCGTCATTAAGACAGAGCTCATGATGTGCCATCCAGGTTTGAATGACATGATAAATGTCATTCAAAGCTTTCGAGTCTACCGTATAATCACCCTTGATGGGGATGAGTATCTGGGTGTCATCGGCATAATTGGTGTAGGTGACACCCAGATAATCAAGCACATCGAACAGGGGTTTAGTGAAGACATTGTAAAGGGTGGGGGATACACACGATCCTTGAGGGACCCCGCAAGGGACTGGCGCAGGGTCAGCAGAGGAGGTGGGGGAGAATACCCTCATTTGTCTATTTCCAAGAATGATTTTATCCAGTTTGTGGCATTGCCAGAAAAATGGGCTGCAGTTTTTAGGTGATGACAAAGGATTTGGTGGTTGACCAAGTCGAAGGCAGCAGATAAATCTAGTAGTAGTAGCAGGGCTAGTTTACCTTTGTCTCTGAGATCCTTCCTTTGGGTTTTGAGGTCTAAGAGGGCTGTCTCCGTACCGTGCTTAGGTCTGAAGCTGGATTGTCTGGTACCTAGAAGGTTATTGGTTTCCAGATAGTCCAGTATCTGCAGATATGCAGCTCGGTCTAAGATTCTCAGGAGAAATGGCACCGTCGAGATGGGCCTGTAGTTAGTTGGTACCTCAGGATCCAGAGTTGTTTTTTTTTAGAAGAGGGATAACCCAAGCATCCTTCAAGTTGTTAGGGACCACTCCCGACTGAAAAGAGGAGTTGATAAAGGTTGTAATGAAGGGTGCGAGGTCGTGGGCAGATTCCTTAATGATAGGAGCTGTCAGCCATCCCCTTGGCAGTTTGATGGTTTTAAATTGCCGATGATTTTTTCAACTTCGAGGGTGGCGAGCGGCCTAAAGCTGAAAGGCAAGGGAGGGTCTAGGGTGGTAGTTGTGGGTGGCATGGTTTTGCTTGAGAGGGGTGTATGGAGAGAATTTTGTTTATCATTGATTTTACGTTGCAGAGTGGTTATTTTGTTGAGAAGTGCATTTTGTATATTGTTGCACCAGGTGCTGTCTTTGGTGCATGAGTTGGGGGTAGGTTATGGGGATTCTAATTCTTTGAGAATTTTGAAGAGTTCTCTTGTGTTGGATTCTGCTTGGGATATGCGAGGGTTGTAGTTCAGTGAGGTGATCAGGAGGGAGGCTTTATTGGTCGCACTAGGGTGACTTTTCCAGAGTGCTTCGGCCTTACGCTTTTCTTTGCGTAGGTTGTTATGTTCCGGTGTGAACCAAGAGTTCAGGTGAGACTGTTGTTTGGCTTTGCACATTTTTTGCGTGGCTATGGTCTCAATAGCTTTGAGCAGAGTACTGTTGAAAGTGTCTACTAGGACAGTGGGGTCCTTGTGTAGAAGGGCATATGTGTTCAGAATAGGGAGGATGAGAGGAAGCAGTTTCTCCCTGGTGATATCCTTTTTATTTCTAGTGGGTATAGCCGGGGCTATAGTAGGTGTGGGCTGAGGGTTGGTGGCTGGCATGAGGAAGGTAATGACGTGATGCTCAGACCAAGCGCAGGCAGTATTAGAGCTGACAGTGGTATTACAGTTGAAGTCTGCTATCCAGTCTAGTGTTGTACCCTTGTTATGGGTAGGATCATGAATACGCTGCTGGAACCCTAGGTTGGTGAGGGTAGAGGCAACTTTGGTGGCCATGTGATCCTTGGGATCAGAAAGGCCGAGATTGAGGTTACCTAATATCAGTACCTGGGAATTAGGTTTCGAGTTGGCAGACAAAGTGGACGTGACATCGTCCATGAAGGAGCCAAGTGGACCTGGGGGTCTGTATATAAGGTGGAGTGTTGCTGTGTTAGTAGGAGAGAGGGATAACTTTACTGACAGGGATTCAGCAGAGCTAAATTGGGCATTAGCAATAGTTCTCATGGTGATCTTGTCACTGTGTATGAATGTGACTCCTCCTCCTTTAGACAAGTTGGATTGTCGATCATTTCTAATAATAGCATAACCCTTAGGTATGGCTAGAGCAAGGAGTGGGCCAGATGCATCATGTAGCCAAGTTTCAGTGATGGCTAAGAAGTCAAGGTTTTGGACAGTGATAAGGTCTGCGATGTCAAGGGCGTGCGCTGTGAGGGATCTAGCATTGATAAGGGCTCCCTTGAGTGATAAGGTAGGTGTGGTGGGGATGGTGTGTTAGGGGGTGTGGGTGAGAAGAGCTGTGAGGTGGCAATATGATTGCGCTGAATGCAAGGTGGTCGGGGTAGTCCAGATCTAAGACTGGTGTTCCTGTATTGTACAGTGCAAGGAAGATTAGGTGTCGGTTTGGCGGCAAAGTGTTTAAGCCACAAGGCTGGGTTGTTAAGGTAGGGATTCGAGGAAGGGCCAGAGCCGTGGAGCATGGTGCAGGGCAGAGTGTACATGTGGTGAGACTTAGGGGTACTGGCAGTGGGTGTGGGTAGCCTGAATGATAGGGATACTAGGACGGCTATATGGGTAAAGTAGAGGCAAGCACAGGGCAGTGACCACATGTCGTGACCTGATAAGGTGATGTGACGCAAGGGGGGGATTTCAGTTGAAAGGCAGTGACCAAGAGGCAGAGACTCTCAATGAGATCTAGATTAGAAGTATTACTTGTAGACTACTAGTCAGCAGAGCAACAGGCTGATTGGGCTGTAGTGGCAGGCTAGATGCGACTAACAAATTGCATTGTAGTGACAGGCTGCAAACAATTTAAATCATCATGTGGAGGCAGGCTAGATGTGACTAACAAATTGCATTGTAGTGACAGGCTGCAAACAATTTAAATCATCATGTGGAGGCAACCTAGATGCGACTAGACAGTTTAAAGAGACACAATATGGATGCAGGCTAGATGGAATTTTCTGAGACGTATGGCAGACTTGTGCAGTGCGATAGTTATCCTGGGTTACTGTAAACGCTATAGGACAACAGGTAATAGGCTAGTGCAGTAGTCTCAACAGTTATCTAGCAGTAAACAGCATACAATACAGCAATGTCAACAACCAATAAGTGGCTAGGCTAGGTGACTGGTTAGCATAAGGAGGCGCTGGCCTCATGCTTGCACAAGCAAGCAAGCAAAGAAATGGGCAAACAGTCAAAGCGGTGCAATCCACCACAAATCGAGTTTATGAGGGGGTATCGGGGGCACTTGCATTGACATTGGGAGGGTAAAGTAGAGGCAGATGGATTACCATTGGGAAGCACCAGTTAGAACGCAGACAGTTCAACAAGATGCGGTGTGCTAGAAATTTAGTAAGATGTAGTGTGCGAGCAATCAATAGTATGCTTGCATTTGGGCGGGTCACAGCGTGCAGACAAACCATGGGTATGCAGGTCATGGGATAACGAGTACATGCAGATGGTAAAACTATAGCAGGCAATTACAACCTACCAACCAACCTATGGGTGGATATGCGAGTAGAACTTTTAAGAAGCCTCTGTGTTAGTAGGCTGAGTGGAGAAGGACAAAGGTAGGCGTAAATCGTAGCATTAGTGTGCAATGTCTTGCTGTCTAGTCCTGCATGCTGCTCGGCGAGCTTTTGGTGGAGATGATCCTGGTCAGTGGGGAAGGCAGCGGGTGCTGATATACGGCCAGTACTGGCCCCTTGGCCACGCACAGACAGGCACAGACAGGCCTGGCCCTTAATGCACGGCCCTTGGTGCATAGGCCCAGTTCCGGCTGACACCTTCCAGCAGAGCTGGTAGCTGTTTGTAGTGGTTTCCAGCCAATCCGGTGATGGTGTGGGCCGTAGTGGATAGGAATGCTTAGCAACTGGGCAAAAACGAGAAGGCGGCCATTTTCAAAGTCGCCACGCTGGATTTGGGCAGACTTTGCAATAAAAGTAAAATTTGGCAAGTAGAATGCGAGCGTCCCCAGGACCGATGGGACTGCTGCTCGTGGTGCTGTACCTTACTGGTATACGGTGCTGGTGGGCAGCGATAGTGCAGCTATTGCTGCAGATCCTGTTTCTTGCTGGGTGGGAGAGGGAGCGGGGCTCCTGTGGGGGCTCCTGCCCTCCGCTGGTCGGGAAGCTGCCTGGTTGATCTGCTGCATCAGGTTAAGGCTGGTATCCAGGTAGACAACCAAGTTTTTTACTGCGGTGACGACCAGATTTTTGTGGCCATCAAAGATAAATAATTTAAATGTATTCTCAAGTTTGGCAAAGCGGGCTGGGCAGCTAATGAGTAGTAGCTCTGTTTTTTCATCATTTAAGCAGAGGCTGTGCAGGGCCATCCATGTTTGAATATTTTTGTAAATGGTGTTTACCTTGATCATATCTTGAGTGTAGTCACCGGCACATCATGTACAATCAGTGTAGTTTGTATATGATGTGCCAAGGGAATTTAAGAGTACAAATAAAGGCTTTGTGTAGATAGTGGGCCTCATTACGACCTCAGCAGCAGCCATGCCGCTGTTGGCGGCAGGGCTGCCGCCGAAATCGCGTCCGGGTTTCCAGAATGGGGAATTACCGGGCCATTCCGAGTTTGGAGGGCCCGATAATTCCTCCATCCAGGAACCCAGGCCCGGACCTTCCCCATTTCCATTTCAGCCCCCATAGGGCTGAATGGGAATGGGAGAGGGAGCAAACAACGGGCCGATTACGAGTGGCCCGTTGTTTGCTCCCTCTTCCCCTCGCGGGACCCGGTAAGGACGCCTGTTTTTTTTACCAGGCGTCCTTAACAGGTCCCGCGAGGGGACCTCGTAATGTGGCAGAACAGGTTTAACGGGTCTGCCTCCATTTGCGGAGCCTGTTAACCCACTCCACCAGGGTCGTAATGAGGCCCAGTGTATAGGGTGGGTGAGACATAGGAGCCTTGCTGAACAGCACAGGAAATCAGTGTGGGGGCGGCCGTTGAATTGCCTGCAAACACTCTAGAGGCTCTCTTAGATAGGAAGTATGAAATCTATTTGGCAGAGTCATGAAATGATCTCCTAATAAGTTTTAAATGTCCTGCACCACTTTGGTACCTATTCTTTTCTGGCACCGACATTATGAGTCTACAAAAGAGCAATGACAAACAATATTTACACTTTGTTCAAGAAAATGAGAAAAGTCTCAGCCAAAAATGAACAAAAGTACCTAAACAAGATAGATTTGTTCTGTTACAGTAGACATTAGACAATGAAGTTAATCAAACTTCATTATAACTCAGAAAAGCTTACTTAGTAATGCAGATGTCGAGTACCATTTTATATACTCGTCAGTGTTCTCGAACTTCAACTCGTGAATATTCTACTGGGGTCTGGAGTCGGTGGGAACTTGCGACACACTAACTCACAGAAAGCTTTGGTTCTGGAGGTCTCTCGTGCACGATTGCATACCGCATGCTCTTGTGTGAAAACATTGAACGAAGTAGAGTGCACGTCAGCTGCTAGATGGAGATGACCATCACTACTGTACATTACACGTATGCAGTTTGCACCAGATTTCTTTTACAAACTGACAACTACCAGAAGATGAGTTCATAAGAGACAAAGGGCCTCATTACGACCCAGGCGGACTTCGCGGTGCTAAATGCACCGCGAAGCATGGCGGAAAGCCGCCGATAGCGCCATGGGGGTTGGCGGATTTACCGCCCCATTCCGACCTCGGCGGAGCGGTAAATCCCCAATCCCCATTTTACCCTTCCCCATTCCCATTTTTGCCCCATAGGGTATAATGGGAGTGGGGAAGGAGTTAATTACGCCACCGTAAAATACGGTGGCGTAATTAACAACGAGGTCCCGTAGCGCCATGGTTTTCTCCGGCTGGTAAAACCAGGCGGAGAAAACCTCCATGGCGCTACGGGAACTCGTAGTATGGCGGAGAGGTACGCCATGCACTACGCTGGCGTAACACCCTCTCCGCCAGGGTCCTAATGAGGCCCAAACTGTTTTGTGAATCTGATGTCTGTGATTTATGTACTTTAAGTAATTAATGGGTACATTACATTAATACAGTATGTTCTCTATAGTATGTTGAGTCTTTAATGTAAAGATTTAGTTTCTTTGAGTTGATACAATTTCTTTCTATTTTTGGAAACAATTTAAGAAAGCTTCATTGTAATTTTCTTTCAAGAACAAATCAATTATATTTTGATCTGTGTAACAGGGCCCCTACAATGAGTGGGGTCCATAAGCTGGCGGCTACTTTGCCTATTTTGTCATCCGGCACTGCTGATGGCCAGCTGTTGGTCCAATACAGTGATCCCGCTGAATAATGAGGACCACTTTTGATGGGATATGAAGAGCAGGCAACATTTTCTGTAGAAATCAAATCATATCACTGCCTTCTCTGGCCTCCAGCAGACCAGATATTCAAAGATTGTTACGTCTGCCCCTATTTTCCAATTCCTCATTATGCTTTTATAGTTCCTTGATGGCCCTTTTCAAGTGTAACACTCCGGTTGATATGCCTTCCACAACACCTATCCTATTTTCAATTTCACCAATCCTATTCCCAAACACATTCCATCTGTTATCAGTTTGTTGTAGCTTTTGGTTAATTTCTTCCATAAAAGGCTTGAGTGACCTTATTTCTAGTAAAAGCACATCCATGCCTGTGTCCATGGCAACAAAAAGGAAGGGGAATCACTTTTAGGCATTTTATAAGTCGTAGATGGTGTGGGAACTAGTAAATCTTTAACTGCAGGAGCCTTTTGTCCACCTCTCCCAGAGGCCATAGTTATAGGTATGATATACTATTTAGCAGAACAGGTTCTAGCAGGGCCTCTGCAGCGTATGTGACAGTGGAGTTGCCAGAAAGCAACTAAGTTCTGACAGAAAAACAGGAGACAGTCAAACAAAAACAAAAATACAGAACAATCTGTACAACATCAATTCAGTATGGCACTGAATCCAAACAGGAAAGCAGGAATAAATAATGTCCCACCTGTTTATTATTATTTAGCCATTAGATGGGGGCCCTGTTCAACGGGCGGCATTACACCATTGAAGCTGCATCACCTCACATCTGGTGGCAGCTGGAGAGCATGACAGCTGCGACAGAGGACCTCAGAATACATCGCAGCATATAAGAGCAGAATAAACATACCAGGAAAGAAGCGCTGATGCACTTCAGAGGTAAGTAGAAGCAGATCAAAATGAAAATATGCAAGAAGGATGTCACAAATTCAATATACACTAGAAAACGGGCAGGAGAGAAATGCTTAAGTGGCCATTCTCCATGGCGCCAAGCCACACCCTCCCGCCCCCAAAAAATGAACTTCATTGGTAATAAATCCATGACACATTAAATCACATATAAAACATATTTTTCCTCATTACAAGTCTGGCAGTAATTTGCCAGTAAATCTATGGAATTACACCCAAACTCATTTACTGTAAGTGCAACCCGTGTTATTATCACAAGATTATGAATTATGAGTGGTGGCACAGCAGTGCAATACCCCATTTTCGGAGTCTGTTGAACTCACTGAGGATTTTTGCAGAATGACCATGAGCAGTAATTCTGCTGCAGTAATTCTGATTTTTTTGGGGATTATGTGGAGGATCTACTTTGAGAGAAAAGCTGAAGGTAGATTTTAATTTTTACCTCCAAATGTCATAGAACAGTAGTGCAGTAATGCAGCCGTAAAGTGGTGGTAACAAAATGCACACCACCTTACCACAACCTTCGTAATGAGAAACATTTATCATCACAGCATACACATTTTAAAAAGCCTGCTGTGCTTCATTCTCAATGAACATGCCTAGTCGATTTATGGGACAACACTGTGATTATGTAGTCGATTTGCAGCACCTAAGTGCCTCCTGCCTGATTCCAATGTTCGAGTTCACAAGCAATGGATTCAGCCATAATTCCCCTGGCCTACTTTTCAAATGCTGCAGTGCTTGAAGGGTATTTTGCAGAGTTCTCATAATTCCTCATCCACAGTGAAACACAGTACAAGTATCATGCCCATCAATTTAACTTAAAGCAATCCCATAATCAGAGGGCACATTTGGTCCAAATACCTTTCCATTGCAGTATTCAGTGTTATCTGTAAATATGGCAGACACCGACTACAATATCCTGCCTGGCTGAGGCACGCAATACTCAAACTGAGTCTCTGTATTGCTCAAACATTTATTTAATTGCAGCATTACTAATTGACAATAGATGTTCATTTTGAAGTCTATCTGAGGCTCGTCACCATCTTGAACAAAGATAGTGAGTATATTCCTGGTTGTCACAAAACATATGCTAGTGCCATACTATATTTGGGACAAGACCGATATGCAAAAGGTTCCGGTCATAATAGCTTTATTTGACTTTGATCGTCAGCAAAATCAAAAACAAGAAACAGCAAAACATACATTAAAATCCATTGATCCTAAAAATGTGAAGTACAACAATCACAATAAAATTGTCAAGAGTAAAAAGCAGAATGCACACTATCTATGACGAGCGTCAGCGACCAGGCTAACAATAGGAGCTTAATTTAAAACGACGCCAAGTCAACTAATTACAACAGCTAATACAAGATTTGACCGCATTGGAAACTCTTGAGGTGACTGCTTTCTCACCAACCATGCACGATGACTGAGCTTAGCAGGGAAGTAAACAGCCTTAAGATCAGAAGTCATCCTGCAAAATGTTACTGCCTTGTGTGTATGGTGGATATTAGCAGCTCTAAACAACGTAGTGACGTATCTTATTCTCAGTGCCCTATGTCCAGTGCAAAGCAGCAAATAATGTATAGTTGTTTCGTCCCAGAGGTTATAGACTGGGCAAGAAGCAATTCTAAGATCATCCAACTAATTGTGAATTCCCGTGCTTTCAATACCCCCAAGCAACGTTTCATATACTGTGTTGAGGTAGGGTTCAAACTGGTTTGACCTGCATTTACATTTCATCAATAGTCAGGAAGCTGCAAGCATTCTTGGGAATTCTCTTTGACAGTTTGTTTGTTGCCATAGATATCGTGATCTTGCTACCCCTGCCAACAGACTTGGGGCCTCATTACACGGTAGACGCTAAGGGATTACAAGCACCGGTGAAGTCACTGGTGCCGGTAATCCCTTAGCGCCCTACTACGAGGTCCCTCAGCGGGTCCCGTCCTTAACGCCTGGTCTGACCAGGTGTTAAGGCACGGGACCCGCTAAGGGACTTCAGAGCTAATAACGGTACCGCAAATTGCGGTACCGTTATTAGCTCCTTCCCCATTCCTATTGAGCCCTATGGGGGCTCGAATGGGAATGGGGAATGGTATTTGGCATGGGGACTTACCGGGTCCTCCAGGGTTGGAATGACCCAGTAAGTCTCCATACCGCCTACCCGGACCCGGTATGCGCTAAGGGAGTAGCCATGCCGCTAATAACGGCATGGTTACCTCCTACCGTGTAATGCAGGAGTCACAGACCTGCATCCATAGTTAAGCACAAACATTCGTAGAGCCCCACTGTTTTTCTTCAGAGTTGCATATGATTTTGTTAACTGTTCCTGTCATTAACTGTTTTCATGCATCCTAGCTTCTAATTAATCAGAGTACTGAACTTGTTCTGGTTTACACCTCTACGACCAATTTATGGTGCTTGACAAATTTTTGTCGAGAGACCATGACTTTATTTTTGCTTTTATTGACCTCTAATCTAAGTTGGTTACATTTACGGACAAAAAAACTTAAAGTAAATTTATGCCACATGGGAAATATAGCTAGCAGGACTGCGCCGTCAGCACAAAAAGACCTGGGAATCTATTGGCCCCTAATCTTGGTGGAATGCAGGCAGTTCTCTGAAATGTTTTGTAATGGCCTCATCAGTATAAATATTGAAGAGGAGGGGGCAAGGACACAGCCTTGCCTCACTTCTCTTTCAACCTCAAATTTGGCCATTGTTTCGCCACACAAACCCCAGTGCACAGTTGCTTTATTGTCAGAATATAGTTGGGGAATGATAGACAATAAGTGTTGAGGGATTGCCCTTTTGCTTAGAAATTGCCATAAAAGATTTCGGGCAACCCTATCAAAAGCAGTCTTCAGATCGATGAAGACCGTATAAACATGCAACTTCTTTATTAGTGTATAGGTCTGAAGGATCAGGTGTAACCAAAAAGTCTGATCAATAGTACTCAAGCCCGATCCGAAACCTGCTTGAAGATGGTTGATAACCCTATAAGCAGCCACCCATTGTTGGAGATGTTTTAAGACCACTATTGCAAAGATTTTGCCAACCGCGTCTAGTACGGAAATTGGGCAGTAGTTTCCTGGAAGCTCCCTACCTCTCTTGTTGTAGATGGGGATGTAGATGGGGATGCTAACCACATGTCACCATGAGGTTGTAATGAACCCTGTTCTGGCCACTGCTGTAAAAAGTTGAAATAAGTCAGAGCACCAAATAAACGGTTCATCCTTTAAAAGGTCAGTAAATTCAATAGTGGCACTAAATAACATATGTTAAGGTATTGTCCACAATTGAACTGAGTGGCAAGCCTTCAAATAAAAAAATAAAAAAACCTAGATCCTCACCCTCCCGGTAAGGTTGTAACACACTGTGTGGTACCATATTATGTCTTATTTGGTCCAAGCCTTCTTGGAACCTTTGGTCAGCCTGGATCTGATGGTCTATGAATCGACCCAACAGATTTTCTAGCGCACTCATTTTGGGTTCAATGCATTTGGCAAATGCAGGACCTTGTTCCCATCACTTTTTGTCTCTGGCAACTCGTCTGACTTATCATTGTCTTCGGAATCTATTCAAAAGGATAGTTCTTCTCTTTGAAAGGAACAATAAACTAAAACATGGTTGCAGATGTTTCTGAGTGGGATCCCTCACAAAGAACAGGTTACTTGAACTATTTTCATTCTCAGTAGAGTTGCCCCACAATCTATCTATATATAGAAGTGAAAAAGTGTGGGGGTTTGTGGTTTCATGTATGTTCCCCATACAATTGCACACTGTTTCACCAATCTGCACCAATGTTTGCACAGTCACCTGTTAGGACCCTCATCCTCTGGACATTACTGGCTATATGGCATCTTGAAACCCCACCCCTTTTCCCAGATTTCAGCAAAAGTGCAAATGTGGGTGTGTGTTTGGGGATTTGTGGCTTTGTGTATGTTCCCTATACACATCCACATTGTTTCACCAATCTACACCAGATTTTGCACAATCACCTGTTAGACCCCGCAGACATTACTGGCTACATGACATCTGAACCCTCCACCCCTGCCTCCGTATTTCAGCAAAAGTGAAAATGTGGGTGTGGGTTTGTAGCTTCCCTATATATATGTTCCCTATGCAAATCCACACTGTTTCACCAATCTTCACCAAATTGTGCACAATCACCTACTAGGACCCTATGTACATTAGTGGCTACATGAAATTTGGGGCCTGTTCATGGGTTGGGCGGCATCTCGGCTGGGATTCCACCCAATTCTATTAGCGTTAGCACCCACCCTTCTGGCGGTATTACCGCCAGATTGTGGGTTGTGTGCTAATTGTTAGTCCCCGTTCCCCTTTGGGTCCAATGGGGAATATTTGGTGCAATTACCGTGCGATAATACCGCCGGTGATAATTGCACCAAAAATTGCCATTTGTCTGCCGTGTTTACCCCCAGCACTCAGCTGGGGTAAATATGGCAGACTCAAGATTGGACGGACTCTTACCACCGCATTTAGGAGACACCGTCCAACTCGTGGTCAGGCCCTTGGATGCCTCAACCCTTTCACTGGATTTCAGCAAAAGTCTCTGGTTTTGTGGCTTTGTGTATATTCCCTGTACAATTACACATTGTTTCACCAATCTGCACCACATTTTGCACAGTCAACTTTTATGACCCTCTGGACATTACTGGCATCCAAAAACCCCACCTCTTTCCCCAGATTTCTAGAAAAGTGCACATTTGGGTGTGGGTTTGTCAGTTTGCGGCTTTGGGTATGTTCCCCATACAATTTCACACCATTTCACCAATCTGCACCAAATTGTGCACAGTCTCCTGTTAGGACCCTCTGGACATTACTACATGACATCTGGACACCCCACCATTTTCCCCAGATTTCACCAAAAGTGAACATTTGGGTGTGGGTTTGTGGATGTTCATAAGTTCCAATACAATCCCAGACTGTTTCACGAATCTGCACCACATTTTGGACAGTCACCTGTTAGGACCCTGCGGCCATTACTAGCTACATGAAATTTTGACACCCCACCCCGTTCCCTGGATTTTTGCAAAAGTCAAAATGTTTTTGTGGATTTGTGGGTTCGTGGCTTTGCGAAGTGTTGTTCTTAATACAATTCCACACCGTTTCATCAATCTGCACCAAATTTTGCACAGTATCCTATACCGATGAGGGAATGAAACCTGGCAATGCCGGGTATATTAGCTAGTTTTGTATATATTTGTAATGCTTGGGGTTTAACCCTAAGTTACCCAGGGTTATCCAGACAAGGACCCCTTGCTTACATGCTTAGATAGGCAGAGCTTCACCTCACTGAGGAGGCCCAACAAGGCCAAAACATGTGTCTAGGGTTGCTGTTTGTACTCTTGTTCAGAGGGGAATTGTCAAGCATTTTAGTGCTGGCTAGCCCCAGTCCCCCCTCCCACCCACCCTACCATTCTCTTGATCTAGCTGCCGGGACCATATTTGGCCGCTCTGCCTAGTGCTCTTCATTCATCTGCTGCACCATCACTACCTATTTCTTCTCCCATCACCCCCTGCAACTGTGTGAATATGTCTCTCTGATGCTGGAATAACACCATCTCCTCTGCAATTCCATGTGCAATTCCATGTGCTATATAATTCTTAACATTCTGCAGGAAGTGTGTGTGTGTGTCTCTAAAACATATTCCTTCTCTTGCTGTGCCTTAGTATCCACCAACCCTATGCACCAAGTAATCACATCCTACCCCCACCTTTGCCCCAAAAAACACCTCCCCCAACACAGTCCCCTTTGATGGGGCTTACTCTTCTGCCCCACCCCATCTTTGGCAAGGCCCTCTCCAACACGGCCGACTATTCAACCTTCTCAACCTCAGGCTCACTCTCCCCTTTAAAGCAGTCCTGATTGATGACTACCTCAACCTGAAAAGGGGTAGTAGACTGGCTCCTAGTCTTTGCCCTCACCTAAACCTACCAGTAAAATGACATGGTGATAAACGGAACAACATTCGAATGACTAAGATTGATTGACAAAAAACAGACACAAAAGACGACTGTCACAAACAATTTGAAAGAGTTCTCTATACACACAAACACTAACACACATAAAGGATTATTGAGTTCAAAGAAGGGTTCCACCGGTTTCACAAAAAGGAGAGGTGTTAAAAAACGATGGTGTTTCTTTTATAATGTTGTTTAGATCGTGCACAGGCGAAAAGAAACAGGGGAGGTAAAAGGGGAACCGTTGTGGTTATTTTGTGATGCTTAGGTTATCAAAAGGGGAAAATACTTTAGATAATTTTACTCATAAGGGATTGATACTAAAAAAGGAAGACAAGAAAATGGTGCCCACAAACCACACATCGGAAATAGTACAAAGAACTACAAACAGGGGTGATCTTGGCATTCTCAAGGATGGCAAATCAGTCTTCTTTTTATAGTATGTGGGCTATATTTGGCTGGTGAACACCCTTTAAGGGGGTTGAGCGTCCCAATCGGACCATAAGACGTGAAATCCGCCACAATATTAGAGTCAGGTGTTGATCCGGTAGAATGTTGTAATTTTTCTTGGAGGAAGGTCGAAACCACCCAAAAAGGTCTGACCATATTGTGGGAATGTTTTCGAGAGGTACGAGCACTTCACGTACCAACCATGTACTTATACTGGCCTTTGATAATTCAGTAGATATGAATTCCCTTGGTCTGCACTGCCTGCCATTGGTACAAGACAACATGGTGCCTGTAGTACTAGCATGAGCATCAGTCTACTCTGTTTTGCTAGTAGTCAGCACAAGGCTCTGGGGCAGGGATGGGGTGCTCTTTATAGCTGGACCAGGCATCCATAAAGCTCCAAAGATGATTTGGCCTATAACCTCCATGCTCCCTGACCATTTATTGGAATGGCTAGGGCTGATCGGAATTGTAGACAAAAACATCTGGAAACACACAGATCACCTAGCCCTACCGTATATGAACGGATGTCTGCAAACTTTCCTGCAAACTTTAAAGCAGGAACCATCAGCAGACATTTTGTGAGATGCTATCACATGTTCAAGAGCCAAAAATTGTGTGCAAGCACATTGACGCTCGTATTTTAAAATTACACTTCTGTAACCATTTGAGACACAGGGCCTCATTCCAAGATTGGTGGTAGTCATGGCGGTATTTGAGCCATGACTGCCACCAATAATGGGTCCGGCACCGGTCTAGTTCAATGGGGACTTACCGGTGTAGTCCGACCTTTGCAGGACCAGTAAGTCCCCATTGAAAATACCATTCCCCATTCCCATTTGAGCCCCCATATGGCTCAATGGGAATGGGGAGGGTGCAAATAACGGGCTCGCGCATGTCAAGCCCGTTATTTGCGCCCTGGTTCCTTTGCGGATCCCGTCCATAACGCCTGGTCAGACCAGGCATTACTGGAGGGACCCGCTAAGGGACCTTGCAAGTAGGGTGGTGAGGGATTACCGGCACCGATCTCCTTACTGGTGCCCGGTATCCCTTACCGCCCAACTTGGAATGAGGCTCACAGTGTTATAAGGAAGTTGTCACAGAGTTTGACCATGCTAAACCTGCTCACTGACTACTTAATTTAGGCCACAACAGAAATGTATTTGTAACTTTTCATGTTACTGAAAGTTAATGAAATAAAGAGCAGAGACAATGTGCCATATCCCAAAAGGTAAAACTACCACCCCTGTGCATAGTATATCCCACTGGCCTGAGCCCTCTCATGGTTGAAATGCATCACATTAATCGATATCAGATAGATTCCACCAGCGGTGATTCACAATCAAATTATTTCTTCTGTGGTTACCACTTGGCCATCTGGTGTTTTTGATGGTATTTGTATTTTCCGTCTGTCTGTAAAATGGACGTCACTTGACCCAAGATGTTGGTGTCTTATTGCTTCACTTGAAATATGATTGGTAGAGTGATGGCTGATTGGGGAACAACCCTCCCCAATTGATCGCAACCTGCCTTTGAACTTCCTCTTTCAGGCTTCAATAGGGCTGCCCCTCCACTCAGTGATACCCCCTGCCAGTGCCACTGAATAGAGTTCATATTTTCAGGCCGATTCATGGAATAATTAGCGCGGTGCAAGTGGGCATAAACGTGCGAATCGCAGTGGAATAGCGAAAATTGCAGTGCAAGTTCGAAAATCGCACGAAAAGCAGCGCACGTCGATTCATGGAAGTCCGTGTGCGAGAAAACCAGCGGATGTGCGATAAAAAAGTGCGCCGCGCACGTTGGCGCACAGGCCATCTAACAGCGTGCGCCAGGTCACAGCGAAAATCGCACAGGCCACAGCGAAATTCGCACATAGCGCGGCGCACGCAACAAAAGTAGGCGGAACACGGGCGTAACACTCGGAATGGGGAACAACTTGCAAAAACGTGGGCGTCACGGGGGAAGTACAGGGCACAAGTGCGCGGAACGCCCACACGCTCGCCTACAACACGTATTCATGGAATAGAATAGGGCAAAAAAGCGCACGCTCAAACCAGCGCACAGGCACAAACACGACCGCCACAAGAAAGCAGGCGGTAGCGTCTCTGCGGCTGTAAGAAATGTGCGCCAAAAGGTGTGCCAACAAATAGCACCTATATACTGCCATGATGAATGTCCTATACTGTGGCCCTCCAGGACAAATGACGTGCAAAGGGGTACCCACAAACACGGACACCCGCTGACAAAAAAAACGTGTGCGTGTATACCGGGGTGCGCGGGAAGTCTCACACGCGATTTCAGCAGGGTACATGTATTACAGGGGTTCGCGTGAAGTTTTTCGCGCGATCCGGCCTGGGGGAGCGGGCTACGTGTATTACAGGGGTTCGCGTGAAGTTTCTCGCGCGATCGGGCCTGGGGGAGCGGGCTATGTGTATTACAGGGGTTCGCGTGAAGTTTTTTGCGCGATCGGGCCTGGGGGAGCGGGCTACGTGTATTTCAGGGGTTCGCGTGAAGTTTTTCGCGCGATCGGGCCTGGGGGAGCGGGCTATGTGTATTACAGGGGTTCGCGTGAAGTTTTTCGCGCGATCGGGCCTGGGGGAGCGGGCTACGTGTATTACAGGGGTTCGCGTGAAGTTTCTCGCGCGATCGGGCCTGGGGGAGCGGGCTACGTGTATTACAGGGGTTCGCGTGAAGTTTTTCACGCGATCGGGCCTGGGGGAGCGGGCTACGTGTATTACAGGGGTTCGTGTGAAGTTTTTCACGCGATCGGGCCTGGCGGAGCGGGCTACGTGTATTACAGGGGTTTGCGTGAAGTTTCTCACGCGATCGGGCCTGGGGGAGCAGGCTACGTGTATTACAGGGGTTCGCGTAAAGTTTTTCACGCGATTAGCCAGGGTACGTGTATTTCAGGGGTGCGCGGAAAGTTCCACACGCTAATAGCCTGGGCGCGTGTATTTCAGGGGTGCGCGGGAAGTTCCACACGCGAATAGCCTGGGCGCGTGTATTTCAGGGGTGCGCGGGAAGTTCCACACGCGAATAGCCTGGGCGCGTGTATTTCAGGGGTGCGCAGGAAGTTCCACACGCGAATAGGCTGGGCGCGTGTATTTCAGGGGTGCGCGGGAAGTTCCACACGCGAATAGCCTGGGCGCGTGTATTTCAGGGGTGCGCGGGAAGTTCCACACGCGAATAGCCTGGGCGCGTGTATTTCAGGTGTGCGCGGGAAGTTTTACACGCAATTTCAGCAGGGTACGTGTATTTCAGGGGTGCGCGGGAAGTTCCACACGCGAATAGCCTGGGCGCGTGTATTTCAGGGGTGCGCGGGAAGTTCCACACGCGAATAGCCTGGGCGCGTGTATTTCAGGGGTGCGCGGGAAGTTCCACACGCTATTAGGCTGGGTGGGTCCTCACAGGTGTACCCTGTACACCCTCGACGGCCCCTGCAGGCAGCCCACAAAACAGGGGACTACCCTGCACACCTGCTCATGTCCCCCTGCACCCCCACCCCCCAGCAGTGCAGGGGCAGCCTCCACCAGGCCCCCACCCATGTCTCCCACCACCCCCACCCCCCAGCATCCAGGGGCACCCTCCACCAGGCCCCCACCCATGTTCCCCCCACCACCCCCAGCCCCCAGCCACCAGGGGCAGCCTCCACCAGGCCCCCACTCATGTCTACCACCACCCCCACACCCCAGCATCCAGGGGCACCCTCCACCAGGCCCCCATCCATGTCTCCCACCACCCCCACCCCCCAGCAGTGCAGGGGCAGCCTCCACCAGGCCCCCACTCATGTCTCCCACCACCCCCACCCCCCAGCATCCAGGGGCAGCCTCCACCAGGCCCCCACCCATGTCTCACACCACCCCCACCCCCCAGCAGTGCAGGGGCAGCCTCCACCAGGCCCCCACCCATGTCTCCCACCACCCCCACCCCCCAGCAGTGCTGGGGCAGCCTCCACCAGGCCCCCACTCATGTCTCCCACCACCCCCACCCCCAGCATCCAGGGGCAGCCTCCACCAGGCCCCCACTCATGTCTCCCACCACCCCCACCCCCCAGCATCCAGGGTCACCCTCCACCAGGCCCCCACTCATGTCCCCTATCACCCCCACCCCCCCGCCACCAGGGGCACCCTCCACCAGGCCCCCATCCATGTCTCCCACCACCCCCACCCCCCAGCAGTGCAGGGGCAGCCTCCACCAGGCCCCCACTCATGTCCCCCACCACCCCCACCCCCCAGCATCCAGGGTCACCCTCCACCAGGCCCCCACCCATGTCTCCCACCACCACCACCCCCCAGCCACCAGGGTCAGCCTCCACCAGGCCCCCATCCATGTCTCCCAACACCCCCACCCCCCAGCAGTGCAGGGGCAGCCTCCACCAGGCCCCCACTCATGTCTCCCACCACCCCCACCCCCCAGCCACCAGGGGCAGCCTCCACCAGGCCCCCACTCATGTCTCCCACCACCCCCACCCCCCAGCAGTGCAGGGGCAGCCCCCACCAGGTCCTCACAATCCCCAATCATGTGCGTAATGGACAGCCACCACAGACAAAAAGCCCTACCAAGTAACCCATTCACCCACATGGAAATGGAAATCACATGTTACACCCCCAATGTTAATTAAGCTAATGAACCCATGTCCGTCACACACAATGGTTGCAATTGAATGGGAAAACACACAACATGACATGCATGAAACCAATGAGATGATACCACACAGTGAAGTATGGAAACAAAAATTGTATTGAAAAAAATAAAGAATGCTAAAGAAAGAAAACAAACTACAATGTGAATGAGAAAAAAAAGCTGCATGTCCGTATAAAAACACAAAACTGAAAATCAGAATCCAAAAAATATTTGGCCAAAGTCAAAAGTTAAAAAATCTCCATGCAATAACGAACTATGTAAAAAACTACCAAGGGTCCATGAGCCCAACTGAACAAAGGAAACCTACTAAAAAACCTACCCAAAAATCAACTATATACAAAAATTGGAGCAGTGTCCGTCGACTCCAAATCATAATAAGAAAGAAAGGAAACCTAAAACTAAAGAACTATATACAAAGGCGGCGGGCAAGTCCAGCGGCTCACTCCGTGGTGTCCCGGGCCAGGGCATCATCGAACTCCTGTTCGATGTCCCGGAGGCGGTCCAGTTCCATGGCCCGAGGGTCCGCAGGGACGACGCCGTGTCCTCCTCAAACCCCCTGCGGATTGCCTCGAGGCACTGGGCCCGCCTCAGGGCCCTCCGCATGGAGTTCTCCGCCCTGACCATTGTGAGCCGCGCCTCTTCCGCCCGCCGCCGCTCCACAACTAAGGTGTGGCCCAACCGCTGCCACACGGAAGACACTCTCTGCCCTGGGTCCCCCTGCCCTCCGGCCGATGCCTGCCCCTCCGATGTCGAAAGCCCCGAGCCTTCATGTCTCCCACCATGTTGCTGCTTCTGCTGCTCTGCCTCTGCCCGTGCACTGCCTCCTGCTGGCTGCACATTCTCCGCCGGCTGGGGTGCAGTTGTTGATGTGGCCACCCCTGCTGGACCTCCGACTCCCGACTGTGGCAGGGATGCCTCCTCCACCAGCCTGGCCGCACCGTCAGAGGCAGCTCCACAGGGCACCCAGATGACTGATGGGTGGGAAGATGGCACAGAGGACGACTGGCGAGTAGGGGGTCCAGTTGAGGAGGGGGTCGGAGCAAGCCCCATCAGATGGAGGAATCCGGCCTGGGTGACCTGGCCCAGCAGGCTGACGTGGTCAACGAGCCATTCGAGATGACGTGCAGTCTCTCCATGAAAAGACTGCAGGTCACCTCGCATGGCCCGTTGACGCAACGCCACACCAGCCAGGACAGGCTCAACCCGGACCTGGATGGCCACGTCCGCAGGCAGATGAAGGCCAGTTGACATCAGCTCATCCCCTGCCTGAAAATGGGTCTGGACGTAGGCATCCCTGCTGGTGCAAGATGATGCAGGGACAGGATCGGGGACAGGATTGCACACAGGCACCTCCGTGGCCGCCTGTGCTGCCTCCTGTCCCTGGTCCTGCACTGCACCACTAGCACCAGTGGGATCCCCACCTCCAGACCCCGTCTCTGGTGCTTGCACGGCCCCCTCCTCCATCAAACCCCCCACCAACCTGGATGACTCCGTGCCATCTTCCCCTGTTGGGCCATGTGGGGTCCCAGCTGCCCCTTCTGCTGCCGAGGAGTCCAACTGCAACCTCTGCCTCTTGGACCTCCTCCTGGCAGCTGCGGCCTGGGACGCGGCACCGGACTCCTCACTCCCCGACGAGATGACAACACGGGAGGGGAGCCGGGCCTTGCGTCTCCGGCTGGCGGTCGGATCCCCGGCGCTGTGCTCCACAGCACCTTCTCCGCCCTCTTCATCAGTTGACGCTGCAGACAGGGAGAAACAAAACACAGGCATCAGGGCACTGTACAATGGACACATACACGCATGACAGTTGCACATGAGTGGCATTGGCAAACCTCAGACATGTCATCACAATCCCCAACACACATGTCATTGCAACTCACACACATGAGCCATACCACAGCCATATCGCAACTGCCACCACCATCCCTACACATACAACAGCATCAACAGCCAAAGGGGAGCCAGACATCACATGCAACACAGGAAGTGCACCACACATGTACACACAGCACCACACTTGCATGCATGTCTACACCTCTACCAAGTGTTGCACTGTTCAGACGGGCATCCATGTCACATCTGCCAATCAGGCTTCCACATACCGCTGTCACATGCATCCATGTTGCATCACTGTTGCACCCTTGACAAATACACACACATGCACATGTACACATTGCTCATACATGCAGCCGAAAACAACATACATGCCTGACATCACGGACATGTCTACTTACATACACATTCATCCTAACATGTGTGCACGCACAACTGCATTTGCCATGCAAGCCCACACACACAAGCACCATCCATGTCTCACACATTACAGCCCTCGCATGTGTCACGGCCCTGTACACCCCCACCCATACTCGACCCCATACAAACAGATGTGCAACCGGCACAATGCCGAATAATCACCACACGCACTGCTCACAATCAGGATGCATGTACACTCACCGCTCGACTCCAGACGGGTCTGCTTCTCTAGGACCTGGACGTGGAGGGCTGGGGATATGCGTACCAGGACCCCCATCTGTTCTTCCGACAAGTAGCCCCGGCGCCCCTTGGCATCCGCTGCGTCCAAGAGGCGCCGGGCCTTGTTCAGGGTCCTGGACCTGAAGTCCTCCCAGCGCTTCCTGACATGTTGTAAGTCCCAGACTGCCACCCCCTCCGCGTTGATGGCAGTCACAATGTCAGTCCAGATCCGAGTCCGTCCTTCCTTGTCGCTGCGGGAACTTCCGAAGAGGGCATCATACTGCCCCAGGACTTGCTCCACCAGGACACCAACTTCGGTGGCACTGAAGCTGGTGCCCCTCTGCCTCTCTGGCCGGGGGTTGTCAGTGGTCACAGATGGTGTTTGCCCCGACATGACAACCCCAGAGGCATGAGTGGGTGGGCAACTGGGTCCTGGGGCTGGGCTGTGGAGCGATGGAATTCCAGTCGGGAGTCTTCGGTTCCAGCAGGGGTGGTCACAGCAACAGCACCCCTGGCTGATGTGCAGGCAGCAAATGGCAGTGCACGTGGGCAGCAGGCAGTCAGGCAGCAGCAGATGGCAGGTGGGAGCGTGCTTGGGGCTCTGGGGGGCAGTAATCCGGCCTTCTGGGCAGGAGCGTGGTCTTCCGTGTGCTTATGCGTGGCCAGCTTGGTACGGAGTGATTTGGCACGTGAAAATCCTGCACGTCAGCGTGAAAACCGAGGAAAGGCCCTTAGCGCGTAAGTGCGTCAGCACGCATACGCTAACCTATTGGACCAAAGGCCCTCAGCGCGTAAGCGCGTCTGTGACGTGACCCGCACGGGTGTTTCCCACACAGCACATGATGACAGAGCACACGTGGAAAGACTGCACGCCAGAGTGTCATCGCGTGTAATTGGACAGCACGGCAGAGTCTCATTGCGTGTAATTGGACAGCACGTCAGGGTGTCATCGCGTGTAATTGGACAAAAGTGCGCGTACATGCAATTGTCCTATGTACGTGTATATCAGGTGTGCGCGGACACTTACACACGCAAGTACGTCAGCGCACCTGTATCCCGGTGTGGGCGGGAATTTCCACACGCTATTGGACTGGGTACTGGATTTCAGGGGTGCGCGGGTCACACGCTCGCCTACAACACACGCAACGCATTAATTTGCGCGCTAAACAAATAACAAGCTCAGACCCAGGATGAACATACCATTCCTAGCAGCAGTGGGCGTGGCCTACCAAAGGAGGAGGAGGAGGAGGATAGTCAGGGCCAGAATATTCACACCCAGAACCAGCCTTTTCGGGATGCCTGATGACCAGGTGCATGGGAGGTACAGGTTTCCACCACACATCATACTGGACCTGGTGAGTGAGTGGGAGGATGACCTCACATCACCCACCCTGTGCTCCCAAGCACTCAGCCCCCTGGAGAAGGTCCTCAATGTACTGCACTTCTTAGCCACTGGATCATTTCAGCAGACAAGTGCCATTGTGGGTGGTGTATCACAGGCCACCCAGTCACGCTGCCCACACCAGGTCTTGAACATCATCACTGCACGCCCATCAGTCCGCAGGCACATATACCTGCCCAGAACCCCTGCAGAAAGGCATGCTGCCGCCCTGGATTTCTACGCTGTGGCACGATTCCCCAAAGTGCTAGGTGCCATCGACTGCACCCATGTGGCTCTACGTCCCCCCAGGGCATCTGAGCACATCTATAGGAACCGCAAGCACTGGCATTCCATCAACGTGCAGGTAGTATGTAATGCCAAGGGAATCATCACCTCAGTATATGCCAACTATCCCGGGTCCACCCACGACAGCTTCATTTACCGAATGTCCACCCTAAGCCGGGACCTAGAAGCTGGGCGGCATGGCGATACATGGCTGCTTGGTGAGTATGAATGCCACTGCACATGCATGCATGTCAGATACTGAGCAAGGTCACAACCCCACCAATGATACCAATCACCACCTCCACAGGGGACAGTGCCTACCCTCTCAGCCCCCACATGATGACGCCAATTCGGAAACCCACCACGCCACCCCAGGTAAGATATAACGCAGGCCACATTACAACCCGGGGCATAGTGGAGCGCACATTCGGAGTGCTGAAGTCACGCTTTTGCTCCCTTGACCGTTCTGGCGGGCAGCTGTTGTACGCTCCCCCAGTAGTGTGCAGGATCATAGTGGCAGCATGTGTCCTGCACAACATTGCAACACGCCGGGCCTGGCCGTGGACATGGTGGTGCCCCCCCCATCCCCAACCACATGCACAGCCGCTGCGCATGGGAGGGGAAAGGGCAGGGGGGGAGGCAGCCCGTACACAGCTAGTGGCTAATTACTTCACATAGAAATCACACCCCTGTGGAGTGCACACTGCCCTGCCACATTCCATCTGACAATCAATGATGACTCAACCTGACACTGAGCCTGAATGTCTGGAGAAAGAACCGTGAAAACCATATCAGCCTGAGATTGTTCACCTGGAAGTGTCACAATGTGTGCATCCCTACCCACACAGACACCACCAATGCAGTTTTGTGAAGTTGCACATTCAAGCAGCTAAAATGAATACCCACTTGCAAAATGCAACAAGAGGACAGTGCCATGTCAGCCAACCCAACCCCAGCACCGCCACACCACACACCGTGCCATGTCATGCTATTTGCAGGTAAACAAAGTAATCCACACAACATGACACTAGTGTCACAATGTACAGTGTCCCTATTAGATACTTGCAACACCTGAAATGCTCACAGTAATGCCGGACCAACAACAAACTTGAGCACGTACTACCATTAACATGACATCACTAATGTTAAATATTAGTAGTCTCACCACCTGGAAATGCCTGCACTCCCACCACTACCAACTGTGCAGTGTTGGCGCCATGTAGAGTTGTAGGTGCACTGCTGCCAACATGGACCACATCTCCAGACTAGAGGTCCTTGTGTAGACATGAGGAAGGGACCTGCAAATTGGGAGGTAGACACAGAAGATGAGTTACACATCAATGCAACATGCAGTGTACAACACAACAGCAATATGCACTAGGAATGTATACACAGTATTGACTACAGACTGCCCACACAGCTCATGGGCGTCCAACGTCACTGTGTAATTCACTGTCACTTGGGCACACCCTTTGCAAGCCCATGGAAACGGGAAGCAGGAGGGGTGTGTGTGACTCAAACCCAAGCATCTGAACCAAATACATTACAAGCCTGCATGTGCCCAGCCACAATGCAGCGTATGCCCACAGGAACCACGGAAGCCAACAAATCGTCCCAAAAAAATAGGGAATAAAATAAATAATAATAAAAAAAAATAATAAAAAGAAATCAAAAATGGCCATTGAAGGGCCCGGGGGTGTTGGGGAGGCCACCCAGGAGGTCCGAGGACAGGATGCACACCAGATCGTGGTCCTGGGAAAAAAAACACCTCCATGGGCTCATGGCCCACACGGCTACCCTATTGTGGGAGTATCACTGCTGTCGCTATTATCACCCTGTGCAGCTGCATCCGGAGGTGGTTGCACTATGGGAGGCAGCCCACGCAAGGCCCTAGTCTGCTCCTCCATGGCTGCAAGCATGCGGGTGTGGTAGGTCTGGTTCTGGAGGATGAGTGTGCGGAGGTCCCCATGCAACAACTCACGGGATGCCCAGACCTCCGCCCTCGTTGCCTGCATCTCAGCTGAGAGCGTACGGGTGAGACGCTCCAGCTGCTGTTCTGTCCTTTGGTGTGTTGAAGCCTCAAGCTCAACAAGAGTCGTCCTGAGGTGAAGGAGCTCCTGCCTCAGGGCTTCCCTGTGGCCCTGGGACTCAATGGAGATGGCCTCCTGCAGAGTCACAAGTGCCGCCCGCCTGTCCCTGTTGGACCCCAACATGTCCTCCCTGTGTGACTGGCAGATGGAGTCGGTTGCCTGCTCTAGTCGCTCCATCAGCCTTTCAGGGGGGACAATGGAAGTGGCCACCCTATCCATGGCCTGAGCCATCATCTCGGGTGATGCTGCCTGTTGGGTTGCCATACCGTAAATGGATTGCTCCCATGCGGTATTGCCAGGTGGCGTACGGCCACCACGTCGGCGGGCACCACACCTGTCTGGGGCAAGGCGAACTGCGCCTTGCTGTGCCGGCACTGCCTGAGGCTGCAGGACTGCATTCCCCCTCTGATCTGCTGGCCCAGGAACAGGATCAGATGTCGCGGAGTGTGACCCTGCATCCGTAACCACCAAAGGCGTAGCTGCCAACACTGACATCCCCATTGAGGGTTCTGACCCTGGTGCAGGTGGGTGAGACAGAACAGAATCCCTCCCTGGAACACTCACATGCGACGGCACGTAGGTCTCATCCGAATCAACACCTGAGTACAGCTCGGGGGAGGTGCAGCCAGAGACACCCCTTGAGAGCAGGACCTGCAGCACTTGTGGGTTCTCACCCACCACCACACCACGTCCCTCACTGGTGGTTGGTCGGCCCTCGGACCCCTCCTGGGTCTGCACCATCTCCACAACCCCAGCAGTATCAGGTGCGTCTTCCCCTGCAAAGACATTAAAACAAAGAAATGGAAACAGGCATTAGCACCATGGCACACAATGAGGGCTGAGAAGCAAGAGAACCAGTACTTGTTTGACACATGTCCCACATGACTAAAACCCTCCCATGCATGCACCCTCACTGCGTATGAAGGGCAGGCAAATGGCACACACTGATGACACCAAGATGGAAGATGAACACATTTTCTGCATGCTGCCTGGCAGTGGCATCACACATTGGCCTGTGATTGGCAGGTGAAACACACATGCCATCACACAGATGGCATGTACCATTGCTATTGAGTGAAGATGGAGAGGAGGGCAGCACCTATTAATTCAGTCCAGTTCCCGCATGTAATAGCTTTTCTAATTCAAACAGGTCAGATTCTTCACCTGGAGCTGCCAGTCCGAAATGGTGCAATTGCACAGGGACATGTTTGTACAAATGATATCCAGGTAACAAAGTCACTCCACTTTACCATAGCCATGTCAGACATGTGACTAGAGGACTGCGACATGCCTAGTAATAGTGGTGGAATGCAAACAATCTGACTAAATGAACAATGAAAAATCAAGCAACAATGTTGTGGCAAGGTGACACTTCAAGGGCAACTGGCGTGCAGTTGGGCTAGATGTCTACTGTTGGCAGAAGGGATACTGCTATGGCCAAATGCAGCTGCGCAGGATGTATTGCATGAAGCACATGGCTGACCCATACGACTCAGGCGCACACACTCTCACCTGTCACACAAACAGAAGCCCTCACACACACCATGCACATGGATGACACACACATGCATGTGCACTCACCGGACAATGCCTCGTAATCAGCCAGATCTCCCACGCCTTGGATCTGTTCCTCCATGACGTAGGTCCCAGCGACTGACTCATGTGGAGTGAGTTCCATGTCTACTACTGGAGACCCACCTCCAGTCACTAGAGTTGCGGCATGACTTGAGGCCAGCTTACTCTTTGCCCTCCGCTTTAGGTCATTCCAGCGCTTATAGCAATCATTGGCAGTGCGCCTCACGATTCCAAGGGCACTTACGATGTCCGCAACGGTCTGCCAGTGTGCCTGGCGTTGTGCAGGTGTGGTCTTGGATCCTGCAACAATGACCATCTCGTTGTCATGTGCGGACACATACTCGACAAGTGCATTCAGTTGGTCATCCGTGAAGCTGGGCTTCCTGGATGGGCCGGACTGTGTAGCCGTGTCTGGGGCATCAGCCTGTGCCGGACGAGCACTCTTCCTCTTCCGCTTGGAAGGTGGTGGTGATCCTGAGTGTCCTGCGCCGCTCTGGACACTAGGGGCAGGAGCCCTGGTGGACTCTGTATCAGGAGTGTGGGATTGCACACTCAGCATGGGAGTTGGTGCAGGCATTGGCTCTAGTGTGATGGTGTCAGGGGGAATGTCAGCAGCATGGACTAGGACCGACACTGTCTGGGCTGGGTGTGTGAGGGCTGGGGTGGATGGAGCCGCAGCTGCCCCTGCAGCCTCTCCGCCCTGCCTACTTGGTGCAGCAGATGACCTTGCTGCCCCAGATGCACGTGGCATGGTGACATCAACGTGCACCAGCGCACGTGTCATAGGCCTGCTGACCTGGAAGTCAGCCATGGAGTCAGCCAGGTCTGGTGCCACAAAAGGCTGGTCCAACAAGGGCTGAGCATGGATGGTGTCAGCCACATTAGCCTCAACAGGAGGGGGGGGGGATTATGGGTGCCCTTGACTGGTCCTCCACACATGGGGGGACAGGCTCACCCTGCAAGTAACGACCACGTCCCCTACCGGATCCACCACGGCCACCACTTGTGGCTCTTCCACCTTTGCCACCCTTACGGAATCCTTGCCTCCCAGCCATGGCACTGATGTTAATGTGCGTATGGGAGTGGCTGTAGAATATTGTCCTGGGCATTTGGGGGTCAAAGGGGTTGGGTACCAGATGGTAATTGTACCCTAGTGCTCTTGCAAGGCTGATTGTAACCCCTGGGGAAAGATGACGGGTCACGCTACGCACAGGAGCCCCAAAAAAGGGAGATGACCTGCACGCAACCCCTCCTAGACCACGTGTGCAGAAAGAAAAACCTGCACTACGCTGTGGCACCCAGTAACACAAGAATGAACGTATGCGTGTCACACGCAGCCTAGAATGACCTCTGAAGGGGTAGGCTACACACGGGGCAAGCACAGATGTTAGATACGTGCGTGACTCACCGTCTGCCAGGTAAAAGAGCGTGAAAAAGGAGCGCGTTTGGTTGGCAACACCCCCGCCAAAAGAAGATTTGTACGCTGTCTGAGGGGACAGGACAACAGTAGAAGGGAACACTGTTTGAGGGAACAGGCCCAGGTAAACCAGTAAAAGAGAAAAAAGAGAAAAAGCTGTCAGAGGTAACAGGGAATACGAACTTGAAACGCCGTGAAGTAAATCGCGTGTGAAACGACAAGAAGTACAGAATTCACCCACTCGCTCTCCACGAAAAGCACGTACAAGGAAATGGTGTTCTACACGTACCTTTTATACAGGCCCACACGTCCAGCGTCACTTACGCGGTGTCTACGCGCTAGGGCCATTTCCACCAATTACACGCTTTGTCACTTATGCGTGTAGGGCCATTTCCACCAATTACACCCTTTGTCACTTCTGCGTGTAGGGCCATTTCCACCAATCACACGCGATGAGACTCTGACGTGCTGTCCAATTACACGCGATGACACTCTGACGTGCAGTCTTTCCACGTGTGCTCTGTCATCACGTGCTGTGTGGGAAACACCCGTGCGGGTCACGTCACAGACGGGCTTACGCGCTGAGGGCCTTTGGTCCAATAGAATCGCGTATGCGTGCTGACGCGCTTACGCGCTAAGGGCCTTTCCTCGGTTTTCACGCTGACGTGCAGGATTTTCACGTGCCAAATCACTCGTACCAAGCTGGCCACAAATACCACGCTCCTGCCCGGAAGGCCGAACTGCTGCCCCCCAGAGCCCCGAGCATGCTCCCACCTGCCATCTGCTGCTGCCTGACTGCCTGCTGCCCCTGCACTGCTGGGGAGTGGGGGTGGTGGTAGACATGAGTGGGGGCCTGGTGGAGGGTGCCCCTGCACTGCTGGAGGGTGGGGGTGGTGGTAGACATGAGTGGGGGCCTGGTGGAGGCTGCCCCTGCACTGCTGGGGGGTGGGGGTGGTGGGAGACATGAGTGGGGGCCTGGTGGAGGGTGCCCCTTGTGGCTGGGGGGTGGGGGTGGTGGGAGACATGGGTGGGGGCCTGGTGGAGGCTGCCCCTGCACTGCTGGGGGGTAGGGGTGCAGGGGGACATGAGCAGGTGTGCAGGGTAGTCCCCTGTTTTGTGGGCTGCCTGCAGGGGCCGTCGAGGGTGTACAGGGAACACCTGTGAGGACCCACCCAGCCTAATCGCGTGTGGAACTTCCCGCGCACCCCTGAAATACACGCGCCCCGGCTATTCGCGTGTGGAACTTCCCGCGCACCCCTGAAATACACGTACCCTGCTGAAATCGCGTGTAAAACTTCCCGCGCACCCCTGAAATACACGCGCCCCGGCTATTCGCGTGTGGAACTTCCCGCGCACCCCTGAAATACACGCGCCCCGGCTATTCGCGTGTGGAACTTCACGCGCACCCCTGAAATACACGTACCCTGCTGAAATCGCGTGTAAAACTTCCCGCGCACCCCTGAAATACACGCGCCCCGGCTATTCACGTGTGGAACTTCCCGCGCACCCCTGAAATACACGTACCCTGCTGAAATCGCGTGTAAAACTTCCCGCGCACCCCTGAAATACACGCGCCCTGGCTATTCGCGTGTGGAACTTCCCGCGCACCCCTGAAATACACGTACCCTGCTGAAATCGCGTGTAAAACTTCCCGCGCACCCCTGAAATACACGCGCCCCGGCTATTCGCGTGTGGAACTTCCCGCGCACCCCTGAAATACACGTACCCTGCTGAAATCGCGTGTAAAACTTCCCGCGCACTCCTGAAATACACGTACCCTGCTGAAATCGCGTGTAAAACTTCCCGCGCACCCCTGAAATACACGCGCCCAGGCTATTCGCGTGTGGAACTTCCCGCGCACCCCTGAAATTCACGTAGCACGCTGGGAGACATGAGTGGGGGCCTGGTGGAGGGTGCCCCTGGATGGTGGGGGGTGGGGGTGGTGGGAGACATGAGTGGGGGCCTGGTGGAGGGTGCCCCTGAATGGTGGGGGGTGGGGGTGGTGGGAGACATGAGTGGGGGCCTGGTGGAGGCTGCCCCTGGTGGCTGGGGGGTGGGGGTGGTGGGAGACATGGGTGGGGGCCTGGTGGAGGGTGCCCCTGCACTGCTGGGGGTTGGGGGTGGTGGGAGACATGAGTGGGGGCCTGGTGGAGAGTGCCCCTGGATGCTGGGGGGTGGGGGTGGTGGGAGACATGAGTGGGGGCCTGGTGGAGGGTGCCCCTGCACTGCTGGGGGGTGGGGGTGCAGGGGGACATGAGCAGGTGTGCAGGGTAGTCCCCTGTTTTGTGGGCTGCCTGCAGGGGCCGTCGAGGGTGTACAGGGAACACCTGTGGGGACCCACCCAGCCTAATCGCGTGTGGAACTTCCCGCGCACCCCTGAAATACACGCGCCCCGGCTATTCGCGTGTGGAACTTCCCGCGCACCCCTGAAATACACGTACCCTGCTGAAATTGCGTGTAAAACTTCCCGCGCACCCCTGAAATACACGTACCCTGCTGAAATCGCGTGTAAAACTTCCCGCACACCCCTGAAATACACGCGCCCAGGCTATTTGCGTGTGGAACTTCCCGCGCACCCCTGAAATTCATGTAGCACGCTGGGAGACATGAGTGGGGGCCTGGTGGAGGGTGCCCCTGGATGGTGGGGGGTGGGGGTGGTGGGAGACATGAGTGGGGGCCTGGTGGAGGGTGCCCCTGGATGGTGGGGGGTGGGGGTGGTGGGAGACATGAGTGGGGGCCTGGTGGAGGCTTCCCCTGGTGGCTGGGGGGTGGGGGTGGTGGGAGACATGGGTGGGGGCCTGGTGGAGGGTGCCCCTGCACTGCTGGGGGGTGGGGGTGGTGGGAGACATGAGTGGGGGCATGGTGGAGAGTGCCCCTGGATGCTGGGGGGTGGGGGTGGTGGGAGACATGAGTGGGGTCCTGGTGGAGGGTGCCCCTGCACTGCTGGGGGGTGGGGGTGCAGGGGGACATGAGCAGGTGTGCAGGGTAGTCCCCTGTTTTGTGGGCTGCCTGCAGGGGCCGTCGAGGGTGTACAGGGAACACCTGTGAGGACCCACCCAGCCTAATCGCGTGTGGAACTTCCCGCGCACCCCTGAAATACACGCGCCCAGGCTATTCGTGTGTGGAACTTCCCGCGCACCCCTGAAATACACATACCTTGCTGAAATCGCGTGTTAAACTTCCTGCGCACCCCTAAAATACACGCGCCCCGGCTATTCGCGTGTGGAACTTCCCGCGCACCCCTGAAATACAGGTACCCTGCTGAAGTCGCGTGTAAAACTTCCCGCGCACCCCTGAAATTCACGTAGCACGCTGGGAGACATGAGTGGGGGCCTGGTGGAGGGTGACCCTGGATGGTGGGGGGTGGAGGTGGTGGAAGACATGAGTGGGGGCCTGGTGGAGGGTGCCCCTGGATGGTGGGGGGTGGGGGTGGTGGGAGACATGAGTAGGGGCCTGGTGGAGGGTGCCCCTGGATGGTGGGGGGTGGGGGTGGTGGGAGACATGAGTGGGGGCCTGGTGGAGGCTGCCCCTGGTGGCTGGGGGGTGGGGGTGGTGGGAGACATGGGTGGGGGCCTGGTGGAGGGTGCCCCTGCACTGCTGGGGGGTGGGGGTGGTGGGAGACATGAGTGGGGGCCTGGTGGAGGGTGCCCCTGCACTGCTGGGGGGTGGGGGTGCAGGGGGACATGAGCAGGTGTGCAGAGTAGTCCCCTGTTTTGTGGGCTGCCTGCAGGGGCCATCGAGGGTGTACAGGGAACACCTGTGAGGACCCACCCATCCTAATCGCGTGTGGAACTTCCCGCGCACCCCTGAAATACACGTGCCCAGGCTATTCGCGTGTGGAACTTCCCGCGCACCCCTGAAATACACGTACCCTGCTGAAATCGCGTGTTAAACTTCCCGCGCACCCCTGAAATACACGCGCCCCGGCTATTCGCGTGTGGAACTTCCCGCGCACCCCTGAAATACACGTACCCTGCTGAAATCGCGTGTAAAACTTCCCGCGCACCCCTGAAATACACGCGCCCAGGCTATTCGCGTGTGGAACTTCCCGCGCACCCCTGAAATACACGTACCCTGGCTAATCGCGTGTATAACTTCACGCGTACCCCTGATATGCACGTTACCCGCTTTGCGTTCCTTGTTTGGCAGCCCTGTAAACTGGTCCAGGGTTAGCGCAGCCCTTTGCGATGATTTAGCGATTTTGATGGCTTTTCCTTGCGCGAGGGCGTTCTTGGGGGCGTTACTGGCGCTGCTGCAGGGTCGCTGCGATACTCTGCGCCACGGCTGGTTTGGGAGCCTAAAATCCATGAATACGCTGTGCGCGGAAATCGGTTTTAGCGCACGTGCCTGGCGCAGACAATCGCACGCGGACACTCTGCGCCAGCCGCTTGCGACACTTTTCTGCGAAATTCTATGAATTACCCTGCTAGTTGTTCTATAGAACTCTATGTCAAATATACCATTATTTCTTTTGCAAATGTAATGACACAACCATCACCTTCTGTGATGTATATCCTCAAGGAGAGCTCATGCGGCCTTACGTCGACAGTGCCCCTAAGACTGAGCATAATATGATATGATATGATATGGCATTTATACATCACAGTGAAGCCATTTAGACTATCGGAAAAATGAGACTGCATGTTTGGGGATTGTTGACAAGGTTTCCAAGAGATTTACAATTTACAATCTCGTTCCATCTGCCACTAAAGGGGACAGATGGTTGCATGTGTAATCGTCCTTAACTATGTCATGTAGATGTCTTGAGGACCTCGTATTCGTAGTGCGTGGGATGTTAGGAACAGACTGAAGATAAATTACGTTGACTGCCTTGCAGAATAATGACGCGTTCCTGCTTGCTGCCTCAAGATGGATTTCAAGTTTGAAATGATATCAGAGGGCTCGTAAAGACAGTAACGTGGATGAAGGACGGTATGAAAGGAAGGAAATGTAATTTGAAAGCACGCATTAAAACCATAAGTACACTTTAAACAGAATTTTCAGTCTAGAAATCCGAAGAGCAGATGGTCGCTAGGTGCGGTTTTTCTTCTGTCTCACGATAACTCGTGCATTTTGTCTAAACAACAACGGAAAATACTTCTACAAAAACTAGATGAAAACAAGTAGTGTTTGTGTTCTCAGACCGAAGAACTGTGGCCCAGTGGGACAATGCACACAAAGAAGGCTCTGCTCATGACATGCCCCATAAGCCCTACACTTCCAGTACCTGCGAATATGTACGTCTGAAATCATCTCGTCTCAGTATCTCTCAGGGGTCTGATACCTTTGGCTCTCGCGATGTTTTGGAGGATAACTCAGCCATCGCCAGCATTGTCAATGATAATGGTTCATGCTCATTGTAGTTGAAGACATCTGGAGGGCCTCAGGTTGTAGACAGACCAGTGAGCAAGCTTTCCAAGTTATATATTAGTTTGATTTGATTGACAAGACACAAGCCATGTTATCCCACAAAGAAATAAACATAAATACGTTAGTAACGTTGTGACAAGCATTTTACTTAGTATTAGCAATGCCAACATGATTCGTAGTCTGATGAGGGGATACTAGCTTATATTGGTGCAGCCAGAATGGACATATTTCCTTACAGTGGCATGATGTGTGTTGCTGACATATTGGGCAACGTCAACATATTGAGTGTTCTTGTGCGCCAAAGTGGGCTACGATGGTGCAGCCCTTCAGTTGCATGGCTTTTACTGGTATTATGGGCAAAGCCAGCAGAAGTATGTTCTTAAGTGAAGATACACGTGAGGATACGGGCATATATTGGCAAAGCAAAATGGATATGTTTTCTTCCTATCCTGTTGTTTCCACAACGTAAATGGCTTTGATGTCTTCTACTTGGAAATTACTTCGAAAATACTTCGAATTTCACATGTGCTTGTGAGGTATGGGGCAAAATGAGGATAGGTGGGGGTTGGAGTGGAGCTGGGAGTGAAGGGGAAGGGGAACATGGTGTGGAACCGCTTTCTTAGAGTAACATTATCAACAAAAAACATACAAAAAAAATGAATTTGTTCTTATGTGGGAATACTATTATATTATTGTGAAGCCAGCATGGTCATGTATTGGCACTGACAGAAGGAAATGTTTTTCTGTCACGAAGATGCATTGTAAAAGGATACTGTGTACTGTTGGTAAATTTACATCTATTGTGTTTTTCATGTGTCAACCTACAAAACTGATTGTAAACTATGTCAATTTTCATCTAGAAAAAGTTTAGTTAAATGCACTGTTTTAATCATTTTTTGTAAATATGTTCTTGGAGCGAACTCCCCACATTGACCTTCGTTGGTTGGTTTGGGCTCCCTCCATAGGTTTGGTCGGTCCTCAATATTTATTGGCAATTATTACACTGCTCCATCTAATTAAAATCACCAGCTGCCACTGCCCTTTTCCCGCTCCCTCATATTTCCTTCTTCCCACCTCCAATAATATCTAACATCCACTCCTTAGATGTATAACCTTCAATGTCTTCTGTTGAACTGACCCCAATCTTCAGGACTGACAACCCCTCTATCACTCCTATTACCCCTTTTTTTCCCACTTTTAACCTGTTCGGATCTTTCCCTCTTTTAAACTTCTCCCTTCTAATGGCTTATGTCCATCCTGCTTCAAGATGGCAACTGTCCGTCCCAACCTTAAAAAGTCATAAACTAACCCTGAGTCATCAGCTAACCCTGAGTCCTAAGCTAACCCTGACAACCCGACAACTATCCTACAGTATAACTCCTCCCACTTTACTCTAAAAATCTTTAACATGTTGTTTTCAACAGAATCTACCTGAATTCAAATAATTTTAGGGATGCTCTCCAGTAAGGAATTCATAGCTGGCAATCCACTGAATCGGCTCACACCCATGTTATGAACTTTTTCACCAATACTCAACACTCCAAATTATCTTTCATCCTAGTCCTGGTCAACCTATTTTCTTCTTTTTATATGGTATTTCTTCTTTTATAAAGAGCTAAACAAATGCCAAGTAATGCAAAACGATGTGGTTCGCATCATCAAAAAGAAAAATCAGAGGGACCATATATCAGAAGGAAGAAAAGAACTGCACTGGCTTAGAATAGAGGATAGAGTAAAATTTAAGGCAATGACGATAGTCCACAGATGTCTCTTTGGGGAAGCACCGGCCTATTTCAAAAAACAATTTGTCAGGTATGTGCCCTTAAGATCTCTAAGACCAGCAGACACGGGTCTTCTGACCATACCTGAGGTTCAACGAGTTACCGGAAGGGGAAGATCTTTCCCTGTTACGGCGGCCAAATATTGGAATGGATTACCGGTGACCCTCAGACAAGAGGGAAACTACCTCAGTTTCAGGAAAGCATTAAAAACCTTTGTATTCCAATAAGTCAGCAGTTTCCTGATGCACCCTGAGAATGGAGGAGATCCCATACTCTCGGAAAGTTCTTGAATGTGATTTGCATTTCTCTGTGCTGCCCGCGCCCTGATGCCTGCAGGCTTTCGGCGCGTTATAAGCACAAAGACATAGACATAGACAGACATGGTGGACTTCTGTAAACCCATCAATACATTGCATCCAGGGAACCAATCTGAAATAGATTGCCACTTATTCTCTCATTTTACCTTCTCTACCTTTTGGAATCAGGAAATGTCAAACCATCACTTTTTACTGATAGCATCCCACAAGACTCTATTCTTGCCCCACATATTATTCACCTTTCACACCTCCTCTCACAAACAACTCATCTTCTCCTTTGAGCTCCCATATCACTTATTTGGCTATGATAAACAAAGCTTCTTGTCTCTCTCTATGTGTACCCCAACTTTTTGGCCTCCCTCTGTACTCCTTCTCCCCACTTGACAAGTTTCTCAACTTTATCAACCAAGCCCTCTACTATCTTTTATGCTTTTCATCCACCTTCAAACACCCGTTGATTCTAGTTGGCTCTCTAGGAAAAATCTCTAATTATTGCTTGTCTTTAAATCAATGCACAGACTTGCTCCACTCTAACCAACAAACACTATCTCCCGCTATGCTTTCCAAGCACCCTCTGCCTTTCTCCACTCCCTAATCTCTCTGTTCCCCAGACTCACTGTGCTTTACTGGAACTCCCATCACCTACATGTTGAAATCTATTAACACATTCCAGTCTTCAATTCGGCTCCATCTCCGAAACCCAGAAAATACATGCTCTCCTACTCCTTATCAGACGGCAAACTATAAAATGTTCTTTTCAATCTTTGTATTATCTGTCTGTCTTGTCAATGGCCACAGTATAATTCTCTGTCCATCATCCACCAGCCTAGATCCATTTTTCATTACCTACATCGTGCAGCACCCGACTCAGGGTTCCTCAGGTGACAGTTTTTCTGCTTTTTTTTCACATGTTTCTGGTTGCATCCTCAATAAGTACAAACACAAATAGAAAATCAAAAATAACTCCTGTCAGCCAGAGCATTGATTATTCCAAACACTCATTGTACTTTAGGTCCATGGACGTAGATGAAACTCGGACGGTGCTGAATGGCCGCCATCATTGTGGCAATAATAAAGGATCCATAGCCATGCTAGAGGGGTGCCACAGAATGAAGAGAGATTGGTTGGCTGCAAGCATGATGTAAACCACCCTCTAAGACGCAGATATGATCAACTACATGCCCTGCGCTATGTCATAAAGCTGAGTTTAGCAGCATAAGAACCAAAATCCCAGTCAAGTGAAGGATCAGGCTGCTGTTAGGTACTGCTATGTTTAATGGAAAGATCCTCTAAAGGAGGTGGTTCATGTCGAATGTGAAGGCCGAATGGAATTGTACCAAGCCCTGATTGTCCTGTAAAGCCATGTCCCAGGATGCACTCTCAGGAAGTTAATTGTTTATGTAATAGACTATGGACCTCATCACAAGTTCAGCAGTAAGTGGTAGGTAAAATTGGTGGTGAATCTGTTACCACCATGTTTACCATTCCTCTGAATTACAGGACAACGTAAATGGGCGTTAATTCTGCCAACAATTGGTCTGAATTAGCCTTGGTTGAATTACCCCCAGAAGAATTACCACCAGCAGGATTAATGCCAGAAAGCTAATGCTATTTCTGCTAAATTACATGTCAAATTACCACCAAAGTACCACCAACAATTGGTGGTGGCAATTCTGCCAAAAAATGCAGTGCTGTTACCTCTCCCCAAAAGGTGGAGGTAAAAGCATCCAGGTGATGCAAATCAAGCACAGGTGCAAATAATAGCCTCCAAAAATGGGTGTAAGGCCCACACCCTCCCCAAATACACTTCCAATCAACCTGCAGCCAGACGTAAATTACAGCATGGAAGGATACATGCTGCACATTGATGGAGGAGACGTGTGCTGAGGAGGCTGCCCATCCCCCTGGGTTCTGACTGATGGTCTTGCTGTATCGCTTGGACAGCAACACCATAGGAGAGTTGCTGACCTTCATAGGGACAGATCTGCAGAGCGTAATACAAATCAGAACTGCAATCCCACCACTGCATAAACTGATGTCTGTTTTCCAACTTCTGTGCCACAGGTGCATTCCAGAAGCCTTTGGGGGTGCTGCATGGCATGTCCCAGCCAACATTCTCAATGGTGCTTGTGTTAAATGTGTTCCTGAGGCATGACCATCTGTACATCGCGCTGCCCACCACCCAGGACCGGAGCATGCAGCAAAGGCAAGATTCTATGCCATCTCCCAGTTCCCTAATGTCATAGCAGCACTTGATGCACACGTGCCACGTGCCCCCCTCCAGGAAGTGGAGCCTGCATACAGGAATCACAAACAGTACCATTCCTTGAACATCCAGATGACCTGTCATGCAGATCTTACAATCAGCCACTGCTGTATACGATTTCCAGGTTCCACACATAATTCCATGGTCCTGAGGAACAGCATACTCACTGCATACTCACTGCATATCTGGACACACACAGAGAACAGCAGACCTGGTTCTTGGGTAAGTAACACATCTGATGATGATGCAGAACAAAGACACACATGGAGACAGCCATGAGACCATATGTGAGGAAACTGCATGTTCCAAGATCCATATCCCATGTGGCCCATGGCCCTCAATCCAACTAATGCTGAGCAGAGATGTCTGAGAACATGCTGCATACTCCTGCACATGCCCACATCCAGCCCCTACAACTCCTCCACCCCCATGCAGTAGAGAGCGTCAGCCCCACATGCATTTCAGCATACAAAGGCCTCCAGGACAATGGGGAGTGCAATTGGCATGCATAAGCTAAATTGTAATGCTACACACTCTTCTCCCTTACTGCTATAGGTGACGCAGGCTATCCGCTGGTAACATGGTTGTTGATACCGGTGAGGAACCCTGATACACCACAGGAGACAGCTTACAATTAGGCACACATAAGGGTCAGGACATGCATAGATTGAACATTTGGACTACTCAAGGGAAGGTTCGGGTACCTCCACCAGACAGGTGGGGCACTTACGTACACAAAAGTGGGTAAGCTTGTTGTCACTTGCGCTGTGCTGCACAACATGTACATACGCCAGAATATACCCATCCCTCCAGATTAGGACATTGCACACCCCGACACCGATGGTGAAAAAAGTGCAGGTGCTGACAGAACACCTCACAATAGATGTGAGGAATTCAGGGAATGACATTTTGTCCGGCTGGAAATAATGTACAACTATTTGTGAAAGCACATATACACACCTGTCACTGTACATTTAACTTCAACTCTATTCACATGAATCCCTCTAATGAAATGACCGCTGGATCAAATCGCTGTAGTTCAAAGTGATTTATTGTACAACTGAGCACCTCATCCCCAACAACATGACTTTCCCCACACCCTCATCCCCAACACCATCCCCCTCCCTCACCAACTCATCACATACACATCACCCTTTCCAAACTCTCATCCCCAACACCATTCCCTCCCCAAAACCTCATCCCCAACAATATCACAATCCCGACACCCTCATCCCCAACACCACCCCCCCCACACCCTCATGTCCAACAACATCCCCTTCGCCACACCCCTGTGGTCTCCAGGATGTCCCATGAAAGTGTCCACTACCTCCTCCTGATGTTCCCTTTACGCGTAGGCATGGTTGCATGACTTGTGTGGCACTGAGAGCGCATTGCTGGCATGCCTGGCACTGATCCATCAGTAGGGGTGGCTGACACAGAACTAGCAGGTTCACTGCCCCGGTGGTGCTGCATTGTAAGGGTGATGGCCCTGGCCATTGTCTCATTTGATGCTGACATTTGCTCAACCAAATCCCAAACCCTCTGACTCATTAAGGTGTTACTGTCACAGGATTCTTCTGCAGGCCGACACAGACTCTCCAGGGAAGTGTGCATCCGCCTGGAGGCCCCCAGGATTGCATCACTCATAGATGAGAGTGCCCCAGTTACTCCAAGTCTATCTGTTGCATTGCCTCCTGCTGCTGCTTGATCTTGGTGAGCCTCACCCATATGGAATATAGCATAAGGTCCTGCACTGTCCTGTGGGACAGGTCCTATCGACGCCACCTTGATTTTTCCCCAGATGGTGTTCTTCTGCTGCTGTTTTTTTTTTAGGTTTTGTGACCCCTACAGCTCCTATGCATGTGCCACCACCTTCTATGCAAACACACTGAGCCAATGACCAGTGAACCTCTGCTTCTGTTGCTGCATTTCAGGCATCTTTCCCTTGCCTTTGCCTCTTGACACACTTTTATATCTTTTCAGAGTGGATGGCCCTTCTTTAATGGTGATTTTAAGTTGTTTGAGTTTTTGAAGATGGCTGCCAGGGAACTTCAAGTTTGTGTCATGACTTCCCGTTGACAGGCGGTAATTCTGCCAGCTGAATTACTGTTGGGTAAATTCCATCAATATACAGCGGTAACAGTAATTCCACCTAATATTGGTGGATTTACCATTGGTGTTCTGTTTTTCACCGAAAGTTCAGCTGGCAGAATTACTTTTACAGACAATGGAGGATACATGCCTGTAAGTGATTTCAATCCGGCACACATCCAAGTCAAGCCCAGCGTGTAGTGCACAATTGAAACCCTTATTTATTTTTATCTATAAGCTCAATATTCTGAACGATATACCACTCGTATCACATCCTTCTCCTGGAACCCCCCCCGGTCACACTGAACCAGGAATCAGGCTACTTTGCAAAGGTAAATATGTATTTATGTATTTAAAATGTAATCACCATATATTTTAATAGGTAACAACAATCACCAATGGGGTGACAGAACACTGAATAGTATCTTTTATACACTAGGAATCAAGGAATGAGCACAAAAACAAATGCAGCCCAGAACAGAATACTTTTGTGTTGGTTTGGACAGATGTGACTATGGTTAGAGGTTCCCCCTGCAACACCCCTCAACCCCCCAATAGGCAATGTAAAGAGATGGGAGGAGAGAGCAGGTATTCAGGAATAGCACAAATCAAACAGGATATCAGTCCCACCTTCCCTTTTCAAACACAAGAGAAAAACGGAATTGACTTTTCAGCAGTTAAAATGGCTTTGAAATTGTCTTTGGAATTGACTGAGCAAAAACACCAAATGTGGTCAAAAATGCTTAAATTATTATAAATTCCGATGGAAGCCACTTTGAACAGTTTCAAACAATCACAAGCAATGATTTAGTCAGCAGAAAATTTTTGAAATCTCAAAGTCCAAGTGGGAAATAAATTAAAGCTATTTTACACATGTAAAATTTCTCAGAATGTAAAATCGCTGCAAACTTTTCATTGCGCGATATTCGTTATAACGGGAGAATCACACTGTTTTGCAGGATCATTCACAGCCAATCATAACAATTCATGTGTGATACTCTAGTTTCCGTTTGGTTTGGGAATTACTTTTTCTTAATCAATCAATAAGAAGTTAGGGTTTAGGAACACAGATGAGAGAAGAGTCAGCGCAGAGATAGTTCTAGCAATACGATGGTTCTGAATTAAAGATGGGATGGGTTTGAGATTTGGATCATACAATGCAGATATATTAGGGTCACTTTTCTTCCTATTAATACTCACAAAATAAGTTATTAAATTGGACCGTCAGTTCCGGTCATGGATTGAATCTGGTCTAGGAAGAACAGCACCTCAGGCACGGGATCGGGTCAGCTAGGCCGGTCACCGGATTTGCACAGGATCAGCCCTCCTAGTCTGTGGATATTTCAATCAGCTGGATAGTGAGTTCCTCAGGCAAGCCTAGTGGTGGCAAGCCAGAGAATTTCAGGATACTGGTTCAAAAGGCCTTCTCACACCACAGCGCTCCTCTGGGTTGCAAGAATAAGTTTGAAGATTTAGGCCTTGCAGAAAGTCAATATTTCTCTACTGCTTGCAAGAATCTTGGCATCTGGATATGGTAGGATGTTAAAGCTGGATGTAGAATGTTGGATCAGAGTGCTTCGCCATCATCAGGAAAGTGAGTGGATCTGTGAGTCCCTATGTGTTGTCAGCTGTCATGCTGACAACACAGCATGACAGCTAAAAATGGCATCACAAAGTGGGTGTATGGGCTGGCTTAATTAAGCTGCCCCTGTGAGCTGGGATTGGATCAAAAATTCATCTCCGCCTTGCCTTTGAGTGATTGGATCAAGGCCGGATGATGTCACATTTTATGGTTTGCTTTACAGTTCTCAGAGACCTCCCTTTAGCTACTGGTCTCAAAATCGGATTTTCTACTAAATACATATTCCTACATTGGTCACTTTTACACAAATCACACACAAAGATGCCATAGCTGTTCATCAAAATCTCGCAGCTGTAGGATCTTGTTTCAACTTTCTACAGAATTATGTCCTTTTTGCTATGAACACGATTTCCAAACTTTATGCAACTTTCCACACATGCGTGTGTTTAACCTAGGGATGTGTGTGTACATTTTCACAATTCTAGTGTTAACACATTTCACATAAAACCACATATATTGCCATTCCTGTCCAGAACATGTTACACGGTTCTGCAGCCTCTTAAACCGTGCAGCCACAAATTAGATTCACAACTCTCTCCTTAGTATATTTTTCACCCTTTTGGATGTTCAGTTATGAGTCTTTAAAATTGTTCTTTGTTCATGCTTAACAGCACAGCAAATGGTCCACCCATTTGTGTCTCCCTGCAGTCCAGGAACAGGCCCCTCCCTTGTGAGTCCCTTCCAGGAGCAGTTAACGACCACCTTCATGCCTCTGTTTCCTGGGCTGGAGGGCCTGCTTTGTTCATTCTCTTTCTGTAGACAAAAGTCTGAGTTAACCCACAATTAGGACCTCCCAGTGAGTCTATACCAAAAGGAAGGCCCTCCTCTTGGGAGAAACCTGTTTGTCCACTTCAAAAGGGTTGCAGCTCAGTCAAGCTACTTTATTCTTAATTAAAGATCCAAGGAAAACCAAACTTGTTTCATCAAACATAAATACATTACTTCCTTAGCTTTAACTCTGTGGGAAAAAAAGCAACTGAGATCTGTATTCTTTTTAGCCACAATTCTTATTATATTTGCTAATCCGGCAGATTTTTAGTTTAGATCACTTTAAAGTTTCCTCAGTAACTCATCTGACAGCTGTCATTCAGGTGGCCCAGGGTACTGCAGCCACATTCTGAATAAGGCTGTCAGTTCAGAGACAATCCTGTTTTGCTCTTCACATTAGGACTTTGTATGTTCGCAATGCTTCATTAGACTAGATGAATTTTAGCGCCAAGCAAGATTTTGAATGTTGAGACGTGTTGTGTTATAGGCATTTTGGAGTTTTTAGCAACAAAGCAAATGTCATTTGTAGGCACATTTTGGTGTTTTACTTGCAAAGTGCTGCTGCTCCCTCTGCACTCTGTTTTCTGGTCATGGAGCCGACTGGCACATTTTCTGTGCACTATTCCACCACACATGCACCCTGGGTGGTTGGTTGTGCATCCCTCTCTTTGTGTGCTGAAGCACATGGTTTTTGTCGGTTTTTGTCGGTTTTTGGCGCGCACAAGAGTTTTGCCGCCATTGTTGCTTTTTCTTGCCCCATAAATATTAGAGTGATACCGCATAGCACAGCAAAGTTGGTCAATACATCCCACAGAGCCCCCACATCCCTGACTTGATTTTGACCTCCCGTTAAGGGGAAGTCGGGAGATTGGGATGTTCTTTTTCTGTCTCTGTGGAGAACTTTAGTCGCTTCTCCCATCAGTGCTTGAGCGGCACGCTCTCCTCGCCGGTTCTGGTCGGGACTATTGCTGGTTCTGGTTGGGCGTATGGAGCGGCACTCCGGGCTCCTTGGGTCTTCCTCCCAGTCCCCGAGTGGTCCTTCTTGGTAATTCTTGGGATGATTCTTAGTCCAATGCTAGAAAATAGAACATAGCATGGTTATGGAAATGTTCACACTACTGTGTCCACACATCATCTGGGGGATGTCAGCAGTGGGAAAGACGCTTGCATTGGGTAATAATTTGCCATATTCCCCATCTATGCTCATTAATGGTTTTAACAGGTGGATTCTGTATGTGAGACCTGGGATGGTCACCTCTCCTCCATTTCTGAATTTCCATTAATAACTAGGGTCCAAATTAATCTCAAGTTGGTTGAGGAGGTCACAGGTCATATAAAAGGCAGAAGGAACACCTCGCACAACCCAATATGTATCTATTATGCTTTTGTCATCCCTAGAAATGTTGATCATACAAGTGCTAAGCAGAGGATGTTGGGAGCGGGGCGCTTCCAGGTCCCGTACCCATTGCTGCACTGACTACGGCGGGTATGATCTGGTCTTTTGGGAGTTTTTTGAATAATGTTTCGCTGATGAAGATTTCTTCGCTATTCAAGTCAACTCGGCCGAGGACAGACTCCTTCCCGTCATTTAACTGATTCGGTAGGAAGAGCTGTTCACCCTTTTTCAGAATGCCAGCTAAGTTTTGTGCTGGTTTGATATCAATTTTAGCTGTGGACTTGGGATTTTCGAATTGTACATCAGGATAAAATTTCAATGTATCTCCCTCCAGGGTGGAATGCCACTTGAGACTGGAAGGGAGGCTGATTTGCAGAAATGGAGAAGAGTTCACATCACCGTTTGGTGGTCCCACAGTTATGACGGTGACGTTGGGTGTGTCATTGTTTCGAAAGTAGAACCTAACTAGGTCCGATTTTTGTTCAACCATGTTGCATGTGCCATTTAGACTCACACGGTTGACGCTTTGCTTTAATTTAATTGGCCTGTGGGTCTGGGTCCAGAGGACCTTGTTTACACAATCTATGAGGGGAGACAGCCTGCGGAGGATGTCATTCCCTAATAGACAGGGGGTTCCCTCTGGCACCACAACTAGGACCGGGTGCTTCATTTTGTGTCGCCCAATTTTAATTTACAGCTCTGCAGACCCTTCAACAGGAATTTCCTTCCCGTCAAAGTTCTTGAGCTGTCCAGGGAGAGGGGTGAGAGGGATTTGGTATTTCTCCCCCCTTCCTGAATTTAGCTGATCAAAGACCCTCTTCGACAGCAAAGTTGCTTGGGATCTAGTGTCCACCAGTGCTGGAATTGCACATTGCCCTTGCCCCTGGATGGAGGCGTAGAATCTACCTCCCTTCTCCAGAATGCTCTGATGGCCCCTCTCCTTCAAATTGGAAGATTCAAACCTTTTCATGTTCTTTATTTCTCCTACCCGCCCTCTGTTCCCTAGGTTGCAGATTTTCGGGGGCATTAGATTTTTGTTCCAGCTCCTGGGTTTCCAGGGGCTTTTCACAAGTGGGGAAGGAAGCTTCGTCTAAGGCTTTACACCGCCCTTCACCCTGTGTCACCTCCCTGGGAACCGGTGGGTTTTTGGGGTTCTCTCCCTGTCATTCCTCTGGAGCACCAAACCCTTGATTCTGCCAACATTGGCCTTGAACTTTGCAACAAAATTGGCATAGCACAGCTTCTGACACTCTGACTTTTATTGCAGCAAAACTAGAGAAATATGAACATAGTTTTACATACGCGTTTAAAATGTTATTATGCAGTGCTTAAAAATGAAATTATTTACCCTATGTCACATAGTATCAAGCATCCACTTAGCATGTTCCTCAATTATTGTATAATTACCCAGATTCAGCGGAAGATATTCCCTGACTCAGTGTGGAAGTAACCCACAAAGTTCTTCCCCAGCCTTTCTGCTTTCCGCACTATCCAGGGTCAACCACGCATAAGTGCGCTTGAGACTGCAACTCTAATGATGACTGCCAACCCAGGAAAGAGACCGACAGCCCACAGGACAGTCAGCCTGCAGCATTGTCGGCAAAAACACAGGAGAGTCAGTCTGCCCAGGAACTAACGCTCTCCCAGTCTTTCTGCTCCCAAGCCAGTGAGTGAGTGAATGACCCAGCCCTTTCTGCTCAAGCCCTTTTTCTAAAAACCCATGTGTCATTCAAAGAACCCCCCCTTGACAAACCAGCCCATTAAATAGCATGTGATTTCCTTTGTGCCTTTGACCGAGATTGAAGCTGCAGTGCTAAATAAAATGTTACATTCATCCGGCGCTTTTTCCTCCTTCCCCACAAGTGAACAATGGAGCCAGTTTAAATAAATCAACTTGCATCTAACCCTGTCACGTATTCACTGCAAAACAAATCTAATTCTACATTTCCTACATTTCCAGTTGGCTTTGCACAGCTCAAATATGTTTACATTTTATGAAATGGGCCACTTTACCCCAATGCACCAATGTTTTGCACTCATAAGCAATGCTCTAAATTGCATTGCATATTAGTAGGGGAGTAGGTTATTGGGTGCTGGAATATTAGTAATATTATCATGTTAATTTAAGTTTCATTGCATTTAGTCCATTGCTGGGTGTGGTGCAAATGATAACACCTGTTGTGTAGGGTCAAATTCAAATTGGCTGACATGTGCTTTATGCGTTACAATACTGACATCTTTCAGGCACTCATGCGTCTCACACCCTTGGCCCTTGTTAAAATTCAAACCTTTGCTAAAATGTGAATGATGAAATGTGTAGCTACCCTTGATGAATTTCAGAAAAGGGAAAATTATTTCCCTATTACATTTCCCTGCACCTCGGAAGTTGATGCCTTAGTTGTTGCATGTTTAAGTAGTTCTGTTCTGTTGTTTCACTGGCAACATTTTTTGCACCAACACACTTATGAATGATTTTTTTTAAGTTATAAATATGTTCACCAGATAAGCAAAGGATAAGCTTTGGAAGAACGATTAGTGTAAGTCATTGGAGGAATGCAATACTTATAATGTTTTTAAGAATCACCTTTATTTACCAAGGTATTTAAAGAACATCCCCTGTGAAACAATTTGTATTTTGTTCCTAAGATTTAGGTTTAACTTATGGCCAACTAGGGAAGTTAAAGGAAGTTGATTAAAGCGGCCTAAGAAAGATAGATGGTGTTGATTTTGTAATAATGTGAATGAGAACAAGACACTGAGACACATGTTGATACGCTGCTCGAATTTGGTAGATTATAGGAAATAATATTTGGTCAATTTTGTTGAACAATACAGAGAATTATCAGAAGATAAGCTATGGGCGATGATATTAAGCGGCCAGTATGTTTCTTGGATTTTAGCGACTGTTCGATTTTGATAACAATTTTAGATGAGATATAAGGAATTGATATTTTCGAATAAATGTTATCAATTGTGAAACAAAGAAGTAATATGAATTTAAAACTCTTTAATTGTTTGGTCTTTATAAGTGTGTCATATTGTATTTTTCTTGTTTTCATATTTTCGGTGTTAAAAATTGTAATGTTTCTGAAAGGTTTGATGAAATACACCCAAATCACAATAAAAAAATATATATGTTCATTCGTATTTCCCCATTTGCAATGCAAATAATAAAAGTAAGTAATACTTTAAAAACCCTTACAACACATGAAATACATACCAATGCATCTTTAAATTAGACAGACATTAAAGTATAACGTGGGTGGAGAGCTCCTTTAACAAACCCAGCCGAACTATTTATACAATCCATATCCTCACAATTGATCATGTAGTGCATAGTTCTTGAACAGGACCTTCTTCCATTTGCACTAAAATTGGACCTAAGCCAATATTTACCAAGTGCATCAAATCAGGGACAAAGAAGACAGTTTGCCAAATCTTTTTCTCTCACCATTTCACATGCATAATTAACTTGTGCATTTCTGTGCCTTCTGTTTTTATTCAAAGGCAACAGATTTAATCTAATAAGCAGGAGCAAACTTCTGCAATCAGGAGGTGTGATTCCGTCAATTTCCCCTTGTGGATAGAACCGGCAGTCTGCATATAACTTTAGCAAGGACAATTTCTTCATGGTTAGTGCCTCCACTTTTCTTCCCAATTTGATTGCTTTTCCTTTAATTTCCATTTTAGTAGCTTGTTGTTCTGAAACGACTACAATCTTTGTCCTCATCTCCCTCAGACACGATCGTCCATGCTCTGCCACCTGCCTTGTGCCACTTTGCCTTGTGAGCCCCTTGAGAGGCAGGCATTTCTGATACTCCTGCATACACATTCACACTGATGGGAAAGTCCAAGTAATTAATTAAAAATAGATTCAAAATCTAGATTGGGCCCTCTAATTCTAAACCCATTCAATTCTTAATGCACTGTTCGGGTTTCTTTGGGGGGAGACCTACTATCTGTAGTAAAACAAGTATTTTTCGCCACTTCCAATTCATTGCATTTTGCCTGGCCCCCGGTATCGCTAGTATTTTGTAGTTATTTTAGAATGTATTCTTTGTTTGTTATTACAGCATTGTTGATTGACTGATTCATTACGTTTTTATGATATTAATATATTCATGTTTATATTGATCTAGATCCTAAATGGTAGAATATATTTTCTTATACTTATCAAATTAGTGTTTATCTATTTGATTATCAATTGCATGTTTTATCATGTTCATTATTTATTCAAGTAACTGCACATAAGGTTTGTTGATAACCAGAAGTGTTTAAATAAAAAAATAAAACAAATGGATTAATCCTCTACCTCTTCTATAACAGTTTTATTAAGGGACCGCTTCTATGATTTACCGTTTTGCCCAAATCCCATTATTTTTGACGTATGGATCTGCATATATTCTTCCACAAACTGCAATCCTTGTTGCAACACTGCAAGGGTCAATTCTACTTCATGCATTCTGTGCAGTGCCTTAAACATCAGTCGTGCTCCATCAGATTCCCTGTAGGCCACTGATATCTATCACAGTCTTCACTGACTCCTCCCTTGACATCAAAACCAATCCTCAGGGTGGTTTGCAACCTCCTGTGGAAAGTCACTTCATGCATTGATCAGTGACCAGCTTCCTGACAGCCTTCTTAAGTCCCGCCAGCATTTCTGGATGAAGGACAGGATGCAATGGGTGGTCAGGACTACATTAATCTTGACAGCAATGGGTCCCAGCTCTTGCTGCTCTAGCTGGCCAAAAGCTTTGTTGATCAGGAGCAGTGAGGCACAGTGATTCCTTCACTACGGACTTCGCCAAGACCCTCAGACCTTCCTCTGTACATGCGTGGCATCGTGACTAGGCTAGGTTCTGATGGGTGGCTGTTTGTCTTCGGGTAAAGAAGGGGGCAACTGGGTTTCCAGCATAGTGGAATACAGGATCAGATTAAAGGAGAAGGGAATTGGCTAATGTACTGGGGTTGATGAGTTGTGGATGAGGATGGTGAGAGAGTGACTTCGAATTAATTCTTGTAGGTTAGAGTCAGCATAGGCCAGATGGTGATGGCCAAAACAAGGGGGCATGAAGGGGCTTCATCACAATCAAAGGAGGCCACATGAGGGTAAAGGGGGGCAGTAGAATAAAGGAGGGTCTACAATAGGCAAAAAGTGGCATCGGTTAATGGTCTCAGACATATTCAAGGGGGCACTACAAGGGCAAAGGGTGCAGACTTCCTCAAGAAGGGCCTCAAGGGGAAAGGAGGCGTGGTAAGAGTAAAAGAGTAAAGGAGGAATAGCGGGCAAGGTGGGACAATATTCGGCAACAAGGGTGATAGATGTCAAGTTGGGAAGAGGGGACAAAAGGGGGAACACACAGGCAAAGAAGGCAGTAGCTGTCGAAGGTGGATACAAGGGGAAGAGATCAGATGCAATTGAAGGGGACAGATGCAGTCAAGGGGGCATACAGGGAGCAAGGGGTAAACACAGTCAAAGGGGCAGCATCTTTCAAGGGGTGCACATGGGTAAAGGAAGGTAGAAAAAGCAGAGATTGTGTCAAAGTGGGACATATGCAATCAAGTGGGACAACCAAAGTAAAGAGGGGCTTCAAGGGGAAATGGGGTAGTAACAGTCAAGGGAAAACATGGGGGTAAGGAGGGTAGGATGACAAAAGGGGGAAAACTAGGTGTGATAGCTGTCAAGGAGGGCAGTAGCAATCAATGGGCTGCCATAGGTGAGGGACAATGAGGTAAGTGGGGATACATGGCATATTCGGGTGCAGCTAGCAATTGGGGCAATATCAGGCAAGGGGAGCGGTCAGGAGCAGTCCATGTGTGTTTGGAGGAAACAAACACATATTTATAAGGGACATTCAGTTGGGGAGAGCTTGTTATTGCGTAGGTCCGGAGATAGAATTACACTTTTATTACGTTTAGGCAAAGTAAAAGCGAGGCACATTGTCCTAACTTCGACACCTTGCATGACTTACAAAGGCAGTGCTAGTGTGCTGCCTTTGTAAACCGTTTAATGTGTCAAATGAAGAAAACAAAGGAGCACAGTTAACATGTTCTGGAGAATGACCAACCAACGTGAAAATGGACAGCTATCACGTGACAATTTGAACATGACTGGGAACCATGCTTTCTGGGGGGCAATGAGCATTGACATTGCTCTACTTCAGCAGAACGTGCATGTCAATGTAAACGTGCTAGGTGAATGGAAACCGGTGCACTGAGCTGAAATCTGATATATTTGCAAAACACAATGCATTTTTTATCTGCACCACTGACAGGTTGGCAAGCTGGGTATCATATTAATAGCAGCGCCCGAAAATCCTTGATCAACAACCTGGTATTATTGACAGGGTCCTAAATTATTTGAGTCACATTCAGATACACTTTCGAAGAACTATAACACTGGATGACATGGAAGCAAAATGCCCATTATGGAAATTCTATTATTTTTGTTATCTGGATATTCTAATGTGAATCTAATAAAAAAGGAAAAGTTAGAATTGTGTGCATTACATTTCTCTGCACTTTATCAGTGGTCTAATTTCTACTGCAACAAAACGTTTGATTGCAATTTTCCATGAAGGGACGTGGCACTGTGCCATTGCTGCTTGAGTGATATGGCTCGAGTATGTGTCTTCAGTGAATCCAGCATTTCTTCCAGGCGTAGTTTCATGGTGGGCTCGTTGATGTGTTGTGGAAGATCTGCCTTGTGTAGTATTGGAATATTATCCTGTGTTCAGAATGTGCATCAGCCACCACTGGAGTAAATACTGAACACAAGGCACTACCTCTTTCCAGGACTCCTCTATAGAGGGCAGTCATATCTCAGCCTTTCTTTTCTAAAACAGTGCTTAAAGACCTCCAGAATGAATGGGGAAAGTGAACGCATTCATGATCCAGTCGGTAGGTGGACCTCAAAGTTTACATGGCAAAGTCCCTGGAGTAGACGTTCACCATATCCATATACAACAGCAATTTGTCCGGCATTGGTCTGCACATTTATTTGTACAGAAGACAGTCTACAGCGCCTTTAAATGTACCCTGCTTAATAACCTTGTTATTTTTTCTAAATCTCACCATGACTTGATAAACTGATATACAACTTGCAATGAATAGGATCACTGCACACAAAGTGGTTTCCTCTCTCTAATCATCAACGTTCACATATCGCCTATCTATACCTGATCAGCGGTTTAAACTGGCCCCAACAATTTTCATGTTAGGTGTGAAAACACAATTTCCTTCAACAAAAAGCATGACTATATCATTCTAAACATAGCATTTGAAAATCTGATGCACCTACAATACCATACCCTCTGTCCAAACCTTCCCTCTAAACTGGCCCTACCACTTAAAAAAAAGAGAACAACAAGGCAGTGTGTGCTACCTTCAGAGTTGTTTACACTGATCTCCCTCAGGGTTTCCAGGAATCACTCCTGGTTTTGGATCCAATGCTTGTCCCTAGAAAACAATTCTCCCCAGTTTTAACTGTTCTTTTTGTATCTTGTCAAAGTTCCAAAAGTCTCTCAAGTTTACAAAATAAAGGGGGTAATTCATAGAATTTAGCGCTGAAGTAGCGCACGTGGCCGGCACAGAGAGGAAGCATGAGCCAGCCGCGTGTGCCAAAACCCATTTTCACGCACAGCGTATTCATGGATACTTACATCCATTACCAGCCTTGGTGCAGAGTGGCGCAGCGATCCTGCAGCAGCACCAGTTATGCCCCCAACCCTGCCCCGTGCGCCAAAAACACCGCGCAAATCCCCTACATGGCGCAAAGGCCAGTGGACCAGCATACAGCCCTCCAACCATGAAAACACACTAAAAACGCCTCACAGCGTTCACGCGACAGCGAAATCACGCAGAAAACTCCCTGCGCACCCCTAAGAATACGTGTACCCCGCTTGCGCCAGCGAAATAGCGTGGAAATCTCCCTGCGCACCCCTCGGAATACGCGTACCCCGCTCGCGCCAGTGAAATCGTGTGGAAATCTCCCTGTGCACCCCTCGGAATACACAGACCCCGCTCATGCCAGCGAAATCGCGTGGAAAACTCCCTGCGCACCTCTCGGTATATGCGTACCCCGCTTGCGTCAGCGAAATCGCATGGAAAAAGTTTCCCCTGTGGGTGGGCTGACTGTGGGGCATGGACTGGGGAGATGGACTGCCTGTGGGGCATGCCCAGGGGTGATGGCCTGCCTCTGGGGCATGCCCAGGGGTGATGGGCTGCCTGCGGGCCATGGGGAGGGTGGATGGGCTGCCTGCAGGGCATGCCCAGGGGTGATGGGCTGCCTGCGGGGCATGCCCGGGGGAGGGTGGATGGGCTGCCTGCGGGGCATACCCAGGGGTGATGGGCTGCCTGCGGGGCATGCCCAGGGGTGATGTGCTGCCTGCAGGCCATGGTCTGGGTGTTGATGGGCTGCCTGCAGGGCATGCCCAGGGGTGATGGGCTGCCTGCGGGGCATGCCCAGGGGAGGTTGGATGGGCTGCCTGTGGGGCATGCCCAGGGGTGATGGGCTGTCTGCAGGCCATGGGGAGGGTTGATGGGCTGCCTGCGGGGCATGCCGTGGGGTGATGGGCTGCCTGCGGGGCATGCCCAGGGGTGATGAGCTGCCTGCGGGGCATGCACAGGGATGATGGGCTGCCTGCGGGCCATGGTCTGGGGTGATGGGCTGTCTGTGGGGCATGCCCAGGGGTGATGGACTGCCCGCGGGGAAAGCCCAGGGGTGATGGGCTGCCTGCAGGCCATGGTCTGGGGTGATGGGCTGCCTGCGGGGCATGGGGTGGGTGGATGGGCTGCTTGCATGTATTCTGGGGGTGCGCAGGGAGTTTTACATGCGATCGGCCTTGCACGAGTGGGATACGTGTATTCTGGGGTGCGCGGGGAGTTTTACACACGATTGGCCTTGCGCCATCAGGGAGCACGTATTCTGGGGTGCGTGGGGAGTTTTATACACTATCGTCATTGCGCGAGCGGGGGAGTTTTACACGAGATTTGGCAGTGTGGGCCCTCCTGGGTGTGGCCTTCTTCCCCTCCCCATGGCCCACATGCAGCCCATCCCCCCTGGGCATGCCCCGCAGGCAGCCCATCACCCCTGGGAATGCCCCGCAGGCAGGCCACATGTCATCATGCACTTGGGAGCCCTGACACATGTCCCCCACCCCACCTCCAGTGATAGGCACCTGCCAGCAGGCCCCGACTCATGTCCCCCACCCCACCCCCATTGATGGGCACCTGCCAGCAGGCCCCAACTCATGTCCCCCACCCCGCCCCCATTGACGGCAACCTGCCAGCAGGCCCCAACTCATGTCCCCCACCCCACCCCCAGTGATGGGCACCCAACACATCTACACAATCCCGAGCCAGGGCCCTTATGGCCACCCAAATCCCACCCCACGCCACCCCAGTCCAAACACCCAAACAAGCATTACATCCACTCCACATTGAATTCTCCATGTCATGATAGAAAACAAATAACCAGCATGCCCATGAATACATACATGTCCCTCAGACCCACACAATGGCAACACATGACTGAGAAAACCCACATTGTGACATGCACAAAACGAATGAGAGAAGACCACTGAAGTAAAGTAGAGAAGAAAACTGTATTAAATCATAAACTAAATGAATACAATAAAAGCACACAATAAGAAAAAAAAAATAATCCACGTCCGGAAGTCCAAAAATGATTACAAAAAATGTATGCTGTAACCAATAAAATCCAAAGTAAAATGGCTCCAATGGGTCCGTCCTTTAAATAAAATCCAAAGTAAAAAAAAAAGCAAAGTATTCACCCATGGGTCAAAAAATAAAGTAAATCCAGGTCCATAACTATGTACAAATGAATATCCAAGGGTCCAACAATCCAAAGGGAACCTAACCAAAATTCTACCTAATAAATAACTATATACAAAAAGGTGGGGCATGGTCCATGTGCCCCAAAGAAAAAAAAAAAAGGAAACCTACACCTACATAAATATTTACAAAGGCGGCGGGCTAGTCCGACGGCTCACTCATTGATGTCCTGGGCCAGGGCATCATCGAACTTCACTTCAATGTCCTGGAGGCGGGCCTCTTCACTGGCCTCGAGGTCTCGCAGTGATGCAGCCATGGCCTCCTCCAACTCCCTGCGAGTTGCCTCGAGGCACGCAGCCTGCCTCAACGCCCAGCACATTGAGTTCTCCGCCCTGACCAGTGTGAGCCGCGCCCTCTCTGCCCGCTGCCACTCAGCATCTATTTGCTGGCCCAACCACTGCCACATGGAAGCCACTCCCAATCCTGGGTCCTCCTGCCCGACGGCCGATGCTTGCCCCTGGGATGTTGATAGCCCCAAGCCATGATCGCTCCCACCATGAGCCTGCTGCTGCCCTGCACGTGCCCTGCCTGTTGATGCCTGCACGTCCTCCTCTTGCTGGGGTCGAGTTGGTGGGTTGGCCACCCCTGCTGGACCTCCGACTCCCGACTGTGGCAGGGATGTGTCCTCCACCAGCCTGGCCGCTGGCTCAGAGTAGACTCCACAGGGGGCCCAGGTGATACTTGGGCCGGAAGATGGCACAGAGGATGACTGGCGCATAGGGGGCTCAGTTGAGGAAGAGCAAGAAGTTCCAGCACATGAATGAACCCAGTGCCGACGACCTGTCCTAGTATGTCGACGCGGCCAAAGAGGTATTCGAAATGACGTGCATTGTCCAAACGAGAACCCTGCACATCATCCTGAATACCACGTTGGCTCAATGCCATCCCAGCTAGGACAGGCTCAATACGGTCACGATTTGCAACGTCCGCAGGGAGAGGAAGGCCAGTTGTTGTATGTGCATCCCCTCCCTGAAATCGGGTCTGGACGGAGGCATCCCTGCTGGTGCCGGATGATGCGGTCACAGGATCGGGGACAGGATTACACACAAGCACCTCTGCGGCGTCCTGCGCTGCCTCCTGATCCTGCCCCTGGACTGCACCACTAGCACCAGTGGAATCCCCCCTCCAGGCCCCATGCATGGGCCTTCCATGGCCTCCTCCTCAACCAAACCCCCCACCAACATGGATTACTCCATGCCATCTTCTTCCATCGGCCCCTCTAGGGGCTCAGCTGCCACTACTGCTGCCAAGGAGTCCTCCTCCAAACTCCGCCTCTTGGACATTCCCCCAGCAGCTGCGGCCATGGACGCGGCACCAGACTCCTCACTCCCCGAAGAGATGACTACCTGGGGGGGGAGTTGTGCCTTGCGTCTCTGGCTGGCGGTGGGATCCCTGCCGCTGTGCTCCACAGCACCGTCTCTACCCTCTTTATCAGTCGACGCTGCAGACAGGGAGAGACAGAACACAGGTATCATGGCACTGTACAATGGTCTGATACTCACATGCCAGTTACACATGAGTGGCAGTGTCGAACTTCACAGAGGGCATCACACTCCCCAACACACATATCATTTGAACCCACACACATGCATAAATTAACAGGAATGGTGCAGCAGGCAGCAGCATCCATACACACACAGCAACATGAACATCAGAAAGTTAGCCTGACGTCATAAGCAACATGGGAAGTGCAGAACGCATGCACACATGCCACCAGACAGACATGCATCTGTACATCTCCACCACCTGTCACCTTGCAATCATCAGCAACTATGTCACAACTGCCAATCGGCTTCCTACATGTCTGCGTCACATGCATCCATGGCGTATCACAGTTGCACACATGTCAAACACACGCACATGTACACCGTGCATGTACATGAAGGTGGAACCAGCATCCATGTGTCACACCCCAACCATGGCATAGTTCAAACAGAGAAATGCTAACATGTGTGCGTCCCCACATGCATTTGTGCATCATGCTTTGGAACACATACGCCATTGATGTGCATCACACATTACTGGACTCACATGCAGCAGGCTCATGTCCCTGCACATAAACATCCATGCATGGGCCTTTTCAGACATATGTTCAAGCTGCACACTCCTGGCACACCTCAACATGCACTGCGTCCAATCAGTATGCATGGACACTTACCGCTCGACTCGGGACTGGTCTGCCTCTCGAGGACCTGGAGGTGAAGCGCTGGGTGTATGCGTTCCATGACCCTCACCTGGTCGTTGGTAAGGTGCACCCGGCACCCCACTCCATCTGCTGCGTCCAAGAGGCGCTGGGCCTTCCTGAGGGTCCTGGACCTGAAGTCCTCCCAGCGCTTATGGACGTGTGATAGGTCGCGGGTTGCAAACCCCTCTCCTCCTCCATCCATCCTTGTCGGTGCATGTTCTTCCGAAGAGGGCATCATAATGCACCAGGACTTGCTCCACCAGGATGCCAACCTCTCCTTCTGTGAAGCTGGCAGCCCACTGCCTCTCTGGCTGGGGGTTGCCAGTGGTCTAAGATGGTGTTTCCTCCGACATGGCAATCCCCGAGGCAGGTGTGGGTGGGCAACTGGGTCCTGGTGCTGGGCTGTGGAGCGATGGAACTGCAGTCGGGAGTCTTCTGTTCCAGCAGGGGTGGTCACAGCAACTGGACCCCTGCAGATGGCTGACGTGCAGGCACCAAATAGCAGGGCATGTCGCCATCAGGCAGGCAGGCAGCAGCAGACATCTGGTGGGAGTCGGCTCGGGTCTCTGGGGGGCAGGAAAATGGCCTTCTGCGCAGGAGCGTGGTCTTCCGTGTGTTGTCGTGTGGCCAGCTTTATACGGAGTGATTTGGCACGTGAAAAAACAGCACATCAGTGTGTAATTCGTGGAAAGGCCCTTAGCGTGTAAGGACGTGACGTGCACGGGCGTTTCCCTCGGCACGGGTGCATTGTGAATCCGCACGTGCAAAAACAGCACATCCGTGTATTAATGCGTGTAATTTGAGGAAAGGGCCTAAGCGCCTAAGTGACGTGGCACGCGCGGGCGTTTCCTGGCACAGGTTAAAGGTGAGTGGGGCCAGCAGTTCGCTGTACATGCTTTTCATGGAGACCGACGCGTGTGTTGCTACTTCTAGTTGTTTCACGCGCCATCACTACTTCACAGCAGATCAAGGACGTATCTCTTCATTTGCCGGGGGTATTGGCAATGCATGTTTTTCATTACCATGCTAGTCAGACGGTTAGTTGCGCACGCTACTTTTCCCACTGCGGGTCCCCCTGTGTATCGCATACCCGTTTTCAAGGTCATAGTAGCCTGCGTGTCCCATGCATATGTGTTTTTCGTGTCCCTGGGTGCCACTGTGTAGTGCAAGAGGTTAATTCCACACACGTGGGCTACCGGGGGTTGCGTGCACTGTTTTACTGCAGTTTGGGGTGCCTGAGCGTTGTGTGACCCATCAATTTATCACTGAGGTCATATACAGCCTTGCAAGCGCATAGGGGTGCTAGTTACATTTAGAACCCCACTCCCTTCACCCCAACTGCCCAGGACAGTTGTCGTGTACACCTCCCATTGACACTACTACATCTGTGCCATGATTGGGAGGCCACGAAAGGTAAGGAGCGCCTCAGCTGGGTGTCCTCCACGTGGTGGGGTGAACAGGGAGTAGGGGGACTCCAGGGTATCCGGGGTTGCTGCAGAGGGGGAAGACACAGGGGTGCTCCGCTTCAGCAGGATATTCTGCCACATGTTGGTGCAGTCATGCCACCACTCCCTGTGGTTCTGGGAGATGCAGCTCTTGCATCTGACACTGGTGACCATGTGACCCGGCAGTCAGTTTCATCGACTGCCATGGGCCCAAGAGTAATGGTAGCTGCAGGTGCAGCTGTGGCCACCACCACCCAGGCTCAGGGTCGGCCAGCACATGCTGAGTTGGCACCTCAAGAGTCCCAGGATGATTTCCAGGTGGTCAGGAGGCACGTGGTAAGTGCACACAGGGATGCTCTGACCGAAGCACATGTCCCTGGGGCAGTGTTGTTATCTGCTGCCCCGAGCATCCGGGTGTTGGCAACTGCATGGGCAGATGCAGCCAACACGAACCCGGCTGTGAGTCTGCCAGCCAGAACAGTCTCGGTCAATGACCTTGGCACAGCGGCTGTTGCTGCGCTGGGTCCAGTCAAGAGCAACCAGCAGCCACTGACGCAAGTCAGGGCTTCCGTCCTAGTTCCACCTGCCACTCCCTTTTTTCAATCCACCAGCACCACTGCCCCTACTGATCAGGGCGGCATTTGCCAGTCAGGGTCGGGATCACTGCCCAAGAGGAGGAAGTTTGCACCTGCAGAAGAGGCTGGGACCCCAGACACGGCTCCGGCCTCCGGCACGTCGAAGAAGAAGCCTTTCTGCAAGCAGAAACTGGACTTCTTTGTGGGCTACGTGTCGACCGTGATATGCTAGTGGGCCCAAATTGTCACACTACGCCTGCCCGGCATTGGGAACACTGGAAGCATGTTGCGGAGGATGTTAGTGCATTCGTACATGAGGTGGACACAGGTCAGGAGTGCAAAAAGCGTTGGGATGACCTCCGACGCTGTGCTAAGCTAAAGCGTGCCTCCAATTAAGTCATGACTCGGGTGATTGGCAGTGGGACACCACCTGAGGAGGTAGAACTCACTACGCATGAGGTGATCGCTGCGGAGTTCTTCCCGGCAGAATTGTACGAAGGAGTAGGAGAGATGCTGGATTTTGATGCCCCGTCCAGTGAGTGTTGTTGCGTTTTTGTCCAGGCCATGTGTGGTTTGCTTGTGCAATGTGTTGTGCTTGACTGCAAATACATGCTATGTGCACATGGTTCTCATGTGCGAGTCATGCAATGCTTCACTAATGCGTGCCTGCTCTGCAGCATGCTGGACTTATAGTGCAGACAGGGACTGTCCTCATCACCACACTTGCACCCTACTCACATGCTAGTCACCCGGCTGCCCCTCCGGTCCATGTTCCAGCTCACTGGCCCTTCTGCATGTAACCTAGGGTGTCTTTCCACTCAGCATTCGGACTATGTCATCGCATGACTGATGTGCATGTGTGTTCTGCCAGCATGCAGGTACTCCACGTAGGCATGCTCCATTGCCCCTCCACCCCCCTGCACCCCAATTGCACCATGGAACTTGTGGGTAACATGGTGGGTAACATGTTGGACTACTGCAATGGCCTTTTCAATGCTCTTGTCTACATGCACACTTCCCCCTGCAAACCTGCCAGACACATTCTGTGGGGTACATCCTTTGTCCTTGATGCAGGGTGTCTCACTCGGACTGTGCAGATGGCAGATGCTCCACAGGGACATGAATGCCCATTCATGCTCCATGTGCATTCCATGCATGCCCCTATGTGTCCTTGGCAGGATGATCATAGTAGTATGTGTCCAGGATGACATACATTTAATGGGTTTTGATCATCCATTCCATGCCCACTCTGGCATCACACACATGTTTAGGGTGTCATGGTCTGTGTGGGGCACAGGCCTCCCCTGGTTTCAGGCCCCCTGACTCTGTCCCACTGGTGTAGTGACTTCTGCACAAATGGGTGTACTACAGAGGGTTCATCATGTGTCCTGCTTACTGTCCCATTCTCATCTTCTGTGTTGTCAGTTGACTCTGATGATGCAATTGACACTACTAAACACTGTATGCCAATACACAGTTCTCTGGTCAACCTTTCACTGCCATGCTATGCCTTCCTGCATTTCTGCATTTTCACTAAGGGGTGGGGGGTTGCCTGCAGCCATGCAACCCATTGCATGCACATAGCATGTGATGCCTGACCTTGCCCTTACACTGCCTTCATGTTTATTGATTGACATCATAATGTACTTGTTGATGTAGATAGGCGGTTACAGACACATATTCTGCACTGCACCAACGCACTTCTGAGCCATGTTACACCATTCTACATGCCGACTCACTGCTGCAATGACAAAGTGACCCGGCATGTATGGTCAGATTGTCATCCCTTCACTGTCATGAAAGGCACGGGCACAGGTGCATCCTGTGACACATGTACTCAGTATAGGAACACCCTAGCGGGTGTTTAGCAAAGTTGATTGGTCAATCTGCAGCCTATACTAACTGGTATAGGGTGAAGATTGACTATAGCTTGCCAATCGGGTTGTAATGACTGTGGAGCTGCCTGCATGTGTGTATGTGTACACTTTCACATGCATCAAAGCAAGTAGCGTTGTAGCTGCTTGCTTTGTTGTATAGGATGCTGTTCATAATCACCATATGGGTCTATATGGACACGGGTGTTTTTGAACACTTTCACATGTACATATGCAAGCAGCTTCAACGTTGTGTAGTGCAACATTGTGGCTACTCACTTATGTGTGTGTGATAGTGTTCATTTACACAAGTGTCCTCTGCAGCTTTTTTGTTGAATGACTAATATGTAGTTGATTAACATTAATGCTGCTGAGATTTCAGCATTGCTCCCGTTATGTTCAACTGGCACAATCCTGAAGGTGCACTGTTGTGCAGCATGTGTACTGCCAGGCCCACTAAGCTATTCTGGTGGGGCCTGGCCATGATGATTTGACACACTGAATAATGGTTTAGGGCACAATCAATGCACAATGTGCTCAATCAGGCCGTGAGGGGTATTCTGGAGGCTTAGTGGCCAGCAGCTCGGACCATACTGGGCGTTATGGTCCCTCATGCTTGGTTGCAGGCCCTCGCTTTGCTCGGGACATTCACTATGTCTACATGGCCCATGACGCCCGGTACGGGTGGAGCTGCAGATGGATGTGGCTATATTGGTGATGATGATTTAGTGATGCATGTGTACATGCATATTACGCGTGTCAGGGTGTGTTTGGATTCACTTGCAGCTGTGGCCATTTGGCAGTTCAGACATGCTCATGGTATGTGCCATCTCTTTCTTGCCATCTCTCAATTCTTCCTGTGACATGTGCCTGAAAGAGGTGGTATGTGATGGAGGCGATTTACTACATTCAGTACATGTGTAGGCTTCGTTATTTACACATATCCATTTCCGCATTTGTGATGTGTTTGCATATCAATGCCACTGGATGCATGCTGGAATTTCATGTGTGTGACATGTCTGCTTCATGTGTTGGCTGTCGATGTGATGTCTATGTGTGTGTGGGTTATGTGCTTCTGACATGTGTACTCATGTTTGTTTTTTCCACATTACAGATGATAACGCAATGGAGCCAGAGGGTGGTGATGTCATTCCTGACACAGGGTTGCTATTACATCAGCAACCCGGCACAAGTGGGGGTCAGGGGTGGTAGGCCACAAGAACCCACTTGTGCTCCAGACCATCATGTCCAGGGCTGGCAATCAGTCTAGCTCTGCTGACCACTTTGACAAAGATGTTGAGTTGGATGCGCGTCATGTCCATTCGTCGACGGTGGGTGATTCTGATGTGGATGATCTTCTGTCTGCGACACCTGCACTGAGGGTCCAGACGGTATTGGAACCTCCGCCTGTGGTGGATCGGGACTCACGGTCACTCTCCACACCAGTTGCTGATGCGCCTGGGGCATCACGTCAATGGAGGGATATAGTCCTGCAGCCGCGGGCAATCCAGCAAGGACCACGGCTCCTTGGGCCCCGCGAACGTCGAGACTAGCAACGCGGTGGCCATGCGCCACCGGGGTATACTGAGTGGGAGCAATCCATGTATGACAATTCAGAACAACAGGGGGCAACTATTGATAAGATCGCTCAGAGCATGGAACGTGTGGCCCAATCCGTGCTCCCCCCTGCTAGGCAGGTGGATCTCCAGCATCGGGCAGCACAGTGCATGGCCCGCTCACTCAGGCTGGGCATGACGGCCTCAGACAGGGCACACCGGGCTGAAATGGTGTCTCTGCATCAAGCACTTGCTGCTCACACAGAGGCACATAAGAAGGCCCTGAGGGATGACCATCAATCCCTCAAATCTACTCTGGGCATGCTCAACATGTCCCAGCGGAAGCGGTCAGAGTAGAGGTTGGAGCGGCTTGAGAATACCATCTTGGCCCAGCTACGTGCATGCCGGGAGGTGCTCCAGATGTCATGCCAGGCCATGCAGGCAGAACTCTGTGTTACACGTGCAACCTTGCAAGAGGAAGCATGCGTATCACGTGAGGTGCTGCATGCTGACCTACGTGTCATCGCTGCACAGGACCAGGCTTACCAGTCCCGCAGAATTGCTGTCATTGAGGGGCAAGCTGCGCATAGGCATAGTCAGGGTACGGTGCCACATCCACCTTCTGATTTCCATCCAGAGGGTGAGCTGGACGACGACTTATCTCCCACACAGGTCGGGCCGTGCAGGCTTTGAGCGCATGGAGTTTTTTTTTTATCTCAACATCATTGCATGTGGGTGTTGAGGTGCACCCTGTACCTCCCCCCTCCTGGGTGCCTTGCCTTCCCCCCGGTTTGTATGTGGCCATTTTTTATTTTATTAGTTTAATTTGTTAAATTAGTTTAAATTGTTTGTCTATTGTGCATTCATGTGACGGTGTGGTGCTTTGTGGCTTTTGAAAGCATCTACTGTCTGTTCCAGCTGGGCCCATTCAAGCTTGTCTCCTGTATGTGTTTGTGGCTTGGGGTCCTGACACATATGCCACTCCTGCTTCCCCTTTCCATGGGCTTGCAAGGATGGTTCGGTGTGACAACAATTTACACAAGGGCATTGGACTTTCTTCATATCTGTGGCCTGTCTGTTGCTATACTACTTGTGTTTACACCCCTGGTGGGTATTATGGATGTTTTATCCACGGCATGTCCGCAATCAATTTTGGTGAGTACATTTGTGAACTGTCCATTTATTGATGTTGATTGTGATGTATTTTCCTTTCTTGCCTGTATACGTGCTTGATGCACTTCATGCTGTAGACGGTAGTCTGCACCTTTTAGCTGTGAAGTCAAACTGATGTTGGGAGGGGGCCGGGTGGTGATGATGTCAAGTTGTTACGTGTTGAGTTCAGCCCATGGGGATTGTGGCAAAGGAGGATGCATTAGGTATGTGACCTAAGAGGCACAACTCATGGTCCAGTCCTCACCTGAGATGTCATATACTACTACTCCACTCCGCTCCGTTTGGACAGCACAATGTATCTGTCTTCCCTATTGGACTTTGCTGCTGCCTGACGGTGCATTTCTCCTACTGGACTACAGCTCTTTTACATTTTATTCACACTCTCGTGCCACTAGTCCCTGTTTTTCTTCCTGCTACTGTCCTTGTTGCAGATCTGTCCGGCCATCTCTTGGCCAGTTATTTCCACATACTCTTACACTGCCTCGGTTTGCCTCAGTACACTTCTGTTCCACAGCATCTCTCTGTCGCTCCTTCTGTCTTTCATCTATTAAATGCATGCCTTTATGGTGACTATTTTTTTAAACAATGCTATTCAACTGTTGTGGCTCTTAACTTGCTGTCCGCTGTTTCTGGCTATCTCCCTTTCACTGTGCCTTTCCAGACTTGTGCTGTCTCTGCCTTTCTTCATTCACACTATCAAGGATTGATTGTGTTTCAGCTAAACCATCCAGTTGTGCCAGCCTCATTGGTTATTGTCTACTGAAGTTCCAGCTCTACCTGTCAGGGGACAGACCATGGGGTTTTGTGGGAGGAAGTCAGATGTGTGTCTCTTACATGGTCCAGTAAAAAGCAGCATAATGAAACACACACAGAAAAGATTCAAGCCTTATAAAATACTTTTTATGCCCCTTCTGCAGGAAAAGGAGCCTCCATACTACCTTTCCTACCAGACACCGGGCCAGGAACTGCAAGACCCTGCCCATATTGAAGTCGCACCTCACCACACGCGGCTAGCAGCACCTCCAAGGGCCATACTATCATGTGTAATTCTTAACACATGGTCCCCCGTTTACCGCTGAGCCACGTGCGGCTACCTTACCGCATGAACAGTGTATAAACCATCACAGGGGCAAGCTAAACTAAATGAACGAAGCAACAGACAAGAGTTGTTTGGGGAGGAGTCACTAAGTTCGAGGCATGAATGGTGTTATGTGTATGCGAGGCAACACCCACAGAATAGTAACTCAAGTTCGCTTTGCAGCATTGAACTGGTCCTGTTTCTGGACCTGAGAGTGCGCAGCAGAAGGCCAGCACTCAACCCAGAGTTAAGTCTCTCTTTGGCTCACCTTTGAGCCAGTTTGTACAATGTGCATGAGGAACATGGTTTCTCTGATTTTGTTTGTGTAATTGTCAATTGTTGTATTTTGTGTTTTCCTGACTTTCCCTTGCCCATACACCTCCCCTCTCCTGACCCTCTTTCTGTTATCCTAAATACTGATACCTACCCAACCAACGGATCCCTAACCCTCTTTCCCCACCGGGATCTCGGAGGCCTGTGTAAGTTTTACCTTGCAGGTGCCCAGACCGCAGAGGGGATGGTTGGTTCATGCAACTCCTGCGCCTGGAAACCGGAGCTGTGATACTACCCATCAGTTGTGGCATCCTCATTGATTATTGTGTACTCAAATTGCTACACGTTGTTCAACGTTGAACCATTGTTCTACCGTGCTACCTTGGTAGTTATTCTATCATTCTGCTTGGACATGTGCTTGGCCATATTCTGCGACTTCAAGTCATCTACTGGAGACTCTTCCAGGGTTTTTTGGTGCCCGGAGGCTTTAGCCCTGGTTTGGGGGGTTGTCTCCTTGGAGTTCTCTGCAATTTGGTATTTTTACCAGTCAACGTGGCCTCTGAGGGGGCTGGACCCTATTTACACAAAAGGAAGAACAAGGAAACCAAGGGGAAGAGGGATCCTGAAGCCAGGTAGACTGGAAGGAAGAAGCAGACGGACCCCAGACACAGTTCTTCTGAAGGTCATGGTGATGAGTTTGTTGTTGGACAGTATACTTAGGCTACAGTGATTGGGCACTCTCTGACATTGTCATTGTGGGGTACTATGTACATGATGTGTTCTGCTGGTCAATGGCTGTTCCTGTGTTGGGTTTACTTTTCAGGTGTCAGGGGATTGTTGTGGTTTGACATACTGGGGTGCCAACATGGGCAATGTTCACATGTGATGTGTACAGGACACTGAGGGTCACTTCATTTCACATATATGTATTGAGTGCATATCCCTGCTGACACACACACTTACACAATGCTCCACCACAAATACAATCACCCTTCCATGCCCACACATCACTCAGATTGCCTCTCGGGCATGCTGTGTCCGTGCAGCGCATGATCACTTACCATTTGGGGATCATGTACATGCATCACTGGGTTATTTTTGTTGCTTGTCCATTTTATATGATGCTCAAGGTGTATCCCCAACACAATGACTGCTCTCTGTGCTGTGTGCTGAGCGGTGTGTTGCAAGAGACACACACAGCACACGGGTTTGGGATTAGCGTAATTGGATTGGCCAATGTGCATGCCAACAGGCATTCTGTCTTTTGTTGATGGTACCGCTGGTGGCATGCATTAGTGTATGACTTTGTAAGTGTGGGAGGTTGTTGGTCAGTCATTTGATCTGATTCCATGTCAGGTGTGATTGTCTCAGGCCTCTTTCCATTTAGCACGTGTCACTTTGTATCTAATTGCTCATATGTTGTGCTTTTGGTTTGCTCTTTTGCTGTTGCATGCCATGTCATGGTGTGGCCGAAAAGGGTGATGTGGGTTGGGAGGGGTTGGGTGACATACCAGTGATTTTCATGGCCTGTTTTACAGGGGGATGGTGTGATATGCACCTTGCATGTGTTCCTTTTGGTCACACAGGATTGGTTTTGTTTAAGTAGCTAGGGATGCACACAATTTAGCACTTCCGTGGCAACATTCTCAGGGTGGCAAAATTGTGACAGTTGACTGTCTCTTTAACATCATTGATTGTCACCTCGTATGTGCCATGCCCGTGTGCCCTCTGCAGGGGTGGGAGTTTAGGTGAAAAATGTGGCCACAAGCTGAGTCCGGGCTGCCTCGCCATGTGCCCTTTCCCCTCCCATGAGCAGCGCCTGTGCCTGTGGTTGGGAATGTGGGAGCACCACCATATCCACTGGTACACCCCGCTGTGTTGCAACAATGTGCAGGACACATGCTGCCACAATGATCCTGCACAATACTGGGGGTGCAAATAATAGCTGCCCACGAGAGCGGTCAAGGGAGCAGAAGCGTGACTTGAGCACTCTGAATGTGCACTCCACTATGCCCCTGGTTGCAATATGGGCAGCGTTGTATCTTACCCGGGATGGTGTGCTGGGGTTCCATATTGGCGTCATCATGTGGTTGCTCAGAGGGTAGGCACTGTCCCCTGGGGAGGTGAGGATGGTTTTCATTAGTTGGGTTTGTGTATTTGTCTGTGTGTGACATGCATGCATGTGCACAGGCATTTGTACTCACCAATGAGCCATGTGTTGCCATGCTTCCCAGCTTCAGGTCTCGACTCAGGGCGGACATTCCGTATATGAAACTGTCATGGGTAGACCCAGGATAGTTTGCATAGACAGAGGTGATGATTCCATGGGCATTGCATACAACCTGTACGTTTATGGAATACCAGTGCTTGCGGTTGTGGTAGATGTTCTCAGTGGCCCTAGGTGGACGTAGGGCCACATGGGTGCAATCTATGGCACCGAGCACTTTGGTGAAGTGTGCCACCCTCTAAAAGTCCTGGACCACGGCCTACCTTTCTGCAGGTGTTCTGGGCATGTATATGTGCCTGCAGACTGAGGGGCCGCAGTCATGATTGCCAACACCTATTGTAGGCATTGTGACTGCGTGGGCTGTGAGACACCCCCAACTATGGCAGAGTGCCTTGAGCACTCTGAATGTGCACTCCACTATGCCCCTGGTTGCAATATGGGCAGCGTTGTATCTTACCTGGGATAGTGTGCTGGGGTTCCATATTGGCGTCATCATGTGGTTGCTCAGAGGGTAGGCACTGTCCCCTGGGGAGGTGGGGATGGTTTTCATTAGTTGGGTTTGTGTATTTGTCTGTGTGTGACATGCATGCATGTGCACAGGCATTTGTGCTCACCAATGAGCCATGTGTTGCCATGCTTCCCAGCTTCCAGGTCTTGACTCAGGGCGGACATTCTGTATATGAAACTGTCATGGGTAGACCCAGGATAGTTTGCATAGACAGAGGTGATGATTCCATGGGCATTGCATACAACCTGTACGTTTATGGAATACCAGTGCTTGCGGTTGTGGTAGATGTTCTCAGTGGCCCTAGGTGGACGTAGGGCCACATGGGTGCAATCTATGGCACCGAGCACTTTGGTGAAGTGTGCCACCCTCTAAAAGTCCTTGACCACGGCCTACCTTTCTGCAGGTGTTCTGGGCATGTATATGTGCCTGCGGACTGAGGGGCGCGCAGTCATGATTGCCAACACCTGTTGTAGGCATTGTGACTGCGTGGGCTGTGAGACACCCCCAACTATGGCAGGTGTCTGCTGAAATGACCCAGTGGCCAAAAAATGCAGGACATTAAGCACCTTTCCCAAGGGGCTCAATGCTTGGGAGCACAACGTGGGTGATATGAGCTCATCCTCCCACTCAGTGACCTGCTCTAGGATATGAGGTGGAAACCTATACCTGCCATACACCTGGTCATCAGGCATCCTAAAAAGACTTTGTGCCCTCTGGTATTGTGCTAGGGTAATCCTCCACTATGAGAAACCCAAATACCTTCTATATCGCAGGTTTTGCTCCAGTGAGGTGGTGTCTGCTCGGTAATGGAGGTGCTCTGCATGGTTTCCTGGTGTTCCCATCTGTACACGAGCGAGTTTTGTGTTCCGATCGCCTCAGTGCTTCTTTGCTCCTTGGTTCCTTCAATGGGAGGGGCAGACGTGTTCATCCTCCGCGTTCTGGGTTCAGCGTTGTTTCTCGGGCAATGGGTCCAACACATCGTTTGCGTGGTCACACCTTCAGATAAGGCCAGCTCTGCTTAGCCTTGGCCGTGCTGACTCTGTATGGCTCTGTGCCAGATTGGTGGCATCTCTTTCCTTATTCCTGCCTCTATCTGTAACACAGCCCGCTCACTGTGCAGCCTGGCTCCGGCGATCGGGGTCGTACTCACGTCAGAGGCTTGCCCATGCATATTGTGTCATCTCCTATATTCAAGGGTGATTGCCCCCTTCTTCCCACGCCATGTCCAAAAAGCGGTGTGTTGTTTGTGTCCAGCTTTCATGCCCACAGAAAAAACAACATTCAAACTGTCTTTTCTCTAGGTACCCCTCTTTGAGTCTTTGAATTCACAGATGAACTATGCAAATTACTTCATTGTTACAATGTAGTGTGTTGTTCTCTGGCCATGCTGATATCTTTGTAGATGCTTGCCCTTGTGGGATTGTAACATCCTGCAATTTAGAGTGTTACCAAAACCCAAAGAAACAAGACAACATTTTTAGATTCTGAATAAAGGAATGAGAGTGGCCATGAAAGATGTGCAAATTATATGACAAAGAGGGACAATTATCATTATTACTAGTGGTACCACCCGGCTTTGCCCCAGATATACACATGGAGGTCTGCTATAGCCTTGTGTATGTTTTATTGTGTCACACCTTCCTATTTTTGAAAAATAGCAAAATCACTTAGACTGATAGCACAAGGCCGGACCACACCCTACGCCAGTGCAGGCAGGCTGGGTCGGGTTGGTAAAATTTCACAAATCGCCAGTAAACCCCAGACTGGTATGCTGACCTTGTCTCCTAACTTTCTATTTTTGAATTAGTCACAAAATTGGCAATCTCAGGAAATCCCCTACACTGATAGGACATGGTCGGACACTGCTGGGTGAGATTGGTCAAATTTCACTTTCGCCAGGACACCTCACACTGGTATGCTGACTGTGGGCCAAAATTTCAGCCCACCAACTGTTATGGGGTTTGAGCCAACCCCGAATGTACAAACACACTTAAAAAAAAACATATATATATATATATAGAGATTTTCTCTGTGGCCTAGGCAATGTGCTAACAGAAATATATCCAATCCTTAATGAAATAAACAGTGACAACAAAATAGGAACTCAAAACGAGAAGCATCTTTCAATTAGCACCTGGGAAGGCTGAAGCAGCCAATCAGATTTCCCAAAATGCGTTCTGAATCTCACAATAAATCTTATGAGCATGCTCATCACTGCGCCCGTCCATTCAACATGTTCCCTCTCTCTCTTTGCCTTGCTTCCTCGTCCTCTCCATGGCACCAAATGTACCTTTTAGTATTGCAGTGAGGAGCGGCAAACCCTCTCACTACCTGCCTGGCCACCATGGTAATGGAAGAGGGGCTCCACGTGGACAACCCCAAAGAGTCAGTAGAGGCAGGGTTTCTTGTGGGTGCCAGATGGAGGACTTGGGGTAGGGGGAGGCAGGGCCCACAAGGAGGCATGGCTATTGAAGGAGCAGGAGGCCATATTCCTCATGAGCATGGAGGAGGCAGTGGCAGCAGCAAGTATGAGGGTGAAAGGTTCCTATCAGGGTTTGGGGCATTGTGGTGGAATTGGCCTTCATCCAAAGGGTAAGCAGGAGGAGCTTCAAGGGAAGGACCAGCGTGAGGCCTGCTGCATCCAGTGATGGACCTACTGTGAGAGTCATCACAGAATTCCAATGATAAAGTCTCCTCCCATTTGGCGAAGGAAAGGCAGATGCTACCTGATTCTAACCCTGGTGGTGTTATCATGGGTTATCATGGGTCAGGAGCACATGGCAGGAGAAGGCTATAAAGGGACTGCAGTGACTCTGTCAGGAGAAGCACTGTATTCATCCTCTTCTGTGGATGAGGATTTGCTAATGCCTAAATATTTAATAGCATGGTGTCACAGTAGGGCATCCCTTCTCAGACTTTCCCAAGGTACTAAGTAAACAAACCCTCTATGTAAACATACATTCATGTATATAAGGGTCAGAGAGTTAATGCTACTACTTTTAGAAGTAATAATTCTCCAAGAGAAAACCCAAAATTCCCTTAAAATCTAACCCTAAATATACATCACATAAATCCCTTAAAAAAGAGGATTAAAAAATATTGAAAGAACTAAGAACATTATGGACTTCAAGCATCATAATGCTCTTAGTACTGAGATGAGACAGAGGGGTCTAGAGTTACCACATTGTAGTGTGAGGTCTAGTGATTGTAGTTACTCAAACCGGAGCGGGACCTTTAAATGTATAAAGGCCCTTCAGGTTTGAGCCATAAAGGAGAAGCAGAAGAAGCAGAAGGAGAAAGCAGAGATCAGCGCTGCTTTGTCAATATGGGAACACCATGCAGTGAATGTGTCATAGGTCATGGTGCCCAGGAGAATCAGAAGACATGCAGCAGAAGCAGTGTTGAGGCCAACTGTCCTGAATCAGAAAAATGCTTTCCATTTCCTGCATCTAGCTCCAGTGTGAGGATTACACTATAATGCGTGTGGAGTAGTGTGAGCTCCATTGCTAGACAGAGCGAGCAGCAGTCAGCTGACTAGATCTGTCACACGCGAACAAATTTCCGATGAGCAAAGAAACATAAGCCGCAGGTGTGGAGGATATGCCAGGATATACCAGTGAGTTGGCCTCATAGAGGTAAACCCAGGGATCGTCGAAGTAGCAGCGGGGCAGAAATGAACTTTTTGAATTCCGAGCCTTTAAAGTTACGCAAAGTGAAGGCATTTTCCCAAAGGGGAGAGATCGAAAAGAAGAATATTTTAACATGCATTGCCCAAGCCAAAAGGGGTCAATAACCAAACCAAGTAACTATGACTTACATGAAAGGAGAGACCCAATAAGAAAATGTTTTAATCAGCATTGCCAAAGCCAAATTCGGGCAAATATAAAACAAAGGGAACGTCATTTCCCAAAAGAAGGATATTCAAACAACGGAACTTATTACCTGCATTGTCAAAGCTAAGGAACATCAAGGCAATTTAAATGTAACAGTCCCAGAAGTTGTAAATGATATTACCACAGCCAATAGTTTGGGTAGAAAGAAATCAGAATAGCAGGAGAAAGGCTTCCCTTTTAGAAAAGATGAAGTGGAGAAACATGTAAACTGAATTGCCTATGACAAACAGATGAATGTTATAATAATTGTCCTTTTATACAACAGGTGTATGAAAGAAGTTATAAGCCAATTGTGTTACAAGTCAAAAGTCCAGAAGCAGAATTTGATTCAACTATCCCATTGAAGAGTTAAGTGTGAAAAGTTGGAAACAAGTTTCACAACAGAGTATGAATAGTAGTAGGTGAGGTTGTATAATGGCAGGTGAGTACACCAGGAAAGGGACAAATAGTGGTTAGTCCTGGCAGGCGAGTGGACCAGGAAAAAGAGAAGTTCAAGTACTGTGACTGTGGTAGAAGGTTGTGAAAATTTTGGTGGAACTTGGCGAGCAAAAATAACTTTTCTGAAAATGGAATTGGTTTGAAACATCCTGAAACGATCAACGGGAAGGGGATCCAACCCTGGTCACAAGGATTCTTGTTTTCTTTATATTTTAATATATATGTTATTTTGCAAAGTTGAAACCGCCAAACAATTCCTGTTAGATTTTGTTGTATGTACTAGAGTGAGGGACAGACACTTTTGGACATTATATCATGTTCCTTTAGCCTTCGTTTTTTAGGTAGGGCAATCCTTATTAGATAAGGGAAATATAGGCATTTGTCTCCCCATTTATTATTTAATAAATGGCGACTTGTGAGAAAACTCCACCTATGTTCCGTCCATCTCCCATGTCTGACTCCTCACACTACCTAAGGGGAAAAGAAGGAGGTCGAGGTGTGGAAAAGGAAGTGAAGAAGGAATAGTCTCACAAAGGGGTCAATCACATCAGTGGAGGATCCCCAGGGAGTGGAAACCTCTAACTTCCAACCCAGCACAATTAGTCTTGTTTGGGGGACTATTTTTCCCTGACACAAGGTATGGTCATCAGTGTGAGAAATGTGAACACTTCTGTGTGGTGCACAGCTGCAGAAAGAGGATTAAAAAGCTTAAAGAAAGTAAAGGGTATGTGCCAGAACCCCCGAATGATGCCCATGAAGAACAGTTTTTGACGGTGACACAAACACATCTACCAGTCAATTTAGTCTCCCGCCTCCATTGAGAGCACCAGTGGCCTGGCTGACTTCAACGCTGCCTCCGGCAGTGGGAAAAATGGAATTGGTCCTAGTACAAACCAGTGCCAAGGTGCAGCATGGTGGCTACTTTGGTACCAGTGGCACCAGTAAATGTGGCCAGTGGCACATCCCTGTTACCGGTGTCACCTTTACAAGTGTTTTGTGACATGCACCAATGGCATTGTGTGCCTTTGTGTAGGAACCCATGGACATTTTAATACAGGTTTCTGGTATGTATTGCTTACATTGCAGGCAGTTAGCAAGTCTGTGGGAATTGGGCCATTCAGTAGGCTTTGCACACATGAAAGGTCATATGTCCTTCCCTATCTTGCTGACTGTGCAAGGGGAAGGGCTGGCCTCACTGTAATACTCCCCACCCATAAAAGTGGCAGTTGTCCGTGAGATAGCTGCAGAACTTAAGTGGAAGGAAATGTGCTGGGAAAGCTGGGGATTTTTCATGTGAGGACACACTGTGGGAGAGCTGGAGAACTTTACAGCAATGATACTCTTAATTGGACCATTTGAGAACTTTATAGAGTGGCTCGACCCGCTTATAGAGCCCTAAAATGTTAGTGAGTTGCTGCACCCTGTGAGAGAGCCGATAACTTAAGTGGTTGGCTGCACACAGTGTGGGAGTCCAAGAACCTAAGTGGGCAGGTGTCCCCTGTGGGTGAGCCTGAGAACTTCAATGGGAGGCTAAAATATATGAGAGAGCCCAACAATTGTAGTGGGTGACTGTACCCTGTGAGAGAGACCAAGAACATCAGTGGGAGGCTGTGCTCTGTGAAAAAGGCCAAGAATTGTACTGGGTGGGTCTTACCTGTGATAGAGATCTTGAATGTTAGTACATGATTGCACCCCGCGATGAAGCCCAATAATTGTAGGCAGCTGCTCTTTGTGAGGGAGCCTAGGGATGTTAGGGGGTGGCTGCACCATCTGACGGAGACTGAGAACTGCAGAAGGTGGATGTACCCTGTGAGTGAGTCTTAGATCCTTATAGGGTGTCTTCTCCACCTGAGAAAGCTCAAGACCTTTAGTGGCTAGCTGTACAGAACATTAGTAGACATTAGTAGATGGTTGAATCCTGTACGAGAGTCTGAGAATTTTAGCAGGTGGATTTGTTCTTTGAGAGAACCCAAGAAATGTAATGGGCCGTTGCTCACTGTGACATAGCATAAGGAATTTAGTAGTTAGCTGTACCCTGTGAGGGAGATTCAGAAACCTAGTGTGTGGCTGCACCCTATGAGAGAGCCTCATAGCTTTAGTGGATGATTGGACTCTCTGAGGCAGTTCAAGAACAGCTGACCCGTGGTGCTTGTGATTGTGATTCATGACATCAGTGTGATTTAGAAACATTTATGGCACAATAGGTAATGACACATGCAAGTCAGCAACTTGTCACAAGCTTTTAGTCACTAGTAAAGCTACCTATGTCCCAGCCACATTCACCACAAAACAATCATGCTCCACTTTTGCGGTCTGACTTCTACCGCAAAACAAATTGACAAATCATGACCATAATCCAATGTGGTGTGAAAGGTTATGGTGCATGTCATTCCGAAGTCCTCCACAATGAAGTGACTGCTCATTTGTATAAATGTCAATTGCTCAATATGCAGCAACAATAACCATTCCCTGAGACCAGGATTAAAAGGTCTTGATGCAGTAAAATGTCCTTCGGACTACACTCTTGCAAGGAGCAGTTTAGTGATCCTTTCCACGGGTGAAGAGCCAAGTACATAAGCATGAATCATCTGTGTGGCTGCAGGTCAACTGCCTATTCCCGTTGATGACAGATCATTATTCAATTTGACCGAGTGACATCAGATGGAATCCAACAGCTTCTCCTCTTTGTAGCTTGCACTGCTCAGAAAACTTTCAACAGGTGTCAGTCATATATATTGACCATTGATGTTGACAATACTGAACTTCACATTCGCAAAGTAGTTGGGAAGGTTTGGGTGGGCTGATGTTCTCTGAAATTGCATGCATTCTTCCCCAATTTATGTTGCAAGAACAGCAGCAAAGCATCTTTGCACATTTGTACAATGGCTCTTCCTAAAGATGTTTGCAATGAGCCTCCTCTCCCAACGCATGCAGATACAATGTGGCCAATTTTATCTTGAAACATATGTCCATAATGGAAGCCAGCAGGTACTTAAAAGTACTTTAAAATCTAACTGCACCTGCACCACCAATGGAAAGTTCAAAGCAGGATCCACTGACCCCCCGGTTGTGCCCCATCAGCATCAACTGTCAAGACACAGTTTTGCAATGTTGATCATACTGTGTATTAAGATGGATTACTGAACCCTGACCTGGTGGGCAGAGGTTTAGAAGGCCAGCCTAATTTCTTGAAACAGGGTAATCTTCTGGACAAGCCAGACCAATCAAGTTAGCATTGGTCACGGTCAGGACTTGGTCTTAGGAGGGGTGAGGGTGATCGAAAGCCCACAATGAGCACACACAGCAAACAACACCACAAATTACTCTCAGTCAGGTGTATTTTAAAAATATATATACAATTATTAAAGGCCTTTTAAGTCAAACACAAAGTAATAATTCAGCAGTATTTACAAAACCAACACAACACAAATCTAGCAAACATATATACATAAAACATTTGCCAACAGGGATATTACTCAGTATAGTTCCACAACCTGCAAATAAAGGTGTTATACAGTGTGAATATCTCTGTGACAGTCCTTCACAATTCACACCCTAGCAAAGAGGCAGTCCAGTCCCTAAAATGAGTGGAGCCTTGAGCTCAAAAGTACTTTCAGTGCTGATGCATGCGATCATGCGGTTAAGTCAAAACGGGGCCTCTTCAAGGGGCTTTAGCGACTCTGGAAGGTGGGTGAGGCAGTGAAGAATACATTCCCACTGTTCGAGGAGGGACTCCCCAAGAGGGCAGAACAGGATCCAAGAGTTGGGAATAGCTCGGTAGCACAGGCTACCTCGATAAAGAATAGTGGCCCTCAGGGGACACTCATGCTTGAAAATCGATGGATGCACCAGGGGCCACCAGTAAGGGTTGCAAGTACTCACGACCCTCAGCGCACTCCAGATCAAACTTCGGCAGTAGAGTCCACTTCGGTCACAGGTTCAAATCCTGCAGTTGCATGGATCTGTGGCTTTCAGGGGCTGCATTGCAGGAATGATTCTGTGGCAGGACAGTGGCGATTTCTCCACTCCTGGTGAAGGGATCAGGCCAGTTCTGCTGCAGCGGGTCTGAGGGCACAGGGGTGCACAGCAGCAAGGCACCCACAAAGTTCATCACCACAGCTGGGCAATACAGTGACCGCGTATGCTCCGGTTCAGGCGTACTCTCCTAGACTCGGCAGGAGACTGCCTTATACTCAGAGTTTACAGTCTCCAGTGACTCAAGTCGAAACTCGAGATGGCGGTGGTTCCAGAGCAACAATCCCGTACGATCTGGTCAGTTCACTGGGTGGTCCAGGAACACTTCTGAAAAGGTTCGCTTACAGGTTAAATTGGAGGTGCCGAGACTAGTTGGTCCCACTATTCTAATGGGTCAAAGCGTCCTTGCAAGCCTTCTAGGTTCGATCAGAAACAGTTGGTCCAACGTGACAACAGCGGGCTCAGGGTGCCAAACCTTCCAGTTGGTCACCAGCGATAACATGGATCTGCTTCCTTGATTCCGGATACTTGGCTCCTTTACTAAGTTCGGAGTGAACTCAGAAGATCGGCCTGGCATGGGTGTAAGATGCCTTCTCTTATCCAAAATCTCCTTCACGCCAAAACGAAAAGAAGCCAATGAGAGATATGCTCACAAACAGCCATACTAGACATGGACCAATCACAGACAAAGGTGGTCCCAGTCCTCCCAGCACAACAGACATCCTGGCACCCAGGATGTGTGTTGGAACTAGACAGCTCCAGCCCACGTCCTGGAGGCACACACACAAGGCATGCAGAAGCTTTGGTTTGAGTGGGGGTCTGCATGACCAAATAAGGAATTTCCCAGGTCTGCTTGACCTGGGGAAGGCAAAGGGACAAGATGGCAAAGGTACAGAACAAAGAACCTTGTGGCATGGCCATTTTAGGCACTGGCCACTGTCTTGGGCCAAACGTGCAAAACACGGTATGGACCATTGAAAAGAGTTGAAAACACATAAAAAGTAACAGCTGCCACCAGCTCTGTCCAAGGCCCACGTGTACATTCACCAAAAATCCTTCGAGGGTGTCTAGGTCCTTAAAAATGAAAAAGGGACCCCAGCGCACTGTACTGTAAGGTACTTTGTGCACTGATAAAATTTTACTAAAGAATAGCAACAAAGTGAAAGACTAAGGGAAACAAAGTCTCCCAGTTCTGACAGTCTTAAGGGCATGTCAGTTTCCCCATAACAAAATGAGCAAAAGCCCAGCGTAGTACAGCAGAAGGCTGAGCTCCACTGGCAAAAGTCAGGCTACAATGGTCAGACAGCAGCAAAACGTTGGGGGTTCACAACTGGAAAGTAAAATTACTCATAAATGGAAATCTTTCCTAACACTGAGCTCAAGCAGGGACACCAGAGTGATAACCTCCCCAAGGAATGCATTGTGATGGCTATCCCACTTGTTGACCTCCTCAAAGTTCATAGAACAGAGCAGGCATTAGACAGCAGCTGCTACTGGCACAACGTCAAAAATCTCTCAAAAAGAGCTTACCTGTGAGTGTTTCAGTAAATTGTGTTTTCATTTCACTGCTACTGGTTGGCCAATTAGATAATTAGGTGATGCCGTACCAAATTGTGACACACATGCAGTTGTCACAGTGCATATTTGGCACAATAAGCCCAGATGAAACTTGAGCTGATCTTCTGAGCCACAGCAACCCTTTCTTTCAGAGGCTTCCAATTGCTGATAAAACATGTAACCTTGAGGTGAAGGACATGTATCAATCCAGGGATGTTCATTGTGTTGCCCATTTATAAGGTGGCAAAGACAATTGATTAATTGTGTGCTGCAGCAAAGCCCACCTGCAAATGATGAAGCCTTAGCCACTGTGCTTCCACCTTATCTCACATGGCATCTCCCCAGAGGCTTTTTCCATAAAACCCTTGCATGCACAGCTTTGCTGGTGCTAATTAGCGTACACCTAACTCATCCTTGTTTTCCACCTGAAACACTCTTGACTAGTAGATGAAGGAAAGACCACCATGTGTGCTGGGAGGGATGTAGTTAATGCTCTAACCACTCATACATAGGTCTGTGAGAAAGTCATTTCTTTATCCTATGGGCTTTTGCAATACCTGATCCACTGTAGCCGTAACATCATCATATGATTCTTGTTTTGCCAAGCAATAGAAGAAATGGTGCCAGGAACTTGACAACAGTGATCAAATGTTCACATACACTGCAACTGCAAAAATCCAGGCTTTTCCACAAAAGAGTAGGGAAAGTTGTCTATGGCCAACATTATAATTAGGTTAGCATCAAGCAGGCAGTGCCAGACATGTGACTTGTGATATTTTTGGACACACTCAAAGCTCCTATAACACTGTCCTGGTGTATTGGGGGATCACTACTATGCATTGCCGTGGTGGGGGTAGAGCGCGGTGTCCTACTCCCAAGCACTGAGACAAATGCAGTGTTTTCAGAGGGAATTGTGTGAACTGGTGGAGGCATGCTGCTTGTCTGATGGTTTGGGGATGGAGTTACTTCTGATATATGGACTTCTTCCATGTCTGTGTATGGTGCAGATGAAATTGTTTCCAGATAGAGGTGGCTCCCCAGTTGGTCCCTGTCATTCCCCCACCCTGCTTTTTCAGGCAGAGAATACACGTAGCCAGATTTGGCTAAAGCTTTGACTTTCATTACGGGATGACAACACACAGGCAGGGCTAATTTGTTTGCAATTTTGCTTGTGGTTTTTCTTGCTGGGACTAATGAGGTGATGTGCTTTCTGTACACAGGTGGGGTATGAACTTCTATTAACACTACATTCTCTGTACCACTGGTTTCATTCTTCTCCTTTGATCAATAATAATATTTGTCTAAATCAGCACCATTATTGTGTGTCTTATCATTAGATGGGGCAGCAGAGACAGTGACCTTACATTTCCAAAGTCTACCCACTGTTGTACTACATCATGCGTAGTTCATTCCTGATTTGTATTTGTATATCGATGTATTCATAGAGTGTGGTATGCCAAAGCACTGTGACAAAAATAAAACAGAGGTACAAATCAAATGCAAGTCAGTAAGATGAGCAAATCAGTAGGACAGTCAAAATTCATAAAGGCGAGAGTTAAACAGAGGATATGACGACAGAAAATGAAGAGGCAGGGGAAGTGTGTTCCAGTGCTTAAGGTTGAGAAGAGCGCAGGAGTGGAAACGAGATTAAGCGCAAGGCGGTCAAGGGACTGAAGAGATCAGTGAGGAAAGATAAGGGGGACCCATACCATAAAGGTATTTGAACAAAAGATGGGTGAAATGAAAAAGCTGACAGGATTCAAAAGGAGCCACCTGAGTGATGTTAGCACAGGAGAAATAGAATTGTGGGGAAATTGAGAGACAAGAAGACATATAGATGAGTTGTACGTACAACAGACTGTAGCCAGCTGGGTAACAGGGAGACTGAGAAGAAGAGTAGAACAACAGAGTAGATGAGAAGAGGAGAGAGTTTTGGCTGCATGACAAAAAGGAAAAGTACAGATGAGAACAGAGAAGAGGAGAGTGTTTTGGCTACATCAAAAGAAAGGAATGATCATGCTCTTCAACTGCTATTAAACTAAAGATTGTGGAAATGAAAGAGCAGACAGGATTCCAAGGTAGCCACCTGAGTGATGTTAGCACAGGAGAAATAGAATTGTGGGGAAATTGAGAGACAAGAAGACATATAGATGAGTTGTACGTACAACAGACTGGAGCCAGCTGGGTAACAGGGAGACTGAGAAGAAGAGTAGAACAAAAGAGTAGATGAGAAAAGAGAAGAGGAGAGAGATTTGGCTGCATGAAAAAAAAGGAAGGATCATGCTCTTCAACTGGCGGGACACAATCCAGTGGGAGGTGGCTTTCTTTTGGTCCTTTGTGAGTTTGGATAACACCTCTCCCCAGACCGCAGCAGGCACTGTCCTGGGAAACAAGATTAAAAGATCATACCCTAAAGAAAAGGGCCAGCCTCACACCATGGTGTTGCACACCAAGGGCATTTTATTATTGGATTTAAGCAGGCGTGGAGTTAGTGTAGCCAGAGGGAGCTCTGCATATTGGGAAGGATGTTCCTTTCTTCCTGTCTCCTACACTTCCTTTAGCACAAAGAACTCTTGGTATGATGCAACCAGGCAAACCCCACTTTTCTTAAGGGCATGGATTGGACCCCTTAAAGCAGAGTTACTTTCATTCAATCCTGTGTATCCCTTTTTCTTTAAAAGAGGTGCATCACACCCCTTCTTTAATTCATCTGGACCCTGTTTGGAGACTGGTCCTCTCCGGAGCACCCTGCTACAAGTGAAGAGAGGTGCATGAATGCAGAGGCAATCTCTGCTCCCTCCGCATCCCCTGGGAACAGCAGGGGTGAACTGTTGCTGGAGAAAGACTTCCCTCTGTGGCAGCTACACCAGTAGTCAGCACCTCACTGGAGGTGAAGATCCCCTGCATGTGAGAGCCAGCCCCCTCTGGATTGGGAGAATGAGAACAAGTACTCATTCTGTCCTTGAGCCCCTGGATTGGTATTCACAGCATCTTGATAGTCACAACAGCCAGGATCATCTCAAACCAATCGAGCCACATTGAAGACCTGTTCCCACATTCAAACCAACAGGACCCACTTTTCCTGTTTTTGGCACTCACTCAAAATTTGGGCATACATACATACTTGCATCCTCAAACCAATTTGCCACTGCACTGCACTAGCTGAGATCTAGATCATTGCGACACATCCAAACCTTGTTCAGCACACTTGCACCACCTGGTTTGATGATGTTGAGCTGGTAAGAATGGATTAAGCTACTGTTGGAAGGTTTCAGTCCTCCTGGTTCACTGGCCGGGACCATAGAGACTGTTTAAGCCGCTTGTGCACCTTTTTCCTCAAGAAACATATTATTTTCGAACATTGTGGTGATTTATTGCCTTTTTCCTCTCCTCCTTGATAAGCACCCAGAAATGCATGCATCATGTCTTCTGTCTTTCTATATTTTATATAACCATGATTGGATATATGCATATTGTGGACTGTTTGGGATGCTAGTGTCTCTCATTCACACCTCTCTTAAGATTATAGCCTGCTTGGCCCACATTACCACTAAAGTGTAGCAGGTATATCTTTTATCTGTACCTGTTTCACTTTTATAATTGGGATCACTGTTGGTTTGTAGAAGTGTGAAGGTTGAGTAGGTGGTTAAGTCCCTTAAGCACTGGTGTGGTAGAAGCCATTTAATAAAATTTGCCTCTCTGAATATCTGTTGCTCCAGCAAATGAAATACCAGTAACATAATTCCTCCAACAAGCAGCCCTTTGAAATTCCTGTCACACCCTACACCTCTTCCCAGGTGTCATTCAATAGCAAGTGTGTCATACGCTCACATCAAGTGATGGGCATATGAAATTCAGTCTCATTCTCTTGTTCAAAGGAACATTGCCTAGACTGCCCTTCTGTGTGGGACAGGATTGATGCTCAAATGGATTTGTTTCCTCTGTGAGTGGCATAGTGAACCATAGATATAGACCCTCATGCATCCCATGTAACCGATTATTTCACACATGATTGATCTCAGTAGACGGACACCCACACTTTTGAACATTTTGTAAAACTTGAGGTTTCACCCTAACTGACTAAGGGCAATCCAGACAAGGATTCCTTGCTCGCTGTTCCTTACAGAGGCTCAGCTTCACCTCACTGATGCCAAGGTTGAAATGTGTGTGTGTTTGCTGATTGTACAGAGAATAATTGTCTAGAATCTTGGCCCTGGATTGCCTTTGAGACTGACATGAAAATGGATATGTCTTTTCAGTGAGCGGTATAGTGAGCTAAAGTGTGGACACATCCCATAGAAAAGGGTGTTTAAAAATCATGTTCCTTCTCAGCAGATGGATTTCCACACTTTTGTAAACACAGTGTGTGTATTTATGTGTCCATGTGAGGGGCAGTCATCAAGGACATGTTTTCTTAATGTGCCATGGCATTTCAGACTGGTGTTAAGGGCAAAGATAACATGATAAGTGTTATTAAATGTGGGCGGTGAGCATGTGTGTTGCTGGCAAAAACACATTTTCTTATTATGACATAGCATTTTACACTGGCATTAAGGGCAAAGTCAAAATAATGTGGATTCTGGCATGGAAGGGGGAACATGTATACAGCCACCACAGACATGTTTTCTTACTGTAACATGACAGTTCTTACTAGTGTTAAGGACAAAGTCAACCTGATGAGTGTTCTTTCATATGGAGGGGGTGCAAATGTGCAGCCAGAAAGGACGTATTTTCTTACTGTGGCATGGTATTTTTTGCTGGTATTAAGGGTGAGGCCAACATTATGAGTGTTGTTGCAGGAGGGGTGGGGCATTTGAGCAGCCTGCAACGATTTGTGTTCTTAAAGTGGTGTGGTATATTTTCATGACCTTAGGAGCATAGCCAACTGAAGAGTGTGTGTTTCTATGCAGCCATACTGGCCTACATTGGTAAAATAAATCTAGACAGGTTTGCTTAGTAAGGAATTGTATTTTTGTTAATGGTATCAAAGGTAAAGCCAACATGATGAGTATTCTTACATGGTCATACTGGCCCACATTGGTGCAGCCAGTCTGTACATGTTTTCTTATTATTAAGGGAGAAGGAAACAGTAGTATGTTCTTAAGTGGGGATAAGGGTAAATATTGGTAAAGCCAGTGTTGACATGGTTTGTTGTAGTATCATTACTGGCATTATGGGCCAAGTAGACATGAGTATGTTCTTACAATACTGGCAGATAATGGGGTAGCCAACAGAGAAGTGTATGGGCGCCGTCAGCATGGAAATATGTGTTTACGCTTTCAGAATACTAACATATAGTTGATGAATACATCATGTAAATGCATTGGAAAAGCTCTTGTGCTCTTTTTGTGACTTTGCATCTAATGGATTTGTTCAACACCAACAGTTGGAATTGCACCCAGCATCAAGATCTATCACAACTTTCACAAGCATTTAGAACTATTCAGTTACAAGGGACTCTGTTTCGGAGTATCCTCCGCAGCTGAGATATTTCAAAATGAGAACCATGAAGTCATAAGGCGCATCCTTCAATGTCTCAACTATAGTGATGGCATGCTGGTATTTGGAATGACCCATAATTCCCACGATGAAACCCTGCAAAGGGTATGCATTGCCCTGGAAGATGCTCATTTGATACTGAACGCAGACTAGTGTGAATTCAGCGAGTACACACTGATGATTTTTGGGCATATATTCTCTGCAAATGGTCTCTAGCCTGATCCGGAAAAGGTGCAAGCGCTAGTATCCATACCAGTCCTGACATCAACGTCTGCAGTGAGATAATTCCTGGGAATGGCCAGCTGCTGTACCCGGTACTTTCAAGACTTCACATCTTTCAGTACTCCGTTAAGATTTCCAGTGGTCACAAGACTGTGAGAAGGCGTTCAGAGAGATAACAGACTGCAAATCATTAGCAGCCTGCATGGCTTACTATGACCCGGATTTAGAAACAGAACTCACTTTAGATACGAGTCCCTTCAGGTTAAGGGCCATTTAAGTGCATTAAAAACCAGTATCTTCATTGCCACGCTGAATGGTTTCCTACACAAGTAGAACCTTGTCTAGCACAGAATGGGCATATTGTAAGGGTGAAGAAGTAGGAGTCTGACACACAGGTGGCCCAATTTTGGTTATATACTTTTAGTGTGTAAAAATAAAAGGAGAAAACCCTACCTGACCCTATTACTAAGAGGGGTTTCCCTACCTCATCCAAATACTAAGGACTCTGTCAGGATGTGCATCAAAAACAAGTAGTTGACTGTTGTGTGTCAAAAACATATTTCCTTCCCTCACATTGTAAATTAAACTATGAAAAGGGGTGATCTTCTTAGTCCAGAAAAATGGCTGCCTTCTTCTAAATGATAGACCAAAGTTCACTTTTGGGTCATATAAAAAGGTAGAAAACCAAAAGTCCCAAAAATATTCTTAACTTAGCACTAGACCAATTCACATGGACAAGGAAAGTTGTGTATCTTTATTCAGGCCTTACAAAGCACAACTTTGAATGTCTGGGGCAATACTTCTCTTACCCTGTGCTTTTCAGCCTTTCTTACCGCATTTCAAAATTCCTGGGATAATGGGTGCTTCACCTGGTCTTTCTCAGCTTTCTAGGAACAGTCAATCTGGTTTACTCCCCTGCAGGAACTGTGAATATGAAGGACAATAATACCGCTTGTTACTTTAATGGGTGTGGGTACCAAACTCACACTTTCTGCTTTCTTCTTCTATCTGATAAACTTGGTTCACTCTCCTGCCAAGTATTATCGTGCTTTTCCCAATAGGCAAATGTTCCTTTCTCTCTATCATGGTGCCCGACCTTACATTACCCGATCCTTTGTCTTCTAAAGTTTCTCGACCACTTTCTTGGGGTTCCAGTGCCTTCCCTGTGACCTGTGTACCTTACCTCATTGTCGGTGGTGGTCCTGCGTCTTCCTGGATGCCTGGGAACCACTGTGAGGCTTCCCAGTCTCTCTGCATATCCCTTGGGTCTGCAGTGGGTCTGCAGGGGAAACCTTCCTCCAGCTGCCATGGCTCCTGATTCCCATGCTTGTCGGACTTCAGGGATGCCAGGAGTTTCTTTTTCTTTGCTTGTTGAGCGGTCCACCCACACGGGACCTGGCTCATGCCTCGGCCCGGTCTGCCTTCTCTCTCTTCCCTTAACTGTGCTTGTTCCTGTGGTTCCTCCAGGCAGAGCACAACACTGTCATGAGTCCTTCCTCAGTGTTTATACTTGTGCCATGTCCATATAGACTAGGATGTTACTGTGGTTCCTCAGGGTGATCTTCATGGCTCCGCACATCTTTGTCTCGGTACAAGTATTATCACTCCTTATTGGGTTGGCTGGACATTTCCTCATCCCAGTTTTTCAATATACTTCAGTCAAGTGGTCCCTACTCTTCCTCATCTCAGTGGTTCTGCTAAGGGCTTGATTATCTACTTTACACAAATACATGGACATGTGAGGGACTAGTGTACTGTGCCCAGAGAATGAAGATGAGGGAGTTTGGGATTTGTTGTGACCACACTGCGTTCTGTGCGAAGAGTTGTCCCTCACCTCCCTGATGACATCTGAGGATTCGTCACGATTTTCTCAGCTTGAGAAAGAAAGTTTAGCCGTAGTGTGGGCCTGTGAACATTACCATCTGTTCCTGTATGGAAAACACTTCACAATCATCACTGACCACCAGGCCCTCACCACGATCTATGGCAAACCTAATGTAAAAATGCCTCAGGGAATCGCACGCTGGCGAATACGTCTTCAAGAATATCAGTTTGACAAAGTGCACAAACCCGGAAAGGAGAACAACACGTTGGATTTCTTTATTCAGACATCCACTACCCACGTCATAAAATGCTCAGACGTCAACGGCAGACCAGTACTACATGGTACATAATGCCGTCTCAAGAGCTTTTGAAATTTCCTTTCTCATAATGAAAAACAAACAAGAATTACCTATTTTCGCAAGTGCGAACAAGAATGCTTTCTGGAAGATGGTGTGAATCAATGATGGTTCATCGTCAGAAGGGGAAAGGTGCTACACACCTTTGCACTCATGAAAGATGAGCTTTCTATTTCACCTCAAGGTTTTCTTCTAAAAGAGAATGGAATAATATCAACTGCACTGCAAGGGAAATTCATTGACATGGCACACTTCGGACATTGAGGAATCGTGTCCACCACAACAAAGCTCTATCTGCAAGGATGCCATGTCCAGGACATTCCTACAGCCACTGAAAATAATGTCTATGCCATCAGGTGTGTGGGAAGAGGTGGCTGTTCAATTACCTTGTCCACTGTCGAATGGCAAATAGGTACCTGGTAGCCATAGACGAGATGTCGAGGTTCCCAAGGTGTATTTAGTGTCTTCCACAGGAGCGCACTCAAATATCCCTGCCCTTGACAACATGTGTGTGTATTACCGCATTCTGAGGGTGGTCAAATCAGATAATCGACCCCCATTCAATAGCCATGAATTCAAGATGTTTGCTGAATATTTAGGTTTACAGCATAGGAAGATCACACCTCTGTGGCCCCAGGCCAATGGCACCATCGGGAGGTTCATGGCGAATATCAAATGAACTCTGCAAATATGTATCATTACCAAACGGTCATTCATGCAAGCAATCTGCACCCTGCTACAAGATTATCGAAACACTCTGTGTAGCACCACAGGGGTATGCCCATCAGAACTTGTGTTCAAAAGAGAAATTAGAACCAATTTGCCCCAGAGATTGAATGACTCTCCACGAGGAGATGCAGAGCAACGAGAAAGAAAAGCAGATGAAGAAAGCAAGTCTAAAATGAAGGAGTATGCTGATCATCAGCAAGGGGCCAAAGAGACAGATTTGCAAATTGGTGATTGCGTGATAGTGTGTCAGGCCCAATCACAAAAGGACATGTCTGCGTTCAATCCTACCCCACTAAGTTTGAGCAGTGCCAGTGGGTCCATGATTTCAGCAGAACATCAAGGCCATACTGTTACCAGAAATGAGCCTTTCCTTCAAAGTGCTCAGAGGAACAGAATCTTCCCTAACGTCCATCTGGGATGACATAAAAAAAACAGCGGATGCAAAGGCTGCACTGTACTCATCCTTCCTGACCATTCTGCAGGCTTCGATAGCATTGATCACACTATCGTCCTAGACAGGCTACACTCATTAGGAATCAAAGACACAGCACTCTCTTGGATCTCCGGTTTCATCTCTAACTGTTCACAAACCATGCTACTCCACCCGTTCTCCACCGCACGACCAGTAACAAAAGGGGTCCCAAACGGACCATCCCTATCTCCCCTGCTCTTCAACATCTATCTAAACCCTCTTCCCACACTCATTCGCTCCCACAATCTTACCTGCTACAACTATCAGATGACTTGCAGATCATCCATAAAATCCCGAAATCGCTGGGCCCCAACCGTCCAGATCTGTCATCATGCCTCTCCGATATTAACTACTCGATGACAACCAACCATCTCATCCTCAATCCTGGGAAAATTGAAATCCTTGTCTGTGGGAAAACATTGCTCCTTCCCCAAACTATTCCCTGGCCGCATTCCCTAGGCTCCCCACCAGCAAATTCCACCTCGGTGAGAAACCTTGGATGCACACTGGCCACAAATCTATCCCTCTCCCAACAAGTCAACTCCGTCTCCAGAACCTGTTTCATCCACCAACGCATCCTAAGGTATATCTTCCCTTGCCTCACCTATCCTCACTGTTTCTCTGCCATTATCTCCATCATCCTCTCCCACTTAGAGTTTGCAGACTGACTATACTTCAGCTAATGAAACTGCAAAGAATCCAAAAAACTGCAGTCTGCTTACTCATAAACCTACCTGCCAGAGAACACATCATCCCTACATCGAGAGTCCTCCATTGGCTCCTTATTGCCTGACGCACTACCTTCAAAGCCACATGCATCGCTCACTGGGCCATCCACAACACAGGGCAAGAACTCCTTCAATATCTTTCAAGATAAAGCCACCCGCTACCACCCCTCAAGGACTCACAGATGTGGCACAGCATCTCTCTTAGTAGTTCCACAGTACAACTCCACCAGACTCGGCGGATCCTCTTTCTCTGTGCAAGCGCGGATCATCTGGCAGTCACACCCCTGCACATCCACAATATTCACGATCACCTAGCATTCAGAAAAGTCCCTCAAAAACTGGCTTTTGCCTCCCTTCTCTTGAAACCATCCCTCACTATAAACACTTGATAGGCACACAGAAACGCTGACCCATACACAACAACACTCCTATCCGCAATACCCCACGGATGCTGGCAGTGTTTGCAGCGGCACACCGTGACAAACTCCTCCTTCCTAAACACAACAACACTCCTGCACACCAATACCCCACAGATCCAGGCAGCGTTCACAGATGCACACCGTGACAAACTATCATCCGCCCCTCAAACCCCGGCCCATCATCTTTCTCGGCTGTATACCACTGCTCAGACTTTTGTTCCAGGGAGACCACGAATAGCAAGACCCACCAATCGCACTGGACTAAGAAAAAAGACCACTGCAGTCGAACTCCAGCCAAGCCTACGGTACGTATACCTTACACCACGTCTGTGGACACAGGCTACAGGCATGGCCACCCATCCATGCACCCTAGTATGCAGCGATGCAATTCCGGTCAACAGCACACATAGCCGTCCACACTGAAACCCCGGACGTACCTCAACACCTCTGCCATTAGTATACAGCGACAACCAACGAAAAAAAGTTTGGTCTAACTGGGCACATATTGAATCTTCAGCACTAGAACTCTATCCTAAACCACCAACATCACCCACCCACGTGCCTGACCTCTGGACTGCGAGCATAGCCAGCCCACCTAAGTACTAACCCAGCAGAAATGCACACAAGCATCTTTAATTTAAACTCGTAGAACCTCCTGCACATGGACTGCCGTCACCGAGGGCATTCCATCTACAGGGCGCATTGAGGCCATACAAATGGGGAAAGGGCCCTATATAAACGACAATACAATACTATATAGTACATGCCTTGCCATAGAAAACAAATTAGAAACTGTGTGGCTTTTTACATAATTACAGAAAGTAGCTGTACAAAGCAGCATTTTAACCCAACATTTAAATTCTTCTAAGAGGGTACTCCCATAACCTGCCTTGGTTGTTTTTTACTCACTCGCTTCCCTTACGTCTCTCCTGCACATTCATGGGAAATGTTCATGCCCCTCCAATTAAAAAATGCACCAGGCACCGCTAGAAATAACTGTCCATAACTATAAATAAGGTGCAACCATTTTTTTCTACAGTACAGTTGCATCCGTGCCACTGACGTTGTAGCTCACAAATCAAATATTTCGGCCAAGTCCACCGTTATAATATGTTGTCTAATGCAGAGCAAATTCATGACAGATTTGTTGTGAGTTATATAGTGCTTTCTTCCCATAATAGTTCAGTATCTTCTCTGTGTACTTTCACATTACGGGGTTGAGTCTCAAAGATTATCACTGCAACCAATGTGATATCCCTGTGTCTTTCTCAGATGCGGTCCTGCTCCTCCATTCCTGATTGTCAAAGCCAAACATTTGAGCAAATCCGTAGGTGATTGGAGGACTGCTGAGACGCTCCAAGAATGGCCAGATTTGCTTAAGTTTTAGGCTTTAAAAATCAGATGTAATTCAACAGGTGCAACTCGGAGATGCTCACTGGCTTCCCCGTATTTGTTCTCAGATCCATTTATGAAAAGTATGGGCCTAGTTTATGAAATATGTTTTTAATTAAAAGTAGCAAGCTGTTCATATAAATTGGAAAAATGATGCAACTTTTTGCATAGTAAATCTAAAAGCGCTTATGCACTTCTACAGTGTGTACTGGCCCTGCACTGAATTATGGAAACTGCATCAGTGTAGGTTTCCTGTTATACGTCTGTTTTCCCTGAGGGATGCACTCAGACCTGCAAGTTGTAAGCTAATCGCAGAGGAAGCACAAGTCGGACAGTTTTATTTTTGGGACCTGTGCATCTCTGTGTTTTATAAACATGCAAAAGGGTTTCTGTTTAGTGGTACATTTCGACATCTGCCTTTGGCATAGACTTGTAAAACCCATCTGCCTGGTAACATGCCCTTAAATGCCATTGATTTTGAATGTTGAGGGCCCCTAACTGCCAGGCTATTGTGCAAGTCTATGCAAAAAGGACGAGCATACTCATCATTGGTACTTAAGGGGTTAAATCGTGCCGCTTCATTGTACACACAGCATGTCAACAGACCTTCAGCCCTCCATATACGGAGTGCTTGGAGCCAAAGGGCCTCATTACGACCCTGGCGGAAGACCATGGTGCTATTATCACCATGGTCCATGCCGGTAAGTTACCGACTCCGCCATGGAAAAAGGGGGAATTACCACCCCATTACAAGGTTGGCAGGGCGGTAATTCCCCCTTCCACCATGGCCCTTCCCCATTCCCATTTTTGCCCCATAGGGCTCAATGGGAATGGGGAAGGCGCTAAGTACGGTGAAGTACGGTGCCGCAAATTGCGGAACCGTAATTAGCACCAAGGTCCCTTTGCGGGTCCCTACTTTAACGGCTGGTCTACACCGGCCGTTTAAGTCGGGTCCCACAAAGGGACCTTGTAATTAGGTGCTAATATGTTAACGGCACCGTAGCCTTTTACGGCGCCGTTAACCCGTTAACCCATTAGCACCAGGGTCGTAATGAGGCCCAAAGAGTATGTCGGAGTTGAGAACATGAACAATACTCAAGTCTGCATGCCAGGTGGGCTGACCAGCACCATTATCCCTTCAAAACCTATTATCACTTCAGCTTCAGGAGGGGATCTATTGAATAGCTAGAAACTTCTGCCCGGTGAGTGACCGGTATTCTCAAAGGCATTCGTCTCAGCAACATACCGTGTACAGTGCTCACACACAAAAACGTTTGTGGGGCCAAGTTGAGACTCACAGATGGGTGCATTTTCTCAGCTCACTTTAATTATACAAACTAATTGGTTGCACTGCAGTGTGCGCTGGAGGATCGAATTCAGGAGGGAATCCGAGGGAATGCACAAACCTGCATGTGATGTAGTGTAATGCGTCATTTGAATACCGCCTTTCACCATTAGTATGATCAGAATGCACTGTGTTGACATTATTGTGTACTGGATGATATCACAAACCTTGTTTTGTGATGGCGCTGGCGGTTGGTTCTTAACCAAGGTTGTAGCCCTGAGTTACATGAGTTGTTGGACTTTTGAAATAATGGAGAGGGGACTCCTGACCTGTTGTCACCAATAAAAGTTTAATATAGTAACACACATAATTCACAGGCCTAGCAAAGCATGCTAGGTGAAGGTTTCACCTTCAACAGGAGTCCCCTCTCCATTATTTCAAATATCCAACAACTCAAGTAACTCAAGGCTACAACCTTTGGTTAAGAACCAAACGACAGCGCCATCACAAAACAAGCACTAACCCTCTGGGAACATTGGAGTTTTGGTTCCCCAACAAATCATGTGCCAGGATGCAGATCTTTTTATGGCTACCAACTAACTCTTGCCGTTAGCGCAGGGGACCGCTATCCTTTCATCTCCAACCAACTGAACCTACTTGACATTATTGTGCCATTCTTCCAAAGCTCGAACAGTGGCGTTACACAAAATGTCGGGGTCCCCCTGCGAGCCATGCTGAGAGGGCCCCGCCCTCAACTCGGCAACAATTCATGGGTTGCGCCACTCTCTGGTCTGGCCTAGATTACCACGCTGGAGCAATACGCACAACGTGCTGCTGTAGGGGTACACTTCACACTGCACTAGGAGAAAGATATAAGTATGTGTTTTAATGCATTATACATCACACTTTCTGAGAAAAATTGGCTTAAAGGCCAGAGGGTATGCAATTGTTTTGCATGGTAAAACCAATCCAAAAATCCATTACATGCAAGTCACCAACAGTGTACAGGAACATTAATGCTTCAATTAATATAATGCTTTGCTATTAAAAATGCCATCCCACAATGAAAACTGGCTGCACAATGTAGACCAGTCTAGACACATAATATCATATTACAGTAAAGCATGCCAGGTCACATTTAGACATACCTAGACTGGTTTCACCAAAATACCAGTCAAAGCAATTACACTTATCCTGGTTATTTCATCACAGACGCCCATAAAAATATACAATGCTGCAGAAAGAAAAGGACAGACTGGCTGCACCAAAATGCCTCTCTAGCCACTAATGCCACATATCATGCCTGCTTGGCTGGACATGGATGACCATTATGATTTATCGCACAATCCCCATCACCTATTTATCACACAATCCCACCCCCCACATATCCCCTCACCTCCCCCTCCAGCCCCCTCTCCCAATACCCAAAATCTGCTTCTCGGCCCAGAATGACCTCCGTGTCTCTTTTCCTTGTCACAGTGCTTACATATGAGGCTCCTCACCTCATAGGTGAGTACTGGGATGAGGAACAGTGGGACTAGGAGTAATGAAGATTACAGGTAACTAAGCCAGGTATTCCCACCATGTCCCTCAACCTGATCCCAGTAAAAAGAATAGGGCTATGAGTAATGAAGATTACCAATAAGTAACCAAGGCATTAAACACAAGTAGTTGTACAGCACGATTGAGCTGACTGGGCTTCACCCCCTCGCCCTTGACCCCTTGAAATGTTGAGCTATGTTGACTCAACCTGGCTGACCTACAGAGCCGTTTCTGGACACAACAGGACACAGATAAACAGCACCTGGGTTTCGCTGTTAACAAAGGGCCAGCAATGTGAAGCATTTCACTGTCAGTATCTGCATTCGAATGAATAATTCTTTAGGCAATTGAAATCTTGATGTGGGTTTAGTACTTGCATGCCAGGGAAGTGATTGGAAGGGCAGAGAGGGGACAGGAGACCACTTATTCTCACCACAGTACATAAGTTGGTACTTTCAGAAAGGAGAGAGTTAACTTCTTGTAACATTGAAGCTGCACTAGAATAGTCTCATTAGAATGCATAAAGAAGTTAGATGTCCCACACAAATAAGTTTAACCCTTCCCCATCGCCCATGAAGTTAGCACCTCTCCCACATTTAGCACCCCAAACCCCCTGAAATGTAGATTTTGTTGCACACCTGATCACAAGCACACACACGGAAACAACCAGCCACCCATACATTTAAGTGTGCACCCTTTTACCCTACACTCTACATGCACACCCAGCCACCCATACATTTAATTGTGCACTCTTTCACCATACACTCACACAGGCAGCCACCTATACATTTAAATGTGCACCCTTTCACCATACATTCACACACGCACACGCACACGTCATGGGGTTGAGGGGAGCCCTATTACTTCAAAATGAAATGGTTTCATTTTGAAGTCACTCCGACTTCATAGAGAAATTATTTCCGTTAAGGACCAAACCATAATGGAAATCATTTCTTTATGGGGCAGTTACTTCAAAAAGAAACCATTTCTTTTTGAAGTCATAGAGCTCCCTCACCGCATGGCATGGAGGCCTCCAACCTAGAGGCTTCCATTTCCTGGGGTGGGAGGAGCCCTCAACTTCAAAAAGTAAGTTTCTTTTTTGTAGTCACTCTGCATTCATAAAGAAATTATTTATGTTACGCTGAACAGAAATATGTTTTTTTTTAAAAAATCTGTGCTAATTTTTCTTTTAGTCAAAGAGGTGCCCCCATCGTAGGACATGTGGAGACCGGGCCCCCGAACCACGTGGCTGCGTGGGCCCCCATTACGCCAGTGAGCTCGAAAATAAACAACATTGTAGTTCTGTAAAAAGAAACATGGTAGTCAGTTTGTGAATTAAGGTTTCATTTCATGGTGTTAAGGTGTATATCCTATTCCCAAGCTACCCAATTCCCTTGTACAAATGTGTATATTTGTGTAGCTCAAACTCATGAGCCTCCATGGATACCTTTTGGAAGAGCATGACTGCTACCACATCCACACGTCAGTCTGTTTCAACCTGTATTTGATTGTTCAGTGCAGCAGTAAAAGTCATGGGAACGCAGAGATCTTTAATCGTGTCTAACGTGAGAAACTTGTCAGACATTATACTGCAATTAATTCCTGTTGACTACACCCTATTTTTCCTGGCACGTGTAAAGTTTATGCAATATGCATAAATCACGGCGATCGGCACGGCTCAGAATATTGACTCCTGCCGACATTCTTTAGGATTCTTGCACAGTGCAGAAGCCTGGTTTGGAAACTATGGTGCAGAATTTCTATGTAGGGGAATCCGGTATCATACCAAAACACCATGGACGTCATTTCACCAAAATGCCAGGCGTAGCGGAATTGACATCACATGACCTTTGACATGCGATGACATCATAGGAAGTGATGTCATTTGACCCCACCCCAAAGTAATATGCTGGTTTTAAATGTGATTGGCATAATTGGCTTGTAAACAACATATTGAATCTGGTGAACATTATTCTAAATGCATTCATATATAAACATGCAGAAAAACATTACTTAAACATTTTGTTCGTCATATGTCTATTGTGTGCACTTCAAACTGAATTGACTCTTGGCACTGTCAACAGGTGGCAAGGGTCAGACAAGGTGGAAAGGGAAGATGGAACCGAGCCAAAAGGGGCAAAGGGTAGCAGATTAAGGCAGTTGAAGGAGCAGCCAATGAGGAAGAGAAGAAGGCAGGTTCGAAAGGGACGTTTTTGATTGCAGCCCTGTCATGCACGAGGCAATCAATGCCTTTGAGTTGAGTTAAACATGTAGAATAATGTGTCTCCTTAATTCCTGCAACGTGGTGAATGAACCGTGAGAAGGTTAGACTCTCATGAGAAGACAAGTCTTGGCATTTGGTAAAAGCCAGTTTTGTTTTACGTGTGGGTCAGTCTGGGAATTATCATGGAGCGTAGGCACAGGTGCCACCGACAGTCAGTGCAGATGTCTTAAGTGGGCTGAAACAGAGTGATACTTGTTTACACAGAATATCAAGCAGCCGGATGCATTTTGGACCGTTTGGAGATGATTGATCCTACATGAAGTGTGAGAGTGTGGAGTGCCTCACTAACTGCGCTCCCAACTTAGTATTCCTAAAATGATGAAAATACAGTAACATTGAATTGGAAGATGCTTCCAAATGAGGCTAATCGAAATATGCTTGAACAATTTTGAAAGAAACCAACAAATTATGCTTAAGGTCCCATGATTGTAATCAACAAGAAAACGCCTGATTTAAATCAACAAAAAAACGCCAACACATGTTTCAACCCTAACTGGGCCATCCTCAGGGCGTAAAAAAGTGTTTGATAACAACAGAAATGACAGTTCAAACATGTGACAACACAAAAAGCAACCACATAGTTATTGATAATGGTTACAATAACAATATAATATACATTGCAATAAAAAATAAAAAAAATTAAAAATAAAAGATAAGAACAAGGTAGGGGAAGGGGAACAGAAGAAAAGACAAAGAACATGGTCAGCAAGAAAAAGCACTCATTATAAGCAATATTTTATAAGTAACGTTATGCTTCTGTCAAAGAATATTGAGTGAGTATGTCAACATCACAAAGATAGAAAACAGTTCATGTAGGGGAGATTGTCCTGTGGCCTAATATGGTTCAAGGTTAAACAGATGAGTTTCAAGACTTTTTTGGAATTCAAAGCGGGAATTAGACTGCCTGAGTTAGAGCAGGAGTTTGTTCCAGGATAATGGAGCCTGAGCATCAAAAGTGGAGCCACCAAAATGTTGAGGTTATACCTCGGCTGGATGAATTTTAGGGGGTCATAAGACCACAGGTTGCAACCTAATTGGATGGTGGTAAGGTGATTGATAAAGTATTGAGAGCTTTGTCGTGACAGCACTTGTAGGATCAAAGAAACTAGGTTATGCATGACATGTTGTTTGACAGGGAGACAGTGAAGACTATGTCTGGCACCTGTGACATGTTCCCCCGCGAGAGGCCATGGACAGCTCTGACTGCTCCATTCTGAGCAACTTGCAAGGCCTGAAGATTCGCCTTGGATGTCCCAACCAACATGCTGTTACAGTGATCAAGGCATGAATTGATTAGGGCGGTGGCTAAGATAGATCTATTTTTTAATGAAATATATGGACGAATGTGATTTAGTAGTTTCAAAACGTATCCACAATAGGCCCGAACAGTGGCAACATGGGGTTTCATGGAAAGTTCTGCATCCAACACCATACCTACTGTTGTCACCTTCCTGGATAGTTGAATTTGATTTCCAGCTATGGAAAAGCTATTATAAACAGGAAACAGGGTTTTTAGTCTTTGTCCTGATGCTGAAATCAGGAGTTCTGTCTTTTCAGGATTGCGTGCAAGCGAGTTTGTGATCATCCAATCCTGAATGGCATTGTAGATGCAAATAATAGCATCGGGGTCCGTACTATAACAGCCAGTTAGCTCTATGATGATCTGTCTGTCATCTGCATAATAGAGGAACATGATATAAACATTGAATAGTAACGGAGAAATACATGATCCCTGCGGGACGCCGCAAGTACTAAGCAGGGGCATTGAACTGGCATTCTGTGCTGAAACTCTGGCACTCCTTGGGCTGTGAAAGGAAATAATACACTGAGCAGCCATGTCAAAGCAATGTGCCTGTTCACTTAACCTGGTGACCAACAGTGAATGATCAACCAGCTCAAAGGCCGCAGAAAGATTGAGCAGCAGAAGGAGAGCAGGTTTGCCTTTATCTACAATATTGCAAAGTTGGATTTAAGAGCAATCAGTGCTGTTTCTGTACCATGCCTAAAACCTGATTGTCGTTGTTTCAGGATATTATAATTTTCAATAAACTCCTGGAGTTGTATATATGCGACACAATCCAGAATTCTTAGGAAAAATTGAACATTTGTGATCAGTCGATAATGTTTGGCTACATTGGGATCCAGGTTGTTTTCTTAAGGCAAGGGGTAATCCACCACTCCTTTAAGATTAGAGGAACAGTAGATTGACTAAATTGACTAGTGTGTATACCCAGGGAGCAAGGGTATCAATGCAGGCTTTAAAGATGGTTGAAGGGCAGCTATCTCCAAAGCATGATGTGGATTTCATGCCAGCCACTGTTTTACAGATCTGAACCTCTGTGCATGGCTGAAACAAAAAAACTATAAGGGTGGTAACTACGGGTGGGGAAGCGGTTGGCTCGAAAGAGCATGATGGACTAGTACTTGTTTCCCTGAGATTCTTTTGCTGGGCCAAAATGGAATGTTGGTGAACTGAGATTTTGGTATTAAACTCATCATGGATGGATTGACACCAACCCGAGTCTTTAGGTAGAGTTGTCACCTTGGGTATATTCCCCTCAAACTCTTTCATGATTGCAAACAGCTCGCGCGAATTAGAGTGAGCAGAGGAAATCCTGTCATTGTAGTTTTGTGATTTGGCTACAACAACTGCTGATTTCAAGGTGTTAACTGAGTTTTTATAGCGATCTAGTAAGAGGGGGGAGGGATTTTTCCTCCACACTCTTTCAGCTTTTAAATGGGAGGCTAAGAGAGAGAGAGTAACCTTTTTTAATTTCCTGGTGATAACAGAGTGTTGTGGGTGGGACTCGGGGGACAGGGGATAGGCGGACATTATAAATGTACAGTGCACTAAAAAATGGTCTGACCAGGGACAGGGTTCAATATTAATGTTACTCGTAGCTATCTAGAGGGTAAGTATACAGTCTATTGTGTGTCCATCTCTATGGTCGGAACAAGTAGTATCTGGGAAAAACCTATGGTGTCCAGTGCTGAGGGCAACGAGACTGCCAATTTATCATGAGAGTCATTAGCCCAAAGATTAAAATCTCTGAGGACAATAACGGGGGTGGTTTCCCTAGTAAGGCTAGTAAGTAAATTTGTAAATTGCTGCTCAAAGAAGGGAGTAGTGGAAGGTGGCCGATAAATAACTACAATAGTGAGAGAACTATTGGCGTCAAGCTTGATTTTGGCAGTCAAACTTTCACAGCCTTCAGGGGAGGAGTGAGTGTTAACTCTTTCTGGCAATAATAACCACCCCTCCACCTCTACGGTCAGAGCAATCATCTCTTAAAATGCAGTAATCTGGGGGAATAGCAAGGGTAGTGGCAGTTGGAGTTGTGTCTGTTAGCCTGAGTTCAAAATGTCAATAGAGTTTGCTTACTTTGATGCTGTTGTCATCCAGTGTCACAGATTGCACAGAAACCACTCTCAGCCTCATTTTATTGTTTCATGTATTCATTTATAAAGTGCACAAACAGCCCAGAGGCATTGAGGAACTGTTACAGAGACCAGTTACTTGCAATACAAACAGAAACAAATAACAGCAAAGATTTGGAAGTCGGATGGTTCACAGATACAACAGTGAAGGTCTGGCTAACCAAACAACCAGGTTTTTAGGGATCTCCAAAATGCCCAGTATGACAGTTTAGCTCTCAAGGTGGGAGGCAGGTAGTTCTGCTGTTTGGCAGCAATGTAAGGGAAGCTTAGGCCACCAACTTTAGACCATCTGAATTTCAGCTGGAGGAGACGGTGAACAGATGGGGTCCTAGTTGCCCTGGACGAATGGGACCTGGTAACTTTCTGAGAAAGTTAGGTAGGAGCAGTGTTGGACAGACACTTACGAGTAATGGACAGGGTTTTGAAAATAATCTGTTCACAAATTGGGAGCCAGTGAGCTGCTTTCCTAGCTGCCGATATGTGTTCCCATTTAGGAATGTTAAGGCCTGTTCTGAGAGCACTATGTTGAATGACTTGCATATTCTGGAGGTTTTTGGAAGAGGTGTCAGTGGTTAAGCCTAGCACCAATGACTGCTCATGCTATAGCAAGGCAGCTATCTGTGGGTAGGAAGGGTCTTGAGGCATTTAACAGTTTAGTGGTGTAGGCTTTGGAGGATGCTATGGAGTTCCCCTTGTGGGACAATGAAAGGGTGGCGTCAAGGTATACGCCTAGCTTCTTCACAGAGGAAGATGCAGGGACCTGGGTGTCATCAGTTTTGAAGGCTGAATATTGCTTGTTAAGTTTTTGAAGTACCACAGTGGGTCCTACTAGCAGAATCTCTGACCTGTCCCCATTCAGGCAGAGGCGGTTCTCGGCCATCTAGGCCTAAATGGCGGAGTAAGCGGCATTGAGGGTGTTAGAATCTTCATCGTAGTTACCAGAGAGCGAGAGGAGAATTTGAGTGTCATCGGCATAGTTGGTGCATGCTATGCCAATGGAGTCCTGAATCTCAAAGAGGGGTCTGGTGAAAAGGGTATAGAGCGTAGGGGAGATACAGGATCTTTGTGGTACACCACAGGTAATTGGTGTAGCCGGGGCACTGGCATTCTCAATGAACACTCTCATAACTCTCCCCTCTAGAAAGGAAGCAATCCTTGAGGTGGCTTCAGGAGAGAAGTTGGCAGCAGTGTTAAGGTGGTGGCATAAAGTGTGGGCAACCAGGTCAAATGCAGCTGACAGATAAAGGAGGAGGAGCATGGCCAGATGCCCCTAATCCCTGTTCTAATCCATCTAGTTCTTTATCTCCAGCAGCACACAGAAACCGGACTGGTGCATTCCCAGGATATGGTTGGTTTCTAGATAGTGCTGTACTGTCTAGAATTCTCTGCAAGAAATGTAGCCATGATGGTCCCGTAGTTATTAGGCACATCAGGTTCTAACAAGGGTTTTTTCAGTAGCAGAAGTACCCAAGCTTCCTTAAGGGTGGAGGGCACTATGGCTGGAGAGAAGGAGGCATTGATGAAGGCAGTGATAAACGGTGCTCTGACTTCAGTTTAATTCAATTAATAATTAGTAGATGCAAGTAGAGTGTTATAATCAGTGTCTGTGGACCTATGTCAAATCCTTAGGAGTTCCTGGCAGTGTCCAACAACTGCTTACAATACCAATGAATTCTAATTCAGCATCAGTGATGCTTCAGTTGTTGCTACATTTCAGAATTCTTAATTTCAGTTTCAATATGTTGGAGAAGTTTGGGACCAATTCTTCTGATCAGTTCCAAAACCTGTGTTTGCAATACCAACTATAGCAGTTCAGATCTTAATGTGATACAACTGACAGCAGAACATTAGGGGGCCGATTCATGGAACAAACGTGCGCCGAAAATCGTTGCGCAAGCAGGCGCAAGCAGGCGCAAGCGCAAAAAAACAGGCACACGTTCACGCGTGCGATTCATGGAAGTCCCTGCGCGTGTTTCCCTCGGGATGTGCGCCAAACCCGTGCATGGCGCACACGTCACTGCAACATCCCGAAAGACGTGCGCGACGCGCACAGTGAAAGCGCACAACCTCGGCGCATACACTAGAAAGTGGGTGGAACACAGGGCGTAACGCGCGGAATGGGGAACAACTCGCGAAAATAAGGGCGTAACTGGGGATGTACTGCAGGGAAGCAGACGGAACGCCCACACGCACCCGAACCACACGTATTCATGGAATCGAATAGGGCAAAGCCACGCACAGCGAAAGACACGCACAAGCCGAAACACATCCGCCACACGAAGGCAGGCGGTAGCGTCCCTGCGCATTACAAAAGTGGCAACATACAGCAATTGTGCCTGTGCGAGCAGGGCACGTGTATTTCGGGGTTGCGCGGGAAGTTACACACGCGAATGAGCGGGGTACGTGTATTCCGGGAGTGCGCGGGAAGTCACACACGCGATCTGGCCTGGGGGAGCAGGCTACGTGTATTTCAGGGGTTCGCGTGAACTTTTTCATGCGATCGGGCCTGGGGGAGCGGGCTACGTGTATCTCAGGGGTTCGCGTGAACTTTTTCACGCGATCGCACCTGGGGGAGCGGGCTACGTGTATCTCAGGGGTTCGCGTGAACTTTTTCACGCGATCGGGCCTGGGGGAGCGGGCTATGTGTATCTCAGGGGTTCGCGTGAACTTTTTCACGCGATCGGGCCTGGGGGAGCGGGCTACGTGTATCTCAGGGGTTCGCGGGAACTTTTTCACGCGATCGGGCCTGGGGGAGCGGGCTACGTGTATCTCAGGGGTTCGCGGGAACTTTTTCACGCGATCGAGCCTGGGGGAGCGGGCTACGTGAATTTCAGGGGTTCGCGTGAACTTTTTCACGCGATCTGGCCTGGGGGAGCGGGATAGATCTGGCCTGGGGGAGCGGGCTACGTGTATTTCAGGGGTACGCGATCGGGCCTGGGGGAGCGGGGTACCACTCACCGTCTGCCTTGCGTGTAGAAGAACGCGTAGCCAACACCCGCTGTGAAGTAATAGCGTGTGAACCCCAACAGATGGAAAACACACGCACCGCACGAAAAGCACGTACAGAACAGTGTAAAGGCACGCGGGATCTCCAAGCCCTGCCAGGGCAACGCCCGTGCGCAAAACGTCACAGACGCGCTTACACTGTAAGGGCCTTTGGTCCAATGAAATCGCGTACGCGTGCTGACGCGCTTACGCGCTAAGGGCCTTTCCTCGATTTTCACGCTGACGTGCAGGATTTTCACGTGCCAAATCACTCCGTATCAAGCTGGCCACGCGAAAACACACGGAAGACCACGCTCCTGCCCAGAAGGCCGAATTACTGCCCCCCCAGTGCCCCGAGCAGCCTCCCACGTGCCATCTGCTGCTGCCTGCCTGCCTGCCTGCCTGCCTGCTGCCACCGTGCCCTGCCATTTGGTGCCTGCACATCAGCCATCTGCAGGGGTCCAGTTGCTGTGTCCACCCCTGCTGGAACAGAAGACTCCCGACTCAGATAACATCGCTCCACAGCCCAGCCCCAGGACCCAGTTGCCCACCCACTCCTGCCCCTGGGGTTGCCATGTCGGGCACATCCACATCTGGCACCAGTGGCAACCCCCGGCCAGAGGGGCAGAGGGGCACCAGCTTCACTGCCACCGAAGTTGGTGTCCTGGTGGAGCAAGTCCTGGGGCAGTATGATGCCCTCTTCGGATCGTCCCGCGCCAACAAGGAAGGACGGGAGAGGATCTGGGCCGACTGTGTGGTTGCCATCAACGCGGAGGGGGTGGCAACCCGCACCATCCAGAAGGTCAAGAAGCGCTGGGAAGACTTGAGGTCCAGGACCCTCATAAAGGCCCGGCGCCTCGTGGAGGGGGGCCGGGGCCACATGAGTTCCATCCAGATGAGGGTCCTGGAACGCGTACACCCAGCGCTCCACGCCCAGGTCCTTGAGAGGGAGACCTGTCTGGAGTTGAGCGGTAAGTGGCCAAGCATTGCTGTGTGAGACAGGGCATGTTGCAGTGTGCTGGTTGTCTGATACTTGCCTGTATGTGTGACATAGGCCATGTACGCATGTATGTGTGCAGGGACATAATGGTAATGCATGTGCGACCAGTAATGTGTGAACCGCACGGTTGTTGCAAGTGTTTAAATGCGACATGGGGAGCCCTATGCAGATTGTACACATGAGAGCATGGCAGTCTCTGTTCCTGGACATGGGTGGGGGTGAGGGATGGGTGCTGATGCCAGGTACATATATGGTATCCATGTCTGTGTGCCTGACCTGCATGTCTGTGACTTGTGAATGCCATGGATGCATGACACATGTCTGTGACAATGTACAGATTCACTGATGCAGCCTAGTCATCCTTGTATCCACTGTGATTGGGGTGTACGGGGCCAGATGGATGTGACTGAGGTGAATTGTGTGCATGTGATAGGCATGACCCATGATGCATGTGAGTACCATTACATTGTATGTTTCGAAATGTCCATGGCATGCACCATGACTGTCACTGTGTGTGTTTTGCCTGGACTGACACATGTGTTGTGGAGGGACATGATGGAAGTGTACTTTAACAGTGGCACTCATCTGCTATTGCTTCCTGTCTAGGGGACCATTGTACAGTACCCTGATGCTTGTGTTCTATGTCTCCCTCTACGCAGCGGCTAGTGAAGAAGAGGGCGGAGACGGCGCTGTGGAGCAAGGCGGCGGGGATGCCCCCACGGCTGCAGCGGAAGGGGTGGGTGAGCCCCCACAGGGGCCTGCTACGGCGGAAGACGGTGAGGAGCCATCCAGGTTGGTGGTTTCCACAGAGGAGGAGGAGGCCGCCACTGAGGTGCACATGGGGCCTGGTGGGGGCATCCCTGCTGGTGCAAGTGGTGCAGTCCAGGGGCAGGGGCAGGAGGCAGCACAGGTCACCGTGGAGGGGCCTGTGCATGTCGCTGTCCCTGACCCTGTGGGTGCACCACCATGCACCAGCAGGGATGCCCCGTCCCAGGCCCGTCCGCAGGTAGAGGGGATGCCCATGTCATCTGACTCCCCTCCACCTGCGGACGAGGGGACCCCTGGCCGTATGGAGAAGGTCCTGATTGGGGTCGCGATGTGCACGGCTGTGATTCGTGATGCCGTGCGTGCTTCCCAGGAGGAGCATGCACGTCATCACGAAGAGCACCGTGCCAACGTGGCCCAATTGGGATCGTCCATGTTCGGGGGTTTCCTGCATGTGTCGGCCAATCTGGCGGCCCTCTCCTCCTCTGTGGAGACTATACGCCAGTCGTTCTCCTTGCCGTCTTCCAGCCCAGATGCCACCAGGGCCCCCTGTGGACCTGCCCTGACCAATGCAGCCAGCTCGGTGGGGATCCCATCCCTGCCACAGTCGGGAGTCAGAGGTCCAGCAGGGGTGGACACCACAGCAACTGTACCCCAGCAGATGGAGGATGTGCCGGCATCATCAGGCAGGGCACGTGCACGACGGCGTCGGTGGATTCCATCAGCCTGGATGCCGTCGTGCTGGCAGAGGCAGTGGCGTCGGAGGCAGCAGCGGAGTCGACGTGTGAGGCATCATGGCTCTGGGCCATCAACATCAGAGGGGCAGGCATCGGCCGGAGGGCAGGAGGACCCAGGACGGGAAGTGTCTTCCGTGTGGCAGCGGTTGGGCCGGCAGATAGGTGCGGAGCGGCGGCGGGCGGAAGAGGCATGGCTCACAATGGTCAGGGCGGAGAACTCCATGCCGAGGGCCCTGAGGCGGGCCGAGTGCCTCGAGGCAATCCGCAGGGGGTTGGAGGAGGAGACGGCGTCGTCCCTGCGGACCCTCGGGGCCATGGAACAAGACCGCCTCCGGGACATCGAACAGGAGTTCGATGATGCCCTGGCCCGGAACACCACGGAGTGAGCCGCTGGACTTGCCCTCCGCCTTTGTATATAGTTATATAGTTAGTGTTAGGTTTCCTTTATTTATTTTTTTTATTTGGTTGCGATTGGACAATGCGCCACATTTTTTGTATGTAGTTCAGTTTTTAGTTAGTTGTCATAGTTAGGTTTCATTTGGTTGGGCTCATGGACCCGGGATTATCTTGTAAATAGTTCTTCAATGGATTTTTCTATTTTTTGGATTTTTTTCATCGCCATGGAGCAATGGCTTTTGTTTATCATTTACACTTGGGTTACTTTTCTGACTGTGACTTTGGACACCATTTTTTTGGATTGTGCTGTGTGTTTTTGATTTTTTTCATGGACATTCTTCTTCTTTTGGTTGTTTTGCTTTGTGGTTTTTCTCATTTCATTTCCATTCAAGTTGATTTTTAATACATTTTTATTTTCATCCTTCAATGTGTCTCATTGCTTTCATGCATGTCATGTTGGGTGTTTTAACATTCACTTGCAGCCATTGTGTGTGACAGACATGTGTTCATTTGCATTATTTACATTGGGTGTGTAACATGTCATTGCCTTTGATATGTGGGTGGATGTGATAGTTGGTTGGGCCTTTTGGCAGGGGAGGATGGCCATTACGGACATGATTGGGGATTGGTGGGACCCAGGTGCAGGGAGGCATGGATGGGACATGGGTGGGGGCCTGGTGGCAGGTGCCCCACAGTGCTGGGGGGTGAGGGGGTGGGGAACATGAGTCGGACATGGGTGGGGGCCTGCTGGCAGGTGCCCCACAGTGCTGGGAGGTGGGGGTGGTGGGAGACATGAGTTGGACATGGGTGGGGGCCTGCTGGCAGGTGCCCCACAGTGCTGGGGGGTGGTGGGAGACATGAGTTGGACATGGGTGGGGGCCTGCTGGCAGGTGCCCCACAGTGCTGGGGGGTGGGGGTGTGGGGAACATGAGTTGGACATGGGTGGGGGCCTGCTGGCAGGTGCCCCACAGTGCTGGGGGGTGGGGGGGTGGGTAACATGAGTTGGACATGGGTGGGGGCCTGCTGGCAGGTGCCCCACAGTGCTGGGGGGTGGGGGTGGTGGGAGACATGAGTTGGACATGGGTGGGGGCCTGCTGGCAGGTGCCCCACAGTGCTGGGGGGTGGGGGGTGGCGAACATGAGTTGGACATGGGTTGGGGCCTGCTGGCAGGTGCCCCACAGTGCTGGGTGGTGGGGGGGTGGGGAACATGAGTTGGACATGGGTGGGGGCCTGCTGGCAGGTGCCCCACAGTGCTGGGGGGTGGGTGGGGAACATGAGTTGGACATGGATGGGGGCCTGCTGGCAGGTGCCCCACAGTGCTGGGGGGTGGGGGTGCTGGGAGACATGGGTGGGGGCCTGGTGGAGGCTGCCCCTGGTGGCTGGGGGGTGGGGGTGGTGGGAGACATGGGTGGGGGCCTGGTGGTGGGTGCACCTGCACTGCTGGGGGGTGGGGGTGCTGGGAGACATGGGTGGGGGCCTGGTGGAGGCTGCCCCTGGTGGCTGGGGGGTGGGGGTGGTGGGAGACATGGGTGGGGGCCTGGTGGTGGGTGCCCCTGCACTGTTGGGGGGTGGGGGTGCTGGGAGACATGGGTGGGGGCCTGGTGGAGGCTGCCCCTGGTGGCTGGGGGGTGGGGGTGGTGGGAGACATGGGTGGGGGCTTGGTGGTGGGTGCCCCTGCACTGCTGGGGGGTGGGGGTGCTGGGAGACATGGGTGGGGGCCTGGTGGAGGCTGCCCCTGGTGGCTGGGGGGTGCGGGGTGGTGGGAGACATGGGTGGGGGCCTGGTGGAGGCTGCCCCTGGTGGCTGGGGGGTGGGGGTGGTGGGAGACATGGGTGGAGGGTGCCCCCGGTGGCTGGGGGTGCATGGGGACATGCGTTGGTGGGCAGTAGTGCAAGTTGACATGTGGGTTGGCTGGGGGGCATGGCCATGGTGGATGGGGTGCCTGCAGGACATGTGCAGGGTAGGCCCCTGTGGGGTGAGTCACCTGCAGGGGCCGTGGAGGGTGTAGAGGGAACACCTGGGAGGACCCACACGTGCAATTCACGTGTGGTGCTCCCCACGCAACCCTGTAATACACGTACCCTGATGGAATCACGTGTCGAACTTCACGCACACCCCTGAAATACATGTACCCTGCGGAAGTCACGTGTGTAACTTCCCCTGCACCCTGAAATACAAGTACCCTACTGATATCGCGTGTGGAACTTCACGCGCACCCCGAAATACACGTACCCTGATGGAATCGTGTGTGGAACTTCCCGCGCACCCCTGAGATACGCGTACCCTGCTCGCACGGGCCCAATCGCGTGTGGAAATTCCTGCGCACCCCTGAAATACACGTACCCTGCTGAAATCGCGTGTGTAACTTCCCCTGCACCCTGAAATACACGTACCCTGATGGAATCGCGTGTGGAACTTCCTGTGCACCCCTGGAATACACGTACCCTGCTGATTTTGCATGTGAAACTTCCCCCGCACCCTGAAATACACATACCCTGATGGAATCGCGTGTGGAACTTCCCGCGCACCCCTGAGATACGCATACCCTGCTCGCACGGGCCCAATCGCGTGTGGAACTTCACGCGCACCCCTGAAATACACGTACCCTGCGGAAATCGTGTGTGTAACTTCCCCTGCACCCTGAAATACACGTACCCTGCTGATATCGCGTGTGGAACTTCACGCGCACCCTGAAATACACGTACCCTGATGGAATCGCGTGTGGAACTTCCCGCGCACCCCTGAGATATGCGTACCCTGCTCGCACGGGGCCAATCGCGTGTGGAAATTCCCGCGCACCCCTTCTGAAATACACGTACCATGATGAAATCGCATGTGGAACTTCCCGCGCACCCCTGAAATATGCATACCCTGCTCGCACGGGGCCAATCGCGTGAGGTACTTCCTGCGCACCCCAGTGATACACGTAGCCCGCTTGCTGTGCTGGTACAGGGTTAGCCCAGCCCTTTGCGCTGGATTGGGTATATTGATGGCTTTTCCCTGCGCGAGAGGCGTTTTTGGGGGCATAACTGGCGCTGCTGCAGGGTCGCTGCGCCACTGTGCGCCACGGCTGGTTTTGGTGGCTGGAATCCATGAATACGCTGTGCGCGGAAATGGATTTTAGCGCACGCGGCTGGCGCAGGGATTCGCACGCGCACACTGTGCACCAGCCGCGTGCGCCACTTGTGCGCTGAATTCTATGAATTACCCCCTATGTTGCTGTGGAAGTCAGAGCACACCCAGGATGGGAATTCAACTGCTTCTGAGGTCAAAGGGAATCAGTGCATCAGAGTTAATGTTCTTGCTGTATGTGATGGCCACCCTTTCCTCCATTCTGTGCTCTGTACACCACTGAATCACTTAATTAAAAGCTTAGCTGATTGAAGCACAAAAATCGAGATCAGGCAGGTCCTGATTCTGAAGCCACATTACTTCCCTAGAGACTGCAGTGTGCTAAGCTAGTCCCCTTTGAAGACATCCAGCTGACCAGGCCCCTTTGATGCTGTGCTACCATGGTGGCACCAGGCATAAAACTGGAACCGTTTCACATCGGAAAGGACGAGTGCAGAGTAATATAACTTTCCATGCATTCTAAATTACCAACACCTTACTTATACACAAAACAGTACACAGCACACACACTTCAGTAATCAGAATCTAAAACCATGAAAACATTGCCAAAGCAATATGAAACACCATGTAGGGAAGAATGTGTCCAGAGGGTGTGCATAACAGGATCATGCTGTCGCATTGACCCTTCTATATATTTCTGATTGAATATCATTGTTTGTATGCATGTGAAATGCCTGTTGTGCTCGGAAGGTACAGTGAAATTGGAGAATATTTTCAAATCCTGTGTTTGGAATACAGATTTAGGAAAAAGAGCAGACAAGCAGAGGGGAGAGCAAAAACACATTGTAGAGGTCAGTAAAAATACATAAGGTTGCAGGGAACAGAAATTGCAGACAGGGAATCAAGAAGACGAAGGGCACAGCATGGTTCAGGGCCACCGTGAGTACGAGATCCAGGAGAGGTCCAGCATGAGGGTTGAGAAGGCGAAGCACCAAGTCAGTGGGCCTCATTACGATACCGGCGGTAGTTGTGCCGGTAAAACAGGCACAGCTGCCGCCGGTATCATTTTTTTTTCCGGCGCCTAGGAATGGGCAATTACCGGGTCATTACGGCCCACCCAATCCAGTAATTGCCCATTCCTGAGCGCAGGAAATAAATGCTCCCCATTCCCATTCGAGCCCCATAGGGCTCAATGGGAATGGGGAGGCCGGATGCACCGGCACCATTTTGAATGGTGCCGGTGCATCCAACATTGTCTGCTCGCGGGTGCCGGTCAGCCCAGCAGGTCAGACCTGGCGGGTGAAAAGGCACCCGCAAGGAGAACTCGTAGTTCTCTAGTATGGCAACAACGGTACCAGCAAGTTTACCGGTACCGTTGTTACTGTACCGTAAAAACTTGGAATGAGGCCTAATGTGTCCAAAAGTCAAATCCAAGCATTGGCAACAGGTTGGTGATGGTAAAACCATTGTAATTCAAGCCAACTCCTGCAGTGAAAAGAAGGAAGAGAAAGGGGGAGTGGGAAGAAGAGAACTGGCAAAGCAAGGGAGGGACAAAAGAGGCCTCATTCCAAGTTTGCCGGTACAGTAACAACGGTACCGGTGGCCCTGCTGCCTGTCGCAGCTAGCGATGCTCCATGCTCGCCATTTCCACCTGGCTGAGCGGGAGACCGCTGCTGCCCCTCCTGTGCTGGTGAGCCCCTCTTGGGAATTTTGTGTTATTTTAGGCTGATTGCTTTTGTTGCAGGTGCCCCTATGCCCTGCTTGTCTCTCTTTCCCTCCCAGATCCGTTGTTGTTCTTCCGCGCCCTCCCTCCCTCCCTCCTCCCAGCCCGCCCTCCTCTTGATTGGCCAGTGCTGTGGCCCTGCTGCCTGCAGCAGCTAACGGTGCTCCACACTCGCCATTTCCACCAGGCCGAGCGGGAGACCACTGCTGCAGCTGCCCCTCCTGTGTTGGTGAGCCCCTCTTGGGGATTTTGTGTTATTTTGGGCTGATTGCTTTTGTTGCAGATGCCCCTAGGCCCCGCTTGTCTCTCTTTCCCTCCCCGATCCGTTGTTGTTCTTCCCCGCCCTCCCTCCCTCCTCCCAGATCGCCCTCCACTGTGATTGGCCAGTGCCAGTGCCTTTCTTACTGATCCCCCTGGGCAGCCCTCTGCCCGGCAGCCCCTACGGTAGCGGCTCCTGTTCTGGCTGCAGGTGTCCGCAGGGGACGCCAGTTGCCAGTCAATCTACCAGGATAGTACACAGGCTTCCCTGCCTACCCCCCGTCCAGATTCAGTCTCTAAAACTCAGGGTTTTCCATCTATTTGTATAACATAAACTTTATCATTATTTAAAATTGCATTGTGAAACCTAGGCCTTTTCTCCATCCATTCAGGATTCTCAAACTTAGGTATGTTTTTTCCTGCTGTTTTTATAATATGCACTGTATTACTATTTAAAATTGCATTGTAAAACCTAGGCCTCTTCTCCCTCCATTTGGGATTCTCATACTTCGGTGTGTTTTTTTCCCCGCTGTTTTTATAATATGCACTGTATCAGTATTTAAAAATGCATTATGAAACCTAGGCCTTTTCTCCCTCCAATCAGGATTCTCAAACGTAGGTGTGTTTTCCCCGCTGTTTTTATAATATGCACTGTATCAGTATTTAAAATTGCATTGGAAACCTAGGCCTTTTCTCCCTCCATTCAGGATTCTCAAACTAGGTGTGTTTTCTCTCCTGTTTTAAAAATGTGCATTTTGTGAGCCCTATAATCCTGAGTGTTGTTGTCTTGTCCTATTGCTCAACCTGCTTGCCTCTTGCTGTCTTGTCTGCCTACTTGAGTGTCCTTCTCTAGTGTATCCCCCTCTCCCTTCCACCTCTCTCCTCTCCCGCCTACTCTAATTTATTTATTTATTTATTTATTTATTTATTTATTTATTTATTTATTTATTTGTTTGTTTATTTATTTATTTATTTATTTATTTATGTCTATGGTGCCCTCTGTCTCCCCTATCTTTTCTAATTGCTTCTCTATTGACTATCCTGCTCTCCTCGCTAAGTCTGGTAGGAAGAAGTTTAAAAAGGATATCCTAATCTCCAACCCAGGCCTCCCTATCGCTGATACCTAGACTAGTGTCTCCGCCAAGGAAACTCTCACCGACATCCTCTTTGTCGTTCCTTCGCCAGACCTATGGACCCCTCATATGGTGTCTGTGCTCTCTCCTTTCTCCTCTTCTTCCATTAATGGTGGCACCCGTTGGGATGCCCTCCTGGCCTCCTTCCACTCCTCCAAGGTCATCATTAATGTTTACTCGAATGGGACCGTCTTGGTCTAAGGCCCTCAGGCCAACCTTCACCTCTTTGATAGACGCTTCCCGCTTCCCGCACCTCATCAATTTCCTTTCTTCTCCTGCTGCCCCCTCTCCCCCTTCCTCGGCTACCTCACCTCCCCTTTCTGCCTCCTCCGGGGCTACCTTACCTTCTCCCTCCCTCATTGCCCCCTCTCGGGCTCCCTCTACACCTCCGAAGGGCGTACCTCTGATCTGTACCCCTCCCGGGAAGTACTTCAAGGATGGCAACCTTCTCCATATTGCCACTCTTAACTCTCGCTCTGCTGTCAAACACTTCTCTGACATCTGCCGCCTTCTGTAAAAACTTGACCTTGATTTCCTTGGTCTCACTGAGACATGGTTCACGGCCAGCTCTGTCACTAGCTTTGACACGCTCCTACCTGACGGCTATAAGATGCTCTCTGTAAGCGATATTCAATCAACACTACCGCTAAGTCAATGCCTAGTCTGGGATGCTGAGGAAAACCCTTATTGATGTATATTTATATCCAGTTCAGTACTCTGGATGACAACCCTTGTATAACACCCCCCTCTTAGAATCCCCCTGACCACACTGAGCCAAGAAGTAGGTTTGTTTTGCAAATTAAAAGGTTTATTTGAAAATTTAAACAATATCCCAACAAATCACACTTTATAATGCAATACACAGTTCCAGTTCTCCCAGCAAGCTTAGGGAAAACAGGGATGAGTTTTAAACACAGGCGATTTATTTTAATGTGGTTTGCAAGGAAGTGAAAAGGTGCTAAAATTGCTTTTAATTCCCTCTAGAGGTTCAGGGTGAGTGAGAGATGCTTGTTGGTATTAGTTCAGGCTCACTTTAGCAATGCTCTAGGAGTTATTACCAGGTTGCAAACGGATTTTAACAAAAGAAAGAATGGAGCTGCTATTTTAACAAGTGGAGAAATTGAGCCAAAATCGCAAATCGCTGTAACTTTGGCGAGTGTGTGTCTCGTGATTACGTATAGGGAGTAGGAAGTCTTTTCTAGGTTCGTTGGAAAGCCTAGATTCTAGGCTTTCAGATAAAAGTTGAATCTCGTTCCTAGCACAAACGGTTCCGGAGATACAGATGATTTAATAAAGGTAGATTTTCGGATTTAAAGTAAAACTCAAAATGACAGGTGACAGCTTGCAGCTTCAGAATTGACAGGTGACAGTTGTGCAGCTTTAAAATGACAGATGACACGATTTCTAGGAGGCTGTTCTAATTAGGTTAAAATAGTTTGGATTAGATTATTTTAACTAAGAGATTGGGTTCTGCACAGTTCTGGCGATACTCACAATATATTTTGGGCAGGAATGGGCCTCGCCACGGATCTGGTCAGGTTTTGGACTGGACTACGGTTCTGGTCTCGGCACCTCACAGCGATCTGGGTCTCTGGTCCTGCTCACAGCGGTCTGGGTCAGCTCTCTGGATACAGCGGCCTGTGGTTCTCTGGATCTCTGGTCTGGTCTCTGGCAATTGTTCTTGGCAAAAGAATTCAGACAGCTCGCCCGGCTGTGCAATAGTTTGCAAATGACTTTAAGGATGCTGAGGCCTGCTGAGAAGAGTTCTCAGTTTGTGGGTTTAGGCCCTTGCTTTAAGTTCTGAAGTAAAGTTCTGGTCTTTGAAGATTGATGGATGTGAAGTCTGGAGTCTCCCGGCAGAGCGTCCCGCAGAAAATGGAATTGAATGTCCTACCTGGGTTTCAGTGGCCCGTTTTATGTGTTTTGAAAATGGGTGTGTGCCTGGGCCTAGCTAAGCCTGCCCCTCTCACTTATCATTGGCCAAGCCTTCCTCTCTCCCTTGATTGGGGGGAAGAAATGGAGTGTCAGAGTGATGCTGTAGGTTTTATGGTCAGAGGAAGCTCCACTTATCAAATTGCACACAAATCTATTTCTGATCCAAATACATATTTATCTATGTACCATTTTTCTCATATTATAGGTCCAGTTTACATATTTTCTGTAGCACCAAACCATCCGATCCCTGTCTTTGTACGATGTCGTGTCCACTGATGACAGAATTCTCACCTTTTCATCCAGATAACGACCTCTAAACCTTTCCAGATTTTACACAAATGTGCACCAGGGATATGGGTTTCAGATGATAAAGTGTCAGATTTTTAACATGCATACATTTGGAGTGAGACCCTATTTTCCGCTAGCAGCCCCCCGGAATACACCACAGGGTCCTAACGCCTCTTAAAACGTGCACAGAAAAATCACAAGAACAATGATATTAATTATATAATTTTGACCAGTCCGCACTATGCGTTATCTATCTTTTTAAAATTATGCTCTGGTCAAAAAGGGGTGTGGCTTCCCACATCAGAGGGTGGAATAACTGGTTTATCCACTTCCCCAAGCTCAGCTGCTAGCAGAGGCACTGCCCCTCCCAGTTTCCCCCAAGAGGAAGCCACTTTACGGCCCCCCCAATATAACATTTGCCTGAGCCAAAGAAGGCCCATTGTTCAATTTCCTGCAGTCCCCAGCTGCCACTCCCCTTTCAATCAACAGGGCCATGTGACCTCCTTTTTGTGGGGCAGCAGAATGCAGCCAGGCCTGGGAACACAGCTGTTGATCCAGTTTCAACTCCTGTCGGGGGTAGTTGTCAGGCAGAATCCAGTTTCATTAAGCCAGGTTTCAGCTAAATGTCACTTTTTGTTCCCAGTTTTCTACATTCAAATCAAACTGACAATTTTTACACATGCAGCTAGAGTGCTGATTCTAAGTTCAAAACTATGACATTTCAACAGTTACAAACTATGTGATACTCAAAAGTAGGTCCCTCATTTAATTTAAACATTTCGATTTTAGTGGTTTTCAGTTCAGTTTAACTTAAGCTGCTGACCTCCACAGCTCAGCCAGTTTTGTTATGAACATTGTTTTGGGCTCTTTTTCTTTCCAGATTTTGTATGTACACAAATCTTCATTGTTCCAAATGTCTGCTGGTGTTCATTGAGATTTTTGAATATCCTGCCCTGGCCCATCACGCTTGCACTGGTGGGTGGAAGGTTAGGCGACCATTTTGGTGTGCGTACAAACTACGCGGTTCTCCTATTCTGGCGTGAATGTGGGCGGCGATAGCTCATCCCCACATCCACCCAGTCTATTGATTTAGTTTGTTCAGGGATAGAATAATGGACGGCGACAGCTCATCCCCACATCTACCCAGTCTATTGATTCAACATGGGTCAAAACCCTTGACAAATCCCCCCGCCCGACTGCGCTTTGATTCAAGTTGAGGGGAAGTCGGGTCCAAAGGAGGTTTTTCGCCCTTGTGCTGGTATGTCTGTATTATCTTCTTCCAATTCTGTAGATGGCACAGTTCAGCATCTTTTCCTCCACCCAGTTGGATCGATCGGTTCTCCTCGCCGGTCCTGATGGGAATATTTGGCGGTACCCTGGGCCCCTCGGGTCTCTGCTACCGGTCCCCAGATCGTCCTCCTTGGCCAGTCTCCAGGTTTTCTTTCTCCTAGGACGACAAAGGAAAGCGGCGATACCTATTCGAAGACATTTCTTCCCCACCATTGATATAGTGGGGTGGCATATACATTTTATAGTCAAAACATTTGCGTTCTTATTTTAACAAAAAACAAGATACAATTATAAGACATTTTTTTTTTAAATCATAATATTTTAGAGACTATATGTGGGATATTTTAGGGTTGGAATTGAATTACTCTGGAGCGGCCCCCTCTGGTATTGCAGAGGAATCCTCCAGTTGTTGCAGAGTGTGCCTGGGATGGCAACACTTTAGCTGATTTATATGGACCCCCTTATCTTCCCCTCTGCCAAACTGCCTTTGGGGATGAAGGTTTTATAGGCAACAAGGGAGATCTTGTCTATAATTTCAAACGGTCCCTTCCATGTAGGCAAGAATTTTCGCTGTCTGGCCTGGTTCCTTTGGAAATTGTATAGATAGACCCGGTCCCCCACATCATATTCCTTCCTGGTGGTTTTCAAATCATAGTGCGTTTTCATACTCTCAGCTGATCTTTCTAGATTCCGCTGAGCATAGGCAAAAGCATGTTGGAGGTGTTTCCTTAAATTCTCCACATACTCATGAGTTGTGGAGGCATTTATCAGTGTCTGCTCTTGGGTCCTGTAGAGCAGATGCTGGGGAAGCACCATCTTGCGTCCGGTCATCAACTCAAATGGTGATATTTTAGTTGCAGATGAAGGGGTAGATCTGATGGCTTTAGGACCAGAGGTAATCGGATATCCCAACTTGGCCCAGAATCTCCCACAAACTTTTTTAATATGCTCACAATGGTTCGGTTGTATCTCTCCACTGCTCCAGAAGAAGCTGGCCTGTAAGCAATGTGTAGCTTCCTTTTGACCCCCAGTATCTCCCACATCTTTGTCATTACTTCACTGGTGAAGTGGCTACCTCTGTCTGACTCAATCCTTTGAGGTAGACCAAAACGGGATAAGATGTGGTTAATCATCAGGGCAGCTGCTGTTTCTGCCTTGCAGTTTGGGGCCGGGAGACATTCCACCCACTTGATAAATAAGCATGTAACGGACAACATGTACTTGTTTCTCTAGACGAGCGAATTACAGGGCCTACAAAGTCGATTTGCAAATCCGACCATGGCAGTGTCATCCCCCTCTTTTGGAGAGGTGCACGGTGTGTGAGGGATGATGGCTGAAATTGTGCACACACAAGACACCCCTTCAAGTATTGGTCGAGGTCCTGCCCCATGTGTGGCCAGTATGCAACCTCTCTTAAGATTTCCTGTGTTGTGTGAAACCCCCTATGACCGGCGGTGGCCGCATCATGGGCGTGACTTAACATCAGGCTTCAGAATGAGGGAGGGACCACCCACTGATCATGGCCAGCTTGGGATTTCCTTACCAACAACCCGTCTTGGATACGGAACCTTTTTGGACTTTTTATCAACACTCTTAGGTCCTCTTTCCAAATGTAATCGGTATCCGTAAGGGGAAAGTTCTCAGGGTCCTCAATGTGTTGGTAAAACTTACCAATTATTGGATCCTCCTTCTGAGCTGTAATCAAATCAGCATCAGGGGTCTCCTTACTCCATTGTGCAGTTGAAAGATCATTGTGAGCATTTGTCTGGGACCTAGTGATAGCAGTGACCTGGATTTCCCCCAACAGGGACTCTATTTCAATTAGATCCCCTTGGATGGCCCCAGTTTTGGCCAGCTGATCAGCTAAGTCATTTCCAGTTTTGTCTGGTCCCTCTACTTTGGAATGACCCTTGATCTTTTTCCAGTAGATGGTCATCCCATTCGATGTGACCAGATCATTAATATTTTGGATTAGCTTCCCATGTTTCAGGGGTTTGTGATTAGCACATAACATGCCTCTGGTTTTCCAATTAACCAGGTGCTCCACGAACCCGTTCCGTACATAATCTGAATCTTTGATTATGATCAGTTCGTGGAGTTGATGTTGGACAGCAGTGAGGATGGCCTGATGCACAGCCATCAATTCTGCCACCTGACTACTTCGGGGACCAATTTTATATCCAGCGGAGGGTTCTGGGGACTCATTCACCCATGCATTCCCTACGCCGGCCACCAGTTCTTTCTCCACGTTGTTGTCAACATGGGACGAGCATCCATCCACATAGACAGTGGGCATTCCCCAACACTTGTCTTCTTCAAAGACTTTGTGTGGGGAATTAAGGTATACCTCCATGTTGTCCTTGATTTTTAGACTTTCGTCCTCGAGACAGTTTTCTCTGGCACAATCATGCAAGTCAGCCAGACCTTGCGCGTGGGGACTCTTCTTGTTTTGGCCATATCTGACCTCTACAGGAAAGCCTTGCATTGACAGAATCCAGGAAGTAATTCGGGAATTACTCACATTTCTGGCCCGGATTCTGTCACTTTGGAGGTATTGCAGAGGCTGGTGTGGAGTCTCCACTATGATGTGTTCCCACTGGATAAATGGGCGGTAATTGTTCAATGCCCACACCGTTGCCAGGAGTGCCTTCTCACAATCGTTGAATTTTTTCTCCACCGAGGATAAAGTTTTGCTCGCATAGGAGATTACTTTATTGACCTTGTCATGCTTTTGGTATAATACTGCCATCAAGCATGTATTAGAGAACCCTGTCTCCAGGAAGAACTCCTTGTTTCTGACAGGGTAAGCTAGGCAAGGCGCTTGTGAGAGGCTTCTTTTGAGTTCTCTTACCGCCTCGGATTTTTCTGGACCCCATTCCCACTTGACCCCCCCTTCAAGAGATGAATCAGGGGTCTAGTGATATCTGCGTAGCCTTCAATGAACTTTCTGCTGTAATTAGTCAGTCCAAGGAGACTCCTTAGTTCCCGCAGAGTTGTGGGGTCTTTCAGCTTCTGAAGTGCTTCCACTTTCTTTTCTTGGGGACAAAGGCCCTGAGGAGTAATCTCATGCCCCAAGAAATTAACACGGGTTCTACACCACTGTGCTTTCTGGAAGGAAAGTTTTGCTCTGGCAGCCCTCAACTGTGTCAGAACATAACGGATCTCCGCTATGTGTTCTTCCACAGATGAACTTTTGATCAGGACATCATCTACATACGCCAGGTTACCCCTCGCACCCAGGTCGGGCATGGCCTTATGTAGGAAAATGTTGAATTCATTGCCGGAGTTGAGGTATCCGAAGGGAGTCCGGGTCCATGTGTACTGCTGGCCCCCAAAGGTAAAAGCCAGTTTGTATTGGTCCTCCCTACTGACAGGCACGGTCCAGTATCCATTGGTCAGGTCTATTGCAGTGAAAACCTGTGACCCCTGAATCTGGGCCAGACCTTGGTCAATGTAGGGCAGAGGCCATCGGGAAGTATGGACCCGTTTGTTGAGCTCCCTAAGGTCGGCGCAGAGTCTCCACTGGCCGTTTGGCTTCAATATTCCCAGCATCGGATTATTGAAGATGCTGTGGACTGGACAAATTATCCCCCGGGACTCAAGGTTCTTAATTATTTCAGTAAGGGACTCCATGGATGCGAGAGGCAAGCGATATTGCTTCACAAACACTGGAGTCATGCTAGGATCCATGGGAATTGTTGTCGTGTGGATGTCGGTGCGACCACAGTCATATGAGTCTACCGCAAAGAGATCTTGGAAATCCAAGAAAACTTGTTTCAACTTTTGCTTCTGCTCCAGAGTCACACAGGCATCAGCCAGGTTGACTCTCTCTTCCACCATCTGCCAGAAGCCTGGCAAGACTTCTGGTTTGGCTATCTCCGCGGCCTCCTCCAGCTGGCTGGAGAAGTCCCTGGTCAGAGTGCTGATTTGGACTGGAGGCTTCAGGTGGGAAAGGCAGCCCTAATGGACCTGGAAAATCACCATATCCCTCCTGAAGTCCCAAGTCACATCTTCCTTACCATAAGGGCAAGAAGTGTACACCAGGAAGTTCCCCCCATGCCGGGTGAAAATCCTGTCTGGTGTTGTGTTGTCATCACTGTCACTGTCAAAACAGTCCTTGGGGATTGGTCCTAACAGTTAATTTCCTAGATCAATGGAAAAATGTCGGTCATCAACCGCCATTCCAATAATGGTGCCTGCGGCTAGAGTAATACTCTTTAAGTCGCTGTTATCCACCTCTATTGGAATGGTGTCATGTTCTATGTCGACTAATGTTGTTATGTTTATTCCCAACCCTTGCTGTTGGAGAGAAGCATTTAGATGTATATAAGCATCAGGGTTTTTCAATTTGTGTCCTCTTTTAACTTTGACTTCCAGGGAGAATTGTCGAGTCCTTTCTGGCATGGTGACTTCCTCTTTGATCTGAATTTCAACTGCATAAGGTAGCAATTGAGCTGACCTAAATGCTTTTTCTGGATCATCAAAGCCCATGGGATTATCCGCTAATCGGGACCAAGCTTTAAAGTTTATTAGGTCCAAACTAATGGCAAAGCAATTGAGAATGTCACTGCCTAAGTAAAAGGCGGCAGTGACGTCTCGCATGACCCAACAATTATGGACTATGCTCTTGTTGCCAATGGAGATTTTGAGCATACACCTGCTTAGCAGGAGATGTTTGGAATTAGGTGCTTCCAGGTCCATTTCCCATTTCCCATTTGTCTATCAGTTTGAATGTGGGAATGGCTGGATCTTTTGGGAGTTGGCGAAACATGGCTTCGCTGATGAAGCTCTTACCGTTGTTCACACACACCTGGGCGAGAACAGAGTCCTTCCCATCATTTAACTGGACAGGGATGAACAACTGCTCTCCAATTTGCTGAATATCAGCCAGGCTCTGAGCTAATTTTACATCTTTCTGGACTATAGGAGTGGGAGTGTCTGATTGTGGATTGGTAAAGAATTTCAGAGTGTTTCCTTCCAGTGTGGAATACCACCTTAAACTGGAAGTAAGGTTGATTTTCAGAAATAGAGAGGACCCCCCATCACCAGTCTGTTGTCCTACTGCTATTACTGTCATGTCTGGAATTTGGTTGTTCTGGAAGTGAAATTCTACTTGGTCAGATTTTTGTTCAACCATTGCAGATTTTCAGCTTGCCTTCTAAGTGAGCACTTTGTACCAAGCAACGCTTTGCTGCATGGATGTAAAAGTAAATGCAAAGCTTCATATCAAGCCCAACACATGTATTAATAATTGTTTTGCTAATCTGGTTTTTGGCTTAAATGGAAATTCTCTTTCATATTTAGATTTCGGTGCCATTTAAACCAACATGGTTGGCACTCTGTTTTAATTTTATTGGTTGGCTAGTCTGGGTCCAGAGGACCTTGTTTACGCAATCTATTAGGGGTGACAACCTTCACAGGAGGTCATTCCCTAGTAAACAAGGGTGCCCTCTGGAGTCACTACAATGACTGGGTGTTTCACCTTGTGTCGCCCAATTTTGATGTCCAAATCTGCAGTCCCCTCGACAGGAATTTCCTTCCCGTCAAAGTTCTGCAGTTGTCCAGGAAGAGAGGTGAGAGGAATGCAGTAATTCTCCCCCCTTCCTGCATTTAGTTCATCAAAGGCCCTTTTGGACAGAAGGGTAGCTTGGGATCCAGTGTCCACCAGTGCCCAAATTGTACCATGCCCCTGTACTTGTACCAGGGCATAATATCTTCCCTCCTTCTCCTCAAGGGGGCACAGATAATGCACATTTTTTGGACAACTGGTGGGCTAACTTTCTGGTTTTGGACATTGCTAGCGAAGAGATTTGGGCAGAATTCTGTGGAGAGCCTGGGGAATCTGAAAGAAAAAGTTGGCAACTGGAAATGGTTTCGGGTTCTGGCCGTCCCCCCCTTTTTGGAGGCAGTCATCAGGATGGGTTTGACCCATGGGATTTTGGTATTGTCGGTTCTGGGATGAGATGATGGGCAGCGGTAGCTCAGTCTCCACATCTCCCCAGTCTGAATTGGCATCCCTTGGGACCCATTTTTCCTTGGGAGGAGTTCCCCCATCTCTGAAGGAGAAGATCCTTGTCCCAGGATCTTCTGAGGATCCCTCTCCCTCAAATTGGAAGACCTGTACCTCCTCCACAAAGTGGGTCTGTTTGGGTCCTTTGTTTCTCCTACCCCCCCTCTGCTCCTTCGGAGGCGGCTTTCAGGGGCAGAAGATTTTGTTTCCGGTTCCTGGTTTTCCAGGGGCTGTTTACAAGTTGGGAAGGAAGCTTCCTCCAAGTTTTTACACCCCCCTTCCCCTTGTGCCTCCTCCCTGGGAACCGGTGGGTTATCGGGGTGCTGCCCCCGTCATTGTTCTGGAGCACCAGGTCCAGAGTTTGGGGCATTTTGCGGTTCTGTTGAGCCCTCAGTATGTGACCCAGATCCCGTGCCATATTTTGGACCTGGCGCTCAAGTTGTGAAACCCGCTCAGGCTGATACGGGGCTCTATTTTCTCCCCTGGGCTGATCCCGGGAAGGGTAGCTATCCCTTCTCTGGTAATACCCCGGATTGGGAAGATTTGGGTACCCCTCCACCCTTGGCCTCCCCTCTCCCGGATTAGGTTGTCTGGGCTCAGGGAATTGGGGAAAGAAGGATGGATGGTTTTGGGGTTGGAAATTGGGTGGATACCTGGGATAAAAGTTCTGCCCAGGATTTTGTGAATTTCTGCCCTCCTGGGGGACATTAGGAGGGAGGTTCCCTGGGCCAGGTGCTTGGCTGGATCCCCCCCTTGGGCTGGTGGAGTCCACACATAACCCAGGATGGGTCGGTTTCCCTTGTAGCGGGGACTTACATAGGCGGGGGACCCCATTTGTGGGACTACCTCCTCGACTCCCTGTCTGTGACTGGCCCGAGGGCCTTCTGGGCTGTGAATTATTTGGTGCAGGCAGGTTTTTAGGCCCCCCCATCTCCAAATCTAAAACGGGGGCAACCTTTACCTCTGCCACCTTGGCAGCAGCAGGGGTGCTGTTGGTTTTGGGGTTTTTCGATGCATTATTTTTATTTTCGATGGGCTTCTTCACCTTATAGATCCGGGTAGCCTGTTCAATGACCCAGAGTAAAGATCTTTTCTCATGAAAATCTCTCACAAGCTGGGTCACTATGTATTTGGGTAAGGCATGGAAAAACGCATTGATAAATTCTCTGCTATCCGTGCGCACCCTTCTGGTGGTCTGTGCAAAAGCACGCTTTAATTCTTGCACAAACTCTTGTGGGGCCTGATCCTCCCCACATTCCAAATTGTAGGCTGCCTTGCGAGCCTCTTGAGGATTTCTGTGCAATGAAAAATGTTTCAAGATGGCCGCCCTGTATGTGGACCACCTTGAATGGTTTTGATCCTCCAGCCCCGCAAAGAAACTGGAGTATTCTGGTGAGAAGGTCCACTTTACATATTGAATACAGCTTTGGCTGTCCTTCAAATGGAAAGTCTCCATCATTTGCTCATAGAGCTCCAAGTGTTCCCAAACAGAATACTTGGCGTTCTTATGATAAGGCGTGATGACACTCCTTATTGCCTTTATTTGTTTCAATGGGTCCTTAAGCAAGGCCCTTTTTGCCTTATTGGCCTTTTTGGTTCGGGTAAACCTGGTCCATTCATCCTCCGACTCAGAAGCGCTCCCAGAGGTGCCCGTCTGATCTTCCAGGTTTTCCCGGATTCTGCGAGCCTGGGAATGGCTGGCAGAATGTGGGGACCTGGTCTCCTGTGTCCTGTGACGCTCAGAGGAGTCTTCAGATCCCTCCTTGCTACCAGGATTTGCTGGGTATCCCCCCCACTGACCTACTCTCCTGGGGTTCCCCACTAAATTGCACTGTGCTTGGGTGCCCATACCTGGATGCCCGCCCATCCATTCCTGGGAGGTACTGGCCTATGAGCCCCATACTTCTAGCTGGATAGTTATCTGCCATCCCCATGGCCCTGGGCTCATGTGCGCGAGGGGACATGGGGGTGGCAGAGTCCAGGGACTGGGAGAGATGAAGGCCTCTGGTGCTAGGGCTCCTGAGGTTATGGTCAGGAGTTTCTCTTTCCCAGCGAACCTCATCTCTATCCGCCCCTGCTTCCTGTTGCAATGCAAGAGCCTGCGCTTTCAGTTCCTCAGTTAAGGCCTTACTAGACTCTATCAGTCTCTCCTGCATGGCTACCTGTTGCTGGAGCATATCATTGTGTTCTTGCAGATAGCCTCATTTTCTCTCTGTGCCTCCTGATTGGTCCTGGAGTACTGGGCCAGTCTCTGCTGCAGGAGGGTTACCTCCTCAGTCCCATCCCTACTGGCCTGCTCCTTTCTTGCCAGAGCCTCCTCCACCCTCCTGGTGTGCTCCAACAAGTTCTGGTGTTCTTTTTGGAGGTCACCCAGCCCCTGGAGGGCCAAGTGATTTTCTTCAATTTTTCTTTTTAAATGGCAGACTTCCTGAACTAAGGTATCCCTTTCCTGACCAAGAGCCTGCATTTGTGACGCCAGGTCGTCCCTCTGCCTTTGAAAGGCACCAGCGTTCTGGCGTTCTTCATCAAACTCTGCCTGGGTATCCAGGTCTTTCAAAATCAATGTATTGCTTTCCTCTTTCTCTCTGTCTAGTTGGATTTGCAGGGTGGCTACCTGCTCTGTGCATGCCCTGTTGAAATTGATCTGTTGCTCAATCTTTTTCTAGCTCTGCAGTAAGGAGTCCAAACTGTCTTGGTGCTCCTTCTGCAAAACCAGAATTCTGGTATCCTGGTCTGTCTTTTCCTGTTGCAGTATATCCATGTCCTCTTTTATTTTAATGATATACTGCCTACTATCATTTTCTGACTCCTGGCTCCTCTGCAGCCTCTGCTCAGAAGAGACCAGGTCAGATTGGGCCTTTTTCTAACGCCATCTGTTGCCTATTTGCCAGATCTTGGCCTTCAGCACATTTGTCCTGCATGGCTCCCATATATAGATACAAATATGCCGCTATCCTGGCAATCTTATTATGTTCATCTTTGGCTTATGGGGCCATATATAGTTCACTCAGGGCCACATGTAGGGGACCCTGATCTCCCCATGTATCTGACCCTGTTTCAGTGACCTGTTGCGTGATTGCCTGCAACCAGACCGTTTGGTCCTGATGAGTCCACTCACCTCTCACAAATAGCTTATGTAAGAAGTGCTCTCTGGCTATTTTCATATCTACCAAGGTCGTCATTCTGGAATTTGAGTTCCTTCCTGACTTACAGAACTTTGTATTTTATTTTGCAGAACAGACCGTTTCCTTAGAGCGTTCCTTTGGGGGATGCTTTCACAGTGTAAAACAGCGTGGTGATCTAACCGGATATGTGTATCTGGTCAGTTGGCACACTGTATTAATCTGCACAAGTGGTAAATCTAACCCAGAATATCCCGGACAAGCCCCCACTTTTGTAAGCGATATTCAATCAACACTACCGCTAAGTCAATGCCTAGTCTGGGATGCTGAGGAAAACCCTTATTGATGTATTTTTATATCCAGTTCAGTACTCTGGATGACAACCCTTGTATAACACCCCCTCTTAGAATCCCTCTGACCCCGCTGAGCCAAGAAGTAGGTTTGTTTTGCAAATTAAAAGCTTTATTTCAAAATTTAAACAATATATATATATATATATATATATATATATATATATATATATATATATATATATATATATATATCACACTTCTATAATTAAATTGATAATGGATATTCACACTTGTGAATATGAGCGGTAATCAGCAATAGGTAATCCTACAGTAGCACAGTTCTTTACAATCAATGAGGAGTTAGTATAGGATGGATAAGGTAGCAAAAATACTTTCATGGTTTCAAGGGAAAAGCAATGAGGAATAAAATGCAGTACCGAAATACTTGATATGATTTTAGCAAAAGATAAGATAATCATTTTTTCTCTGGCAATTCACCCCCCCTATGCAATGTAAGAAATGGAAGGAGATAGAAGGAGGAGCACACAGTTCTCAAGAATCCCAGCAAATCACACTTTATAATGAAATACACAGTTCCAGTTCTCCCAGCAAGCTTAGGGAAAACAGGGTTGAGTTTTAAACACAGGCGAATTACTTTAATGTGGTTTGCAAGGAAGTGAAAAGGTGCTAAAATTGCTTTTAATTCCCTCTAGAGGTTCAGGGTGAGTGAGAGATGCTTGTTGGTATTAGTTCAGGCTCACTTTAACAATGCTCTAGGAGTTATTACCAGGTTGCAAATGGATTTTAACAAAAGAAAGAATGGAGCTGCTATTTTAACAAGTGGAGAAATTGAGCCAAAATCGCAAATCGCGGTAAATTTCGTGAGTGCGTGTCTCACGGTTACGGGAAAAGTATAGGGAGTAGGAAGTAGATTCTAGGCTTTCAGATGAAAGTTGAATCTCGTTCCTAGCACAAACGGTTCCGGAGATACAGAGATACGGATGATTTAATAAAGGTAGATTTTCGGATTTAAAGTAAAGCTCAAAATGACAGGTGACAGCTTGCAGCTTCAGAATTGGGTTCTGCACAGTTCTGGCGGTACAATATATTTTGGGCAGGAATGGGCCTCGCCACGGATCTGGTCAGGTTTTTGGTCAGGTTTTGGACTGGACTCCGGTTCTGGTTTCGGCACTTCACAGCAATCTGGGTCTCTGGTTCTGATCACAGCGGTCTGGGTCAGCTCTCTGGATACAGCGGCCTGTGGTTCTCTGGATCTCTGGTCTGGTCTCTGGCAATTGTTCTTGGCAAAAGAATTCAGACAGCTCGCCCGACTGTGGAATAGTTTGCAAATTACTTTAAGGATGCTGAGGCCTGCTGAGAAGAGTTCACAGTTTGTGGGTTTAGGCCCTTGCTTTAAGTTCTGAAGTAAAGTTCTGGTCTTTGAAGATTGGTGGATGTGAAGTCTGCAGTCTCCCGGCAGAGCGTCCCGCAGAAAATGGAATTGAATGTCCTACCTGGGTTTCAGTGGCCCTTTTTATGTGTTTTGAAAATGGGTGTGTGCCTGGGCCTAGCTAAGCCTGCCCCTCTCACTTATCATTGGCCAAGCTTTCCTCTCTCCCTTGATTGGGGGGAAGAAATGGAGTGTCAGAGTGATGCTGTAGGTTTTATGGTCAGAGAAACCTCCCCTTGTCAAATTGCACACAAATCTATTTCTGATCCAAATACATATTTATCTATGTACCATTTTTCTCATATTATAGGTCCAGTTTACATATTTTCTGTAGCACCAAACCATCTGATCCCTGTCTTTGTACGATGTTGTGTCCACTGATGACAGAATTCTCCCCTTTTCATCCAGATAACGACCTCTAAACCTTTCCAGATTTTACACAAATGTGCACCAGGGATATGGGTTTCAGATGATAAAGTGTCAGATTTTTAACATGCATACATTTGGAGTGAGACCCTATTTTCCGCTAGCACCCCCCAGAATACACCACAGGGTCCTAACGCCTCTTAAAACATGCACAGAAAAATCACAAGAACAATGATATTAATTATATAATTTTGACCAGTCCGCACCATGCGTTATCTATCTTTTTAAAATGATGCTCTGGTCAAAAAGGGGTGTGGCTTCCCACATCACAGGGTGGAATAACTGGTTTATCCACTTCCCCCAAGCTCAGCTGCTAGCAGAGGCACTGCCCCTCCCAGTTTCCCCCAAGAGGAAGCCACTTTACGGCCCCCCCAATATAACATTTGCCTGAGCCAAAGAAGGCCCATTGTTCAATTTCCTGCAGTCCCCAGCTGCCACTCCCCTTTCAATCAACAGGGCCATGTGACCTCCTTTTTGTGGGGCAGCAGAATGCAGCCAGGCCTGGGAACACAGCTGTTGATCCAGTTTCAACTCCTGTCGGTGTCATGATCTCTGCTTCCAAAAGGTCAGGGTTTTCCCAACTCCCTTGGAAGCAGATCCATAACCCAGGTTCCGAGTGCCAACCAGTCCCAATTGGGACCTTTTGGACCCAGTCCTGGCGCCAGTGGCACCAGGCTCATAAATATGCCCAGTCCCAGCGCTGGAAGCGCCGGGCTCATAATGCTTGGGTGGACTTACCTGCAGCAGACCATGCTGCTTACTTGCCTGCCAGTTGAGCCTCTGATCCTCTTCTGTTTGGAACTACTTTTCCTGTTGGGTGGGGCAGGAGCCACTCCCTAGATTCAGAACACTGGAACTCTTCTGGAAAGCAGGAACTCTTTTCTTACCTAGGCGTGGCTGTGGAAGGAGACACCTAAGCACTACAGGAGGCTATTTAAACCACACCCGATGGATGAATATTGCTTTGCGTTATTCTGCATCCTCTGCAGCAGAACGCTCATCGTGTCTTCTGCATCTGATCCTGGGCCTAAGGAAAAAGGCTTACCATCCTGAATCCAGTCTTCAGCAACACCTATAAAGACAAGAAAGAACAGGTTAGCATTACGGTCTTCAGTGACAGCTCTTCACTTACCTGGTCCATCGGCTGTCACCAACGCCTCGCGCTGCATTCCGGCATCTGAAAGACAAAGGCTTACCTACTCTTCGTGCGCTCCGGAGGTCTTCACACTGCAGGAAACGAACGCTCTAAGAAGGGAACTGATTATTTCCAAGGAGCGAACAGATGATCTCGCTAGACAATTGCTACAGTCACAAGCCGGACAGACCCCGTTACCCGCATCTGGGGGAAATCTTCCTTCTACATCCTCTATGAATCCAGTGCAGATCAACCTACCTGGGAATGTACCTCTGGCTCCGCCTGAACGATTTTCTGGTGACCCAAAGAGGTTTGCAGTATTTATCAATCAGTGCCGGTTGCATTTCTTATGCCGGCCAGCAGCCTTTCCAACTGATCAAGCTAAAGTAGCTTTCGTGCTTTCGTACCTTAGTGGCAATGCAGCAGACTGGTCGATCCCTCTAGTAAATCAAGATGATCCGGTCCTCCATGATTTTCAAGCTTTTCAGCTCAGTATGGAAAAACTGTTCGCAAGACATTCACAGGGGCAGGCCTTGGACAATGAGCTTCTTTCGTTGCGACAAGGTAATCAAGACCTTTTGGCTTATATTGCGTCTTTCAACAGACTGATAGTGGAAACTCAATGGCCTGAGGACAAAAGGATTACGCTGTTTTATAGAGGTCTACGTGGAGAGCTCAAAGATGTGTTAGCCCAAGTAGTGAACCCCCCACAAGATTGTTCGGACTATATAGACTTAGTCGTTCAAATAGATCACAGACTGCAGAACAGGAAGGCCGATCGTTCCAAGTTTGATGCTCGAGTATTTTCCAAACCGCCAACTCCTTCCAAAGGAGTAGACCCCGGGGAACCCATGCAAATAGGGGGTCTGAAAGGTCCTCTAACACAAAAGGAGCGGGAAAGGAGAAAACAGTTGCAATTATGCCTCTATTGCGGAAACTCAGGGCACTTTTTTCGAGACTGTCTGGTGAAACCTGCCAAGAAGGCAGTAGGAGCTGCAGTTACCAAAGTTACAAACTCTGAGCAGGGAAACGACCTCGCCCGACAAGAATAGAGGTCCTTTTGCCGAGCGTGAAAACCAGTTCCGTGACCTCGCATTTCGTGATACCTATGGTCCTCATTAGCCCTGATAATCCGGATCGATTACATGCAATTGAAGCTTACGTCGACAGCGGTGCCATCGGCAATTATGTGGATCATGAAATGGTTTTGAGGATGAATCTAACTCTTTGTCCCAAGGCTGTAAAGGACGTCATTACTACGGTGGATGGTACGGAGATAGCCTCCGGCCAGTAACGCATACCACTCAAGAGGTGACGCTAGTAAGTCAAGATGGACACCATGAGAAGATCGTGTTCGATGTGATCAAGGCCCCTCAGTTTCAGATTATTCTAGGAATACCTTGGTTAGAGAAACACAATCCTCTGATCGATTGGCGAGCAAGAACGGTCCAGTTTCCAGAATGTGTCTCTACTTGTCACCCTCCACCTGATGTTGCACTGGCAGCAATTTCTTCAGAGACTCCCCAGTTACCTCCCGAATACCTAGAATACCAAGATGTTTTCCGGAAGGATCAGGCTAACTCTCTACCTCCTCATAGGTCTTATGACTGCCAGATAGACTTGATACCTGGATCTACTCCTCCTTGTAGTAGAATCTATGCCCTCACCGAGCCTGAGAACCTTCACCTTCGACAATACCTGGATCAATACCTGGCAAATGGGTTTATTCGTCCTTCCAAGTCCCCTGCTTCTTCAGCTTTGTTCTTCGTTCCAAAAAAAGAAGGAGACCTTAGAACTTGTATAGATTATCGCTCCCTGAACCAGATCACCGTTAAGAATAGATATCTGTTACCTTTGATCCCTGAACTCCTGGACCAAGTCAGAAAAGCATGCATATATACAAAGCTGGATCTTAGAGGAGCTTACCACTTGGTACGAGTAAAAGAGGGCGATGAATGGAAGACGGCCTTCCGCACCAAGTATGGACTATTTGAATATCAGGTCATGCCCTTCGGACTTTGCAATGCCCCGGCCGCCTTTCAATATTTTATGAACGATGTCCTCAGAGAGCTCATAGATGTGTGTGTTGTTGTTTACATTGACGAGATCCTCGTTTATTCTTCATCGGAATCTGAACATCGGAAACACGTGAAAATGGTCCTCGAAAGATTGCGTCAACACAAACTTTTCGCTAAGTTGGAAAAATGTGTTTTCAACGTAACTGAAGTTGAATTCTTGGGATTCATATTATCACCTGGCGGAGTGCGTATGGATTCAAAGAAGGTCGATGCAGTTCTCAAATGGCCATCACCATCCTCCGTAAAAGGTGTGCAAAGCATGTTAGGCTTCGCTAACTTTTACCGCAGGTTTATCCCCGAATTCACTCGAATAGTCCAGCCCATCACTGCCTTGTTAAAAAAAAACAAACGTTTTGAATGGTCTACCGAGGCGGAACAAGCTTTCCAGGATTTGAAGACTAAATTTATCTCTGCACCAATCTTAAAACACCCTCGCCCCGAACTCCCCTACATCGTGGAAACTGATGCTTCAAGCCTTGCCATGGGGGCAGTTCTATCACAAAAGGACCCGGTAACCAATCAGTTGCATCCCGTGGCATTTTGGTCCCGCAAATTCTCGCCTCCTGAAATCAATTACACGATTACTGACAAGGAACTTCTGGCTATCAAGTCTGCCTTTAAGGCTTGGCGGCATTATCTGCTGGGGGCCCGACACACCGTTACTGTGATTACGGATCACCGAAACCTGCAATATTTGAAAACCGCAAAAGCCCAATCCTCTAGACAACTCCGTTGGGCATTATTCTTTTCCGAGTTTGACTTCATAATTACCTATCGACCTGGTACAAAGAACGGTAAAGCTGAGGCCCTTTCTCGGATGGGAGTGGAAGAACACTTGATCAACCCTAAACCTGTACCAATCATTCCCGAACAAAGAATTCTGGGTGTAATCGCCACAGAATCCATAGAGGAAGTTAAGGATAAGGCCAGGCAACTTGTAACTCCAGCAGACATACAGAATTGGCATCTGCAGGGAAAGGACTTTGCAGTAAAGGACAACTTATTGTATTTCCAAGAACGATTATACCTACCCACCACAGATTTACAGAAAAAAGTAATCTCTTGTTATCACGATTCTTTAATGGAAGGACATCCCGGTATGGCCAAGACCTCAGAAAAGATCAAGCGCTACTTCTGGTGGCCGTCTTGGAAAAAAGATATCAGAGACTTTATAATGTCCTGTGGAGTATGCGCCCAAAACAAGAGTCAAAAGGAAAGACCAGCAGGCCTCTTACGCCCTATTGACATCCCACCTCGCCCTTGGCATACGCTTTCTATGGACTTCATCACCAATCTACCTCCATGCTCCGGATACAATACGATTCTAGTAATCGTGGACTTATTCTCCAAGATGGCGCATTTCATTCCGCTCAAAGGCTTGCCAACAGCAGCAACTCTGGCCCGAGAATTTCTCGAAAACATCGTCCGACTGCACGGTTTTCCTTCGGTTCTAATTTCGGATCGAGGTAGTCAATTTATTTCTCATTTTTGGCGAAGTTGCTGTCGGTCGGCTCAAATTGATGTGAGACTATCAACCAGTCACCACCCTCAGACCGACGGACAAACCGAGAGGACCAATCAAACTCTGGAACAGTATTTACGCTGCATGCTGCAACAAACTGAAAAAACTTGGAAAGACATCCTTTGGATAGCCGAATATGCCTACAATAACTCTTTCCATTCGGGAACTGGGAAAACCCCGTTTTTTCTTTTGTACGGCAGTCACCCTCGAACCTTGGAGTTGGATCCCCTCCAAGATCTTGAAACACCAGCAGTAGACTACCTGCATTCTACAATCACCCAAGCCTTTAAGGAAGCTGTTTCTTACCTTCAAAGGGCTAAAGAACAATACAAGAAAGGAGCAGATCAACATCGGAAGGAAGCCCGGTTTGGGAGGGGCCTTGAGGGGGGTACTGTCATGATCTCTGCTTCCAAAAGGTCAGGGTTTTCCCAACTCTCTTGGAAGCAGATCCATAACCCAGGTTCCGAGTGCCAACTAGTCCCAATTGGGACCTTTTGGACCCAGTCCTGGCGCCAGTGGCACCAGGCTCATAAATATGCCCAGTCCCAGCGCTGGAAGCGCCGGGCTCATAATGCCTGGGTGGACTTACCTGCAGCAGACCATGCTGCTTACTTGCCTGCCAGTTGAGCCTCTGATCCTCTTCTGTTTGGAACTACTTTTCCTGTTGGGTGGGGCAGGAGCCACTCCCTAGATTCAGAACACTGGAACTCTTCTGGAAAGCAGGAACTCTTTTCTTACCTAGGCGTGGCTGTGGAAGGAGACACCTAAGCACTACAGGAGGCTATTTAAACCACACCCGATGGATGAATCTTGCTTTGCGTTATTCTGCATCCTCTGCAGCAGAACGCTCATCGTGTCTTCTGCATCTGATCCTGGGCCTAAGGAAAAAGGCTTACCATCCTGAATCCAGTCTTCAGCAACACCTATAAAGACAAGAAAGAAGACACCAACGCCTCGCGCTGCATTCCGGCATCTGAAAGACAAAGGCTTACCTACTCTTCGTGCGCTCCGGAGGTCTTCACACTGCATTCCGGCATCTGAAAGACAAAACAAGGTGCGTTTAAAGACATTGGGGAACTTTAATACTCAAGTGCCATTACTCCTTTCCACATCTAACCCAGTGGGTATTCCGGCACCCTGCAGCCGCTCCGAACTTGTACCTGCAAAATAAAAAGACAGTTAGAGCGCATCGTGAAGCAGGCAACAAGCGCTTACTTACGTGCTTCCAGGCGCTTCTATTCATCACACGGGCTCCATCTTCAACTCACTTCAGCCCGTCATCCGCCATCGCCGGAACCCTGCAAAACAAGAAACATCATTACTAAAGACTTTAAAAACATTAGAATTACTCGAAACTTACAGTTCGTGCAGTAAACGGCGGACAGCAGTCCTCTGAAGTCAAGAGGCCTGCTCCCCTTATCCAGTGAAGAAACTGGTTACAGCACCCTGCCCCGAGGCAGATGGAGAGCACGGCGTTCACTTACCTAAGGTGCGAGCGTTAACCTTTGGGGTTCTACAGGAGAAGAGAAAGGGAAGAAGAGAGAGACATTCAATAACCCAGTTCCTTAATCCCATATTTTCTATCTGCAGACATCTTACCCTTCAAGTCAGACATACAGTGCACAGAGGTCCAGCCCAAAGAGCCAGCCGTGTGTTACACATCACCTTTGCAGATACGGTATACGCCCAGTCAAGACCGGCGCCTCTACGGGAATCAGGTGAGCGTTACAGTCGGGGGTAGTTGTCTGGAAGAATCCAGTTTCATTAAGCCAGGTTTCAGCTAAATGTCACTTTTTGTTCCCAGTTTTCTACATTCAAATCAAACTGACAATTTTTACACATGCAGCTAGAGTGCTGATTCTAAGTTCAAAACTATGACATTTCAACAGTTACAAACTATGTGATACTCAAAAGTAGGTCCCTCATTTAATTTAAACATTTCGATTTTAGTGGTTTTCAGTTCAGTTTAACTTAAGCTGCTGACCTCCACAGCTCGGCCAGTTTTGTTATGAACATTGTTTTGGGCTCTTTTTCTTTCCAGATTTTGTATGTACACAAAACTTCATTCTGCCAAATTTCTGCTGGTGTTCAGTGAGATTTTTGAATATCCTGCAATGTTTGAAAAAAGCCATTTTGAGCTTGCATTCAGAGAAACCAAGGTAATTTCAAAGAGCTTTTAAAGCTAACAGGCACTGCTGTTTTTCCTTTGGCACACATTCCACTCATGGCACCCCTGGCCCATCACGCTCGCACTGGTGGGTGGAAGGTTAGGCGACCATTTTGGTGTGCGTACAAACTGCGCGGTTCTCCTATTCTGGCGTGAATGTGGGCGGCGATAGCTCATCCCCACATCCACCCAGTCTATTGATTTAGTTTGTTCTGGGATAGAATAATGGGCGGCGATAGCTCATCCCCACATCTACCCAGTCTATTGATTCAACATGGGTCAAAACCCTTGACATCTCAGCGCCCAGGTCCAACCGCTCTGGAGGGGGTGTAGCTCTGATCTTCCCTGAGTGGACTGCTGCCTCTGTCACTCCTGCACAGACCTACACCTCTTTTGAATGCCTCGTCTGCAGGCTCTCTTTCTCCCCCTAGCCATTCCCTTACTGTGGCTACTATCTATTGGTCAGATCTCCTCCTTCCTCTCTGAGTGGGCGGACCACTCCTCCTCACTCCTGGCCTCGACTACTTAACTCGTCCTTCTTGGAGACTTCAACATCCCCCTGGATGCCTCCTGTCCTCCCTCTGGACTCTTTAGTTACCTCTGCGACTCTCTCTCACTCACTATCTTCCCTCTGGCCCGACTCACTCTGCAGGGCACACTCTGGATGTTCTTATCTCATCTGACCTTCCCCTCTCTGTCCCCCTCTCCACTCCGCTCTCCTGGAGTGATCACTTTCTCTTATCCTCCCATCTCACCCTCCCTAGCCCTCAGGCCAAGCCACCTCCATCACTGCCACTCACCTTCTCGGTCATCCGACCCATGAAGCGCGTGTCAGTTGAGGCTTTCGCCACCACCTTCTCACCCCCTCATCCCTCTTTGGTTGACTCTCACCCTGACACAGCCCTCTCCGTGCTCCACGCTTCTATATCTGATACTCCTGATATCTTTGCCCCTGTCTAGAGAATCCGCATGAAGCCCAAAGCCAAAAGTAACTCCTGGTATGACTCAGATCTCGTCACCCTAAAATGCAAGTGCAGGGTGGCCGAGAGGAAATGGCGTGCTTCATGTTCCTCCTCTTACAAACTGGCCAGCCGCCTGCTGCAAAGGCAATACCAACTCTCTGTACTCACCAAGAAGAGAGCTCATATCCAAGCCTGCATCTCTGCGGCATCTAACAACTCGGATGAACTCTTTAAAATCTGTAAGGAACTGGCCAATCCTGCTGCAGTCTCTTCCTCTCCTGTACCTTCCCAGGCCCTCTGCATGGCACTGGCTTCTCACTTCATTTCTAAAACTCGGGACATCCTGTCCTCACTCTCCTCCTATCGCCTCCCTCCCTCCATTCCCTCCTCCTCCCTTGGCCCTTCTGCAGCCACCCCCACTCCCTCCTTCTAGGCCTTTCCCCTTTTCTCTACATACAAAGTTTCTAGACAAGTCTGATCTATAAAAGTCTTGTCGAAACAGGTTCACCCCTGTTCCTCCAAAACTATCAAGGACCGTATCGACTCCCTGGCTCCTGCCCTGGCTGATTTCTGCAATCACTCCTTCGCCACTGGAGTCTTCCCATCCCCCCTGAAGCACTCCCTTGTGCACCCTCTTATTAAGCCAACCCCTCCTGCCTGGCTAACTATCACCTAATCTCCATCACTCCCTTCCTGGGCAAGCTGCTGGAGAAACTGGCCATCTCCCAGCTTAATCTCCACACCGAATCTGTTGGTTGTCTTCGTGACTATCAGTCTGGCTTCAGAGCTGCCAGAAGCACGGAAACTGCTCTCCTGAACATCCGTGAAGACCAGCTCTCCAACCTCGACTCCAACTCCCCATGTGTCCTGATATTGCTTGATCTCTCTTCTGCCTTTGACACTGTCAAACATGCCATCCTGCTCAACCGTCTCTGTGATAACCTGGGTATCACTGGTTAGGCTCTGGCGTGGCTGACCTCTTTCCTCTCTGACCGACCCTCCCAGGGCCAACTCAGGTCCTTCCTCTCCGATATCTTTTTCTCTACCTGTGGTGTCCCCCAGGGATCTAACCTCTCTCCCTGGCTTTTCAACCAATACCTGGCACTCCTTGCCCACTGCATCGCCACTCTCTGCCCCAACTTTCAGTGCAATGTGGATGATACTCAGCTCATTTTTAGGCTACCTTCTGCCTCCTCCTCTCCTTCCCTCATCTCTGACTGTCTGCTATCCAGGAGTGGTGTGCCTCCAATGACCTCTGCCTTAATGCCAGTATGACTGAGATTTTACTCCTTGGCACACCCACTCCCTCCTTTCCTGCAGCTCTCTTGCTGGCCTCCCTTGGCCCTCTTCCTGCTCCCACCTGCAAGGCTAAAAACCTCGGGGTCATCTTCGACTTTACACTCTCCTTCTCTCCTCACATCTCTGATGTCTCTAAGAAGTCACACTACCAGATGCACCTCCTCAGAGGTATTCTTCCTTTCCTCTCCTTCCACAGAAGCTCACTGTCTCCAGAGCCCTGGTTCTCTCTAGGCTGGACTATTGCATCAGCCTCTATCTAAATCTGCCTGCCTCTACTCTCTGCCCTCTGCAACTTATCCAGAACAGGACTGCAAGACTTTTCCTTTGCCTCAAGCCCAGGGATCGTATCTCTCCAGGACTGACATTTCTGCACTGGCTCCCGGTGGCTGCAAGGATTAAGTTCAAAACCCTCTGCATTGTCCACAAGGCTTTCTAGGGCCTGGGGCTGTAATACCTTCAACTCTCTGTTCCCAAATATCTTTCTTGTCGACCTCTTCGCTCATCCACCTCCAACTCCCTCAGGGTCGGTCGCTTCTCCAAGCAACGAGTTGGTCGTAGATCTCTCTCCTCGGCAGGGGCCTCCCTCTGGAACAGCCTTCCTGCCTCCCTGAAACTTGAGGAGAACCATCTCCGGTTCCAGAAGGACCTCAAAACCTTCCTCTTTGCTTCTGCTTTCTCTCTCCCTCTCCCCTGCTGAATTCCTGGCTGAAACTGCACTGGCTACCTGGCCACCCTTTGTGACCTTGGGCATAGTCCCCGCAACATTCACACATGCACTGCCTCCCTGGCAACCCCCTCACCTGTGGACTGTATTCTGTATCCCTACAGTCCCCCACCAGCACTTATGTCTGGTCTTACCTTGCACTTGCCACCATCCGGCCGTTTATTTATCTTATTTATTCTACTATCCCATGTACTGCACTTTCCCCTCTCCCTTCCCCCTCGCACTTTCCCTTGCACTTGCGCTATCTGAATGACACATATCCTAGTAAGATCGTTGTCTGTCTTTCCTCTGTTCCCCCTTCCTTGCCTCGCCGTGCCTCGAAAAACACTTGTGTATAGGCGCGTTATGAATGCCATATCATATCATATCATACTGGGACCTACTGTGCTCTCTCTCCCCACCTGTCGCCTCTCTATGGCGTGGTGCCATTCGTTGTGGTGCATTGTGGTGCAAATAGGTCAGAAACTGCGCATCAGAGGGCCTTGAAATGTGGTTTTCAAGGTCCCAAGGGGACCTTGAGTTTTGTTCTCCATGTCGGGACTGGTCCTCTACAACGACATTGACTCATGTAAGAAGGTGCTGAAATCTGGGAAAGGGTGTGGGTTATCCAATTATTATGTAGCCAGTCATGTCCAGAGGGTCCTAACAGGTGACTATGCATAATTTGGTGCAGATTGGTGAAATGGTGTGGCATTGTATAAGGAACAACGCATTGTCACAAACCCACAAATGTTCACTTTTATAAATATAGATATAATGCTTTACACTTTTAAGAGAGGAGTGAAAAAATGATGCAGTGTTTCTATCAATGTTTTAATATAATGTAGAGAATCTCTAAAGATAAGAAGGATACATCTGAATAGATAAATTATGTAGTACTTCCTGTGTGTGTGCAGACTCCCGTAATAGCCGTGTTTTGACGCATTGGCCCTCCTTACGGGGTGACGGTAAACCGGCAACTTCGGCTTCCCGCATGGGTGGCGGCAGAATGGTAAGTTCCCATTCCCATGGAGTCCCACTCCTCTACTCGCTTAACATTTTTACTCCAGCATCTTGAGCATTGCGAGATGGATACCCAAAGAACTAGGCCAGGCCCATCCACTCATCTATGCTGTTTTACTAATGTCCCCAAGAGCTAAACCTATCCTCCACTAATCTTTCAACCTCCCTGTCCTCTTATGAACCACATTGGTAGCCCAGGATCTACACCAGACAATGCTGCATCTCTCCACACCTTCCACAGTTTACACAGTCCCCCCTTAGCTATGTGTTCACCTTAAAGCATCAACTCACCAGTTAACTGTTGAATTATCTGGCCCACTCACCTACCAACATTACCTATGGCAATACTCTAACTGGTAGGCATCTACCAAGAATTAATGGGTGTGTCACTATTGTGCAGAGTGAGAATGCAGAGTATTAGCAGAATTTCCAATATGCATATTTACCTTGAGATCATTTATCCCAACTCAGTAGCATGTAGGAATAGCTATGAGCATCTTCGCTCACTCTAAAAATAAATGTGCACACCTCATACACACAATGTTCGTTATCTTGTGAAAGAAAATTATCAATGATCATATGATTAGTGGGCACTGACTCTATGTTAAGAACCCAGCAACCAACACGCTAACCTAAACCGTCAGCTGCTACTAGAAGGGACCAGTAAAGATATAGGCCAAATAGTTGCACCCACAGAAACTTTGTAAACAATTTCAGGATCATTGACAAGTGCTTGTCTTAAAGCTCAGATGAAATGCTACTCTCACTTTGAAAGTGTTACATACCCTGCCCCCAGGCATAATGGCTTCAAAGGGAGCAGAGTAAAGCAAATCTCATAGAATAGTCCACAACTGCTCCGATGGGAATACCAACCAATACCCCAGGAATACCACAAATATACCCTGCCCACAGAGCTACCCCATACCCAATCCTAAACCCATTCATACCTTAGGTTGATCCCTCATACACTAGGCTCAACCCAAAACAAGCTGATATGACATATCTTTACTCTCTTTGAGTCTGCCGGTAGGGGCTTTGAACTACTGGCAGGCCTAACCTTCTGGTAGTTGAGGACCCTACCGGCAGATAAATCACTGAAGCACTGGCACCGTTGCTAATGGTACCAGTGCTTCAGTGATTTAGTAGTTCATAATTAGTTTGCTTAACCTGAAATAATGTATATTCTGCTTTTCTAGTTAAATGAATATTAAGTTCATATTTCACTTTTGTCATTCTACACAACATTGAGTCTGTAGGAGAAAACATGTATTGCCTAATGAGTGTTTGAATTTCATAGTGTCCTATTCCAGCACTTTCAATTCTCATGGTAATTTCTGTTTGGCAGTAGATGACCAGTCTAGTGAAAGATCTCTGACACCGACAACGGCATTTGCTCAAGCTTGCAGCATATTGGGTGAGTCTTGATTTATCTGTAAATAACTATTGAACTTGTTTAGTAACACTGTCACGCCTGCAGGATTTTATATAAACCTATAGTCATCCTCCATCTGGGAAGTATAGGCCTATCTATATACAGTTCAACTAGTGGTGAAATCGGTGCATGGTCATAGAAACCCTCTGGGAAGATGTCACAATCTATTATTTTATCTAACAATCCTGTAGACAGAATAACAACGATCAGTCCTCACACTTGCTCCATTTAATTATGTGTGTAAAGTTTGACAGATGCTGGATTATCCATTAATCAACTAAATTGTCAGGTCTACCTGAATAATCTATAACAGGATTGCATGCCATGTTCCAATCTCCACCTAACATCAGAGGTAGAGGCCCGATCCCTGGAAGAATTATATTTAGATAGGATAGAATTTCCATCTTAGAACCATTTGGTGCTTCAGGGGACCTTCATTAATCTTCAAAAGTACCTAAACATACCTTTGCTAATATATTCATTCTTTCTCCAGTGGGACATGCTTGAATGATCATACAATGATTTTGGAAAAGAATATAGCTATGCCTCATTCCCTCCTGTCCCTCTCATCCCAGAAGCTTAAAATCACATTGCCCACTCAGTCTCTTTGCAATGTTGAGGCTTTCTTCATATAAAGATGTGCCTTTTGCAAAAAATGCCATGTCAAGGCTTCTTGATTTCAAGTATTTTGGAAAACTTGTAAGGTGATTGATATTCACAGATATGAGATGAATTATTTCAGCATTGTGTCTTTGTAAAACATACGGAATTATAAACATTTGCCTATGGTAAACTATTGTGCGAAAGCGTTGTTTCATTGGACAAATGTATTTTCACAATCCTTGTGAAGGAAATGACCATGTTCACACCAATCAACTGTGAAATATGGACATATTTCTAATGACCATAATAAACCGGCAGACAGAAATCGAAAAACGTTAGCAACACGTAGATAGGGTTGGCTATTACAATGCCTTTGCCCTGTCACCTACCATAAGCAACGTATGAAACATAAGACATTTTAACATGTATTCAGAGTCATTCATTTAATGTATGGCATAAGCGGTATGTCTTCTAATTCAGTTAATAAGCATATGATAACGACATATTTTTTTATTCCAAGTGTTTTATCAGATTCATTATTTTACCATTCTTTGGGTGCCCATAGATTTCAAAGGAAACCTTGATTTATATCTGATATGATGTTCAGCTACAGGAGGCTGGGGACTCTCACTGTGGGTAAAAACCACAGAACAGGTTATCATGCTGTGTTCTTTCACCTGCTACCTTTTTTTGCAGTTACAGGAGACGCCTGAGAAGTAAAGTTGTGGGGTTTGACAAACTGTGGACCTGTAGGGGCTGGTGGGATTGGATGGTCCGGTATTTGTTAGTTTGGCAGCTTTGTCAGGTAATGGATGAGTCAGGTTTGTTTAGTGTTAGACAAGTGGTTAGTTTTATTTCTTTAGTTATTCAGCACTAATGAAATACAATCTTGAACGTAGAGGTGCCAGTTTTAACATATTGACACTTTACACAGCCGACGCGCGTTTCAACCTTAGTCTTTTTCAAGGCCAATTGAGTTTTTTTCTGAGCTTCTAGAAACAACGGAACACATGTCTGCCGACCGGCTCAGAAACAGCTATCCAGCCCACTGGCACCTTACTGGGTAGGACCAGTGCTGAATAACTAAAGAAATAAAACTAACCACTTGTCTAACACTAAACAAACCTGACTCATCCATTACCTGACTAAGCTGCCATACTAACAAATACCGGACCATCCAATCCCACCAGAGCCTACAGGTCCACAGTTTGTCAAACCCCACAACTTGTCTTCACAACCAGGAACCCTGGAGTTGGTTCCTTGACAAACCAAGACTCAGGCTGCAGGTTTGACAAAGGAATTAAACTAACCAGAAGTGCGCAGGAGTGAGGGAGTTCCGCCTTTCAAAAACTCCACCCATGCTCAAACGACGCCTGAGAAGTAGTCTGTTGTGCTGGTGCTCACGACCTATTGTGTTGATGCTGTTTCTATCTAAACCACTGCCAGTGGGCTCATTCTTCTGTAGACTCCACTATTATTATTGCTCTTTGTGCATGATTTGGTGGAATTGTTACATCCATTGCTTTATTTTCCATTGATTTTTCCATAGGAGACCATATTTTCAGGGTAAATTCAAAAAGTGCATTTCCATGTTCGTAGTTGCCCTAAAAAAGTCAGCAGTTGTATCCATCATAAGCAAAATCCTTTAGCTTGTTAAAGAATCAATCTTGTAAGCTTTTTTTGAAGCACAAAGATGATGAAGGGTCTCCGTGTATCACACTTTGTTGGATTTCTCACGCGGATCCTTTGTCCCCTTTCCATTTGTAATGGCGGACAAAACAATGACTTTAGTAACTTTGGAAGCCATGATTTTATGAAGGCTAATGGATCTGAGTGGTCTAATGTTTAAGGGATCGCAAATAAGTTTATGTTATTACATCTGGTGTGATAATGCAACTCAATGAAAGTTTTAGCTTGCTCCTGGACTTTATATTGTAGTTGTTCGAAGCATTTAATCCTTGTTTCTTCCAACACTATCCTTTCCTCCATATTAGTTAATTTGCCAGAATGTAATGTTAGGTCTGTTGGTAATATGTGGAGAGTTGTGTGTCTCACAGTTGTGCAATGTTCTATAGAATCTACTTTCAGACGTAATGCTTCCATGTATTTCAATTATTTAAACAGAGTGATGCATGGTATGATCTTGTGAACTTTCTGCACTAAATGACCTACCATGGAGACACGATCTTCAGATCTCAAGGATGAGTAATGTGTATCTTATGTGTCAAAAACATTAGTTCTCAGATAATGCACATGTATGTACAATGCATTAAATATTGATATTAAATGTTTAGAAGTACGATGTGGATGGGCCACATTTAAACATTTAGCAATATTCAGTACATGTGCAGAACAGCAAAGTGATTTATGAATAGAGTTCTGTATGGGTACAAAAGCCAGTCAGATAGCACAGTGAGCTGCGCGCTCATTGTGACATTTCTTCGCAGCTGACAATGCAGGTTCGAATCCCGCCAGGGCCAACTCAGCCTTTCATCCTTCTGAGGTTGATAAATGAAGTGCCACTCAGCCTTTCATCCTTCTGAGGTTGATAAATGAAGTGCCACGCTGTGGGATAATAATATCAACTGTTATTTCAGTGGGTTCACTGCGCGTTTGTAGCGCTATATAGAAGTAGACATCTATTATTACTCAAAATAAAACATTTACGAGATAATCACAGAATACTATTTATTATATGCTGAAATAGTGGCATTGCATTCAGCCTTTATATTTTACCAGCCACCATCCGATGGCCAGTACACCACAAGTCTCCTTTTGCATGTGTGTTGTTTGGGTGGTTTGGACGCATCTTTGGGCCTTCTCCCAGCTGGTGCTGACAGACGCTTCTCTGCCCGGCCAGGCAGTAGGTCACATCTTGCCTTACCACGAATCACTCAGGGCTCACCGGTCTGCAGCAAACCCAATGCACAGCTCAGACCACTCCTTGGAAGATGCTTTTCATGTCCCCAGTGTCATTAAGTACAATATCCGCCAGAACACAGCTGCCCAAGAAAAAAAGCAACCACGCAAAAAAACACCGTTTTTTCGGTGTCAAAATTCAACTTGGTACTTCAGCAACAGGGTAGCAAGGATCATGCCATAGGCTGCAGCTCTTTTTCACCATTGATCTAAACAGCTGCATTCATTGTGTTGCTTCTAACATGCTAATTACATATGAGTCATTTCGAAGTGCAAAGATGATAAATCAGTGGGGGAAGTTGATGAGATCAAGGAAAGATTGATAGTACGATTATGTATGCCATTAACAGCAGTTCGGAGAATTGGATGACAGGTAATGCGATTGTCACAAGACATTAGGCCATAGCTTTAGTGACACGTTCTGGACTGAAGTGGTCAACAATCTGAATGAATAGCTCCGCAAAATGTCCAATGACATTCTGAATAGAGTCTGAGCTCAGGGGATAGAATATTCCATAGTTGTGGGCACTTGATGGACAACATAATTTCTCATGTTTCTTTTAGTTCACTAGTAGGTTTGAGCAGGATGTAAGCTGACTTGGACCACAGGTTCTCATCAGTTGACAATGTTTGAGTCTATTGACCAATTATATGGGACCAAAAGTCATTTCGGGCAAAGATTTTGAAGTGCATTCAATGGTGCAGAGGAAGCCAACCCTGGTTGTTTGATCAAATATATTTAAGTCTCTGATTAGAAAGGCCCCCTAGGGGCCGCCTGATTGTATGCTCTCGCTCCTGCAAAGTTAACATACTTATATTTAATGTTTTTGCAGCATGTAAGAAACCTCTGATGACTTGCCAGAGGCCCGGAATACAATTTTATGGCAAGTGGTGTGGTCCGTCGAGTGCAGGCTCCCACTGAAAAACGCAACGCAGACTGTTTGAGATGGTGTGTGCAGCCTGAAGCAGAGGCATTGCGTTGGAAAAGAAATGACGCGTCTTGTCAGCTGGTGCAGCTGAGTGAGAGGTAGGACCTAGGAAAACGGATTTTCTTCATAACAAAGGCTTTTAAGTAACATCAGAGCACAATGTAGGGATTTGGTATTATCCTGCATCCTAATGGAACCTTTGGTCAGTGTATTGATTGACAATGGAGTGTTAAGGGTTAGAATGTTTATGTGTGACTGGGGTTCTATGTGGTCAGTTGGGAGATGTAAGCCTACCTGGGAGGATGCAGGTGTATGTTCCCCTGAACCCAGATGTACCTGACATTACATGACCATCATAATGTACTGGAACTAAATAAAGAAGTTACTGGAACTTCACCTGAGGTCATGGTCATCTGTGGGGAATAAGGAGTTCTACATTGGCGACGAGGATGCTGGCTGTGCGGGGGGACAGCATTGAAGATGGCACATACACCTCCCCCCAACCCAAGAAGAAGACCTCCCAGGTAGGGCGAGCGCTTAAAACTGTAGGCGCAGAAGGGCCCAGCGCATGGAGCTCAGGGGCAGAAAGTAAGGGGCTGTGCCAGAGCCAGGGGCCAGCTGGCCTGTCACTAGAAGGACAGGGAAAGAGGAAAGCAAGAGACTGAGGAGGGGCTGAGGGCCCAGAGACTGATTGCTTAAGGGGTCTGGGACCACTAGCTGCAGCATGGAGGGCTTGGTGCCCATGGCAGTAGCAATTTGAAGAGGCCTGGGGTCTAGTTACGCCTGGAAATTATGAGGAAGCCATGCTGGGCAGCTGAGGGATATAGCCAAGGCAGTAGCAACAGGAGAGGCTTGGAGCCTAAGCTGCGCCTGGAAATTAAGCAATGAGGAGGCATGCTGTGCAACTGAGGACTATAAGCCCAAGACAGTAGCAACAGGAGAGGCTTGGAGCCTAAGATGCGCTGGGAAAAGAAACAATGAGGAGTGATGTTGTACAGCTTGAGGCCTGGAGTTGGGGCAGCAGCAATAGAAGAGGTTGGGAACCTAAGCTGCGCCTATATGTTAAATAGAAGATTGGTGGCGAAGGTGAAAAGCGCCTGGAGCAGAGGAGGGTCCTGGGGGGCCATTCCAGCGTTTGAGGGGGCTTGGAGCCCATACCTGCACCTAAGAGACTTGTAGCCCGTGGCTGCACCTTAGGGGCTTAGAGCCCATGTGCAGAGATGAAAGAATATTGCCCAAGACAACATGTGTAGTGCCTGGAGGGGCAAGGGCCCATTTGCAGCAGCGCTAAGGAGGTGCATGTAGGAGCTATCACTTATATGAGGTGATGAGGATCTTTGAGGGCATGTTGTCAGTAGTTCCTGGGGGGCTTGGAGCCTACTTAAGAACTGAGAGATGCGGTAGGAGGCAAAGGGAGTACAATTTTTATATAGCAGGCGGCTGTCAGCAATGAAAAGCAGCATTATGAACATACCAGGAAAGGAACGCTTCGGGAGGTGATATTTACAAAAGGAAGTGTGGCAGATGGATTGGTAAATCCATTTCTGTTGCGGGCGGCTGCATTTCCGCCCGTTGGAATTTTTTTTCAAAAAGCTTAAGTTGTGAATGATCTTAATTGCCGGAATGAATAACAGAGGTACTTTTAAGTTAAGAGATGATGCTTTCACGAGCATAAGTAAAGGAAGCAATTTGGTCTTGCCTTCATTGAATTGGTTAAGTAGTTATAATTAGTTATTGATTCAGAATCTGTTGTCATGTGAGGCCTGAATGGCATTTGGACAGCGTGAGTGCATGAGAGCGTGAACCTGTATGTTGTCAGGTGTAGTTTCTTATGGGATAGGTTGTCCTGTAATAGGGGTACTTCATGGAAGTTGTTGAAGCTTAAGAGCAGAGAACAAAGTTTATAGTTTTTAGATTGGATTTAGGTCTCAAGGGTGTTTGTAATTAGTCAACCAAGGGATTAAGTGATCCAAATGTGAGGTTTTATTAAGTAGGTTAAAATTGCATATTAGTAGAAAGAGATTGAGATATGCGTAGTAATAGTGTTTTCTGAAATGCTATTTGGTATTTATGTTGTAGGTACATTGGTATGAGAGGTATCTTGCAAGTGGTAGTAAGCATGTTTGATAGGTGTGCACGGGGGGTGTGTAAAAGTCGTGGCCTCTGTTACCTCTGTCAACAAATACTTGGTAATGTTATGATGCAAAGGCAAAAAATTGTGGTACGGTCATGTTTAACTAACACGCTTTTCCTTCCACAGATGGACATTTAATGAAATATAGGTTGCATTGACAACATTGCTAGAGTTTGGTATGTGGAATCTGAAGTATAGTTATGTGCACTAATGTTTTATTTCCACAGGTGGGACTTTTGTAATGCAGATGTATTAAGACCTTATTTAATGCTAAAGTTTAGAGTGCTAAGTGTCAAACAAAGTTTTTTGTTTGGTTGTTTGGTTTAGAAACCATTCAGAGTTTCATGATGATACAGCAAAGACTATAGTAGAGTCATTGATGTTGGTATGATGCTGGTGTGAATGAAGTGTGGTTTTCCCTAATAGGAGCTGTATTGTATTTAGGAATACTTTCAACATGGGCAATTTAGGGGTATTGGTGTCACAAGAAGTGAAGTATTTACCCGGGTATCTGGGATACTCAGTCTAGTTGGAGGTGGTGTGTATTTAGGTACATACCGGTTTGCATTGTTGGGTGTGAGGGAGATGTGTGTGTGTTCTTTTGTGGGACGATGAAGTCAAGTTTAGGAAGAGAGGTATGGGTGCCTCTATTTGTAAAAGTTTTAGTAAGGATGTTTGAGCAGTTGGGTGCCTTTTCCTCACTTGGTAGAAAGAGGAAGGGGCATTGATTGTAATTGTGTCCCACGGCTGTGTGGACTATTTTGGAATATGTAATGAAACTAGCAGAATGTTCTCAGTTAGGAGTGATGAGGCAAGTTCATTGAACGTGGGGTTGTTTGTGTGCGTGTTGTTATTAGCCATTATGGTTAAGTTATCTACTTGTGTTTTTGTGTCCCTAAGGAAGGGAGATATGTAGGGATTTGGTATTATCCTGCATCCTAATGGAACCTTTGGTCAGTGTATTGATTGACAATGGAGTGTTAAGGGTTAGAATGTTTATGTGTGACTGGGGTTCTATGTGGTCAGTTGGGAGATGTAAGCCTACCTGGGAGGATGCAGGTGTATGTTGCACTGAACCCAGATTTACCTGACATTACATGACCATCATAATGTACTGGAACTAAATAAAGAAGTTACTGGAACTTCACCTGAGGTCATGGTCATCTGTGGGGAACAAGGAGCTCTACACACAACCTTAAAGATATAGGACATTTTAAACACACATGCAACAGTTTTATAACTATAAAATGCTTATTTAGCGGTTCCATGTGTTAATATCCCTGCAAAAATATTGCCATACAAAGATTTTGCCATATTTTTGCGGCAATATTAAGGCATGGAACCTGTGGGGGACACCCCCGCAATCCCCGTATTATTTTAAAAGGAGTGGGGACACCCTCGCAACCCCCGCTCCCAAAAAAAACAAATATTATCCCCTCTAAAAATATCGCCTATGGCCGTTCCCGACGACCATATATACAGCAATATTTTTGGTAGGGATAATATTACCTTATATCTATTTAGCACCATAGAAGCATTTTGTTGATGACTTTCCTGCATTTCCTGACTGGGGAAAGATATTTTTCTGGAAAATTACCACCTGGAATTCTGCTTATTAATAGCTAGAATATAAGCATTAAAAAAAGGAAAACTGCCTTGAACATATGGCTGCTTGGTATTCTTTAGCAACATTCTGATCTGTCATGATACTAACCTGGCTATGAATTCTTAATATAATAATATTGGGCAGTTAGTTACTTGAGACACGTGGCCACTCGAAGTTCCATCTGTAAAGTGCTGCTTTCATGCAGAGGGAAAAATAAAAAAGCTCCTTTGGTACATAGCTTCCCGGACATTAACAAGGAACAAGTTACTTACCGGTAACTGTGGTTCTCCAGCATGGGTCTGGCATGGATTCACATGCTCATGAATATTCCCCGTCGTCAGGCTGGGAATCCTCGGTAAAGAAAAAATCTGTTTCAGTTTCACTTCTGAACTGTCTTTCTCCTAACAACCAATCACTGGTCTCTGGGTCATACTGCAATGACTGCCCTCCACCTAAGCCCCTCTTCTCGCAGCCATCTTCAGATTTGGTAGCACGTAAGTGGCAGTAGGACCAAGAGAAGAGCCGCAGAGGGGTAAGCGGGAGGGTTCGCATTTGAATCCATGCCAGACCCATGCTGGAGACTACAGTTACAGGTAAGTAACTTGGTAAGTAACTTGGTCCTTCTCCAGCATGGCATAGTACACACATGCACAACAACGGGAGGTGGTAAGGCTCAACATTAAGTATCTCAACATTAAGCATCTCTTACCTCCTAACCAGGCTCACCTTCAAGCGAACAGGTTGTGCAGCACTGCTTGGCCGACTCTGGACTCCTCCCTCGAATCCCTGTCAACGAAGTAGACCTTTGTGAAGGTGTGCGTCGAGCTCCTCCTAGCAGCCCTGCAGATGTCCAGCAGGGGCACACCAGACAGGAACGCAGTAGTTGCAGCGATCGCTCTGGTCGAATGGGCTCTCGGACAGCCAGGCAATGGTCGGTTTGCCAACCGGTGACAATGGGTGAAGCAGCCGGAGAGCCACCTGGAAATGGAAGCCTTGAAGAGGGCCTTCCCATGGTTCACAGGGCCAAAGTTTACAAAAAGATGCGACGTCTTGCGAAAACCCTTTGTGCGGTCCATGTAGAACATCAGCGCTCTAGCCACATCCAGCGAGTGCAAAGTCCTCTCAGCCGGCAACGAAGGCGTTGCGGAGAATACAGGTAACACCAAGGGCTCGTTTACATGAAAGTCCCATGGCACCTTGAGCATGAAGGAGGGGTGCGTCCGTAGCACCACCCTCGTCTCGTGGAATGTCAAGTAAGGTGGTTTACAAGAGAGGGCCTGGATCTCTCCCACTCATCGTGCGGAGGTGATGGCCATAAGAAACGCTTTGGTCAGCGACTGCAAATACGACAGCACCTGCGGAGCCGTAATCCGTAGAGGGCCGATCTTCTGTGCATGGCACGAGATGGCAAACCTCTTCCACTTATGTCCGTAGAATTTCAGTGTATTGTATTGTATTGTATTGTATATTTATATAGCGCTCTTTCCCCACTTGTGTGGCCTCAATGCGCTTTTTCTCGGTTGAACACCCTTGGTGACCGTAGTCGATGTGGTTTGAAAGTTCTAGGGGGTTTAGTTTAAGAGCTGCGTGTGTGCATGTTGCCGTTCTAGGACTTGGGTGGCTGGCAAGGTGCGACTAAGCAGCCCAAGAGAGGTCAGATACATGGGGGGGTGCTGGTGAGGGTTAGAGATAGCTTGCAATTGTTGAGAGAGTCTATGTGAGGCCAGCTATACCAGGTTCCTTTCAGGTGGTGGTCGCTGTATGCTAGTTGCAGAGGTGTTGAGGTACATGAGATGTTTCAGTCTGGTCAGCTATGTGTGCACTAGACCAGATGTGCTTAGCCGTAGGCGTGTTTTATCATGCGTGGATGCTTGGCTGTGCCTGCGGCCCATGTCCACTCTAGTGGTGTGAGATATACGTACCTTAGGCTGAGATGTTGCCTCCGGTCTATAGCAGGGGGCCTGGCTTTCATACTGTGGTAAGGATCCAGATACATTACACCATGACGGAGGCTACACCTGGAATTTTGGAGTCCTGTATGGTGGGAGAGAGGCCTAGACCTAACAGTACAGTGTGGGTAAAAAGGCTAAGCACAGTGAGATATTAGAGTCCTGTCTAGTGGGAGAGAGGCCTACACCCAACAGTGTACATTTGGATACAGGGAAGGACAGCTAGTGTTGAGAGTCTTGCATGGTGGGTGGAAAGCCCATTCCCAATGATTTGATTAGAGCACCAGGCCTTGAAAATCCACAGCAGGAACCGAGAATCCCGTACAATTGGTGGGAGACCTTCACCCAAAACGTGCGGCCTGGATAAGAGAGTAGGCGCAGCCAAATCTGAGTGTCCTGAACAGTGGCAGAGGGTCTATGCCTGACAATGCAATTCAGGTGAATAACTAGACACAGCCACAACTGTGGGTCCTGCCTCGTGGGAGGAAAGGCTGAACCTGTCAACGTGACCAGAGCACAGGACGAAACAGAGCTGATGCCCAGAACTAGTTGACAACGCAAATCAGAGTGTACGACTAGGCAGGGCCAGACCCTGACCCTGACAATGCTATTTGTGTGCAGGACTATGCAGAATCGAAAACCAAAACATAACAGTGGTTACGTTTTGGGAACACATACAGAAACAGGACGTCCGAGGGGAATGTGAATGCGTCCCCCCATGCTCCCAGGCTGGGGAAACCTGCTGGCGTACCTCCGGCACGCAGTGTTCGTCGCCGTCATAAACAGATCAATCTGGGGATTGCCCCATCGACAGAACAGAAGATCCACTTGGTCCTGCCGAAGTTCCCACTCGTGGCAGGAGCGCAGCTCCCTGCTGAGGGAGTCGGCAATGGTGTTCTTCACTCCTGCCAGATGAAACGGGACGAGGAACATCCCCTGGGCAATGGCACAGTGCCATAGGTACTGCGCCTCTCTGGAGAGCGCTGGGGATCTGGTACCCCCCTGCTTCCAGATGTAGAACATAGTGGTGGTGTTGTCCGTAAAGACCCCTATCACCTTGCCCTTGAGGGATGGAAGGAAAGACTTGAGGGCCCAAAACACTGCCCGCAGCTCCAGTACGTTGATATGCAATGACTTCTCCTCCGGTAGCCACAGGCCTCTTGTGTGGAGACTTCCGGTGTGCGTGCCCCAACCTTCCAGGGAGACGTCTGTCGTGACCGTCTTCTGATGAGGTGGTGAATGGAAGGCTGCGCCCACCGACAAATGCACACCGACTCCCCACCACTGTATAGCTCGACGCAAGAGAGAGATCTTGTCCTCGAAGCTTCCCGATACCTGAATCCAACAGGCGTCGAGGAACTCATGCAGTGGCCGCATCTGCAGCCTGCACAGCTGAATGAGTGTCATGATCCCTGCTTCCAAGGGGTCAGGACTTGCCTCACATCCTTGGAAGCAGGCCCATAACCTTGATCATGGGTACCAGCCAGTCCCTATCGGGACCTTTTGGACTTTGTCCTGGCGCCAGTGGCACCAGGCTCATAAAGATGACCGGTCCCGCGCTGGAAGCGCCGGGCTCATAATGCTTAAGAGTGCTTGGGTGAACCTACCTGCAGCAGACCATGCCGCTTACTTACCAGCTCGATGGTCTTCTGATCCTTCTCTGCCTGGAACTACTTTTCCTGTCTGGGTGGGGCAGGAGCCACTCCCTGGAATCAGAACACAGGAACTCTTTTCTTACTTGGGCGAGGCTGTGGAAGAAGACGCCCAAGCACTACAGAAGGCTATTTAAACCACACCCGATTGATGAAACGTGCTTCGCGTTATTCTGCATCTGCAGCAGGACGCTCACTGTGTCAGCTCCAGTCTTCCTGAGATTCTTCAGCTCCAGTTCCTGTGAAAACGAATTCCTTACCTGCTAGAGATCCGATCCTCAGCTGTACCTGCCAAGACAAAACAACAGGTTAGCAGAATTCAATTCGAGAGCAGCGCTCTTACTTACCAAATACGGCGGCATCTTCCAAAGCCTTCCGCCGCTTTCTTCGGCTCCCCATCGACATCTGCAAAGAAAAGGACTTGATTAAGCATTGCATTCTTGAATTGCTTACCTGCGCTCCGCACGTTCTGAACTTCAAGAAGCGCTGCATGCCGGCATCTGCAAAACAAAGGGAGACATTTTAAGGCGCATTCTAAACCAACCATCAACTTTCTACTTACGCGCTCGCACGTTCGCCGGCATCCATCTAGCAACGCTCTCTGCATCCACGATCTGCAAGGACAAAAGAGACATTAAGGCGTGCTTTTGAAACAAACAGCAGTCATTTTACTTACGTGCACCGCGCTTCATCTTCTTCGTACATACGCGCTTGCACTTATGCACTTATTCATCAGCGTCCATTGCACCTAAACCTGCAGGACAAAGAGAGACATTAGAAAGGGTGACAGCAACCGGTCATCTTTCCTACTCACCTGCTCGCCGCATCATTCCTCTACAATTTCAATCTTGACACCCTGAGACTGAGCAAGGGACTCAATTAAGGGTGCTCCAATAACTATCAAGAAACCGCTCGTGCGGTAAACGGCGGTATCTTCCAACATCAACCTCTGCAATCAAGAGGATTGTCAGTGAACCAGTGAAGTAACTGGTGCTTGCGCCCCTGCAAAGACGCAGGATGGAGAGCCCGGCCTTAATATATCTAAGGTGAGCAAGCCACGCCCTTGGTTCGAATAAGAGGACTGAGGAAGGAGAAGTTCAGTCAATCCAGTTCCTAAATCCTTGTTCTTTCGTCTGCAGACACCTCACTCTACACGTCCGGTACATCGTGAGAAGGGGACCAGCCCTAGGAGAAGGCCGAGATCTACGAGTCACACTAGAAAACACGGCGACAGCTCAGTCCAGCCCAGCGCCTCCGTGGAAATCAGGTGAGCATTACAGAACGCGAAGCCCACCACAAATCCTCCACCCAGGCGCAATGGAAACCTCAGATACTGACCAACTAGCCCAGTTGCTAGGGGAATTAAGAGCAGAAGTACTAGCAGCGTGCCAGGAAACGAACGCCCTAAGGAGGGAGCTAATTGTGTCCAAAGAGCGCACAGATGATCTTGCTAGACAGTTGTTACAAACGCAGGCGGGGCAAACACCGCTGCCGACCCCAGGGGTGGGTAATATCCCAGCGACCTCCACTAATCCTGTACAAATTAATCTACCTGGAAATGTGCCTTTGGCTCCACCCGAAACGCTTCTCAGGCGATCCCAAAAGGTTTGTAGTGTTCATCAATCAATGTCGTCTGCACTTCCTGTGTAGGCCAGCTGCATTTCCCACTGATCAGGCCAAAGTGGCCTTCGTACTTTCATATCTAAGTGGCAGTGCTGCAGACTGGTCAATTCCCCTGGTAACCCAGGATGACCCGATTCTTCGTAATTTTCAGGCCTTCCAGTCCAGTATGGAAAGACTATTTGCCAGACACTCTCAGGGACAGGCCTTAGATAACGAACTCCTCTCTTTACGACAAGGTAACCAGGATCTTCTGGCATATATTGCATCATTTAACAGACTGGTAGTTGAAGCCAGATGGCCCGAGGATAAAAGGATTACGCTGTTTTATAGGGGGTTGCGTGGAGAACTCAAAGATGTCCTGGCCCAAGTAGTAAATCCTCTGCAAGATTGTTCTGAATATATTGACCTGGTGGTTCAACTGGATCACAGGTTACAGAATAGGAAGGCTGATCGCTCCAGATTCGAAGCTCGGGTTTTTTCAAGACCACAGAGTTCCGCCAAAGGAGTCGATACCGTAGAACCCATGCAAATAGGAGTCGTGAAAGGGCCATTAACACAAAAGGAACGAGAAAGAAGAAGACAGCTGCAATTGTGCATCTATTGTGGGAATTCAGGACATTTTCTTCGTGAATGCCCGGTGAAACCTGCTAAGAAGACCGTGGGAGCTTCCGACAAAAGCATCGAAAAGCCAGAATCGGGAAATGACCTCGCCCGACAAGTGTAGAGGTCCGGTTGCCGAGCGTTAAAACCAGTTCTTTGACCTCGCATTTCATCATGCCCATGGTCCTAATAAGCCCCGAGAAGCCAGATGGTTTGCATGCCATCAAGGCATACATTGACAGTGGAGCAATCAGCAATTATGTGGATCGCGAGATGGCATCCAGGATGAATCTACCTCTCTGTCCTAAAATGGTTAAAGACGTTATTACCACAGTGGATGGTACGGAAATAGCTTCCGGACCAGTTACCCATACCACCGAGGGAGTGACGTTAGTAAGCCAAAATGGACATCGTGAGGAGATCGTGTTTGATGTGATCAAGGCCCTTCAGTTTCAAATTATCCTGGGGATCCCTTGGTTAGAAAAACACAATCCTCAAATTGATTGGCGAGCAAAGACGATTCAGTTTCCAGAATGTGCCTCCACTTGTTATCTGAAGTACGACATTAAGCTGGCAGCAATTACATCCGAGGGTCCCCAACTGCCTCCTGAATATCTAGAGTTCCAAGATGTCTTCCAGAAAGAACAAGCCAACTCCCTACCCCCGCACAGGTCATACGACTGTCAGATAGACCTGGTACCTGGGTCCACTCCTCCATGTAGTAGGATCTATGCTCTCACTGAACCAGAAAATCTCCACCTTAGGCAGTATTTGGACCAATACCTGGCCAATGGATTTATTCGTCCTTCTAAGTCTCCAGCCTCTTCAGCTCTGTTCTTCGTTCCGAAAAAGGAAGGGGATCTCAGAACATGTATCGATTATCGCGCCTTGAATCAGATTACAGTCAAGAACAGATATCCTTTGCCATTGATCCCTGAACTTCTAGACCAAGTCAAGAATGCTCGCATTTATACGAAGTTGGATCTCAGAGGAGCTTACCGCTTGGTCCGAATAAAAGAGGGCAACGAATGGAAGACGGCCTTCCGCACCAAGTATGGATTATTTGAGTATCAAGTAATGCCCTTTGGACTATGTAACGCCCCGGCCGCCTTCCAGTACTTCATGAATGACGTCCTCAGAGAACTAATTGACGTGTATACAGTTGTCTACATCGACAATATCCTTATATATTCGTCCTCTGAGGCCGATCACCGGAAACACGTCAGGGCAGTTCTTGAGAGGCTTTGCCAACATAAACTCTTTGCCAAGCTTGAGAAGTGCGTTTTCCATGTCACCAAGGTCGAATTTCTGGGATTCATTCTGTCACCAAATGGAGTCCACATGGATTCAAGAAAGGTAGACGCTATCATTAAGTGGCCATCACCAACGTCGGTGAAAGGAGTCCAAAGCATGTTGGGTTTTGCCAATTTCTACCGTAGATTCATTCCAGAATTCTCCCGAATAGTCCAGCCCATTACTGCCCTTCTAAGGAAAAACAAACGCTTTGTGTGGTCTACCGAGGCCGAGCAAGCCTTCCAAGAGTTAAAAGCCAAGTTTATCTCCGATCCTGTTTTGAGACATCCCCGCCCAGAGCTTCCTTATATCGTAGAAACCGACGCCTCCAGTCTTGCGATGGGTGCAGTCCTTTCGCAAAGAGATCCAGAAACAAACCAGTTACACCCCGTGGCATTTTGGTCCCGCAAATTCTCGGCTCCTGAAATCAACTACACCATTACCGATAAGGAACTTCTGGCTATTAAGTCCGCCTTCAAGGCCTGGCGACACTATCTTCTGGGTGCCAGACACACAGTCACAGTGATTACAGACCACCTCAACTTACAATACCTAAAGACAGCTAAAGCTCAATCCTCCAGACAACTCCGCTGGGCACTATTTTTTGCCGAGTTTGACTTCGTCATTACCTACCGACCAGGCAACAAGAACGGTAAAGCTGATGCCCTTTCCCGGATGGGAGTGGAAGAGCACATGGTCAATCCTGAACCCGTACCTATCATTCCCGAACAAAGAATCCTAGGTCTAATCAGCACACAATCCATCGAAGAAGTTGAAGCCAAAGTTAAACAACTTATAACTCCAGCAGACATACAGAATTGGCATCTTCAGGGAAAAGACTTCACCGTGAAGAACGACCTATTGCACTTCCAAGAACGGTTATATCTACCCTGTGCTAGTTTACAGAATCAAGTCATCTCTTGTTATCACGACTCCCTAATGGAGGGGCACCCCGGTATGGCCAAGACCTCGGAAAAGATCAAGCGTCACTTCTGGTGGCCGTCTTGGAGAAAGGATATCAGAGACTTTGTAATGTCCTGTGGAGTGTGCGCTCAAAATAAAAGTCAAAAGGAGAAACCAGCAGGCCTCTTACGCCCACTTGACATCCCACCTCGTCCCTGGCATACTCTCTCCATGGATTTCATCACCGACTTACCTTCATGTTCCGGATATAATACGATCTTAGTAATCGTGGACCTATTCTCCAAGATGGCGCACTTCATCCCACTGAAAGGTCTACCGTCAGCAGCAATCCTGGCCCGGGAGTTTCTCGAAAACATCGTTCGGTTGCACGGCTTTCCTTCAGTTTTAATCTCGGATAGAGGAAGTCAATTTGTCTCCCACTTTTGGCAGAGTTGCTGTCGGTTGGCTCAAATTGATGTAAGGCTTTCAACCAGTCACCACCCCCAAACCGACGGACAGACCGAGAGGACCAATCAAACTTTGGAACAGTACTTACGCTGCATGCTGCAACAAACAGAAAGAACTTGGAAGGACATCCTTTGGATAGCCGAGTACGCTTACAATAATTCAGTCCACTCTGGAACCGGAAAAACCCCGTTTTTTCTTTTATATGGTAGCCATCCTCGAACCTCTAATCTGGATCCACCTCAGGATCTAGGGACACCAGCAGTAGACCACCTGCATTCTGCAATCACCCAAGCCTTTAAGGAAGCCACTTCTCATCTGCAAAGGGCTAAGGAACAATACAAGAAAGGAGCAGACCAACATCGGAAGGAGGCCCCTCAATATCAAGTAGGAGATCAAGTCTGGTTATCCACCAAACATTTACCCCTAAAAGGACCGCGCACCTTCAACCCAAGATACCTGGGACCCTACTCAATCACTACCATAATAAACCCAGTGGCAGTCAAGTTGGACTTGCCCCCTCATATGAAAATGCACCCAGTCTTCCATGTCTCGCTACTAAAACCTGTGCAGCCAGAGACCCGATTGACTAAATCTCCAGAATCTATCCTAGTTGATGGAGAACTCGAGTTTGAAATCAAAAACATCTTAGATTCCAAAATCTCCAAATCAAGGCTATACTACCTGATTGACTGGAAAGGTTATGGCCCCCAGGAAAGGTCTTGGGAACCTGCAGAACATGTCCACGCACCTCGTTTAGTCAAGAAATTTCATCGAACATTTCCTAACAAACCAAGACCCCCGGAGAAGTCAAGCTTGGGAGGGGCCTTGAGGGGGGGTGCGGTCATGATCCCTGCTTCCAAGGGGTCAGGACTTGCCTCACATCCTTGGAAGCAGGCCCATAACCTTGATCCTGGGTACCAGCCAGTCCCTATCGGGACCTTTTGGACCTTGTCCTGGCGCCAGTGGCACCAGGCTCATAAAGATAACCGGTCCCGGCGCTGGAAGCCCCGGGCTCATAATGCTTAAGAGTGCTTGGGTGGACCTACCTGCAGCAGACCATGCTGCTTACTTACCAGCTCGATGGTCTTCTGATCCTTCTCTGCCTGGAACTACTTTTCCTGTCTGGGTGGGGCAGGAGCCACTCCCTGGAATCAGAACACAGGAACTCTTTTCTTACCTGGGCGAGGCTGTGGAAGAAGACGCCTAAGAACTACAGAAGGCTATTTAAACCACACCCGATTGATGAAACGTGCTTCGCGTTATTCTGCATCTGCAGCAGGATGCTCACCGTGTCAGCTCCAGTCTTCCTGAGATTCTTCAGCTCCAGTTCCTGTGAAAACGAATTCCTTACCTGCTGGAGATCTGATCCTCAGCTGCACCTGCCAAGACAAAACAACAGGTTAGCAGAATTCAATTCGAGAGCAGCGCTCTTACTTACCAAATACGGCGGCATCTTCCAAAGCCTTCCGCCGCTTTTTCTTCGGCTCCCCATCGACATCTGCAAAGAAAAGGACTTGATTAAGCATTGCATTCTTGAATTGCTTACCTGCGCTCCGCACGTTCTGAACTTCAAGAAGCGCTGCATGCCGGCATCTGCAAAACAAAGGGAGACATTTTAAGGCACATTCTAAACCAACCATAAACTTTCTACTTACGTGCTCGCACGTTCGCCAGCATCCATCTAGCAATGCTCTCTGCATCCACGATCTGCAAGGACAAAAGAGACATTAAGGCGTGCTTTTGAAACAAACAGCAGTCATTTTACTTACGTGCACCGCGCTTCATCTTCTTCGTACATACGCGCTTGCACGATCCTGGGCACTTATTCATCAGCGTCCATTGCACCTAAACCTGCAGGACAAAGAGAGACATTAGAAAGGGTGACAGCAACCGGTCATCTTTCCTACTCACCTGCTCGCCGCATCATTCCTCTACAATTTCAATCTTGACACCCTGAGACTGAGCAAGGGACTAAATTAAGGGTGCTCCAATAACTATCAAGAAACCGCTCATGCGGTAAACGGCGGTATCTTCCAACATCAACCTCTGCAATCAAGAGGATTGTCAGTGAACCAGTGAAGTAACTGGTGCTTGCGCCCCTGCAAAGACGCAGGATGGAGAGCCCGGCCTTAATATATCTAAGGTGAGCAAGCCACGCCCTTGGTTCGAATAAGAGGACTGAGGAAGGAGAAGTTCAGTCAATCCAGTTCCTAAATCCTTGTTCTTCCGTCTGCAGACACCTCACTCTACACGTCCGGTACATCGTGAGAAGGGGACCAGCCCTAGGAGAAGGCTGAGATCTACGAGTCACACTAGAAGACACGGCGACAGCTCAGTCCAGCCCAGCGCCTCCGTGGAAATCAGGTGAGCATTACAATGAGGTATAAGCATGACAACATCATGCCGAGAAGGGACTTGATGGACCTCACCCTTGTGATCTTCAGGGTCAACAGCCGTTGTACCTTGCCCAGGATGGCCGCTATCCTCTCCTCCAACAGAGACGCCAGGCATGACACTGTGTTGAGTCGAGACCCCAGAAACAGTGTGTCTTGCGATGGCAGCAAGCAAGATCTTGCATAGTTCACAGTGAACCCCCAGCTCTGTCAGCAGCTGGACAGTTTTCGCCATGTGTGCGCCAGCGATTTCCCTCAATTTCTCTCAAATCAGCCAGTCGGCCAGGTAGGGGTAAACATGGATCCCTCGTAGATGCAGCCACATCACCACTGGCACCAGGCGCTTGCTGAAAACCCTTGGCGCCGACTTCAATCCGAAGTAATGTTGTTGGTAATGTTGCCCTTGAACCACGAAGCGCAGAAACTCGAGGTGTCCCTTGTGAATCGGGATGTGAAAGTAGGCATCCTCCAAGTCGAGCGACGATAGGAAATCTCCTTCTTCCAACTGTCCTAGCACGTGCTGAAGGGTGAACATTCAAAACTTCTGGGATCTGATGTACTTGTTCAGACCGTGGCGGTCTAGGATGGGCCTCCAGCTGCCCATCTTCTTCTTGATGAGGAAATACCGAGAGTACACTCCGGAGCCCTGGAGCCTCTTTGGAATGAGCTCTATCGCGCCCTTCTTCAGCATGGCCCGCACCTCCAGCAGAAGCTGAGGGATGTGGTTTTCCTGCCTGCCCACTGGTGGTATGCGAGGACACTCTTGTTGGAATTCCAGGGTGTGTCCTAGGGGCCAGAGCATTCAGCACCCAAGGGTCGGTGGAGATTGACTTCCGAATGCTGATGAAGTTCACCAGCCGGCCTCCCACCGGGGTGCGTGGGTGGGGGCCCGACATCATGGCCTGTTCACTCTTGGGACCTTGGCGATGACGGCGACCTCCTCCAGACTTGCTGAGGCCCCTGTAGGCCTCCTGGGCTGAAGAGTGGGATGGTTGCTGGTGGGGAGAGGAGCTTCCGCCAAAGCCCTTGAAGGAACCTTGAGATTTGCCTCCGGAAGTTTGAAAGGATGGCCATCGCTGTTGAAGCATGCCCAAGGCACGAGCCGTCTCAGTATCCACCTTGATGGCCTGAAGGGCCTCGTCCATGGTCTTTCCGAACAAATTATCCCTGTCGAAGGGTATGTCCAACACCCTTGACTGCACCTCCTAGCGAAAGTTAGTGGCCTTCAACCATCCTCGCCGGCGGAGGCAAACACTGTTGCCCATCTGGCAGAATCCTGTGTTGGCAATGTCCGTGGCCACTGTAATGGCATGGTCCATTGCCACCTCGCCATCCTGCAGGATCTCCTACACTTCTTCTCTTTTGTCATCAGGAAGGAAGTCCAGGAGCGGAGCGATTTTAAACCAGAGCTCCACGTCATAGCGCGCCATGATGGCGAGGGCATTGGGCGCCTTGATGATCGTCGCCACCGATGTGATGACTCAGCGCCCAACCTCTTCCCCTCGCTGTCCGGGGGGACGAGGTCGTTGACACAGCGAGCCAGAAGATTTCTTCCTCGCTGCCGCAGAGACAATGAATTCGGGGAAGGCTGGGACATCAAACACTTGGGTGCAGAGTCCAGCACCCTGTACCTCTTTTTGTACCAGTCCCTCTTCGACAGGGACGAGGACGGGTTCTTCATAAGGGATGCCCCTCGTCCCAAATGTCGTCCAACAGAGGGATCCTTCCTCTTTGCCTCGCGGTGTTGGTACAGTTCTTTTCCTCTGGGGTCAGCTGAAATACGTCCGAGGCCCTAGAGATCATGGCATGGAACGAGCCTATCTCGTTGGGTCGGTGAGGCTCTGGGCAGCGGAGACGGGAGGTCTCCTAACCCGCCATTGTCATCCTTGCCCATTCCTGTCGTTGTTGTGTCCAGGTCTGCATCCTCCCTCGGTGGAGGTGAGGTGGGCAATGGGTGAAAAGGCCGTGGAGGGTGAACTCTTCTCTTCTTGGTAGGGGGCACACCTAATGGCCCTGGTGCCGCAGGATCTTCCATTGGCGGAAGGGGCATCCTCGTCCGAATCTCCAGACACAAGGTGTGGAGTGCCTGGAGAATGTCCACCGAAATGTCCGCTGGGGGTTGAGGCGGTTGCTGAGGCAGCAGAAGTGGGAGCGACGGAGGCAGCGGTATAGGGTTCTCCAACTCCTCCACGGCCTGCTCCTCCTCATCGGTCTCATCACCACTCTCAACATCTCCCTCGTCGGGGTCCTTCCCGTAGGCCTTGGCCTCACGAATTTCTTTTCCAAAATGGTCTGGAGAGTAGAAAGCTCCTCCTCAGAGGAGAGGTCCGTGCCCTGCTGGACCACCGTGCCCCCCCCTTCTTTTCGACCAGTGGAGACGGTTTCAGGGAGATGATGGGCATCACCTTCTCCTGTGTCTTCTCTATGGGCTGAAAATGATGATTCCCTCCTGGCGGGCAGGGAAACTCTCGCCTTAGGGGCTGCAGCCTTCGAACCCGTGTCTGAGGCCTTCACTAGGGACGCCATCACTCCTTCAATGGAAGGCTTTGCCGGGTGAATCTGGGCCTGTACGACCTTGGCAGAGCTTGATACCTTCACCTTGGGGGAAGGGTCAGCACCCCGCTCCCCCTTGGCCTTCTCTGCCGGGTCCGTCCAGGGCTTCTCCAGAAGCTTGAGTGTGTAGAATCAAGATTCACACCTCTATACAATACAAGTAAAAGATAGTAATGATCAGGTAAGTTCAAAGTATGAAGTTTAGGAAGTAAATTTGAGGTGCAGGGGGCAAATAGACTCAACCTTGGCCTCTAGGGTGGATACATAGAGACAAAATAGTGTGCAGGGGAAAGGAGTTCCAAAAATCTTTTGGGAACAACCACTTTTTGTCTTCTCCAAAAGCTTGCCCGGGTGGTCCGACTCCTCTTCTTCGCCGAACCTGAGCGTTGGCTCGTGGTTGAAGGTGCTGGAGACACTGAGCTCGCCATGGCCACTGTGGAGCCTGTCGCATAGGCACTACAGGTGTCTGTGGACTCTCGGTGCTTAGCCTTATATTGGGCCCCCGTCGCCGGGGCGCCCTTAAAGGTCTTAGAAGACTGCTCAGTTTTCTTCTTGTGGCTGGTGGGGACATGCTGCCGGGACACGCCGTAGCAGGGGCCTTGGCCTGGAGCCACTCGGTGAGACGCCTGTGCCGATGGGGGACCATCTCCTTGCAAAATACACAGTTTTCCTCCATGTGCGTTTGGTCCGAATGCAGGCAATAGAGGAACTGGGAATAACCATTGTCCAGGTAGATGTTCCGTAGGCCACATCCTGGGCAAATCCTGAACAGAGGCATTGAGTCTTCCTTCTCCTCTGCCATGTCCATGTGGGGTAGGTTCGAAGAATCTTCTGGAATCTTCACTCAACGAAATCCAGCCCTTGAGAGGAGCTGGACAATCCAAAAACAGGTCCCCGTTAATCGGATGATGGGTTGATGGAGCTTGAGGCTCGATTGACTGAAAAATAGAGTAACACTCTGGAAAAAAGCGCAAAACGCAGTAAAAAGCCTGAGAGCTAATCATGAATATGAATCTGAAGATGGCTGACATAGGAGGGTCTTAGGTGGAGGGCAGTCATTGGCTGGGGGCAGTATGACCCATCGACCAGTGATTGGTTGTTAGGAGAAAGACAGTTCAGAAGTGAAACTGAAACTTATTTTTTTCTTTACCGAGGATTCCCAACCTGATGATTGGAATATTCACGAGCATGTGAATACATGCCAGACCCCATTCTGGAGAATGATGAGTTACTGTGTCATGGCAAAGGCATATTGTGGCATTATCATGTGGCTTCCTTAATATTAGCCAATACTACAAACTTGAGGCAGCAAGCTCACTCTATAACAAGATATCAGTCGTTTTTAGTATGTGCCATATTTCATATTTCATAATAAGATGCATCATCTGTGTGACCTCTGACAACTAAACTTGTGGCAGAAGGTTTGTGTAAATTGAGTACTATATACCCAGAATTAACATGACCTTGAAAAAAAGACAACCCAAGGATGTCTCCTCAACATCGGCTAACAATGCTCCTAAGAGACAGAAAAGTGACTCGCCTACACCCAGAGATGACTTACAGGACCCTGTTATGCAAGCCATTTTGGGCAGAGATCAAAGCCCTCAAACATTTCATGGAAGCTACAACAGCCAAACTGCAAATGCTAAATGATAAATGGTCCACATTCGAGTCAAGAATAAATTAGGTTGAATGAAGGGTCAGCGATGCAGAAGACATTACAAGAAGAGTGGGAGCTCTAGAAAATGTGGATATGTCTCTCCAGAAGCAAACTGAAAATCTAGAAAATAGAAATAGGAGGAATAACCTACGTATTCGGGGTCTTCTGGAGAGCATTAAAAAAAAAATCCATTCAATGTCTATATCAAATGCATCGACTGCTTTTAGATCTCCCTACACCTCTGCAATTCAACATCCAAAGGGCTCATCATGTGGTTCCTAGAACCCTGTCTCGTAATGCTCCAAGAACTTTAATCTTTGCCTTATTGGATTATACTCATATCCTTCTCATCTTGGACAAAGCAAAGAAAGCAATTTGTGTGGGAGGGTACCACATTTTTTATATATCAAGATGTCTCTAATGCCACTGCAGCAAGGAGAACATAACTTTTGACGTTCAGGTCAGCTCTTAGGCAACTGAACGCCACATATGGAATCATCCTTCCAGCTTCTCTAAAGGTCACCCTCAATGGCCATATGTTCACATTCCACAATCCGGCCGATCTACGTAGCTTCATTCAAAGCCACAAAAGAAAAAAAAGGGACACATCAAGACAACCTACATGAAGAGGACCGCATATTGGAAATGTCTTTTATTTCATGATATTCTCGCTGAAGTGGGGTATTGGGTGAGCCCTTCCAGATCTAGCTCCCCATCCCTACTATTTACCGTTTTAACTCTGACATGGTTTGGAGTAGCTGTTTCCAGCTATCTACTACTCTCATCATCATCATTGGGTTTTCATGTATATTACAAAATTCCATGTCAACTTTGTTTGTCTTCCCCTTTTCCTCGTGTTTCTTCTCCTTTAATCTATTCATGCAACATTCTGTTAATATAGACTATGAGCTTGCATATACTATAATGACAGGTGCCTATGTCATTTAACATAACTTCATGGAACGTTAAATGACTTCATAATACTATCAAACGGCAGAATATTCTCTCCCATCATAACAGGGCCAAACTGTCCATAGCATGTTTACCAGAGTCTCACCTCTCACAAGCAGAAGCTGCTAAACTGAAACGTGTATGGGTCGGACAAGTCTTTTGGAGTGTGGCATTTGGAAAGAAAAATTGAGGTATTACCCTTATCGATAAGCATCTACAATATAAGGTTATCTCCACAGAATCTGATGAGGAGGAAGGATGGGTTCTGGTTAAACTTCTTATTGATTCTACTGAATAATTTATTTTAAATGTATATGGCCCTACCAATGTGGAGTCTACTTTTTGGATTCAATAAAAAAATCATATCTTTAGATCTAGCCCTAATAACCCCATTGTGTGTGGATGCTGTAATGAGATCATCAATCCCCTTCTTGATAAGAAATCAAATGTACGCTTTAAAAAAACAAATTCTCACGTGCAATTTGGCAATTCGTTTCCAAATGAGGCCTTACTGATACATGGTGTTTTGTTCATCCTGGCGATATGAAATATACCTTTTACTCCCCTCCTCACAACTCCTTTTCAATAATTGATTATGTTTTTATTTCCAAATCCATGACCAATCACTTGCTAGATGCTAAAATAGAACCAATAACCTTTTCAGACCATGCTCATGTACACATTCAATTATCCAATCCACCCAATATACATCAACATAATAGATGGAGATTTAACTCAACTCTCTTGAAAGATGAACAATTTATTAAATTTATTCAGCAACAGCATGCCCATTTCTTCTCTGAAAATCTTTATGTAGACATATCCATTGACAACATCTGGGACTGCTATAAAAGAGGTCACATTATTTCTTACACTGCTATTAAAATGAAAAAACCTAAAAAAGAAATAGAAAATTTCCTTAGAACAATTAAATATCTAGAATATGAATACATACGTACCTACTCTGATTTAATTCTTCCAAAAATAACTAAACTTAGTATTCAGTACAATAACGTGGCTGCACAGTATTCATGTGCCAATCACCTAAAGTACAAATCAAAAATGTATCGGTTCTCTAATAAATCTAGCAAATCACTAGCTTCTTATCTCAAACGCTAAAAGGATAAACGCAAGATTGCAATGATTAAAGATCATAATCTTTTCTAAATTCTATCAAGAATTATATTCCTCGGAAGTACCACCAAATAGTACTCATGCTTCAGACTTCCTTAGACATATACATATACATCATGACTCATATGTTAACATTAACTTCCAAACATGAAATGCTCCCATACATGCAAGTGAAATATATAAGGAGATGAAAGCTTAAAAAGGTAATCTCCCGGCCCAGATGGATTTCCAATTTACTCGCGCCTTGAAACACTTGTGTATAGGTGTGTTATAAATTCCATATCATATCATATCATACTTCTTTGCTCACTTTAATGATCTATTGGTACCCAAGATTAATGAACTTTATACTTCCTTCATTTCCAAAGAAAAAGCCATAGGGTCCTTTTCAGAAGCAATGCTTATTGTGTTCCCTAAACCCAACAAAGATCCTGAATTGATCCCAAACTATAGACCAATATCCCTAATTAATACTGATTGTAAAATCTTTTTTAAAATCCTAGCTAATAGACTTAATCCTTTTCTTCCAAATCTAATTAAAAACAATCAGGTAGGTTACGTCAAAGGGTGGTTGTCTTCAGCTAATATTAGACTCTTCACTAATATCCTTAACATCATTCGGAAATCTACTAATCTGTATGCTGCTATAGCCCTCAATGCAGAAAAAGCATTTCATAGGGTGGAGTGGAATTATATGTGTAAGCCTCTTAAATGGCATGGCAATCCTGATTATTTTATTTCTATGGTTAAAGTATTGTACTCCAATCACAAGACAGCAGTTTTCATAAATGGTCATATGTCATCTTCCTTTTCTCTTCACTGAGGTACCCACCAAGGTTGTCCCCTTCCTTCCTCCATTTTATTCTTGCACTGGAACCATTCCTGGATGTGATCAGACAAGAAGAAAATATAACCGGTATTCAATATGGGGATTTTCAGATTAAGACCGCTGCATATGCAGATGATGTTTTACTGCTCCTGAACATAACCGATTCATGTCTGCATCACTTACTTCACATTATCACACAATTTTCTTTAGCTTCTGGGTATAAACTTAACACTGATACATCAGAAATCCTGCCATTAAACACACACTGTACCAAGCATCACTGCTCAAGTTCAGGAATGAAATGGTGTCCTGCAGGTATTAAATATCTAGGTATACATATAGCTTCCTCTATTAAGGATAGTATAAAACAATATACCGCAAATGTTCTTGCTAGAGTTAAAGATCTCACTAGTTCACAGCCCCCTCTTTATCTATCATGGTGGGAAGGCTTGAATGTGTTAAAATGATGATTGCTCCAATTGTACTTTTTACCTTATACATGCACCCTATTTCCTTTCCTACAACGTTCTTTAAATCGCTGGACTCCTGCATTCTTAAATTTCTCTGGGGAAACAAGAAACGTTGAATCTCATTATTTTAATTTCTTTATTTTTTTTATTATAACATTTAGTTTATTACAAACTTTTAGTCACAAATGAAAAACAAAAAATGCACCTAATACTTTCACATCTTATTCACATCTTATTATTATATCTTTCCTATACATCAATTTCCCATTAAATCATTTTCCTCTCATTCATACATTATTTTTCTTTTTCTACCAATCATAATTATTACAAGTTTTTAAAATCATTCCTTTTACTTTTTAAATCAATATATTGTCAAGGTAATCAACCGACCTGACCCTTAGTCTCCCATTACCCACTGGGGACCTGTCCACTTCCTAAGAGACTTGGTCATCCTGTATTAATAGTCTACTACTGCGCTAACTTTGAAGACCTTGCGATCTACTTGGAAGCCCAAGTGCTTTACGAAGGGCCCCACTTGATTTTCGTGTAGATTGCGAATGAAATTTCTACAGCATAGCCAATATTAATTGTTCCAGAAATCATCTTTTTCATGCACTTGTAAATCATTTGTTCTTATTTTCAGTATACATTCTTAATGTAGTGAGCCCTTTTGGAAACATAAGAAAAGTGATGAGGTGCAGGCAGCTTTTCTTCTATCAACCAGTCTGAAAGCCCTGGTTCCATATCAAGTCCCCATGGCTGTGATGTCATAGCAGGGTCTAGTGTTGCCCCTCCATTTAGTGTTTTTGGTGCACTTCTATTGATTGATCCATTCTCCTTCACCTAGAAGCAGGTGGTCAGTGTGCCAATTTCCTAGAAGGGTGAAAGGTGAACGCCCAAATGTTATTGGCCACAGTTGGGTCCATCTGCTAAGTGTCTTGGCAGAGTGATTCACTTATAGATCTGGCCAGGGCTTACATTATACTTACTGACATTTAGTACAGGTTCCCAGAATGTGGGGGGTTGGCCAAGCTGATCATAAACATAAGATTGATCCTCAGTCGTTATGTGTTAGGCTTCAAGAGCATGATCTTAGTTGGGCTTATGGGTTTGACTTCTGCTTTCAACTGTGCAAAGAGTTTGATGCTATAGGCTTCCTTAGATGTGCTGAGAATGCCAGCACGCCAATACCCATCTTTATCATGATGCATTATGACCTTTTTACAAGGGCCCGCTGTGACCAGTTACGTGAATTATTGCATGACTTCCCATCTATGCTAGAGGGAACGCCATAGTTTATACTGGTTCCATTTAGCTTTCATTTATGTATTAACTTTTAGCCCCTGAAAGGAAGCGCCCCCAATTTCAGCACGATCCTCCCCGCAATGAGAGACAATAAGGGACTCTCCCGTAGTGGGAATAAGGCCAAGACAGAGTGCGGGTGAGCGTAAGTGGGAGTTTATCCAAAGAATAGGGCATGCAAAGAACTCTGCAACCTCCGAGAGCGCTCTGTCTGACAATAGCAAAGACAGGCGTATTTCTAGTACAAAAAACGTCATCAGAACCTACACACTATAGGGGGCACAAGTTAATTGGGATTGGGTGGCGTCGACTAACTATAGGTGTTGCTGCAGCGCGGTTGGTCTTTGGTGTGAGGACGTCACTGGTCAGCCGCGTGGGTTGGGTTGGGCCTGGCAGGCCAGCTTGAGGTCATCCGAGCGGTGTTGGTATGCTGGGGCAGCCTGTGACAAAGATGAATACCTCTCCTGACTCGTTTGCCCTAGGCCATGCACACTGCAGTTATTCAAGAAACGACATCTAAGGTCATCAATAAATCGCTCAGCAGTTTGTCTTATACAATAAACGCAACGCATGAGGAATGCACCTCTTGAGAGGTCCGGTGATTGTCGGTTAGGGTGAGATTTACCTGTGTCCTATTGACCGGTATTCTAGGTCGAGGGGCTGAGTTTTGGGGCCTGAGACGACTGGTACATGCCTGTCTGCCGCGTTAGAAGTTATTATACAAATGGGTCTCTGTGTCTTGTCCCAGTGATGGGGGTCGTTCTTGGGGTGGTCTAGGGGGGAGGGTTGTGGACTTTACGAGAGGGTGCTGGTAGATCAGAGGATTCAAAACTTGGGTTTATTACCGTGCTGTAAATAACCCAGGTGGTGGGCTGTGGCCTTGGGTGCGGTACCGGGGCCTCTGACTCTCTGAAGCGGCTCCAGCTTGGTTGGGGGAGGTGAGGGAGCGCGGCACAGGCCTTAGCTTCCTTATCTGACAGGCTTGGCCGGGTGGGAGGGAGAATGGCCTTGCATATACTCACAAAGGTTTTTTCCTCGTGCGTTGCTAACTTTTAAATGCAGAACTTTTATACTGTTCCGCCTTATTTTGATGTCATTTAAACACACATATATATTTCCATTTCGTTACACATTTCTTTAATACAGTCGGTTCCAGTACCTTTTCATTACCTAACATTATATTCACTACATTGTGTGCGTATTTGTATGTACATAAAACGTTATACAAGGCATTACTAGGTTATGGCCTACAGAGATTGATGCTCGCCGCTTTGGGTGATTAAGAAAGCATATATGAGTTCAGGTTTCTACATACTATTGAAAAAACACTTATACAGTTAGAGGTTACACGTTTGGTCAACATCTTTCTCTGTGGTTATAGCAGCACTAGTCCAGACCTGGAGTGATATCATATAACGTTACATTTTTGTGGTTTATTCACAGTTTACAGGACTTGTTTAAACAGAGGTAGTTCGTTAATACTAATACTTGAATTATTTTCTACTTTCTTCAGATAGTGATGCGTCAGCTCTTTCCCCGTCACCCCGGCCTTGCGGACCGGGTCATGCGAGGAGCAATATTACATTGTGAATGGGAGAAGGTTACAGTGTTGGCATCTCGGGTTTAGCTCATATCTGACTTTCTCATGGGAACGCGCTCGCAGCGGATCCACCAGGGCTGCTGTGGCGGCAGAGATGCATGAAAGGCCCTCCAAAGGTGGGGGCCTCGTTACAGTGTGCTGAACTCACGCCATGCTTGCTGGACAAGATGGCTTCTAGGCCTAACTGAATTTTGGTAAATGCATGGAAAGGATATGTGTGGGCAATGTCGTCGGCGGGTGAACCCTCCTCCACCTGGGCCCGGGTGGCATGAGGGGACGCCCACCGAGTCATGGTCCTCACCTGGGGAGAAGACTGTAGGTGAGGAGGGCCTCGCGGCCAGTCCTCCCCTACATTTCCCCCCTTTCGTTACTAAAGTAACGAATTCTTTAGCTCTTCCAACCTTCTACATTCCTGCTCCTCTATCACTGCGTCATCCCATGCAGGTGTTCCTTTTCTAGGCATCCATGCTCTGCATACCCCTCTCAAGCTCTCACCTCTTCTGGCATACTCATCTGGGGTACAGGTTAAATATATACAGTCACCCGTCTCTTCCAAGTCCACCCAGACCTCCTCATACCATTCTAGTTCCACATCTCGGGGTTCTTTGATAGTGGTGTGCCATAGTTTGTCTACTATGTACTTATCACGGCACATAGGCACTAACTGGTATCTGGGAGTATTATCCGGTCCTGTCTGTACATGTACTTCTTGTGTCGCCTTAATTGTACCACCTGAGTTGCCCATTGTCACCATCATCATCGCACCGTTAGGGACTGCGTTAGCACAACATCGAAGGCCCACCTGGCACAGGCAGAACACCACGAGGAGGACCACCGCAACCGGTATCAATAATTTCATCGTCATTCCAAGCCAGGAGGGAACCCAGGAGAAGATATTGTCGAACCATGAGCTGTCTTTAGCCCCACCTTCCAGCTTCATTTTCTCTCCCAGGTTATGGACTGCTTCAATGACGTGGGACAGGGACCCATTTTCTGCGTCTTCAGAAGGTACGAACGTGCAGCACGCACTTCCTATTTTTCGGCAAACACCTCCATCGATTGCTGTTAGCAGGTCCAGAACATACCTGTTCTGCATGGTCATTAGTCGCAGAGCTCGTAATTCCACCTTTATTATGTTGAATCCTTCTTCAGTGTCATTGGCCAGCTGAATTAATTCCCACCGTGTGATCTGAAGCCATTTTGCATTTGCTCTTGCTTGGACACTTGAAACCAGTGAGGCAAAAAATGTTTCCACGGAGCTGAACAGGCGATACCTGTCTGGGATCTGTGCCAATAAATCGGATGACGCTTGTGATATATAGTTTGATGCTCGCTTGTTCCGTGATAGCTCCTCTTCTTTCCCTCCGGAGGACAGGACATAGAGGTGTGCTTCTGCAGTGGGAGACGTCTCGTCCTTGTTCATGTTTCCTTGCGTCTTTTTATTTTTGTCAACGTGGCTTTCTGGAATCACCATTAGGGCCGAATGCAAAGTGGCCATTGAGCAGCTGCCACTCCATGCCTGGGGAAGGTGCAAGTAAGCCTGATTCCCGCACACCCAGTATGTGTCCATTAGTGCTGCTGTTCCTTTTTTCATGTCTGGGATGGTGAGAGTTTTGTTACAGTTTTTGTTCGTTCCCATTGCCACTTTTCCTTCTCCCTTGAAACATAGTTCGTTTTGTATTTCACTTTGTAGCTTGAAGGGTTTCTCCATCGCTGTTACCCATGTTAGTTTAGAGATGTGTTCTTTCCATATTGGTAAGCACGTTTTTTCCATCCATCGCAGCTTGTCTGGTTGGACACCTCTCAGTGCTTCCGCTTTGCACAGTACTTCTTCATCTTTCCATTTGTTTTCTGAAAACAGCGTCCCTTGTATTGCAAAGAAAGGTTCTTTAGGACAGACCACTCCAGACGCTTTTGAATAGCACGTTTTGTTGTCCTGTATTATTTTGAAAGAGACATCGTGTGCTTGAAAGGTGTTCTTTATTCTACACAGTGTGAGATGAAGGAGACATTGGGCATCCACAATGGGCAATTCTCTTGGCAACAACACTTTGGGTGTACCTGATGCATGGGGGATGAGCGAACAGACATAGCAGCTTTCATTAGTTGTCTGTTTAGCTGTTGTACTCATATCTGCATACCATTTATTTGCTTGGTGGGGGTGTCGTGGGTCTTCCATCTTGTCTAATCCTAACCCATAGTACTCATCATACCCCCTCCTGCTTGTCTCTCTTCTTCGCCTACTTCTCTCCCCCCTCCTATACCTTATAGTTCCGATAGATGTAATAATAGGCCCCCCTTTCTCATTCCCTCCCCCCTTTTCCACTTCTTCATGTAGGGACTTGTGTTCTGTCATTGTAATTACTTTTCCATTTTCCTCAATAAACAACAAGTCGCTGTTTTGTATCGGGGCGGGAAGGGTAGTGGGGCTGTTATATATTTCAGGTAGGGACATTGTGTCATTTTTCATACCTTTGTCTTTTGATCGTGACGGGGCAGCAGTGGGTGGTGCAGTGTAGTAACCCCATACAAGGCGGGATCCATCCCAGATCAAAAAATCACCTTCTTTAATATTCATATTTGTAATTGAATTCGTGCCAGGGGCAAGGGTGGTGTTACTCCCCCCTCCCCCCTCGTTCATCTCAGTAGAGATGAACGCTATGACCCAATGTGTCATTAGGCAGAATATTGAGATGAAGAACACAATAACACACATTGATAAACCACATTCGTATGAATACGTCAATCTATCTACTAACATTTCTCTAAATCTAACAAATCTATTAGTTGCAGGCTGCCCATCCGATGCCATAGTGAATCCTGTTTGAGACATAAAAGTGCATTAAGTACACGCATGTAAACATTTAGAACGTTGTGAAATTTTTTCGGCAAAGTATGGGAGTGGGTGAAGGAGGGGGTATGTCCACAGACAAGGTAACTTTACAAATATTACTATCAGTACATTATTTCATACATAAAGAGAAAAGTCGAGAGAGAGAGAGAGAGAGAGAAAAGAAAACTTCTCCAAAACCCAAAAAGGACCAGACAAAAACCTTCAAAAGTTGTAAAAAATTATATATATATATATGTATATACACATGTTCATTTCAGTACGCATGTCGTGCGCCATTCGTGTTCAGTGTTCAACACTTAATGCACACAAAATTCCCATCATCCATTCTGCACAATTTCATTGTCCGCAGTTGTCCGTGCCTCGTCCTGTACCTCACCTTCCGTGGCGTTATAAGCTTTGCGTACGTCTGTCAAATGCACCCAGTATCGTAGGCCCTTTACCTTTACTGCTGTCGGTGTGCAAAACACTACCTCATAAGGGCCATGGAAACGTGGTGCATTCCACCTTCGCACAAAACTTCGGACATATATGAGGTCACCAGGCATTAGTTGTAATGGTTTTTCAGGCATTGTCTCTGTTTCTGTTGTGTTCCCCTCCTCTCTTGTAGAGGGGGGGGCTAGTTGCTTTGCAATTACGCGCGCTGCCCGTGTCAGTTTTCTCAAGTACTCTGTGAACTCCTCTCCTAATATCGCTGCGCTTCTGTGTGCATCAGAACGTTCACGGAGAGGTGAATGCGCTGTGTGCATCCTCCTTCCCGTGACGATCTCATGCGGGGACAAGTGGTGGTCTTTACTTGGCTGATTTCGTAACTCGAACAAGGCCAAAGGCAGGCAGTACATCCAGGTCTTTTTAAGGGAAAAACACAGTTTTGACAATCTGCTTTTTAACAGACCGTTCATTTTTTCCACTACGCCATTACTTTGAGGATGATAAATTGAACATAATTTGTGCTTTATTCCCAATAGGGTAGTCACTTCCTTGAATAGTTCATTAACAAAATGCGTGCCGTTATCTGAGCGAATAACTTCGCAAATCCCCCAGCGCGGGAACACTTCCCGCACTAGGAACTTCGCGGCGCCCTTCGCATCAGGGCGCGCACAGGGGCCTGCCTCCACCCATCTCGAAAATGGGCATACAACCACAATCATGTAGCGAGCCCCGTTACATCTTTCTCCCATGTCTACATAATCAATGTGGAGCTCTCTGAATGGGCCATTTGGTTTGGGTATCGTTCCTCTCAGTGTGCGCAATGTCATGCCTGAGTTGTAAATCTGACATGTCGTGCATTCTAAAGCCAGTCTTGTGACATGTTCATGGAGGCAAGGTGCAAACCAATCTTCTTGTATCTCTGCCATTATGTGTTGCTTTGCGTTATGTGCGGGAAAGTGTAGTTGTTGAAATGCTATTTCTAACAATGTCACTGGCATTACCGCTTTTCCTGAACTTTTTTGTCGCCATAACAAATCAGTCGGCGATTTGCTGCATCCCCTTTTAGTCCACAGCAACTTTTCTTCTGCACTAGCTCCCTCTTGCAGCTCTATTATTTCCTGTGTGGGCATCATGTTATATCCTGTGGGGACCTCTTGGCGTGCTGTGTGGTGCAACATGCATTCTCCTACTACACCTTTCTGTAAATACGAAGCTTCTTTGGCAGCGGCGTCTGCTGCCGCGTTCCCCAAAGATATAAAATCTGTATTTGTGGTGTGGGCTTGGCATTTTACGATGGCCACTGCCGTGGGGTCTTGCAGAGCCTCAATCAGTTCTTTCAATAGTTCTGCATGCTGAACTGGTGTTCCATCTGCTCGTCGGAACCCTCTCCGCCCCCACCGTGCCAACCCGCCGTGTACTGTCGTTGTCATGTATGCTGAGTCGGTATATATTGTCACTGCGCACCCCTTGGCGGCATGCAATGCTTCTATTAGCGCAATTAGTTCTGCTGCTTGGGCTGAATAGTGGGATGGGAGGCGGTGTTGCACTAGTGTCTCGTATTCATCTTCCTCTAATCGTACAACTGCCATACCCACATGTTTCTCTCCTGTCTCCATATCTATTGATGCTGACCCGTCTACAAAATACACCTCTCCCTCGTTCAGGGCATTCTCAAAAATCACTTGATCCTGACCTTCGTCACCTGTGAACGTAGCGCAGTTGTGGTTTTTCATATCCTCTACGGTGCATGCCTCTGTGATGAATGTGGCTGGGTTCACTGTTTTACATCTTACTATGTGGATGTTTGCGCTGGACAATATTATTTCGTATGCTGTGGCGCGTTGTGTCGTCAATGTGCTCTTTGATCGCTCTAATATTGCAAAGAGTGAGTGTTCCACAAACAGTGTCACAGGACAGCCCATCACTATCGTGGCACTTTTCTCAATCGCGAACGCGGCTGCAGCTAGAGATTGTTCGCACGCGAAATGACCTTGCATTACTGCGTCTAGGGTGCCACTATAGTAAGCCAGTGGTTTGTGCCCTAACGATGTCTTTTGTGTCAATACTGCTGTCATCAGTGTTCCTTTGCAGTGTGAAAATAAGAAGAATTCGCGTCCATAGTCTGGATTTGCCAGTACTGGAGCGCTTGATATCAGCTCTTTTAGTGAGTCAAATGCTGTGTTCATCTCTTCTGTCCATTCTATGTGTTTGTTTTCCTGCTGTGCCTCTTTTAGTGCCTGTAACAAGGGCCTCGTGTATGCTGCATAATCCAATATCCATGCTCGGCAATAGTTGCACATACCCAGAAATTTCTGCATCTCTTTTACTGTTTTGGGCTCCCCAACTGCTCTAATCGCCTGTGCCCTGTCGGGTATGATCCGCTTGCCGTCCTTTGATATCAGCTGTCCCAAGTATAGGACCTCGGTCAGACAGTATTGTAACTTCCCCTTGTCCACCTTGTACCCTTTATTGGCCAATAATGTCAGGAGTGTTATTGAGTCCTTTCTACACTCTTCCTCAGTTTGTGCACAGATCAATAAATCATCAACGTACTGAATCACTGTGCTTTCTACACACAAATTCCCCAGATCTTCATGTAGTACCCTGTTGAATATGCTTGGGCTCTCGCAATACCCTTGAGGTAGTCTGCAGTGTTCGAACCTCCTCCCCCCTAGTGTAAATGCTGTTAAGTACCTGCTCTCCTCAGCTAAGGCAATCGAGAAAAATGCATTTTTTAAGTCAATAACTGTGAAGTGGGATGCCGTTTTTGGAATGTTGCACAGTATTGTTGATGGGTTCGGGACTAAAGGGAACTCCTTCTGAATCACATCATTGAGTGGGCGTAAATCCTGTATCATCCTCCATGAACCTCCCTTCGCCTTTTTAATCGGGTAAATACATGTGTTGCATGGGGAGTTTGAGGGCACTATTATTCCTTGTGCTAGCAGTGCATCTAGTGTCTCTCTGATCCCTTCTTCTGCTTCGCGTGACAATGGATATTGTTTTACCCGGGGTATAATTGCTCCCGGTTTCAGTTTTATTACCACAGGCTGAACCTCATGTAATAACCCCACGTCATGGGGGCCATTTGTCCATATGTTATCGGGTACTAACCGCATGTCATCATCAAAAAATGCATGTGGTGCTCCTACCACTGCCATTAATTCAACTTGAGTTTTTCTGGCTGTAACTACAATGTCACACGGCATCGCTAGTTCCATCACTATTTCGCCATCTCTCTCAGTGTCTGAAAATAGCTCCTCGTCCGAGAGCTCCCTCAGTGGGATATTTGCATTTGTACACAGTACTGTCCGCCACTCACATCCTTCCATGTCAATGCCAATCACACATATTCTGTTTGCTGACACGTGTACTGCGTGTAAATCCAACGATACCACTGACCCTAGAGCAGTGTCGGGGCTTGCTATGGGGCGGAAGAGGAATTCGGCTGGAATCCTCCAATCCATCCTTTTTAGTTCTGGTACTATGAGAGCCAATGCTCTCATGCCCTCAACAAACATCTCCTCGTTTCTTGGTAACCCTCTGATCTCTTGCATAATTGTGTGGCCGTGTATTACTGCTAATATGCGGAGAGGACATATGCCTGGCATCGAACATACGATACCGCTCCCTGTGAATGATATTGTCATGTTTAGTTTGCTCAAGAGATCTCTCCCCAGCAAATTAATGGGAGAGTGTTCATAGTACAGTAAGGGTGCTTTCACTGTTTTACCCCCCACTGTCACATCCAATGCTTCTGTGTAAGGAACTTCAATTACAGCCCCAGAGAACCCCTGCGTCTCTAACGTTCTATTAGATAACGGGAACCGGCCCTCTCTAATGCATGATTTCTCCGCTCCCGAATCCACCATGAATATGAACTGCTTGTCTCCTATCTGCGCTCCTATCAATGGTTCCTCTGATGCATTGTGGGTCGTAGATAGTACTGGACACGCAAGTGCTCTCTGTGGGCTGTCCTATGCGGGGTGTCTCATTGCCCCCCCTTGATCAAAAAGGTTCCCCGAAACTACTGACACTCCGCTGTAAGGTGCAGGAGCAGGTGCTCCGTTAGCTACTGTGGCGAAAGTGTTACCTGGCGTGTATTGCATGTTGTCATTATTCTGTGGGTGGTTTTGTGTCCTGTACTGATGTCCGTGTAGCTGTGCGTTACTTCTTTGTCCTACATTTTCTGGTTGTTGATATTGTCCCATGGGGAGGCCGTAGGGGCTTCCTGGGTGGGGGTGACCGTACTGTCCTGTCTCCTGGAACCCGTTGTTTTGTCTGCTCCTGCACTCTCTTGAGTAGTGCCCCCATCTCCCACAATTCCAGCAGCTCCCCTGTGGACCTCTGGGACCCTGCCACCCATTACCTCCCATTCCTCCATACCCTTGTCCTCCTCTTCGGCCCCGGTACCCACCTCTTCCCCCTCTTGGGGCCCACTCTTGCCACATTGGACCTCCGTTCTGCTCCTGCTCAGTCCACTGTCGTTGTCCTTGTCCTGCCCAATTTGCTGCTATTCTTCCTTGTATTGCTATTTGCCCCTCCTCTCCTTCCTCTCCCTCCCTCATGAGTGGGAGTCCTGCTACCGCTGCTGCAACCTTCACTAGTTTTGATTGTACCAACTTTGCCTCGTCTGCCAACCTTTTCTGTGCTACTTCCCTCTCTCTCTCTTTTATCCTTTTGCAATGGTGCACTATTATACTTTGGATCTCTGGCCACCCCTTCGCCTCAACGCCCGCTATCTTATCGAGTGCCTTCTGCACCTCTTTTGGGAGCCCTCTCTTAATGATGAAATAAAAAAGAGATGTGGATTGGTGCCAGGGCGTGCCCGTTTCCGCTCTCCACATCTCCTGCACCCGGAGAATGTAATCCATAGCATCCTCCCCGTCGTTCATTGTACATTGCATTACTGACTGTAAATCAGGGGTATCTGGGAATGTCTCCCGCAGCGCGTCCCACACCCTTGCTCGTACTGTATTAAAGGAAGCTCCATCATGACGATCATAATCTAACGTCACGGCCGGGAAACCAGCCTTAGCCCATACTCTGTCCGCTTGATCTCCTACTGCGGTGACTAGTAGGCTTTTCACATCGCCTACTGCCAACGGTATGCCGGCGGTATGTTTCTCAAATGCATATATCCACTTGCTCGCCCCTCCTGACAGCTGGGGCAATAATTTCATTAAATTAGCCTTATCCATCTGAGCCCATGGTATATAGTTTGGTCTCCCCCCCCCTCTGTGTATCAATGGAAGTTGTAACTTCCCTTTTGCAGTTGCACCCTCCCTTTCCTTAGTCGCTGCTGACTCCAATGACGCCATCTTCCCCACCCTATTTCTTAGTCGTCCCATCCATTCGTCGTCTATAGTCCCTAGTGAACATGCACCGTCCACTTCCTCGCTTTCCCCTCCCACTGCCATACTCAACCTATCACTGTCATCCAATCCTCCTCTGACATCACATAACAAGTCCTCTCTGATCCCTCTCTCTCGTGATACATCACCAATGCTCCCTTCTACTGCTCCTACCTCTATTATTCGTGTCGGCTCCTCCTCAATCCTGAACAGTATTTCCCCCTTTTTCCATCCTTCCTCTATCTGTCTACCTTCGCTCGACGCTCTAGACGTGCGTCCTGATTGTGTGGGGGCACACGCTGTGCGCTCACATATGTCTTTTATCCTTGAGAGTTCATCCCTTGCCACAGTAAGCCTCGACTCTAAGTCACTCGTTAATTTCTCTATATCCACCCTCTGTGTGCTTCCCTGGGCTCGCTCTCTGGTGCTTTCGTATGGCGGGGGGGCTGTTGGTCTTTGTGGTGTACCAGTTGTGGGGGGAGGCACATACGTAGGGTCGCTGTATCCTGCTGCGGGGGCTGGTTTAGGTAATATCGGGTACAAACTAATCACTTCCGCAGGTTGTGCTGTACTTAGCTGTTCCTTGTCCTCTCTTGGAATCATCAATGGATTATCTGTGGTGGAAGGTAGATCAATATTTGGTGCCGGAGCTTTGGGTGGGGGTACCTCCTCAAACAATCTCCAGAGGTCTAATATCTCCTTCCTATTTTGCCATTGTTTCCCCTTATACTTGAGGCTAATGCATGTTCGTACCATATCAAGAACGCTTTTGTCAAAAGACCCTCCCTCGGGCCAAATCTGGGGCAGACCCTCCCCCTTCAATTCTGTTACCCATTGATCGTGATATTTATTTATTCGTTCAGCGTATCCCGGTAAGCTCTTACAAATATGTGACAAGGGAGTTTCAGCCCCCATCTTCTAAATCACTCTCACAGCCGTGTCCACCTTCTTTACGTTTAGTTAGGTGTAGATCTATGTATGTATACCTTTATGGCACAGACAAGAGCGGACGTCTCAAATTTTATCACCCAAGTTTATTTACTGCACAAATCCTTTCGCACTTACCATAGCTCATTTCCTTTCCATTCCCATACACTCCCGTGTGATTCCGCTCACAACTGATCAAGTACTAGTTATGGTCAACACTCTCTGGCGCCACCTCACGGTCAACCGATCGTCCCCAACACTCACACGGTGCGCGCACCCATCACAATGCCTTTCCACTCACACTTCTTCTTATTTCCTCCCTTTCCTCCCTGGCCAGCTGTCCCTATTTTTCTGCTAAGGTTGCTCCGTTCACGTCTGTACGTGCCACTACTTAGCCCCCACTCGTCAAAATGTGCTCCCTATTTTATAGCCCTTCTACAAGTATATTTATCTTATACCCTTTTCGCTTTCTTCCCCTGCCCCGTGGATTGGAAAAAAGAAAGTAGAGAGAGTAGCAATCACTAAAAAATATTCCCGGTGTCTCCTTTTGCCAGACACCAATAACTTATTTCTTACTTCTTCATATATTCCCAGTACTAGTTTAGATAGCACTATGCGGCGCCGCCTTCCACCCCCTTTCGGAGCTAGGTTTCCGTCACTTCTACCACTTCACTTATTTCTTACTCCTAATGGCCATATGCAAAGAAAAAGATAAAGAAAGTTTCAAGACCCGTCTTTAGTAGACCCCCGTTATTCTTCTCCTCTACCTGTCCCCGTTCTCCTGTTCACCGTTTCCCCTCCCTTCCCCTTTACGATCGCTCGCACTCAGTACTCACGTGCCCGTCTTGAACCGATAGTCTCCGAAACTGGGTCCGTCCAGGCGGTGTCACCGGTAACTCAACGGTCAGCCCCTGGCTCCGGCGAGCGGCACTCAAAGGGGATTTTTTTCCAATCGGGATCCCGTACCCTTTCTCATTGAGTGCGCACTTCTTATTGTGCCGGTCGCCGTTGGCGGGCGGCCTCCCGGAGCCGGCTCACCGTGCGTATCCCTTCTCGACCGGAGATTCTCGTGCCACAAGGGGGTCGTTAGAAAGGAGTTAGGAAAAATAATTTGGAGATATCACGTCGGGGTCACCACTGAAAGGAAGCGCCCCCAATTTCAGCACGATCCTCCCCGCAATGAGAGACAATAAGGGACTCTCCCGTAGTGGGAATAAGGCCAAGACAGAGTGCGGGTGAGCGTAAGTGGGAGTTTATCCAAAGAATAGGGCATGCAAAGAACTCTGCAACCTCCGAGAGCGCTCTGTCTGACAATAGCAAAGACAGGCGTATTTCTAGTACAAAAAACGTCATCAGAACCTACACACTATAGGGGGCACAAGTTAATTGGGATTGGGTGGCGTCGACTAACTATAGGTGTTGCTGCAGCGCGGTTGGTCTTTGGCGTGAGGACGTCACTGGTCAGCCGCGTGGGTTGGGTTGGGCCTGGCAGGCCAGCTTGAGGTCATCCGAGCGGTGTTGGTATGCTGGGGCAGCCTGTGACAAAGATGAATACCTCTCCTGACTCGTTTGCCCTAGGCCATGCACACTGCAGTTATTCAAGAAACGACATCTAAGGTCATCAATAAATCGCTCAGCAGTTTGTCTTATACAATAAACGCAACGCATGAGGAATGCACCTCTTGAGAGGTCCGGTGATTGTCGGTTAGGGTGAGATTTACCTGTGTCCTATTGACCGGTATTCTAGGTCGAGGGGCTGAGTTTTGGGGCCTGAGACGACTGGTACATGCCTGTCTGCCGCGTTAGAAGTTATTATACAAATGGGTCTCTGTGTCTTGTCCCAGTGATGGGGGTCGTTCTTGGGGTGGTCTAGGGGGGAGGGTTGTGGACTTTACGAGAGGGTGCTGGTAGATCAGAGGATTCAAAACTTGGGTTTATTACCGTGCTGTAAATAACCCAGGTGGTGGGCTGTGGCCTTGGGTGCGGTACCGGGGCCTCTGACTCTCTGAAGCGGCTCCAGCTTGGTTGGGGGAGGTGAGGGAGCGCGGCACAGGCCTTAGCTTCCTTATCTGACAGGCTTGGCCGGGTGGGAGGGAGAATGGCCTTGCATATACTCACAAAGGTTTTTTCCTCGTGCGTTGCTAACTTTTAAATGCAGAACTTTTATACTGTTCCGCCTTATTTTGATGTCATTTAAACACACATATATATTTCCATTTCGTTACACATTTCTTTAATACAGTCGGTTCCAGTACCTTTTCATTACCTAACATTATATTCACTACATTGTGTGCGTATTTGTATGTACATAAAACGTTATACAAGGCATTACTAGGTTATGGCCTACAGAGATTGATGCTCGCCGCTTTGGGTGATTAAGAAAGCATATATGAGTTCAGGTTTCTACATACTATTGAAAAAACACTTATACAGTTAGAGGTTACACGTTTGGTCAACATCTTTCTCTGTGGTTATAGCAGCACTAGTCCAGACCTGGAGTGATATCATATAACGTTACATTTTTGTGGTTTATTCACAGTTTACAGGACTTGTTTAAACAGAGGTAGTTCGTTAATACTAATACTTGAATTATTTTCTACTTTCTTCAGATAGTGATGCGTCAGCTCTTTCCCCGTCACCCCGGCCTTGCGGACCGGGTCATGCGAGGAGCAATATTACATTGTGAATGGGAGAAGGTTACAGTGTTGGCATCTCGGGTTTAGCTCATATCTGACTTTCTCATGGGAACGCGCTCGCAGCGGATCCACCAGGGCTGCTGTGGCGGCAGAGATGCATGAAAGGCCCTCCAAAGGTGGGGGCCTCGTTACAGTGTGCTGAACTCACGCCATGCTTGCTGGACAAGATGGCTTCTAGGCCTAACTGAATTTTGGTAAATGCATGGAAAGGATATGTGTGGGCAATGTCGTCGGCGGGTGAACCCTCCTCCACCTGGGCCCGGGTGGCATGAGGGGACGCCCACCGAGTCATGGTCCTCACCTGGGGAGAAGACTGTAGGTGAGGAGGGCCTCGCGGCCAGTCCTCCCCTACACCCCGGAACTTAATAAATAACCACTGATACATTGAAGTTGGACGGTTGCAACAGCTGCACTCTGGCCTATGCAGGTGACATGGTTTTGCTAGCATGAATGCTGGCTGCTCTACAGAAGCGGGTCAAGTTATCCATGAAATTCAGGGTCATGGAAGATTTGAAATTAAATGTTCTAAAGTAAAATGTACTGTGTATTGGCAACCCTCTTTGGCAGTGCCTTAAGTGGCACTACAAATCGAGCCGGGGCTCATCGAGGGGGCGTGGCCTAACAGCGGGGGTCCTGCTGGCCCGTGAGGCCACGCCCCCTTGACAAGCCTCGGCTCAATGGGCTACTGGCACCCCTGCCAGGCAGCCTTTTGTAGAGATCAGCACCCACTCCCCATGGGGGAGAGGGTGCTGATCTCTGCATTTGTTTTCTATAGGCTTGCCTGGCAGTGGACAGCGCCTCGCCTATTCAGCCTTAATGGTGGCGCTGCCCTTCGCCAGCTGGGGAGGGGCAGCGTCACCATTAAGGTTGAAAGGGTGAGGCCGCTGGAAGCAGAGGCCTTTTTCCTAAATACTGAAACTCCCGCGAATCCGCGGGAGCTTCAGTATTTAGAAAGCAAGGCCTCTGCTTCCAGCGGCCTCACGTTTTCTCTATAATGGTGGCGCCGGCCCACAGGCATCCCTTGATTAAAGGGATGCCTCGCAGGTGCGGCGCCACCATTATGGCTGAAAGGCATTTTTTTCTGAAGCCTGAAGCTCTCGCACACGAGCGAGAGCTTCAGGCTGTAGAAAAAAAGCCTTTTCGTGTAGTGGTTGGGGCTGCAAGGGGAGATTAGTGGGCCCCGGCAGGGCCCCGCCTCAAAACGAAATTTCAGAGCCTGCCGGGGCCCAGCCCCGGCAGGCCCCGGCCCACTTAAAGCCCTGCTCTTTGGAGATTGCAATACATATTGGCTAGGGGAAAACTAGAATAAGTATGGGAATATTGTTACTGACAATTCCCATTCTCTGGCAAACTAAAATGAACTGTGTACATTACAAAATAGGCAACTAAGAGAGCTAAGGTGAATGGCTGCATATTATAACCCCTGGAACTTTCATGAAGTGTTCTCTTTGGATCATTTGTGAGCTATACGGACACGTATAGCCTGAAGATTGTTCAGGATGCCTCATACCAAGTCTACGAGCAACACAGCTCACCCACAACCAATTCAACTACCACACTCTCCCCTAAACTCGAGTCATCATGCATGCCCCTATCCTCTGTTTACCTTGTTATTCTGAACCGTACTCAATGTACTACCCAATTACATGTCCTGGTCAATCCCTCTTGGTAATCCAGCATTTTATTGAGCAATCTGCAAGTGGTTTTATCACCCACAAAGTCAAGATATTCTGCTTCTATCACTGATATATTAGTGAATACTTCATCCATGAATTAGCGTTAGCTGAAGCACTTGTTGGTAACTCTGTGGACACTAATTATCTTAAATGATGTCCCATTGAACTCTATCCGTCCAATGTGCTATGTTACCTGTGCTATTGATTCTTTTCTCAATGGTTTCTTATTTTCTTTCTCTCTTCTTAGACTAACCTTATATAGGTGGACTTTGAATCAACAATGCATATGGTGTGGATTTGAAATGTACCAAACTTGCAATAGGAATGTAATTGAAACATGCAGGGTTGTTGATGTCTAGATAAAGCCCTAAGTGGGCAAAACATTGGAAGGTGCACCAATTAATTAATGTTGGCACATGGTTGCTAGGTACAATGTTAGATAATGTAGAAAAGAAGAATGAATACAATTCATTGTGCTCTTTTATTTCAGATTCTGATTTTTGATTAACTGAGCACATTTATTAATACCTTGGGTTTGTATTGTATATATACTATCAACAACATGCCCATACAAATGTACACGCAACCAATTCCCCAAGACAGCCCAGTCAGATTTATATACCATGAACAGACCTCTGCATACAAATGTAAATGTAAATACCAAAAGCGTAGTCAGCATTATTACCAGGAAGTGAATAACACTAACTGACCTGTTACATAGGCATTACTCGCATTCACCATTTATTCAACGTTGACTCTTTTTTTCTTTCTCATGAGAGAGAGAGTTGGTTTATAGTAGCTCTATGGACCTCGAAGCCAAGACATATTAGGTGTTTCTGGCCCCAAAACCGTGTTACTGGTCTTTGGACTGGTTCTTAGAAGGCGATGTCACAGTTTCTCAATGGATTTCGCAGTAGAGCGCAGCGTTTCTAGCACGCCACATTTTTCACCAGATACTCAAATCAGCACACTGGCACTCTTCTTGGGTCGATATGTCCCCATTCTGCCACCTCATGTTGGCTTCAACCTCGCCTGCCTCCCAGCTCCTCTCTGCTTTCCACTTGGCTGCCATTACCAGACTTGCCCAATGTTCCACTTCCTTTCCTTCCTGCTGCCAGCTCCCTGCCACATGCCGGCATCGCACTGAGTGGCTCTGCCCCTCCCCTTCTTTGCACATACCTACCCACAGAGCCAGATACATGGCATCAAGCCCACCTGCAGGGGATCTAATAGATGTATAGCTCTTCCTCATGGAGCTATACCAGGTTGTAATGTCCCATAGACTGAATGAATGCCCTCAGCCCACTTGGGCATTACCTCGGGCACCTGGGACATCATTGCTACCAGTTCTAGTCCATGGAGGAGGTCTGTAAAGCCAATAAGGAAGATTGGAATGTGGACTACATTCACTCATACAATCCCACTTTCCGAGATGTTTAGTTGCTGTGCCCCCTCGCCCTGTCACTCACTTGCCCTGCATGCTGCCAGCTCGCTCCTCCCACCCTACATTCAGCGCCCATGATACATCATCACAGGTGCCAAAGTTTCAATGAAATGAAATTAAACAAACACATGCACATTTCCCCATATCCTGCAGGGAAGGGAATCTGCTTGCGTGTCGATTACGTCAACGTAATGAACATTGAGAATAGACGCCATCTTACTAAAGCAGAGTCACAGGATGAACGTGAAGGTGGTACGTATTCTTTTTTTTTTTTTTTAAATAATGCAACATTTTAATTTATTGTAATCTTAAGCACCAGGATTGCATAGTTGCGTGTGCTGCATTACCTCCCTACCCCAGGGCAGGCTTTGTTTGGGCCCTTTACTTAGATGGTGGGATTACACGCAGGGTCAGCCCAAGATTTCAGGGGTTAATACCTCAACATGAACATGGGAATATTGGCAGTTCCAATGGAGCCAATGCAATGACAGAGGCAACATTGTCTGGTATTGTCTCTTAAAAAAATCGCACATTTCTCTTTTGTCTCTACATGTTTGAAAGAGAATATTCTACCCTTATTGTGTGGCACGTTCTAATAGTATTATGGCCCTAACACCTTGAGCTATACCAGCCATTAATGCCCGCTTTGCCCTGTGGGAAGGGTATAACTAGAATCTATGGCCCTCAGCAGTGGACTATAATGCTATATTGAATCTTTGGAGAAGACTGGGTGGCTTACTAATGGAGTCTTCAATACACATCTCTAGAGTAAAATTAGTTTCAATAGCTGTATAGTGTGAAGGAGTGCTGGGTTACTTTAATCCCTCATAATGTTTGTGCACTTTCCTTGGTCTGTCTGAGGGGCCTAATTCACCGAAGCATTTTATAATGGTAATGCCACTTTGGAAAACATTGCATGAATCAGGGCCTTGGAGTTCTCGGGTGTACCCAATGCACTTAGAAGGTTTTCTGAGTTGCATTTCACATGCTACCAATTTGAGGACATTTGAAATGTGGTTTAGCTATGGTAGAATTGGGAAAACAAGATTGCAAAAAAAAATCCTTGCTTTTTTTTATTTGAGTTTTTGAATTTAGAGTTATTTGTGGCCCATGAGAATTGATAGCTCAGCAGCATGGTGCTTGCCTTGGAAGCAATACGACATGAAACAACACCGGTTCGATCCCCGGGTCCGCGCTTAGAAACCTCTGGGTATTTAAGCGTGTTATAAATATGCAACTAAGACAAAAAAAAACAATTACGCATTACGCAACTAAAAAACAAAAAAACTAACAATTCCTCTAACAGCGCCTCGATGTCTTGCGGGCTGTTTAAGCGCTTTAAAAATGCAAAAATAAAAATAAATAAAAGTAGTGCATGCACAACAGAATTAACTCCCCCTAAGGGCAAGGCACAATAAAATAAATCATATACATTTACAGAACAGGAAGTTCTTTAATGCCTTCCTCAAAGGGATTAATTGACTCCTCCTCCGAAGCTCTTCAGCCTGGGAATTCCTTACGCATGTCCAAGATACTGAAGATTTTCTGTCTCAGGAGGATAGCTCGGGGGCAACATGCTTGCCTTGGAAGAAAGACGAGTTGGAGCAACACAGGTACGATCCCCGGGTCCGCAGTTAGAAACCTCAGGGTATTAAGCGTGTTATAAATAATCAATTCCTCCTTTAGTTGTGCAACAGAATTCAGGAGTGGTTAGCAGGAGATAATTTTCTGAGGTTTCAGTGTACAGCAAATCAACTTATGTTCCAAATCATAATGGGTAAGACCATGAGCACACTTGAAAACTAGTCAGGCACGTTTAAAGGAGATCCTGCTGTGCACAGGTAGCCAACGAAGAGAGTGTCCGAAAATAGGAATGTGTTCTCCTTTTGGGATCTCGAAAACTAGACATGGAGAAGCATGTTGGACCTATAGAAGCTGCTGAAGCTGATTTCCAGGAAATCCAAAATATTGTGCACTTCCATAATGGAGCTTGGAATTAGTCAAAACACCAACTATGCCTGCATGTTATTCCTGTGAAAGGCAATGGTTGCAGTACCAAAAAAGACTGTGTTACCTTATAATGTATCTGTGATCAGGCTGCCATGTAAGTTCAGGGTGAATAACTTTACTGTCATGCATGGTTTGGTGACGGAAAAGGGCAGGAGGTAAAGGATAAAAGGAGAACATATTTCAATTGCCAAGAAGGTGATGCAGGCCTTTGAGCATATCTTTGGTCTTAGAGGCATCCCGTTGAAGTCAGTATTGGCATATCAAGGATCTGAACTACTCCAGACAATTGAAAACTGTGACAAACTTGCCCATGGTCCTTCTACATTGAGATAGATATGGGTGTTGTTGTGGTATGATTCATATGCAAAATTAGATTTGATGATAATTGTCGTTAATGTGTGAATATAAACATTGAACATAATAGGCGAGAGAGACAATCCCAAGCCAGGTGGTGCTGGTTTGGGATGAAAGAAAGTGTCCCAATTCCACTCTCTTCTCCGTGACCTGTTTTCAAGAAAGGAGCAGAACCAGGTGGCAGGGTTCTCAAAGGTGACACATGTTGAAATTATCCAATAAGCACTAATGTCATGATCCACAGTATTGAATGCCTCACTGGGATAGGGAGATGCATGTTGATCTCCATTTCAGAGATGAAATCCAGAATGGTACATGTCAAGAATAGACTGACTGTCCACAAAAGTCTTATTTATATCTGGATTATAACCATTGATTCTAGGACCTTGGCTGGCCATATTGGTCCCAGCATAGGTCTGATAATCCTTAAGCATGGCGTGGTGCAAATAAATGTTTTGGCCTGTGGTGTAGTCACTGCTTCTTCAAGGAAAATTATGTTTGGCCAGGTGGTAAAAAGTGTTAAATAAATATGTGTAATAAGGGGAGCAATAACATCAGCATGTCCTATTGCTGAATCTCGGTTCCGGCGAGTTGGGCTGAACCTTTTCAGCACTGGTAGGATTCCTTTATTGAGGAGTGGCAGGAAGTGACATCAGGGGATTTCTGATGGTAAATCTTTGGATCTATGTCATATTTCGCATTATAAAGACCAAACACAAAAAGACTGTTGTTGGAAGAGTTAATGGCCTTTCCTAGTGTGGTCAGTGTATGGGGATTACGTTTAAATCCTGATGGCACATGTTTCTGTGATAACGTGTTGCAGACAAACTTAATATATTTACAGGCCTAAAAAGGAAATGTGTCTATGCATTTATTATAAACGTAAGAATTAGACAGGCTTGGTCAAATCTATTTTATATGCATGGTCTGACAAACAAACTGCTGCTTGTATGAGTTCACTGAACGTGCAACGTCCAACGTGATAAGAACAGATTGTTTAACATAAACTGAGGGCCTGGTTTGGTGCTCCGCCGCAACAAAATAAGGTTGCCATGTTCTTACAGCTTTTCCAAAGTTATGCACCCTTATTGTGTGCTGGTCAGGTGACTAGTCAGTGCATGTATGCATGTACAAAGCATGTATGATGCATTGATACCGGCATTCTAGCACGGCAGCATTTTGTAGGATACCGCTACTTTTCTAAATTTACGAACGTGCTGTCACTGAGCCTCACACATTTTAAATGTACTTTTATTTTAATTCAGGCACTGCTTCTAATGGGCAGGCAGCGAATGGGCCCCAACAAATCCAACATTCCCCCTCCAAATATTTCCTCGTCATTCTGAGAGTGGCAGAAAAATGTCAGGATGTGTTGTGCCATCAGAGATGCCTCCTAGCATTGGCACAGGAGGCGCTCTGCAGGATTTGCGTTCGTAGAGTACCTACAGTACAATGTAACTGAAAGTGGGGTGCAGTTCTGCAGATCATCTCTAGTACATTCTAGGGCCGATTCTGGGGTGCACGAAAAATAGGGAAGTTTTGTCTGATGCAGGAGCAACACTTTTCTTAAAACCGTCTGTTAAATGAAGACTGTGGCAGCTGGGCATCAAAGCCTCAACCTTTGCATGTGTCTGATTGACAGCTTGCTAACAACACGAGTGGCCATCATTAATTCAGGTCAGGCACTGTGAGGGCATTCTCCTTTACAGAGCCCTTCTTTTGCATGTATAAAAAAAGAGTTAAAAAAAATATGGCATCTGTGGGGTGACATTACCATTTCTACAGAGATTTTTTTTCCTTTGCAATCTAGGTTTTTCCTGGATGACATAACCCCTTTTTTAAATTTACTGAAGCCTCAACGAGATTTCAGTATATAAGAAAAGTGGCACATATTTTAGAAAAACTCGTAGTGCCACTGGTGCACACGTTGCTCCCACGACAACATGTTTTATGAGCTTGTACGGCTTGGAAGCACTACAGCCCCCCTCCAATCCTTCCACCCCCCTTAGAATGGTGGTGCAGGAAACTGGAGGGGAGAACGTTAGCTTTCCACGCCAGTGTTTGCCACTGCTCAGAAACGGGCCGCTGTAAAATAGAAATATGGCACCCTGTGAATGGACAGCATTACTTCATCAACCTACCTCTATGTCAACTCAGGGCATTGTTCTTGTAACAGTCCAGCAGTGTACTTTTTTAAATAGATATGTAAACTCTGGTGTTCTTAATATTTTCTGTTTAGAATAGGCTTCACTGCCATCTTGTGCCCTACCCATGAAATACTTTCGAAGTAATTTGTATTTGTATTTTTGTATTTTTGTATTTGTTTATTATTTGTATAGCGCACCAAACCCTGGGTAACTGGGCGCTGGAAAAACTTAAGTGTTACAGGCAATTTGTACAGGAATTTAAACAGACAATAGACCCTTGGTTACAGTTACGTCTGGCAAGAGTAATATGATACTAAACTGTTTTATTTTTATTTTTTTATTTTTACTGAGGCAAGGAAGGCCCTCTCATTTCTTCCCTAAAGACAACTCACGCCGGCTGTTGTTTAGCACCTATTTTTTGTCAGCTGCAAATATGACACTGGGATACAAAATGAGCTCGGACTGGTGGCTCTGTGTTTGGTGTGGTGTCTAGGACAATTTGCCACGCCGTAAAGTGAGGACCTTCACAGATGAACAAAAGTGGCCGATTATATTTCAAATCACCACGTTTGAAATCCAAATGAATAAGGTGCAGTATAGAAAAGTGTCGTTCCTTTAAGGAAGGACACTTTTCTACTTTTGTATGCGCCTCAGAAGCCGGCCGTCAAGGTATGAAATTGCATGGTGAGTAAATAAATGCAAAGTTATACTCCCCTGGAGCAAGTGATGTACTCAACTGTCTGTTTTAATACGTGTTTAGGCTGATTCATTGCTTTCTAGGCATTTTATGTGTGATGTGTGCGAAACTGCACCCGCCCCTCAACCCCCGCTTCCAGTGTCATAAGGGGAACAAGTCCTACCTCCCAAACAATACGTGCATACCCTTGTCTTGTGCCCTACCTAATGCTGTTTTACTGCTACATTTACTGTGTACGTGAGTTAGTTCACCCCACAAAATACTGTAATTCTGTCCATAAAAATGTGGAGCAAAAGGAGCATTCAGCAAGGGGAACACCTTTTTAAAATCCTCTCTCCAAATAGTGTGCTTGTTGATGCCGCTGATGTGTCGCATGGGGAGGATGGCACAACCGTTCTGAAAGTGTTAGACACCACTTTCTTATTTTTTTAGAAATAGCTGCGACTAAGAAAATAGTTCCTATACTCATCAAAAACACTTTCCTTATTTAGGAACTACCTCAGAATAGGGCCATGAGTGCTTATTTGCAGTACATAATTACACTGTATCATATTGCTGGTCCCTTTTACTTGAAGGAATTTTTGGAAATCTAACAGGTTAGGGTAATATTTGACTAGTGCAATGGCAAGGTTGTGATAATCAAACTTGAGCGGTAGTGGTGAGTACATGATTGATTTGCTTGTTGCGTAGGGCCCCATTCCAAGCCTGGCGGTCCGGAAATAAGCCTGCCAGTCGCAACGAGCAGCTCCCTTGCCAGACCGCCAGACTACAAGTACGCCTGCAGGGGCCGTGGTTTTCACAGAAGCACTGGCACTGTTAGCAATGGGGCCGGTGCTTCCATGTCCCCATTCCTGTGGAGTCACAGGAATGGGGACTTACGCTTTCCGCCGCCTGACATCTGGCACCGGGCTATCAGGCGGAACAGTGTTACAACTTTGGCGGCAATCCGCGGATGACTGCGAACTAGTAATGAGGCCCAGTGTCTTAAACTAGGTTAGCAGTTGACACTTTTCTGTGCAATATCATGTCATTGATTGCTAAAAGGTGTGAGTAAAGATTGCAGCACTGGGCAACCTAATCTCCTGTTAAAATCATGTTGAAGGCTCCTGATTTTTTTTTCCCACTGTCAAAGAGGTGAATTAATCCTAAACAAAAATGTGTAATGTGTTTTCATTAAAAAAAGAAGCAATGCTTGCTGAAGTAGACATTAACAGAGTTGTGGGGACTCCCACAGGTTTGGGTACACTACCCTTGTGATCACTGCACTGCTAGTGACTCCACTTCTCCCACCAAATTCTTCATGTTCACAAATATTAAATGGGAAGTGAGGTTCCATTCTAATTGCAAAACAAAGAATGAGATGTACGCCTTATAGTGCCCAGGCAATATGGTATACATAGGAAATACAACGAACAAATTCACCACCGGAGTCTCTGAATATCTTTAAAACATTAGGACGGGCAGTGCATCCAATGGAATCAATGATCATTTGAATGAAAAACATCACATAGCGGATTAACTGCGGTGGCCAGTTACAGAGAAAGTACAAACATCAGACAGAAAGGGAGATGTTACCAAACAACTCATGCAAAGAGAAATGTATTGGATAACATTATCTGACTCGCTTAGAAGAGGACCGACACGAGTTGATCTTCTTACAGAATTAAAATACATACGCTCACTATCTTGGCATCAGCATGGCATTGCTATTTACTTTAGTACCCCAGTGTGGGTCAGCTTCAATAAGTACCCGATATATCAAGGAGTTGTATGTCCACACATCATGTTACTGAATAATGGGCTCATACGTGTTACACATTATTGTGAAGCCCTCTCTGTGATGGACAACCCTTAAGTATGGTTACATTGTTCAATGGATCTCAGCATCTCACCCACATGCATCTATAACCCCATGACGGTGGCATTACACGTGTGCAATGATTGGAACCATTCCATGTTCATTCAGTAGGACCCACCACATGCTGACATCGTTATTGGACACGCCACACACCCGTTTTCTAATGTAACTTTACCCGTAGGTTAACGTGTACAGCTTGACCGTTGGAACCGTAATATATGCAGCAGTTTCAGTCCCCACAATTTGTTTTGTTTTATTTCCAAAGTTTTCTCGAGCTCCTATTTTCTCACAGCACACAGCGACTACTTTGATATTAATGGCATGATGCTTGTTTATCACATGAGAACACTGTTCATCTTGCATATACAAACATCATTTCCGACATTGGTGACTGTATGGTTATGTTCAGCCGCTGCACGGTTACACCTGGTGACTTCACACCCGTGACATTACACGTACAGGCCGATTCATGGAAATACAGTCAAAAGTATCACACGCGGCTGGCGCAGAGTGTTCCCGTGCAAATGTCTGCGCCAGCCGCGTGCGATAAAATCCATTTCAGCGCACATCGTATTCATGGATTAATCCTCCAAAACAAGCCGTGGCGCAGAGTATCGCAGCGACCCTGCAGCAGCGCCAGTTACACCCCCAAGAACGCCCTCGCGCAAGGAAAAGCCATCAAGATGGCAAAACCATCGCAAAGGGCTGGGCCAACCCTGTACCAGTGCGAGAAGTAACACACGCGACCTGGGGGAGCGTGTGCGTGTAATTCAGGGGTGCGCGAGAAGTTCCACACGCGATTGGCCTGGGCGCGTGTATATCAGAGGTGCGCGAGAAGTTCCACACGCGATTGGCCTGGGCGCGTGTATTTCAGGGGCTCGCGGGTGGTTATACACGCGATCGGGCCTGGGGGAGCGTGTGCGTGTAATTCAGGGGTGCGCGAGAAGTTCCACACGCGATTGGCCTGGGCGCATGTATATCAGAGGTGCGCGAGAAGTCCCACACGCGATTGGCCTGCGCGTGTGTATATCAGAGGTGCGCGAGAAGTTCCACATGTGATTGGCCTGGGCGCGTGTAATTCAGGGGCTCGCGGGTGCTTCCACATGCGATCGGGCCTGGGGGAGCGTGTGCATGTTATCCAGGGGTGCGCGAGAAGTCCCACAAGCGATTGGCCTGGGCGTGTGTAATTCAGGGGCTCGCGGGTTCTTCCACACGCGATCGGGCCTGGGGGAGCGTGTGCGTGTAAATCAGGGGTGCGCGAGAAGTTCCACACGTGATTGGCCGGGGCGCGTGTATATCAGAGGTGCGCGAGAAGTTCCACACGCGATTGGCCTGGGCGCGTGTAATTCAGGGGCTCGCGGGTGCTTCCACATGCGATCGGCCCTGTGGGAGCATGTGCGTGTAATTCAGGGGTGTGCGAGAAGTTCCACACGCGATTGGCCTGGGCGCGTGTAATTCAGGGGCTCGCGGGTGCTTCCACACGCGATCGGGCCTGGGGGAGCGTGTGCGTGTAATTCAGGGGTGCGCGAGAAGTTCCACACGCGATTGGCCTGGGCGCGTGTAATTCAGGGGTGCGCGGGAAGATCCACACGCGATTGGCCTGGGCGCGTGTATTCCAGGGGCCTGCGGGTGGTTTCTCACGCGATTGGGCTGCGTGCGTGAATTTCAGGGGTGCGCGGGTGGATTCACACGCGATTGGGCTGCGTGCGTGTAATTCAGGGGTGCGCGGGAAGTTCCACACGCGATTGGCCTGGGCGCGTGTATTCCAGGGGCCCGCGGGTGGTTTCTCACGCGATTGGCCTGGGCGCGTGTATTCCAGGGGCTCGCGGGTGGTTTCACACGCGATTGGGCTGCGTGCGTGAATTTCAGGGGTGCGCGGGTGGATTCACACGCGATTGGGCTGCGTGCGTGTAATTCAGGGGTGCGCGGGAAGATCCACACGCGATTGGCCTGGGTGCGTGAATTCCAGGGGCTCGCGGGTGGTTTCACACGCGATCGGCCCTGGGGGAGCGTGTAATTCAGGGGTGCGCGAGAAGTTCCACACGCGATTGGCCTGGGCGCGTGTATTTCAGGGGCTCGCGGGTGGTTACACACGCGATCGGCCCTGGCGGAGCGTGTGCGTGTAATTCAGGGGTGCGCGAGAAGTTCCACACGCGATTGGCCTGGGCGCGTGTAATTCAGGGGCTCGCGGGTGCTTCCACACACGATCGGGCCTGGGGGAGCATGTGCGTGTAATTCAGGGGTGCGCGAGAAGTTCCACACGCGATTGGCCTGGGCGCGTGTAATTCAGGGGCTCGCGGGTGGTTTCACACGCGATTGGGCTGCGTGCGTGTATTCCAGGGGTGCGCGGGAAGTCCTACACGCTCGCCTACAACACGTATTCATGGAATCGAACGTGGCCAATCCGGAAGCACGTACGCCAGCAGGAAGCAGGGGTACGTTGACCCAAACAGCATAAAAGTGCGCGCAAACAACAAACAAGCTCAGACGCCAGGATGAATATACCGTTCCTAGCAGCAGTGGCCGTGGGATATCGCAGGAGGAGGAGGATAGTCCGGGCCAGAATATTCACACCCACAACCAGCCTTTTTGGGATGCCTGATGACCAGCTGTATGGGGGGTACAGGTTTCCACCTCACATTATACTCGACCTGGTCAGTGAGTGGGAGGATGACCTCACATCACCCACCCTTTGATCCCATCCCTCAGCCCCCTGGAGAAGGTCCTCAATGTACTGCACTTCTTGGCCACTGGATCATTTCAGCGGACAAGTGCCATAGTGGGGGGGGTGTCACAGGCCACCCAGTCACGCTGCCTACACCAGGTCTTGGCCATCATCACTGCACGCCCATCAGTCCGCAGGCACATATACCTGCCCAGAACATCTGCAGAAAGGCAGGCTGTCGCACAGGAATACTACAGGGTGGCACAATTCCCCAAAGTGCTAGGCGCCATTGATTGCACCCATGTGGCTCTACGTCCCCCCAGCGCAACTGAGCACATCTACAGAAACCGCAAGCACTGGCATTCCATCAACGTCCAGGTAGTATGTGATGCCAAGGGAATCATCACCTCAGTATATGCAAACTATCCAGGCTCAACCCACGACAGCTTCATCTACAGAATGTCTACCCTAAACCGGGACATAGAGGCTGGGCGGCATGGTGATGCATGGCTGCTCGATGAGTATGAATGCCACTGCGCGTGCATGCATGTCAGATACTGAGTAATGTCACAACCCCACTAATGATACCCATCACCACCTCCCCAGGGGACAGTGCCTACCCTCTCAGCACCCACATGATGTCGCCAATTCGGAACCCCACCACGCCACCCCAGGTAAGATACAACACAGCCCACATTGCAACCCGGGGCATAGTGGAGGGCACATTCGGAGTGCTCAAGTCACGCTTTCGCTCCCTTGACCGTTCTGGCGGGCAGCTGTTATACGCTCCCCCAGTAGTGTGCAGGATCATAGTGGCAGCATGTGTCCTGCACAACGTTGCAACACGCCGGGGCCTGGCCGTAGACATGGTGGTGCCCCCACATCCCCAACCACATGCACGCCCGCTGCGCATGGGAGGGGAAAGGGCACGGGGGAGGCAGCCTGCACGCAGCTGGTGGCTGATTACTTCACATAAAATCACACCCCTGTGGAGTGGGCACAGCCCTGGCACATACCAGCTGACAATCAATGATGACTCATTCTGACAAAGATGATGCCTCAATGGAGAGTCACCTGTCACAACCATACCAGCCTGAGACTGTACAACTGGAACTGTACCATTGTGTGCCACCCTACCTACACAAACACCACCAATGCTGTGTCATCAAAAGACACACTTCAATGATGCCAATATCACTACCACCATCAAAGATAGTACATGACAACAGTGCCATGTCACCCAACACCTCCCCCCCAGACCCCCATCCATGTCCCCCTGCACCCCCACACCCCAGCAGTGAGGGGCACCTGCCAACAGGCCCACACTCATCTCCCCCATGGCATGCCATGCAATGTGAGAGCAAACAAAATCATACCCCAAACATTACACAAGTGCCACAGAGTACAGTGTCCCAAATGGAAACTGCCCACACACAGTATGCCCACATACATGTATAAATTACAACAAACATGACCAAATACTAAAGGATACGTTGACCTACAACCTGATGATGCCAGCACATCGACCACCTCTTACTGTACAGTGTCGGTGCCAGCCACATCTGCGAGTGCACTCCTAACAACATGAACTCCATCTCCAAAGTAGACGGGCTTGTGAAGACATGAGGACTGACCCTGCAAATTTGGAGGGAGACATGGAAGCACAAGCACACATCAATACACCATGCAGTGTACAATACTACTACAATATGCACTAGGAATGTATACGCAGTATTGACTACAGACTGGCCACATAGCTCATGGGAGTCCAACGTCACTGTGTAATTCACTGTCACTTGGGCACACCCTTTGCAAGCCCATGGAAACGGTAAGCAGGAGGGGTGTGTGTCTCACAAACCCAAGCATCTAACCCAAACTCAGGACAAGCCTGCATGTGCCCAACGGAACACAGTGGAAGCCCACGGGAGCCACACAAGGCAACACACTGCACCTCAAAAATCAAAAAGCAAAAATCAAAAATGGCCATGTGGGGGCCAGGAGGGGTGGGGAAGGCCACCCAGGGGGTCCGAGGACAGGATGCTCACCAACAGCCACCTGGGTGAATGTTGCGAAAATAAAACACCTCCATGGGCTCATGGCCTGCACGGCTACTAATTTGTGGGAGAATCACTGCTGGATTCGCTCTCCTCGACCTCTGCTGCTGCCACAGGAGGTGGTGGTGCTATGGGAGGCAGCCCACGCAAAGCCCTGGTGTGGTCCTCCATTGCAGCAAGCATGCGGGTGTTGAAGGCCTCGTTCTGGAGGGATATGGTGCGGAGATCCCCATGCAAAAACACCCGCGAGCCCCTGGAATACACGCACACGCTCCCCCAGGCCAGTTCGCGTGTGAATCTTCTCGCGCACCCGTGAAATACACGCGCCCAGGGCAATCGCGTGTGAGAACACCTGCGAGCCCCTGATATACACGCACACGCTCCCCCAGGCCCGATCGCGTGTGAATCTTCTTACGCACCCCTGGAATACACCCGCCCAGGACAATCGCGTGTGAAAACACCCGCAAGCCCCTGAAATACACACGCCCAGGCCAATCGCGTGTGGGACTTCACGCGCACCCCTGAAATACACGCATACGCTCCCCCAGGCCCAGGCCCGATCGCGTGTGGGCCTTCTCGCGCATGTAGGACTTTGGCGCACATTTTTTTCCTGCGCAGGGACGCTACCACCTGCTTTCGTGTGGCGGACATGTATGGGCCTGTGCGCGTCTTTGGCCGTGCGCTGTTTTTCCCTATTCGATTCCATGAATACGTGTTGTAGACGAGCGTGTGGGCGTTCTGCGCACTTGCCTCCTGTACTTCCCCCGTGACGCCCACATTTTCACGAGTTGTTCCCCATTCTTCGTGTGACGCACCGTGTTACGCCTACTTTTGTTCTGTGCGCCGCGCTATGTGCGAATTTGCTGTGGCCTTATCGCACGGCGTTCGATGACCTGTGCGCCAGCGTGCGCCGCACGCTTTCTCAGCGCACATCCCACATTTCGCGCGTGCCCGTGCTTCAATGAATGGATGTGCGCTGTTTTCTGTGCGATTTTCTGCGATTTTTTCTGTGCCACTGCGAATCGCACGTTTTCGCACGCGTGCGCCGTTTTTTCCGCGCACATTATTTCCATGAATCGGCCTCGTAGTTTTTTTCAATATAAACACGTTTTTAGAACATGGCGCTTCCAGTTCCCTAACTTTTTGGGAGGGGGTCGGGGGTCGGAGCTCGGGAGGTTTACCACTACATCATTCGGTACGGGCAGGTCAGACTGGGGATGCTGTTCCCATAGCCATAGCTGTCGTCCATAAAATACCTACGCATTGTATTCTTAAACCCTGCGGGCCTGACCGAACGGAAACTAAGTTCAGGTGTATGGGCCCGGTGCACGGGATTCAGCTCCGGGCACCAGAAAGGATAATGTTTCATAACAGCAACCTTCTGACCACTATTGATGTAAGTATTAATATACGGACTATATATATATTAGTAACATATTGCACTTTCATCATATGAACCTTTTTCTCGGACATACAAGGGAACTGATTTCTTAGGAAATAGACACAAGTAGACGAGCTGCTGTTCAAGCGCGCCTCAGAGAACGCACATACATACACGCGCCCCATTTTGGATCCCTTTCCGCCTTTATTATTTTAGTCTCAATGACAGTTATCATTAGTGCAAAGACTTTGTTCATGCATTCATGCGGAAGTAGGTCATCAGGTGACACACACTAACCTGACTCTGCGCTCCCCACACTCTTTTTTGACCTCTTTAGATGTTCTAGAGCACGCATATCACACCGACAATGACAGTGGAAGGCTTTGTGAGCAACCATGAACATTTTGCTACCCAAAATGTAACAACATTGGCTTAAATCAATATTCAATGAAGGACCTTGTGTATTAGTTAGAAGCACCCCGTGACAGAGTAACATCATTGTGTGCAAATAATAATATTCTTGTTACAAATGTTTAATTTGTCAGCACTGAAGCGATGAAGGGAAACTTTCTGAGGTAGGGGACATTTATTGCATGGAAACGGATGATGTTCATGCTACTGGAATATATTGTGTCATTAATTTGATCCAATAAAAATGATTTAAAAACAGTGATTGTTTGATCATCATTTCATTTTTCAGTGTCGGTTAAAATTCTATTCAATTTCATTTGCAAATTGGTTTCTAACAAGCGGCAAAGTTGCCACATTACATTGGTTCAACCCAGCGATTTGTGTTCTGAAGTAGTATATGAGGTAAGTCTATGGCTGCAATAACAGTCATGCATAAAGACCAAATATCTCACCATCGCAACATCAACGTTCTCAGTGCTGTGCATAATGGCATAAAAATGCAAAATGTGCAAACTCGTCACCCCCTCCGAGTGAGCAGTAAATGAATAAGCCCAATTTAGCAAACTTCCAGTTCCAACCTCTGTCTCCCAAAATAATCACAATAAGGCCAAAGGCTGTCAATACTTTTCTTAGTTTGGTAACTTCATCTCATCAAAATATCAAACACATGAACTTCTTTCTGTCTGGTGTTTGACACCCCTACTCATTCTTTATTCCGACCTTCGTTTTTTCAAGGTATTGTTTTCAATCCCCCATGTTTGTGATTTATTCATTTACACAATTTTTATAATGCCCAAACCCTGGGATATCACAGCGTTTGTACAGCAAAGACATGTATAAAACAGTAAGACCGACAAGTGACTATGGCAACAGTTTGATAGCACCTTGGTGGCTGTAGTTTAAGTACAGAGTGTTATTATCCATATTGATTGAAGAGCCAGGTGTTGACCAATTTCTTGACGGTAGCGTAGGATTACTTATCACTGATGTGAGGGGGCAGTGACGGCAAATGTATTCATGTATCATTAATTCATGAAAAGAGGGAGTCCACAATCCTTCCCTACTTCTCTACATATGTTTTCTCCTAACACATCGCTGTGCAGTGTCTCCGACTTGCCAAAGTGAGTTCCTTGGCTTGGCTTCTGGACTCTTGATTTTAGAGCACCTTCTTCCGCTTTATGCATGTTCTTATCACAGGGTCATCTAGAGATATTATTCTTGAAGTATTCATTTCAGTGATTTCCCAAACTTTGAATTCCAGTGTACAGTTCTGTTGCCAGAATTTCATTGGTCGACATTTTGGGGGCATTGAGCACTCATTTTGGAAATACGTATCATGGACTAAGCTCTATTCCAGTTGACTTACCACATGTTGGGCTCTCTGTATAAACAATCTGATGAGTGCATGCTGTTGCATTAGCACGATTCCACCACTTTGGCATAATACTTAGAGAGCTTTTTTAAATGGGGTATAAGCACGGGCCAAGGTCATATCGACGTATATCTCTCTTCCATGCTACTTCCAAGAGAATCGGCAATCTTATATATAGGAGACTGTATGATTGGATTATAAAGAACAATATTTTGCCAGAACCCAAAGGAGGATATATAGAGGGGCCGGGCATGATAGAACAATTAAGTAGTTAATATCTGCTGCTGGCCAAATATTAGCCCTCTTATAATCCATTCATCTGGCTTCGGACCTCAAAACAGTTGGTGCCATGGCAAGTCCATTCTAGAGAACTGAACATCGTCCACTCATGTTTCTCAAATCCTGACTTATTTCATTCGGATAATGTGGCATGTGCCATATTCGGTAATGATGTATACTGTACCAAAATGTTCTCAGTTACCAGGGGAGTTGAGCAGTATTGTAGGCTGGAACCCCTCCTCTTTCCTTTAGATAAACTAATTAAAAGGCAGACATAGTCATGTGGGGTTGGATACACTAGTGGCAGGGATATGTCAGTACCCCTGCTCAGTTAACCTGACTACACAGTACTGTTGATCAGAACTCCTTATGCACTACAATGCCTTAATGAAAGCTGTGCCCTGTACATTGTAGCCAGGGATTTAATTCAATAAAAATCAAAATGAACGATTTCAGTGGCTATTTAATCTGTAATAACACTTTTCCTTAAACAATGAGAAGTTAAACTGGACAAATAACTTATTTATTTTTGTTAAACATTCAAGGAGAATTGTAGAGGAATACGTGGTACACTGCTCACAGGCAGCTATCATGTTGCAATGTCAGGTATTCAATTAACATTCTTTTATGAGTTGTTGCTGTCTATGGCTCTGAATCCTAGTGGCAGGACATCATAGAAGTACTGCAACTGGTGAAAGGTTACTTCTAAAACCCCTTTGTGCCTTTTCTTTAGTTAAGGAACTGAACTACAGTTATATATCTGATTAAACCAAATGTAGAAAAATACGTCCTAATGTGAGCCTCATTATAGAGCAAATCCTCAATTCCTTCTCAAGAAGAATCCGGAAGGATGTGAAGACTAGGTACTGTGCCATGAAGCTTCCCTGGATATTTAGCTCATGCTGATCTCGATCAGCTGTCTTTAAAGGTGTTTGTGCAGAGAGACCTTGCAAAAGGTTCGCACGTTTATGGAAAGCAGAGATTCTGTACAGATTTGCAGGAGTAACCGAATGTCCTTTGCACTTTCTAAAATCAGCAGTGTCGAACATTAACTTACATGGATTTTAATAACAGCTATGATAAATTGTTTGGCATGTTTCTGTTTCAAACAACTACCAGTAGGTCGTACATTTCATTTATGGCCATCCAGGGCAGACATTATTATTCTGTGCCCCTTTTACTACCAAAGAAAGACACAGTGTTGCATTACACACTGTTTTATGGTAGATTTGGGCTTACCAATTTTTAAAAGGTAGAGGTATTAGGCAAAGCCATCCAGAGCTTCTTAGCTCCAACTCATCCCTGATTTAGCTCTGGCCGGGGCCATCAATCGTTTTTACATTGTGCAATTAAAATGAGGTTAGTTTCATGTTGCAAATGTACCACGGTTTATATTGTGAAGCCCGCTCACACACACCAGGTAAGATCTAGACACGTTTATTGGTGATTAAGTCGTAATGTCCCCCACTTCTGAGGCTCCAGAAGCTCCCACACCCTTCCCAACCGGTTTCCCTAGCACCAGCTTCATTCCAAAACGTTCAGCACTCCATGTTCCATTACCCTGGAGCCGAAATACAGTGGATCGTGGCTCTGGGTACATTTGAAGAGCATACAATATCTTCCTATGCCACTACAAACACCTGCCATCCTTATGCCCTTCATGATACATCTATTCACTCTCTGAACCATCCTATTACACTCGGAATGAAATAGTGCACTTCTTTTGTGTACAATGTCACATCTCCCCACTAGCTTCTCGCAGAACTTTAAATGTCATCAAATCATCCACAGGTCCTAGTATGTCCATATACAGATCACCCCACACCTTCTTGGGAGTGTCCACTTTAAACATAGGTTGTGCTCAGGCTGATTCACCCATGCCAGACCTTTCACACCCAATATACTTGCCCAAATTCCTTTCTACCTCCCAGTCAAATCCAGGCCACCAGAACTCTCCCCTTAATACTGCCTTTGTCCTCGTTACGGCTATGTGCCCTTTATGGGCAATTCTTATCAGCCTTGTGTACACAGATGACAACACCATAACACGCCCCCACTGGAACAATAAACCACCTTCAACACTAAGTTCCCAATAAGCCCTTTCCTCCTTGGCAAGAACACATTTGTCTGTATTTCATAACGTGAACCGTTATCTAATCGGCTCCTCGTACTCTCCATCCACTCATCTTTCACCAGAATACCCTCATGAGTAACAAGAAACATGTCCTTCATGTCTGCCTCTCCTTCCTCTTTTCACCCTCCTGGTCTTGACAAATGATCTGCCAAAAAACAACCCAGAATAACCTCCATACTAAATGTGTCCCCTGCATCATAGCCACCCAACTTGCAACATGTCTCGAAACCTTGTCTAGCCCCTTCAACTGCAATATTGCCGTTAAAGGCCTGTCATCAGACTGTATCACAAATTCTGCACCCCACACAAAGTTTCAGAAATGTTCCACAGCCCAGTGACACGCCAACAATTTCTTCTCTGGTACAGATTATTTTTTTCTGCACCATCCAACACTCTCAAAGCATGCTCTATAATATTTTCCATACTCTCAGCATCCACCTGAGACAACACAGCTACTATCCCGATATTGTTCACCTGCAATGGTTATCATTGACTTCCTCTTCCTGTCAAATTGACTGGGATTTCACCACATCAATCTCTCTCTGTGCCTATCCCACACAAAGTCGACACCTTTCTTCAACAATGATTGCATCCTCCCCACCTTGTCAGCAAAATACCAAACAGATTTTTGATAGAATTCTATCATCCCTATAAAAGACTGCAAGTCACCCTTGAGCTTAGGTACTTCCACATTCTTAATGCTAACCATCATATAACTTTTGGACCTCACTGTCATAGATCCAATCTTATGTCCAAGGTATTACACCGAGATCTTCGTGAACAAACACGTCGACTCCCTCAGAGTCACCCCCTCTTTTCCAAAACCCTCAACACCTGTTCCAATACCACCTTATGTCGCTCTAGAGTCTCCTCACACACCAACACATTGTCCTAAAAACAATATACTCCTTCCAAACCATTGAACTGCTTGTCCAGCACCTTTTAGAAAGCAGAGGATGCAGAAACTAACCCAAATGGCCTCTGACACAATTGGGAAATCCCCTCATGCATCAAAAAGGCAGTCAAGTTCCGTGACTCCTCCTCAAGCTCTATCTGATGATATATAGATGCCATATCCAACTTAGAAAAAATCCTCGACTTCCATATAATGGCAAGCATCTCTGACATGTTGGGTAGAGGGTGCCTCTCTACCACCACACACTTATTTAACTCTCAAATGTCGACCAAGAAAGTTCTCCTCTAGACTTCTTCAACACTACCAACAGGGAAAGCCATTGAACACTCCCTGCACGTTCAATCACACCCAAGTTACTCAGCTTGTTAAGCTCATGCTTCACTCTGTCTCTCAAAACCAAGGTGACAGGTCAGAACCATTACAGGCACACTACCCTCTTTAAGGATGATTTGGTGTTTCATCCCTTTCACCTTCCCTGTCGTTTTGGCAAACACATTCTTATAAGGCTCGCTCACAGACGTAATTGCAAAACCTGTTTCTTGGTATTGGGATCTAGTCTGATCCCAGCATATTTTGTACTCACCACCCCAACAGAGTCACTCCTTTCTTTGTTACATGTACTTTTCATTCTGCACACCTTAGCTTAAACTCTTGTCTTGCTACAAATACAGAGATAAAGGGGAGTAGAGTCAACGGCTACCCAGGCCAAGGCTAGGAGAGTACTAGCTCGAAAAAGAGATCACCGTAAGGTACAAAAACAGGAAGGTTTATTTTAACAAGAAGACATTTTTACAGAATTCTTTATGTGCCGAGGCACATAATATATGCATACTGAAAGTACATTTATAGTCTGCATATCGGTGGGTTAGTAATAAATAGTGACAAAATATTCCATGTATTGTTTACATTCACAATACATTAACATTGTCAACACATTAATTGGTGTTTCTGGTTCGGTAGGTTGCAAAGGGCAGTGGCTGGATGAAATGGAGCAGCGCTGCAAGGTTGTACCGAACTGTCTTCAGGACATCAAGTCGTGGTCGGACTTGGTTAAGTAAGATGGGCATCATCCTATAGTTTAAGAATGGAGAACGCATTTAGATACGGTGATGCAAGAATTGCCAGATAATGAAAGTAGAGCTGCAAGGTGTCGACCTACCATGTGCAAGTAAATTGACGCCATGGCGGTGGTCTTGTTTACCCAGCTGTTGATTATTATGGCTGGGGGGGGCAGTCTGCGGAAGTCAGATGCCCAAATCTAATTGGAAAGAGATCAAAAATGACAATTGGGTATATGGCGGTGGGAAGCGCTTAGTGCAAGAAAAAGTTAAGCTACAGGTAAGCTTTTGTCGTGCGTGGGTTGGTGATTAGTTTTCGAGTAAGGTCCATCAAAGTGAATGACCTTCGTGAGTTTTGAATGCATAAATATGGCAGATGACCGTGCCTATGCGATTGGTGCAGGAGGGTTTGTTAACAAGAGTCAAAAGCGGCCAGAGAGATGCAAGTTGTTAAAAATGGAAAAGCATCAATATGCAAGAGACTTAGCCGTGACTGTGCGATTGGTGCAGGAGTTCGGGAGGGCTGTCATTATAAATGCCCTGTAAATTTTTTAATGGCGGCCAAAAGAAGGTGACTAGGTCACAATGTGTTAGAGTGGATTTCATTAAACAGGGATCAAGGGGTGTGAGAGCCCAGACGCGTGGTGAATTAGCGCTGGTAAAAACGGCAGTAAATCAAGAAAGTGAGCGGACTGAGTCTTACCTGTGCCGAACTAAGAAGGAGCTGTGTCACTGCAGGCTGTTGTGCGCATGAGTGCCCTGGAGGACAGTTATTTAACCAGAACGAGGCTAATACAGGGCTCCGCGATCGCGCATGTGCAAAAGGGCAGTGTCTGAGTGCTGGTGTGCAGGCATAGCTCTGGGGCGTCAGTCCTCAGGCAAACCAACGTCAATAGTGCATGAACTGGTGTTTAGTCACAATAAATACTGGTTGTTGAAAACAGAAAGCATAATCATGTATGAAACATTTTGTATGTGAGCTGGTCGTAATGCGAGGGCTGTACACTGTTTGAAACAAACATGAGCTAGTATTTTGTCATAATAATTAACAAAAGCATAATCTCATCTGGAGACCTTTTTGTATGCGTGTTAGTCATAGTAACAAGGATAAACAATTCCGGTATTTCCAAAAAAGGGAAGGGACACTGTGATGTCTTCGTTGTAAAGCATCCAAAACATGAAATGTACATGCGAGGTAAGAGAGAGTCATCAATATCAACATATAATGAAAACATGATTGGCGGGGCTGCAATGTCTTTGTTGTAAAGCATCCGAGCATGAAATACAGGGTAAGAGAGAGTCATCAATATAACAATACACATGATTAGTGCGGTTGCAATGTTAGATGGTCCATGTGTAAAGTACTGATAGCTTTTTTAGAAACAATCGGTGTTTACAGGAAAATATTATTACAACATTTTACATTCGGCTTAGCCTATCACATTGATGTGGGAAACCCTGATCTATTTGTTGAAGAAGAGGTTCCATTCAATGGAAATGTTCAGGCCTTGTCTGACAGAGTCAAGGCGGTAAATTCATTTTTGCTCATGTTTGCGGAGGGCAAGGTCTCTATTGCCACCACGGAAGGGGTTGCCCACTGTTTGCAGTATTGTCCAGAAGATATTTTTGTGGGTATGTTTCATGGCTTTGAAATGTGCCACTAGGGGCTTGTCTTCTACTTGATTGCGTACACATGACCGATGTTCACAGATGCATTGTCTGATTTCTCTCTTGGATTTACCTACGTAAATGAGGTCGCAAGGGCATTTGATGATGTAAACGGACCATTTGGTTTTGCAATTGGTGAAGGAATTTAGGGTCCACAGGTTTCCTTTGAAATTGATTCTCTTGAGGTTTGTCGTCAGTGTGCAGACGGAGCAATTGCCACACTTGAAATGGCCTTTTACTGGCGGCAGGTTCCATAGTGTGGCTTGTGTGCTGCTCGAGACATCTACTTCCGTGTACGTGTGTACCAGGCAATCGTTTAGGTTACGGCTGCGTTTGAACGCAAATCTAGGTTTCTCTGGTGTGAAAGAGTCAGTGTAGAGCTTGTCCCAGTGTTTAAGGACCACTTTTTTGATTGAATTGTTCAATGGAGTGAAAGTCGTGACGCAGGTCATTTTGCGGTGAGGCAGGAGTCTCGATTGGTATGTTTCACTCGTTTCCTGGCTTGACGGACGATGTGGCTGGGGTACCCTCATTCTTTAAGGCAGGTTGCGAGTTCTTTACTTTTAGATTCATACTCGACCAGTGTAGATCAGTTCCGTCTAATGCGTAGAAATTGGCCATATGGAAGATTCATCCTGAGGCCTGACGGATGGAAACTGGAGTATTCAAGTAAAGTGTTTTTGGATGTCGGTTTGCGATATAATGTGGTACTTAGTGAGTTATTTTGATTTTTGCAGATTTCAAGGTCTAAAAAAGCTATTCTGTCTTTGTTGAGGTCTATCGTGAATTTAATGCAGTTGTTCTGTGAGTTCAGCCATTGTAGGAACAGGTGAAGATTCTCTTTGGTCCCTTTCCAGACCATGAATACGTCGTCAATATATCGTAACCAGCAACCAATCGAGTTTTTAAAGTGTTATGTTCATTGTAGATTGAATTCTTTTCGAAGGCGTCCATGAACAGGTTCGCTACATCTGGGGTAAAGGTGGCCCCCATACTGGTCCCGTGACACTGCTGGTAAAAAATCTGTTTGAAGATGAAATAGTTCTCCATAAGGGCTATTCAAGTGCATTCAAGAAGGAATGCTGTAGGTGGTTCCGCTGATGTTCTGTTGTCTAGGTAGGTTTTAAGTACTTGTAGACACTCCAGTTGTGGGATGCTTGTATATAGTGACTCTACATCCAGCGTTACTAGTAGGTCTTTTTGTTCAGCTTGTATGGTGTCCAGTTTTTTTATCATGGCCGTGGTATCCTGGATATTGGACGGCATTTTGCAGATGAAGGGCCTTAGGAAGTGGTCAATGTAGATGGATAGTGGCTCGAGGACTGATCCAATGCCTGCCACGATTGGTCTTCCAGGTGGATTTTTGTGGATCATAGGGAGCAGGTAGAAAGCAGAGATGATCTGGTGTTGGTTTACCAGAAATGCTTTCTCGTCGTCGTCTATCCACCCTTCATCATGTGCATGACCCATCAAACTTGTGATTTCGGACAGGATCCTGAACGTAGGGTTATAGGGTATCTGTCTGTAGAACTTGGTATTGGACAATTGTCTGGTGACTTCCATGTCATACAGGGTGTTGCTCCAGAGTACGATACCACTGCCCTTGTCAGATGGTTTAATGAGAAAATACTTATTGTTTTCTAGAGATTTGAGTGCCAGTCTTTGGGGTGCCGAGAGGTTGTTCTTAAAATGGGTTTGTTTATCGAAGATTTTACGCATTTCAAGGAGAATGCAATTTTCAAAAGATAAAATCTCTGGACATATCATCGAGGAGAGTGGAGTGAAAGTTGACGGAGGTTTCAGGCCAGTAGATTTCGGTGTTAATTGTTCTGGGCTATCTCTGAAAAAATAGCATAGACGGATTGTGCGGAAGAATTTACGTAGTTCGACCTCTCTGTTAAAACAATCAGCGCTGGTGCTCGGGATGAATCTGAGACCTTTACTTAGGACTTCAATTTCATTTGTGGACAAAGTGTGATCGCTGAGATTAAAAATAGGTATCACCATGTTTGTTGCACTCGTGGGGTCCATTTCCGTGTGCGCCTGGGGTGTTGGCCTTGGTAGCGGGGTCTGCCGCTTTGTCCCCTCCCTTGAAAACTTGAAGCCTGTGGTGGATTGCCTTGTCCACCGGTTGTGGAGTCTGAGTCGCTGCTGTTGGAGCTGTTCGAAAATCTCACGAATTTCTTCCTCTGTTGTCTCGGTGGGTTTTGTCTATTGCTGGATGCCTGATGATTCACTTGATTGTAGAAGCCCGGGACTAGATAAGGGTATGTTCTTTCTTCCTTATAGTTCTTAATATCGTTTTGCAGTTTCCACAACTTTTTGTCGATTGTGAATTTTTGAAATTTCTTTATTTCCTCTTCGATTTTGTCCAGATGTGTTTTGATTTCCGGTATCACAGAATCATTCTTGATTTTGTCTTTGAGGGTTTTGAGTTCTTCATTTTGTGTCTTAATTTCCTCTTCGGCTGTCTTGATTACTAGAATGACCCAATCGCGGGAACATTTCTTGCCAACTCACTAAATTTGGTCATGAAACGAGGATTGTCTAGGAAGACACGAGGTATGTTTTTAACTTGTAGGCCTTCTGGAATCACACCTGCTTTCAAGTATTCTAACATAAGTTGGCCGTGATATTCTGTGCGGGTGAGTTTCTTCTTTTTCTGTAATAGGATGTCTAGATCGTTTAGTGCCGGGTCTTTCACCGGTGCCACCGGTGTTGTGGTTACACCAAGGAGCGATGGGGTGTCTAAGAGTTTCTTATATAGATCATCGGAGAAGCTAACAATGTTTACATTCTGTGGAGGGTTTTGACCCATGTGGAATCATTAGACAGGGTAAATGTGGGGATTAAGCTGTCGCTGCCCATCATTTTACCCCAGAACAAAAATCATTGGAGTGGGTAAAGATGGGGATGCGCTGTCGCCGCCCATCATTTCATCCCAGAATCCAGGAGAGCTGCGCAGTTGTGCGCACACCAAAATGGGTTGCCAAAGGAAAAACAGTAGCGCCGGTTAGCTCAAAACAACACTTCAAAAACCACCCTGGTTTCCCTGAATGCAAGCTTCAAATGCCCATTTTAAACATTGCACATATGCAAAATGTTCACTGAACACCAGCAGACATATGGCAGAAGGAAATTTTGTGTGCATACTAACAGGCCGATTCATGGAATAATTAGCGCGGCGCAAGTGGGCATAAACGTGCGAATCGCAGTGGAATAGCGAAAATCGCAGTGAACGTGCGAAAATCGCACGAAAAGCAGCGCACGTCGATTCATGGAAGGCCGTGCGCGAGAAAACCAGCGGATGTGCGATAAAAAGTGCGCGGCGCACGTTAGCGCACAGGCCATCTAACAGCGTGCGCCAGGTCACAGCGAAAATCGCACAGGCCACAGCGAAAATCGCACATAGCGCGGCGCACGCAATAAAAGTAGGCGGAACACGGGCGTAACACTCGGAATGGGGAACAACTTGCCAAAACGTGGGCGTCACGGGGGAAGTACAGGGCACAAGTGCGCGGAACGCCCACACGCTCGCCTACAACACGTATACATGGAATAGAATAGGGGAAAAAAGCGCACGCTCAAACCAGTGCACAGGCACAAACACGACCGCCACAAGAAAGGAGGCGGTAGCGTCTCTGCGGCTGTAAGAAATGTGCGCCAAAAGGTGCGCCAACAAATAGCACCTATATACTGCCATGATGAATGTCCCATACTGTGGCCCTCCAGGAAAAATGACGTGCAAAGGGGTACCCACAAACACGGACACCCGCTGACAAAAAATACGTGTGCATGTATACCGGGGTGCGCGGGAAGTGTCACACGCGATTTGCAGGGTACGTGCATCACAGGGGTTCGCGTGAAGTTATTCACGCGATCGGGCCTGGGGGAGCGGGCTACGTGTATTACAGGGGTTCGCGTGAAGTTCCACACGCGATCGGGCCTGGGGGAGCGGGCTTCGTGTATTACAGGGGTTCGCGTGAAGTTCCTCACGCGATCGGGCCTGGGGGAGCGGGCTACGTGTATAACAGGGGTTCGCGTGAAGTTCCTCACGCGATCGGGCCTGGGGGAGCGGGCTACGTGTATTACAGGGGTTCGCGTGAAGTTCCTCACGCGATCGGGCCTGGGGGAGCGGGCTTCGTGTATTACAGGGGTTCGCGTGAAGTTCCACACGCGATCGGGCCTGGGGGAGCGTGCTACGTATATTTCAGGGGTTCGCGTGAAGTTTCACACGCGAATAGCCTGGGCGCGTGAATTTGAGGGGTGCGCGGGAAGTTCCTCACGCGATCGGGCCTGGGGGAGCGGGCTACGTGTATTACAGGGGTTCGCGGGAAGTTCCACACGCGAATAGCCTGGGCGCGTGTATTTCAGGGGTGCGCGGGAAGTTCCACACGCGAACAGCCTGGGCGCGTGTATTTCAGGGGTGCGCGGGAAGTTCCACACGCGAATAGCCTGGGCGCGTGTATTTCAGGGGTTCGCGGGAAGTTCCACACGCGAATAGCCTGGGCGCGTGTATTTCAGGGGTTCGCGGGAAGTTCCACACGCGAATAGCCTGGGCGCGTGTATTTCAGGGGTGCGTGGGAAGTTCCACACGCGAATAGCCTGGGCGCGTGAATTTGAGGGGTGCGCGGGAAGTTCCTCACGCGATCGGGCCTGGGGGAGCGGGCTACGTGTATTACAGGGGTTCGCGGGAAGTTCCACACGCGAATAGCCTGGGCGCGTGTATTTCAGGGGTGCGCGGGAAGTTCCACACGCGAACAGCCTGGGCGCATGAATTTGAGGGGTGCGCGGGAAGTTCCACACGCGAATAGCCTGGGCGCGTGTATTTCAGGGGTTCGCGGGAAGTTCCACACGCGAATAGCCTGGGCGCGTGTATTTCAGGGGTGCGCGGGAAGTTCCACACGCGAACAGCCTGGGCGCGTGTATTTCAGGGGTGCGCGGGAAGTTCCACACGCGAATAGCCTGGGCGCGTGTATTTCAGGGGTTCGCGGGAAGTTCCACACGCGAATAGCCTGGGCGTGTGTATTTCAGGGGTTCGCGGGAAGTTCCACACGCGAATAGCCTGGGCGCGTGTATTTCAGGGGTGCGCGGGAAGTTCCACACGCGAATAGCCTGGGCGCGTGAATTTGAGGGGTGCGCGGGAAGTTCCTCACGCGATCGGGCCTGGGGGAGCGGGCTACGTGTATTACAGGGGTTCGCGGGAAGTTCCACACGCGAATAGCCTGGGCGCGTGTATTTCAGGGGTGCGCGGGAAGTTCCACACGCGAACAGCCTGGGCGCGTGAATTTGAGGGGTGCGCGGGAAGTTCCACACGCGAATAGCCTGGGCGCGTGTATTTCAGGGGTTCGCGGGAAGTTCCACACGCGAATAGCCTGGGCGCGTGTATTTCAGGGGTGCGCGGGAAGTTCCACACGCGAACAGCCTGGGCGCGTGAATTTGAGGGGTGCGCGGGAAGTTCCACACGCGAATAGCCTGGGCGCGTGTATTTCAGGGGTTCGCGGGAAGTTCCACACGCGAATAGCCTGGGCGCGTGTATTTCAGGGGTTCGCGGGAAGTTCCACACGCGAATAGCCTGGGCGCGTGTATTTCAGGGGTGCGCGGGAAGTTCCACACGCGAATAGCCTGGGCGCGTGTATTTCAGGGGTTCGCGGGAAGTTCCACACGCGAATAGCCTGGGCGCGTGTATTTCAGGGGTTCGCGGGAAGTTCCACACGCGAATAGCCTGGGCGCGTGTATTTCAGGGGTGCGCGGGAAGTTCCACACGTGAATAGCCTGGGCGCGTGTATTTCAGGGGTGCGCGGGAAGTTCCACACGCGAATAGCCTGGGCGCGTGTATTTCAGGGGTGCGCGGGAAGTTCCACACGCGAATAGCCTGGGCGCGTGAATTTGAGGGGTGCGCGGGAAGTTCCACACGCGAATAGCCTGGGCGCGTGTATTTCAGGGGTGCGCGGGAAGTTCCACATGTGATTTGACAGTGTGGCTCCTCCCAGGTGTACCCTGTACACCCTCCACGGCCCCTGCAGGCAGCCCACACCACAGGGGACTACCCTGCATCCCTGGTCATGTCCCGCAGGCAGCCCACCCAACATGGGCATGCCCCCCAGCAAAGGCACATGTCTCCTTGAACTAATGAACACCAACACATGTCCCCTTGCACCCCCACCCCCCAGCACTGTGGGGCACCTGCCAGCAGGCCCCCACCCATGTCCAACTCATGTCTCCCACCACCCCCAAACCCCAGCCACCAGGGTCACCCTCCACCAGGGCCCCACTCATGTCTCCCACCACCCCCCAGCACTGTGGGGCACCTGCCAGCAGGCTCCCACCCATGTCCAACTCATGTTCCCCACCCCCCCAACTCCCCAGCACTGTGGGGCACCTGCCAGCAGGCCCCCACCCATGTCTCCCACCCCCCACCCCCCAGCAGTGCAGGGGCACCCACCACCAGGCCCCCACCCATGTCCAACTCATGTTCCCCACCCCTCCCACCCCCCAGCACTGTGGGGCACCTGCCAGCAGGCCCCCACCCATGTCTCCCACCCCCCCACCCCCCAGCAGTGCAGGGGCACCCACCACCAGGCCCCCACCCATGTCCAACTCATGTTCCTCACCCCCCCACCCCCCAGCACTGTGGGGCACCTGCCAGCAGGCCCCCACCCATGTCCAACTCATGTTCCCCACCCCCCACACCCCCCAGCACTGTGGGGCACCTGCCAGCAGGCCCCCACCCATGTCTCCCACCCCCCGACCCCCCAGCAGTGCAGGGGCACCCTCCCCCAGGCCCCCATCCATGTCTCCCACCCCCCAACCCCCCAGCAGTGCAGGGGCACCCTCCACCAGGCTCCCACCCATGTCTCCCACCCCCCCTCACCCCTCAGCACTGTGGGGCACCTGCCAGCAGGCCCCCACCCATGTCCAACTCATGTTCCCCACCCCCCCACCCCCCAGCAGTGCAGGGGCACCCTCCACCAGGCCCCCACCCATGTCTCCCACCCCACAGCAGTGCAGGGGCACCCTCCACCAGGCCCCCACCCATGTCTGCCACCCTCCCACCCCCCAGCAGTGCAGGGGCACCCTCCACCAGGCCCCACCCATGTCTCCCACCACCCCCACCCCCCAGCAGTGCAGGGGCACCTGCCAGCAGGCCCCCACCCATGTTCCCCACCCCCCCACCCCCCAGCACTGTGGGGCACCTGCTAGCAGGCCCCCACCTATGTCTCCCACCCCCCCACCCCCCAGCACTGTGGGGCACCTGCCAGCAGGCCCCCACCCATGTCCAACTCATGTCTCTCACCACCCCCACCCCCCAGCACTGTGGGGCACCTGCCAGCAGGCCCCCACCCATGTCCAATCCATGCCCCCCTGCACCTGGGTCCCAACATTCCCCAATCATGTCCGTAATGCCCATCCTCCCCTGCCAAAAGGCCCAACCAACTATCACACCCACCCACATATCAAAGCCAATTACATGTTACACCCCCAATGTAAATAATGCAATTTAACACATGTCTGTCACACACAATGGCTGCAAGTGAATGACAAAACACCCAACATGACATGCCTGAAAGCAATGAGATGATAAGACACATTGAAGATTAAAAAAATAATATGTATTGAACAGCAAATAAGAAAAAACACAAAGCAAATCAAACAAAACAAGATGAATGTCCAAGAAAAAATTATGAAAAATTAAAATAAGCCAATCAAGAAGATAATCCTGGGTCCATGAGCCCTACCAAATTAAACCTAACTGACTACTAACTAAAAAGGGAACTATATACAAAAAAGTGGTGCATTGTCCAATCGCAACCCAAAAAAAATTCAAAAAAACAAAGGAAACCTAACCCTAACTATACAACTATATACAAAGGCAGCGGGCTATTCGGACGGCTCACTGGTTGTCGTCATGGGCCAGGGCATCCTCGAACTCCTGGTCAATGGCTTGGAGGCGGGCATGTTCCCTGGCCCCGAGGTCCCGCAGGGATAACGCAGTGTCAAGCTCAAACTCCCTGCGAAGACCCTCGAGGCACTCAGCCCGCCTCAGCGCCCTCCGCATGGAGTCCTCCGCCCTGACCATCGTGAGCCGTTCCTCCTCTGCCCGCTGCCGCTCCGCACCTATCCGCTGGCACAACCTCTCCCACACGGAAGCCACTCCCATTCCAGGGTTCTCCTGCCCTCCGGCCGATGCCTGCACCCCTGATGTTGATGGCCCCGAGCCATGATGCCTCCCACGTTGAGCCTGCTGCTGCCTCCGACGCAACTGCCTGTGCCAGCACGACGGCATCCAGGCTGATGGAAACCACCGACGCCGTCGTGCACGTGCCCTGCCCGATGATGCCGTCACATCCTCCATCTGCTGGGGTCCAGTTGCTCTGGTGTCCACCCCTGCTGGATCTCTGACTCCCGACTGTGGCAGGGATGGGATCCCCACCGAGCTGGCTGCATTGGTCGGGGCAGGTCCACAGGGGGCCCTGGTGGCATCTGGGCTGGAAGACGGCAAGGAGAACGACTGGTGGATAGCCTGCACAGAGGAGGAGAGGGCCGCCACATTGGCCAACACATGCAGGAAACCCCCGAACATGGCCGATCCCAATTGGGCCACGTCGGCACGGTGCACTTCGTGATGACGTGCGTGCTCCTCCCAGGAAGCACGCACGGCATCACGAATCGCAGCCGTGCGCAACGCGACCCCAATCAGGACCTTCTCCGCACGGCCAGGGGTTCCCACGTCCGCAGGTGGAGGGGAGTCAGGTGACATGGACATCCCCTCTACCTGCGGACAGGCCTGGGACGGGGCATCCCTGCTGGTGCATGGTGGTGCACTCACAGGGTCAGGGACAGCGACATGCACAGGCCCCTCCACGGTGACCTGTGCTGCCTCCTGCCCCTGGCCCTGGACTGCACCACTTGCACCAGCAGGGATGCCCCCACCAGGCCCCATGTGTGCCCCAGTGGCGGCCTCCTCCTCCTCTGTGCAAACCACCAACCTGGATGGCTCCTCACCGTCTCCCACCGTAGCAGGCCCCTGTGGGGGCTCACCCACCCCTTCCGCTGCAGCCGTGGGGGCATCCCCGCCGCCTTGCTCCACAGCGCCGTCTCCGCCCTCTTCTTCACTAGCCGCTGCGTAGAGGGAGACAAAGAACACAAGCATCAGGGCACTGTACAATGGTCCCCTAGACAGGAAGCAATAGCAGATGAGCACCACTGTCATAGTACACTTCCATCATGTCCCTCCACAACACATGGGCCAGTCCAGGCAAAACACACACAGTAACAGGCATGGTGCATGCCATGGACATTTCCATGCATGTCCAATGGACTCTTGAAACATTCAATGATATGTAACTCACATGCATCATGCCTCATGCCCATCACATGCACACACATCACCTCAGTCACATCCATCTGGCCCCAAACACACCAAACACAGCGGATACAAGGGTAATTTTGCTGCTTTACTGAATCTCTGCATTGTCACACACATGTGTCATGCATCCATGGCATGCACAAGTCACAGACACGCAGGTCAGGCACACAGACATGGCTACCATATATGTACCTGGCATCAGCACCCATCCCTCACCCCCACCCATGTTCAGGTACAGAGACTGGCATGCTCTCATGTTCATAATCTGATTAGGGCTCCCCATGCGGCATATCAACACATGCAACAACCATGTGCATCACACATCACTGGTCGCACATGCATTACCATGATGTCCCTGCACACATACATGCATACATGGGCTATGGCACACATACAGGCAAGTATCATAGAACCAGCACACCGCAACATGCCCTGTCTCACACAGTAATGCATGGACACTTACCGCTCAACTCCAGACGGGCCTCCCTCTCAAGGATCTGGGCGTGGAGCGCTGGGCGTACGCGTTCCAGGACCCTCATCTGGATGGTACTCATGCGGCCCCGGCCCCCCTCCACGAGGCGCCGGGCCTTCACAAGGGTCCTGGACCTCAAGTCCTCCCAGCGCTTCTTGATCTTCAGGACGTCGCGGGTTGCCACCCCCTCCGCGTTGATGGCAACCACACAGTCGGCCCAGATCCTCTGCCGTCCTTCCTTGCTGGCGCGGGACGATCCAAAGAGGGCATCATACTGCCCCAGGACATGCTCCACCAGGACACCAACTTCGGTGACAGTGAAGCTGGTGCCCCTCTGCCCCTCTGGCCTGGGGTTGCCACTGGTGCCAGATGTGGAAGTGCCCGACATGGCAACCCCAGAGGCAGGTGTGGGTGGGCAACTGGGTCCTGGGGCTGGGCTGTGGAGCGATGTAATACCAGTCGGGAGTCTTCAGTTCCAGCAGGGGTGGACACAGCAACTGGACCCCTGCAGATGGCTGATGTGCAGGCACCAAATGGCAGGGCACGGTGGCAGCAGGCAGGCAGGCAGCAGCAGATGGCACGTGGGAGGCTGCTCGGGGCACTGGGGGGCAGTAACTCGGCCTTCTGGGCAGGAGCGTGGGCTTCCGTGTGTTTTCGCGTGGCCAGCTTGATACGGAGTGATTTGGCACGTGAAAATCCTGCACGTCAGCGTGAAATCCGAGGAAAGGCCCTTAGCGCGTAAGCGCGTCAGCACGCATACGCGATTCTATTGGACCAGAGTCCCTCAGCGCGTAAGCGCGTCTGTGACGTGACCCGCACGGGTGTTCCCCACTCAGGACGTGATGACGGGGCACACGTGGAGATACTGCACGTCAGAGTGTCATCGCGTGTAATTGGACAAAAGTGCGCGTACACGCGATTGGCCTATGTACGTGTATTTAATGGGTGCGCGGCCACTTACACACGCAAGTACGTCAGCGAACCTGCATCCCGTGGTGCGTGTGAATTTCCACACGCTATTGGACTGGGAACAGGATTCCAGGGCTGCGCGGGTCACACGCTGTATCCCGTGGTGCGTGTGAATTTCCACACGCTATTGGACTGGGAACAGGATTCCAGGGCTGCGCGGGTCACACGCTCGCCTAGAACACGCGCTAAGCATAAATTGCGGACTTTAACAATAACAAGCTCAGACGCCAGGATGAACATACCGTTCCTAGCAGCAGTGGCAGTGGGCTACCAAAGGAGGAGGAGGAGGATAGTCAGGGCCAGAATATTCACACCCAGAACCAGCCTTTTCGGGATGCCTGATGACCAGGTGTATGGGAGGTACAGGTTTCCACCACACATCATACTGGACCTGGTGACTGAGTGGGAGGATGACCTCACATCACCCACCCTGTGCTCCCAAGCACTCAGCCCCCTGGAGAAGGTCCTCAATGTACTGCACTTCTTAGCCACTGGATCATTTCAGCGGACAAGTGCCATAGTGGGTGGGGTGTCACAGGCCACCCAGTCACGCTGCCTACACCAGGTCTTGAACATCATGACTGCACGCCCATCAGTCCGCAGGCACATATACCTGCCCAGAACACCTGCAGAAAGGCATGCTGCCGCCCTGGATTTTTACGCAGTGGCACGATTCCCCAAAGTGCTAGGTGCCATCGACTGCACCCATGTGGCTCTACGTCCCCCCAGGGCATCTGAGCACATCTATAGGAACCGCAAGCACTGGCATTCCATCAACGTGCAGGTAGCATGTAATGCCAAGGGAATCATCACCTCAGTATATGCCAACTATCCCGGCTCCACCCACGACAGCTTCATTTACCGAATGTCCACCCTAAGCCGGGACCTAGAAGCTGGGCGGCATGGCGATACATGGCTGCTTGGTGAGTATGTATGCCACTGCACATGCATGCATGTTGGATACTGAGCAAGGTCACAACCTCACCAATGATACCAATCCCCACCTCCACAGGGGACAGTGCCTACCCTCTCAGCCCCCACATGATGACGCCAATTCGGAACCCCACCACGCCACCCCAGGTAAGATTTAACACAGCCCACATTACAACCAGGGGCATAGTGGAGCGCACATTCGGAGTGCTGAAGTCACGCTTTCGCTCCCTTGACCGTTCTGGCGGGCAGCTGTTATACGCTCCCCCAGTAGTGTGCAGGATCATAGTGGCAGCATGTGTCCTGCACAACGTTGCAACACGCCGGGGCCTGGTCGTGGACATGGTGGTGGCCCCACATCCCCAACCACATGCACAGCCGCTGCGCATGGGAGGGGAAAGGGCACGGGGGGAGGCAGCCCGTACACAGCTAGTGGCTAATTACTTCACATAGAAATCACACCCCTGTGGAGTGCACACTGCCCTGGCACATTCCATCTGACAATCAATGATGACTCAACCTGACACTGATCCTGAATGTGTGGAGAATGAACCGGGAATTCCATGTCAGCCTGAGATTGTTCACCTGGAAGTGTCACAATGTGTGCATCCCTACCCACACAGACACCACCAATGCAGTTTTGTGAAGTTACACATTGAAGCAGCTAAAATGAATACCCACTTGCAAAATGCAACAAGAGGACAGTGCCATGTCAGCCAACCCAACCCCAGCACTGCCACACGACACACCGTGCCATGTCATGCTAATTGCAGGTAAACAAAGTAATCCCCACAACATGACATCACTCTCACTATGTACAGTGGCACTATTAGAAACCTGCAACACCTGAAATGCTCACAGCAATGCCGGACCAACAACATACTTGAGCACGTAGTACCATTAACATGACATCAAAAATGTAACATATTAGTAGTCTCACCACCTGGAAATGCCTGCACTCCCACCACTACCAACTGTGCAGTGTTGGCGCCATGTAGAGTTGTAGGTGCACTGCTGCCAACATGGTCCCCATCGCCAGACTAGAGGTCCTTGTGTGGACTTGAGGAAGGGACCTGCAAATTGGGAGGTAGACACAGAAGAAGAGTTACACATCAATGCAACATGCAGTGTACAACACAACAGCAATATGCACTAGGAATGTATACACAGTATTGACTACAGACTGGCCACACAGCTCATGGGAGTCCAACGTCACTGTGTAATTCACTGTCACTTGGGCACACCCTTTGCAAGCCCATGGAAACGGGAAGCAGGAGGGGTGTGTGTGACTCAAACCCAAGCATCTGAACCAAATACATTACAAGCCTGCATGTGCCCAGCCACAATGCAGCGTATGCCCACAGGAACCACGGAAGCCAACAGATCGGAGCCAACAGATCGGAGCCAACAGATCGGAGCCAACAGATCGGAGCCAACAGATCGGAGCCAACAGATCGGAGCCAACAGATCGGAGCCAACAGATCGGAGCCAACAGATCGGAGCCAACAGATCCTCCCAAAAAAATTGGGAATAAAAGAAATCAAAATCAAAATAAAAATAAGAAACAATCAAAAATGGCCATTGATGGGCCCGGGGGGGTTGGGGAGGCCACCCAGGAGGTCCGAGGACAGGATGCACACCAGAACCCACCTGCGTGGATCCTGGGAAAATAAAACACCTCCATGGGCTCATGGCCCACACGGCTACGCTATTGTGGGAGTGTCACTGCTGTCGCTATTATCACCCTGTGCAGCTGCATCCGGAGGTGGTTGCACTATGGGAGGCAGCCCACGCAAGGCCCTAGTCTGCTCCTCCATGGCTGCAAGCATGCGGGTGTGGTAGGTCTGGTTCTGGAGGATGAGTGTGCGGAGGTCCCCATGCAACAACTCACGGGATGCCCGGACCTCCGCCCTCGTTGCCTGCATCTCAGCTGAGAGCGTACGGGTGAGACGCTCCAGCTGCTGTTCTGTCCTTTGGTGTGTTGAAGCCTCAAGCTCAACAAGAGTCGTCCTGAGGTGTAGGAGCTCCTGCCTCAGGGCTTCCCTGTGGCCCTGGGACTCAATGGAGATGGCCTCCTGCAGAGTCGCCAGTGCCGCCCGCCTGTCCCTGTTGGACCCCAACATGTCCTCCCTGTGTGACTGGCAGATGGAGTCAGTTGCCTGCTCTAGTCGCTCCATCAGCCTTTCTGGGGGGACAATGGAAGTGGCCACCCTATCCATGGCCTGAGCCATCATCTCGGATGATGCAGCCTGTTGGGTAGCCATACCGTAAATGGATTGCTCCCATGCGGTATTGCCAGGTGGCGTACGGCCACCACGTCGGCGGGCACCACACCTGTCTGGGGCAAGGCGAACTGCGCCTTGCTGTGCCGGCACTGCCTGAGGCTGCAGGACTGCATTCCCCCTCTGATCTGCTGGCCCAGGAACAGGATCAGATGTCGCGGAGTGTGACCCTGCATCCGTAACCACCAAAGGCGTAGCTGCCAACACTGACATCCCCATGGAGGGTACTGACCCTGGTGCAGGTGGGTGAGACAGAACAGAATCCCTCCCTGGAACACTCACCTGCGACGGCACGTAGGTCTCATCCGAATCAACACCTGAGTACAGCTCGGGGGAGGTGCAGCCAGAGACACCCCTTGAGAGCACGACCTGCAGCACTTGTGGGTTCTCCCCCACCACCACACCACGTCCCTCACTGGTGGTTGGTCGGCCCTGGGACACCTCCTGGGTCTGCACCATCTCCACAACCCCAGCAGTATCAGGTGCGTCTTCCCCTGCAAAGACATGAAAACAAAGTAATGGAAACAGGCATTAGCACCATGGCACACATTGAGGGCTGAGAAGCAAGAGAACCAGTACTTGATTGACATGTCCCACATGACTAAAACCCTCCCATGCATGCACCCACACTGCGTATGAAGTGCAGGCAAACGGCACACACTGATGACACCAAGATGGAAGATGAACAAATTTTCTGCATGCTGCCTGGCAGTGGCATCACACATTGGCCTGTGATTGGCAGGTGAAACACACATGCCATCACACAGATGGCATGTACCATTGCTATTGAGTGAAGATGGAGAGGAGGGCAGCACCTATTCATTCAGTCCAGTTCCCGCATGTAATAGCTTTTCTGATTCTAACAGGTCAGATTTTTCACCTGGAGCTGCCAGTCTGTAATGGTCAAATTGCACAGGGACATGTGTGTACAAATGATATCCAGGTAACAAAGTCACTCCCCTTTACCATACCCATGTCAGACATGTGACTAGTGGACAGCGACATGCCTAGTGAAAGTGGTGGAATGCAAACAAACTGACTGAATGAACAGTGAAAAATAAGCAAATCTGTTGTGTCAAGGTGACACTTCAAGGGCAACTGGCGTGCAGTTGTGCTAGATGTCTACTGTTGGCAGAAGGGATACTGCTATGGCCAAATGCAGCTGCGCAGGAAGTATTGCATGAAGCACATGGCTGACCCATACGACTGAGGCGCACACACTCTCTCCTGCCACCCAAACAGAAGCCCTCACACACACACCATGCACATGTATGACACACACATGCATGTGCACTCACCGGACAATGCCTCGTAATCAGCCAGATCTCCCACGCCTTGGATCTGTTCCTCCGTGACGTAGGTCCCAGCGACTGACTCATGTGGAGTGAGTTCCATGTCTACTACTGGAGACCCACCTCCAGTCACTAGAGTTGCGGCATGACTTGAGGCCAGCTTACTCTTTGCCCTGCGCTTTAGGTCATTCCAGCGCTTATAGCAATCATTGGCTGTGCGCCTCACGATTCCAAGGGCACTTACGATGTCCGCAACGGTCTGCCAGTGTGCCTGGCGTTGTGCAGGTGTGGTCTTGGATCCTGCAACAATGACCATCTCGTTGTCATGTCCGGACACATACTCGACAAGTGCATTCAGTTCGTCATCCGTGAAGCTGGGCTTCCTGGACGGGCCGGACTGTGTAGCCGTGTCTGGGGCATCAGCCTGTGCCGGACGAGCACTCTTCCTCTTCCGCTTGGAAGGTGGTGGTGATCCTGAGTGTCCTGCGCCGCTCTGGACACTAGGGGCAGGAGCCCTGGTGGACTCTGTATCAGGAGTGTGGGATTGCACACTCAGCATGGGAGTTGGTGCAGGCATTGGCTCTAGTGTGATGGTGTCAGGGGGAATGTCAGCAGCATGGACTAGGACCGACACTGTCCTGGCTGGGTGTGTGAGGGCTGGGGTGGATGGAGCCGCAGCTGCCCCTGCAGCCACTCCGCCCTGCCTCCTTGGTGCAGCAGATGACCTTGCTGCCCCAGATCCACGTGGCATGATGGCATCAACGTGCACCAGCGCACGTGTCGTAGCCCTGCTGACCTGGAAGTCAGCCATGGAGTCAGCCAGGTCTGGTGCCACAATGGGCTGGTCCAACAAGGGCTGAGCATGGATGGTGTCAGCCACTTCAGCCTCAACGGGAGGGGGGGAGGGGGGGAGGGGGGGGGATGATGGGTGCCCTTGACTGGTCCTCCACACATGGGGGGACAGGCTCACCCTGCAAGTTACGACCACCTCCCCTACCGGATCCACCACGGCCACCACTTGTGGCTCTTCCACCTTTGCCACCCTTACGGAATCCTCGCCTCCCAGCCATGGCACTGATATTAATGTGCGCATGGGAGTGGCTGTAGACAATTGTCCTGGGCAATTGGGGGTCAAAGGGGTTGGGTACCAGATGGTAATTGTACCCTAGTGCTCTAGCACGGCTGATTGTAACCCCTGGGGAAAGATGACGGGTCACGCAACGCACAGGAGGCCCAAAAAAGGGAGATGACGTGCACGCAACCCCTCCTAGACCACGTGTGCAGAAAGAAAAACCTGCACTACGCTGTGGCACCCAGTAACACAAGAATGAACGTATGCGTGTCACACGCAGCCTAGAATGACCTCTGAAGGGGTAGGCAACACACGGGGCAAGCACAGAAGTTGGATACGTGCGTGACTCACCGTCTGCCAGGTAAAAGAGCGTGAAGAATGAGCGCGTTTGGCTGGCTAAACCCCCGCCAAAAGAAGATGTGTACGCTGTCTGAGAAGACAGGACAACAGTAGAAGGGGACACTGTTTGAGGGAACAGGCCCAGGTAAACCAGTAATAGAGAAAAAAGAGAAAAAGCTGTCAGAGGTAACAGGGAATACGAACTGGAAACGCCGTGAAGTAAATCGCGTGTGAAACGACAAGAAGTACAGATTTCACCCACTCGCTCTCCACGAAAAGCACGTACAAGGAAATGGTGTTCTACATGTACCTTATATACAGGCCCACACGTACAGCGTCACTTACGCGGCGTGTACGTTCACCAATCACACGCTTTGTCACTCCTGCGTGTAGATCCATTTTCACCAATCACACGCTTTGTCACTTCTACGTGTACATCCATTTTCACCAATCACACGCTTTGACACTGGGACGTGTCACGCAACAATTTCCTGCACGTGCAGGTGACTATAGGCGCGCATATGCTGTTGACGGGTTTACGCGCTAAGGGCCTTTGCTGACGTGTGGGATTTCACTACCTATCAGGCTGTCCACGCGTTCACACACGAGAGACCACGCTCCTGGCCAGGAGGCGAAATTACTGCCCCCCCAGAGCCCTGAGCACGCTCCCACCTGCCATCTGCTGCTGCCTGACTGCCTGCTGGCCACGTGCCCCACAGTGCTGGTGGGTGGGGGTGTTGGGAGACATGGGTGGGGGCCTGGTGGAGGGTGCCCCTGCACTGGTGGGGGTGGTGGGAGACATGGGTGGGGGCTTGGTGGAGAGTGCCCCTGGTGGCGGGGGGTGGTGGGAGACATGGGTGGGGGCCTGGTGGAGGCTGCCCCTGGTGGCGGGAGGGTGGGGGTGGTGGGAGACATGAGTGGGGGCCTGGTGGAGGCTGCCCCTGCACTGCTGGGGGGGTGGGGGTGCAGGGGGACATGAGCAGGTGTGCAGGGTAGTCCCCTGTTTTGTAGGCTGCCTGCAGGGGCCGTGGAGGGTGTACAGGGAACACCTGTGAGGACCCACCCAGCCTAATCGCGTGTTAAACTTCCCGCGTACCCCTGTAATACACGTACCCTGGCTAATCGCGTGTATAACTTCCCGCGTACCCCTGTAATACACGTACCCTGGCCAATCGCGTGTTAAACTTCCCGCGTACCCCTGTAATACACGTACCCTGGCCAATCGCGTGTTAAACTTCCCGCGTACCCCTGTAATACACGTACCCTGGCTAATTGCGTGTTGAACTTCCCGCGTACCCCTGTAATACACGTACCCTGGCTAATCGCGTGTTAAACTTCCCGCGTACCCCTGTAATACACGTACCCTGGCCAATCGCGTGTTAAACTTCCCGCGTACCCCTGTAATACACGTACCCTGGCTAATCGCGTGTATAACTTCCCGCGTACCCCTGTAATACACGTACCCTGGCCAATCGCGTGTTAAACTTCCCGCGTACCCCTGTAATACACGTACCCTGGCTAATCGCGTGTATAACTTCCCGCGTACCCCTGTAATACACGTACCCTGGCCAATCGCGTGTTAAACTTCCCGCGTACCCCTGTAATACACGTACCCTGGCCAATCGCGTGTTAAACTTCCCGCGTACCCCTGTAATACACGTACCCTGGCTAATTGCGTGTTGAACTTCCCGCGTACCCCTGTAATACACTTACCCTGGCTAATTGCGTGTTAAACTTCCCGCGTACCCCTGTAATACACGTACCCTGGCTAATTGCGTGTTGAACTTCCCGCGTACCCCTGTAATACACTTACCCTGGCTAATCGCGTGTTAAACTTCCCGCGTACCCCTGTAATACACGTACCCTGGCCAATCGTGTGTTAAACTTCCCGCGTACCCATGTAATACACGTACCCTGGCTAATCGCGTGTATGACTTCACGTGTACCCCTGTAATACACTTACCCTGGCTAATCGCGTGTTAAACTTCCCGCGTACCCCTGTAATACACGTACCCTGGCCAATCGTGTGTTAAACTTCCCGCGTACCCATGTAATACACGTACCCTAGCTAATCGCGTGTATGACTTCACGTGTACCCCTGTAATACACTTACCCTGGCTAATCGCGTGTTAAACTTCCCGCGTACCCCTGTAATACACGTACCCTGGCTAATCGCGTGTATAACTTCCCGCGTACCCCTGTAATACACGTACCCTGGCTAATTGCGTGTTAAACTTCCCGCGTACCCCTGTAATACACGTACCCTGGCTAATTGCGTGTTGAACTTCCCGCGTACCCCTGTAATACACTTACCCTGGCTAATCGCGTGTTAAACTTCCCGCGTACCCCTGTAATACACGTACCCTGGCCAATCGTGTGTTAAACTTCCCGCGTACCCATGTAATACACGTACCCTGGCTAATCGCGTGTATGACTTCACGTGTACCCCTGTAATACACTTACCCTGGCTAATCGCGTGTTAAACTTCCCGCGTACCCCTGTAATACACGTACCCTGGCTAATCGCGTGTATAACTTCCCGCGTACCCCTGTAATACACGTACCCTGGCCAATCGCGTGTTAAACTTCCCGCGTACCCCTGTAATACACGTACCCTGGCCAATCGCGTGTTAAACTTCCCGCGTACCCCTGTAATACACGTACCCTGGCTAATTGCGTGTTGAACTTCCCGCGTACCCCTATAATACACTTACCCTGGCTAATCGCGTGTTAAACTTCCCGCGTACCCCTGTAATACACTTACCCTGGCTAATCGCGTGTATGACTTCACGTGTACCCCTGATATGCACGTTACCCGCTTTGCGTTCCTTGTTTGGCTGCCCTGTAAACTGGTCCAGAGTTACCGCAGCCCTTTGCGATGATTTAGCGATTTTGCTGGCTTTTCCTTGCGCGAGGGCGTTCTTGGGGGCGTTACTGGCGCTGCTGCAGGGTCGCTGCGATACTCTGCACCACGGCTGGTTTGGGAGCATGAAATCCATGAATACGCTGTGCGCGGAAATCGGTTTTATCGCACGTGCCTGGCGCAGTCAATCGCACGCGGACACTCTGCGCCAGCCGCTTGCGACACTTTTCTGCGAAATTCTATGAATTACCCTGTAAATCTGGGAAGATGAAGAGCCCAAAACAATGTTTATAACAAGACTGGCTGAGCTGTGGATTTCAGCAGTTTAAGTAAATGTGGACTGAAAGACACTAAAAATCTAAATGTTTAAAAGAAATGAGTGACCTATTTCTGAGTGTCACATAGGTTGCAATTGTTTAAATGTCATAGTTTTAAACTTAGAATCAGCATTCTAGCTGCATATGTAAAATTGTTAGTTGTATTTGAATGCAGAAAACTGGGGAACAGAAATGACATGTAGCTAAAAACTGGCTTAAAGAGATTCCAATTTTGCCTGGCAACTACCCCCCATCAGGAGTGAAACTTGAGTCACAGCTGTATTCCCAGGCCTATCTGCCTTTTGCTGGCCACACTAAGGATATGCCATCTCTCTGATAATTGAATTAAGGGGAGCCCCCACAGAATACAGGAGCTCTGAACAAAGCCCTGTCCTGACTCAGGCAAATGTTTTATTGGCGGGAGTCGTAAATGGAGCTTCCTCCTGGAAGGAAAGGGGAGGGGCACTGCCTGTGAGAGCAAGCTGGCTTGGCAGAACTGGAAAAAAAAGAAATTCAATCTTGTGCTGGGGGGAAACCACACCCCTTTGGGGCCAGAACATAACTCTAAAAAGATGGATCATTCATAGAGCGGACATGTGAAAATTTTATAAATGATACCATAATTCTTGTGATTTTTCTGCCCACATTTTAAGAGGTTTTTAGAACCGGTGGTATGTTCAGGGGGGGTTTTAGCGGAAAAGAGGATATTACTCTAAATGTATGCATGTTAAAAATCTGACACTTCATCAATTAATGTCCATACTCCTTGCGCACATGTGTGTAAATTTGGGTTAATGTCCGATATTGCAAAATCAGTTAAAAAGTGAAATATGTGCCATTTCTGAATGCAAGCCCCCAGGAAGAGCAGAGTTTGAACAGGGGATACCTCCTGTGATATGTGAGGGGTGCATGTAATTTTAAACAAATGTGTACCTGTGCAAATATGTCTTTTTTTATCAAATATAGATTATGTGCAATTTGACAGGGGAGTGTCCTCTCTGCAAGCCATAAAATGACATCGCTCTGACTCACAGTTCCTTCCCCAATCATGGGAGAGGGGAGAATTGGGCCAATGGCAAGTGGAGAGGGGTAGGGTCTAGTGATGCTGCACACACACCCATTTTAAAAACAGATAAAAGCAGACAGACAGGACAGATAGGGACATTCATTTCCATCTGCTGCGGGACGCTCTGCCAGAAAAATCCATACTTTACCTCCATCAACCTTCAGAGAGCCAACCTAGAGACTTCAATCTATCCACCTTCAGAGACCCAGACCAGACCAGAGGCAGAGCAGAGCTGACCCAGACCACTGTTAGCAGAACCAGAGAGCTGAACCAGAGTCCAGTCCAAAACCTGACCAGATCCGTGGCGAGGCATATTTCTAAATATATTGTGAGTACATAGTAGAACTGTGCAGAACCAATCTCTTAGTTAAAGTAATATAATTCAATCTATTTTAATCTAACCAGAACTGTCTCCTATAAGTTGTACCTTGTCCTTTTGCAAAACTGTCACTTGTCACTTTGAACTTTAAAATTTCAAATCTGAAAAAACGACCTTTACAAAATCGCTCATATCTCCGCGACCGTTTGTCTTAGAGACTTGCAGTAACTTTCATCTGGAAGCTGAGATCCTAGGCCGTCCTAGGACCCCAAAACGATATTGCTAGTCCTTGTAGTTCCTCTGTAATCGCGCCCGGCGCACTCGGAAAAATCTGCCGCGATTTGACATTTTGCCGCGATTTCCAAGTTTCTCCACGTGTAAAAATCTGCTGCTGCTTGCCTTCCGTTAAAGAAAAAATTTGTTTAACCTGCCAATCATTCCTGAATCATGGCAAGAGTGAGCCTGGACTAATATTAACTAGATACCACTCACCCTGAACCTCTAGAGGGAATTAAAAGCATTTTAGCATATTTTTCACTTCATTGCCAGCACATATAAAAGCATTTTGGGCCTGTGTTTTAAACTTCTGTAGTCCAAGCTTGCTGGGGTGAACTGAATCACATTTGATTGCATTTCTGAGAACTGTGTGCTTCCTTCCATTTCCTTGCATTGCATAAAGGGGGGGAGTGGATTGCCAGAGAAAAGTGATTACATTGTTTTGTTGAAATCATATTGAGTATTTTCTGTACTGCCTTTCATTCAACATTGCATCCATTTGAACTCTATAAAGCATTATCTATCACATTATTCTTCTGTCCCTACTTACCAGTGTACTACCTTATCCATTTCATGTCAACTCCTTAGCGATTATAAAGAGGTGTGCTAGTGCCAGATTCTCCGTTGTTAATCTTTATCATATCAGATTAAGTGTGCTATTCAATTATTAATTTATTCTAAAGTGTGATATATATATCTATTGTTTAAATTATCAATTAAACCTTTTAACTTGCAAAACAGAACTACTTCTTGGCTCAGTGGGGTCAGGAGGATTCCAAGAGAGGGGTGTTATATAGGGGTAGTCATCCAGAACGCATGAACTGGACATAAAGATATATCAATAAGGGTTTTCATTCAGTATTCTAGACTAGGCGTTGACTTGGCTGTAGTGCTGAATTGAATCCTCTTACAAATCTCCATGTAGTGTTTTTCAAATAAATGATGCCCAACAACCGAAGGGTTGTCCGAAGGGAAGGAAGAAAAAATGGGCGGAACCCTCTTTTTTTGGGGGCCTGACTCTAGAGGGTTGAGAGGTACAGAGATAAAGGGGAGTAGAGTCAACGGCTACCCAGGCCAAAGGCATGACAGGGGGTCACAATACTCCTTGCAGGAGAGCTAGGAGAAGACATATTTACAGAATTTTTTATGTGCCATGGCACATAATATATGCATACTGAAGTACATTTATAGTCTACATATCGGTGGGTTAGTAATAAATAGTGACAAACTATTCCATGTATTGTTTACATTCACAATACATTAACATTGTCGACACATTAATTGGTGTTTCTGGTTCTCTAGGTTGCAAAGGGCAGTGGCGCTGCAAAGTTGTACCGAACTGTCTTCAGGACATCAAGTCGTGGTCGGACTTGGTTAAGTAAGATGGGCGTCAATCTATAGTTTAAGAAGGGAGAACGCATTTAGATAAGGTGATGCAAGAATTGCCAGATAATGAAAGTAGAGCTGCAAGGAGTGACGCCCATCTTACTTAACCAAGTCCGACAATGTTAATGTATTGTGAATGTAAACAATACATGGAATAGTTTGTCACTATTTATTACTAACCCACCGATATGCAGACGATAAATGTACTTCAGTATGCATATATTATGTGCCATGGCACATAAAGAATTCTGTAAATATGTCTTCTTGTTAAAATAAACCTTCCTGTTTTTTGTACCTTACGGTGATCTCTTTTTCGAGCTAGTACTCTCCTAGCTCTCCTGCAAGGAGTATTGTGACCCCCTGTCACGCCTTTGGCCTGGGTAGCCATTGACTCTACTCCCCTTTATCTCTGTACCTCTCAACCCTCTAGGGTCAGGCCCCCAAAAAAAGAGGGTTCCGCCCATTTTTTCTTCCTTCCCTTTGCTACAAAATACACCAACAATTCAATTCTGTCTAAATTGTAACATCCAGTTTTATGTCAGGAGAAAATACATTGTTCACATCTCCACCTACTTCACTCTTATGCACTTTCCTTGACATCAAGGAGATTTTGGCACCTGAATCAGCCATCATGCTCACTCCTCTGCCATTTACACAGATCCCAATGATGGGCTTTCACAATCCTTGTCATCCTGACTATGTACTCCATTCACTGTTTCCACATCAATTTGCTCAACATCCTCCTCTCCTGATGAATGCTGACCATCCTCAGACACATAAAACACTTTGTTTGTGCCCACTTGAAAGTTCTTGCAACAATTGGCATAATGACCCCATGTCTTGTATTTTGAATATATGACCTTGCTCCCTGGGCATGCAGGTGATCCTGCAAAGTGGTCCTCAGCTCTTCTTTGCCCTTTACAGTGGTTCCCTTTCGTATCTGTCCCTACCTTTGGGCATTGCATGTTTCTTTTTGTTTCTTCTTTGTCTTTCCTCAGAGGAAACCTTTGGCACCTCTGGTCAAAGATCTTTATTCTCGCTCTCAACCAGTTTAGCAGCACAGGCCATTGAGTATTCAATACGCTTCGCAATGGTAATCACATGGTCTAAATTAGGATTGTCTTTCAACCACAGTTATTTCCTGATCCTGTTATTATTACAATTGATCATAAACTAGTCTCTGATGTGTTCATCCAACATGTTGCCAAACCTACAAGTATGGGCCACATGGCGCAGATCAGTTACATATTCTTCTCCACTCTTTCCACTCTCTTGCACCCTCACCCCAAAATGGTATCCCTCTAAGACAGTGCTAGTTTTGGGGTTGAAATGAGCATTCAATTTAAGCAAGGCTATGTCCAGTTCATTAGAAGCATCTGATTCCACAGCCCCATCCAGATTCAGCAAAGTCTCAAAAATGCTTTGCCCCTCATAGCCTAGGAAGTGCATAAGAAAAGACACTTTTCAATCGGTGGCAAACATGTTCCCACATGAAGCCCACACATAATGCAGGAAGCATTTTGTCCATTGGTTTCATTTGATCTTTACTGGACCAGGCAAAGCAATAGACATGGGTCAGGGGCAGGCCCAGCAGGCATAGTCATAACAGCAGACAGTACAGTATGTGTCCCTTTCTGCACATCTTCACGTACCCTAAACAAGAACCAAAACACACAATGTATCTCCAGGCAGGGCTAACCCTGTGAATGCAGGCACACTGTGACAAGCACAGCCCTTGAAAACCACCACATAAGTGTTGCCACAACAGTGGTCTCTTTGTGACCTGGTACAGTAGTTACAAGGTTTCCCTCCTCATGCAGTGCACATTATGGTCACACAGGTTTGCAGATGTTGCTCACACACAGTTGGTAAGCTGTCTCACCTTCCCCAAGTGACCAATAGGTGTCTACCATGGTCCGCTAGCAGATTTCTTGTGCATCCGCCGATCTCAGGTGTGAGCTGGAGCCGTACCACCCCAGGAGGCACAGGCTGTATTTTCTCCAGTCGGCACAATAGGGCTGTAAGCCCAAGGCAGCTCTTTCAAATCCTTGCAGAGGCAGAGGGCACTTCCAAAACCTTGGCAGCCGACTGGGAAATGCCAAGTCGAGTGTGCCCAGACAACGCTCACCGCTTGCCCATATCTGGCTGGAATAAGTGAAGGGCATCACACTGACATGTAGAGATTGTTACCAATGTTGTGAAGCATGCTTGGACACACCAGGTATGATCTGGGCACATTTAGTGGTGAATTAGTTACAGCATAACGATCCCCGGCTGGCAGTCTCTGCCAGCTCCCCAACCTTCTCAACCGGTTTCGCTAGAACCACCTTTGATCCAAAACATTCCACTGATCTATGATCCTTTACCATGGAGCCACAATACAACCATTGAATAGCGTATATATACCTTTCACAAACAATAGACAAAATACTTGCAAAATTATATCAACATGTATTAATTAACAGTTATATAAAATGTATTTTATTTACACATTTCCCATTAATATTTCACAAATATGTGTTAAACATTGAGAAATGTACTCTATTGCTCTATGTCCATACAATGTGTCCATAAGAAGTTTACAGAAACATCTGCCTATTCATGCACAAAATCATTGAGAAAGGGAACAACTGCCTTCACTTGCAAAAGAAATCTGAGATGCTAAAAGAAAAGGTTTGGGAGAGGATCCAGAATTATGGAATGCAAGTTAAGTTTCCTCTGCATAACATCACTTTCCAGTGAAACAAGACCCAATTCATATATCAAAATATCTAAAAATATCTAAAAATACTGAAGGGTAACTACAACAGCAAAAAGGGTACTTCTTTCCATATCATGACTTCAAGCTTTTAAAAAAAATATCAATGTATATATATTCTTAATTCCAATCCATAGATAAGGGTAGGTATACGTTTCATTTTATAAACTTAGCTTAAGCGATAAAAGTGAATTTACAAAATATGGACATTATCCCTTTCACTTGTGCAGTCAACAGTTTGGCCTTTAGTGTTATTTTCTCATCAAATGTCCTTCTTGCTGTCACACTAGTTATGTTCAAACCTAAACAAGTCAAATGCTTGACGCTGTTGATAGCATATGCTCCAACAGACCAACAAAGAGGTTTTGGCTTACAACGTTTGGTGAATAATGGCATTTTAGATTGAATTGATTTATCACAAGATGATTCATTTGCACGTATTCAGAAGATGCATTTAATTTTCATTATAGCCTAATTGCAGTAACATCAAAGAATAGTAAATTATCAGCATATTCCAATCAATTAAACTTGTAGTGACCCAATCTAACCGAGAAGGATTACATGTTATCCCAAAGTTTGGAAATATCAGAGATATAAAGATAGGTGCTAAAACGCAACTGTGACAAAGGCCTATTATAGTTTGAATAGGTCTCAATACCTCAGCTTCGACATTTAACCTCACCTGTATCGTGATATTCTTGTGTAAAAGAGTTACAGATTTCAGCATGACATCGTGGATGTTCAAATTCTTTAGCTTAGTCCAGACATTTTTGCAATTAACCCTGTCAAAGAGGGAGGCGAGGTCTAAACTTTCCATATAGATCATCTGCTTGCGGTAACACAGACCATGTGATTGGAACATTGACTAATAAAATGCCATTGACTCTAGTGCCCATATTATTACTACAGTCTACTTGTAATTTACTCAATCTTATTGACTCAGTTGCCCAATTCTCTACCTCTCTAAAAATAATGAAGGCAAAGTTCTCACTAGTCGCATCAAAGAGGGCTATGAAATGACAGTTATTATTCAGGTTGAATTGTTTTCTGTATAATGTTAGTCAAATGCAATTATCTGACTCAAGTTGTTATTTATGTTATATGGATTGTTGTACTGTGTACTGTTATTGTTTAATAATCAAAATGAAGCATTTTAAACACCAATGACTTATTATCTAGATTCAGATATAAATGTATACAAGTTTGCAGTCCTCATGTGTTCTGGGTATTCCTTAACCACATTCTTTAACATTATGCATTTGGGCTAGTTTCAATCGATAACATGTTTAGCAGCACCAGACCCAACTAATGCTACTACATCAAGATTGTCTCTATTTCAGTGTGTGAATTTGTTCAATATAATCACATGTGCACATGTAATCTGTGGGCTGTTACTAAACAGGTACAGTAGCACAAGTTTGGAGTTGCAAGACAGTGGGAACCACTTACAACTGAATTACCTTTTTTAGCTTAACCAGATTTTCCAGTGATTTCGGCTCCCTTACGTTTTGTCAATAACAATACTCCTAATAGTAATCCTAATAATAATAATAATAATAATAATAATAGCATAATAGCAATAATAATATTACATCCTTTGATGAGATGTCCAGTCACAGTAGTTAGGGATCTTGCAGATCTTCTTTATCGTACCAACTGCGCTTTACCAATATTTTAAAAAGTAGCAGCATTCTTTTGTTGAAGATTTACTCAGTACTAGAATAAATGGAATCGTACAAAATGTCGACCTGGAAATTGCGACGGCCAAAAATGCAGATTTTTTTTTTAACCCCCCCTTACACCACAGATATATGTGGGGGGGTTTAGAGTATAATATTACTATGGGGGGTTGCGGGGGTCTCCCCCTGCATATATATGTGGTGTAAAGGGTTAAAAAAATCGCCATTTTCGGCCATCGCAATAATCACATAAATCCGAATTCATGGGTGGAGCTATTCAGCAAAAAGTTCCAATTATCCTTTCAGTGACCTCATGGTTAGGTGTTCTCTGAAGTTTCAGACCATGCCTTTGATATAAGATCAAACCTAGCTTTTTGATGAATGATCAGACTACAGTATATCTGGTGGGATGATTCTCCAGAAAAGGACAAATACGACACTTCGAAATCTTGCAGTTCAGATTTTTTCTGATTTTCTAGATAGGTTGAAGAGTCCAGACAGTTGTCATACAGTGGTAGCAAAGAGATGCTATCAAAACCTTTGAAGATTTTCAAAATCCTGGTTCCCAATGTTACAGGGCAGCAACATAGATCTCCATAGGCATGCAGTGATTGCTGGAAGATGCACCTTCCAAGGTGTACACGATCTGGAGAACTTCTTAGAAGAAGCATTGCTCAGCTAGAGGTTGTGAACACTGTTCACTGCTGTTCTTTTCAGTCATCTGGGGTCCTTAAACTCACAGGAGAGAACCTGCATAAGGGTCACAGCCATCATTAAGGAAAGAAATCCAATGGTTCTGCCACTTCAAAGGAAGATGGCAATTAGGTGGCCTATCTCTGCCTGGTGTTTGCAAACATTGGCAGAGCCTACAGTCATAAAGAAGTCTTAGAAGATGCGTAGGTCTGGTGAGCCCACCTGACAATCCATCATCCAGTGGCCCACAGGCTCATCAAAATATGTCTACACACCCTATGATAAAAGCTGTTATTGGGGCCTCTGTGCAGAAACAGCTTCTCATCAAATAAGTGCATGCATTTAAGGTTTTTACATTGACACAAACACTGGGATTGCTGTATTTGTTTATATTTGCCAGGCGCCTTCCTGGTCTTTTTGTTCTGGCGTGTAAAGAACATCTTCAAATTATCTAACTACACACAGTAGTGGCAACTGTAGCCCTCACCCTCCCTCCTAGACAGATGCCATGACCAGATATGGCAACATACATAGCCAGACACTCTCTCACAGGAAATAATGCTACTACATGAGGTAGGGGATTTAAAAGTGGGATTCCTGTATGGACACCTCTGGGTGCAACAGGCAGTAACCCATTACATTCACATAAAATCAGTGTGGTCATAAGTCAGCTATGTCAATGACTCATTCGGGGAACATATTGCCTTTGAAGCACCCTAACTCTAAGAGAATAAAGGTCTCTCAGGCGAACATGATTGATTCACGTCACTGATGAGGCATTACATGAATAGTTTTCAGGGAAACAGTTGGATAAACCACCCATGAAAATCAAACGAAGCACTGTGGTGACACACAAAAACTAATCATACAAAGGTTTGAGGTTGCCGGAGGTAGTAATGCCAACTAAGCCTGCCAAGAAGTCTCCTGAGATACAACATATTTCAAAGACTGAATTTGTACTTATGTAGTCCCTAGCACTGAATGTTCGTTATTAAACATTTGGAAAACAGAGCGATCATTGTACACAAAAAATGTAGTATTTTGTTCCTTAATAGATGCCTTGGTGTCTATAGTCAGCGCAGTGTAGTGCTGCCAACACAGTTGATTTGTCCTGTCTGACTCAATCTCTACAAACTGCTGTCGATCGGCCATTGCTGTGGCTCCACTGAAGCTGATTCAACTTCAAAGGCGTACCTACCAAAAGAGCAGCTTCCCACCTATGCGCTAATCAATACCAAACCACCACCCAGGATGCCAAACTGTCCTTTTTTGCTAATAAAATTGGCAACACCCTAAATCAGCCAAGTGAATTATTTTCAGTAGTCAAATCTCTCTCCTCGGAGGGGGCGCTGCTGTGCACATCAAGCATGGCTGCATGAAAGGCGAGCTCCGGCTCAAACGAAAATCCTGTTTAAATATATCCTTTCAATGCCGTTCTAAATGATGAAGGAAGATTCCTGTGTCGGAAGGTCTCCCGCACAAACCCTGAAAAAGCTGGACGTGTAGGTGGTGGGATCGCTGTGCTGTCCTGCCCGAAGAGCTTTGGCGGCCGTGAGGAAACGGTGTAGCCGCCCTGCGGCTCCGCAGAACATCCACTGTGGGTCGGAGGTGTGGTGAGGAAGACCAGGCCACAGTGGGGGAGGGGAATCGTGGTGAACGCCATATTGCAGAGCCCCGGGAAGAAACACAGGGTGGCGGCCCCCCAGACTGGTGCGTGGAGCTGCTGCTGGAGGACGACACGAGAGACCGAAGTTGATTAAGCAGTATGGGGGAGAAGCAGAAACCTGATGAAGCCGCCGGAGGAGCAGTGCATGGCCCTGGCTGGCGCGTGGCATGGGAAACTGCCGCCGCTGTCAGAGGACCAGGCCTGCCTCCCCACGGAGGCGCTCCGACGGAGGCACCCCAGAGCGCAGTGGAGACACACGGAGGGACGCACCCTTGTCCGTCACAACAAGTAAGTGGGGCGAGGTGTGGAGGGGACCCCCCCACCACTACAATAAACACCAAGGCAGGTATTTCACCCGACGGGGTGAGGGACACGGAGGAAGCTCCTTACTGTCCGCCATGAGCAAGGGCTAAAACAACTACCGGACAATCACAAGGCCCAGGGTGTACAACACACGAAACGTGGTGGGGGATCACTGGGAGTGCCCTGAGTGGCCATTGTGAGCCCGCGCTGGCACTGCAGGGAGGACGCCGAGGGCAGCACCCCTGACACATGGTGAAACAACATTGCTTGGATAATAACAACCCCTGCTGTGGTGTGGTGTGGCTACTGATGCCCTAAAGACATTCTGAATCATAGGGACTGGACTAAACTCCATTCGCCCTCAAAGTGGTGCAGGGTGGCGCCTGCTAATGACCACATTGAGATAACTATCCTGATTAGACTGTGGGGGTCTGCCTGGCAGAGATCTCTGCTCCAACAGAAGGAACAAAGCAAGGGTGCAAATACCTGGTGCAGGTAGGGGTTGTAGAGGAAGAAGTGCTTCCACACTATCCGCTCCCTTTCCACGGAACAATACGAGGCTGATTTTAATTCGTGGGAGAACACAGTCCACTCTAAGGCCATACACTACAACACATGGGCTGCACCGAGAGGAAGGGCACAGGAGGGAAAAAGACCGGCCCAATGGACTCCTTCGCCAGCTCCCAACCATGCAGGTTGGCCGACGGGATGCAACAGGCACCCGACAGACAGGGAGAAGACCCCTTGGAGCGCCTAGCAAAACTGGTCCAGAACGGTTTCAGGGCAGTTAATGTAAAACTGGATGACATAGTGGCAACGATTGGATTCCTGAAAGCTAAAGTGGAGAAGGAGAGCTTGCGTATCACGGAAGCGGAGAATAAAATCAGCACGAACGAAGACACAATTTCACAACATGGCCGCAACATAGGCCAACTCCAAACAGAACTACGCAAAACCCAAAGTAAGTGTGAAGATTTAGAATCGAGATCTCGAAGGAATAACATCTGGATTGTTGGAGTTGCAGAAACTTTTGGCAAGGGAGACATCGAGCGACAAGTGGAAAACCTTTTGAAGGATATCCTGGGATCAGAATCTTTTTCGGAACATTCCCTTGTGGAGAGGGCCCACCGCACTCTGGCTCCGAAACCAGGGGCACCACCTTGCACCATAATAGCACATATCCTCAACTACAGGGATAGGGATGCTATACTCAGACTGTCCAGAGAGAAAGGCACTCTACATTTTGAGCATAACAGAATTCATATATACCCAGATTTCTCCGCTGGTGTACAGGCGCAGCAATGATCCTACGAATCAGTTAAAAAACAACTGCAGATGCGCAATGTACCTTATGCCCTCATCTTCCCTGCGAAGATCAGAATCCAACATGGTGGTAGAGCCCACTTTTTTGAAAACCCCACGGAAGCCTTGACATATGAGGAGGCTTCTGTCCCGTTGCCTCCCAGAGACAGGACAGTCGATCAAAACGCCGGACTACAACCGGGAGAGGAGAGGCGAGACGCAGCAGACTGACCGGAGTAAACCATCTAACCCCCGTCACAGGAGGACAGGAACACTTGCAGAGAACGGCCTGCACACAGGTTTATTATAGCTCTGAGCCATGAGCCCCTGATAGGGTAAGTAGGATGGCTGCAGCAGGCTACCCTCCGGAAAGCTCCATCAGTTTTGGGGAATGCCCATGGGGAAGGTTCTGAGAGTTATTGGGCAGCATCGTCATGTTGGGGGAGATGATGCGGGTGGGGGGTTATATTGCCATATGAGACTTCGCTATGTTGAGTTGTATGGGATTCGAGTTGGGGGGATACGGTTCAGGGACCCAGTTGTAGGGGTCCTGCAAGTTCAAATTGGTGGTCGCGCCGCTGTACATGACATGCTTCCAAGAAATACTAGAACAAGAAACACAGTAATAACACACAGGCATGGCACACAATAGAGCAATGAGTCAGGGGCCGAAGTTGAAACTTCGTACATGGAATGTTCGAGGGTTGAACAACCATACTAAGTCAAGCAAGGTGGGAGCCTAAGTCCCTAGGCATCACCCTCAGGTGATCATGCTGCAAGAAACTCATGCACTCCGAAAGGTAAACACAGACTTCTTGAAGAACTGGGGGCAACATAGATATTACACTGAATATTCCACACAGGCAAGAGGTGTTCTCACTGTGATTCATCCCTCTGTAGGCTTTCGATTTGGTAAGAGCAAAGTAGACACTCAGGGTCGCTATGCCATAGTATGGGGTATGATATGATATGATATGATATGATATGGCATTTGTAACGCGCCTATACACAAGTGTTTCAAGGCGCGACGAGGCAGGGAGGGGGGAACAAGGGGAAGACAGACAACGATCCTACTAGGCCAGGTGTCATTCAGACAGCGCAAGTGCAGGGGTAGGGGGAAGGGAAAAAGTGCAAGGGGAAGGTGGACGGAGGGGGAGTGCAGTACAAATAAGTAGAATAGAAATAAAATAATAAATAAATAGGGCCAGCTGGTGGCAAGTGCAAGGTAAGTGCAGACAAGTGCTGGGGGGGGGGCTGTAGTTATACAGAGACAGTCCCGCAGTGCAGGGGTTGCCAGGGAGGCAGTGCAAGTGAAGAGTGACTGGGCCCAGGACCGAGGTCGGTGAGAGAGGCCCAGTTGCAGAATCAGTGCAGTTTTGGTGAAGAATTTAGCAGGGGAGAGGGAGAGAGAAAGCAGAAGTGAAGAGGAAGGTTTTGAGGTGCTTCCGGAACCGGAGATGGTTCTCCTCAAGTTTCAGGGAGGCAGGAAGGCTGTTCCAGAGGGAGGCCCCTGCCGCGGAGAGAGATCTACCCCCAGCTTGTTGCTTTGAGAAGCGGCTGACCCTGAGGGAGTTGGAGACGGATGAGCGTAGGGCTCGGGAAGGAAGATATTCAGGAAGAGAGAGTTGAAGGTATTTAGGCCCCAGGCCCCAGAAGGCCTTGTGGACAATGCAGAGGGTTTTGAACTTAATCCTCGCAGCCACTGGGAGCCAGTGTAGAGATTTCAGTCCTGGAGAGATACGGTCCCTGGGCTTGAGGCCAAGGACAAGTCTCGCAGTTCTGTTCTGGATGAGTTGCAGAGGGCGGAGAGTGGAGGCAGGCAGATTAAGATAGAGGCTGTTACAGTAGTCCAGCTTCGAGAGAACCAGGGCTCGGGAGACAGTGAGCTTCTGGGGGAAGGAGAGGAAGGGAAGAATACCTCTGAGGAGGTGCAGCTGGTAATATGACTTCTTAGAGACATCAGATATATGAGGAGAGAAGGAGAGTGTGGAGTCGAAGATGACCCCGAGGTTTTTTGCCTTGCAGGTAGGAGCAGGAAGAGGGCCAAGAGAGGCCAGCCAGAGAGCTGCAGGGAAGGAGGGAGTGGGTGTGCCAATGAGTAGGATCTCAGTCTTACTAGCATTAAGGCAGAGGTCATTGGCAGCACACCATTCCTGGATAGCAGACAGACAGTCAGAGATGAGGGAGGGAGAGGAGGAGGCCGAGGGTAGCCTGAAAATGAGCTGGGTATCGTCCGCATAGCACTGAAAGTTGGGGCAGAGGGCCACGATGCGGTGGGCAAGGAGTGCCAGATACTGGTTGAACAGCCAGGGAGAGAGATTAGATCCCTGGGGAACGCCACAGGTGGAGAAAAAGATGTCAGAGAGAAAGGACCCAAGTTGGACCTGAGAGGGTCGATTGGAAAGGAAAGAGGTCAGCCACGCCAGAGCCTGACCAGTGATACCCAGGTTATCACGGAGACGGTTGAGCAGGATGGCATGGTTGACAGTGTCAAAGGCAGAAGAGAGATCGAGCAGAATGAGAACACACGGAGTGTTGGAGTCAAGGTTCAAGAGCAGGTCCTCACGGATGTTCAGGAGAGCAGTTTCCGTGCTTCTGGCCGCTCTGAAGCCAGATTGATGGTCATGGAGACTATCAACAGCTTCAGCATGGAGGTTAAGCTGGGAGATGTCCAGTTTCTCCACGAGCTTGCCCAGGAAGGGAGTGATGAGATTGGGCGATAGTTAGCCGGACAGGAGGGGTCGGCAGAGGGTTTCTTAAGGAGAGGGTGCACAAGGGAGTGCTAGGGGTAGCATCGCTGGGAGGGAGATAGTATTAGTAAATACCTATGGCCCGAATTTAGATGACCCTGAGTTCTACATAGAGGTGGTGCATGAAATAGGTCACACAGGGCGTGAACAGATCCTATGGGGAGGGGACTTCAACACAATCCTGGATATCACACTAGACCGTTTCACTACCAAACACCGGATCCCCTCCAAAACTGCAGCAATGTTACAACAAATCCTATCACACTTGACAATGGTTGATGCCTGGAGATGGCTACATCCCCATAAGAGACAGTATGCCATGATGCCTACCCCCGGGGACCCAGACCAAGTCCAGCAACCCCGGAAGCAGGCATCAAGTTATACTAAGCAAACCCAACAACCCCTGCTAGGGGCTATTTGGGTGCAGTCCTGGCGCTTATGGCGCCAGGCTCATATGGAGAGTCAGTCCTGGCGCCAAAGGCGCCATGCTCATAGATTAAAACTTACCTGATGCAGACCATGCTGCAAACTCACCTGATGCAGACCATGCTGCAAGAGCTCCAAGCCAAAAGAGGCTTGGAAGGGACTACTTTACCTAAGGGACTATTTTTTACTCGGGTGGGGCTGGGGAGGAATACTTACCTGGGACTACTTTGGAGGCTATTTAAACCACGCCCGAAGAGCAGCACACGCTTCGCGTTATTCTGCATCCAGCAGCGTAACGCTCACCGTGCCTGCAAGTCTGCATCCAGTCTTCTTTCATGTTCATGTCTTGGCTCAAGTCATGAGCCCACCTCAAGACTGCTCTGAATATATAGACTTAGTGGTCTAGTTAGATGACAGACTTCAGAACAGAAAGGCTGATTGAGCCAAGTTTGAGAATCGGTGTTGGTCAAGATCCACGCTAACCCCAAAGGAGCAGATGCTTCAGAACCCATGCAAATCGGAGGGGTTAAAGGACCCTTAACCCAGAAGGAAACTGAAAGGAGACGGCAAATGCAATTGTGTCTATATTGTGGAACTTCTGGGCATTTTCTACGGGATTGCACTGTAAAACCACCCAAGAAGGTGGTAGGAGCTGCTGATAAAAGCCATATGGAATCAGACTGGGGAAACGACCACGCCCGACAAGCATAGAGGTCCGCTTGCCAAGCTTGAAGAAGGATACTCAGACCTCGCATTTCATCATACCAATGATCCTCGTAGATCCAGGGCAGCCATCGCGTATACACGCAGTAAGGGCATACATTGATAGCGGGGCCATAGGAAACTATGTGGACTACGAATTGGCTTCCAGGATGAATCTACCTCTCTGCCCAAAAACCACCTCAGATGTCATCACCACAGTCGATGGAACTGAAATTGCCTCTGGGCCTGTAACTCATTCCACCGCAAAGATGACACTATTGGGTCAGGATGGCCATCGAGAGACTATTGTGTTTGATCTAATCAAAGCCCCACAGTTCCAAATAATACTGGGGATACCTTGGTTGGAAACACATAATCCTTGTATTGATTGGCGAGAAAAGAGAATAACCTTCCCGGATTGTGCACAAACCTGTTACCCAAAGAAAAATCTGAACGCAGGCTTGGCCCCAGTAACCACAGCAGTCGTGCAACTACCTCCAGAATACCAAGAATTCCAGGATGTCTTCCAAAAAGAACAGGCAAACACCTTACCACCTCACAGATCGTACGATTGCCAAATCGATCTCATACCCGGTGCACAACCCCCTTGTAGCAGGATCTACGCCCTTACGGAACCTGAGAACCTTCACCTACGACAATACTTAGACCAGTACCTTGCTAATGGCTTCATTCGCCCATCCAAGTCCCCTGCATCTTCAGCTTTGTTCTTCGTGCCTAAAAAGGAAGGTGACCTCAGAACGTGCATAGACTACCGCGCATTGAACCAGATAACTGTTAAGAACCGATACCCATTGCCTCTGATCCCTGAACTACTAGACCAAGTGAAGGACGCTTGCATATACACTAAGCTAGATCTCCGGGGGGCATACCATCTGGTACGTGTAAAAGAGGACGATGAATGGAAGACTGCTTTTCGCACTAAGTATGGGTTATTCGAATACCAGGTGATGCCTTTCGGGTTATGCAATGCACCAGCAGGCTTCCAATACTTCATGAACGATGTCCTTCGTGAACTCATTGATGTTTGTGTTGTCGTATATATCGATGATATTCTAGTATACTCCTCATCAGAATCTGACCATGTGAAGCATGTACGAGCAGTCCTTGAGAAATTGCGCCAGCACAAACTATACGCAAAACTGGAAAAATGCGTTTTTCATGCCACAGAAGTTGAATTCCTTGGGTTTATCCTGACCCGAAGAGGAGTCCGAATGGACTCACGAAAGGTGGACGCAATTCTTAAGTGGCCATCACCAAGTTCAGTTAAAGGAGTACAAAGCATTCTTGGCTTTGCCAATTTCTACCGCAGATTTATCCCAGATTTTTTACATGTTGTACATCCCATCACATTACTCTTGCAAAAAAATAAACGCTTTATGTGGACTGAAGAAGCTGAAAATGCCTTCCAAGAGCTGAAAGCGAAATTCACGTCTGCACCTGTATTAAAGCACCCGCGCCCTGAATACATAGTGGAAACTGATGCATCCAATCTAGCCATGGGAGCTGTCCTGTCTCAAAAGGACCCTGAAACTGGCCAGCTTCACCCAGTAGCATTTTGGTCCAGAAAGTTCTCGGCACCCGAGTTAAACTATGCAGTTACCGACAAGAAGTTATTAGCCATTAAATCCGCCCTTCAAGGCTTGGCGGCACTATCTTCTCGGTGCCAGGCATACCACTACTGTGATCACCGATCACCGGAACTTAAGTATTTAAAGACAGCCAAGGCCCAATCGACACGCCAACTCCGATGGGCATTGTTCTTTGCCGAGTTCGATTTCCTGATAACCTATCGACCAGGTTGTAAGAATGGAAAAGCAGACGCCTTATCCCGAATAGGGATGGGAGAGGCAGAAGTGAACCCAGAACCAGTACCTATAATTTCCGAACAAAGGATTCTTGGCATGACAACTCTACAGACACTAGAGGACATTCAGGTAAAGATCCAACAACTCTTTGATCCTACAGCCCTGCAGGACTGGGTAAAGAAAGGCCCGGAATACTCTGTCACCAATGACCTGCCTTATTACCAAGGGCGGCTATTTCTGCCCCATAAAGAACTACAAGAGCTAGTCATTTCCCGTTATCATGATACCCTAATGGAGGGGCACCCAGATATTGCAAAAACTGAAGTTAAGATTAAGAGATAATTCTGGTGGCCCACCTGGCGAAAGGATATTAAATCATTTGTGATGTCTTGTGGCATTTGCGCCCAAAACAAAAGTCAAAAGAAAAAAACAGCTGGACTCTTACAACCTTTTGACATTCTGCCTAGACCATGGCACACCTTATCGTTAGACTTTATTACTGATCTTCCTCCATGCAATGGATTTAACACCATTATAGTTATGTGGATCTTTTTTCCAAGATGGCCCACTTTATTCCTTTAAAGGGATTACCTTCAGCTTCAATCCTGGCCAAAGAGTTCCTCGAAAACATTGTTTGCATACACGGATTTCCGTCCGTATTGGTCTCTGACCAGGGCAGTCAATTCATTTCACATTTTTGGAAAAAATGTTGTCAATTGGCGCAAATTGATGTGAGGTTATCGACCAGTCACCACCCCCAAACTGATGGTCAAACGGAGAGAACCAACCAGACTCTCGAACAATACCTGCGTTGTATGTTACATCAGACTGAGAGTAATTGGAAAGGCATTCTTTGGATCGCCGAATATGCATACAATAATTCAGTACATTCTGGAACTGGACAAAGCCCCTTTTATACCTTATATGGGCACCATCCTCGAACCTCAGACCTTGACTCACCCCAACACTTAGAAATGCCCACAGTGGACCGTCTGCACGCTACGATTACGCAAGCCTTTAAGGAAGCAACTGAACATTTAAAAAAGGCGAAAGAAAAATACAAGAAAGATGCTGATCGCCATAGAAGTGATACTCCACAATACCAGATAGGGGACCAAGTATGGTTAGCCACAAAACATATACATCTAAAGGGAACACGGACCTTTAACCCCAGATATTTGGGACCTTACGCTATTAAGGCCATTATCAACCAAGTCGCGAATTCAACCCATCTTTCATGTGTCACTGTTGAAGCCAGTGCAACCAGGGACAAGACTAACCAAGCCACCATACCCCATCCTTGTAGACGGGGAACCCGAATTTGAAGTTAAGAACATCCTGGACTCCAAGCTGATAAAGTCAAAACTTTTTTATTTAATCGACTGGAAAGGTTACGGACCACAGGAAAGATCATGGGAACCTAGTGACCACGTTCATGTACCCCGATAGGTGAAAAAATTCCACCGAAATTTCCCAGACAAACCAAAACCACAGGGAAGAACGACTTTAGGAGGGGCCTTGGGGGGAATGCTGTCATGATGCCTACCCCCGGGGACCCAGACCAAGTCCAGCAACCCTGGAAGCAGGCATCAAGTTATACTAAGCAAACCCAACAACCCCTGCTAGGGGCTATTTGGGTGCAGTCCTGGCGCCTATTCTGCATCCAGCAGCGTAACGCTCACCGTGCCTGCAAGTCTGCACCCAGTCTTCTGCCATGCCCGCCTCGAGTCCAGGCTCCTAGAAAAAGGGGAGAGAAGGAGAAAAGGTTAGAACAAGAGCAATACCTTTGATCCTTACCTGAATTCCCGATCCATCGCGCCTTTGAGCTGGAAGAAAGAAGTTATTTTATGCGCGTCGCCTCGCCTGCAGCAGCACCGCACTGAACTCACCGGCCTTCGCAGCATCTTCACATTCCACCGCATCCTTCTGCATGCTGCCGCCGCACTCCAGCACCTAAGGGAAAGACAAGAACAGCAAGGTGAGCCAAGGGAATACACAGAGGCAATATTAGTTACCCCCCATAGACTTACCTGATTTTACCACCGGGGGTACTATTCCTCTTCACGGGTCGGCGCATCTTCCACTACATTCTCGCCGAACCCTGGCCCCTAAGGGGAAACAAAAGGACAGCAAGGTGAAACAAAGGGACAAACAAGGGGAAACCTCCTCACCACAATAGACTTACCTGATTTTACCGCCAGAGGCATTATTCCCGGAGACTTCATACTTTCTCTCAGTGCCTGAATAAGGGAGAAAGCAAGAGGTTACATATTGACATTATTTTATCGAACTGTGTTGGAAAATACAAATCCTTACATGAATATTACCGGTTGCCACGAGGAACTCTTCGCTAGGGTCAAGCTGCAACCTGCAAGGAATCGGACAAGAGTGAAAGTCAGACATTTGAACTCTTACAAACTACATACTTACGGCGTCTTGCCGGGAATCTCAGAGTCCATATTGTTCTGGAACTCACCAATTCCTTCGAGCCAGTGAAGCAACTGGTTATGTACGCGCCCCTGCGCTCAATGCAGGATGGAGAGCTCATCTTTCCAAACAATTAGGTGAGACTACAGCGGGAGTGGGGGACGGGGGTTAACGCTCAACTCCACGGGTGATTAATTCCCTTTCTCCATTTGCATAAGAATATTCCTACGGGCCAAGCAAACGAAGCTGGGTGGGCCAGTCCAGTCCGTCATCTCGGCACTACGAATCACATTGGTGGAGACTGCAGCTGTCCAGTTCAGATGGACGCCCCTGTGGGAGCCAGGTGAGCATAACACAGTACACATTTTACTCTTCGGTGCACGACACTGAGTCTAGAATAGATTATTGGCTTGTCTCCACAACCCTCATGCACCAGATCTATAACTGTGAGATACTTTCCCGCACCCCGTCAGACCACTCCCCCATCACAATGGAAATGACACTAGTAAACGTAAAACCCCTGACTAAGAGATAGAGGATGCCACCAGCCATTCTCAAGGACCCAGCAGTAGCCGACACACTGCACATAGAGGTGGAACACTTCTTCGATACCAACTGGGGTTCAGTGGATAGGAACTCCACCCTCTGGGAAACCTTTAAGGTATAGGTGAGAGGAATATTGATCTCTAAGTTCTCGGGTATGCTCAAGTCAGTCAGGGTAGAACTGGTGGAGATAGAGAAACACCTGGGAAACCTGGAAGCGCCATACACAGCTACACATGATGACAAAACCCTCTCAGACATCAACTTCAGCCTACTGGAATTCAATAAACTAGCAACTAGGGAACTGCTCTATATGTCATCCCCGCTTAGAGCACGCAGATATGGTGAAGGGAATAGAGCAGGTTCTACCTTAGCTAACCTGTTAAAAGCCGAGAGACAGCACACACCGATCTCCAGCATACTAACAGGGGATGGCACAGTGGGCACTAGTGAAGAGGGGATAAATAGAGAAATTACCCGGTTTTATTCAGAACTCTACTCCAATCATGATTCGAGATCAGCTGAGGATGTAAAAAATACCTCGACAATATCACTCTCCGAACGCTACCCATAGAATACAAACTTGCGCTTGACCAACCCCTAACTGCTGATGAGATCACAGAGGCAATCAAGTCATTGGCTAGCAGCAAAGCACTGGGCTTAGACGGTTTAGGAGCAGAGTTGTACAAGGAACTAAACGAGGAACTGGCCCCGGTGCTGCTGTCGGTGTGGGAGGAAGCTATAGAACTAGGAACCCTTCCACCATCAATGAGAGAGGCTATAATAACAGTGCTCTTGAAACCTAGGCGACCACCCAACGAGATGTCCTCCTATCGGCCCCTGTCCTTAATAAATTGTGATGCCAAAATCTTTGCTAAAATCCTGGCCACGAGACTCCTGCCACATATGCCTACATTAGTACACCCAGATCAGTGTGGCTTCATTCCCACCAGATCTATGGCTCTAAACCTCGGGAGACTGTTTGGAATCATGGCCCAGATAAAATCTGAAGCCCAGGCGGTAGCTGTACCACTCGACGCTGAAAAAGCGTTTGATTCAGTGTCATGGATGTACTTGTTTACAGTGCTTGAGAAATTTGGGATTGGCCCGTACTTCCTGAGATGCTTCGGGCTGCTGTACTCTGACCCCGGGGCTAGAGTGCTGACTAACCGTACGCTGTCCAACTGGTTTGGGTTGGGTAGGGGCACGCGACAGGGATGCCCATTTTCCCCCATACTATTCACCCTTACAATGGAACCAGCCGCAGCAGCCATCAGGGAACATCAGGGACAGAGGGCCATAAAGATGGCCGGCCTACCCAATAAATATCCTTATATGCGGATGACACATTGCGGTATATCCGGGATCCCGATATAAATCTTGGTCCGGCGATCAAAACCATACACGAGTTTGCTGAATACTCAGATTATAATACCAACAGATCTAAATCTGAGATCTTTCCCTTGACCCCCGCCACGCGGTGCCCGAACAACACACATGGCCTGCAATGGTCTCCCACTAAAATAAGATATCTGGGAATTATCGAATCCGGGGAAAAAACCTCTCTTTACGCCGACAATCATGAACACCTATTGAGTACTATATCCACCAAACTTCGCCTGTGGGCAAAACTCCCTATCTCACTTATTGGTCGAGTGGCCATACTAAAAATGGTAATTCTACCGAAGTTATTATATATATTCACTAACAACCCGATATGGCCTGGTGGGCAGTTTTTCGCAGCCCTCCGATCTTTAGCTGTAGAGTTTGTGTGGGGCGGGGGGGCGGCCAGAATGAAATGGGAAAAAATGGTTGAGCCATACAACAAAGGGGGCATAGCATCCCCGGACTTTGAATTATATTACCTGGTTGCACAGGTCCAGTTTGCCAGATTCTGGTATGACGACCAGAACACCTCACCCCACATCTGTATAGAGAGACACGCAGCACGCCCAACCGACTTATGCTCCATCATCTTTAAAGTTAAGCATAAAGATGACTGCCCATTCGACCCAGTCAGCACAACAGTGCATGCATGGTCTAGGATCTATCGTAGGCTCCAATTAGAGACTCCCTATTACTCGGAAGCCCCCTTCTGGAACTTCCCCGGCATGGCACCATCTTATGACCCTGATGTCCAGAAAACATGGGACCCAGAGGGAGAATTAAAAATTAAAGACATCTTCCCCAATGGCAAATTCGTAACACTCGAGGAATTTAAGGTTGGGATGGGGAGAGATCAGTTGAAAATACTGCAATATCACAGGATGCGAATGGCCTTTAAGGCTAGATGGCCTCTATTCCCCAACGAACCTCCTCCACACCCATGCCTCTTGACTTTGTCCACCCAGACGGGAGTCAGTATCTCGGGGCTCTACGCAGTTGTGCAGGGAAATGTGCCAACGGTAAACAAGATTAAAGCCTCAGGGGAAGCTGACCTGGAAACCACCATATAGGACAAGGCGTGGGAAAGATACTGTGATCTAACCAAGAGGGTATCCATCAATGCAGGCCTCTGCCTGATACAATTCAAGGCATTAAATAAATTACACTACACACCTGAGAAAATCACTAAATTTACACGGAATGGCCCTGACAGCTGCCAGAAATGCGGGAGCGACCATGCTGACTCATTCCACATGTACTGGAGCTGTCCACCCATATAGAGATTCTGGGGAGAAATGGCGACCATTCTAGTAGAAATTACACAAGTCCCAGCAGACCTAACACCCCAAAAATACCTATTTGGGGACATTGGGAAGATCTCAGAAGTCACCAGAAGACTATTTAACGTTGCGTGTATAGTGGATAAAAAATGTATATTACAGAAATGGAAGAGTACACACGTGCCACGCATTAATCATTTTCTTAAAGAACTGGCATATGTTAATGAGTGTGAGGAACAGTATGTAATATCACTCCCGAGGACAAGCAAACCTAAAGACATTTGGGCTCCGTTCAGAGGATATTTGTGCGAATTGGGGTCGGCTGGTAGCAGCCCGGTAGGGCCTGGAAATGACCTGGCTATGTAAACATTATGTGTCTTACTGTGCTTCTGTACTTGATAACTAAATTACTGAAATGTATGGAATGCTGTGTTGATGAGGCGACGTGTACCACTATCAATAAATAAAGTTTAAAAAAAATAAATCTCTCTCCTCGGCTACTAATTTTACAGTCATAGTTGTCCCGACTCAAGCACTCTGTGATTCTCCATCTAAGTATTTTATAAATATGATTGAAGATATTTTTGTGAATATTCATTTGGCAACCCAGTGTGCTGACAGCACAGCATATGCCATGGTCAAGGAAGAATCCCCCCCCAAATGGTCACATTTTTCTATATTTTCCATGGAAGCCATAAGCAGTGCTGTTACTTGACTTAAATCAGTGGCTCCCTCTGACCCAGTTCCGCTGGACATACTATCTCACCTGGCATGATTACGTGGGTCACTCAGGCCATTAACCTGTCTTGTCAGTCGGGCCATATCCCAGTGAAGTTCAAACAAGCCACTGTCATTCCCCTGCTAAAATACCCTCACTGAATCCATCTTCCCCGGCTAACTATCATTCTATTTCTCGATTACCTTTCTTAATGAAACTGTTGGAAACTTTGGTGGCTCACCTTCTGTCCTCTTTCTTGGAAACCTCTGGGTTCTTTGATCCCTTTCAGGCAGGGTTCCATCTGGGGCATCGCTCTGAGAGTGTCCTGGTATCTGCCATTGACAACATGGCCAGGCTGGTTGACGATAGAGGAGTGGGAGCCCTGATACTGCTGGATCATTCAGCGGCTTTTGACACTGTGGACCACTCAAGCCTATTGTCCCGCCTGCCCATGGCTGGGCCCATACTGGCAAGGTTCACTTCCTTTCTGACTGATAGGGGCCAATCACTCTCTCTGCCTCCTTTTCCTCACCCTCCTGCTCACTGTCCTGTGGAGTTTCACAGGGCTCCACCTTATCTCCTATGCTTTTAACATCTATATTCTGCTTCTTGTTTGTCTCATCCACTTCTTCGGCCTCTGGTCCTACTCATATACCGGCTTTCTACATTCTGCCTAAAATACATAAACATGCCACCAAACCACCAGGCTGACCCATTGTTTCTGCTTGTGACTCTCTTCTGGAACCACTCTCACTATATACTGATCACTTCATGAAAACTTTCGTTGGAAAAATGCAATCCTTCATTAAGGACAGCACAGAAACATCAAAATTCTAGAAACCGCAAGAGTCACTTCCGACTCCATCCTTGTCACCATGGATGTCGAGGCCCTGTATACTTCTATCCCCCAAAAAGAAGGTCTGCAAGCACTTGCCACCTGCCTCAATAAAAGGAAAGACACCACAACTACTCCAACGAACTTCATTCTTGAGTGCATTCGCATAGCCATGGGAGAAAACTTTTTTCTGTTTGGCCAACAAATCTATCAACAAATAAAAGGCGTGAGCATGGGGGCCACATTCACACCGGACGTAGCAAATCTCTACATTGCCCAATACGAGGAGGACCACATCTACCACAGCGACAACCCTTACAGAGACCACATCAAAATATGGCATCGCTACAACGACGATGACCTCTTGATCTGGCAGAGCAGCAAGGATCAACTGCTGGCCTTCCACCATTGGCTGAATTTACGGAATACCCACATCAAGTTTACCATAGATTGGTTTTTTCAAGCCATCAATTTCCTTGACTTGCACCTGTACCGGTGCGGCGACCTGCTGAAAACAGAACTCTCCAGGAAACCGACAGACAGAAACAGCCTCCTTCATTTCTCTAGCTATCACCCCCAAGGGCTAAAATACAATATCCCCTATGGGCAATTCCTCCGCATAAGCAGGAACTATACGGACAAAGAGAAATTCGAACTACACGCAAAAAAAGTGCAAATACGTCTAGGACAAAGAGCTACCCAAGAAAATCCATCAAAATGGCCAAAAAGAGAGCGGCGAACACTGACCGCACAGTCTGCCTAACCACAAAAACCAAGGATCCCATAGATAGGACCATTTGTGTCACCACTTTCAACCCCGTAAGCAACTTGATCAAGACCACAATCAACAAACACTGGCACCTGATCAAAAACGAGGGTAGCTTAGCAAAAAAAAACGTATTCGCGTTAAAAAAAACAGAAACCTTAGAGACACTCTGGTTCACAAGTTTCTTGAACCCACTAAAATGCTCACTACTCTGTGGAACCTTCCTCCCGTCGTTGGACATTACAGTTGCGGCCACTGCGTCGCTTGCCGTTACACCAAAACCAGCAGAACCTTCACCCAGAAGGACTTCACGTGGAACATGAAGAATCACACCAATTGCGAGAGCAAACATGTGATCTACGCCATCAGATGTCCTTGTAACCTCATCTACATCGGAAAAACCATCAGGCCCATTAAACAGATGATTAATGAACATAGATCATGCATCAAAAATCAGGTACAAGATAAGCCCTTGGTTGAACACTTCAGCAAGAAACGCCACACACACACGAAAAATTCACATGGACTGTTTTACAACAACTACAGCCACAGAAACGTGGAGGTGACATTAACCTAGCCCTCATCAAACTCGAACAAAAATGGGTGCACAAACTGGACTCAGTGAAAAATTATCTTAACATCACTGTTGAGTGGAAGCACTTCTGGGAATAAAACCTATCAAGGTGGTGCACCGCTGTAGCCGTAGAACCCCATTGATCTCCTTGATCCCGGTGTCACACCACCCACCAACACCAACTAAGGCTTCATTTGTCTATAGTGAGTCTGTAATTTTTAAATCTGTGCCACTCTAGACTCATTCCGACACGCATGCCACTAAAACAGATATGTAATACATGCAATACCCACGTGTAACACAGTGGTTGTATATGAACGTTATTTTAACCACGTGTGCATTTCTGTGCAGCCATTGATGCTTTTGTACAGGGATGACACTTCCAAATTTGTTTAAACTGCTCTGGAATATACCTCTCCTCGTGGAGTCCTCCACTATCCACAACTTGTCAATACACCAACAGGTTTTAGTGTGTGCACCAGGCCATTTTACCTAACATCATTTAAAGTCTGACCACGGTGCTTTAGAGGTACCACCAAATACTGCTATGTACTCTCACGACTACATTTCCCATGACCCTCGGGGACTTGTGTAGTTTGTGACACTCCTCAAGACACTCTGCCTCCTTTACCCGAGGTAGCCTTTTCACAATCGCTTAGTGGCACATTCACGATTGGACACACGACTAGGTCACGTGGGCAGTAGTCTTTAGGGATTGGACCTGGCTCCAATCCACCTGTTACGCTCACCTGATTCCCACGGGGGCGTCGATCTGGACTGGCCCACTGTTGCTTCCACCAGAGTAACACGTAGAGCCGAGATGACAGACTGGACAGACCCACTTAACTTCGTTTGTTGGACTCGTACGAATATCTTTCTGCAATGGAGAAAGGGAATTAACTTCCCGTAATCTGAGCGTTAACCCGCCTTCCCACTCCCCTTGTCTGCCCAAAGAACACTCCTGAAGTTCCCTCTTAATCTCACCTGAAGATTTGGAAAGATGAGCTCTCCATCCTGTGTCGAGCGCAGGGGCACGTAGAAGACCAGTTACTTCACTGGCGTGGAGGAATTGGTGAGTTCCAGTATCGACTCTAAGTCCAATTGTTCGTAAGAGTTCAAAAGTCTGATCTTCACTCTGCCAGATTCCTTGCAGGTTGCGGATTTAAACCACCAGAAGAGTTCCAAGTGGCAATTGGTAAGATCCTGGTAAGTCTATTGTGGATCTCCCCTTTGGGGCCGGGGTACAGCGATGATGCAGAATTAACTGCGCCGACCCGAAATGAGGTGAGTACCCCCCTGTGGTAAATCAGGTAAGTCTTTGGGGTTAGGTTGTATTGTTCTTGTTTTTTTCCCTTAGGGTCTGGGGTGCGGCGGTGATGCAGAATTGACTGCGCCGACCCAAGATCAGGTGAGTACCCCCCTGTGGTAATCAGGTAAGTCTTTGGGGGTGATTTGTATTGTCCTTGTTTTCCCCTTAGGGCCGGGGTGCGGCAGTGATGCAGAATTGACTACGCCGACCCGAGATGAGGTGAGTACCCCCTGTGGTAAATCAGGTAAGTCTTTGGGGGTGGTTTGTATTGCCCTTGCTCACCTATCTGTTCTTGTCTCCCCCAGGTGTTGAAGAATGGCCTGGAGATGCTGGACTCGCGATGGAGTAAAGGAATGCAGCCCCGGTTGGTGAGTTCAGCGCGGCGCTGCGAGGTGCGTGGCAATGCACCTGAGAAGGCTTCTCTCTTCCAGATCGACGATGTGCTGGATCAAGGATTCAGGTAAGGGTTTTGTTCCGACCTCTTCTCCTTCTCCTTTTCTTGTTCCAGGTGTTCGAGGGCTGAAGCGGGCGTGGCTGAAGTCTGGAGCTGCTGAAGACACGGTGAGCGTTACGCTGCAGCAAGCAGAATAACGCGAAGCACGTGTGGCTGTCCGGGCGTGGCTTAAATAGCCTTGGAAGAAGTCCCAGGTAAGTATTCTTCCACAGCCCCACCCGAGAGGAAAGGAGTCCCTGAGGTAAAGTAGTCCCTTTAAGCCTCATTTGGCTTGTGGCTTCGTGCAGCATGGTCTGCATCAGGTAGGTATGCAGCATGGTCTGCAACAGGTAAGATTTCTGTAATGAGCCTGACTGACTTTATTCTTATGAGCCTGGCGCCATAGGCGCCAGGACTGTAGCCAAAGAGCCCCTAACTGGGGTTTTTGGGCATGCTTCAAGTGGCATGATGCCTGCTTCCGGGGTTGCTGGGCCTGGTCTGGGTTTCCGGGGGCAGGCATCGTGACACCACCGGTGCGACACGTCAGTGTCGCGCACACCCTCAACCCAATTGGCTCCCCACTCTGCCATGGGCGGATACTTATGACGTGCACATCCCGAATCCCACAGCAACCATTACATGCTGTGGTACCTTCGGTGACGCCCGCACCTTGAAGCTAACGGTAAGCACTTGCGGCCTCATTTTGTCAGTGGACCCCTATTTGGACGCTCACCTTTTGTGGCACGATCACACCATGTTCTTCTGGCTACGTGCTTTTCACCTTCACTTAGGGTGCCGGTGTAGTTTTCTCTTATCATGTGGTTCCGGCACATTTTTCAGTATGTCCTCTGAAGTGGATCTCCATTCGGCAGACACAGCACAGCGCCATTGCGGATGTGACCAATCTCCCTTTGGGAGACACACCCGATCTGACCCCATCACCACACACTGGCCCAGAGCTCCTTACAGTACACGTGAGCACAGACACTCCATGCCCCGACCACCAAAACCTCTAGTCACTTTCATCAACCTCTCATGTTCCACTGCATTGTTAGATCCAGACACACACGCTGCCAACACGAGCACCATCTATTGCGGCTCTCAATGCCATGGTTAGGAGAGACTAAACATTGTGGTCTCACCCACTAATCCGGTTTTGACTATACCCACCTGTTCCACTTGAGACGTGATTTATTCACTGGCCCACACAAGCACCATCTATCGGCTTTACTCTTCCATGATCGGATTTTTCCATCTGAGTATATCCTCACTCGTTGCCACGTTTGGCTGCGACACACTCGATGCCTTACTCAAGGTAAGACTAGCATTCACCATTGCAACTATGAGCATGCCATTTGGGTTAGACTAACATTATGTGGTCTTCCCATTTTAGAACCAGGACCTACCTAGGCCCTCCTCCAGCTCTCAAGTGCAACACGCACCCAACAGTCCAGCAATCGATTAAGGACTGTAAATACACAGCATCACCACTGCAATACCAGCAGAAGGTAAGTTGTATACTGATACACCTCTTGATGTATCATTATGGCATCATTCAGCCATTATTAAATCATTCTTTAATCACTCAAATATCCTGAGATCCTCACAGCTTCACTCTCACCCACAGATAAAACGGACAGAATTACATCTTGCGTCCATCCTGATGAAGGCCAACGCTATGACGGGCTTGAATTCAGCCCCCCAATGCCGAAACATTCCAGTGTTGATCACCTGTGACACAACTGTATAAACCCCTTTTGTGTATGTTCTGTAGATAGTGTTGTGTACACTTTTTGTTAACCACCTCCTGGACCAATTACTGTCCCGGGTTGCACTTTGTTCAGTTGCAGGTTTACCCTACTGTTATTTGTGCATGTTCCCTTGTGTGGAAATTTTACCTTGATATTTCAGAGGTTGATACTTACCTGTATTTCCTTTGTATATAATCACACCTGTCCGTTGTCACTTTCGTGCTTATCGAAAGTTTTGTAAATAATTGAGAAATTATCTGTGAAAAATTGGTTTGAACTAAAATTGTATGTTCAAAACCACAAAAAGCTGCATTTGGGATCTCTCATCCTGATTGTTTGATATTTACACTTGTGCCCACCTGGGTATATCAGGACCCTGCCAGGCACCCTGTAGATTTACTACTCATATGCCGATGCCACCCAAATCCTGGTACGCCTAGATCTTAACCAGCATGATGTGTCATTTAGCCTGTGTCCATGCCTGGTGGCGGTGGGAGAGTGGATGAACTGCAGATTTCTGAAACTAAATTGAGACAAGACAGAGCTTCTGGTGGTTGAGTCTCCCCCTAACCTGACACTCTTGAAACCTTCCTTCTGGCCGGCTGCACTGGGTGACTTTCCTGTCCCTGTGACAGTGTTAAATAATATAGGGGGGTTTTGCTCTTCATCCCTTTCCATGGCCTCGATTAGGAATGGGAACACAATCTTCCCGCACCCCATGCACTTTAGAATGAGACAAAGCACGTCATCAGCAATGTGAGAGACCGGGTTTTGGGGGTGCCCTTACAGGCATCTCACGATCATATTATTGCATGTTTTGTAGGTATAGTGCACATGCAGGAATAGCAGCCATCTCAGATATGAGCAGCCATATTGTGGCACAAATCTTAAACAGTCAGTGACAGTCAGCACTCCAGGCATAGGCCGCGAACATGAGCAAGGGAATATGTTGTATGCCACACACCGATGAGAAGGGCTATAGTTGCACAGGCCCTTAATACTCTTCATTGTTCTAAAATGTTGCCAACCTTCATGCCCTGGGAAGAATGTGCCCTGCAGTGTCACAGAAGGAGGGCTGAGTGTCTGTGAACAGTGTGGTCCCATGAGAAGGAGGGCATTGTCCGCCAACCACCACCAATCCCAATTCTATGTTATAGCACCCCAATGCCTTGGCTTTAGGACCCCTAAATTCCAATTTACCAGATAACCACAAACCACTTACCATAAACCTGTGTGACCCCCGATCGATCTGAAAAATAGAAAGCAGGGCATTCCTGCCCTCACTCCTAGGTCAAGTGATTTGTGCTGCCAGGTGCAGGGAAGAATGAAATTATAGCCCAGAACGAGGGGGGAAGAGACATTGGAGGAATGCCAGCCTGTCTGGGAACGAGTGAAGTGTGTGAGTTAGTGTGACCTTGGCTTTCCCCCGGTCCCCTGTCCGTTCATACCAGGTGCACTGTTAAATATAGATAAATGTGTTTTTTCTTAGTTGGTAATATAATTGTTACTTATGGAGAAGGTGACTTATGTGTAGGGTCTCACCAAACAACATCGCAGATTTGCACACTATGGGCCTCATTACAGGTCGGGCGGTCCGGAAATAACAGTGGCGGTAAACCCACTGCCACTGTTAATTCCGGACCGCCCGATCCCGACTCCTGCAGGCGGGAGGAGATGGTGCCAGTGTTTCCACTTCCCCATTCCCATTGAGTCCTATGAGACTCAATGGGAATGGGGATTAACCAAATTTTGCCTCCGGAATTCCGGAACATCAGTGTCGTAATGCCCTGGTATTTCCGGGAGTCACAGAGGCGGAATGGTAATACGAGTCCGGCGGTAACCAGGCGATTTTACTGCCTCGGTTACTGCCGGACTCGTAATGAGGCCCTATGTAATTTACCTTACTGATGGCGCTGTATGTCTTCATAAAATATTGTTCATATTGATTTCGCCAGAACGTTCCACGGCAGCAGAGTTCTTTGTTGACGATTTTTCCTTTTGTAAGGAAATAAAACTTGTTATCCTTGCAAGAGGTGTATTGGGCCTTATTCCCTAGTGGGTTGTATTTTTTCTGGTGTGAGTGTCTGGGGGACTTTCCAACACCTTCTAGGTCAGCAGAGTCTGTAAAGCTGCACACTTCCAACTGAGGATACTGCGAAAGGTCCTACCCTTTCTGCCAAGGAACAGGCCCATCACTGCAACTCTAAAATGCCCACTGTGCTTTTACTTTGCTGTCGGCATTTCAGAAAATGCTGACTCCCCTTACTGCGCCCAAGAGGAGCGGGGGTTGCAGTGGTGTCCCCCGCTCTTCTTGGTTGCAGTAAATGTAGTCAGGGGTTTGCAGAGGTATCCCTTGCTTACCATTACGGTAAGCGGGGGAAAGGAAAGAAAAAAAAAGAAAACAAGAGGACCCAGCAGCGTCAGCACCGACCCACGTAAGTGGGAGGAACTAATGCTGCAGGGATATAGGACAGTCGGCGGCACACACAGAAGTGCGCTGCAGTACAGGTAAGTGGGCTGGGGGTTGGAGTATTGCGGGGCATGTTGCCAAAAGGGATCTATCTGATCACTGCCCCGTGCCATAATTGGCGTTGACATTTTCATTGACGCAGTTAGGGGCGGCGTTGTGATCACATAGATTCTCTGCCACACCACCTATGACCTTTGTTAGTGGCCTCACTGGTGATAAGTCGATTAGACTACTGTAACACCTTATTCCTGGCCCAACCCAAGGGCCTAGTCCATCGGCTACAACTATTGCACAATCTTGCTGCTCGAGTGGAAATTAATTCTCCCTATGGGGCTCATATTACCCCCATATTACGGTCCCTGCACTGGCTCCCGGTGGCATGGCAAATTGAATTGAAATCTCTTTGTCTGGCTCACCGAGCTTACCATGGACAGGGAGTCTACTACCTCCAGGATACATTTGTTCCGTATCTGCCTGGTCAGGCACTCTGCTCTGGCTCTGCCTGTCTGGTTCCGAAATTCCAGCTGTCCAGGGTAGAGAGCTGTGTTTTTTCGGTCGCCGCCAGTAAATTATGGAATGCTTTACCTCCAGCCCATAGGCGCATCCAAAATCATTTGGAATTCAGACTTTCACTGAGCACTGTTCTCTTGTTATCATGTCCGTGTGCCTCCTAGCGCCAAGATGTCCTTGGGTGGAAATGAGCTCTATAAATTCAGCTAATAATAATTTAGTGAAGGCAATACTATTGGCGTTGCACAGCCGAGACCTCAAATGCATGTTCTTGTCGGTTTCTCAATCTGCATAAGTGCCTGATCCCCTAGTGTTCACTGGTCAGTATTTAGGAACATTACTATACCCAAATATCTGGCGGTCAATATATGTTATTACTTCTGAGGCAATTGGTCATACTGGCTTGGTTCTGAGACATGCGCTGGTTTCCTTAATTGTTCCTGCTATGGTAGTCCAAGTCTGTGGCCGACCTGAACTTGACCTGTAGAGGTCAGAGCCGGTGTCTGGATTTAGCCACCGGGAAAATCCGCCCGCAAACTGCCACTTGAACGTGATCTATTTCAGCTAATCAATAAAGACATTTATCCAGATGAATTATCTACTCGACAACCAAAGAAATATGGCGAATTATAAAATTCACACAGGTTATCATTGAGTCGGATTCATATATCTGATCACACCATTTACAAATAATTTTCAATCAGTTGCTATTTACTTCATCTTGATATTGTGTCCCGACCTAATGTTTTCTGCAGACAAGCTTACATCCATTTAATTGTATAGATTAACATCATGTATTCATATTTACAGCTTGGACACTAACGGCACACTTCGCAGATCTTGCCTGCAGAGGGCAGTGTAGGATTGTTTCTAACTAAATTAAAGCCTTCTCAAATAATTTGAAATCATGCTAACTCGCTATTTTGTTGTACAAAAATAGGCAATTAAGTAGTGAAGTCCTCAAAGTACTTTCACAGCTCATTTTCAGAAATGGATTTCGGAATCTCAAACACTTAACTATTGATACGAATGAGAAAAATGATTGCAAAGAACAGGTTGTTTCAAGTCAATGTAATAATGCACGTTATGGCGTTATGGTTACCTTGAACTAATAAAAACCTATCAAAAACAGTGGAGAAAGTGTGTTGAAACGATATTATGGTTACAAGTAAAATTCCCCAGTTATGGTAAGATAAGCAACCATAACCCGCGCCACCACTGTGCACTGCTAAGACTAACACCCAGGACATCACAAATGCAGCAGTGCTGTTACATAGGGTGAGCAACATAATGAAATGCATCAAGCAAAGAAATAACCTGTGCATCCAACAGTTTTACCTCAATGCTGCTTTGCATACACAAAGAGAATCAAGTATCACATAAAAGTGTAACGTAGTAACAGCAGAACCATACAAGCAAAAGGTAAGTACACTACATGTCTTCCTGTAACTGTGCAGTTGTTCTTGTTTTTTACACAGAAAGGGCAAGCACCCGGGAGTGGCTTGAGGGGAATTTCCCGCATGATGAAATAAGTGACGATAGCAACTCCAATGGACACAGTGCAAGTTGTAAAGTAGGAATGCACATTGCTTCACATGTAACTGAAACATGCCTTTTTTTTTCAACAGTGCATACTACACATGAAGGTAATAACCCAGAGGCACCAGCTGCTCTACAAGTGGATGGGCACATACAGACCCAAACTGACAGTGTGGGAAATAAAATGAGCCTAGCGGCAAAAATGGACCAATTGTACAACAGTTTTGCTAACTTAAAAGTATGTGTTGAAAGGCATATAATGGGAAATATTAAGTACCACTGCCCTACTTGCACCTGTACTCCTTCCCCCTGTCCCAGCCAACCATCCCCACAAATTATCTGTAGTCAGAGACACTTTGATGAAATCTCCATCCCCTCCTCTCTTGATAACCAGCCTCTAGAAAATCCCAATTCTCCTGCATATGTTTCCATTTCCGCCACCCCTTGCCTTTCCAAATAAACATTTTTTTATCTGTGGTAATAAATGTGTATGTGTTCACTGTTGTTGTGTGTGTGTTTTTAAAAGAAAAGCCCCATTAGGAGTCCGCAGAGCATGCGCCTGTCTGGCTTGTCCGTAATCAAAATGGAGGTGTCCTACGGACACTGCATCTGTCCGGGATGTCCCCAATCAAAATGGAGTAGTCCTGGGGACACCTTGTCTGTCCGGACATGCCTGCAAAGTGATGAGGTACTTTTATAAGATTCACGGACCCACACCCTGTCCTGCAGACTCCTGGGCACATGTGCATTTGGTCCACTATGCCCTCTGAACAGCGCACCTGTCCGCAAGGTCCGTGTAGTTGTGTCACAATTTTAATTAGTTCAGGGATCCCACCCGTGCCCTACGGACACCTGGACACATGCTCATTTGATCCCCTATGCCCTCTGAACAGTACACCTGTCCGCAAAATCCATAAAGTTGTCTTGCAATTTTAATTAGTTTGGGGGTCCCGCCCCTGTCCTACGGACACCTGGAAACATGTGCATTTGATCCCCTGTGCCCTCCGAACACTGTGCCTGTCTGCAAGCTCCATAAAATTGTGGCATACTTTTAATTAGTTCAAGGATCCCATCCCTGTGCTACAGACAACTGGACGCATGTGCATTCCATCCCTTGTGCCCTCGGAACACTGTGCTGGTCCGCAATTTCCGCCCCACATGTTGCATTTTTTATGAGTTCGGGGATCCCATCCCTGTCCTGTGGACACCTATGCACATGTGCACATCGCATCCCGTGCAATGGGTGTCCTACGGACAGCCGCCCCATCCACACATTTTTGCAATGTCGCCATGTGACAGCATCCACGCTGAGCATTGGTCCTTATTTGCAGACATTGTCCGGGACCCCCAGATACCAAAAGTGCTTTTTTGAGCAATCAAAGATGTTTTACGGTGAAATTTCACCCTTGCACAGATCCAAGACATGTCCTGGCGATCTAGAGATTTTTTTAGGCCAGTTTGGGGTTCAGTGTGTCCGTGGAGCACGCGACTGTTCGCAGAGCGCTCCCCTGCCCCCTATAAAAAGCCACACCCCACTGCTGCTCCTCATTGTGTTTTTGGCTGACCAGAACAGAGTACTGCTCCACATTGCTGAATTGCTGGGTTGCTGATTTGCTAGATATGCTGGATTAGCTGGATAATGGCATCCACTTCTGTTGCATCTGCTGCCTCTGCCTCAGCATCTCCCCCACCAGCACCACCTTTCAAAGGGCCTGTGGATGGCAACAGGTGTGGTGATGCAGAGGGGGAACAAGAAGAGGAAGAGGATGAGGTAGTGGAAGTCCCTACTACCAGCCACCAACCTGAGTCTTGGGTTTGGATGCTCTTTACCACCGTTGGGGGGTAGCCAAAGCTTGTGCATCGAAGGTTTGCTGCAATGGTACTCAGTCACAGGAAACCTGGGCTGTACAGCTACGGCACCACCTTCATGCAGCAACACCGGAGGTCAAACCACAAGGCGGCAGTTAAGAGGGTCGTCCCCTTTGAACAGGGTAGTAGGTTGACTTCCTCTGCAGCATCCTCAGCATCTGCTCCTGTCACCACTACGGACACTCCTGTGGGGCAGCAGATCCCTGAACCATCCTCGCAGGCCATACACAGCGCAGCAGACCCTTACCTATCGAGGCGTACTGTGTTGTGTATGTACTGCGATGCAGTACTCTGCAGGGGTGAGCAATTCCGGAGTGCTTCCGAGGCTACGGCCAGGGAGCCAGAGGGAAAGTGCCCCACCTCCATGAGACCCAACCAACATCTTCCTCTCCCCACCTGCCCCTTCTATCCCTGTGGTTGGTACCCCTTTCCTCCCTTGCCTTCCCTCCCTTGTGTGTCATGTTAAAAAACTACAAAGAAAATATAAAACAACAAAAAAAGGCTCTTTTAGAGCTGCCTTTCACAGTTCAAAAATAGAAATAGCAAAGAAAATGGTGCAGGTCCCTGTGCAGTCTGTGAAGTCCCCGGACATTGCAGTAGTCCGCAGACTTTTAAAAAATGTAGGGGGTGGCACTATCAAAAACATTGCATTCTTTTCCGGGAGAAAGTGGTGGCTCTGCAAAGAGCCCTCTTGTGTTGTTTGTTTTTGGAAGGCTTTAAGTGGCCAACACCTACTGCAAAAATGCTTGCTATACTTGCAAAAAGGGCTGCAATGCGTTTTGGATATTTCACAAAAAAAGGTGATTGCCAGCACCAATAAGATGGATGCCATCACTGCGAAAAATGTTGATACTACGAAATATAATGTTTTCATTGTGGAAGGAGGGCATGCCAACATCTCGCAAAAATGAGCAAACAGCCTTGTTGACATTGCGCCTGGCTTTCTCCATTTGCCGAGCAAACGAAGAAGAGCTCAGCCACTTCGGTCTCTGGATAATGCTTGAAAAAATTACTCAGGAGTTTGGAAACATGTCCATGACTTTCCCAAGTGCCTCCTTCATTGCACACTGCATAGAGATTCCAATAACTTGGCCTAAACTGTTCCCTCCACAATGAACAATAATAATGGCTGGATGATGCTGCATTACCGAAGTTGCACAAAGGGAAACCAAATCCAGTCACTTCATGTCACGCACTCCATACCAGTGCACATCCACATGAGAGAATCCAAGATGTGCAGCCACTCCACAGAGCTCTACATACACCTTCAACCAATTTATCCAAGAGCCCCCAAAATCCAGACACTCTGCCTCCTAAAACACATAGCCATAGCCATAGCCATCTGCACTCCTATCAGCAAACAGACCCTCTGCCACACTCTATCCTTGCACACCACACCCAGGGAACCTTATTGGCCAATCCCCTGGCCTCCACCCTCCAAAGGCCCATTTCCATGCCTGCCATCCTTAACAGTCACTGATGTGGCACGTGCGATCCACAAACTACAGTAGTGTTTGTGGATAAATCAGCCAAATCATGGGGATGGGGAGAGAAGTACAACCCAGGGTAGGAGATGTCCTCTATTGTGGTGGCTCTGAAAAGAACCTTATTTTATAGGTGCTACTAAACAAACACATTTTCTTCTATTTTTAGGGGGTGGTTTCTCTTCTTTTCCTCCTTGCTGCCTTACATCAACCTCTTCAAAGCATCCCTTAGATTGCAAGAAAAAAAAACAGCATTTCCAAGATTGGACAATTAAACCCTGTCTTGGGTAAAATAGTGCACAATAAGGGAGTCAATGTTTTCATTAGAGAAAACAGACATCTCAGCATGTCGCAAAACTGCACTGTGCCTCTATTAATGAGGAGCCTTGCAGCATTTTGCTGGGGTTTAAGAACATTGGGGTTGTTCCATTGTGCTCTAGGTGGTATTTCAGAAAATAACACCTTTGCAGTAGGGAAAAGCAACATCAGTTCTTCCACCAACAACTTCAGTACAAGAACCAAACTTGGAGCACTGATGTAGCCCAAATGCTCTCCTCCACATTGCACCACCAAAACATCAGGACTACCAAAAGTACCCATGTCTCTGCAAAGAGCAAACAGTGCCTGCAAATTGCGGCCAGGCACACTGTACCACAAAGCCTGCAGGCCTGGAAACCTGAGATCAGCAGAAACACCTCTTGCCTGATCATACACAAATGAATCTCCCACTATCCATACAATAGGTCTCTGCCTCTCCAACATCGGCCATCTTCACTACACAACCAACAAAGCAATGAAAAAAAGTATTACCCTCCCTTCCTGTAAAGCACAACCTGAACACCTGATTGGGTAATCCCCACAGTCCCATTTCCATGCCAGGCATGCTGAGTAGCCCCGGATGTGGTACGCCCTATATGCGAACTACTGCGGTGTCCCTTTCCACTTCACTCTTTGCAGCACTCCCTCATTGGCTACTGTTAAGCAGTCACACAGCCATCCAATTGCAGGCAATAACTCTACATCTAACTCTGTCATCAAAGTTCAACAATTTAGATGAACTGTTGACAACTCAGAGTACAGATCTCTTGTAATTCAAAAGCACCTCCATCAAAAAGTACTTCAAATCTCTCCAGGATTTCTACTTCCAGATTCATCCTCCTCTGCATCCATCAGCACAAACTACAGGTTTGCATATATGTTATAGAGTGTCACAAATGTAAATGAACATGGTGCCTGCCACTTCCCTGCATAACCTACTGAATAATTGTATTCTCAGCCATTAACACACATACCCACTAACTTCCTTCTTTCGCAATTGCAGTGAAGAATAGCCTCGTGAAAGCTAGTGATGTCTCTACTGGAAGATAAAACCCAAAACAAACCTACTCTCCACATCCAACAAAGTAAGTGCATTACTATAGTAGTATTCTGCCTGTTACTCAGACAGTGCAGTGTTGTTGTATCATACCTAGAAAATTCTATCAAACCCAACAACACTTGCTTGACTCCTACTCATTGTATCTTAGCAGGTCCACTCTTTGTATTGTCATCTGAACACAAGTATGGTAACACCCACTAGTTTTGTGAAAACAGTGAAAACAGTGTAATGTCCTTACTTATTCAGGCACAGTACACTGTCATACACATATAAACCTTTCACACAGGGACACACACATACTGGTATAACCTTCCCAACCAAAAGTAAGAGGCCTTTCCACAATCACACACCCCGCTATCTATGCCTACCCTCATATTCAGACACTCATGCAGAGTGCACAAAGATACATTGCAAAACTTCCAAAACCACACTTTCCTTTTTTCTCCAACATATATAAGAGAAAGACTACCAAAAAGCAACTCTGTAGAAAACAACGCAGAACTAGTGCAGATAAAACTCAAAGCATGCAAAATAGCCATCCGCCTCTAGCAGAGTTTGTACAAACATTTTCAAACAAAACTGCTAATACAGTCACTGAGCAAAACGGAACCAGGTAGCCGGAAAAAAAGTGAGACCCCAATTCCAAAATTTAAAACTAATAAGAAATGTATTAAGAAGAATGCAACTACCAGTAGTGTTAACACTGCATCTACCCATGTAAACGTAGCCATAGGTAAGCATTCCAAAAGTTAATTTTACAATAAAATGTCCACCATAGAGTCCTTCAGAACGCTCAACCCTTAAAACTTACTGCAGAAAACTGATCATGAAAACTCTCATAGACAGTGCAATGGTTCTCAAAAGGAAATTGTTTATATTAATTTTAAACAGAATGAAACCACTAAGAAACTGAATTACTAAACTACAAAAAGTACTTCGCAACATATGCAATATCAACACAGATACCTTTGCAAACTTATGTGCAGGTGAGTGGATTCACACAACCAGCACAGAGCCATATTTCAATGGAGAGGCACACAAAAAAAGGGCAAACAAACCCAATTGCCATATATAGAAGTGGCAAAGGGTATGAAAAGGTAGATAGTACCATTATGGCAGAAGAAAGGCTGATTGAAGGAATATCCCCAACAAACGTACAATCAACTCTCCAGTGCACCAAACCAATCCATCCTGTCTATAAATGTCCCTGCACCTCAATTTGTAACGTACAAAAACAATCCTTCAAATCTTTGCGGCAATTCCTCAATCAGTATGTGAAAGCCAAAGACAAATTAAGAATTAAAATATTACAAACCATGGACTCCTGTCAAATGCACAAATACACATTCATCAGCCTGCATTTCCAGGCCTGATTGCAGAAGCACCTTCCACCACATCAAAATGTTTGCAACACAACATTCTAAGATCCAAAATCTCGTTCAGAGACTGTACTATGCAAAACATCCTGCTTTAGCACTGGAGCATTTAAATCACTTCTCCTACATGGCACAGCCAAAGAACTCCTGGAAGAAATAGACCACATCCAATGCAAATATTTTGGAAGTGAACAGCACTTACAAAATCCAGTAACTTAGAACAGAGTAGCAACAACTTTGCAGATGCCAAACTTCTATTTCACACGTACAAAAAATAAATAGCAAAGTTTAAAAGCACATCTGCTGAAGTACCAAATCAAGTTTGTCTGTGTTGTCACAGAACTTTTTATACAAACACACCAGACCTATAGATATAGCATTCAAAATAGAAGACAATGAGGAATCCCAATGGTTCCAATTAGCTCTCTACCTTATAGCTGAAAACAGATATGAAATTACTAACCCCTCAATACGTTTGCACATACTGCAATGCAAAGCTTGCTAATAACCAAATGCCTTCACTGGCTATCACTAATAACTTGGAAATATTACCACTTCCAAAACCACTCCAACAGCTTAATTTGTATGAGAGCATTGTAATCCGAAAAGTAAACCCATTTCAAGGGATAATCGCCTTCAACTGAAAACAGCCAAGTTGCCTCCTTCTGAATTACTGAAAGGCATTCGTGGCAAAGTAGTTTATTTGCCATTAGATCTTAAAGAAAATGTAGACCCTCTGGGAGTGCGACGGCCAATATATAAATCTTTGATTATCCCAGTGAATGGTGTACCTACAAAAGACAAAACAATTTGGCAGCATATATTAGACTTAAACAAAGATAGAGAAGCCCTACAATATCTTAAAGAGAACAATGAATACTACAAAGAAATAAACATTGATGAAAACCTGAAAGAAACCACCAAAATAATTCAGGATTCCTCGTCAACTGGCCAGTTTGAATTTGTAGATCATAGTACAGTATCCAATATTTTAGACCAGTATAGACTTCACCCACTGCACTCCATAGACAGCATAGATGATGCATTAGAAACATATCAAATGTGGAAAGCCAAAGGATCTCCAATCAGCATATAGGAAAAAAGTGTAGAAGCACAAGCCTTTCCTCTACGCTTTCCTAATGGAAAAGGTGGAAGGTATGATGAAAGATGCACACAAATAACAGCATCAGAATACCGCTCTTTACGAATGTATTCTGAGGACCCCAGATTCAGTCAAAATGTTGAATACATATTCCACCTCCTGTTTGAAAGTGAACTAGCAACTCTATGTTACAGAGTTCCACACACATTGAAAACAGGTTCAAATATAAAAACATGTCCGCTTCAAAGCTACTCAAAAGGTGCAAGACAAAGATGACGTTTTGCAGTCAAGTATCACAAATCTCTTTGCAAACATGCGTGTTACGAAAGAATACTAGTTCTGACATCACGCAGATGTATAGTGTATGCTACGCAACGTTGGTGCACCCACATGGTTTGTCACTTCATGTTGTGCAAAGTATGCATGGGAAGACTTGCACAACTTACTACACATAGCAAACAAAAACACAGCAGGGATAGACATGAAAATACCTGGAGACCTCTGCTCTCTTGACCCTGTAAATGTGTCAAGGTCCTTCCATCACTGATTTATTGCTGTGCTGCACTGCATCTGTATTAAAACAATTCCTCCCCTCAGAGAAGTGCAACACTTCTTTTGGAGAAAAGAATATGAATCCAGAGGAGCACCACAAATCCACATGCTTTTGTATTTTATTCACAAATAACTTCCAAAGTCCCTTCAGAAAGCTCACATAGTGAGCAAGATGCGCAAATGTTGCATTTTCAAAGACATAAATGTGGCAAGTATTGTTTCTGCAGATATAAAAACAAAGGCAAATACTATACCAAGTACAGCTTTGGTTTCCACTTTTAGACCACTTTCAGCAAAAGGACAAGTAAACAGCTTCATGTCTTCTGTTAGACACAGTGTGAAAGGCAAATCATCTAAGAATGCATACTACATTAAAAGAAGCGAAGGTTCAAAGTACATCAATGATTAAAATGCAATCATTGCCCTCTAGTGGAATGCAAACCTAGATGTGCAGTACATTGCAGACAATTCCACTGCAGTTGCATGATATGTCGCTGCCTACTTAACCAAAGCTGAGAAAGAAATGCTGAAAGACCTCTGGGATGACATATCATCTGACAAAACACTGTCACAAAAATGTGGTTAACCGGCACAGCCTTATATGGGAAATCTAAAAAACATAGTCTGGCTAAGCCTTGGTACTGCTGCATCCATAAAAAGAGTTCTAAAATCATCCCAAGACATAGAAACTATAGCCAAAAACGATCCCAACTGCCAGGACATCTTGAAAAACAATGTATTGGACACATACTACCCAAACAGGAGTACTGCTTTGGAAACCATGTGTCTATACCACATAGCCCAACAATTGTCATACAAAAATAATATTAAACCGGATAAGAAAAAGGTAAATACATAGTTAAAGGTTGTGAGGGCAGCCTGGTTAAACTTACCAGACCCAGCCTGATAAATTGTATGAAGCTATCATTTAAAACTCCTCAACATAAAGAACTTTACTACATGTCCCTACTCCAGCTTTTTCAACCATGGAGAAAAGAAGAAGATTTATTGGACACCCATGCCCCCTATGAAGATACCTTCAATGCAAGTGAAAGCACTATAACAGAAATACATTTCAAACAGTACACATATTTTTGGACAATGAATGCCAACAAGAGGAAGAACTTAAAGCACAACTAAATGTACACACTCCAGAATCCAGTCAACCTTCTCTTACAGGAAGCCAAGAACCGCTTGGAGAGCCACTTGGAGAGCCACTCATACTTAATGAAGCAGAATTAGCCATGACCAAAGTAGAAAATACCATGTATCAGTATGAGGAATCTGAAGAAAACTTGGCTCTACTGAAATCACAAATAAATGAATGATGAACAGCATAGCATTTTTCTGGAAGTAACTAAAGAAATAAAACATGGTGTGCAGCACAAAACTAAAACTTTTACCTATCAAAACTATACACCTTTACTCCTGTATTTAAGTGGTGAAACTGGTTCAGGGAAAATATTCTTAAAAAATATCATCAGCACATTCCTCCAAAAATTGACAAACAAGCTTTCAGCTGTTATAACTGCCCCACAGGTTTAGCTGCCTACAACACCGATTTCTACTCCTTCCAGTAGAACACCAAAACAAATTAGAGTACTACAGTCTTTCATCAGTAGCTGCTATGGAGCTACGCAGAATTCTGAAACAAATGAAAATGCTCCTAATAGATGAGGTGAGCATGGTCTCCCACCTCATGTTGGCTTTGATTCACCTCAGATTGGAAGAGGTCCGTAAAATGCATTACAAAGAATTCTTTGGAGGAAAACACGTTATTGTTTTCAGAGAACTTCTTCAATTAACACCAGTGAAAGGTCAACCTATTTTTAAAACCTTAGGACAAAAACAGGGCTATAGCACACTTGTCAGCATAGGAAATGTAAATCTCTGGCAACATTTCCAATACAGAGAACTAACTCAAAACATGTGTCAGTCTGCAGACCTCAACTATGCTATCATTTTGACAAGCGTTCAGATTGGTATGCTTTCTAAGGAAGCACAGTGTACCTTGAATAGCAGACTCATCCATGAGCTATAGGGCCATAACGCATCTGTTACTGATGCCATGGAACAATTAGCACACAACAATAAAAAATGTTTTTCCTTAATGTCAAACCTATCAAGCAGTACACACTTCAATGAAACAATGTTGAAAAAAATAAATGCAAGCAATAGTGCAAATTAGCTCCACAAACAAAGTGGAAGTGCACGGTATGACACTGCCTATGTGTCAACAAGCCACATCATGACTAAATAGCTTAGAAAACTCTATCTCCAACACAGCTGGTTTGGAGAAAATGTTAACATTGTGTTTAAACTGTGAGTAATGCTAAAACATAACTTTGACGTGGAGCAAGGTTTAGTTAATGGAGCACTTGGTACCCTTGTTGGCTTCCAGGCGTATCCACGTGACAACAACATTCAGTTTGTCAACATCCACTTTGACAAACTTTCAGAAGTTAAAAGGATAGAATGCTCCACAGACCGATTCCTTCTTTTCAAAGACATGTATGTATGCAGAGAACACTTTGCCCTATATCTTGCATATGCAGTTACTATTCACAAATCACAAGGTCTAACCCTAGATCAATCATTAATTGACATTGGCAGCACAGTCTTTAAAGAAAGCATGAGTTATGTAGCACTGTCACAGCTACACACACTTGAAGGACTATGTCTAGTCAATTTTGATGCAAACAAAGTCAAGGCTGACATTCCATGCATCGTAGAGTACAGCATACTATGTTCACTCTTCACACCCCATCTCAATATGTACCTTGTCCCTCAAGAAAGAAAACTTGGTAAAAGAAAAGTAGTGCAAACACAACTTAGAAGAGATCTCCCAACAGTACCACCAAAGAAATTAAAAGCAGCTGCTACTAAATCAATTAGCACAACCACAGAAGCATGTAGTGAAAAGGCAAATGCATATCCAACCGCAGAAACAAAGAGAAGTATATCTTTAAAAAAAACAAGTGGAGTTTCAACAAATGACTCAGACACAGAACTGTGTGGTCCATTCAAATTTTCCAACAAAACTGGTGTAAATTGCTTTGCAAATGTAGCAATCAATGTTCTATTCTAATTGCCACCAATTTTTGAAAACATGTATTTGAACAGCGCAGACCATTTGTGTTTACAAATGCTCCTCCTTCATAGAAATGCAACAAACAATCCTGACCACTCTTACAGTGTCTCAGGAATAAGGCATGAATTGGACTACTGTGCGGGAATGGTGAGATTCACCATAAACACACAAGAAGATCCACAAGAAATTCTAATGTACTGTAAGTGCTGGAAAGCAAAAATGTACCTATAAATGAATTCTTCCAGAATTCATACATGTGGAAACACACATGCACTCTCTGTGGCCATGTGGCACAGGAGCAAGCCCCTAATGAGCGCTTTGTGTATGTATCTATAGCTAACTGTGAATCCATTCCATTTCAGTAGCTGGTGCAAAATGCAAATCATGGCATATTATGTACTACTTGCAATTCAGACAAGCGTTCTACCTTACACATAAACTCACATAGCAGTAACAACGCAGATGGTATCAAAAACAACTGCAAGCTTTCTAGCTTCACACACAGGCAAGTATCGCTTGGCAAGAAAAATTTCATGACAGTAGGCATAATCTACCACACAGGTGCCACAACCAGTGCAGGTCACTATACTGCATACATTAAAACGAAATCTGTGTGGTTTGAAGGCAATGATACTTACGTTACTCTGAAGCAGACATTACCAGCAAATCTTGCAAATGCCTACTCACTGACCTTAAAAATTAGCACAGCCTACTCCCAATAGCCACCACCAGGTATGTAACTGCAAATGAAAAATAACCTTCTGCCCAGTGAAACTGTAACAATTTACCAAACACCAACTGGCCCTTGAGTTGCACTGCTATACAGTTTTTTCCCCAATGACCCAATGATTATAGGCACAGAAACAACAACTCTAGAAAACACACACTAACATTGTTTCACTCATAATACTTAAAAAGAAAAGTACTGAGTATGAGGGTCTACAAACTGTCATGATGTACCTGTAAAACTACCAACTGTTACAATAAATCAACGTCTCTCTAACTATGCCCATAGCACTTCAATGAATACGTAACGGCATCTAACTGCACCCATAATACTAGAATGGCACTTGGCAATAGTGGAAAATGGAAATCCACTAACAAAAATGAAGGTGCTTGCAAACATACCCTGCAAAACCTTTAAACTGTAAACAGGTAGAATACGCCAACTGGTATCTAACTGCAACCATAATACTGCCATATTACTTTCCATTATTGCACAATATAAAATCCACCAGAAAAAACGAAAGTTCTTCTGTGGAAGCCCTTCAAGTGTTATTAATTATCACCAGCCAAGATACGCCAACTGGTATCTACGATGTTACTTCCAGCGGTCAAAGTGCTGAAATCCACATTCAACAATCAAACTGCTACAAAACATAGCCTCCAGAACTGGCAAACTAGCAACAGTTAGAATACGCCAAAAGGTATCTAACAGCCACCACAATACTGCAATATTAGTTGTCAATAGCAAAATACTTAGAAAACACCAACAGTAATCAAACTACATCAAGGGATACTATTAAAAAGAAGACAAAGATAAACAGTTAGAATGCCCCAACTGGTATCTAACTTCAACCATACCACCTCCACTTCTGAAAAGCTTAAGTCATACATCATTTAAATTCCTCCTACTGCAACAGTGCTTATAAAAGCAATACACAGCAAATGTCAGAGAAATTGACCAGAACAGGGTAGTTGTGCACAACCTCTGAAAATAAGGTTAAAGTAAATGTTAATTTTCAGGGTTTGCTACAGTAATGGGGTGTGGAAGGGTAATTTCTCGGTACGCCTTCCAAGAAAATATCAACTGAGAGTAGGGAGTGCCTCACTATCTGCGCTCCCAACCAGTATTCATGTAAATAGGCTATGTCAAGACAGGTATATGAACCTGCAAGTTTCACTTGGAAAGTAAAATGGCTGACAGCAAAGTTGTTCTTAGAGTTACATAGATTTAATCAGCAGAAAATATGTCACGCCAAATGCTGATTAAATATATGTAACTCTAAGAACAACTTTGCTGTCACCCATTTTACTTTCCAAGTGAAACTTGCAGGTTCATATACCTGTCTTGACATAGCCTATTTACATGAATACTGGTTGGGAGCGCAGATAGTGAGGCTTATAAAAGCAAGACCACAAAGAGGTGCACCTTAACCATTCCTGTACATACTGTAAACTTCAATGAAACATAGTGTACCACGTAACTTCAAAAAATGTGGTAGGTTTATTTTTAATCCTGCATGGATTTTATTTCCCTCAAACCCAATGATTATGCAACCAAATACAGGAACTGAGCACATTGCACCGTACACTTGTTTGAAGCATAGCACTTGTAATGTACTCATTATGAGGGTCCACAAAGTACGTAAATGTTCTGAAACTGCGTACAATATGACAGTATGAAGTACCTTCCCTAACATGTTATGTTTCTTTCGAGAGAGGGGCGCCTGCTACCTTTTTTGTATTTTTGGAAGGAACTTGGGGTTGGTCACCCTAAGTTACCTGGCGGCAACCAGACATGGACACCCTGCTCACTGTGCTCAGAGAGGCACAGCTCCACCTCACTGATGAGGCCCAACAAAGCTGAAACACGTGTATGGGGTTGCTGTTGGTACTCTTGTTCAGAAGAGAAGCGCCATAGCATTTTGGTGATGGACTGCCCATGTGGGCAGGACAAAGACTGATATGCAAATGGATATTTCCCATCTGTGAAAGGTAAAGTGAGCAAAAAGCAGATGGCTGCGAACTCTCAAAGTGATTAAAAACCGCTGAACAGGTTATCATGCAATTGTCATGCCACGGAAAAACAAAAATACATTAAACCACTAACCTGGAGAGGTGGCAGAAGCTTAGTGGCAAGGAAAGATCTTCCTGAGGCTCCTACAGCCCACCGCCTGGTGAAGGACAGGACAGAGGAAAGTACGATCCCCAGGGAAACACTCTGGGGAAGAAAACCCTTATTCAGGAATGGGGTGTGATGTCTCTCTGTGGCTCCTATCCCATAGAATTCTCATGAATGGATCTTGGGTGCAGTCTCGGATTCGAAGAACCGCTCACGGAAGAACTGAAGGGCAGAGAAACAAAGGGTAAGTGGACAGGTAATTGGAACTCAAATTATAATTTGTGGCTTTATAAATGTCTTAGTATAACAGGATGTGCTATGGCGTCAGGTGCATGTTCATGAAGACCTGACGTAGGCCTGAGGGGAGAAATGGTACAGATAATATATTGATGGGGAAAGATGGAAATGATGCGGAGAAGGGAGTTTCTACAATGCCGATATGTGGCAGACTTACAGAATTCTGAAGATAATGGAGGGGAGGAATCGTAGCCGAACGCTGAGTGGTCTGTGTGACCTGTGTGCGTAATATGAAGCTCTGGATTAGGCGTAAGTGATTCTCTTCTAAAGAGTCCTGTGCTTAGTTAAGAGTATGGAATTACGGTTTCCTACCTGGAGGGATAAGGAATCGGAGATTACTCCTGTCAGGCAACATGGTATACAAGAAGAGGAGAGAGCGGGGGTAAAATGAACATCGCGGCTTGAAAGTCCGCGGCATGTAGGGCAAGGAGTCTCGTGGCGCTGCTCAAGCTCCGATCTGGAAATGACAGCGAGGGTGTCTTAGCTGGGGGAAGGAGACTTACAAGAAACAAAGAGTTAGTTTAGAACACAGAGTAAGCAAGGAAAGCATGTTCCTAGGGACGAACTCACGATGCGTCTCTCTGACGAGTAGCGACGCGAAGAGATGAACAGGTCCAGCCCCTAAATACCATCACATGATCGGATGAACGCGGACGTTCAGAGCTGGCTGAACCTGCCAGAATGGTCGGACAGGAATGAGCCCTTGTGGCGGCCATCTTGAGAGGACCAAGGAAGGCAGCATAACAGGATCTACCACAGTGCCACAAAGACCAGCGCCGGTAAGCTGACACAACAGCCGTGTTATTTCGAGAGAAGGGTGCCTGCTACCTTTTTTGTATTTTTGGAAGGAACTTGTGGTTGGTCACCCTAAGTTACCTGGGGGCAACACGACGTGGACTCCCTGCTCACTGTGCTCAGAGAGGCACAGCTTCACGTCGCTGATGAGGCCCAACAAAGCTGAAACATGAGTATGGGGTTGCTGTTGGTACTCTTGTTCAGAAGGGAATTGCCATAGCATTTTGGTGCTGGACTGCCCATGTGGATGGGACAAAGACTGATATGCAATTGGATATTTCCCATCTGTGAAAGGTACAGTGAGCAAAAAGCTGATGGCTGCGAACTCTCAAAGTGGTTACTAACCACTGAACAGGTTATCATGCCGAGTTCTTTTGAGAGAGGAGCGCCTGCTACTTTTTTTGTATTTTTGGAAGGAACTTGGGGTTGGTCACCCTAAGTTACCTGGGGCAACCAGACGTCTACTCCCTGCTGACTGTGCTCAGAGAGGACAGATCCACCTCACTGATGAGGCCCAACAAGGCTGAAACACGTGTATGGGGTTGCTGTTGGTACTCTTGTTCAGAAGAGAAGTGCCATAGCATTTCGGTGATGGACTTCCCATGTGCGCGGGACAAAGACTGATATGCAAATGGAAATTTCCTATCTGGAAAAGGTAATGTGAGCAAAAAGCAGATGGCTGTGAATTCTCAAAGTGATTAAAAACCACTGAACAGGTTATCATGCCGTGTTCATTCAAGAGAGGGGCGCCTGCTACCTCTTTTGTATTTTTGAAGGAACTTGGGGTTGGTCACCCTAAGTTACCTGGGGGCAACCAGATGTGGACTCCCTGCTCACAGTGCTCAGAGAGGCACAGCTCCACCTCACTGATGAGGCCCAACAAGGCTGAAACACGCATATGGGGTTGCTATTGGTACTCTTGTTCAGAAGGGAATTACCATAGCATTTTGGTGATGGACTGCCCATGTGGACGGGACAAAGACTGATATGCAAATGGCTATTTCCCATCCATGAAAGGTACAGTGAGCAAAAAGCAGATGGCTGCAAACTACCAAAGTGGTTAATAACCACTGAACAGGTTATCATGCCATGTTCTTTTGAGAGAGGGGTGGCTGCTTCCTTTTTTGTATTTTTGGAAAGAACTTGGGGTTGGTCACCCTAAGTTACCTGGGGCAACCAGACGTCTACTCCCTGCTGACTGTGCTCAGAGAGGCAGAGCTCCACCTCACTGATGAGGCCCAACAAGCCTGGAACACGTGTATGGGGTTGATGTTGGTACTCTTGTTCAGAAGGGAATTGCCATAGCATTTCGGTACTGTATTGCACATGTGGGACCATGCCCAGACCCATCACCAGAAGCACACCCTGTGAAACATGCACCCATGAAGAAGTACTGGTGCCCCACAAGATAAGTCACTCCGAAGTGATCACACACAGTGCAAGACTCCCATGCAAACACCAGACGAGCGTCTGCTAATGCCCTTCACTTACCTGTACAGGGTACCCACCTGACTTGCATACGATGCACACCATCGGGAACAAAAGAGAGTGACACTGAGAGGGAAGACCAAGGAAATGCCACATCAAGGAGTACACTGCCTGGATTGGAGATGGACAGTGACATGCTCTACACCACAGTAGGTGCGGCCATAGATGACTTGACCAAGGTAGGTAACACAGTGACATGAGTTCCACTTAAATACCCATACTGGCATGTTAGCATGCAGAACACATATAAGATGCGTTAAACATGCAGCGAACATGGTGACCAATAAGGCATCTGTAACATGCAAGACAGTGCCCATGCTTACCCGCTGAATGCGTCGGCATGGTGCGAATCCTGCATCGCCTTCACTCGGAACTGTGTCTCCAAATTAGGTACAGGAGGGACAGTGCCTGGTGGAGGGCATGAGGAGCATGGATGTCAAAGGGTGCAAAGTGTCTCCCCCTGGAAAGCAGTCACCGCCAGATCACGGATTACTGAAACAACATGGGAGAAGACATTACAACAGGCATAGTGAAGTACCATTCACACAGCACACATGTGCAAGGGAACCCAGAACCCATAGTTACCTGCACATGCCATCATGTGCACCACCATGCAAAAATGGGAGTTGACCTCACTATGCATACCTGCATGCCCACCATTGCAAACATCATGGCTTTGAGATGTTGACAGCACACCTCAAGGAAAAAAATAAGTAAAATAATAAAAAATAAACCTGGAAAGGGCAACTCAAAAATTAAATGGCGACATCCGGACCTGGGGTAAACAATAGTATCAAACCAAAAAAAAAATGGTCCATTATGCACTGGAGTGGCGGGGGACACGCGGGAAGGAGGTGTACAGGGGGCATGTCAACTTCAACATGGGTGGATGTAAAAAAAAAAAACCTCCATGGGCTCACGGACCACACGGCTATGGTGGTCCAGGGGGCATGTCTCTTCTAGCATCACCATCCTGGGTTTCCTCAGAAGGTGATAGTGGTGCTTATGGCAGACCATTCAGTGCACTGGCCTGGTCCTCAGTGGCAGCGGCCATGCTTGACAATGATGAAAGCACCAGCACATTGAGGGCTTGGAGGTCACCAGGCACAACCTCATGTTATGTACAGAGTTCCTCTGAGATATTCTGCCTCAATGTTAGCATCTTCTGTTGGAACAGTCTCCTGGTGGCTGCCTTTTCCTCACAGATTGCAGCTCTGTGGGCCAACAACTATTGCCTCAGGGCTTCCCTGGGTTCCTGACCCTCTGCAAGCAGGGATGCCTGCAGAGACCTCAGATTTTCCTGTCGGCTCCTGATGTTGGCCTCCATGCGCAGCCTCTGGGTGCAGCATGTGAACCGCATTACCTGCAGCTGTTGCTCCACCTGTGTTGCTGGTGGGAACATGGAACTGGCCACCCTATCCATGCCCTCAGCCTAACTATCATAGGCAGCACCCTGTCGGTGTGTGGAGCGCAAAATCTGCTGCTCCCACTTGGTCTGCCCAGGCTGCATGCAACCCCCACGTGTGCAGGGCCCACGCCTACATGACCCAAGAGAGTATGGGCCTTGCTGTGATGCCACTGTCTCTGGCTGCAGGACTGCAACCCTCCCTTGGACATCTGCCCCAGGACTAGAAACAAATACATGGGAGTATGGCCTTGCATCCGTAACCACCAAAAACGGCCCTGACACCACTGAATGGTCTTGTGAAGGCACATGACCCCCTGGAGCTTCACGGGCCCCAACTGTTCCAACAATTGGTGCACTCAGCTCCACCAGCATTGAAGACTGTGCATCCGGATCAGCATCAGAGCTACTGGAGTCCAAAGAGTCAGAAATGTATGCAGCTATGGCCCAGGATGGTCTGTAGCACCAGTGGATTCTCACGGCCTGTCATGCCACGTCCTCCACTGGTGGTCTGAACCCCCACAGACTCTTCTCTCTCCTCTTCCTCCTCTCCTCACCATCTGGTGCCTCCTCACCTGCACATGGAAAGAAAAAGACATGAGGAGTCAAGTGCAACGTGTCTACAGTAAACATGTGTATCACATTGCTCTCATGAAACAATATGCAGGGCATGTTACCATGAGAGAAACAGCATCCACACACTATGTACAAGATGCCATCTGATCATGGCATATACAGACTGGCAACAACATTCCCTGCTCAGGGCCATGCTTCCAGTGTACACATTGCCAAAAAACAAGGTCGTTAGCAAGCACATTATGGCACATGGCACAGAGAATGGTTGACTAATACCAGTGAAATGGGCATGGTCATGTGCCTCTGTGACATGCAATTACATGACATGTCAACAGGCAGACACACATATTCACATCCAAGTCTGCATCCATCACATGCCACATCAGTGTTGACCTGACACAGGGACTGCACACAATGGGAACATGCCGTAAGTGTGGAAAAAAGGAAACAGTCCCAGTTTAAGAATGACTGTAAGAGTAACACCTAGCCAATGGCTGTGAAGTGGAGAGAGTAAGTTAATGGAGTTGGAGATAGGAACAAGGTACCATGACCCACAAGAGAAACAGGGACGTGGACCCATGGAGTGTGTGCTAAGTGTGAGAGGGTAACAGGGATCAGGCCTCACAACGATTTGACGCAGGAGTCATTGCCATAGAAGCAGCAGGGATGTGAACAGTCTAGACATATGCACACTCACCCATGGTACACCATAAGGCGTGTTGGTTGTCATCTTGGATGTTCTATGTAGCATTAATGCACCTACGTACATGTGTGAGTAGAGAATCTATACCTTGCAGTGCATGAAGTAAAACTCATTGTTTAGACACAAGCACATGTCTAGCAGAGTCACTTACATCAGGGATGTAACTAAGAGGGCACGATGTGGTATCATGTTGCAGATGTTGGTTGGGTATGCTAGTGGGGGATGAGTACTGTCACATGGCCATGTGCAACTGATGTACAACACATGGGTTGTATTCACTCTTGAGTACACTGTACAGGAGTCAGTACACCACAACATGGTTCACCCAATGCAGTCATTTAAATTCAGCCAGATGTACAGTACAATCATACATCTTGGTGATGCTTCACTACACATAGTGAAGGTGTGCACATTCTTGGTCACTCACCGGACGTGCCCTCGTAATTTGGCAAGCCTCCCACACCTTGCACCTGCTCCAATAGAATGAATCGGCTCATAGCATCTTCTTGCTGGGTCAGCGCTTCCTCCTCTGGTGACCACCCTCCATTTGACATAGCAGAGGTTGGCACCCAGCCTGGAATTGATGCGACGGGGGAGGTCATTCCAGCACTTCACTACATGAGCAGCAGTGCGCTTCTCAAACCCTAAAGCATTTATCTCATCCGTGACATGCTGCCAATGAACCATACGCTGAGCAAGTATATGTGTGCTCCCCGGTTGCAGGCACATGTCATGGTGGTGCATGGTCACGTAGTCCATGAGGATCTGGAGTTCTTCATCATTGAAGTTCCTCTTTCTCAAAATGCCAGTGTCCTGTGCCGTGCCATGGGGTTTAGCCTGTTCCTGCTGTTCAGGCTTTGCCTTCTTGCCATGTGGTGTTAGTGTTGCGCTCTGTGGCTGGAACCACTCTGGGCTCCAGATGCTGGACCACTAGTGGCTTGGGGCATGGCATTACCCCTAGGCGCTGGTACAGCTGCTTTAGCTTTAGGTCCCTTATCCTTTGGGGCTGGACAGCTGCTCCAGATGCACGTCCCTTACCCTTCGGGGCTGGGACAGCTGCTCCAGCTGCACCTCCCTTACCCTTTGGGGATGGGACAGCTGCTTCAGCTGCAGGTCCCTTACCCTTTGGGGCTGACACAGCTTCTCCAGCTGCACGTCCCTTACCCTTCAGGCCTGGGACAGCTGCTTCAGCTGCAGGTGCCTTACCCTTTGGGGCTGGCACAGCTGCTCCAGCTGCTCGTCCCTTACCTTCAGGCCTGGGGAAGCTGCTTCAGCTGCACTTCCCTGGACCCTTTGGGCTGGGACAGCTGCTTCAGCTGCACGTTACTGGACCCTTTGGGCTGTGACAGCTGCTTCAGCTGCACGTCCCTGGATCCTTTAGGCTGGGACAGCTGGTTCTGCAGGAGTCCCCTAACCCCGGCTCCCTCTTCCCCCTTTCCCTTTTGGGGCCTTACCACTCAAGTTCCTGGTGTAAGTGAACAATGGAAGGCACACCAACCAAATGTCCTGGGCAATTGGAGTGAGGGGGCAGTGGACGTGATAGAAGACATACTTCTTTGGCCCAGCAAGGCTCAAAAGTACCCCAGGTGTCAAAAATATGGGATGCGTAACGCACAGGCACCCCAAAAAAAAAAAAAACGAGACCAGGATAGCTTCTGGAAAAAGAAAAGTGGTACGCGATACGCAGTGGCACCCAGCAACACAAAAAATGTGTATGAGAACCTTGGAAAGCTACACTAAAGGTAAGAATAGAGGTATGCGATACACAGGAGCACCCAGTGTAGGTAAAATGCATACGTGACTCACCGTTAGCATCAAACAATACAAAAGTATATGCACGTATGCGTGGAGGCAAATCCCCCACCAAAATATGACGTTTGTATGGTCCCTGAAGTGAACGGATTGCGTAGCACCCCAACATTCACAGTACTCCACTCGTCCGTCTCTTCCCCTTTGCACCCATGGTCGGAGTTGCTTCTACACGGTCTTAGGTACACACGATTATGGCGTGGTCAACGCCAGCACACAGCGCATCTCACATAAGTTACGCGCTGAGGGTCTTTTTGCGCATAGTCCTGTCACTCTATTTCTGGCTGCCATCTGAATAATACACAAAAGACCCATGCTTCTGCCTCTTTCCCATTTACCTGCCTCCTGCTGCCTCCTGCCTCCTGCTGCCTTGTGCTGCCTCCTACTTAGCCATCTGCTGCTGCCTGTCCAGTCTGTGTGCCTGCTGCCCACCTGCACTGCTTTTGGAGTGCCTGCTGTCCAGCCATTGCCAGTGCTCCTGTTCTTGGCCGTGTGACCAACTCAACTGCTTCATCTGACTCCCACCATGCCATACCACCACCACCGCTCCACAGCCCAGTTCCAGGACCACCTTGCCCACCCACACCTGCCTCTGGGGTTGCCATGTCTGCACCATCATCTTCAGACCAGAGGAGCAACCCCATGGCAGCAAGGCAGAGGGCTGTCAAGTTCACTGCCAGGGAAGGTTGTGGAAGGTCCTGATGCATGATGATGCCCTCTTCAACCCAGTGATGCAATGTGGCAAGGAAGGACGTCAGCAGATCAGGGAAGGGATATCGGATGCTTTCAACGTGCAGGGGGTGGCATCCGCACCTTCAAAACCATGCACAAGCGCAGGGAGGACCTGAAATCCAGGATCCACAGCAAGGCCCTGTGCTACATCTAGTCCAGTGCCACTGCAGAGGTGCACCGTATGTGCAGGTGACAGATGTCAAATACCAACATGCGGGTCCTGGAGAAGTTTCACCCAGTGCTGCACACCCAGATCTGCGAGTTGCATGAACGTCTGGAGTCGACTGGTGAGTATCCATGGGGTGCAATGCTTTACGGTGCATGTTGCTGCATGTTGGCAATGAGTCTCTTAGGCTTGCAGCAAGAATGCCTCTGAGACAGATGTCTGCGTGCATTCAGACAATATGTATTTTGAATGAGATATCACTGTCTGTTGTACTGCTGCCTTTCAGACCGTGCATATGTTTTGTTACTTGTGTCTGAGACATGCCAGTGTGACAAGTGTGACAGTTGAGGGAGTGTTGCCCGTGTCATGTGCATGCATGATGTTCATGTGTATGTGCCAAATATGGGAAAGTGTGACTGGCCATCATTCATGCCTGGATGCAACAAGTGCATTTGGATGTCTGACGTCATGTAGAGGGATTGCAGTTACCGGACTCTGATGTGGTTGCTCATCACACTGCTTGGGGCCTCACAGTTGATGTGTGTGCATGACATGTGTATGTGCTTGTTGCTGTGGCATGCTGACATGTGCATGCGCAAATGATACATGTCTGTGGAGCATACGCAATTGATTGGTTGTGACAGTGGCAAGTAGCTTGATCTGAATGTCTGGAGTGATGGCCAGGCATGTATCTGCATGGATGTGGATAGCATGTCTGTGTCTGGTGTGGAGGTTGATGGTTGTTCCCTTGACTAGTCATGTTCATGTGAATGTTGGTATTGCCATGCACAAGGTGGTGCAGTACACTGATGTTTCTGTTTTGTGTCGCCTTTTCCACAGTTGCATCAGATTAAGAGCACAGAACCAGTGCTGTGGAACATGGCAGCAGGGATGTCTCCACCAGGCAGAGGTGCAGGGCCCAGCCATGCCCCCAAGAAAGCACATCTTTGGGGAGAGATGTGGCTGTTGCTGCGCCAGTGACACCCGACATGGCTTCTGGGAGTAAGTTCAAGAAGGTGAGGGTGGGAGTGGACTGCTAAGCAGCGGTGGGGACAGGTGATGCCACACAGGGCAAAATCTGGTCTCTGGGCCATGGGATGCAGCTGTATGCACCTGCCGGGATGCCTCCAACCAGACCCACCACCCGGTGTCGGCTGATGTGTCCACCCAGACCGACACCCCCTTACCATCTGGTGTTGCCACCTGGGACTATGTGCAACCCCTGCAGGCTGGGGTGGCGAGGCATACAGCCGTCATTCGTGATAATGTGCAGACTACACATAGTCTGCTTGCACATCATCACAGTGAGGTATGCCACCTCATCACCTGGCTTGCAACATGCCTGTTCCGTGTTGTGCTCCATGGGCTATTAACTGATATGACCCCCTCCTCATCTTCCTCCTATGTGTGCCAGTCGTCCTCCGGGGTGCTTTCGGCTCAGATACCACCAGGGCCCATTTTGCACCAGACCCACCCACATTGCCCAGTCTGGTGGAGCAAACATCCCTGCCCGAGTTCAGTGTCCAAGGTCAATCATCTGAGGTAGTCACTGTGCCTACCAAACATCGACAGAGTCACCGGCAATGGAGGGACAGCAGGCACCCAAAGGCAGGGCATGGGCTGTATGCCCCCGGGTAGCGTCATCAGTTTGGAGGGCGTACACACATAGCAGGCACCAGGCACTGTGACAGCAGGTGGCAACCAAGAGGAGGCTACATTTCTCAGGACAGAACTTCAATTTCTTTGACCTCCCCTCCTGGTTACACTTTCCTCAATGCTAACCACATTGATGGCTGGGGTGGTGGAGCAGCTATAACTGCAAAATCTGATTTAGGCCTGTTTCCAGTCGCAGCCTCATGTTCAGGCTATGAATTTCTCCATCTTAAAAGTAAGCCTTCACTGCAGAACCTGCTGCTAATCTACCGTTTCCCCTGTCCCATGCCAGACTTTAATGTAGAAATGCTCTCACTCCTAAATAACCTTATCAGCTCAAACTCTGCCACTCTTTTTTTGGGCGACCTGAATCGCTGGAAAGGGAACAACAGCGATAAAGAAACGAGAGACCTGGAATCCGATTTATTGGACAGTGATCATGAAGTTATCAATTCAGAGCCGACCACGGCTAACCAACATATACTTGACTGCATTGTGATCAGGAAGATTACATCCCAAGTTATGATTACCACCCCTTGTGTATGGTCTGACCACTATACCATCAGTTTCACACTGAAACTCCCAGTACCCCTGCCTAGACATCCAAACACCACGACACTAGTCACAGGTCAGAATTTTAAAATAGTGCATCCTCTTGACCTTCAGCTCTGCTTAGAGTCGATTATGCTTAACTCTACACCTAATAACCAAGCGGAACGCCTAGTGTCCACTTTCACTAACATCTTTATTAAAATGCTTGATATAACTGCCCCCATCAAAACTAAATTAGTTAGAGACAACCCAAGACACCAAAATTGGTTTACACCTGAGTTAAGGGTCTTGAAAAAGAAAAAGCGCGCTCTTGAACCTTACTGGATAAAACATCCTTTAGATCCCTCCAGGTCAGAGTGGAAACAAGTGGATAAAATAGGTAAATCCTTAATTGTAGACATGAAAAAATCTTCTTCAATTCCCAAATACATCAATCTTAAAACTCTACGGTGAAGTTCTTTGAAATTTTGAAGTCCTTGGAAAAACCAAAAGCCTCTGAGTCTTTACACCTACTAATCTTGACTGTACTCGGACGTCAAACACCTTCAGGGAAAAATGTCCAGCACTCGGAACAGGATAATACTAGCCCAGGGCCATTCCACTCCTACTGGTGAGTTAAACCATCTGCCACCGAAAGGCTTGACATCTCCTGGCTTTTCCTTCTATCAGATCTCCCTCTTAGATATGACTATCATGCTCTCTTCAATGCCTGCAACCTACTGTCAGTATAATTGTTTGCCTCCTAAACTTATATTGGAGCATAGAAATCTTGTTGCCCCTTTCCTTACCTTCTTTGTAGAAATTGCCAAATCCGCACTGAAATCAAGAACGTAACTATCTCACCCATACCAAAAAAAACAAACATTGATCCCACGGACCCTACTAATTTAAAGCTCATTACCAACAGACAATTCCTTTTGAAAATGTTAGACAAAGTGGCAACCTCCCAATTGCAAGCATTAACTGAAGGTAACCACAACTTTCAGAATCGACAGTCAGGCTTCTGCCCCTCTTTCGGCATGGAAACTGCTCTGGCCGACCTTCAGTCCCATCTTCTAAATATCATGGAGTAAGAGAAAGCCGAGATGTTGATATTATTAGATCTGCCGATGGCTTTCGACCTTTTCGACCACGGGCGCCTTCTTCAGTGCCTTATGAACCAAGGGAACTGCTTCAAAGTTGCGGTGGACTGGGTAAATCCTTCCTGTCCAACTGGCAATCGATTATCCAATGGGGTTGGCTTCTTCCTCCTTCTCTCCCATTGTCTGTGGTGTCCCGCAGGCCGCTTCCATTCCACCCTTACATTTCAATCTTTACCTGCGATCCTTCTGCTCGATCTTGGAGGAACTGGGTGTATTTTTTACCAACTATGCTGATGACACACAGCTGGTCATCGAGCTGAGTGGGGGCCATGCTCAAGACTCCACGGCCCTTAAGAACATCTACAAGTGCATCGAGGTTTGGATGTCCTAGAATTGTGTCTCAATGGCAGCAAAACCAAGCTCCTTATCTTTGGCTCTCCCCAGGCTCGCTCTAAAATGAGCCCTTCTTATGACAACATTATCCTTCTAGATAACAGAATTGTGGCCCATAAATATGTCAATATCTTAGAGTTTACCTTGACGCCTCTCTTAACTCTGACACCCAAGTGCACTACCTTTGCTGAAATTGTAACTACTACCTAAGGCTTCTTGGGAGCATCCAACCCTATCTGTGTGAAAAAAACTCAGTGACCATAGCCTGTGCCACAATTTTAACAAGACTGAACTACTGTAATGCCCTGCTAGCTGGAGCCTCCAAGTCCAACAACCAGGCCTGTCAAACCATTCAAAATGACGCGGTTCACGTTGCCTTGAACTTCTCCAGAAGATCTCATATTTCTAATCTCAGGAGAGATCTTCATTGGCTCCCTGTACAGGAGCGAATCCATTTTAAAATGTGCACATTGGTGCACCATTGCCTTTATGGCAACGCTCCTCAATATCTCAAAGCCTTGGTATCTCTGTACCACCCTACCAGAAATCCGCGAACTTCCACTTTAACCCAGTTGCAGGGACCTAGATGCACTCGATCCAGGGGTCTTGGAAGATCTTTCTCAGTCACTACGTCGTCTTTCTGGAACACTTTACCACCAACCATTAGATCCATGCCTAACCTGATGCTTTTCAGGATAACCTTGAAAACTCATCTGTTCAGGTAATTCCTGGACATTTGGCAGATATGTCTCTCTATGATACTTGATTTTCCCAATAATTTTGTCCCATCGTTCTGTTGTTCCTCTTGTGTCTTTGTTGCGCCCCAATGCCTGCGGGCTGTCAGTGCATTATAAACATATAACAAAATAATTTTTTTAAAAACATCCAAAGGGGGCAGGTGTGAGGCAGGATGTCTTCAGTGTTCCGGAGATATGGGCAGCAGATTGGAGCAGAGAGGCAGCAGGCTCAGGAAGCAAGGATTGTGTTGGACAGGGCTGGGATTGCACTGTGTCGGGTGTGGAGGCAAGCTGCCAACCTGGAGGACACTTGCAGGGAAGCCGAGATGATAGAGACACAGATGCTGGAGACCCTGGAAGCCATCCATGTAAGATCGGAGGTCCCCATGAGGAGTGAGGACGTGGCCCTGGTAGAAAGCCTAAGTGAGATTGGCAAGGAGGAGTTGGACTAGCCCTTGCTGTGTACATAGTTCTTTAGGTGTAGGTTTCCTTTCTTTCTTCATTATTTTCCCCAAACTTTTCATACATTCTTTCCCCGTTTTTATTGTATATAGTTGTTTAAGCATAAGGAAATTATTTTTGTACATATTTAACATAGACTACTTTTACCTTCATTCAAAGTTTATTTTTGTACATGTATCTTTAATATACATTGTTCTGTTTGTTACATTCCACACTTCGTGCAGTTCGTTTGTGTGTTGGCCGGTTTGCTAGTTCTATTTTCAGCCAGTGCATCTCTCCATTGGAAGTCATGTGTCTTGTTGCGTGCATGCTTATGTATTGTTGTTGCAGGGATGGTTGCAAATGGCAGGATACACATGTGCCTGACATGTGGTGGTGGGTTACCCCAAAAAAAGGTAATCTCCCAAAATGTTTTGTTAAGGGGGATCAATTATTCAAAACGGGAGAGCAAACAATAGCCCATCTATACAAAGGTGAGAAAGAGATTACCCCTCTCTATGGCAGTAGGGATCAGGCTTGATGATGTTCTGTACTATACCAGAAAATAGTACATATATCATTTGGTTAACACACACTTTTATTTTCCTTATGCTTTCCCAATTCTAGCGCCACAGTACTCTATATTATTGAACCATCTCTCTATTCATCACTCTTATATTTAATTTTCAATACAAAATTGTATTAAATGTATAAAAAAAAACACATGTATGCAATAAAACCAATACATAATATTCTCGACACGTTCATTAAAAACTGCATCATCTGTGAGGGGGTTCGTTAAGTGAATAGAACAAACTACATCCAACTTGTAGATGTTTAGCATAAGACTAAAGTTGTTCTTTAGTCTTTTGTCAATTGTCGACATGTTTTGGCCCTAAGGGAATATTGGACACTATCTCTAGTGCCTGTTAAACGTTAATTTCTGTGGCCTACTTCAGGACAGACAATTTCTTCAATGTAGTAATAATACTTTCATATACCCCATAACAGGTTTGGCAATATATCCAGTACAGGCATGAGCACAATGATGGCTCAATTGTAGCCGGTAAAGCTTCTGATTTCAAAATGGATATGTGTTATATCACCCACGATTCATCGGCATCCCAATTTTGTTTTGAACTTTTATCCAGAATGTCACACGTTCATCTGGATGACGGTCTTTCTACGGTCCTTCACATAAAATAGTGTGGTCCCCCATAGAAGGAAATTCCTCATAAACGCCGAAGGGAGTGCGTATAAATTAGGCCTCTGATCCGTGCCTTCCTCCTCCGAGCAATCACGAAAAATGTGAAACGAATGCCATGACACCCACGCCACGGCATTCGTTTTGTATTTTTCGCGATTGCTCGGAGGAGGAAGGCACCCTCTTTTCCCTGACAGGTATTTTGCCACCCAGCTCACTCATGCTCAGTCTGTGACATGCCTGGCCATTGTTTGTGGATCTTGCAACAACTTTTGGTATGTTTGCTTCTGTCATGGGCACACATTCTGTCACATGTTTTGCATTTTGCATTCACAAGTGTGTGGTGGGGGATGATTAAGACCTGGAAGAGTGTGTGAGCAGATGATCCACTCATGGATGGACCTCCAGTGATTCCAGTTGGTTGAATTTACGGACTACATGTTGGTGTTGCAATTCATTGTGCTGTCAGACCATGGAAGTTCAGGTGACCAGTAGACATGCATTGCCCTGGTAATGTGTCAGACTGTCAGGGTGCTGCCTGTGGGTGGTGTCACAGGTGTGGGGGCCTGTGGGTTGTGTTCAGTCTGAAGGGGGCTGCCTGTGGGGGTTGTCCAGTCTGCAGGGCTGCCTGTGGGGGGTGGCCAGTCTGGAGGGGGCTACCTGTGGGGTGTGTCCCGTCTGGCGGGGGCTGGCTGTGGGTGGTGTCACAGTTATGGGGGGATGGTGTCCAGTCTGGAGGGGGCTGCCTTTGTGGGGGTGCCATCTGGAAGGGACTGCCTGTGGATGGTGTTACAGGTGAGGGGGGTAGGGGATGTTGTCCAGTCTGGAGGGGGCTGCCTGTGTGGGGTTTCCAGTCTGGAGGGGGCTGCCTGTGGGGGGTGTCCCATCTGGAAGGGGCTGCCTGTGGGTGGTGTCACAGGTGAGGGGGGCTGTGGGGTGGTGTGTGGAGTACAGTGGGTCATGTGCAGTAGGGACTAAGTGGACAGGATGGGTGCCGATGGTGTAGGGTGTAGGGGGACTAACCTTTTTGTAAGGGGTGTAGCCTACACTTATGAGGGGGTGCCTTATCGCTGGGGTGCAGCCTGGGCTTGCGAGGGAGGGCACACATTTTCTCTGGGGTACGGCCTGGGATTGCGAGGTGAGACAGGCAATTTTGCTGGGGTGCGGCCTGGGCTTGCGAGGAAGGGCATGCGTTTTCTTTGGGGTGCAGCATGGGATTTTGGAGCGAGGCGTGCAGTTTTGTTGGGGTGTGTCCTGGGCTTGAGAGGGAGGGAATACATTTTCTCTAGGGTGCAGCCTGGGATTGCGAGTTGAGGTGCGCGATCTTGCTGCGGTACAGCTTGGGCTTGCGAGGGAGGGCACGTATGTTCTCTGGGGTGTGGCCTGGGATTTCAAGGTGAGGAGCGTGATTTCGCTGGTGTACTGGATGCTGGACTAGGGGTGGCGTGGAGGCTTGCGCCGTGTTAGTCCTTTGGCTTGCTGTTTGGTGTGCATGGGGACGTATTGTAGGCGTTCCTCACACAGCTTGGTGGGACTTGCACAATGGCTGGCAATGCGTCTTGGAATCGATGAATACGCGTGGCACGCAATTTATTTTATGCACCACGGCTCATGCAGGGTTCTTCTCGCCAAGCGGCCCTTGCGCCATTTCTGCACCAGATTCCAGGAATTGGGCCCATAGTGTTTTCAAGAGAGTGTGTAATTAGTAGGAGCTATATGTGTTTGCTATCGTGGGTGGGGTTTCTCAGCCTGTGCTGCTTTATTTTATGGATCAAGGACCAGCGGTGAGTTGTCAGATGGAATTGCTGTATGTCCTCGATAACCACTACTCATTTCCTCTGGTTACACAATTACTCTTGCCACTGCTGTGCCCCTAAGCCATGGCGGATGCTGCATTTTAGAAAGGGTCCTGTGACAGTTCAAGTTTGTAGCTCAGGAGGTGGGGGAGCACAAGAAGCCAGTGGATGGCTGCACATTGGCAAAGATATTTTCATCAGCATGGCAAATGCTTTGTTTGAAAAGAGTCTTAGTCTTTCAGAAGATAGAGTTTGAAAAAAGGTACATTTGGGTGGGATGCAACACATACAAGCACAAGAAACATACTCTGAAGCAGCACTTTCTGGCGCCATTTTAGCTTCAAGCAGTATTTTTGTATCAGCCGTTGGATTTCCTGACCCCAATGTAACATGGCCACCTGTCTTCCTGGAATCTCCACAATTGACGGACAAGCTTGTGCATGATTATTTAAAGTTTTTCTGCACATGTTGTCACCACAGAGGCAGAAAGCAGCCTTAACAGCCAACATGGAAAAATCTTTTTCACTCCTACATCTGTCCTCTACTCCAATCGTCTCCCCTTTGAAGCTTCAGCAAATCTCTCCAGAAAACTCAAGGGTGATGTTGGTGTCTCTAAGAAGACAGTAGGTTAGGGTGACCAGATTTTTAGAGTGGATAACTGAGACTGACCAGAGACATGGAAGAACTACATGTTGGCAAAGTCAGTGATATAAGTGAGGGTTTGTGGTGAATTGTTCCCTGGAGTCTTGCAGGAGAGGCTACTTCGTTTGCTGGTTGGTGTTCTGCTATTTTCCCTGTTTGGATTGTCAACGCCCTACAACTGGACTGGCTTTACAAAAGCTCAGAAAGAGTGCATAGCGCGCATGAGCCAGTATGGTAAAGTGTCCCCTGCAGTCTGGGAGTCCTGCAGTTTACATTGACGGTGCAGAATTGCCACACTGGTGAGTCTTGCATTAAATGTTCTCCTTTTTTCTCACTGAAATGAAACCAGAGAACGCTCGCACCTACACGCACCTCAGTATAGTTAAACTGCCTGGTAAGAGAACTTGGAGCCCAATTTTTACTGACCTCAGTGCTTCTTCTGCCACTCCCTTTTCAAAAAAGAAAAATTGAATTAGCGCATGAAGACCATTTAAAAATTACTAGTTTCTTCCTGACTTCTGTACAGCAGTACTTATCTATATTGATTCAACCCATATGACTTTTACAAGAAGCTCCACCTACTATTCCTGTGGCTCAGGTTGAAGCGATTAATGTATCCCCTACTATCGATAACAACAATTCCTTATTAAACCTTTGCCTCAGTTTGCAAAGCGAATCGTTGAGTGCCTTTGCCATAACTACCCACTCCGCTGGGCAATTTGATTACCATAATGTCAATGGCCCTCATTACGACCCAGGCGGTAAGGGGTTTACGCTGGCGTAAACTTCGCCGACCCTTACCGCCTGAGTACGAGTTCCCGTAGCGCCATGGTGATTTTAACGCCTGCTTTTTGCAGGCGTTAAAATCCATGGCGCTAAGGGACCTTGTTGTTAATTACGCCACCGTCATTTACGGTGGCGTAATTAACGCCTTCCCCACTCCCATTATGCCCTATGGGGCAAAAATGGGAATGGGGAAGGGTAAATGGGGATTGGGGACTTACCGCCCCACCAAGGTCGGAATGGGGCGGTAAGTCCGCCAACCACCATGGCGGAGTTGGCAACTTAGCGCCATGGACCATGGTGCTAATAGCACCATGGTTCTCCGCCAAGGTCGTAATGAGGGCCAATGGCACTAATTGATCAGCCTCAGCGAATCTTGAAAGGCTGATATCCGAATCCCAAAAATCTGATGCCATTAGTTTCACTGAGAGTGATTCTTTTAAGGAAGCGGATACTACCTGTAGTCTAAACGCTGTAGCGGTTACAATGAATGCTATATTCGGTTTATGCTCGAACATGGATGAGGAGAACCTTCAGCTAAAACGAATTTTAGCTAAAGTTATGGACATTATACTTAGAAATAGCAATGGAGCTGCTACTTTGAACTCTAACTTGACCATCTGTCATTGACACCCAACATTTACCAACATCGTCTCATGATTCTGCGCAATATATTGAGCCATCCAGATGCCTACTTCCATGATATATGATATGATTTGTTATTTATAAAGCGCTTTATACCCAGAGGTTTCTGAGCACCGACCTGGGGATCGAACATGTGTTGTTCCATGTCATCTTGTTTCCGAGGTGAGCATGTTGCCCCTGAGCTGTTCTCCCGAGACCGATCTGAAAGTTCAGACAAGCCTGTTCCATCAGCTACTGCGGGCCTTGTAACATTTGTACCGCAGCCCTCTGATTCGGCTCAAACACTGGCCACAACTACCTCACAGGCTCCAGTTGTAATGTCACCTGTGCAAAAATGAAAGCGAAGGAAGGGCAAATTGACTACCTCCTGTAACCAGCCAGATAAATGCCAGCAACAAGTCGATACGATTCTGGTTTCCTGTACTGGCTCAAATCCAAAGTAGTTATCAAATGTATGCAATTTGTTTCCTTGTCGCCTTATTAATATGGGCAAACAGCCCACCAATACGAAATCATCTGGAGGGCACAATCAGCCGGATAACCCGAGTGGCACTTTCGATAAATGGCTCCATAAACAAGTTGTGGATTCATTGCCTTCTAAAGATCATGTTATCCCTGTGTGTTTTCAAAAGTCACGTGCTGAGTCAGGGGAGTGTTCACATCCCCCCACATCAAATACGCCTTCTGATTTAATGGAACAACCTGACAGTACTTATTCCCTAGGTTCACCTACTATTAAATGTACTAAGGCAATCCACCAGGTATGTCATCTGGACATGGACTCTCATGTAATCATCTGATAGGGGATACGGGAGAGGCCCAGTACATCTGAAATATCCTTTGACAAATGGTTCAAGCTGGTAGAGTATTCACGCATGGCAGACACTCCATTCACGAATTGGAATGGTATCTTACGCCGATTGCACAATGTTCCTTCACTTTCATCTATTTGTCCCTTGGACATTGAATATGTTGCATTGCCTGCCATAGACTGTCCTCAGAACTGGGCCCTGATCGAATTCGTTTTGCCAATTATTGTGAAATTGCTTAGTTTGAGCTTCCAACATCTAAGGCCCTTAGGTTACGACTTAATTGTATGTAGCAAAAAAATTTGACACAAAACCTCTTACTGAGATCATTCAACCTAAAGCTCATTTTCCATCTGAGGTTTCTTTGAACTGGGGTTATTCCTCTGAAAGATCCAGTCTGACCTCCTGCGGACAAAAGCCCATGTATAATCCAGTTTTAGGTAGCCGGGTGGAACGTTGGATTGCTGAATCCTGGGGAGATGTTAGGCCATGATATGCATCCTCACTTCTAATTTCTTATGCTGAAACACTAGATGATATAAATCTGTTTTTATGTAATTCAAACGGGTTGTCTACTCTTAAAGGAAATGACGTTTTTATACAAAAGGAAAACATGGTTATGTCACAATTATATGATTGATGGTTTTAAAATGATATGTCGACCAGCTGTTTCTCTGGCTCGTGGTAGACCTATGGGTGGTCCTGCACTGCGGGCAAAGTCTCATAAAAAACGAAGCAAATTTGTATTTGGGGAAACCCACATCGTTCATAATCAGCATGATTATCAAAGGCCTTCCTCCTCCTGCAGACATCATTTCACTCATGAATTCGTGCAATCGTCCGGGTGGGAATATGTTAGTTAAAATCAAATCCCCCATAGAGGGTATGTTGACTGCCTGGGTTTCTACCTCTTATGTTATGCAAGATACTGTGAGTCTGTCTCGCTCTGATGGGAACTTGTAGCTGCTGGGCAAAGTTGGTTTGACTTTTGAATACTTTTGATTTGATGAATTTAAACATGCATGATGGCACAGGGAAGAAAGCATTCTATACCTGGACTAAGGGATTAGTTAAGTAAAGACATGATTACATATCTGTTGGTCCTTTAATGCGACAATTATGTCATGGTCAGATGTTCTGATATTAGTGATCAGGCCATGATTAACTGGTCCATTAACTTTGTATCTGGAAAGAGCATTAATCCCTTCCCGTCATCGTGTATCTACCAGCACGTGAGGCAATCGGATAATAAGGACAGATTGGCAGATCACTAATGCGACAGTCACACTTTGATGGACTGGACACTGAGGGTAATGTGCCTGGGTCCGGCTGTGTTACCTCCTGGGAGTAAAGTGTCGGGTCCCTATGATGTCAATATTGCTAATAGAAAACAACTCTATGCAGATTTCTTCGGGCAGTACAGACAGCTCATTTCTTAACTAAGACGATGAAGAGAAGTCATGTCCTTCAGCTTTGTACACAGCATAAGAACTGGCTTCTGCAATATAAATCCAATATAAATAATGCTAACTGGCGTTTCCTTGTTGCAACACTTAGACAAAACCACAGTAAAACATGCTGGTACCACTACAGAACAGTTTTGGTGAACATCTCGCCTTCAGAGCTAAATGCTATCCCTATGACTGCATGGACTGGTCATATCACTAGCCTTTATTACAATCCTAAGGTTATTGATAGAATACATGTTGTTGACCATAAGCCTCCTCCTAACTACATGGTGGGTTTTGGGAATGATGTGATATATCATATCTTATTTATATCGCGCTCATACACAAGTGTTTCAGGGCGCGACCAAGCAAAGGCAGGGGAACAGGGGAGAACGAAAATATGATCTTACTAGGCTCAGTGACATTAACAACGTGCAAGTGCATGGAAAAGGGAGAAAGGGGTAAAGTGCATTGAGGGGTAGAAGTGGAAAGTACAGACAGAAGAGAGAACAGAATAAATAATACGTGGGATAAATAAATAAATAAATGAAGACAAAAAGGTAGTGCAGCCAGACACATGGCAAGTGCATGATTCGTCAAATAGGGTATATCTGATAAGTGCAGAGAGAGAGTGGGGGACTGTTTGGGTACATATACAGATCCCAGTGCCAGGGGTGTCCCGGAGGCAGTTCAGGAGGGAGACAGGGTGCGCAGGTACCCTGGGCCCGAAGGACAGAGGGTGGCCAGGTGCACAATGCCGAGCGAGAGAAACAGTTGTGCTGATGATGTGCTAACAATAGTTAGGAGAATTAAGAGTTCATATGCTCCTGGTTCAAGGACAATCCAGAATTCTGGGCCCAAATACTTACCCATGTTTTCTCTAAAGTGATTGTTAGTGGTATTGTTCCAGCTAGTTGGTAGGAGTCTATTTTAGTGTCAGTATATAAAAAAGCAAATAGAGCTGTTCCAGCCAATCTTAAACTCCTCTGGCAATACTGCATTCTAATGGAAACATCTTCTTGGTCTATGGTTAAATAAACTGGAGAAATGGGAGGAGGAAAAAAGGCTTTTGAAAAAGTTTCAGATTGGTTTTCAAAGTGGTAATAGTACATTATATAACATCTGGACCTTACATCATTTACTCACCGACACACTGTGATTCCCTGACAGGAAACCTCACATCTGATGTGTGGACTACACCGGTGCCTTTGACTGCATATAGCAACCAAAATGATGGGGAAAGCTAGGCAACGATTCCAATCGTTGGAAAACAGAGCCGCGGATCAAGAGCTTCAGCTGGAAGCCTGATGGCGAGACTTTAGGGTTTGTTGATTCGAGTATATATATCAGGGACCCCAATTAAGTATCTACCTTGCTCATCCTTAAATGGGTCCCCCATATCGCAGAAAGTACAGAGGAAATGGATGCTTGTCAGGGGTTTCCGAATTAGGAAGGGGGATATAATGCCGAGGGGCTGTTGGAAACTACACAATTTGCGTGGTATCGGGCATCTCATACGGAACTGAGTTTCAGCCTCCTCCTTTCAGCTCCTGGCTGAAGCTAATTGAGGGGAAAATCTTTTGTTCTATTTTGGGAATGCCACCTGGTGTGCCAGTTGAAGCACTGCATTGCAGAATTAGGTTTGACATCTTTGACTGCACTTTGGATAATCCAGAGCTACAATCATTTTGCAAAGTTACGCGGGCTGGATTGGCCCTTCTCTCTAACTGCCCATATAATACATGCCAGCATTCACTTAACTGTGCACTAGGGCATTCAGTTATGGCGCATTTTCATCATATTGGTTCAGTATTTCTGAGCGAAGTATACTCCCACTCTTTTATACAAATTTTTAAAGTTTGAACCATTCATTGGGATTGATCTGAGAACAGTACCAGGCTGCACCCCAAAACGAGATGTATGGTATGTCCAACACAAGGGTTTAGCCCCAGTAGGCCTTGCACCTGCTTGTTGAAATCATGCGCACCCAACCTGAGACGTTATATTTCTTATCTACGTTTTAACATTTTGCCAACTTTTGAATATGTGCGTGCTTGGGAAGGCGCACTGAGCGAGAGAGGAAACTGCAGAGTATGTGGATTAGAGGTTGAGGCCCCGATACTCACGGCATGTAATACATTACAAGAGTACCACCTTAAGTGCTCTCAAAATGTAGTGTCTCATCCTGATAGAATCCAATCAGATCAATGGTGGCCCTATGATTTATTCCACGGAGTCGCTGGTAATTACCGCAGCGGCGCTCCACACATGGAAAGTCGCTTTATTTAAATGTTGCTAGTTGTATTTTTTAAAGAGAATTTATATACATCTTTTAGAAAATATCCACTGCATTTGCTATGATTATATATGTATTTATATGTGAGCTGCATTTCATTGCATGGACTAACATCATCTATTCCCATTTACAGTTTTAACACTAACGGCACACTTCGCATATCTTGTCTGCAGGGGGCAGTGTAGGATTGTTTCTAAATTATACCCTTCGTAAATCAGTTGAAATGATGTCAACTTGCTATTCTGTTGTATAACAATAGGCCATTAAAGAGTGAAGGCCTCAACGTACTTTCACAGCTCATTTTCACAAATGGATTTCGGAATCTCAAACACTTAACTATTGATACGAATGTGAAAAATGATTGCAAAGAACAGGTTCTTTCAAGAGAATCCAGTTATGCACATTATGTCCAGAACAAACCTTCATTTCTTGAAATGTGCGCGCTCTTTTCTGTGTTTAACGTATCTGCATCGTGTGGAACTTGTTTCTCAGAGAGAGAGAGATTTGGGCTCTGCATATCGCCCACTTGAGAAATTGTCAAGTTTTAAAAAGAACAACTGCATGAAGTGTATGGAATTAAGTGAACATCCGGATATATGCTCACGTTAAGCAAGACATATCCAAACATTTCCAAGGAAGATACTTTTGTGTATATTTAGTTGATAGGTATTTTGATTTAAAAGATGAAGTATTATACAGGAATGACGATAATTCTAAATGGATACATCTGTATGTGTTTTAAAGGATTTTATAGCCCAATTCTGAAGTTGAATATTTGCATAATTAATATTTGGTTTTAGCTTCGTTGTATAACTTGTATGGTTTTATTGGCCAGGGATCATTTTAATGAAATGTATAGAATGAAACAATAAAAAAAAAATATGAAATTTAGTTAAATACGGTACGTGTTGCGGCACCATAACAGTCCCAAAAATACATAACACAGTTAAAAAAAAAAAAACAATATAAAAGGAGTCAAAAATCCAAAATGCCTTCCTTATGGGAATTTGCACTTGATGGGCAGTTACTAAAATGTCAGCTGTGATATATACATACACATACAAAGGACAACTCTCTTAATGGTATCCATTGTCTGTTGTATGAAAGGATAATGAGGGCTCAGGTGCAAACAGTGCAGGCAAAAATGCTGAAACGCAGAAAAACATAACAGATGATTTAAAAATCTTGCCCAAACTTAAAAAAAAAATTCATACAGTAAGTAAGTAGGTTTTCCTTTTGATTCTGGGTTTGGGGCAGCTTTAAGTAATATTACATGCTAATATATTATAACATGCAAGCATGTAGATCCAGAACATTTGGTAAATATATATATATTTTGTGAATATATCTAGGCACTTTAGATCGAACACTGCAGTCTACATACTGGATGCACAATGCACTTTATGTTTAATACATATTCAGAATAGTGGCTGTATAACAGCACTCAGCGCCATGTTAATCATAGCCTGATTTTCTTGTGTCACTTACGGGATGTATTCACAGAAAATAATATACCCGCTGTATCATTGTTAGCATCTTGTATGGAATTGCACTTTGCACTTTATTGTAATTGCGAAATAAGATAATTAATTTTTTCGATGGGAAATATGCACTATGCATTTAATAATTATGGTATGCATTTATTATACGATGCAATGTTTTGGGCTATAGCATACATGATTCATGTGATATAAAATAAATTATGGCATGGCACCCGTTAAAATACGTTAAAATATCCTAAACACTTCAATCAATGTCCTATGTTTGTTTGTTTGTTTGTTTTATTATTTATAATGCGCGAGCGTACCCAAGGGTATCAGGGCGCAGCCTTTACAAGAAATTGTGAAGCTTAGTTACAAGTCATAAGGTATACACAAGAACAGTAAGTTACACCAAAATTATATACATAACAACACTGAAGTACATGGATATTATGTACATATATACATGTGGGTACACGTGATTACATTGTGTGTAGGTAACATGGGAGGGGGACAGCCTGGCAGTGGAATATCTTTGACAGCCTACGTTTTCAGCCAAGAAACTACTTTAGATCTGAAGTTCTGGTAGGGCAAGTCTATTCTGAGATTAGGTGGTAAGGAGTTCCACAGTTTGGCTGCTTTCACTGGGAAGCTGTTGCCCCCTATGGTAGCACGTTTAAAATTGGGGACAGAGAGGCAGTCTTTGTAGGCAGTTCTGGTAGGTCTCAAGGAGGAATGTCTATGGAATCTATTAATCATGTAGGTAGGGGCAGCGTTATTAAGGGATTTGTGAGTGAGTGATGCCGTTTTTAAGAGAATTTTGTCGTTGATGGAGAGCCAGTTGTTCTGTTGGCTGAGTTCTGAGATGTGGTCTCTTCTAGAGATGCCCAGGGCCGCTCTGAGAGCATTATTTTGAAGAGTTTGTAGTTTGCTGGTGGTAGCCTTAGAAGAGCCCAGGTAGAGGGCGTTACAATAGTCCAGGCGGGACAGTATGAGGGCTCTAACGAGGGTAAGGCAGCTGGTGTCAGATAGGAATGGTTTGGCTGTGCGGATTAATTTACACGTATAGGCCGTGTTTGAAGCCAGGGAACTCACCTGTCTTCTGAAGGAGAGATTAGAGTCCAGGTAAAAACCTAAAGTTTTAACCTCTTGTCCAACCCTGATGTTATTGCCATCGATTATAAAAGAGTTGTAGGCAGGGCCAAGTTTCTTTAGGCTGGACGTAGTGCCTAAAATGATAAGTTCCGTCTTATCATCATTCAGGCATAGTCCATGTATGGACATCCATGCCTGGATGATGATGTACACCCTATTTAACAAGGCCAAATCCTTTACATAATCTCCAGAAAGCGGAAGGAGGATCTGGGTATCATCTGCATAATTAGTGTAGGTGACACCGAGATGATCCAAATCATTGAAAAGGAGCTTGGTAAATATAGTACAGTGTGGGGGAGATTCAGGAGCCCTGTGGGACGCCACAAGTGATTGGTATGGTGTCTGCCACCGCGGTGGGTGAGAAGACCCTCATGGTTCTACCGTTGAGAAAAGAGGTGATCCAAGTGATGGCCTCAGTAGAAAAATGAGCTGATGTGTGAAGATGTGTGCAAAGGACAGAATGATCAACCAGGTCGAAAACTGCAGACAGATCGAGGAGAAGGAGTAGGGCAACTTGGCCCTTATCACTAAGCGTATCGATCTGAGCTTTCAAGTCAATGAGAGCAGTTTCAGTCCCATGTTGAGGGCGGAATCCTGATTGTCTGGAATCTAGTAGATGGTGTTCTTCCATGTACTTCTGGATGTGTACATAGGCAACCTTGTCTAGGATTTTTAGTAGAAAGGGAACAGTCGTTATAGGTCTGTAATTGGTAGGTGTGGCTGGGTCAAGTGTGGGTTTTTTTAATAGTGGAAGTACCCAGGATTGTTTCAAGTTGGTGGGGATGGAGCCAGTGGTGAAGGGGGAGAGGTCTCGGGCGGCATCCTTGATGAGCTGTGCCGGGCACAGGTCTCCCTGACAGTTCGAAGGTTTCAGAGACAAGATGATTTTTTCTACTTCGAGAATCGTGACTTTAGAGAAGTTGAAACGAGTGAGATCGGTAAGCATAGGTTTATCTGATGTTTTTGAGAGGAGAGTGTCATTAAGGGCTACTTTTTTACGGGCGATTTTACTTTGGAGGGTCGCAATTTTATTTGCTAGGGCGCTTTGGATTTTTGAGCACCAGTTTTTGTCTTTGGTGCAGGTGTTAGGAGGTACTATAGGGGTTTCTACTTCTTTAAGGATAGAAAATAGTTCCTTCATGTTTGATTTCACCTGGGATATGCGAGAGTCATAGGAGGCTTGTTTAGCCAGGTAAATTTCTTTTTTATAGAGTGTGGCTAGTTTGGAAAGTTTGAGTTTGTTTGCGGCTGAGGGGGATTTTTTTCCAAATTGCCTCACAGTTCCTTTTTTGCTGCCTTAAGTTTTTAAGGAATGGTGTCTACCATTTGTTGAGGTGTGTGTTCGGTTTGCTAGGTCTCAGTTTAAAGGGGGTGATTAAGTCTAGTGAGGAGGCCATGATCTTATTATATTCTTCGACCAGGGTCTCTGGGTCCAAATGATTTGTGAGTGTGTTGAGTGTAGGGAGTAGATTCGGGATAAGTCTTTCAGCTGTTATATTCTTCTTGTTTCTGGTGACAGTAGGCGGGACCCTGATAATGGGTGGGTGTGGAGGTCTGTCGGTTGAGAGCAGGAACAAGAATAGGTGGTGGTCGGTTCAAGCTAGTGGTGAGATGTTTGTGATGTTCGCTAGACAATTGTAATCGGCCACCCAATCGAGTGTTCTGCCTCTAGAGTGTGTAGGTGACATACTTCTTTGCGTGAAACCTAGTTCCGAAAGAGTGTTGACTATAGTGCTGGCAGCATAGCCTTCAGGATCATTATAACCCATATTAAAGTCGCCTAGGGTGAGAACTTGGGTGGAGCTTGTGAGGTTACTAGAGAGGATGGTGTTAATGTCTTCGTCAAAGGTGCCCATGGGGCCTGGCGGACGGTAGATCAAATGGATACTGAGAGTTTGGGTGTTGGTGAGTGGGACTTTAACTGAGAGTGTTTTGCATGATGAAACATTGGTAGGTGTTGTTAGTCTCATGGCAAGACTGCATTTATGAATAATGGCAACACCTCCTCCCCTGGAATTGGGACGGTCTATATATACTATAAATTGTACCGAATGGAACTTAGTAATGGCTGCAGTATAATCTCTGACAGGATTGACTGTTTAGGTATTAGTCCTATGTTTGTTTTTATGCCCATCATGTGGAAACACTGATGCGTGTCGAGGGAAAGGGAATAAAGGAGTGTCAAAGATGTTACCAAGATCATGTGACCAAGCTACAAGCTGTAGCGAAACACGTCATCTGTGGAGCACCTTTTTGTCCGGCTGGGCGAGGGTTGGAAGTTTCCTAATGGATTGATTTCAAATTTTTTGAAATAAATATAAACTTTTAATCTTTCTTTGGACAACGGCGCAATTTGTGGCTGGTGAGCTTGGAACCTGAAATTGCAATTTCCACTCAGGGAGTGCTGCTCAACATCACGCCGTTTAGTCGGAGTGATAAAGATTTGAAAAAAAAAAAATATATATATATATATATATATATTCACTGAAAAAACTGAAAGGGACCTTATGGTTATGTTAATAAAAACCTATGAATTACAATGAAAAAAACGTTGTTAAAGGGGCGTTTTGGTTACAAGTAAAACCGAAAAAATGCTGAAATTCACCAGTTATGGTAAGCTAAGCAACCCTAACCCGTGCCACCACTGTGCACTGCTAAGGCTAACACCCAGGACATCAAAGATGACATCACAAAGGTCATTGATGACATCACCGATGACATCACATATCTGGGCCACTTGTTTTTGTTCACTGACATATGTAGGCCAGGTGGTTTTGTCCACTGACAGCCAGAATATTAAAATGCAAACAGTGCTATTTATCTAGACGCTAACCTTGTCATATGTTCTTAAAGTACTTTCCTTAGGGTTTGGTCTCAGCTCATGGTGCACATATATGGGGAAATAAGCAGGCCTCAAACACACAACTCAACTTCTTCTGATGCCCCTTCTGCACACTTACCCACTCCTACTCTATTAGGGCGGCAGCGGTTCGGTGCCCATAGGCATCACTCATGGAAAGGCACTAGTTACCGTCACCCAGAACGCCTATGTCCGTTTCTCCACTGAAAACTCCCCTGGCGCCTCGTCACAGGCCGTATCAGGCACCCTGTTGACAGGCAACCCTGATCGGTTCTGCATCACATGACACGGAAGACTCGATCACATGACAACATAGCAACAGGATAAATGCTTTGAGTACGTGCCTTTTCAGTGCTTCACAGCTGTTCTATCTGGCACTGTTTGTTGTCCGGATTATGGAGGCCTCGGCTGGAGACCCCGTGGCCGCTTTGGTCCAAGCTGTTACTGACCTTAGAGCAGATATGGCAGCAGCCACCACTGCCATTCACCACCGACTTGTCTCCCTACAGAGTGCACGCCACCCCATTCCCGCTTATCCTGGGTTTTGGGAATCAACCCCACAAGCCACAGCTCCTGTCAGTACACCACCCGTCCCCATCCCGTTGGTGGTTCCTACACCTTTCCCCTTGGCAGCTCCTGAGAGATACCATGGTGACCCCAGAAAGTTCAGCACGTTCCTGAACCAGTGCAAACTCCACTTTCTCTGCAGACCACTGGCTTTCCCCGATTCCACCACCAAGGCCGCCTATACGTTGTCCCATCTGGCCGGCATCGCAGCTACTTGGGCTAACCCTCTGCTAGAAAATGACAACCCGGCCTTATATGATTTCGACCTATTGGTGACAGAGATGTCCCGGGTGTTCGACACCCGACACAAGGCCCAGTCACTAGACTTAGAGTTGCTTGACCTAACCCATGGAAAAAACACCCTCATAGAGTGCATAACTCGTTTCAACCAGCTATCGGTAGAAACCTCATGGCCTGAGAATAAAAAGGCTGTGGTGTTCTACAGGGGACTGAATAACCTCATGAAAGATGCCCTTTCTGTTGTACCTTTGTTGCCAATTGTGTACCATGACCTGGTGGATCTGGCTTTACAGGTAGACGCCGTGAGAGCCGAATGGAAGACTGAAGCCGTATTTTCCGGCACACAATCCCATACTCTGCCTCCCGCATCAAAATTAATTCTACTTGTGATGTCATCAGTGATGTCATCAATGACATTTGTGATGTCATCTTTGATGTCCTGGGTGTTAGTCTTAGCAGTGCACTGTGGTGGCATGAGTTATAATTGCATAGCTTAACATAACGGGTGAATTTCTGAGATTTTTCGGTTTTACTTTTAACCATAACATCCCTTAAACAAAGTTTATTAATTGAATTTCATAGGTTTGTATTGGTGAAACTTAACCATAACGTGCCTTTAACAAAGTTTTTCAGTGAATTTCATAGGTTTTTATTAGTCCCTTTAACAAAGATTTTTCTTCGAATATCATGGGATTTTACCAGTGCATGCTATTTTCCTACAACTTACTTAAATCATACTTACCCCAATATAGCAACATGTTGGTCCAATTTACAAAGTTTCACCTCAAAACTCTGCCATTTCCCACCATCTAGCATCATTTTTAAAACTTCTGTATAATTCTTGCAACTTTTCCATTGTTTTTGCATCCGTCGATGTCCGTGAACATCTAACGTCATCGCGGACCTTGCAACAGTGCCATGTGACCATGCACCTTCGCCCGGCATGATGATGTGTCCGCGAACGCGTCCACACTTCGCGATCGGGTCCGTGATTTGAGGACAGTTCAGAATTGCATTTTCTATTGATCCAGGAACTTTCAAGATCAAAATTTACCCTTGCATAGCTCCTACACCTATTCTTACTCATTATCCATTAACAATCTAGTACAAAGCACATAGTTTGAACAATATTAGCAAAACTGTTATTTATCTTAAAAATAGCATCAGCTATTGCCATACCTCCTCCCCAAGAGCCACCAGCACCACCACCTGGAGGACTCACACAACAAAAAAAACACAGTACTTCTAAAGACAATTAGGAGGAACAAGAAGATGAGGTAGAGGAAGTGTGTGACTCTAGCACCAGAAAGAATCATGAGTAGGGCCATTCTTTACCACTGTTGGGAATGTACCAATGGCTAAAGCTACCAAAGTGAAATGCATTGAGTGCAACGTTTTAATCAATCGCGTACTACCTGGACAATACTCCAACCACTGCAGTGCTCTGAGAAATGTTGTTCCTTTCTTAGCAAGTAGTAGGCTGTCTTCCTCCACCTTATCTTCCTCAACCAATACTGTAACCACACAGCCTACTTCTGTGGGACACAAAATCCCACCAGCTACCTTGAAAGCAATACATTAAGCTGTTGATCCATATCTTTCTAAGACAAAAGTCCTCTTCATATACTGCAACACATCACTCTGCAGAGGGAAGCAATTTTGAAGTGCTTTTGAAGATGTAATCAAGGAGCATGAGAAACACTGCCCCCTACCTTAAAAGTAACACACGCAACATCTTCCCCTGTCCACCTGACCCTCCATTTTAGTGCTTGATGCCTCTTCCCTCATTTCCCTGCCCACCTTACATTCTAACCTCTCCAGCAACAAAACAAAAAAAACATAAAAAAATAACAAAAGAAAGGTTCTTTTAGGAACCACCTTTCACAGTTAAAAAATATAACTAAAAAAATAACCATATAGACTCCATCTGCTTTATATTTCTCAGTAAAGTACACAGACTCAATAAGATTTTTCCAACATATCCATTAGCATTTTGTGTCATGCTAATGGGAATAATGTGGCATTCATCCACCGTTCCAGATACTGGAACTGCGGATAACAGCCCGGCAGCCCAAGTTATCGGCACAAGCGAAGCGAGAGCGGATAACAAGGGATCCGGACCATTATCCCTCATTCTAGCCCCTGCATTGGAAGATGAAAGCCATTAGCACCCCGGGCTCCCAAGGATTTCCCACTGTAGGAAGGAAAATCCTTTTGCAAGATGGCCACCATGGAAAGGGAAGGCGAGGCTCCGTAGAGAGTGCCTCTTCCCTTTCCATGGCAGCCTGCAGAAAGGGAAGAGAGAACCCTACGACCATATTACCACAAGTGAATTTGTTTCCCCTTTCAATCCTATCCCACTTTTGAATAACTTACCACATAGCTGGTCCCAGGTGGACATGGCCACTTTAACCCCATTTTTCGTCCCCGGTGGTCGTGGCCACTAGCCATATTGTCCGAGTCATGACCTTATGGCATGACCCAGACAATCTGGCCATCTTCCCATGGCCACAGGCTATACCTCAGTCGCCAAAGTTATATTACTATTTTTTGTACCTACATAATGACACTTGTCAAAAAAATAAAACACGGGCACATTTACAAAACTATGCTTTAAGGTCTTTGCCAATGCTCCATACATGTGTTTTCTGGAAATCTGCAGATGTTTTATTTCAAAACTGTCAAAATGTATGCACATACAATGTCATATATCTTAGCCGCCACTTGACAAAATCCATTCAGACTTTACACAAACATTCAAGGTTGGGTCTATAATCTTTCTGCAAACTTTTGTCCACATTCGTCAAACGTCAACAAAGTTATAAGCCTTCTAAAAATGTTGAGACTCCCCTATAATTTAGCCCCTTTTGACAAAATGGCACCAAACTTTACAAATACATGTAGATGTAGATGTAGATCGAAAATCGTTATGCAAACTTTTGTGCAGATTCGCTAAATGGCACCACATTTATAAGCCTTCATAAAATGTTGTGACCCCCTCTCCACAGAATCTCACCAAACTTTGCAAAAACATTTATATCTAGATCTAAAATTGTTATGCAAACTTTTGTGCAGATTCATTAAATGGCACCACATTTATAAGCCTTTACAATGTTTTGGGACCCCCCTCTAATTATGTTCCCCCTTGACATAGCAGCTCCACATTTTCCAAAACCATTCAGAATCAGGTCTAGAATAAAATTAAAAAATGTCATGCAGTTTCATTGAGTGGCACCAAAGTTATAAGCCATCCAAAAAACTGCTTTTCACCAACCCAGTAATGCAGAAATAGGCAGATGTCCCCGAACATCGGAAGTGTTCATGAACATCACAGGACTGTGCCCGAACATCCGGACTGTTCACAGATTTTGGGGGTGAAAAACAAACGTTTTTGGATTCTCACAGCCATATCCCATCCCTTCCTCATCACCCCCCACATCCCCAGAGATTGTTTGATGAGATTGACAAGTGCAATGTTGTGTTTTTAATAGGTTTCTACCACGATGTTCGCAGACACTGGTGGATGTCTGACGTATTTCAGGCTTTTCACCATCCAATCAGCCTGTGCCTGATGTCCGCGGACCTCACTTTGCCTTCTGAAACAATCCGAGACCCGTACGTGGACCGAACAGAGAAGTGAGTATGCAGACCAAACCAAGATATCACAAATTTTGTTTTTCCTACTTGTGGGCTGTTTTAAAAAAAACTACATGATGGATTTACACAAAATTTACAAAAGCAGCTTTTTGGGCCCAAGCCACTGCTCCTGCCATAAATTTGATGAAAATCCATCCAGCGGTTTGTTTGTAAACATGGGCAAAAATGTTTTCCATTCAGTCTATGGAAAAAAAAGAAATGTGGGATCCCCCTACAACTTTGCCCCTCTTGAAGAAACCTCACTGAACTTGACAAGGAAATTCAGAGGGGGCCATATACTTTTTTGGAAAAGTTTGATAAGGATTTGTCCAGAGGGAGCAAAGTTATAAGCTATCCAAAATGTGATCTTCCAATGAGTTGAGCAACTTAACCATAACTACAGGGCCGCTACTGCAGGCCCTGTAAAATATATATATATATATATATATATGTATTCAGTGAAAAACTTTGTGAAAAGGATGTTATGGTTAAGTTGCGCTACTAAAACCTATGAAATTCAGTGAAAAAAATGTGTTAAAGGGATGTTATGGTTACAAGTAAAACCAAAAGAAACCTGAAATTCACCAGTTATGGTAAGCTAAGCAACCATAAGTCGCGCCACCACCATGCACTGCTAAGAATAACACCCATGACATCAACGCTGACATCACAAATATCATTGAAGAAGAACGCAGCCACATTTGTCTCTGCGCAATTCGAGAAAAAATTACTCGGGAGTTTGGAAACATGCAATGAAATTCCAGAGACATGTCCTAAACTGTTCCCTCCACAATTAATAATAATAATGTCTGGATGACACTGTGTCACCAAAGTAGCACAAAGAGGTACCACATCCAGCCACTTCATGCCAGTGCACACACATCCACATGATGGAATCCAAGATGTACAGACACTCCACAGTGATCTGCATGCACCTCCAACCAATTTATCCACGAGTCACGCAAAATCCATACAATCTGAAAGATACAGTCATAGCTATCTGCTCTCCTCTCAGGAAACAGACTTTCTGCCAAAGTCTCTCCCTACACATCACACCCAGTAAACCTTATTGACCAATCCCTTGCCCTGCACAGTCTCATTTGCATGCCTCTCAGCCTCAAATTCCCTGTATGTAATATGCGCTGTCCGTGAACAAGCGCGATGTCTGCCGGCAAATCGTAAAATCTGAAAGTGGGGAATGAAAATGTAATTAGTGTACCCCAATTCCCCTTTGAGTTTGGCTCTGAAAATAGCCTTTTTTTGGAGTTTTCTTTCAGGCTTTTTTTTAGGATATTTTCAGATTTTGTCTGTTACATAACTTCACAACAACTTCATGATTGAGTTCTGCATATTACTAAGAAATATTGCTTGACCAAAATCAGTGAAAGTAATTCCATCACAAAAATAAATTGCACCATCTTCCAAAAGGTTCTCATTTTGGAATGATGACATGCCCACAGAATACATAAAACAAGATATTCCTTTATTAACAAGACATCTTGCTATGTCCTAGGTGGTATATGGGAAAATATATCTTACTAGATGGAAATAGATGCATCTGTTCCTTTAGCAATTGCTTCAGTGCACCCTGCAATCTTATTGCACTCAGATAGCCCAAATACATTCCTCCACAATTTACCACCAGGATATCAGGAGTCTTAAAATAAGCCATATTTTTACAAAGTATAAAAACACCTAGCAAATTTCTCCCTCGCACATCACACCACATAGCCGCCACTCCCTGCATTCCAGGATTGTCAGAAATGCCACACATGGTTGCATACCATTGCAGATTAGTGATATAACTATCTCCCACTATCCACACTCTAACTCTGTCCATCTCAGCAGCTACAGCAATCTTCACAGGATACAGCAATAAAACAAATGATTACCCCCTCTCCCTTTGAATGACACCCTCAGCACCTGATTGTCTAATTCCCCTAGTCCTATTTCCATGCCAGGTATGCTGAGAAGTCACGGATGTGGCACGCCCTGTCCGCAAACAGACGTGGTGTCTGCGGAGCGCGTAACACTGGGACAACCCTTCTACCCTTTCTACTTCACTCTCTGCACCATTCCCTTATTGGCTACTGTTAAGCAGTGACACAACCATTCACCAATCACATCCAAGAACTCTACATCTCACTCTATCATCCCAGTTCAGTACTTTAGATGTACTGTTGACCACTTGGAGTACAATTCTGCTGTGATTGCAAAGCATCTACAACAATAACTACTGTAAAACTCTCCATGATTTCTGCTTACAGATTCATGCACATCCACATGCATGAACACAAACTACAGGTATACATATTTTGTGCACAGTACATGTACATCTCAATATAAATGCATATGAACAGGGTAACTGCCACTTACCCTGTATAACCTGCAAAAAAGCGTACTCTCATTTCTCCCATCTGCTATGATCAAGTGTCACTTCCTAAACTGTGTCCTTTCAAAATTTTAATGTACCCATATTACTAATTGTAATGTGCAAACTGTTATTCTCTTCATTGATTCTGTCATTTTTGTGACCACTGCCACCTATTTATCCACATTTCCATCATAGTAGCATTTCATGCATTATAGTGCATAGGATGTGCCTACAATTTCCTTTTTAGGAACACAGCTTTCTAACAAAAGCTTAATTTAATTTTAAAAGATGGTAGAAATAACAGTATGATTGTAAATAGCAAGAACCATATTCAAATGCATGCAATATAAAGTTTCCTATTCTGTGTTGTGATATGGGTAAATGGAAACTTGTAAAACACACACCAAAAAAGTGACACTTGATCATAGCAGATGAGAGAAATGACAGCATGGCATTTTTACTACTTATCCAGGGCAAATAGCAGGTACCCTGCATTGTAAACACATACATTGCATGCTTTTCACCAGAGTTCCTGCTGTACCCTGTATAAGTAGCAAGAAAAACATACTGTTATTTCCCCTATCTCCTAACAGCAAATAACACTGCCTTAAAAAGCCAAATGTGCTCTGTGTGCTTACTATTATAATCATTTCTAGGGCAAGTTCAAGTGACAGATTCTAAGAAAATATCCAAAATGCACATAGACAGAGGAAACTGCATGTACATGCTATGCACAATTAACAGAAAGCAGTATTACTACAAAAACAAAGAATTACATGTCTATATTAACAACAGTGCTATTAAGCCACATATTTATTAACTTCTTTCTTTCACAATTGCAGTGAAGACCAATTGTCATGATGCCTACCCCGGGCATCCGGATCAAGCCCATCAGCCCCGGGAGCAGGCATCCAGACATTTACAAAAACCCCAGCAGCCCCAGCGAGGGGCTGTCTGGGTCCAGTCCTTACCTCATGCAGACCATGCTGCAAATAAATCCAAGCCAACGTGAGGCCTGGATGGGACTATTTTACTACAGGGACTATTTTTTACTCGGGTGTGGTCCTGGGGAACTTCTTTCCTGGGACTACTTTGGAGGCTATTTAAACCACGCCCGAACAGCAGCACATGCTTCGTGTTATTCTGCATCCAGCAGCGTGACTCTAACCGTGCCTGCAGCCAGCATCCAGTCTTCTGCCATGCCCGCGTGCCTGCAGCCAGCATCCAGTCTTCTGCCACGCCCGCCTTGAATCCGGAGCTTCTAGAATAAAGAGGTAGAAAAGGACAAGGTTAGAAAACGAACTTATTTCAAATTCCTCACCTGATTCCGGACTCATTTCATCTCCCGACCTGGAAAGTACATCATTCCTGCACGCATCGCTTCGCCAGCTCCAGCACGGCACCATACTCACCAGTTCTCACAGCATCTTTCGATCCGGCACTGTCTCCATCATTTCTTCGCCGTACTCCGCCACCTAGGGGCGCAAGAATAACAAGGTGAGCCAAGGGAATCAACAAATACCTCTTACCACCATAGACTTACCTGATTTACCACCGGCGGTATTATTCTCCATATCTTCATATGCCGCATCTGTAAAGAGGGAGAAAAACAACACGTTAGCGCATGCAATAGTTACCGGACAGTGTTGTGGACTAAGTGTTCTGACTACATAAGTGAAAGAGAAGTTAAAGCACTTACTCAAGTATAGGGTGTGGCTAAATTCCAGATGTAGGAAAGCGGCCAAATAAGTGTGGCTGAAGCGGGTAAACCGAGAACAAGTCTCACGGTCAAGAAACTGTGTTCCTACGGACAACAAAACGGGATAAAAGTAAAGAAAAATAAGGACCCGGGCATGAAGTATGCCAAGGAATGGTGCGGAACGAGCCTAAGAGTACTTACAATAGGAGGAATCATGAGATATCCAGTTCTTGCTTTGTCCAAAGCAGCAGAACATGGCGGCATAAATATACGTCATGCGCGTGACATCATCACGTCGAGAACGTGTCTGACATCACGATGGTAAACAAGTGGCGTTTGTTGGCTATGTTTGTGACGCGATTGGGTTGTGAACACAGTTCTTATTACTATTGTAATGGAAGGAACAAAGAGTAATGTGCGAGATATACAACCGAATTATCTGATCCTGTCTGCAGGTAAAATCACGTGTTGTGAGTGTATGTAAAAAATCAAAATAATCTTTTAATGGGAGCGAGGTTCATCATTTACTGAATGATTATTTTTTAACATATGTTTTCTCTATTTTTGACATTGTGTTTATCATTTTCCAAAACTTCCCTATTGTGTTCACAATCATGAATTATATTCAGAAATTATAATTTAGGATGGGCAACATTGTAAAAAATTCTGGTTTCTTTAAATTGTCACATTATGAGAAATCTGATCAGGTGTTGACATATGATGATTGAATTTTATTTCTGTACAAGAACAATTTTTAGATGATTTACACTATGATTACTTTGGATGTTATACACTTATTGATTCATATTTTTGTTGAATATTTATAGATAAATGGAAATTGATTGAACTCACAGCCCCTGATGAACAGAATGAATCTCAAACGCGTTGGGCACATACATTTGGAATAAATCACCGTTAAAGAAAAAAAGAATTTGTGAATTGACTACTTTTGGTCTTATTTGCATAAACAGATCCACAGAGAAAACAGTGACTTGAATTGAAATACTTATTTCTACTATTTGAAAATTACTGGGATATTCTAGCCATAGATAGTGTGCAGGGGACAGGAGTTCCCCAACAGGGAACTTACTCTTGTTCTATTGTAGACAACCCATATGACAGGGCTGTTTCTTTTCTCCTCTGCACCTTAAACCTGTTTTATATTTTCTTGAATTGTTTTACTATAATAATTGTACCATACATTTGGAGTGCAGGGTGTCTAATTCGCTACCATGCATTTGTGGTTACTCATGATCTTGGACATCTATCGAAACAGCATGGCTTCTTGACATCATCGGGTTCATCTACTGAGAATCAAGCCATCCTAAGTGTGCTGCACACCCAATGTTGGCTAGTGAGGTCACCTTCCAAAACAATTTTACAGGCTCAACTGCTAAATTGGTGGCCATTTCCAACTCTCTGGCTAAGTTTGTAGTAAGGCTGAAACGGGATTCAATGTCAACCCCCTTCTGAACACTTGAGGAACTAATGCATATACAGGAGAATGGGTGCTCAGTAGAAAAGACTTCTGAATATGGAGAGGATGTCAACTACATGAGAACACATTGTTGCGAGATGAGTAAAGGTATCGTGTTGACCCAAATCTACTGTTGCCTCATTTGGCTTTGGGAAATCATGCACTTGCACATGTGGGAAAAGGAGGTATGATTTGTACATTCAATTATGATCAGTTTGCCCTGGACATTCCAGCTTTGGCCCAAGACTACTGTAGTTGATTAACTGTTTGTATGTAAAATAATATTGGGAAGTCAATGTGTACAACAACAGGAGCATATCCACCACCATATGATGTCTGTATGAACCTCCAGATAGACCTCATCCAGCTGCCTCAGTGTAATAACCTACGTATTCTCTGGCTGGATAGAAGCATGCCCAGGTAGAAAAGTGGATTCCATTTCAGCAGTGCAGGCGTTGCTGAAGGACTTTCTAAACCAATTTGGAATACCAGATAGCATAAACAGTGACAGTGGTACACATTTCGTTAGCTAGTTCATAAAGGAATTGTGGGCAGAATTCAGACTACAGCATAAGAGCCACTGCCTACACCATCCTCAATCAGCATGGGAAAGGGAGCAATGGAACAGTGTTATTAAAAATGAGCTATCAAACCTCTGTCGTTAAACCGTCCCCAGGAGTCATTGCCAGTGGTGTTGCTCTGTATCAGGAGCACAGCAAACATAAAGGCTTGGTGGAGCCCCCAAGAGGTTCTGCATGGGAGGTCAACGCATGTACCCTCCTCTCCACCGCTAAAGAATGCACATTTCACCATACACCTTATTGATAATATACTACTAGGTTACTGCGAAACATTGATTTCCATTGTTAGATGAGTTCATATGCAGGCGAGAGAGGTGTTGCCCAATGAATCGAAAGAGACCTTCAATTCCATTCCATTCAGAGATACTTGTCAAATGTCTTATAAGGAAATCTGCACTAGCACCCAGGTGCGGGTGCTCGTACCAGGTAATTTTGACCAGTGAGGTGGCAGTGAAAGTAAGGGAACTCCCCTCCTGGGTGCACACTGTAAAGGAGTATGCCATCAGATAAAGAAGCTTGAAAACCTTGCGGGCCGTACAATGTTGGGATTCTGTTGCATAGTGATTATGTTGCATCGCGTTCTCCTTTCAAAAGAATATAAGCCAGTACTAGCTAGACACAGGTTTGGCAGGAAACTGAACATCACACGGGAATCAACTACTTGGAAAGTGGAGACTTTCCTGGAAATTAACTACTTTGCAAGTGTGATCTAAGAAAATATACATTGTGACCTGGAAAGGAGGGACTTGCCACATATGCACAAGACATCTTCCCCAGGATATCACAATGTGTGTAGTTCTAAACCGGCAACAGTGAGCCTACAGTGATACATGTTCAACTTGACAAAAAGAGCCGCTTAGCCTTGCAATGAGTTTGTAAATGTTGACACCATCTCTCACCCATGAAGGCTCAAAGTTTCAACATGCCATTTTGTGACTTGTTAATGAATCTAACACATAGTGCTCCCACAGGGAACAATGTTGGTATCCAATCAAATGACGCATCAAGGGCCCTTCTGCTTTATCCATACATTCACTCTACCCTGCAACCTCACGGTTTGGAGGCAGATGCATATGTCATCCATAGCTTCTGCCACCCCACCAGCCCAACACTGCATAGCTGAGAAACATTACTCACTAAGACAACTGTACCACCTTCATCCCAGCCAGGCACAGCAGGAGATAGACACAATCTGAGATAAAGATGGCAAGAATAATAAAACTAATGTTGCAACAATACATATGCATGGATTAGACACAAAGCAAATGTGCACTCAACATGAAGAACACATAAACTAAGTTATTTATGCACATATACACAAAGTATATTAACATAGTATCCAAACGACATGAATAATTCAAACATAGCTCACTTACACAGAAGCACACCAGTAATGGGCAGCAATACCTTCCACAAGAGAAGCCACTGGCTACCTAAAGAGGACTGTTTTTTTTTATTTAACAAGAGGACAGGACTGCGCCCCTCTACAAAAAATATATTTCTACCAAAGAGTCCTGTCACCTCTTAACTATTCCCTAATGGCAAAATGTCTTTTCGAGGACCCCTCTTCCAGAAAGGGACCAAGAGTTCGGACCTAACTGAAGGATAAACTATGGTTTAGTCAATTAAATATACAAAAATACTTTAAAAACTTGATTGACATATAAAACAGTTCATATCATAAATAGCAAACTTCTAAACATAGAAAAAGAAACAATACATATCAAATTCAATCTACACAGTGAACCTCTTCTCTTAAAAATGTTTAGTGAAAAGAAGAAAAAAGAGAGAAAGAAAAAACAAAAAAACACATTCTACTCACATTAAAATATGTTTTTATATATACTCGAATTTTTGTAAAGAAATATCTATAAAAAAGACACAACAAATGATTCTAGCACTTTTCTCTGTATACTATATTTGTGTCTCGTTTAGAACCCTTTCAACTAATTGCTGGGTTCTTAATTACAGCTCAGTTGTGTGGCTCCAAGTGCCTTAATATAACTGTGGGAACAATCTCACAGTAATTGGCCACAACATGCTTCTAATTAAATGAAAGGTCTCAACATTTCACGAGAACACAAAATGCTGAAACCACATAAATGGTCCCATCACACGTTACCCATAATTGACGAACTCTGTCTATTCATTAGCAACAAACACAGATAGGACACCTGCCTTACTCCTGACAAGTATCCCCAGACACGAGATGCCACACAAGGCCAAATACAAAGAGGTCACCCTGGCTTGTGGCCTAGAAATAAGGGATGGTATCTTCTTTAACGGAAAGGAAAGCAGTCCATGGACCTCTATCCCCCTACTCATGGCTCATGTCTTGACAACCTTCACAACCTGTCAGTTGTCCAAGGTTGGTTAGTTAGAGCCAACCAACGAAAGTCTCTAATGTAATGCCATCCATGAAGTACAAGACCAGCCAATTACATAGTGTAGAAATTATGTCTGTTTACTGTTATTAATTCAGAGGTGGTTGTATGAGGAGCCATCAGACAAGGGCTTTCCAATTAGAAATGCAACCCCTATAGAATGTATATGTAATCATCACTATTATCCAATTCCCATACCATGTAGGTTTTTGTTAACTAAGATAACAGTGTGATGCCAGCTATGACAAATGTTGAATGTATAAACCATAGTTTTTTATGCAACCGGCAAGAGCGCCAAGAATGTTATGCTTGTATGCTGTGTCTGCATTTTTTCTGATGATTTTAAATCTGGGTTCTGCCTTGAATTTAGTCTATTTCCGTTACTGAGTCTGGTTTGCTCTGTCTCCATAATCTCTGTGTAATTTTGGACTGCCCAGGCCATCTTAACAGCACCCTGCATGCTCCCCACAATCCTAAAGCCATAACACCCACCCATATCCTCCCAAATGGCCTCACTCACTCTGCAGGTCACACACTTGACATCTAAATCACCTCTGGTCTCCCCCTCTCTATTCCTCTGACCACTCCTCTATCCTGGAGTGATCACTGCCTCCTCTCCTCTCATCTCTCCCTCTCTTCCCCACAAGCGAAGCCTACCCCAAGATTGCCACCTACCTTCTCAGACATCCGGGACATGAAGCATGTGTCAGTTGAGGCTTTTGCTGCCACCTTCTCTCCCCACCCTCCACCCCTTGCTGACTCACACCCAGACACAGCCCTGTCCCTGCTTTACTCCTCTATTTCTGCTACTCCTGATGCTCTTGCCCCGGTCATGAGGCCCCAGTCAAAGACAGAGATCTACCCCCAGCTTGTTTCTTTGAAAAACGACTGACCCTGGGGGAGTTAGAGGATCGAAGAGCTCGAGCGAGAGGGGAGGTATTTGCAGAGGGATAGCTGAAGGTGTTTTGGACCTAGGCCCCAGAAATCCTTGTGGACAATGCAGAGGGTTTTGAATTTAATGCTTGCATCCACTAGGAGCCAATGGGGAGATTTCAGAGCTGGAGAGATACGATCCCAGGGCTTGAGTCCAAGGACAAGTCTTGCAGTCCTGTTCTGGATTAGTTGCAGAGGGCACAGAGTAGAGGCAGGTAGATTTAGAAAGAGGCTGATACAATAGTCCAACCTAGAGAGAGCCAGAGCTTGGGAGACAGTGAGCTTCTGGGGGAAGGAAAGAAAAGGCACAGTACCTCTGAGGAGGTGCAGTAGGAAGTTTGACTTTTTAGAGACATCAGAGATGTGGGCGGAGAAGAAAAGTGTGGAGTCAAAGATGACGCCGAGGTTCTTAGCCTCACAGGTGGGGGTAGGAGGAGGGCCAACGGAGGTTGACCAGAGAGTGAGGGGAAAGGATGGTGAAGGTGTGCCGATGAGGAGGATCTCCATAATGCTGGCATTCAGACAAAGATCATAGGCAGCACACCAATCTTGAATGGCAGTTAGGCAATCAGAAATGAGAGAGGGAGAGGAGGTGGCCGAGGGCAGCCTGAAAATGAGTTGACTGTCGTCAGTGTAGTACTGGAAATTTGATACCCAGGTTATCACAGGTTATCACAGAGACGGTTGAGCAGGATGGTATGGTTGACTGTGTCGAAGGAAGAATAGTGATCGAGTAGGATGAGGACAGAGGGAATGTTAGAGTCAAGGTTGGAGAGCAGATCTTCACGGATGTTCAGGAGAGCAGTTTCCGTGCTTCTGGCAGCTCTGAAGCCAGACTGTTGGTCATGGAGATAGCCAACAGAATCGGAATGGAGGTTAAGGAATGATTCCAGGATAAAAGGGGAGAGGGAGAATATTTCACCAGAGAGCATGTGTTCTTATAGTCAATGGCATCCACAGTTTTCAATGATTTTGGCACTTACCCCATTTTCTTCTGATTCGACAAGTTACCTTCAATGTTGTGTTTACTGTTTGTAGATGTCTCCGATTTTCATCTCCTTCAGAACCTAGAGCCGAGTTTAAAATGGGTTTGATTAGTTCATTGGCAAATACTGCTACCTGATAATCTTCCTGTATCTCTTCAAAGTGCTTGTATAGCTCAAGAGGAAAACATTTCAAGTTCTTGTTTCTATACATTACTAGTATCGCACCCTCACACTTTCAAACAAGTATAATTCTTTTGTTTCAGGTACACAGGTACACATCCTACCTTTCAAGGTCTCCAGAAGTTTGGTGTGTTACAAACCCTCATTACCAACATTTAAAACCTGTTATTCCACTTATGCAGTGCTTCTGCATTGCCATTCTAGTGCTGTATTCTTACACAAAATCTGAAAAGGAGAGTACCTGGAGTACTATGCGTGCAAACCTGCCTTGTCCATCACACATTTGAAGGATGGGTGTGTATTATACTCACATCCAGAAAACAGAGATCAAGACGGCATCTTCCTCCCTGTACTCAGCGTCCCTCAGGCCAGGAAGTACCTATGGCGGATCCCCAGGTTCTCACAGGGTGACGAGACAGTTTTGGCAGACATGTCCGTCCTAGAATAGGTGCTCTGTCCCCCTCTCTCAAGCCCAAACTCTGCAACTTTCTGTAATGCGTGTATGTAATATTTATTTGTACAGGGAATATAAGGTAAGTGAGTTGGTAAATGCACCGTGGAATGAAGTGCTTCATCGAATAGCAATGACAGGACAAGAAACTCTGACCATACATTATCAAAAAGACATTGCGGACTTGCATGTCTTGTGAATTATAAATGATACATTTGCAACGTGACTAAGTATAGTCCAAGGAATTTCCAGATATTCACGTGGCACCACAATCGGCAAACAGGGGGTGAACTGGGAACCAAAAGAGGCCCTGGAAATAATGTTCACAGTGGTCCCATATAACACATTTTCAACAAGCTTCGCCCTTTCCCTATGAGAACATTTGAAAATAAAATAGGTTATCACACAACCAGGGTGCAGAGGCCTACTGGGAAAATCTCCTGAGTACCGTCTAGGCCAGTGCCACCCTTGTCAGCTAATGCTCCTGAGCAGCGAGCGAAGTGAAAGGGGATGAAGTAATGTGCCCAGGGACACACGAATGCCGAGATTTGAGCCCAGGACTTTCACATCTGACCCACTGCATAGCAGTGAGTAACTTAAATGCACTCTTGATTTAGCACATCTTCACACACCGGGTCAGGGTGGGTTCAGGGCAGTCGCCGAGCACACTCACCCCCGACCTGCGTCCTACACTCAGAGGGGGAATTTCAAATGGCGTTAGAGAAAAATACCCTCTACTAATTAAAGTAGTAAGGGCACGTACAGGGATAAAAGGCATTTCAAACAGCATCATGTGGCAGTAAAAAAGTTAATTTCTCTGGTGTTTCCCCTCCACGCAGCGGCTTACGGAGGAGGTCTGGGAAATGATGCAGTTATATATACTGGGATTGACGCTCAGGGGCACAGTCCCTTTACCCACTGCATAACGATAACAACAAGGACTATAGATATAATTGCCCGACCAAAACAGTCGGTGCGGTTCTGCCTTTAATGGGAAGCTGGGAGGCACCATTACAAATGACGAGACAAGGGTTGGCCATGGTTGCCACCATCCATCTTGGCGTCCGCACGCCCTCATATCGGAGCTCAGCACAATGCGCTGGCGCGTTGATGAATTATTTTGAGGAGCACCAGAGATATGGCATTGTTGAGTGAAGATAAAATCTCGCACTGACACAGGTATTTGTCAGGGAGCCGCCTTCACCGTGATTAGTAATGGGCGTGCGGAGAGTACGGGATCCCTGGCATGTACGACAGAGCACTTCCCTTCCGTGCCCCCTCCCCCTGTCCCATGTCACCCCACAGTGGGATATTGATGGACCCCATGGCAAGTTAATTAATAACAAAGATATGCATGGGGAAAGATTTCAGGCGATGATGACGCCCGAAGTAGCTATCAATCACACACCTGTCTATCTCCTGGCCCGTCCTGCACACTGGTAAGATAATTACACACATGGAGTAGAACAACAAGGAACACAGAGAGCAGGACAAACAGTGATACAAAGCAACGCAATAAAGAACACACAGAGCACCACAAGCAGGGACACATGAGCAACACAAGCAGGGACACCAGAATAACACAGGCGCACACGTGCTGCGGGCCAGGCAAGGAGGAGTGAGTCCTTCCTGGGTGGCCGCGGCTGGCGCCACGTCCCTGCAGGCTGCTGGCAGGCACATTGGCCCATGACCGCCCAGCAGCACTGCACACATGACGAGGAGGACCCATCACCGTCCCCACCCAGCACTAAGAACAGCGCACACTCTCACTGGTCCCCGACCTGCTCTGTCAGACTTAGTGGGTGGCCAGTGCTGCAGCTTTGCAGGCCGCAGCGGCCCGTGACCAGCAGGCTGCAGCCCACATGACGAGGAGGACTGGACCCACCATCTCCACCCAGTACTGAGCACACTAGACTCTCCTCGACCTGCTAACACACTCGCCGTCTTACTGTGTTTTGGAGCCCGGACGCTTATCGGCAAGCGCAGGGAGAATCAGTGAACGAGGCAAAATGGCAGAACCAAGCACACGCAGCACCATGCTTAGTAGCTGTGGCCACACCCCCTCACATGGCCCCCTCAGAGGTCACAAGAGATTGACAGTGGTCACCAGCCAATCAGCAGAGGTCGATGTTGTTACCTCTGGCGACCTCTGAATGTCGCCCCTGCCAGAACACCAAGGAGGAAAAGGTTACAAACTCAAGAAAGAGCAGAACCAAAAAACGTGGAGAAGTCCCCTAAAAGATATGAACAAGCTACTAGAGGAGATAGCTAAAAGTATATATTGAGGCTGATGAAGCCTGTTCAGGAGAAGAAAGTCATTCTCCTGTCCTTTTGTTGTTTTCTCTTAGTGGGAGGGACAGGTTAGCTTAGCTTTGGGAAGAGGGCATGCTATTTGTTTTGGACATCACAACCAATGACCAGCACCCCATTTAGTTGTGTTGGGTAGGGACATCTGTAAATTAAGGATTGCACAGCTTTTTCAACTATTATTTAAATAAAAGTCTATAGGAATGCCACCACATAGTTGGTTCCTCTAAATTTCCTGTTAACTAAAGTTTTCTTTTTACTGACAGCTTGATGCAGTCCCAGAAGGAATCCGACATATGGCTCATGTAGTCTCTTGGGCGTTTTGCCCTAGTAGTTCCTTCAACCCATACTGATGCCAATACAATAAAAGGACTATGTCTGTTGCACAATGAACATTAAGAACAGAGCATTTTTTTCATGCAGAATGATATAAGTGAACAACACTATACGTATATATAAAAAGTAACTGGCTTTGTTAATGTACCTTTTCATATGAATTTAAAAGTTGCTTGTTCAATGGCCTTGGGTTTATACTTCTGTGATAAAGTAACTCTTTGGATCATTTAAGGATTTGAGAATATTGTTTCAGTTCGCTTGAACACATTAGTGCCGAGATTATTCATTACCCAATGCAAGGTTGTAAGCGTTTGCTGGTGGGATAGTTCCTTTGCGCGTTTATCTATGTCAAAGGGCATTTCTGTCTTTTTCAGTTGTTTTTTTGTGTGCGTTTGAATGGCTAATACTTTATTTTTATCGCACATTTAACTGACCATGAAATGTCCATGTATTTCACTAGGAATATTATTTATCATTGGGATTCATTGTCCATAATGCTACTATAACAAAATATGAAAACTTTGAACACTGATTTGCTATCACATAATACAACCAAAGGAGGTTTTATTATATCGAATTCATCCTACTTGCTCCAATAAATGTTTACTACGCATGCTTTACTCTATGACCAAGATGCTAAATTACTTTAGTATACCGTCAGTCATGAGTTTAACTGTGCAAGGGTTCATAAAAGCATTTAAAACGTACGTGCTTTATCCCGGGGGCTCCATAATGCATAACCAGTGCAGACATCCAGAGTAGACTAGGGTGCAAGTGATGGATGCTCATGCATTTACGGCATCAGTCAACACATGTTAGGGAGGGCACTTACGTCTCCCTTGGTCAGCTAAGGGCTAACCTGTGAAACCTTCGCACCCATTTAACAACACTCATTAGAAGTTGTTTATTTTCTGCACTTTGCCAATATATATAGAACAGGAGCTTGTTTATGTAATTATACCAGTTCTATAATATGTAGAAAAGACTGCATAGTGAAATATAAAAAAAATAAAAAAAAATAATGCTAAGTAGGTGAAGTCGGGAGGTGGGTGGTGCCCTAATTATGCAATTATTTGTCATAATCCTACTTCTGTGCATTGTGAGTGTTTGCTTTCTCCACATCTTCTTCTAAATGCTAAAAACCCCACAAATACTGATTTGGCTGCTGAATATTTTCTTTCTTTCTTTCTCTCTTTCTTTCTAGTACATGCCGTATGAGTATAAGTCATATTATGATGCAGAGCTTCAGCAGCTGGTGAAATTCGTAGTTCAGGTGGGATCGAGAGCCTTAGACCTACTTGTTGAAGTGCCAGGTCTTTAGGAGCCTTTTGAATGTAGGGTGGGAGGGCTCGTTTCTGACAGGTGGAGGGAGCGACTTCCAAAATGTGGAGGCGGTGACCACAAAACTGGCACTGCCTGCACGTTTTTTGTTGAATCTAGGGGTTTGTACGGTCTGGTGTAGCATTATCCTAGTGATCTAAGATTCAGATTTAGTTGCCCTTGCCTTTATCTCTAAAACCCGGGACATCCACCCACTCTCTCTGCCGCTCCTCCTCCTCTCCCCCTCCATCTGCGCTTGCTGACCCTCTTTCAGCCACCCCCTCCACCCTCCTTCTCATCCTTTCCTCTCTTCTCCCCTGAAGAGGTCGCTAGACAAGTCTGATCTATGAAAGCCTTGTCAAAACAGGTTCATCAAGAACCACATTGAAACCCTTGCTCCAGCCCTTGTTGATTTCCGCAACCTCTTCTTTGCCTCAGGATCCTTCCCCTCCCCTCCTAAGCACTCCCTTGTGCATCCTCTTCTCAAGAAACCCACAGCTGACCCTTCTTGTCCGGCCAACTTTTGGCCTGTTTCCATTACTCCCTTTTTGGGTAAAGCCCTGGAAAAGCTGGCCATCTCTCAGCTTAACCTTCATTCCAATTCTGTTGGCTCTCTCCATGACCACCAGTCCGGCTTCAGAGCTGCCAGAAGCATGGAAACTGCCTTCCTGAACATCCGTGAGGATCTGCTCTCCAACCTTGATTCTAAATTCCGTCTGTCCTCATCCTACTTGATCTCTCCTCTGCCTTCGACACAGTCAACCATATCACCCTGCTCAACCGTCTCTGTGATAACCTGGCCATTACCCCCACTCCCCCCTATATAATAGATAGGCCTAGTACCCAAGGAAAGTAATATGGGACCGAACATATGCTCACATAATTCAAGGTTGAAAAAAGTAAGGGAAACTCGCCACTTAATCAAACAAAACAAGGGGGAAAAGAGGTTGGAAAAGGGAAAGGGAAGAAGGGTAGAGGGAAACAAGAGATAAGTCAGATGGCACAGGAAGAATTGGCCCAAGACCAACCCAAGATACTGAGCTTCCTCACTAAAAAAGATAAATATAAGGAACCTTTAGTTGAAGATATACACCTTGACCCAGAAAATAGTTCAATGATAGATAATAATCTTCTTTTGAACTTTTAGATTTTAGATGCCAATCAATACAGATAGTAGAAGTGATAACTCCCTAAATTTAGGAGAAAAACTGGACGCCTTGACAACTACAATTGATGTTCTTCTTGGTGTATGTACCAAGCTTTTGAGAGAACAAAATTAGATCAAGACCTTGGTACATCAGACCATAGAGAACACAAAAGCATTGGGAATAATGATTGAGAAAACAGTGACAAATGTAAGGATTGTAAGAAGGATGCTTGGTAGTAGAAATAGATAGTGAGAAATAGAAAATGCAGGAGCATGGAAACTTGGAACAGGAGAGTTTATTATTAGTTTATTATTAAAAACTATTGGAAATGAAAATAAAGATAGTGATAGGATGATCCAAAATCTTCCTATGGGTCAAAGAAACCAACAAGACGAAAGTGCAATAAAACATACCCACCAGAAATAGGGGAGTTTTGGCCAAAGTTCGAAAGAATAAGTGTGCAAAAAGGAATAGCGTGGCATTGGCAATAACAGCCCCAAAAGATATGGAATGTGTGGAAGTAGGAAATAGGTTTGAAATTACTGAACTCCAAATGAAAATGGACGAAGAAAACACCCTCCCTAAAAAAGAAGGGGTTTAGAAAAGTGGCTGAAAGGAAAAATACAGGGGCCAGAAGGGGCATAATTGGAAGATGAGAGTGATCTGGAAATCGAAGTGAGATGCCTAAATATCCCCATTAATAAAACATCTCAGTCTCTAAAAATAAGGGGAAGAGAGATGTACATAACAGAAATTGAAAGATTGGCTATGAGCGGAAGTAATATAAAATCTAGAATTAGTACGCACAATGGCCAAAGAAATAATGAGTCTGAAATTTGTAATCTGGGAAAAAGTATTAAAATCATTGAGAAAGTCACTACCGAGGAGAGCCCCTATATGAACCGGACCTGGCTATTAGAACAACTGTTTAAGATCCACCAACTACATAACATTAAATCAACGGATATAGAGAGTCATACTGCCAGAATCCGGTAATTGGGCAATAGTACAATTTAGATCTGCGGTTGTGGTAGACCTGATTCGGGAACACTCAAAAAACATATGGCGTAAAGAATTTGAGATTATAATATGTAACAATATTGCCGATATCGAATTAAAGGGAAATAATCCCAAGACTTTATTGAATCAAAGAGTAGAGATGGCTACAGGGAGAGATCAAATGGAAGTATGGATCCCAGATAAAATATATTTCCCAGATTATTGAGATGAGGAAGTGGGAAATGAACCCACCTTGTTGTCTTGGAATAGTAGGGGATTCAATTCCCTACTACACATAGATGGCATAAAATTATTGATGAGAAGTGATGTATTTGCCCTCCAAGAAACATGGGTGAGTGGAGAAATGCTTTTGGAGGGGTATCATATATGGAACATGGCTGCCATTGGTGGGGAAAAGGGGTGCCCGGTTGGGGGCTTATGCATAGGGGTAAAATATCATATTCATTATAGAAAGTACAACCAATTTGGGAATTCTCCCTTTGTTATGTGTGCGGTTATGGAAAATTTGAGCTGTTTTGGGGAGATGCTGCTCATTAATGTATATTTGCGCCCAGGGGGTGAAAATATTTTTGATATGGGAAACATTATAAATAATGCAATAGAAGGATGGCTATTGGAATCTCCTGATTCAGAAATATGTATTGTAGGAGACTTTAATTCCTACTGTGATGTCGCTAAAATAGAGATGGATAAATGGAAGGAGCTTTGGGATGACTCCTTAGGCACCATGCCCTCTGAGATGGGGATATGTGGTCCCAATAGGATACACCAAAAACAGATAGTGAATGGGATAACATGGTTACAACTTCTCCTAAACAGGGGGTTGGAGTATTTGGAGCAAGATAATGGGGAATAAGGGATAATGCCTGGACAAATGGAAAAGTAGGGTACCGTCTGGATTATGTTTGTTAGTGAAAGACTGAGAAATTCCATGGTCTCATTTAAACATATATCCACACCTCTTAGCGACCACAAAGCATTGAAGGGAAAATGTGCTAAACTAACCCAACAAAGATGGAATATAGGAACGTAAATTAACATACAGACCCCCATGGAAGGGAATAGGATTATGTGGACTGAAAAGAACTTAGAAAAAAATGATAGAATGTTTGAAACACTGCCTTTAGATGGAAATGATATGGCCATAAATGGCTTCAAGGTGGTTGGAAACCTTTTGGGCATGATCCAAAGAGAAAATTGCAGGATGAGTGTTAAACAAAACATGGGAAGACTCATGTAAATAAATATGATTACTAGATCCACGAAAGGAAAAAAGAGGTAAAGAAGGAAATTGAGAACCTTAAATGGAATGATGAGGTAAAACAAGAAGAAAAATTACTAAGAAAAAGAAACATTAATACTAGATATAAAAATTGGCTCAAAGCACATAAGCATAACATTAATAATCCAAATTGGAGGAGCATATATGTGCAATGTAAAACCCATGACTCCAAGAAGTTCTGGTACCTGTGCCGTCAATGTTTGTTGGAAGATTGTAATAGAGAAAATAATAAAGTGGGACAGGATACCTGGGTACAATATATTTCCAAACCTTTCTTTATAGATAATAGGATAAATTACATATATAAAAGCAGTTGGGAAAATTGGAGACAGAATTTTCCCTATGAAATTTCAGACATTCTTAATAATAAAAATAATAATAAAAAATAATAAAAAGATGAAGGCCTCTATAGCCCCGGGACCAGATGGGCTGGCAAATATTTGTTATTAAATGCAACCCTAGGAAATGGGCAGTGTTACTATTCCAACTATTCACTGATATATGGGAGAAAGGCATCATCCTGGACAGCTGACGGAAAGCTATAGTTGTACCAATTTTTAAAAAAGGGAACAGAAAGCTCCCCGACAATTACTGCCTATAAGCAATGGCTGATAGTAGTTGTAACATTTTCTGCGCACTGTTAGTTGATATTATTAATAAATGGAGTAAAGAGGATAGGGACTACTCCCTATCCAACAAAAAGGGACTACTCCCTATCCAACAAAAAGGGTTCAGAAAAGATTATAGTACACCATGGATAAAAAAGGCACAAGACTGTATGTGTGTTATATTGATTACTCCACAGCATTTGATAGTGTCGATAGAGACACACTTTGGAAAAAATTGATGGATAGAAAACTTTGCCCTAGAATTTTAAATTTTTTGAAGGAAATGTATAGAGATACAACTGTTGTCATTAGCCTAGGCAAAGTGGATAGAATCTCCCCGGTAATTAAAACTAATATGGGCCTTAAAAAGGGCTGCGTGACATCAACAGTGTTATATAACCTCTATGTGTCAGACCCATGGGATAGATATGTTACCATAAATAACTTCCCACCAAAAGTAGGAGGTAAGGCTATTAGTGGCCTATTGTATGCAGATGACACAATATTATTGAATAAAACACCAGTGGGACTGAAAAGGATGCTAAATGTATTATACCTATACTCCAATGAAAATAACTTAAAAATCAATAGAAGTAAAAATAAGTGAATGGTGTTAGGAGGGTCTAATGGGAAGAAGAAAAAAACTGTTTTTCGATGGCATATTAACTCTGAAATATTAGAGGTGGTGGATATCTACCCCTATTTGGGCATTCCTATCATGAATAATCCCCCCAAGGGATTTTATTATGAAATGGTTGAGTCCAAAGTGACTAAGAAATGGAACAATATAAGAAAGAATATGTCAGGTAGAGGTGGATATTCCATTGAAGGATACCTCGAAGTGTATAAAAGCTGTATCATCCCTGGGGCACTTTATGTACTGGAATCAGTGGAGGGAAAGTATATGGACAACCTAGGGAAACTTGAAGGAAAGCTATGGAGACCTTTGCTGGGCCTCTCTGGGTCTACCCCGATAGAGGCTATAAGGTGTGAATTAGGGTTAACTTCGCTGGAAACCTTGTGGGAAATACGTTGCTGTAAACTTTATATAAGGATTTTGTGGGAAAGTGAGGAAGAGAGTTTAATGAGACTCATTGGCAAAAATATGAATGAGAAATGAAAACAGAATACTTTTATGACAAGCTTAAAAGATATAACACTCTCTTTATTTAAAGAAATTAATATGAATCTTCCCACAGAGAAAGGGGAGATCAATATGACATTTAAATATCTCAAAAAGAAAACACTAGTTTGGGATTTGAGTAAAAACCTGACATGCCTCTATAAAAAGAAACTATATGGGGTATATGCCTCGTAAGGGATAAAGCCCCAAGATGCTATCCGTTAAAAACTGGAAATAGAGAGTTGGTGAGATTTATTATGCAACTCGATTTAATATTCTCCCATGTAAGGAATACACGGGGGCTTGGACAGGGATACCCCGAGAGGTTAGATTGTGCAGACATTGCAATATGGCTAGAATCAATAAGGCATATACTCACTGAGTGTGGAAAACTACAAGATGGTACTATAAAGGATACAGTATATTAGTGAGCGATCTAAGAATGAAAACGTCAGTCCAGTTTTGGTCGACCATTTATGAGGCCGAAACCATGGTATATCTTGTGGCGGCTTTTTATATATGGAAGAGAGCAATCTTTTAATGTGTTTTAACGTGTCTTCTTAATGTTTAATGGGGCCGATTCATGAACAAATGTGCACCGAAATTAGTGGCGCAAGCATGAAAAAGCAAGCGCATGCGTGCGATTCATGGAAGGCCCTGCGCGTGTTTTCCCCGGGAAGTGCGCCAACTCCATGAGTGGCGTACACGGGTGCACACGTCACTTCAACATCCCAAAAACCGTGCGTGACAGGTTGTATGCGATGTCCATGGAATCATCACCTCTGTCTATGCAAACTATCTTGGGTCTACCCATGACAGTTTCACATACAGAATGTCCGCCCTGATCCAGGACCTGGAAGCTGGGAAGCATGGCGACACATGGCTCATTGGTGAGTACAAATGTCTGTGCACATGCATGCATGTCACACACAGACAAATACACAAACCCAACTAATGACAACCATCCTCACCTCGCCAGGGTACAGTGCCTACCCTCTGAGCAACCACATGATGACGCCAATCAGGAACCCCACCACACCACCCCAGGTAAGATACAACGCTGCCCATATTGCAACCAGGGGCATAGTGGAGCGCACACTCAGAGTTCTGAAGTCACGCTTCCGCTCCCTGGACCGCTCTGGCAGGCAGCTACTATATGCACGCCCAGTAGTGTGCAGGATCATTGTGGCAGCATGTGTCATGCACAATGTTGTAACACAGCAGGGCGTACCAGTGGACATGGTGGTGCCCCCACATCCCCAACCACAGGCACAAGTGCTGCCCATGGGAGGGGAAAAGGGCACGTGGTGAGGCAGCCCGGACACAGCATGTGGCCACATTTTTCACCTGAACTCCCACCCCTGCGGAGTGCACACATGCCTGACAATCGATGGTGACAAAGAGACAGTCAACTGTCACAACCTTACCACCATGAGAATGTTGCCATGGAAGTGCTACATTGTGTGCATCCCTAGCTACTTAAACATAACCAGTCCTGTGTGACCAAAAGGAACACATGCAAGGTGTATATCACACCACCCCCTGCAAAACAGGCCTTGACAATCACTGGTATGTCACCCAAACCCTCCCACCCCACATCACCCTTGTCTGCCACACCATGACATGGTATGCAACAGCAAAAGAGCAAACCAAAAGCCCAACACATGACCAATTAGATACGATTTGACACATGATAAATGGAAAGATGCCTGAGACAATCACACCTGACTTGGAATCAGATGAAATGACTGACCAACAACCTCCCACACATACAAAGTCATACACAAATGCATGCCACCAGCGGTACCATCAACAAAAGACAGAATGCCTGTTGGCATGCACATAGCCAAGCCAAATGCGCAAATCCCTAATCCGTGTGTTGTGTGTATCTCCAGCATCACACTGCTCAGCACACAGGACCGTGAGAAGTCATTGTGCTGGGGATACACCTTTAGCATCATATAAAAAGGACAAACAAAAATAATTACCTATTGATGCATGTACACGATCCCCAAATGGTAAGTGATCTTGCGCTGCAGTGACAAAGCATGCCAGAGAAGGCAACATGTGTGCACGTGTGGGCATGGAAGGGTGGTTGTATGTGTGGTGGAGCATTGTGTAAGTGTGTGTGTCAGTAGGGACATGCACTCAATGCATGCATGTGAAATCAAGTGACCCTCAGTGTCCTGTACACATCACATGTGAACATTGGCCATGTGTACACCCCAGTATGTCAAACCACAACAATCCCCTGACACCTGAAAAGTAAACCCAACACAGGAACACCCATTGACCAGCAGAACACATCATGTACATAGTACCCCACAATGAGAATGTCAGAGAGTGCCCAAACAATGTAGCCCAAGACCACTGTTGACAGCAAAAGGCCCTCCCTCATTTACTCATCACATGACCTTCAGAAGAACTGTGTCTGGGGTCCGTTGCCTTCTTCCTTCTAGTCTACCCAGCTTCAGGATCCCCCTACCTCTTGGTTTCTTTGTTCTTCCTAGCGTGTAAATACGGTCCAGCGCCCTCAGAGGCCACCTTTAATGGTAAAAAATACCAAATCGCAGAGAACTCTGAGGAGCCAAATCCCCAAACAGGGTAAAAGCCTGTAGACACCAAAAAACCCTGAAAGAGTCTCCAGTAGATGACTTGAAGTCGCTGAATATGGCCAAGCACATGTCCCAGCAGAATGATAGAAGAACTACCAAGGTAGCACAGTTGAGCAATGGTTCAACAGGATGGGTAGCATTTTCAGTACAAAATCATCAATGAGAATGCAACTACTGATGGGTAGTGTCACAGCTCCGGTCTCCAGGTGCAGGAGTAGCACAAACCAACCACTCGCTCGCGGTCTGGGCGACTGCAAGGTAAAACTTACACAGGCCTCCAAGACCCCGGCAGGGAAAGAGGGTTAGGGATCCATAGTTTGGATAGGCATCGGTATTCAGGATAACCGGAAAGAGGGTCAGGAGAGGGGAGGTGGATGGGCAAGGGAAAGTAGGCAAAAGACAAAATACAACTATTGACAAATACACATACTCAATCAGAGAAACCGTGTTCTTCATGCACATTGTACAAAATGGCTCAAAGGCGAGCCAAAGAGAGACTTATCTCTGGGGTGAGTGCTGACCTCCTTCCTGCGTACTCTCAGGTCCGGTAACAGGAGCAGTTCAATTCTGCAAAGAGAGCGTGAGTTACTATTCTGTGTGGGTTTTCCCCACACACACATAACACCATTCATGCCTCAAACTTAGTGACTCCTCCCCAAACAAGCACTCTTCTCTGCTGCTTTGTTCGTATACTTTTGCTTGCCCCTGTGATGGTTCATACACTGTTAATGCAGTAAGGCAGCCGCACGTTGCCCCGCGGTAAATGTAAGACCATGTGTTAAGAATCACACATGATAGAATGGTCCTTGGGTGAGCTGCCAGATACGAGTGGCAATGTGCGGCTCCAGTACAAGTCGCGTTCTGCCATCCGCAGATTTCTATAGGTAGCGCACGTGGCAATTTGCATATGCTAATGATATGCACTGCACTCGAGTATGTGCGTCGCTGGGTGCCCCCCCTTGTGCTGTATTAGTTTGTGGCTAGGAATGCTACTGCGCTAATAACTTAGCTTCTATGGAGCAGGGTGGACTCGAGGATATGGGCGACGCGCCCTGCATGTGCCCCTGACACCTTGGAAAGCTTCTTGGCATTTGGTCCTCGGCGTGGCTTAGCTGTACTGTGCGCATCTTCCCCAAAGCCTGGCCAAGCTCCCCAGCACTGGCACTACTTATCTTGCATGTGTGAGAGACCTGGAGGAAGGTCGGCCGGGGCATGGCCCCTCGTGCTGCTCACCTTGCTTGGAGCTACTGGAAACATGTCTGCTTCTGTCGGACATCTGAGCACAAGCCCCATGCTTCTGCTTGCACATGCATGCGCACATGTGCCCCACCCAACGTGGCAAGGGTTTAGTAGTTCTTGGCCCGGTATCTGCTGGGAAAGGTAGTCTGGAGGCTCCGTATCCTGCAGAAAGGGCATAAAAGGCTTTAAAAAGGCTGGAAAGTTTTCTGTGTGCGTCTTCATGCTGCTCATTACTGGGCCATGTCTGAGACATACATCTGACTTCCTCCCACACAACCCCAGGTTCTGTACACTGACAGGTAGAGCTGGAACTTGAGTAGAAAATAACCAAGGAGGCTGGCACAACTGAATGGTTGAGCTGAAACCCAATCAATCCTTGATAGAGTGAACTAAGAAAGGCAGAGACAGCACAAGTCTGGAAAGGCACAGAGAATGCAAGATAGCCCGAAAAAGCTGACTGCAAGTTAAGAGCCACAACAGTTGAATAGCATTGGCAAAAGGCAACACTCAATATAAAAGCATGGGTGTAATATATGAAAGACAGGAGGAGCAACAGAGAGATGCATTTGAACAGAAGTGTACTGAGGCAAACCGAGGCAGTGTAAGAGTATGTGGAAATAACTGCCTGAGAGACGGGCGGACAGATCTGCAACAAGGACAGTAGCAGAAAGAAGAACAGGAACTAAAGGCACCAGAGTGTGAAAAACAAGTAAAAGAGCTGTAGTCCAGTAGGAAAACTGCATCGTCAGGCAGCATCAAAGTTGTAGAGGGAAGACAGACACAACGTGCTGTCCAAACAGAACAGAGCATAGTATTAGTATAGGCGGACATCTCAGGTGAGGACTGGACCGTGAGTCGTGCCTCTTGGGTCACATTCCTAATGCATCCTCCTTTTCCACAATCCCCAGGGGCTGTACTCAACACGTACCAACTTGACATTGTCACCACCCGGCCCCCTCCCACCATCAGTGTGAGTTTCACAGCTAAAGGGTGCTAAAGGGTGCAGACAACCGTCTACAGCATAAAGTGCATGAAGCACGTATACAGGCAGGAAATGAACACACATCCCAATCAATATCAATAAATGGACAGTTCAATATTTTACTCACCAAAATTGATTGCAGACATGCCGTGGAGAAAACATCCATAATCCCCACTAGGGGTGTTAACACAAGTAGTACAGCAGCAGGCAGGCCACAGATATGATGAAAGTCCAATGCCCTTTTGTAAATGGTTGTAACACCAAACCATCCTTGCGAGCCCATGGATAGGAGAAGCAGGAGTGGCATATGTGAGTCAGGACCCCAAGCTGCAAACACATACATGAGACAAGCTTGAATGGGCCCAGCTGGAACAGACAGTGGATGTTTTCAAAAGCCACAAAGCACCACACCGTCACATGAATGCACAATAGACAAACAATTTTAAACTATATTAACTAATTAAACTTACTATAAAAATACAAAATGGCCACATACGACCCGGTGGGAGGAGGTACGCAGGAGGGGGGAGGTACAGGGTGCACCTCAACACTGTTGGGTGTCCTGACCCACGTGCAAGCTATCATGCTACAACATTTGGTGCTGTGGGCTTAGAAAATTCAAGATGGCGGAAAACCCACATGTGCGCCGAAATCCAGGAAAGCTGCGCAGTTTGTGCGCACACCGAAATGGTTGCCTCACTTGCCACCCACCAGTGCGAGAACGAAAGGCCGGGTTGCCATGAGGGAAATGGGTTGCCAAAGGAAAAACAGTAGCGTCGGTTAGCTTCAAAGCGCTTTAAAATCACCATTGGACTACCCGCACAGTAGTCTGAAACCATTGGGAATGGCAATGCTGATTGCCAAATGCAACCTAGAATTGTGGGGAATTCATTCTTAAATCCCAAAAATGGGTGCAGTACCAGTACTCACCACTATCCAAAAGCCGGCAATTTAAAACAACACCAGATTTTACTTTTTTGTAGAAAACTGAATAAATGAACCCAAAACATGCCAAAGAAAGACTTACTGAGAGGTGGATACAATGTAAAGTGATATTCTGAAGTGACTTGAAGGTTTATAACAAGACTGGCTGAGCTGTGGATTGCAGCAGTTTAAGTTGCACTGGATTTAAAGACACTAAAATCGAAAATGTTTAGATTAAATGAGTGACCTATGTTTGGTGTCACATGCCTTTGTAACTGTTGAAATGTCATAGTTTTGCACTTAGAATCAGCATTCTAGCTGCATGTGTAAAATTGCAAGTTAATTTAAAAAGCAACAAAAAACAGGACAGTTAGCTGAAAGTCTGGCTTAAGGAACTTGATTTTGCTTGACAACTACCCCCATCAGGAGTGAAACTTGAGTCACAGCTGTGTTCCCAGGCCCATCTGCCTTTTTGCTGCTCACACTAAGGATATGCCATCTATCTGATAATTGAATTACCTGTGCTCTACAGGAGCTCTGAACAAAGCCTGTCTTGACTCATGCAAAGGTTTTATTACAGCGGTCGTAAAATGTAGCTTCCTCTTGGCAGAAGCTGGGAGGAGCACTGCCTGTGAGAGCAAGCTGGCTTGGCAGAACTGGATAAACCAGTATTTCTACCTTGTGCTGAGAGGAAACCACACCCCTTTGGAGCCAGAACATAACTTTAAAAAGATGGATCATTCATAGAGCGGACATGTGAAAATTTTATAAATGATACCATAATTCTTGTGATTTTTCTGCCCACATTTTAAGAGGTTTTTCGAACCGGTGGCATGTTCAGGGGGGTTTTAGCGGAAAAGAGGATATTACTCAAAATGTGTGCATGTGAAAAATCTGACACTTCATCAACTAATGTCCATACTCCTTGCGCACATGTGTGTAAATTTGGGTCAATGTCCGGAATTGCAAAATCAGTTAAAAAGTGAAATATGTGCCATTTCTGAATGCAAGCTCCCAGGAAGAGCAGAGTTTGAACAGGGGATACCTCCTGTAATGCATGATGGGTGCATATGATTTTAAAACAATATGTACCTCTGCAAATATGTATTTGTTTCAAATCTAGATTTGTGTGTAAGTTGACAGGAGGAGTGGACTTTCTGCAGGCTGTAAAATGACATCACTCTGACCCAACCTAGCTCCCCCAATCAAATGATAAATGGAAGTTTGACCAATTAGAAGCTGAGAGAGAGGTAGGGTCAGTGATGCTAGAACACACCCACATTCTAAACACATAAAAGCAGACAGACAGGACAGATAGGGACCCTTCAATTCCATCTGCCGCTGGAAGCTCTGCCGGAAAAATCCATACTTACCTCCATCAACCTCCAGAAAGCCAAACTAGAGACTTCAATCTATCCAGAACTAAGAGACCAGACCAGAGAGAAAGCAGTGCTGTACCCAGAGAGACCCACACCAGCAGAGAGAGCTGACCCAGATCACTGTGAAGTGCAGAGGCCAGACCAGACCAGACCAGAGTCCAGTTTAAAACCCTGACCAGATCCGTGACGAGGCCCATTTAATTCAAGAATATAGTGTGAGTACCCAGCAGAACTGTGTAGAACCAATCTCTTAGTTTAAATTCATCTAATTCAATCTATTTAACCTAAGTAGAACTGCCTGATATATCCAAATCTGTCACCTGTCATTCTAGCTGCAAAATGTGTCACTTGTCATTTTGAGCTTTTAAAATTTGCAAAACCAAAAACGACCTCTATTAAATCGGTCATAACTCTGTAACCGTTTGGGCTAGAGACTTGCAGTAACTTTTATCTGAAAGCTTAGCTTAGAATCGTGGCTTTCCTATGAACCTAGAACCGCATTCCTACCCCTTATAGTTTTACCGCAATCGCGGAACACGCATTCGCGAATTTTACCGCGATTTGCAAATTTCTTCACATGTAAAAACTGCTGCTGCTTGCCTTCCATTTGCCAGAAATTCGTTTAACCTGCTAACTATCCCTGCATCATTGCTAGTGTGAGCCTGGACTAATATTAACTAGATACCACTCACCCTGAACCTCTGAAAGGGAATTAAAAGCATTTCCAGCATATTTCTCATCCATTGCTAGCACATATCAAAGCATTTTGCCTGTGTTTTCAAAACTCCTATCTGTTTTCTGTAGTGTAAGCTTGCTGGGGTGAACTGAATCACATTTGATTGCATTTCTGAGAACTGTGTGTTTTCCTTCCATTTCCTTGCCTTGCATCAAGGGGGGGAGGGGATTGCCAGAGAAAAGTGATTACATTGTTTTGTTGAAATCATATTGAGTATTTCTATACTGCATTTCATTCATTCAACCTTGCATCCATTTGAACTCTATAAAGCATTCTCTACCACATTATTCTTCTGTCCATATTTACCAGTGTGCTATCTTATCCATTTCATGTCAACTCATTAGTGATTATAAAGAAGTGTGTTAGTGCCAGATTCTCCGTTGTTGATCTTTATCATATCAGATTAAGTGTGCTATTCAATTATTAATTTATTATAAAGTGTGATATCTATATTTTAAATTATCAAATAAACCTTTTAAACTTGCAAAACAGAACTACTTCTTGGCTCAGTGGGGTCAGGGGGATTCCAAGAGAGGGGTGTTATATAGGGGTAGTCATCCAGAACGCATGAACTGGACATAAAGATATATCAATAAGGGTTTTCATTCAGTATTCTAGACTAGGCGTTAACTTAGCTGTAGTGCTGAATTGAATCCTCTTACAAATTGGGGGCTCGTCCGGGATGTTTGGGTTAGAATAATACTTGTGCAGCTTAATACAGTGTGCTAACTGACGGGATACATACATCCAGTCGGATCACCACGCTGCATTACGCTGTAAAGCATTCCTCAAAAGGGACACTCCAAGAAAAGTTCTGTTCTGCAAAAATAAAATACTAACTTCCGTAAGTCAGGACAGAGACCAATCTCTAGAATGACGACCTTAGTAGACATGAAAATAGCCAGAGAGCACCTCTTGCATAAGCTATTTGTGAGAGGTGAATGGACCGAACAGGGCCAGGATGCGTGGTTGCAGGCCATCACACAACAGGTCACTGAAACAGGGTCAGATATATATAGAGATCAGGGTCCCTTACATGTGGCCCTGAGTGAGCTATATATGGCTCCTAAAGCCAAAGAGGAACACAATAAGATTGCCAGGATAGCAGCATACCTGTATCTATATATGGGAGACATGCAGGATAGATGTGCTGAAAGCCAAAATCTGGCAAATAGGCAACAGATGGTGTTAGAGAAGGCCCAATCTGACCTGGTCTCTTCTGAGCAGAGGCTGCAGAGGAGCCAGGAGTCAGAAGATGATAGTAGGCAGCACATCATTAAAATAAAGAAGGCTATGGATGTGCTGCAACAGGAAAAGGTAGAACAGGATACTAGATTTCTGGCCCTGCAGAAGGAGCACCAAGACAGTTTGGACTCCTTACTGCAGAGCCAGAAAAAGCTGGAGCAACAATTAGACTTTAACAGGGCATGCACGGAGCAGGTAGCCACCCTGCAAAGTCATCTAGATAGAGTGAAGGTAGAGAGCAACAAGCTGATCTTGAAAGACCTGGATACCCAGGCAGAGTTTGATGAGGAGCGCCAAAAAGCTGGTGCCCTTCAACGGCAAAGGGACGACCTGGCGGCACAAATGCAGGCTCTTAGTCAGGAAAGAGACGCCATAGGCCAGGAAGTCTGCCACTTAAAAAAGGAAATTGAAGAAAATCACCTGGCCCTCCAGGGGCTGGGTGATCTCCAAAAAGAAAACCAGAACTTGGTAGAGCACACCAGAAGGGTGGAAGATGCTCTAGCAAGAAAGGAGCAGGCCAATAGGGACATTGCCCAGGAGGTAAACCTCCTGCAGCAAAGACTGGCCCAGTTCTCCAGGACCAACCAGGAAGCACAGAGGGAGAATGAGGCCCTCTGTCAACACAATGATAGGCTCCAGCAACAGGTAGCGATGCAGGAGAAACTGATAGAGTCGAGTAAGGCCTTAACAGAGGAACTGAAGGCACAAATGCAGGCTCTTGCATTGCAACAGGGAGCAGGGGCGGATAGAGATGAGGTTCGCTGGGAAATGGAAACTCCGGAGCATAACCTCAGGATCCCTAGTACCAGAGGCCCTCATACCTCTCAGTCCCTGGACTCTGCCACCCCCATGTCCCCTGGTGCACATGAGCACAGGGCCACAGGGATGGCAGATTACTATCCAGCTAAAAGTATGGGGCTCATAGGCCAGTACCACTCAGGAATGGAGGGGTGGGCATCCGGGTATGGGCACCCAAGTACAGTACAGTTCAGTGGGGAACCCCAGGAGAGTAGGCCCATTAAGGGCATCCTGAAAACCTCTGCCCAGTTAGGTCAGTGGAGGGGGTACCCATCAAATCCTGGCAGCAAGGAGGAATCTGAAGACTCCTCTGAACTGCGCAGGACACAGGAGACCAGGTCCCCACATTCTGCCAGCCATTCCCAGGCTCGCAGAATCCGGGAAAACCTGGAAGATCAGACGGGAACCTCTGGGAGCAGTGCCTCTGAGTCCGAGGATGAATGGACAAGGGTTACCCGAACCAAAAAGGCCAATAAGGCAAAAAGGGCCTTGCTTAAGGACCCCTTAAAGCAGATTAAGGCGATCAGGAGCGTCATCACGCCTTACCATAAGAACGCTAAGTATTCTGTTTGGGAGCACTTAGAGTTGTTTGAACAAATGATGGAGACTTTCCATTTGAAGGACAGCCAAAGCTGTATTCAATATGTAAAGTGGACCTTCTCCCCGGAATACTCCAGTTTCTTTGCGGGGCTGGAGGACCAAAATCATTTAAGATGGTCCACCTATAAGGCGGCCATCTTGAAACATTTTTCTGTTCACAGAAATCCTCAAGAGGCTCGCAAGGCAGCCTACAATTTGCAATGTGGGGAGGATCAGGCCCCACAAGAATTTGTGCAGGAGTTAAAGCGTGCTTTTGCACAGACCACAAGAAGGGTGCGCACGGATAGCAGGGAATTTATTAATACGTTTTTCCATGCCTTGCCCAAATATATCATGACCCAGCTCGTGAGGGATTTTCACGAGAAAAGATCTTTAGACTGGGTCATTGAACAGGCTACCCGGATCTATGAGGTGCAGAAACCGGTAGATAGCAAAAGTAATGCCCAGAAAAACCCCAAAGCCAACAGCACCCCTGCTGCTGCCAAGGTGGCAGAGGTAAAGGTCACCCCCGTTTTGGATTTGGAGATGGGGGGGCCTAAAAACCTACCTGCACCTAATAATGCTAGGCCCAGAAGGTCCTCGGGCCAGTCACAGACAGGGAGCCAGGGAGGCAGCCCCACAAATGGGGTCCCTCGCTCTCCTGATTATGTAAGTCCCCGTTACAAGGCAAATCGACCCATCCTGGGTTATGTGTGGACTCCTCCAGCCCAAGGGGGGGATCCAGCCAAGCACCTAACCCAGGGAACTTCCCTCCAAACTTCCCACAGGAGGGCAGAAATTTACCAAACCCTGGGCAGAACTTTTTCCCCAGATATCCACCCGACTTTCAGCCCCAAAACCATCCATCCTTCTTTCCCCAATTCCCTGAGCCCAGACCACTGAATCCGGGAGAGGGGAGGCCAAGGGTGGAGGGGTACCCAAATCTTCCCAACCCGGGGTATTACCAGAGGAGGGACAGCTACCCTTCCCGGGATCAGCCCAGGGGAGAAAACAGGGCCCCGTATCAGCCTGAGCGGGTTTCCCAGTTAGAGCGCCAGGTTCAAAACATGGCGCGGGATCTGGGTCACATACTGAGGGCTCAGCAGAACCCTCAGATGGGCGTGCCGGCGCAGAACGCACCCAACTCTGGACCTGGTGCTCCAGAACAATGACGGGGGCAGCACCCCGATAACTCACCGGTTCCCAGGGAGGAGGCACAAAGGGAAGGGGGGTGTAAAGCCTTGGAGGAAGCTTCCTTCCTCACTTGTAAACAGCCCCTGGAAACCCAGGAACCGGAAACAAAATCTCTTGCCCCTGAAAGTCTGCCTCCTAAGGAGCAGAGGGGGGGTAGGAGAAACAAAAGACCCAAACAGACTCAGTTTGAGGAGGAGGTACAGATCTTCCAATTTGAGGGAGAGGGATCCTCAGAGGATCCTGGGAAAAGGATCTTCTCCTTCAGAGAGGGGGGAACTCCTCCCAAAGAAAAATGGGTCCCTAGGGATGCAAATCCAGACTGGGGAGATGTGGAGACTGAGCTACCGCCGCCCACCATCTCATCCCAGAACCAACAGCAAGAAAATCCCCTGGTTCAAACCCATCCTGGGGACTGCCTCCAAAAAGGGGGGGGCAGCCCAGAACCGGAACCAGGGGAACCCACAATGGCTCTGATCTCCAGTTGCCAAATTTTTCTTTCAGATTCCCAAGGCTCTCCACAGAATTCTGCCCAAATCTCTTCGCTAGCGATGTCCAAAACCAGAAAATTAGCCCACCAGTTGTCCAAAAATGTACATTATCTGTGCCCCCTTGAGGAGAAGGAGGGAAGATATTATGCCCCGGTACAAGTACAGGGGCAGGGTACAATTTCAGCGCTGGTGGACACGGGATCTCAAGCTACCCTTCTGTCCAGAAGGGCCTTTGACGAACTGAATGCAGGAAGGGGAGAGAATTACCAAATTCCTCTCACCTCACTTCCTGGACAACTCCAGAACTTTGACGGGAAGGAAATTCCCGTCGAGGGGACGGCAGATTTGGACATTAAAATTGGGCGACATAAGTTGAAACACCCGGTCATAGTTGTGACCCCAGAGGGCACCCCTTGTTTACTAGGGAATGACCTCCTGAGAAGGTTGTCACCCCTAATAGATTGTGTAAACAAGGTCCTCTGGACCCAGACTAGCCGACCAATAAAATTAAAACAGAGTGTCAACCATGTTAGTTTAAACGGCACCCGCCACATGGTTGAACAAAAATCTGACCAAGTAGAATTTCACTTCCAGAATAGCCAAATTCCAGACGTGACAGTAATAGCAGTAGGACAACAGAATAGTGATGGGGGGTCCTCTCTATTTCTGAAAATCAACCTTCCTTCCAGTTTAAGGTGGTATTCCACGCTGGAAGGAAACACTCTGAAATTCTATACCAATCCACAATCTGAAACTCCCACTCCAATAGTCCAGAAAGATGTGAAATCAGCTCAGAGCCTGGCTGATATTCAGCAAATTGGAGACCAGTTGTTCATCCCTGTTCAGTTAAATGATGGGAAGGACTCTGTTCTCGCTCGAGTGTGTGTGAACAACGGTAAGAGCTTCATCAGCGAAGCCATGTTTCGCCAACTCCCAAAAGATCCAGCCATTCCCACCTTCAAACTGATAGACAAATGGGAAATGGACCTGGAAGCACCTAATTCCAAACATCTCCTGCCAAGCAGGTGTATGCTCAAAATCTCCATTGGCAACAAGAGCATTGTCCATAATTGTTGGGTCGTGCGAGACGTCCCTGCCGCCTTTTACTTAGGCAGTGACATTCTCAATCGCTTTGCCATTAGTTTGGACCTAATAAACTTCAAAGCTTGGTCCCGATTAGCGGATAATCCCATGGGCTTTGATGATCCAGAAAAAGCATTTAGGTCAGCTCAATTGCTACCTTATGCAGTTGAAATTCAGATTAAAGAGGAAGTCACCATCCCAGAAAGGACCCGACAATTCTCCCTGGAAGTGAAAGTTAAAAGAGGACAAGAGTTGAAAAACTCTGATGCTTACATACATCTAAATGCTTCTCTCCAACAGCAAGGGTTGGGGGTAAACCCAACTCCATTAGTCAACATAGAACATGACACCATTCCAATAGAGGTGGATAACAGCGACTTAAAGAGTATTACTCTAGCCGCAGGCACCATTATTGGAATGGCGGTCGATGACCGACATTTTTCCATCGACTTAGTAAATGAACTGTTAGGACCAATCCCCAAGGACTGTTTTGACAGTGACAGTGATGACAATACAACACCAGACAGGATCTTTACCCGGCATGGGGGGAACTTCCTGGTGTACACTTCCTGCCCCTATGGTAAGGAAGATGTGACTTGTGACTTCAGAAGGGATGAGGTGATTTTCCAGGTCCATGAGGGCTGCCTTTCCCACCTGAAGCCTCCAGTCCAAATCAGCACTCTGACCAGGGACTTCTCCACCCAGCTAGAGGAGGCCGCTGAAATAGCCAAACCAGAAGTCTTTCCAGGCTTCAGGCAGATGGTGGAAGAGAGAGTCAACCTAGCTGATGCCTGTGTGACTCTGGAACAAAAGCAAAAGTTGAAACAAGTTTTCTTGGATTTCCAAGATCTCTTTGCGGTAGACTCATATGACTGTGGTCGCACTGACATCCACACAACAACAATCCCCACGGACCCTGGCATGACTCCTGTGTTTGTGAAGCAATATCGCTTGCCTCTCGCATCAATGGAGTCCCTTACTGAAATAATTAAGAACCTTGAGTCCCGGGGAATAATCCGTCCAGTCCACAGCACCTTCAATAATCCGGTGCTGGGAATATTGAAGCCAAACGGCCAGTGGAGACTCTCTGCCGACCTCAGGGAGCTCAACAAACGGGTCCATACTTCCCGATGGCCTCTGCCCTACATTGACCAAGGGCTGGCCCAGATCCAGGGGTCACAGGTATTCACTGCAATAGACCTGACCAATGGATACTGGACTGTGCCTGTCAGTAGGGAGGACCAATACAAGCTGGCTTTTACCTTTGGGGGCCAGCAGTACACCTGGACCCGGACTCCCTTCGGATACCTCAACTCCGGCAATGAATTCAACATTTTTCTACACAAGGCCATGCCTGACTTGGGTGCAAGGGGTAACCTGGCTTATGTAGATGATGTCCTCATCAAAAGTTCATCTGTGGAGGAACACATAGCGGAGATCCGTTATGTTCTGACACAGTTGAGGGCTGCCGGAGCAAAACTTTCCTTTCAGAAAGCACAGTGGTGTAGAACCCGTGTTAATTTCTTGGGGCATGAGATTACTCCTCATGGCCTCTGTCCCCAGGAAAAGAAAGTGGAAGCACTTCAGAAACTGAAAGACCCCACAACTCTGCGGGAACTAAGGAGCCTCCTTGGACTGACTAATTACAGTAGAAAGTTCATTGAGGGCTACGCAGAGATCACCAGACCCCTGATTCATCTCCTGAAGGGGGGGGGTCAAGTGGGAATGGGGTCCAGAACAAGCCGAGGCAGTAAGACAACTCAAAATAAGCCTCTCACAAGCACCTTGCCTAGCTTACCCTGTCAGAAACAAGGAGTTCTTCCTGGAGACGGGGTTCTCTAATACGTGCTTGACGGCAGTATTATACCAAAAGCATGACAAGGTCAATAAAGTAATCTCCTATGCGAGCAAAACTTTATCCTCTGTGGAGGAGAAATTCAACGATTGTGAGAAGGCACTCCTGGCAACGGTGTGGGCATTGAAGAATTACCGCCCGTTTATCCAGGGGGAACACATCATAGTGGAGACTCCACACCAGCCTCTGCAATATCTCCAAAGTGACAGAATCCGGGCCGGAAATGTGAGTAATTCCCGAATTACCTCCTGGATTCTGTCAATGCAAGGCTTTCCTGTGGAGGTCCGATATGGCCAAAACAAGAAGAGTCCCCTCGCGCAAGGTCTGGCTGACCTGCATGATTGTGCCAGAGAAAACTGTCTCGAGGACGAAAGTCTCAAAATCAAGGACAACATGGAGGCATACCTTAATTCCCCACACAAAGTCTTTGAAGAAGACAAGTGTGAGGGAATGCCCACTGTCTATGTGGATGGATGCTCTTACCATGTTGACAACAACGGGGAGAAAGAACTGGTGGCCGGCATAGGGAATGCATGGGTGAATGAGTCCCCAGAACCCTCCGCTGGATACAAAATTGGTCCCCGAAGTAGTCAGGTGGCAGAATTGATGGCTGTGCATCAGGCCATCCTCACTGCTGTCCAGCATCAACTCCACAAACTGGTCATAATCACAGATTCGGATTATGTACGGACCGGTTCGTGGAGCACCTGGTTAATTGGAAAACCAGAGGCATGTTATGTGCTAACAACAAACCCTTGAAACATGGGAAGTTGATCCAAAACATTGATGATCTGGTCACCTCGAATGGGATGACCATCTATTGGAAAAAGATTAAGGGTCATTCCAAAGTAGAGGGACCAGACAAAACTGGAAATGACTTAGCTGATCAGCTGGCCAAAACCGGGGCCATCCAAGGGGGTCTAATTGAGATTGAGTCCCTGTTGGGGGAAATCCAGGTCACTGCTATCACTAGGTCCCAGACAAATGCTCACAACGACCTTTCAATTGCACAATGGAGCAAGGAGACCCCTGATGCTGATTTGATTACCGCTCAGAAGGGGGATCCAATAATTGGTAAATTTTACCTGCACCTTGAGGACCCTGAGAACTTTCCCCTGACGGATACCGATTACACTGGGAAAGAGGACCTAAGAGTGTTGATGAAATGTCCAAAAATGTTCAGAATCCAAGACGGGTTGCTGGTAAGGAAATCCAAAGCTGGCCACGATCAGTGGGTGGTTCCTACCTCATTCCGAAGCCTGATGTTAAGTCACGCCCATGATGCGGCCACCGCCGGTCATAGGGGGTTTCACACAACATTGGAAATCTTAAGAGAGGTTGCATACTGGCCACAAATGGGGCAGGGCCTCGACCAATATTTGAAGGGGTGTCTTGTGTGTGCACAATTTCAGCCATCATCCCTCACGCACCGCGCGCCTTTACAAAAGAGGGGGATGACACTGCCATGGTCAGATTTACAAATCGACTTTGTAGGCCCTGTGATTCGCTCGGCTAGGGGGAATAAGTACATGTTGACTGTGACATGCTTGTTTACCAAGTGGGTGGAATGTCTCCCAGCCCCAAATTGCAAGGCAGAAACTGCAGCTGCCTTGATGATTAACCACATCTTTTCCCGTTTTGGTCTACCTCAAAGGATTGAGTCAGACAGAGGTAGCCACTTCACCAGTGAAGTAATGACAAAGATGTGGGAGATACTGGGGGTCAAGAGAAAGCTGCATATTGCTTATAGACCAGCTTCTTCTGGGGCAGTAGAGAGATATAACCGGACAATTGTGAGCATATTAAAGAAGTTTGTGGCAGATTCTGGGCCAAGTTGGGATATCCGATTACCTCTGGTCCTAATGGCTATCAGATCTACCCCTTCATCTGCAACCAAAATGTCACCATTTGAGTTGATGACTGGGCGCAAGATGGTGCTTCCTCAGCATTTGCTCTACAGGACCCAAGAGCAGACACTGATAAATGCCTCCACTACTCATGAGGATGTAGAGAATTTAAGGAAACACCTCCAACATGCTTTTGCTTATGCTCAGCGGAATCTAGAAAAATCAGCTGATAGCATGAAGACCCATTATGACCTGAAAACTTCCAGGAAGGAATATCAGGTGGGAGACCGGGTCTATCTATACAACTTCCAAAGGAACCAGGCCAAGCAGCGAAAATTTTTGCCTACATGGAAAGGACCCTTGGAGATCATCGACAAGATCTCCCCTGTGGCCTACAAAATCCACATCCCCAAAGGTCCTTTGGCAGCGGGGGAAGACAAGTGGGTACACATAAACCAGTTGAAATGTTGCCATCCCAGGCACACTCTGCAACAACTGGAGGAATCCTCTGGAATCCTAGCGGGTACTGTATCAGACTAATTCAGTTCCAATCATAAAACATACCACATCTAGTCTCTAAAATATTGTGATTTGCATGAAACTGTCTCTTAGTTATACTGTTTTTTTATCAAAATAAGAATGTAATGTTTCGTCATGATGAAATGCATATGCTGTCCCACCATCTCAACAGTGGTGGAAAAACGTCTATGAGTAGGTATTGCCGCTCTTCCTTTGTCGTCCTAGGAGAAAGAAGACCTTGAGACTGGCCAAGGAGGATGATCCGGAGACCGGGAACGAAGATCCAATGGGCCCAGTGGACCGCCCAATATTCCCATCAGGACCGGCGAGGAGAACCGATCGATCAGTACCGGATGGAGAAGAAGATGATGAACTGTGCCATCTACAGAGTAGGAAGAAGATTATGCGGACAGACCGGTGCGTGGGTCAAAACCCTTGGGCACGCGACTCCCCATCGACTCAAATTCAAAGTGCAGTCGCGTGGGGGGGCTTGTTGGGTGTCCTGACCCACGTGCAAGCTATCATGCTACAACATTTGGTGCTGTGGGCTTAGAAAATTCAAGATGGCGGAAAACCCACATGTGCGCCGAAATCCAGGAAAGCTGCGCAGTTTGTGCACACACCGAAATGGTTGCCTCACTTGCCACCCACCAGTGCGAGAACGAAAGGCCGGGTTGCCATGAGGGAAATGGGTTGCCAAAGGAAAAACAGTAGCGCCGGTTAGCTTCAAAGCGCTTTAAAATCACCATTGGACTACCCGCACAGTAGTCTGAAACCATTGGGAATGGCAATGCTGATTGCCAAATGCAACCTAGAATTGTGGGGAATTCATTCTTAAATCCCAAAAATGGGTGCAGTACCAGTACTCACCACTATCCAAAAGCCGGCATTTAAAACAACACCAGATTTTACTTTTTTGTAGAAAACTGAATAAATGAACCCAAAACATGCCAAAGAAAGACTTACTGAGAGGTGGATACAATGTAAAGTGATATTCTGAAGTGACTTGAAGGTTTATAACAAGACTGGCTGAGCTGTGGATTGCAGCAGTTTAAGTTGCACTGGATTTAAAGACACTAAAATCGAAAATGTTTAGATTAAATGAGTGACCTATGTTTGGTGTCACATGCCTTTGTAACTGTTGAAATGTCATAGTTTTGCACTTAGAATCAGCATTCTAGCTGCATGTGTAAAATTGCAAGTTAATTTAAAAAGCAACAAAAAACAGGACAGTTAGCTGAAAGTCTGGCTTAAGGAACTTGATTTTGCTTGACAACTACCCCCATCAGGAGTGAAACTTGAGTCACAGCTGTGTTCCCAGGCCCATCTGCCTTTTTGCTGCTCACACTAAGGATATGCCATCTATCTGATAATTGAATTACCTGTGCTCTACAGGAGCTCTGAACAAAGCCTGTCTTGACTCATGCAAAGGTTTTATTACAGCAGTCGTAAAATGTAGCTTCCTCTTGGCAGAAGCTGGGAGGAGCACTGCCTGTGAGAGCAAGCTGGCTTGGCAGAACTGGATAAACCAGTATTTCTACCTTGTGCTGAGAGGAAACCACACCCCTTTGGAGCCAGAACATAACTTTAAAAAGATGGATCATTCATAGAGCGGACATGTGAAAATTTTATAAATGATACCATAATTCTTGTGATTTTTCTGCCCACATTTTAAGAGGTTTTTCGAACCGGTGGCATGTTCAGGGGGGTTTTAGCGGAAAAGAGGATATTACTCAAAATGTGTGCATGTGAAAAATCTGACACTTCATCAACTAATGTCCATACTCCTTGCGCACATGTGTGTAAATTTGGGTCAATGTCCGGAATTGCAAAATCAGTTAAAAAGTGAAATATGTGCCATTTCTGAATGCAAGCTCCCAGGAAGAGCAGAGTTTGAACAGGGGATACCTCCTGTAATGCATGATGGGTGCATATGATTTTAAAACAATATGTACCTCTGCAAATATGTATTTGTTTCAAATCTAGATTTGTGTGTAAGTTGACAGGAGGAGTGGACTTTCTGCAGGCTGTAAAATGACATCACTCTGACCCAACCTAGCTCCCCCAATCAAATGATAAATGGAAGTTTGACCAATTAGAAGCTGAGAGAGAGGTAGGGTCAGTGATGCTAGAACACACCCACATTCTAAACACATAAAAGCAGACAGACAGGACAGATAGGGACCCTTCAATTCCATCTGCCGCTGGAAGCTCTGCCGGAAAAATCCATACTTACCTCCATCAACCTCCAGAAAGCCAAACTAGAGACTTCAATCTATCCAGAACTAAGAGACCAGACCAGAGAGAAAGCAGTGCTGTACCCAGAGAGACCCAGACCAGCAGAGAGAGCTGACCCAGATCACTGTGAAGTGCAGAGGCCAGACCAGACCAGACCAGAGTCCAGTTTAAAACCCTGACCAGATCCGTGACGAGGCCCATTTAATTCAAGAATATAGTGTGAGTACCCAGCAGAACTGTGTAGAACCAATCTCTTAGTTTAAATTCATCTAATTCAATCTATTTAACCTAAGTAGAACTGCCTGATATATCCAAATCTGTCACCTGTCATTCTAGCTGCAAAATTTGTCACTTGTCATTTTGAGCTTTTAAAATTTGCAAAACCAAAAACGACCTCTATTAAATCGGTCATAACTCTGTAACCGTTTGGGCTAGAGACTTGCAGTAACTTTTATCTGAAAGCTTAGAATCGTGGCTTTCCTATGAACCTAGAACCGCATTCCTACCCCTTATAGTTTTACCGCAATCGCGGAACACGCATTCGCGAATTTTACCGCGATTTGCAAATTTCTTCACATGTAAAAACTGCTGCTGCTTGCCTTCCATTTGCCAGAAATTCGTTTAACCTGCTAACTATCCCTGCATCATTGCTAGTGTGAGCCTGGACTAATATTAACTAGATACCACTCACCCTGAACCTCTGAAAGGGAATTAAAAGCATTTCCAGCATATTTCTCATCCATTGCTAGCACATATCAAAGCATTTTGCCTGTGTTTTCAAAACTCCTATCTGTTTTCTGTAGTGTAAGCTTGCTGGGGTGAACTGAATCGCATTTGATTGCATTTCTGAGAACTGTGTGTTTTCCTTCCATTTCCTTGCCTTGCATCAAGGGGGGGAGGGGATTGCCAGAGAAAAGTGATTACATTGTTTTGTTGAAATCATATTGAGTATTTCTATACTACATTTCATTCATTCAACCTTGCATCCATTTGAACTCTATAAAGCATTCTCTACCACATTATTCTTCTGTCCATATTTACCAGTGTGCTATCTTATCCATTTCATGTCAACTCATTAGTGATTATAAAGAAGTGTGTTAGTGCCAGATTCTCCGTTGTTGATCTTTATCATATCAGATTAAGTGTGCTATTCAATTATTAATTTATTATAAAGTGTGATATCTATATTTTAAATTATCAAATAAACCTTTTAAACTTGCAAAACAGAACTACTTCTTGGCTCAGTGGGGTCAGGGGGATTCCAAGAGAGGGGTGTTATATAGGGGTAGTCATCCAGAACGCATGAACTGGACATAAAGATATATCAATAAGGGTTTTCATTCAGTATTCTAGACTAGGCGTTAACTTAGCTGTAGTGCTGAATTGAATCCTTTTACAACACCCACATGCAATGATGTTCAGATAAAAAAAAAACTCCATAGGCTCAACGCCTGGACGGCCCGACCTGTGTGGGAGATAAGTCGTCGTCCTGCTCACCCTCCGACTCAAAAGGTAGACGTGGCACAGTACCCTTACCACACCTATGCATAGCTTGCCCCTCATCGGCAGCAAGTCTGCAGGACTGGCAAGCCTGGTCCTGTGTGGCGATGACATGTAGGTCAGCATGCAGCACCTCACGTGATACACATGCTTCCTCTTGCAAGGTAGCACATGTAACACAGAGTTCTCCCTGCATGGCCTGGCGTGACATCTGGAGCACCTCCCATCAAGCATGTAGCTCAGCCGAGATGGCATTCTCAAGCTGCTCCAACCTCTCCTCTGTCCGCTGCTTCTGGGTCATGTTGAGCACACCCAGAGTAGATCTCGGGGATCGATGGTCATCCCTCAGGGCCTCCCTGTGTGCCTCTGCGTGAACAGCAAGTGCTTGACGCAGAGACACCATTTCACCCCAGCGTGCCCTGTCTGAGGCCGCAATGCCCAGTCTGAGTGAGCAGACTGTGGACTCTGCTGCCCGCTGATGGAGATCCACCCGCCTAGCAGGGGGGGAGCATGCATTGGGCCACACTTTCCATGCTCTGAGCGATCTTATCAATTGCTGCCCCCTGTTGTTCGGAATTGGCAATCATGGCTTGCTCCCACTCAGTATACCCAGGTGGCACACGGCCACTGTGTTGCTGGGCTTGACACCCGTGGGGCCGAAGGAGCCACGGTCCTCGTTGGGTTGGCACCACCCGTGGCTGCAGGACTACATCCCTCTGTTGATGTGATGCTCCAGGCACATCAGCAACTGGTGTGGAGTGTGACCGATCCACCAGAGGCGGAGGTTCCAACACCGTCTGGCCCCTCAGTGCAGGTATCGTGGGCAAAGGATCGTCCACATCAGAATCACTCACCGTCGATGAATGGACATGACACGCATCCAACTCAACATTGTTGTCAGAGTGATCATCGGAGCTAGACCCATTGCCAGCACTAGACACAATGGTCTGCAGCACAAGTGGGCTCTTGTGGCCTACCACCCCACAACCCCCCACAGAGCCCACTTGTGCCTGTTTGCTGATGTGGTAGCAACCCCGTGTCAGGATTGACATCACCATCCTCTGGCTCCATTGCGTCATCATCTGTAATGTGGAAAAAACAATGATGAGTACACATGTCAGAAGCACATAGCCAACACACACATAGACATCACATCGACAGCAGACATGTCACACACAAATTAAATTCCGGCATGCATCCAGTGGCATTGATATGCAAACACATCCCAAAAGCAGAAATGGATGTTTGTAAATAGCAAAGCCTACAAATGTACAGAATGTAGTATATCACCTCCATTACACACCACCTCTGTCAGGCACATGTCACAGGCAGAAATGACAGATAGCAACAAAGAGATGGCACATACCATAAGCATGTCTGAACTGCAAAATGGCCACAGCTGCAAGTGAATCCAAACACGCCATGACACACGTAATATGCATGTACACATGCATCACTAAACCATCATCATCAATATAGCTTCATCCATCTGCAGCTCATCCCGTACCGGGCGTCATGGGCCATGTAGACAAAATGAATGTCCCGAGCAAAGCGAGGACCTGCAACCAGGCATGAGGGACCATAACACCCAATACGGACCGAGCTGCTGGCCATGAGGCCTCCAGAACACCCCTCAGGGCCTGATTGAGCACATTGTGCATTGATTGTGCCCTAAAACATTATTCAGTGTGTCCGATCATCACAGCAAGGCCCCACCAGATTAGCTAAGTGGTCCAGAGTGTACACATACTGCACCACAGTGCACCTTCAGGATTGTGCCAGTTGAACATAACAGGTGCAATGCTGACATCGCAGCAGCATAAACGTTAATCAACTACATTTTAGTCATACAACAAAAAATCTGCAGAAGACACGTGTAAATTAACACTTTCACACACACATAAGTGAGTAGCCGCAATGTTGCACTACACAACGTTGAAGCTGCTTGCATATGTACATGTGAAAGTGTTCAAAAACACCTGTTTCCCTATACACCTGTATTGTGAACATGAACAGCAACCAATGCAGCAAAGCAAGCAGCTACAATGCTGCTTGCTTTGATGTATGTGAAAGTGTACACATACACACGTGGAGGCAGCTCCACATTCATTACAACCCGATTGGCAGGCTACAGTCAATCTGCGGCCTATACCGGTTTATTTATTTTTTCATTTATATATATTTATAACGCGCCGGAGCTCGCGAGCATCAGGGCGCGACAAGTACACGAGAGGACAAGATCACAGGACAACATAGAAAGAAGAGAAAAGAAGTGACAGGGGACTCAAGGGAGTCTATGCTGAATATATAACAATTACCGAAAGAGTAATGTTTTCAGCTGCTTCCTAAATGGCAGGTACCTACTTTCACATCTAAGATTATCCGGCAGCTCGTTCCAGAGTGCTACAGCTTTGGTGGGGAAGGCTCTCCCGAGTCCCTTAGCTTTGACTTTGGTGTGGCTGGCTTTGAGTAGCCCTTTTTTAGCAGATCTTAGACAGCGGCTTGGTTCGTACCAGCGAAATTCCTTCTCTAGGTATGTGGGGGCCGTGCCATAAAGACAGCGATGGACCAGTGTCAAGGATTTGAATTTAATGCGCTCCTCAATGGCGAGCCAGTGAAGGCCTATGCGTTCATGGGTAATATGCTCACGCTTGGACTTCCCGGTGATGGTTCTAACAGCATTGTTTTGGATTATTTGGCATTGTTTGATGCAAGAGTTACTTGAACCGAGCATTAGCGCATTCCCATAATCCAGTCGGGATAAAATCGTGGCTCTAGCAATCGTGGCGCAATTTGTGGCATTAAGATACGGCCTAATGCGGTGTAGGAGTCTCTGATAGTATTGACAGTTTTTTTTGAGAAAAGTAACCTGGGCATCTGCACCTAGTGAGGATTGCAGGTATATGCCAAGTGTTTTCACCTTACTAGAAACCGGGATATTGGAGTCCTTGATAGTAAATGATGAGTAGGCTGAGCCTAAATTGGAAAGGGCTTTTGAAGATCCGAATGTCATAAGTTCAGTTTTTGAACTATTCAGACACATCCAGTGGGCTTTCATCCAACTTTCTATAGTATTATAGATTGCTGAGAGTCTGTTGTTGTCTCTGGAGTGGTCACCGCTGAGTTCTATAATCAGTTGGGTGTCATCTGCGAAGTTGGTAAAGTAAATACCCAGCTGTGAGAGGAGGGCGCAAAGGCAGCGGATATAAAGATTGAATAAGAGAGGGGAGAAACTTGCACCTTGTGGGACACCACAATCCACTGGGTTCGTGCCAGAGGAATGTCCACCCCATGTGATTTTAGATTTTCTGTCCTTCAGAAAAGAGGATATCCAATTGATAGCTTCCTCAGCACAGTTACCTGCTTTTCCCAGGGCCTCACGGAGCTTCCCATGATCTAGTAGGTCGAAAGCTGCCGAAAGGTCCAATAGAACAAGCAGGCCGGCCTTGCCTCCATCCAGAATTTCTAGCATCTTGGATTGAAGGTCAAGTAATGCTGATTCCGTACTATGTGCACTTCTGAATCCTGATTGCTGGGGATGTAACAGATCGTGCTTGTCCACATACTCTTGTAGTTGGTGGGTATGTTGGCGGTTAGTATGATATGATATGATGTGATATGATATGATATGGCATTTATAACACGCCTATACACAAGTGTTTCAAGGCACGACGAGGCAAGGGGGGGAACAAAGGGAGGACAGACAACGATCCTACTAGGCCAGGTGTCATTCAGATCGTGCAAGTGCATGGGAAGGGGGGAAGGGAAAATTGCACGGGGGAAGGGAGAGGGGAAAGTGCAGTACATGGGAAGTGGAATAAATAAGATAAATAAGATAAATAAAACGCATAAAACAGCCAGCTGGTGGCAAGTGCAAGGAAGTGCAGACATAAGTGCTGGAAGGGGGACTGAAGGGATACAGAAAAAATGGTCCCCAAGTGCAGGGGTTGCCAAGGGGAGGCAGTGCAGGTGGGCAGTTAACAGGGCCTGGGCCAGAGATCAGAAAAGTGTAGCCAGGTAACCAGTGTAATTTCAGTCAAGAATTCACCAAGGGAGGAGAGGAGAGAAAGCAGATGCAAAGAGGAAGGTTTTGAGATGTTTCTGGAACCAGAGATGGTTCTCCTCGAGTTTCAGGGAGGCAGGAAGGGTGTTCCAGAGAGAGGCCCCTGCCGAAGAGAGTGATCTGCCACCAACTCGTTGCTTGTAGAAGCAACTGACCCTGAGGGAGTTGGAGGCAGATGAGCAAAGAGCTCAGGAAGAAAGATATTTAGGAAGAGAGAGTTGAAGGTATTGCGGTCCCAGACCCAAGAAGGCCTTGTGCACAATGCAGAGGGTTTTGAATTTAATCCTCGCAGCCACTGGGAGCCAGTGCAGAGATTTCAGTCCTGGAGAGATATGATCCCTGGGCTTGAGGCCAAGGACAAGTCTCACAGTCCTGTTCTGGATAAGTTGCAGAGGGCGGAAAGAGGAGGCTGAAAGATTTAGATAGAGGCTGTTACAGTAGTCCGCTTGGAGAGGACCAGGGCTCTGGAGACAGTGAGATTCTGGGGGAAGGAGAGGAAAGGAAGAATACCTCTAAGGAGGTGCAGCTGGTAGTGTGACTTCTTAGAGATATCAGATATGTGAGGGGAGGAGGAGGGTGCAGAGACGAAGATGACCCCAAGGTTTTTAGCCTTGCAGGTGGGAGTGGGAGGAGGGCCAAGAGAGGCCGGCCAGAGAGCTGCAGGGAAGGAGTGAGTGGGTGGGCCGATGAGTAGAATCTCAGTCTTACTGGCATTAAGGCAGAGGTCGTTGGTGGCACACCATTCCTGGATGGCAGACAGACAGTCAGAGATGAGGGAATGAGAGGAGAAGGCCGAGGGTAGCCTGAAAATGAACTGGGTATCATCCGCATAGAGCTGAAAGTTGGGACAGAGAGCGGCGATGTGGTGGGCAAGGAGTGCCAGGTATTGGTTGAACAGCCAGGGAGAGAAGTTAGATCCCTGGGGGACACCACAGGTAGAGAAAAAGATGTCGGAGAGGAAGGACCCAAGTTGGACCTGAGAGGGTCGGTCGGAGAGGAAAGAAGTCAGCCACGCCAGAGCCTGACCAGTGATACCCAGGTTATCACGGAGACGGTTGAGCAGGATGGCATGGTTGACAGTGTCAAAGGCAGAAGAGAGATCAAGCAGGATAAGAACGCAAGGGGTGTTAGAGTCGAGGTTGGAGAGCAGGTTTTCACAGATGTTCAGGAGAGCAGTTTCCGTGCTTCTGGCAGCTCTGAAGCCAGACGGATAGTCATGAAGACAACCAACAGATTCAGTTTGGAGATTGAGCTGGGAGATGGCCAGTTTCTCTAGGAGCTTGCCCTATCAACTTTGCTAAACACCCACTAAGGTGTTTCAATACTAAGTACATGTGTCACAGGATGCACCTGTGCCTGTGCCTTTCATGACAGAGAAGGGATGACAATCTGACCATACATGCAGTCACTTTGACATTGCATCAGTGAGTAGGCATGTAGAACGGTGTGACATGGCTCAGAAGTGGATTGGTGCAGTGCAGATCATGTGCACCTTACCGACTATCTACATCAACAAGTACATTATGATGTCAAACAATAAACAAGAAGGCAGTGTAAGTGCAATGTCAGGCATCACGTGCAATGTGCATGCAAAGAGTTGCATGGATACAGGCACCCCCGCCCCCTTAGTGAAAATACAGGGAGGCATTGCATGACAGTGAAAGGTTGACCGGAGAACTGTGTATTGGCGGACAATGTTGAGTACCGTCAATTGCATCATCTGAGTCAACTGACAACACAGCCTATGAGAATGGAATAGTTAGCAGGACACATGATGAAACATCTGTAGTATGCCCATATGTGCAGAAGGCACTTCACCAGTTTGACAGAGTCAGGGGGCCTGAGACAGGGAGAGGCCTGTGAACCACACAGACTATGACACCCTAAACATGTGCGTGATGCCGGACTGAGCCACAGGGAGCATGGAGTGAATGATGAAATGCTATTAAATGTATGTCATCCTGAACACATACTACAATGATCATCCTGCAAAGGACACATATTTGCATGCATGTAATGCACATGGAGCATGAATGGGCACTCATGTCCCTGCAGAGCATCATACATCTGCACAGCCCGAATACGACACCCTGCATCAAGGACATAGGATGTAGCCCACAGTATGTGTCTGGCAGGTTGGCAGGGGGAAGCGTTGAACAGGCCATTGCAGTAGTCCAACATGTTATCCTCCAGTGCAATGGTGTAATAGTGGTTCAGGGGATGAAGGGGCAAGGGAGCATGCCTACATGGAGTACCAGCATGCAGGCAGAAGACACATGCATGTCAGTCATGCGATGACATAGTCCGAGTGCTGAGTGGAAAGACACCCCAGGCTACATGCAGAAGGGCCAGTGAGCTGGAACATGGACCGGAGGGGCAGCCGGGTGACTAGCATGTGAGTAGGGTGCAAGTGTGGTGATGAGTACAGTCCCTGCCTGCACTATATGTCCAGCAAGCTGCACAGCAGGCACACATTAGTGAAACATTGCATGACTCGCACATGAGAACCATGTACACATAGCATATATTGGTAATCAAGCACAACACATCGCACAAGCAAACCAAACATGGCCTGGACAAGCACGCAAAAACACTCACTGGATGGGGTGTCAAAATCCAGCATCTCTCCCACTCCTTCGAACAATTCTGCCGGTATGAACTCTTCAACGATCAACTCGTGCGGAGTAAGTTCTTCCTCCTGAGGTGATGGCCCACCGCCAGTCACCCCAGTCATGGCATAATTGGAGACACGCTTTAGCTTAGCACAGTGTCAGAGGTCATCCCAATGCTTTTTGCACTCCTGAGCTGTGCGCACCTCATGTCCGATGCACTAACACTCTCCACAACACGCTTCCAGTGGACCCAACGCTGGGCAGCCACAGTGTGACGATTTTGGCCCTCTAGAATATCACATTCGTGTTCCGACACATAGCCCACAGTCAGTCGATAACAAAGCTAAACTATCCACTCTCTCCTCACTCTTCAAAAAAGAAGTTTGCCAGGCAAAACGTAACTCATATGATGACCGTATAGCTAAATCTAACTCCAGCATGAAAGAGCTCTTTTTCATTCTAAAGGAACTCGAGTATCCCATCGCTATTCTGGACACCTGTACTAAGAACAAACCTTGGTGCAGGGATATCCAGCAAGCCTTAGCAAATAAAATTATCATACTCCAAAATAAAATCCAGCAAAAAAAAGAAGTACTCAAAATTCAGGATTTGCCTAAAATGCCTCACACCAATAACCCACTGGCGCACAGTAATACCTTCCACTTCTCCAAAATGACCACCCTCGAAGTAGAAAAAGTTATCCTGTCGCTTAAACCATCTAACTGTAAAGGTGACATTTGCCCAGCACAGCTAATAAAAGACGCTGCCAGAGAACTATCTCCCTTCATCACTAAATTGATTAACGCCTCCTTCGCCTCAGGCACCATCCCTGCCAACCTTAAACAGTCCTGGGTACTCCCCCTCCTTAAAAAGGAGACATTAGATCCCCTCATCCCTACTAATTACCGCCCTATTACTACGGTACCGTTTCTTCTTAAGATTCTGGACAAAGCCGCATACAACCAAATTCAAAAGCACCTATTAGGAGAAAGACAATCAGGGTTACGTCCCCTACACGGAACAGAAACTGCCCTCATTGACCTGAAATCCCAAATTGATGAGCTGAGAGACAAAGGGAGAACAGTACTCCTACTACTCCTGGACCTCTCAGATGCCTTTGATTTGGTGGATCACAAAGTCCTCTGCAGTCACCTGGACTCCGCCGCCCATTTCTCATCGGAAGCCATTGGATGGATCAAGTCATTCTTGAGCGAGAGAACGATGAGAGTCTTCTCCCCCTCAGCGGTGGCAGATCCGACCCCTATCTCATGTGGTGTTCCCCAGGGCTCTTGTGTATCCCCAACTCTATACAATATCTTCACCAAGCCCCTGTTTGATGATCTGGACCATCTTGGTATCACCTACACTAATTATGCAGATGATACACAGATCCTCCTCCCGCTTTCTGGGGATCATGCCAAAGACACGGAATTGGTGAACAAGGTATACCTTATCATCCAGGCATGGATGGCCACTCACGGCCTCTGTCTAGACGATGACAAGACTGAGTTGATTATCCTGGGTACCCAAGCCAATATCAAAAAACTAGGACAGGAATTCTCCTCATTCAACATAGATGGGAACATCATCCATGTATCTAAGGATGTAAAAACCTTGGGATTCTATCTTGATTCTACCCTATCACTTGATAAACAGCTAAAATCCCTTGCCTCCTCTACGGCCTACACGTGCAAACTGATAAGAGCCGATAAACCATTGCTTTCCAATAAGAGTTGCCTAATCCTGGCCAGAGCCTTAATTCTCTCCAGAATTGATTATTGTAATGCTCTATACTCTGGAGCTAATAAAAAAATAACCCAAAGACTACAAATATTACAAAATAATGCCCTGAGAGCAGCACTAGGCATTAATAAAAGATCCCATATCTCTTCCGCCAGACGCCATCACAACTGGTTGTCCATGGAGAACAAAATAAAACTCAAGATGTTATCCCTGACCCACAAAGCCCTTAATAACTCTGCCCCTACTTACCTGACTGACAAAGTCCACAGGAGAACATCTATTAGACCAACTAGAGTGGTCAATTCTAATTGCTTGACAATACCGAACTTTAGACTCACTACTATTGGAGGAAATAGCTTCCCGGTAAAGGCTGCTAAAACTTGAAACTCATTACCACAAGACCTCGGAGCGGACTTGCCCTACCTTTGTTTCAGGAAAAAAGTCATTCAATTCCTTACCTCAACTGACCGCTGTTGACCGATGTTACCTACTGATATTAATCATTAGACCTTTCACTCTACACAGCTGTAATGCTGATTGACCTACTTGAACCTGTATATTTTGTAATTATTTGTGTGACCTCATTGTATTTTCTAATGTACATTTTGCTATGATGTAACCTTGTAAGTTTCGCATTTTCTTGCCTCTGCGCCCTGCTACCCCTGGGATTGGCGTGCACAAAAAGTGAATAAAACAAACAAACAAACACAGGAAGTCCAGTTCCTGCTTGCCGAAAGGCTTCTTGCTCGACGTGCCTGAGGCTGGAGCCGTGTGTGGGGTCCCAGCCTCTTGTGCAGGTGCAACCTTCCTCATGCCGCCCTGATCAGTAGGAGCAGTGGCGCTGGTGGATTGAACCGAGGGAGTGGCAGGTGGGACAAGGACGGAAGCCCTGACTTGCGTCAGTGGGTGCTGGGTACCCTTGAATGAACCCTACTCAGCAACATCTGCTGTGCCAATGTCATTTTCCTGGATGGTAGACTCACAGCCGGGGTGGTGTCGGCTACATCTGCCCATGCACTTGCCAACACCTGGCTGCTTGGGGTAGCAGATGACAATACTGAACCAGGGACATGTGCCTTGGTCAGGGCAGCCCTGTGTGCACTTACCGTGTGCCTCCTGACCTCCTGGAAATCATCCTGGCACTCTTCAGGTGCCAACGCAGCATGCGCTGGCCGACCCTGAGCCTGGGTGGTGGTTTCCACAGCTGCACCTGCAGCTACCACTACCCTTTGGCCTGTGGCAGTCGATGAAACGGACTGCCGGATCACATGGGTGCCAGTGCCAGATGCAAGAGCTGCATCTCCCGGAACCACAGGGGGTGGTGGCATGACTGCACCAACACATGGCAGAACATCCTGCCGAAGTGGCGCACCCCTGCCTCTTCCCACACTGCAGCCACCCTGGAAACCCTGGAGTCCCTTACTCCCTGGTCACCCCGGCCACGTCCCTGACCATGCCCGCCACGTGGAGTACGCCCAGTTGCGGCACCCCTCAACTTTTGTGGCCTCCCAACCATGGCACGGATGTAGAAGTGCCGGCACAGATGTAGTAGTGCCAATGGGAGGTGTACACGACAATTGTCCTGGGCAATTGGGGTGAAGGGGGTGGGATACTAGATGTTAACAGCACCCCTGTGCGCCTGCAAGGGTGTATGTGACCCCGGTGATGAAGTGATGGGTGACGCAACACTCAGGCACCCCAAAACTGCAGTAAAACCGTGCACGCAACCCCTGGTAGGCCACGTGTGTGGAATTAACCTCCCGCAGTACGTGGTGGCACCCAGGGACAGGAAAACATGTACGCATGGGAAACGCAGGCTACTATGACCTCAAAAACGGGTAAGCGACACCCAGGGGGACCCGCAGTGGGAAAAATAGCGACTCACCGTCTGACTAGCGTGGTAATGAAAAACACGTGTAGCCAATATCCCCACCAAAAGAAGGGATACGTCCTTGATCTGCTGTGAAGTAGTGATAGTGCGTGAAACAACCAGAAGTAGCAACACACGTGTCGGTCTCCACGAAAGGCACGTACAGTGAACTGCTGGCCCCGCTCACCTTTAACTCGTGCCAAGGGAAATGCCTGCCCGCATCACGTCACTTACGCGCTTAGGCCCTTTCCTTGAATTACACGCATTAACACACGGACATGCTGTTTTTTCACGTGCTGAATCACTATGCACCTGTGCCGAGGGAAACGCCTGCGCGCGTTACATCACATATGCACTTACGCGCTAAGGGCCTTTCCTCAAATTACATGCTGACATGCTATTTTTTCACTTGCCAAATCACTCCGTATCAAGCTGGCCACGCGACAACACACGGAAGACCACGCTCCTGCCCCGTAGGCCATTTTCCTGCACCACAGAGCCCCAAGCCAACTCCCACCAGCCATCTGCTGCTGCCTGCCTGCCTGCTCGCCACGTGCCCTGCTATTTGGTGCCTGCACGTCAGCCATCTGCAGGGGTCCAGTTGCTGTGACCACCCCTGCTGGAACAGAAGACTCCTGACTGAAGTTCCATCGATCCACAGCCCACCATCAGGACCCAGTTGCCCACCCACCCCTGCCAGAGAAGCAGAGGGCTGCCAGCTTCTCAGCATGAGAGGTTGGCATCCTGGTGGAGCAAGTCCTAGTGCATCATGATGCCCTCTTCAGAAGAACACGCGCCGACAAGGATGGACGGAGAAGGATCTGGACCGACATTGTGGTTGCCATCAACGCGGAGTGGGTGACAACACGCGACATACCACACGTCCGTAAGCGCTAGGAGGACTTCAGGTCCAGGACCCTCAGGAAGGCCCAGTGCCTCTTGGATGCAGCGGATGCAGAGGGGTGCCGGGTCCGCCTTACCAAAGACCAGATGAGGGTCCTGGAATGCATATGCCCAGAGCTTCACCTCCAGGTCCTTGTCGAGCGGTAAGTGTCCATGCAGACTGATTGGATGCAGTGCATGTTGGGGCGTGCCAGGAGTGTGCAGCATGGACATATGTCTGGAAAGGCCCATGTATGGATGTGGTTGTGCAGGGACATGAGCCTGCCGCATAGGAGTCCAGTCATATGTGATGCACAACAATGGTGTATGTGTTCCAAAGCATTATGCACAAATGCACATGAGACACACACATGTTGGCATTTCTGTGTATATAATATGCCATGGTTGAGGTGTGCGACTGTGATATGTGAAACACCATGGATGCATGTGACGCAGACATGTAGGAAGCCGATTGGCAGTTGTGACGTAGTTGCTGATGATTGCACTGTGACAGGTGGTGGAGATGTACAGATGCATGTCTGTCTGGTGGCTTGTGTGCATGTGCTTGGCACTGCCTGTGTTGCTTGTGACATCTGGCTGACCTTTGGATGTTCATGCTGTTGTTTGTGTATGGATGCTGCTGCCTGATGCACCAATCCTGTTAATGTTTGAATGTGTGTGGGTTCAAATGATATGTGTGTTGGGGAGTGTGATGCCATCTGTGAAGTTTGACAATGCCACGCATGTGCAACTGTCATGTGTGTCCACGAACATTGTACAGTGCCCTGATGCCTGTGTTCTGTCTCTCCCTGTCTGCAGCGTCAACTGATGAAGAGGGCGGAGACGGTGTCGTGGAGCACAGCGGCAGGGATCTCACAGCCAGCCCGAGACGCAGGGCCAGCTCCCCTCCCAGGTTGTCATCTCTTTGGGGAGTGAGGAGTCTGGTGCCGCATCTGTGGCCGCAGCTGCCCAGGGTACGTCCAAGAGGCGGCGTTTGGAGGTGGACTCCTCGGCAGCAGTAGGGGCAGCTGAGCCCCAACAGGGGCCTATGGAGGAAGATGGCACGGAGTCATCCAGGTTGGTGGGGGGTCTGGGTGAGGAGGAGGCTGCGGAAGGGCCACACACAGGGCCTGGAGGGGGGGATTCCACTGGTGCTAGTGGTGCAGTCCAGGGGCAGGGATAGGAGGCAGCACAGGTCACCACGGAGGTGCCTGTGTGTGATCCTTTCCCCGATCCTGTGACTGCATCATCCAGCACCAGCAGGGATGCCTCCGTCGAGACCCGTTTTCAGGGAGGGGATGCGCGTACAACAACTGCCCTTACTCTCCCTGCGGACTTTGCTATCCATGACCGTATTGAGGTATTGAGCCTGTCCAATCTGGGGTGGCGTTGTGCCAATGTGGGATTCGGGGTGACGTGCAGGGTTCTCGTCAGGACAATGCACGTCATTTTGGATCCCTCATTGGCCGCATCAACCTACTAGGACAGGTCGTCGGCACTGGGTTCATCCATGTGCTGGAACTCCTTGCGACCCCCTCCTCAACTGAACCCCCTATGCGCCAGTTGTCCTCCGTGCCATCTTCCCACCCAAATATCACCCCTGGCCCCCTGTGGAGCTGCCCCTGAGCCAGCGGGTAGGCTGGTGGAGGACACATCCCTGCCACAGTCGGGAGTCGGTGGTCCAGCAGGGGTGGCCACCCCACCAACTGGACCCCAGCAGATGGAGAATGTACAGGCATCATCGAGCAGGGCATGTGCACGGTGGCCCCACAGGATTCCATCAGCCTGGAGGCCGTTGTGGTGCCAGAGGCATTTGCACTGGAGACAGCAGCAGGCTCAGTGTGGGAGCGATGATGGCTCGGGGCTATTAACATCACAGGGGCAGGCATCGGCCGGAGGGCAGGAGGACCCAGGATTGGGAGTGTCTTACGTGTGGCAGCGGTTGGGCCAGCAGATAGATGCGAAGCAGCAGCGGGCGGAAGAGGCACGGCTTACTATGGTCAGGGCGGAGAACTCCATGCGCAGGGCATTGAAGCGGGCTGAGTGCCGTGAGGCAACTTGCAGGGAGTTGGAGGAGGACATGGCTGCATCCCTGCGAGACCTCGAGGCCAGAGAAGAGGCCCGCCTCCGGAACATCAACGTGGAGTTTGATGATGCACTGGCCCGGAACATCAAAAACTGAGCCGTACGACTTGCCTGCCGCCTTTGTAGATAGTTCTTTAGGGTTAGGTTTCCTTTGTTTTATATTTTTATTTGGAGTTCATGGACATTGCTCCACTTTATGTATATAGTTTTTTATTCATAGGACTTTTTTGTAGGTTTCCTTTTGTTTGTGGATCATGGACCCTTTGGACTTCGATTGTGTATAGTTCCGGACTTGTACATACTTTCTTTCTTTGGACATCCCATGGATCAATGTTTTTTTTTATATACTTTATATGGACATCGGCAATGGACCTCTTTTCTGTTTTCCTGTTGTGTATTTTTGTTTAACATTGGATGTTTTTTTGCTTTCATTATTTCTTCATTTACACATTTTAATTTTCATTATGTTATTTCATTATGTTTTTGAATACATTTCATATATCTTCATTATTGGTTTGTACTCTCATTGGTTTTGTGCATGTCTCTATAAGCATTGCCTCAGTCATGTGTTGCCACTGTGTGGCTATGTTGTACATTCATGCATGGCCATGCTGGTTCTTTTAAGACTCTCATGGCATGGGTAATTTGGGAGTGGGTGCAGTGGATGGTTGCATGCTTGTACGGGGGGAAAGGGGGCTTTGGGCTGCCATTAAGGCCATGGGTCTGTTTTGAGATGACATGTTGTTTGGTGGGTGATGTGTCGGGGTCTGCTGACAGGTTGCCGTCCCTGGGGGTGAGCTGGGGGATATGAGTCAGGGCCTGCTGGCAGGTTGCCGTAACTGGGGGTGGGGTGAGGACATGAGTCGGGGCCTGCTGGCAGGTTGCCGTCATTGGGGGTGGGGTGGGGGACATGAGTCGGGGCCTGCTGGCAGGTTGCCGTCACTGCGGATGGGGTGGGGGACATGAGTCAGGCCTGCTGGCAGGTTGCCTTCACTGGGGGTGGTCTGGGGGACATGAGTTGGGCGCCCAAGTGCATGGTGCCATTTGGGTTACCTGCGGGTCATGGTCTGGGGTGATGGGATGCCTGCGGGGCATGCCCAGGGTGGATGGGCTGCCTGCGGGGCATGCCCAGGGGTGTAGGGTGGTCCCCTGTGGTGTGGGCTGCCTGCAAGGCATGGGGGGGAGGGGCACACCCAGGAGGGCCCACAATGCAAAATTGCATGTATTACTCCCCGCGCAACCCAAAATATGCATACACCGCTCGCGCCAGCCCAATCGTGTGTAAAAGTACCCCCGCACACCCCAGAGTACACGTATCCCACCCGCTCTAGGCCAATCGCGTGTAAAACTTCACACGCACCCCCGGAATACACGTACCCCACTTGCGCCAGGCCAATCGTGTGTAAAACTCCACGCGCACCCCCAGTATACACGCAAGCAGCCAATCCACCCTGGGCATGCCCCACAGGTGCCCATCCACCCTGACCATGCCCTGCAGGCAGCCCATCACCCCTGGGCATGCCCCACAGGCAGCCCTTCACCCCTGGGCATGTCCCGCAGGCAGCCCTTCACCCCTGGCCATGCCCCGCAGGCAGCCCATCATCCCTGCACATGCATACTCTGCAGGCAGCCCTTCACCCCTGGGCATGCCCAGCAGGCAGCCCATCACCCCTGGGCATCCCCCGCAGGCAGCCCTTCACCCCTGGCCATGCCCCGCAGGCAGCCCATCATCCCTGCGCATGCATACTCTGCAGGCAGCCCTTCACCCCTGGGCATGCCCAGCAGGCAGCCCATCACCCCTGGGCATCCCCCGCAGGCAGCCCATCACCCCTGGGCATGCTCCACCGGCAGCCCATTACCCCAGGGCATGCGCCGCAGGCAGCCTATCACCCCTGGGTATGCCCCGCAGGCAGCCCATCACCCCTGGGCATGCCCTTCAGGCAGCCCTTCACCCCTGGGCATGCCCCACAGGCCCTTCACCCCTGGGCATGCCCTGCAGGCAGCCCATCACCCCTGGGAATGCCCCACAGGCAGCCCATCACCCCCGGGCATCCCCCGCAGGCAGCCCTTTGCCCCTGGGCATGCCCCAAAGGCAGCCCATCGCCCCTGGGCATGTCCCACAGGCAGCCCTTCACCCCATGCCATGCCCCGCAGGCAGCCCATCACCCCTGGGCATGCTCCGCAGGCAGACCATCACCCCTGGGCATGCCCCGCAGGCAGCCCTTCACCCCTGGGTATGCCCCGCAGGAAGCCGATCACCCCTGGGCATGCCCCGCAGGCAGCCCTTCACCCCTGGGCATGCCCCGCAGGCAGCCCTTCACCCCTGGCCATGCCCCACAGGCAGCCCTTCGCCCCAGGCCATGCCCCGCAGGCAGCCCATCACCCCTGGCCATGCTTCACAGGCAGCCCATCACCCCTGGGCATGCCCCGCAGGCAGCCCTTCACCCCTGGGCATGCCCCGCAGGCAGCCCATCACCCCTGGGCATGCCTTGCAGGCAACCCCTCACCCCTGGGCATGCTCCGCAGGCCCTTCACCCCTGGGCACTTTGCCCCTGGCCATGCCCCGCAGGCAGCCCATCACCCCTGGGCATGCTCCGCAGGCAGCCCTTCTCCCCTAGGCATGCCCTGCAGGCAGCCCATCAACCCTGCACATGCCCCACAGTGAGCCATTCACCCCTGGACATGCCCCGCAGGCAGCCCATCACCCCAGGGCATGCTCCGCAGGCAGCCTACACCACAGGGGGGGGCTTTTTCCACGTGATTTCGCTGGCGCAAGCGGGGTACGCATATTCAGAGGGGTGCGCTGGGAGTTTTACACGCGATTTCACTGGCGCGCGCAGGGTATGCGTATTCCGAGTGGTGCGTGGGGAGTTTTCCATGCGATTTCGCTGGCGCGAGCAGGGTACGTGTATTCCGAGGGGTGCGCTGGGAGTTTTCCACACGATTTTGCTGGCGCGAGCGGGGTACGCATATTCCAAGGGGTGCGTACAGAGTTTTACACGAGATTTCGCTGGCACGTGAGGGCTGTGTGGCATTTTTTAGGGCGTTTTTGTGGTTGGAGGGCTGTATACTGGTTTGCGTCGTGTACGGGATTTGTGCGATGTTTTTGGCGCACGGAGCAGGGTTGGAGGCGTAACTGGTGCTGCTGCAGGGTCACTGCACCACTCTGCGCCACGGCTGGTTATGGATATGAACATCCATGAATACGATGTGTGTCAAAATGGAATTTCGCAAAGGCGGCTGGCACAAGCTGCCACACGCGCACTCTGTGCACCAGCCGCGTGCGCCACTTCTGTGCTTGATTCCATGAATTACCCCCAATATCTTTCTGAACAACCTATATTGAATTTTTAATTTAGGATGTTTCTTGCCCTAAATAATTGAAGAAACAAGGCACACCTCTTGTATTGAATATATGGAATAATATAGAAGTATACTGTATGTATCCGGTGGGAAGGAAGGGCTTTTATTTGATTATCCTGTTTACTGTGAATGTTGAGAAATAATGTGAAGTTATGCTTTCTCTTTTAATTTTATCTGTACGTATGTATAACTTTTATTGTGATATACTGTATAAGGGTTTAATTAACCAATTGCTCTTTAAACTAATAAAAAAAATAACCTGGCTATCACAGATCAGGCTTTGGCCTGGCTGACCTCTTTCCTCTCTGATTGACCCTCCCAGGTCTAACTTGGGTCCTTTGTATCATCTATCTCTCTCCTGTGGTGTTCCCTATAGGTCTCACCTCTCACCCTGGCTCTTCAGCCAATACCTGGCAACTCTCGACAACTGCATTGCCCTTTTCTGCTCAAATTTCCAGTGCCATGCTGATGACACTCAACTCATGTTCAGGCTGCCCTTGGCCACCACCTCTCCTTCTCTCATCTCTGATTGCCTAACTGCTATTCAAGGTTGGTGTACCACCAACGATCTTTGTCTACATGCGAACAAGACTGAGATCCTCCTCATCAGTACACCTTCACCATTCTTTCCCCTCACTCTCTGGCCGGCTTCCCTTGGCCATCCTCCTAGCCCTACCTGCAAGGCTAAGAACCTCCGGGTCATCCTTGACTCCACACTTTCCTTCTCCTCCTACATCTCAGACGTCTCTAAAAAGTCCAACTTCCTACTGCACCTCTTCAGAGGTACTCTGCCTTTCCTCTCTTTTCCCCAGGAGCTTACTGTCGCCCAAGCTCTGGTTCTCTCTAAGTTGGACTACTGTAACAGCCTCTTCCCAAATCTACCTGCCTCCACTCTCCGCCCTTTACAACTAATCCAGAACAGGACTGCAAGACTTGCCCTTGGCCTCAAGCCCTGGGATCATATCTCTCCAGCTCTGAATTCCCTTCATTGGCTCCCAGTGGATGCAAGGATTACATTTAAAACCCCCTGCATAGTCCACAAGGCTTACTGGGGCCTGGATCCAAAATACCTTCAATTATCCTTCCATAAATACCTCCCTTCTCAAGCTCTTCACTCTTCTGCCTCTATCTCCCTCAGGGTCAGTCATTTTTTAAAGGAACGAGCTGGGGGTAGATCTCTGTCTTTGGCTGTGGCCTCCCTTTGGAACAGCCTCCCTACCACTCTGAAACTTGAGGAGAACCATCTCCGGTTCCGGAAGCACCTGAAGACCTTCCTGGTTGCTTCTGCCTTCACCACCCTTCTCCACTGTTGATCTGTTTCTCTCTCCGCACTGTGCACCTGGCCACCCTATGTCCTCCGGGCCCAGGTATCTGCTCACACTGTCACCCTCCTGCACTGCCTTCGGGCCACCCCTTCACTGGAGTCTGTATATGTACCCATACAGTGCCCCACCCCCTTTTCTTCTGCACTTATCTGACATACCTTGTCTGCTATACCCAGCACTTGTCACCCTACGACCGCATTACTACTGCTTCTTGCCTCTATTTATTTATTTATTTATTTAATTATTTTCATTTATTACTTATCTGTTTTCTCCTCCACAGTTTCCACCTCTTTCCCCTTCCATGCACTTTTCCCCTTTTCCCTTTTCCATGTACTTGCACGTTCTCAATCTCAGTGGGCCTGCTAAGAACGTTGTTTTTGTTCTCCCCTGTTCCCCTCCCTTGCCTTGTCGCACTCTGAAACACTTGTGTATGAGCGTGATATAAATAAAACATCAATTCAATTCAAATGCGGTCTTGTAGGCTTTTGAGAGGTTGTGAAAGCTAATTTGTTTTCTGTTTTGGTGCATTTTCTCCATTTGTGCTCCAGGGCATGTTTGTGTCTGCGGAGGGCATGGCGTTCTTCCGTGAACCAGGTGTTTGGCATCTAAACTTGTTAGAGCTTGGTTTGAGTGGGGCTAGCAAGTGGAGGGAGTGTGTTAGGGCGATGTTATAAGAGTCTAAATGAGCTTGAGGGTTTGCAGTGTTTGTAGGTGGGGCTAGTAGTTTACAGATGGTTGAGGATAATGTTTTTTCCATGATTTTGCTGGTATGTCAGGATGTCCTGCTGGTGGTGATGGGAGAGCGGGGGGCACAGGTGTCTGTGTGAAATAAATGCAGAATGTAATTAGTGAGTGGTCAGTCCAAGGTAGTGGGCTGATAGTAGATATGGGTAGGTTAGTGTTTAGGTTCCCAATTCAGATGAGTGTGCAGCCCTTGTTGTGAGCAGGTGAGTGACCAGTTGTTGGATGTTTAGGTCATTGAGGGAAATGGTGTGGGCTTTGGTTTGTTTGTCGGTGGAGTCATTGTAGCCTAAATTGCAAACCCCTAGTATGACAAGTCTGGTCATGGGATTGATGACATGGATGAGGAGCAGAGGGAGTTCTAAGTCTGGAGAAGTAAGTCATTGTGTTGGCCGTATGGTAAGATATGGTTAGTGGTTGCCTGTGAGTCGAGGAAGAGTTTAGCGTGGAACACCTCATGTCCTTGTTGAGTGGGATAGATTATTTCTCTTACATTGCTGGAATTGAAGGTGAGGGCAGCTTTGCCTATGGATTTGTTTAATCGATCATTCCTAATGATGGAGTATCTGTGGGGGATGGCTGCACTACACAATTTTTCAGTAATCGCAGGTAGGTCAAGAAGTGAGTCTTCTATGAGGTCATGAATATCAATGGTGTGGGAGCATAGCAATGGTGCATTGATGTGGGCGCAATGTAGCTTGGTGTGATGTGTGGATCGCTGGGGGGCAAGGGGTTGATGAAAGAAGGGGGTGGCAGAGCAGTGGTGCAGGAGCCAAGTCTGGCATTTCTAATGAGGCATAGGGGGAGGTTGTCATATGGGTGTCAGGATGTAGAGATTTGGTTAGTGCGAGATCGCAGGTGAAGGCTTCTTGTTTGGTCAATGTTAGGCAAGGTTTGCATGCAGTACCATCTGGGACCACTACACACAACTAGGACTACAGGTGTAAGCAAAACCAACCTTTGGTATAAGTCTGTACCACACAGTATTTGATAGCAAGCTGAGCAGCCAGGCTTATCTCAAGAGGGAATGTGAGCTTGTAAGGGTTTTACACAAAGTTCTACATAGACACCTAAACTCAAGGTTTCTTGGTAAAACATGTCTTAATTTATTACACAATCATTTATAAAGCATTCACTAAATGAGGCAACCAATATCACACAATAATTATACTACAATACTGATTACTAAGCAGTTGAGCTCCCTTGAAGTATGAGCCAAATAGCACTGAAGTAGGAGCAAAAAGGCATAAGTTAATAAAACAAATATTACAGTTACTTTAAAACAGTGCAAATAGTTTGAGTTCACCAGAGGGGTGTAGGCCAAAGTCAATGGGCTAGTGTCTTGTATATGTAAAAACGGTTCTGGAAAAGTCTTTGCCACGGTTCTTAGAAGTAGTTCATGGCAAAAAGTTTTGTATGTCGGGTCACAAGCTGACTAGGCTTGCAAGTTGCCAAAGTTCCACAAACTTTTGCGGTGAGAAGTAAATTCTCTCGGTCGGGTTTGCACAGTACCTTATATTGAAGAAAAAGATGCAGCTGAAGACTCTGTTCCTGGCAGTTCCTGCAGATCTCTCTGTTCCTGAGCCTCAGTCGTGGGGACGAGGGGGAGGATGTCAGGGGACTCCTGCACTGCATGGGGACGGATCACAAAGCTGGCAAATTGGAAAATCTTCGATTCCGGTTGCTGTTCTTCAAGCACACAAGCTGGTGGCCTTCTCACTGGTTAATCCTAACCAGCTCTGAGAATGGTATCAAGGTGGCTTACGAGTTGATTGGTCCCATCAACTCAAAGGAAGAAGTCGTCCTTGAAGGGTCTTCTCTGTCGTGGTGAACTTGGTGATTCAGACCTGCAGCAGGGCTACAGCAGGGCTCCACCGGGCAAACCAACGGTCCAGTAGTTGCAGAAGCCGTCCTATTCCAGCTCGTCTTCGGTTCTTTTGTTCCAGTGGTCGACTCTGCCTTTCAGTTCAAGAAACTCACCTTTTAAACAGTTTTCTCCCATTCATTCCAGCCTAGCTGCCACTCACCCAGAAGGGTGGCTGTCCTTTCCGGACAGTCAGCCAGCCAATCACGCCAGAGTCCATTTGTGTCTCCTAGGAGACTAAGCACAGGGAGTTTCGGGCACCTCCCTCACTTCCTGTCTACCCCAGACTCTCAGGCGCCAGAGGCGTTCTTCAGTCCTGAAGTCCTCCAAAGGCATACAAACAAAGGGACCAAACCTTGTTTGGCATGCAGAGACAAACTCCAGAAGGACCTTTCCACAAAGAAATGGCAAAAAAAGAAGACACGGGACCTGTTTAAATAAAGGGGGCTCAAGTGCCATCTTGAAAAACATGGCTTCCGCGATTTGTAGCTACCGGTGTTCGCGGTTGGGAAAAATCATGGTAGTTCATTGTAAAACTACTGCCACTAGTCATTTCAATAGGAAAGGGTAGCATTTGTCTGCTACATGAGTTTCTAGACGTATGGGGTACTAGGTAACACCTCCAGCACTCTATTGTGAGATAGTGTGTGCTGGGTCTAAGAATTTAAAAAGACTAGTAAAGTCAATGGCCCTCATTACAAGTCAGGCGTTAAGGGTTTAACGGCGCCGTCGGCGCCATTAACCCTTAACGCCTGATTCACACTTTAACCCCTGCTTTTTGCAGGCGTTAAAGTCCAAGGCGCTAAGTGACCTTGGTGCTAATTACGGCACCGTAATTTACGGTGTCGTAATTAGCGCCTTCCCCATCCCCATTATGCCCTATGGGGCAAAAATGGGAATGGGGAAGGGCAAATGGTGAATGGGGAATTACCGCCCCACTCACCTTGGAATGGGGCGGTAATTCCGCCATCCACCATGGCGGAATCCGGCATGGACCATGGTGCAAATAGCACCATGGTCCACCGCCTGACTTGTAATGAGGGCCAATTTAACTTTACATTCTCTGAGAAACAGTAGTTTATCCCAGAGAAGGTAGTTAAACCTTAGGACAGCATAAAAGGCTTCCCTGTGTCACTGCACTGAGGGTGCTGTGTAACACACATGAAAAGATGATGCCTATGGATTTGTTTGAAAACATCATAATCAAAAAACACAAGAGTAAAACACACATCAAAAAACATGAGAGAGTGGGAAAAAAGGCTCACACCCTCGCTGGGTAAAACAATCAAGTCCTCAAAATCCAGCAAAGTTGCGGGGGGTCTCTAAGGTGAAGGGAATTAGCACATTTATGAGAACTCTCCCTAACACTCATCCCCCAGACTAGGGGACAGGAGGATTTAATCCACCCCTGGATCAATCTTGTTACTCCACTCGGTCATACATTCTGGAGAAACCATCATCATTTTGGTGATTACACCCTGACCTGTGTTCAATGGTAAAATCAAACTCCTGTAGGCTGATTGACAATCTTAACAATTTAGGATTTTACCCTTTTATCTGCATTAACCATCTCAAGGTTTGGTGGTCTGTCTGAATCACAAAAGTAGATCCATACAAGTATGGTCTAAACTTCTTCAGAGACCACACAATGGCAAAAACTCTCATTCCATGGTTGCCCACCTTGTTTCCACTTCCTTCAGCTTTCTGCTGATGAAGCAGATTGGGTGTTCCCTACCTTTCTCATCCAGCTGACTCAGATACCTGTATTGGAAGCATCTGTTTGCACAATGAAGGTTGGCTGTAGTCATGAGCTCTTAAGACTGGAGCTTGACAAAGGGATTTCTTAAGTCCTTCAAATACCTTAGTGCACTCTTTACTGACCTTTTTGGGGAATTTGGGTGAGGAGACCACATTCAAGGGAGAAGCTATGGACCCATAGTTCTCTATGAAGATCCTATAATAAGTAGTGAGACCTAAGAAGGCTCTCACTTGGGTCTAAGTAGTAGGGGTGGCCCATTCTTGTACAGCTTGTACTTTGCTAGGCAATGGCCTTATTTCACCTCCTCAATCCTCATGTCCAAGGTAGACCACTTTGCTCTGACCAATTTGACATTTACTTGCCTTTATGGTCAGATGGGACTGCTAAAGAGCCTGTAAAACATATCCTAAGTGGTCAACATGTTCTTTCCAAGTCGGGCTGAACACTGTAATGTCATCCAAGTATGCCATGCAGAAGTCCTCCATCCCATTCAGAACTTGATTAAGCATCCTTTGGAATGTTGCAGGTGCATTCTTTAGTCCAAAAGGCATTAGCTTAAACTGGTAGAGGCCTGCTGGGGTCGAAAATGCAGTTTTCTCCTTGGCATGGTCTGTCAGGGCTATTTGCCGATAGCCTTACGTTAGGTCAAATGCACAGAGGTACTTGGCTGAACCAAGTTTGTCCACCAGCTCATCTGTCCTAGGTAAAGGATGGGCATCAGTCATTGTGACTACATTCAGAGCTCTATAGTCTACACAGAATCTCAACTCCTTGGATCCTGCCTTTGGCACTAGCACAACTGGACTAGACCATGGACCGGTAGAGGGTTCTATTATTCCGAGGTCAAGCATCTTGTTGACCTCTTCCTTTATGTGGGCTCTTACATGATATGACTTCATGTAACCTTTGCTTTTAACAGGTAAACAGTCACCAGTGAGAATATCATGCTGGCTCCAAGGGGTCAAGCCTGGTGATAGTGCAAACAGGGATGCAAACTGATTTAACAGAAACTTGCACTCCTCCTGTTGTTCCAGTGTCAGATTAGAAGAGAGATTAACTCATTCTATCTTCTCATCTAAAGGTTGTGCCCTGAGGAGATCAGGTAGAGGTTTGCTCTCCTCCTCCTGAGCTGAAGCTAGAAGCAAAGCTCCTACTTCTGGTCCTGAGACATAGGCTTTTAGACGGTTGGTGTGAAAGACCCTGGGGGCCTTGTTAGGATTGCCTAAATCCACCAGATAACTAACCTCTCCAAGTTTTCCCACAACCTTGAAGGGTACCATCCATTTGTTCTGTAAGGCCATCTGCCTTGTAGGTACCATAACTACAACTTTATGGTCTTGAGTAAACTCAACCATGTTGGCCTTCTGGTGATGCCAGTGCTTTCCCGGTGCCTGACCCTTTTTCAAGTTATCTGCTGCTTCTGTCATCATGTGTGCCATTCTCCTCTGGAGACCAAGCACATAGTCAGTGACTATCACTGGATTGGGGGAAGGAGCACTCTCCAACCCCTCCTTAATTAGGGCCAAGGGGCATCTAACTGTATGACCATAGAGAAGCTCAAAGGGACTAAATCTAACTCCGTCCTTCAATAGTAGGACACTGTCTTTGACCTCTGCTGAAGTCTGCCCTACAGGGGCCACCTTCTGCCAGTAAAGACTGCAGCTCAGGATGGTCTTTAGGATCCAGATCTCCAAAAGGGGAAAGGTCTTCTTCCAGCTCTGAATTTTCAGCAGCTGATTCAACCATTCCTGGTTGTTCCTCACACTCAGCCTCAGCTGGTGGAGTAGTCACAGGTGTGACTTTGGACAGTCCTCTCGGGGATGTCATTGTTGGAAGTGAAGGAGTACTCTCTTGCTTTTTCTTTGAGGCTTTGGGTTTCCCCTTTGTCTCTTTCTTCCTAAAAATAGCAGTTAGTAGTTCCTGTGGGCTGGGTGATATAGATTATTCTGTAACATCCTCTGGAGAGTCAGTTAAGGTACTATCTCTGGCCTTCCTTGTTTGTTCTTGTTTCCTTTTGCTGGGAGGCTTGGGGGTGCTTGATACAACTCCAAGAGTTTTTAAGTTATTCCCCAACAGGACTCTCCCAGGCACCTCACTCTGCACACTAACAGGTATCTTGACAGTCATGTTGTTGCACTGGATTATAGCTGGTAATCTTAGAAGCATTTGAACAGGGCCTCCAGCAAGTTTAGTGAGGCCTTTGGGTGCTTTAGCAACATCCTCAGGTTTGAAAAAAGATTCATCCACCACTGAAATGCTGGCCCCATTGTCTCTAATGGCAGGGGTCTCCTGACAATTTACAAGTACCCTGTCCTTATAAAATTACTTTGTGTTATCTGGAATTGAATTATAGACATCTAAATGCTGCCATTCCCACAGACCCAGGGACACTAAAGAAACACTGGTAGAGACTCCAATGGGGTCTTCAGCCAGCAGTTGAAAGTTTCCACTTGCCATTTGTACTTCTCCCTCTGGGGAAAAGGCTAAGGAGACAGTGTGGACCCCTGAAGGTTTACCCTTGCATCTGGGATCCACTTTCACATGGTCAGTAGATCCACAAGCATAACATTTTCCAAATGTTTTGACAGTTCCTGCAGATCTCGCTGTTCCTGAGCCTCAGTCGTGGGGACAAGAGGGAGGATGTTGGGTGACTCCTGCACTGCACTGGGACGGATCACAAAGCTGTCAAATTGGTTTGTAGCTTGATCCGAAGGCTGGGACACACTGCAAACAAGAGGCAACAACCTCAGCTTACTCAAGAACAGGGCGGACTTAGCCCCACAACCTCTAGCAACCCAGGACGAACTGGGATGACCAGACACTCATGCACCAAGCAACATTTGCCCCTCACCCACCAGCCTTGAAAAAGACCTGTAAGGTCGAAAAACGTGTCGGCACCACTTGTTACTCAATCAATTGAAGAATTCAATTGAATAAAATCAGAAAATAAAACCATGATCTTTGTGGACCTTAATTCTTCATGAACCTGAGCTGGAAGCAAAGGAGGAAACCTCTATATACAAATCGGCACATGCGCCGAACAAGTAGAAATTAAAAACCAACTTCTCTTGACACATACAACAGGCACCACGAGCACAGGCCTCTTTAAGTTTCTACCGACTGGCTGCTAGTGCACCTTAAAACCTGAGACTGAAGGCGCGGCAACCCACGGTTCCTGGTGCTCCTAACAAATAGGTTAGAATCTGTGTGTTTATTTTAATCAATGTGTACAGCGGCGGCTATCTGCTCACCTTGAGTTTGCAGTGAGGTGATGGACAGACAGACTGGTGTCATGATGTGGGAGGCTAGAGGCAGTTGGAGTCCTCTAGTTGCTGATGGGGGAATGTTGGCTGGTATGGAGCATAGGGAGAAGGCTCCTTCCATGCCCCCACAGGCCTGGTCAGGTAAGGGCCTTAGTTGGTGGCTTGTGTTGGGGCCGGTTGTGCCTGCTGGCATATTTCAGGCTCCCCATTAGGCTGTAATGCTGCTGGTCAAGCTGATGATTTCTGCAGCAGGGCTCCTTGAGGGGCTAGGACGCTGACTAGATGTTGGTGTGTGCATTCTGCTGTAAAGATGGCAGGGGCCATCTTTAAGTGGAGTGCCGGCTCCAGGGCTACCATGTGAAGCTGCAGACTCCTGTCCTCCATATGGCCTTCTGCAGCAGCAGCTGTGGCTTGAGTGGGGGCTGCCCAGTGAATGAGAACTAAATTTACCTGCATTCAAGGAAAAGAAATGAATTAATGTTCATTACGTTTATAACCTGAAGCTGATATTCAAAGAATGATACGAGGCAGGCAGTCCAAAGTATGTTGCTTTATTCATACATAAGGTATGGCAGGCAGTCACTAGGCCGTCAGGTTCAGGTAGGTATACGACATAAGCAAACCAGGCATCCATCACCCATCAGATACTGGATGGAACTCCTTAACGGCCACCTTTGGAATGTAGAAGGGAAGAATTAACAGGAAGTTAGATAACATCACCACAGTGACACCACAGACCCAAAGTTACATTCTTGGAAGACTCACCAGGAGGACCAGGAAGATAGGATACCATACAGTTGAACGGCATATATTCCACTTCCAAGGAGACTTTCAATTTGACACACAGGTTTAAATGGTGTAGTTTGGAAGGGAAGCCTCTTCCCATAAAATACCATTTTGTGTTTTATCAAAGATTATTAGCTTAATTGAAACTGTGAGGAATCCAGGGAGCTCATCCATTCTTGCTAATGAGGAGCCAACCCATTTGGACTAAGGAGGTGAGCCTCTCATGCAAAATACTCCCAGTGAGACAGGGCAAACAGGATCTGACTGGGATGACCCCTCATTAAGGGACAAGGAATCCTCAGTGGACCATTCTATAATATCTCCCATACCACCAGCGTCACAGATCTTTATGGGATATATGGGGACTAATCTTAGTATCAATTTACAGGGCCCTTTAAATATGCCTGGTTTGATTGCTGACACTTCCATGATGACAAAATGTCAGGACCAATGGTGTTGTGTCTCTTATTACAAAGACGAAAAGGACAGAGTCCCTTACCTCAAGGGGAGGAGCAGTTTCTAAGCAGACCAACCACAGGGCAGAAGCCAGCATGAGGAATGCTGCGCTCTGCTGGAGCATGCACTACAACTTGGACCCAGAAGTTCATGGAGGTTGGACAATGTCACATACTTGGTGGGCAGAGTGCCCTTAAAACTCCAGGAGCCCATGAGGGCCGACAGACCAAGATGCTGAGGTCTCTGACACCAATAGACTAAACTGGCACCAAAGGCATACTGGCGTGCCTGACTGACTACACCTGAATGAAGGAGGACAACCAGGGAACCAATGACCAGAGAAGCATGGTTCCCACGCTGCAGGATTGATTTCCTCCCCCACAAAAGAGCACCACAAACAAGCAGGTACATGGGTCATGCTGATGAAAAGGAGGAGGGCTGCCGAACTCTGAAACTCTCTGCAAAGGAGTAAGAGTAACAAGAAAGCAGATAGAGAATCTGAGGACCCTTGGGGGGCTAAAAGGTTGCTGAGTGCCATAGAAACACCTCAAGGGGGGGGGTGACTGAACACAATAGCCCACATGTGGTTACCTGAGATCAAAAAGCACAAGAAACAACTTAGGGGGGAAGAGGAGGGTGAATACAAACCAACTAACCCACAAGGGTTTACCAGAGAGTAGAAAGCACAAGAAATGCCCCAAGGGAGTGAATCTTCAAGAATGCTTTGTCAAGACGGAAAGTCCACTTCTGTCTAGAAAATAAAGGAACTTTATTGTGAACTGCACAACTGACAACGGTCTGGAAACTAGGAGAGAAACTGATGGACATTTGAACTTTGATTTTGAACTGTACAAGTGGGCTAAGGGCCTGGAAAATCCCAAGAGAAGGGGAGGCAAGAGAATCATTTGGGGAGGGGGTCATGCTCAAACCAGCACAAGTCAAGCAAGGGGAGAATGAACAATTGTCTGTGCTAAATCCTTTCTGTTTCCTTTGTTAGTGGTACTGCCAGTCAGTAGGGTAGAAAATGTTTGGATGGAGTACGAGGTTAATGTATGTAAGACATTCTGATGAGCACCCTTTTGTTATTTCGTAGCTAAGGGAACCTCCACCTCAGAAGTAGAGCTAGTTGAGACGTTGTTTTAATTTAATAAATGTCAGAGGGCCTCATTACACGGACGGCGGTAAGGGTTAACGGTCACCGTTAATGGCAACGGTGACCGTTAACCCTTACCGCCGTACTACGAGGTCCCTTTGCGGGTTGGTGATTTAACGCCTGCTTTTTGCAGGCGTTAAAAACCAACCCGCTAAGGGACCTCGGAGCTAATTACGGCACCGCACAATTGCGGTGCCGTAATTAGCGCCTTCCCCATTCCCATAGAGCCCTATGGGGCAGAAATGGGAATGGGGAAGGGCAATGGCGGAAGGGGGATTTACCGCCCCTCCAACCTTGGAATGGGGCGGTAATTCCCCTTTCCGCCAAGGCGGTGCCGGTATTTTACCGGCATGAGCCATGGCGCTAATAGCGCCATGGCTCACCGCCTTCTGTGTAATGAGGCCCAGAGTCTTTAAGAATGTCCATTTGGCCATCTCTTGTGTCTGACCTACCACAAAGGACATGGCCTGGGTAAATGCCTCTCTGCAAAGTGTTTTTAAATTGTGTTCCTTTGAATTTCTGCGTATACAAGGTTTTGTCGAATATGAGTGCATGGTAACATATGATGATGTGTTAACACTCACCTGCATTTCTAGGGATGCCTTTGTCAGGATGTTGGTTGCCAAATTGGCAAGAGCATTCTGAGTTCAATAATCAACTCAGGCCATGTCGTTATATTAGCTTTTTTAAAAAAAATATATATAGTTTCTTTTGTAGGAAAAATAACTATGAAGTTAAAGACAATGATACAAGCAGCATGTACAGAAATGTGCACTGTCGGAGTGGCAGTATATTTTGTGTAGAATAGTGTAATGTGATTATCACTTAGAATGCCAATGGCTAAATGGTTTGTGTTCAGCAATCCGATATGCAGCATTTACAGAAATAGATATACTGGCAATACTTTTTGTGTAGAATAGTGTAATGAGATTATCACATAGCATGCCAATGACTAAATGGTTTGTGTTTACCCATCCAATATGGATGTGTGAATCAACTGCAGGGTGCCCAATACTGCATTTGGCCTTTTGCAAAGTGTTCAAACCTTTTCATCTGGGGTGCTTTCTGCATACAGAGGATGAAAGTGTCAATATGCCCTGATGAAGGAGCCAAGCATTGATGGCTACCATAGATGGTACTCCATAAAACAGCTAGACGGCATGCTTATATCTGAGTTGAGTAGTCCTCCTCATCATGTTGTACCCTATTTAAAGGGACCCATTTTGAAGACAATCAGTAGTCATTTGGTGTGCATTTCAAATTGTGAGTTACTTTACCTGCTGTACCTGTTACATCAGCCCAGAAATGAGCACCACATTGTGGAAGATTTTTGGCTTTGGTTATTCCCTTAAATAAAAGCAAAATCGGCTTTTTTTTAATTGTAGGTATGACTCTCGTATGGTCTGATGATTGTAGGAGATATGTATAGGGCAACAATTAATGCAGAGAGTTTGTCCCCCCCCAAACAAAAGCGCCACACCAATATTTAAATATTTGTGGGATCTTCACTAAGACCATTTTTGACTCATTTTGACTCATTTAACACCAATCTTATCCATCTCCCCTCAGCCAAGAATAAGGCCGGTGTGCAGAAAGAATATATATTTATTATTTAATAGACAAAATCAATATTGCACAAGAATGGTCACTGGCCACACCACCTCACTCCGTGACTCAAATGCTTTTCTTTCCTGGCAATTCACCTTTCACACTAATTGAAACACTAGTTGGTTTAGGATAACAAAGATCACAGACTCTTTAACCCAACAACATGTGCAATTTTCCTTCTTGATTTTTGTCCACCATGGTTACATAGAAACACATGTCTATAGAATATGTCATATACATAGGTCACTCAAAATACTCGTAATATCAAGTTAATGTAGGCAGCGTCCGAGGACATGGCAGTTTTGCTTTACCATATAGATTGTGAATGGTCTGACTTAAAAAAGGAAAGGTAATTCTTTTCTATTTGGTGACAGAATAGACATGCATCACTCTTCATTTCTAGCCATGCAATTATATAACTATTATTTAACTAACTACTTTTCAGACTATGTAGAATCCTTTCCTTTACCACTATGCAGTGAAGAATCTCTCAATGTGGAGTCCCTTTCTCATTCTCACTAGAGAGTGTATTTTTAAATCAGCTATTTAACTTTGTTTAACCTGGAAGGCACTGTTCTGCCGGGCACAAGTCTAGACATTCAATTCTGATTGAGCACCACCTCTGCTTTGATACAGGGTTCAGGGATTGTTCAACCATCAGAAATGTGTTTTTTTATTGTACCCCCCACACCCCTTAGTGGATTTGGGGGTTGGAAAAAGGGAAATAGGTGCTACCAAAATTACTATATAGGACTATTTCATTATACACACTAGGAGAGAGGTTGGAGGTTTTGAATTCCTCCAAGATCACCCTGTGTCATTTGGCTATGTGGGAATTAATTACATTATTAATAAATAACAATTGCTACTGATCTACTCCTGGATGCCCTCTCCATGAATATCTATTTGGGAAAAGATGCCCATTAAAATAGAATCCCATCAATGGTTTGTATTGTGCTCAGGGAAAATCATCAGGGCTCCTGGATGATCGCATGGGAATCATAGGGAGTTCAGTCATGCGGGCCTCTAAAATCAAACCCTCTATTTGCCTCGCCAGGTTCCCACCAGATTTAAGTCTCTGTATTGGACGCATCCACCTCTTTTTGTCTTCCTTCCAGTGGTTTTATAGAGCTCCAATCAGCTGAAACAGCTTATATAATTTCAGACAGGTCATCATTTTGGAGAGCGACCCCCTTTCACTTTGCGCATCTCCATTTAGACCCATCATCACACCCCAAAATATCAAAATGATGAAGTTCCAGTTTATTGTCACATGGTTTTGATTGGACATCTATTTGTCTTCCCCTTAAGCAAGGCCTTTCCACTTCCTCCTGATCCTGAGGGTTCTAGGCACCATCTGTGGGAGCTGTAGCTCTTCCCATTTACATTAGACTTTCTAAACACTACAGTTATGAAACTAAAAAATCTACAAAATGTCATTTTCCAATTTAGAATTAGAGTCACAAGTGATCTATTTTTTATTGGTCTATTCATGCCGGACATAATTTGCTGTGTCCCATGTCGGCACATGACTGCAATGTGAATGGCAGATTTTAGCGCTTATAGACAGAACATTAATGTCACAATCACAAGATTTGACAGACAGGACTATGAAATCACCCATCTGTAATTTGTGAGGGGAAGCTGTTATCACATTTTAGCTTAGAACTGTGGTTTCCAATGTTGACTTTTGAGGTGAGTTGTACCTTCAGATTGAGCTTTTCATGAGCGTTGGAGACATATTTGAACAATTTTTGTAACTGTCACAGTTCTCAAGTTACTGGGCAAAATATGATTTCTCATATACTCTCAATGTAACTATAATTAATGACAAACATACGCTTCACTTCAATTAACTGGCATATTTTTGTTTCGCAAGATCTGTGTCCAGGCTTGGTTATCTCACACTTGTTGACAGACCCTGCAATGAAGCAAATAAAGCACTTAACATTCTTTCAAAGCCCAGGACCTGAAGAGGCATTCTTGTCTTCCTGAACAGAAGGGTATAATCCCGCCCCTTGGCATCATGTGGCTGTCTCCTGTTACCTGTCAATTGTCATTGTGCTCGGGGAGAGACCACAAATTGAATGTTAATTCTGACCGTTAATAAGAGTTCACATCCATTAGCTGGGTCTTTGTTGACTGAGTGGTCATATGTTCATCACAGTAAAACTTTGGTCAGGCACAAGCGCTGTCCCTTTCCTGTCTCCGCAGAATCTTCAAGGGACTTCCAAAATGTCTGGTAAGTGAAAGAGGAGATGATCAGTGCTTGGGCCTTTAAATCAAGTTTTAAAGTCAGCAAGATTGTGTGTGCTTTTAAAATGAATTTTTCTTTCCCCAGTGTACATTTTACTTCAATATCTTGCATCCCACGTGTTGCATTTTGCTTCCATCTTCATTCTCGCAGCTTATTTTAAAACATTTTTTCTGTAGCCACCAGTTTCTTTAATGTGCGCCTTTGAATTTATTTCTGCAGTGGAGTTTTATCTGTACATGTTTATTTCCATGCTGCAAAATTCACACATTTCTCCATGTTAGCTCTCTGTGTTAGCAAAGCTGCATTTTCAGGTATCGGGCCCATGTATTGGAAATTCGGCCTCCAGTTTGGGCTTTATCAGTCGAGCACAGGGCCCATTTAATTTAATTTTTCCTTTTTCTGAAACCAACATTGAGCTACTTGATATTTGAGAATTACATGCTGGCCTTGTCTCTGCCAGTGGTGTATTTTCATATTCCTGCACTATGTGGGCTTATCTCAGCCAGACGGCATTCATTTATATCTTTGGCCAAATGTACCCCACATGATGGGAAAGTGTAGTACAGTTCTGTAAAATGTATCACATGATGGTTCTATGGAGTGGTATATGGTACACGGCATAAAGAAGGAGACCCGTCATCTGAATGTGATGATGTAGAAGCCTTGATCCTAAAGAGAAAAATGTTTTTCATAGATTTTTCAATTTGTTCTTCCTAGTATGCACCTGTCAGGGCAAGATAACCCGTTGCAGCTTTGTATAAATGTTTTATCTGTTTTTATTTATTCTCATGTACATTTTACACATGCTGTCAAACAATTCCTAACCATTGAGTCCTGTAAATGATTGCAGCCACAATACTAGATCAGCACTTTCAAGTTCACCAACCACTGTTGATACATTCCCTTTTGATTGTGCTACACAGGTAAACCGTGTGCTGCTTGAAAAAGAAAACAAGAGGACTATGTGGCAGCTAAATTTGATCCTGTTGCAAACTCACAGGCGTATCGTCAGTAATGGTGCATCTACCATGTGTGCATAAACATAGAAGACAACCAGGTCATTTACTGGGTAATCATGAAGTTCCCTCTTAAGCCATGGGGCCTCATTACGAGGTTGGAGGTAGTCACGCCGTTTTTAGTGCCATGACTACCTCCAATACTGGTACCATGTCCGGTCCCGTTCAATGGGGACTTACCGGTCTATTCCGACCTTTGCGGGACCGGTAAGCCCCCACTGAAAAAGCCATTCCCCATTCCCATTTCAGCTCCCATAGGGCTCAATGGGAAGGGGGAAGGTGCTAATAACGGTACCGCAAATTGCGGTACCGTTATTAGCTCTGAAGTCCCTTAACAGGTCCCTTCCATTACGCCTGGTAAAACCAGGCGTTAAGGAAGGGACCCGCTAAGGGACCTCGTAGTAGGGCGGTAAGGGATTACCGGCACCGGTGCCCTTACCGGTAATCCCTTACCGCCCACCTCGTAATGAGGCCCAAGGTGTCAGTTATCCCAAAAGTTGTTTGGTGCTGTTGATTCCTGTGCTGAATTCCCTAGCTGAATCTCATTCAAATACAGCCACAAGTCGCCCTTGCAGCGTTAAGCACGGTGGCTCTAAGCCCATAACCTGTTTGGCGCTAGGACCCAGGACCCTCTGTGCGATTGAACCAGCATGTTGTGCGCTAACCACCCAACCAGCTGTTGCTACGCTACGCAACGGCATTCACTGTGAGTTCTCCATCTGATTTTCCATCAGGCGTGCTGTGTGTGGCGAACGCAAGTTTTTCCAAATCACTGGCAAAACCAAACTCTCTACTAACTGAGTCCTGGGACCTGGTTTCGCTTTGTCCTGTTTCACAAACAACCATCCACATCATATGCCACGTTTAACATTTTATTTTGCTGAGTCTGTAGCTCACAGGACAGTTCTGTTTGGCTAGCCTCGTAAGGGTTGCATAGTGTGATCGTTGTGAAGTGGGAGGGCCTCTGCTCTTTTACTGGCTTGTGCCTGTCCAGCCTAACGCTGCTGCATGTTGTTTTAAGGCCAAGGCAAACTGTATGCTCCTTGTGGGGCACGGCTCGGGATTCCGAAACTCAAAACTCGGAGATCCTGCAGGACTGACAGCGCTCTTTGGTCAAAAGCTAGCCATTTTTGTCCATATTTTGGCATTCGCTGTTAAAATCTGTCCTCCGTCACTTATGAACAAGGAGCAACAGTATAGTAAAAATGTGTCAGAGCCCTTGCCCCAGGGTATCTAAATTGTGCAGGAGCAAGGGGAGGGAGTCAGACCCTGCCAGCCCTCTGAGCTGTTGGGCGTGCCTCTCTGCACAAAAGTTGTCTCACATGGAACTACACATGGCTAGTAATTGACTGGCCTTTTTAATTTTTATGATATCTATTTGGTCTATGTCTAATATGCTTTTGAACTTGTTGGATAAGTGTTGAAAAGTGTTTAATCATATCATGTTCATTATGTTTATCAAGGTCATAAGCACCATGTGCTTTATATCAAGTCTTTAACACTATATGATTCTACTCCGCATGCTAGCCTTTTCATATTGATTTTATCATACGATTTTTTCTTTGCCATATATTGCCATATATTGTACTGGATTGTTATCCTGTTAAAAGCTTTACAGTTTCATTGTGGCAAATTGCACAGCAGGCACCTTATCAATATTAATAGGCACAACAGGTATTACAGTACTTTAATCATTACATTTTTAGAATACACTAGTGTGTTACGTTTTAGCTGCCATGTTGGTACTTTGAAATTTTACTGTGTGTGTCGCACCAGTTGCATTGTTTGCAAAATCTGTACTGTTGTTACCTTCCATGTTGCTGCTATTTAGTATTGGGTTATACAGTATTGTGTTGGAAAACTGCACTACTGGTACTTTAGTTGCCACGTTAGTTATACCATAACTTTATCATTGGCAGTTTAGCTCTATAGGTTGCATTAGTGCATTATTGCACAAAAAGTTTATGTTCTACTATTAATCACTGCTATTAAGGTCCAATTAGTATAACGTTAGTCAAAAGTACTTATAGGCTAGAATACTTTGATGCTAACTTCCCAGAGCACTTTGTCAAAAAGTAAGGCAACCACTGACGTTTTCCCTGGGGAGAACTCCAAGAAAGAACTATTTAACATGTTTCACCCCATAAGGGAGGGTAATGTTTTATTCACGGAGATTGGAGTTTTGTTATCAGATCAAATTGTGCTTTTCGGGGGAAAGGATGTTAATGTGATTCAAACAGCAGAAATAGGCTTGGCCCCCAATTGCAAGAGACCATCTCAGGTAAGGAGGTTCACCAAGCCCTTCCCTTTGCTTAAAGAATCTTTCGACAGCTTTCTGGTCCGTTAAAGGCCAGAGCAATTGGGGGGCAAAAACTATTTGTTCCCTGCTGGAGAACCCAATTCAGACAGCTCAGCCCTGCGTTTTGTCACTGAGTGGGTGGAGCTAAGTATTAAAGGGAACCTCCAGGCATTGCCACAAATCCTGCCTCCAGTGAACGAGGTTTTGGTCAATATCGATGAGGTGTTTTTTCTTTCTTCAATCCCCACACATAAAAGCTACCAGCCATTGTCCCTATTGGAACAAGAAGAGCATCACCAACCACATAAACTGTAGCGTGGGGCATGCATGGTGATGGTGAAGGGGCGGGCTCTAGTAAGGTGATCGGAGGGGGGTCCATAATAACATGGGAGAAAACCCAACCAATGAAAAAAAAAGATACAAAGAAATAAATGTAATGGTGCTTGTTCCAAATCATGGGACCTAGGGTAGATCCAAAGCTGGGAAAAGTGCCATTGGACAGGAGAGGAGATATCCCAACAGAAAGGGGCCCCAACAGAGGAGTTGGCCCTGGAGGTTATAAACCTAAAAGCAAGTGTACGGATTTTATGTCTCTTGTGAAGCAACAAGAGCAAAAACTGGACAGCTTGAGGGGGAATCTTATAAGGGGGACAAGTTTACCTAAGCCATTGGTCGGCAAAGTGGATGGTCCCCTTTCCAATAATGGGAAGGTCTCATCTCGGTAAGCTTAGGGGAGCACATCAGTAATATAAATCGAGGTGGCCTGTTAAAAAATATCCAGCTAGCTAAGGACAGGGACTAGTCAAATTGTGTCGCCCGCTCATATGGCGGATTTTGGAGCCATGCCCATAAAGATCCCATTATTGCCACTTGGAGTAAGGGGATGAAAAGATCCTCATTTTCTAAAGGATATGGGCGAAGGGACCCAAATGACCAACCTGTAGCTATGAACAATGCATCAAGCCTGGCCCATAAAGACGGGTGTAGTGTTTATATGTACAACTACATCTGGTGCTCTCAAAGGCCAATACCACAGAGTGGTGATGATTGTATTCAGGTAGTATTGGCTAACCCTTCTCATCTTTCTAATCTAAAGTGCGAAGACCTTTGCACCCAACCAAGCTAACTCATTCTCCTCTACTTTTCCTTCCCGTGTGCTAACCCCATTCTTCTTTCCTTCAATGGATACATCTCACAATGCATGAATATATGTCTCTTAACTAATTCATAACCAATGTCTTTGATGATTGTGTGCTAACAACAACCCCCTATGAATCCCTGATCAATGATTGATTCACTGTATGGGGATACCAAACCGCATGATCATGCTTATTTAACCCATGCCTATATTTCCTAATAACAATTATGCAATGTTTTAAAAATGTAATTTCACCAATACACAATCTCACTGATCACACTGCACATGTCACATACCGGTCTTTGCTCTGTGCATATGATAACCTATGGACATATATAATGATGTTAGCCTTGATAAAGACCTGTATTTGTTTGAAACACGTGTCAGCACCTTTGGAGTAATAATAGAATGTAATAAAACACAAGCTATAAAGTCAATACAAATGTGTGGACTGTACCTACGTCACTCAAAAGAGTGAAAGAAACCAATGTTTATAATCTGCGGCACCAGTGCCATATGAATAGAAACTCCAACAGAACAGTATTGGCTAACAGTTCCATGTTGGACGGTTTGATATCCATTGAAATGTGCTCCTATCCCCCAGCCTGCTCTAGAATCATCCTGAGAGCCGTACTTCACGATAACCAACACGCCCAGAGGTTTCTAGGAGCTGGAATGATAGTTGAGAAGGTCCAGGGGAGGGAAAGTGGTTTGGATAGGTGACTTCCTATAACAGCTTCAAGCCCTGTGCCTTGGCCCTATGAGCCTATCCCTGCCATCATTACCATTGATGAATATTTGACTGGCAGGGTTTGGTCCTGGAATATAGCAGGCCTAACAAAGCACTTAGACGTTCATCCATGGCTACAACATTGTTTGCTTCTAGGGCTAGAGCGTTTGTTCAATTCCTGCTGCAAAAGGCCCATGACGAAGGCCATGGGGCGGCCTAGTAACATGGGTGGCCTCCGGCCTACATTGGTCTATTGTGGATAATCCCACAGGTTGCCCGGATTTGCAACATTTTATAATAACAACAGGGACAAACCATACAGCTCATTTGTTCAATATCTACAACAAAACCAACTTGTAATTCTCCAAATAAACCCCTTGTTTTGATGCAGGAGATATTAGATTCCCTAGACACCTATGCTCAAAGTAACACATGTGTTCTGGCCATGGGAGATATGAACTTGAAATGTTATCCACTGCGAGTGGTCGAAGACCTATGGACAGACCAAGATTTTGTTTGGCGGATTCCACCATTGATTGCTGTCCACCCTACGAGAACCCATCCACATGCTATGAATGCCGCCCGCATCCTGAACACTCTGGGTCGGAGAGCTTGTAATGGTAGACATATGGCTGACCAGCCCGCAGGATTTACTTTCTCCGGGTAAAAAGGATCCTCTAGGATTGACAATAAGTGTATAAATGTCAAAGAATGGCCCTTGATTTTTAACTTTTCTGTACTCGAAGGCAATGAGAGTGATCACAAGCCTCTCATGTTCTCCATTAATTTAGATACATGGGGGGCAGAACTCGTATTCACCCCCTAAAGATCTGTAGACATAGAGGTAACGGATTAACCATGAAAGATTTGGCCTAAAATTTCCCAACTTTGTACACAGATGCGTGGGATGTATGCACTAAATGTTATGTTCGCAATATCAATACTTTCCACACAATCTGTCATTTTTTACAACTTCTGTTCCTTATGCAGTAATGAGTTCTACCAAGTTTTCAAAGAAAGAGCATAAAATTAGATTTAAAACTACAAACCTTTCATATTTGTCCCCATTCTTGCTGCAAAGTTAAATGTCTTGAAGTTCAGTTACAAAATAGGCTCTTTAAAACCAACAGGAAGTCTATTGTCACTTAATCCGTTTTTTTTCTTTTCCCCAAATGCACGCAAATGTCAATTCCTTTGAAGGAGGATTAGGGGCCTCTCTCTTGATTGAAGTGTTTACTGCCCTTCACACTAGACAGGTGAGAGTCTCAGCCTGCTATTGTTCCAGCCTGGAGCAAAGACGAATGTCTGATGAGATTTGGGAAGTCCCTTTGTCCTGGTTCATTCAAGGCCTCCAAGCTAGAAATTAGCCTTTCCTGTACCAAACGTTTATGAGGTGTCACCCTTTCTCAGGGCTAGCAACTGGCAGAGCAAGTTTTTCTTTTTTTTATATAGTTTGCCAACTCAGCCTGGGTTTTAGCTTTGATTTTCTCCTTTTAAATCTTGACTTTAAACCTATAGAATTAAAACAGTTTTTAGGTGTATTTCTACCAGTAACAAATCCATCTACATTTCTAAGTAGTCAGGCCTTTACACAACAATTTACTTTTAAATAGGTGATTTTCCCCCTTCAATCAGGAAAAAGCACATTTTACAATTTCTTTAAATCCGGTTTTCATCTCTAGCAAATACATACTTTCTATAGTTACAGTTCTGTTCTTGGGTGCTGGAGTTGTTTTGCAGCATGGATACAGTTCCAGACATCTATTTAGAGTCTTTTTCTGCACAGCTGATTCTTGATACTGTTGCAAAGAAAATTTACGTGTTTCTGGTGTAATATGAAAACACAGCCCTGGGTTGATTTTTCAAAGATATATTGGACAGGAGCTGTCATTCAAATAAGGCCCGGTTCCTCTGAGACACAATGAATGATCCTGGGCATTGCAGGTTCTTTTTAATCACAGTGGTTCATGAGAAATTGATGAATTTAGCACCAAGCAGCACTTTTAAGGTTGGGAAAGTGTCATTTTAAAGAGGCATTTAGGGTTTTCAGCAAAATACTGCTGCCTCTTTCACTTCACTCCATGTTAAATGTTGCAGAGAACACTGCCACATGAGTACTCTCTTCCACCCCACCTGAAATGTGTGTGTCAGGGTGGTGCAGCCATTTCTGGTTGTTACAAAAATGCAGTTTAGTGATCTTGACGTGCACAGGTGTCAGCGCGGCCATTTTGCTGTTTCTTGCCCCAATGCAGCAAAGTGATTTAGCATAGCACAGCTGAGTGGGTCAAAATATCCCACATCCTCTTAAATGGATGAGGTTATTCAGTTCACTTGGTAGCGCAGAGGATGGTTTAAAAAATGAATCGACATAAGTAAACTTTGGAGTCCCGACAATATCACAATACCTCCGCCATTCGGCTAACAGGACGTGAAGCTCCCCGTAGATAGTGGTTTAGTTTAAATTGCAATAATTTTGCATGTAGGGTGTGACAAGTCCCTCCGGTTTCAGGCGGCATCCCCTCCCACGGTCTACGAGAAGCTGAACGAACAGAAAGTTGAAGAGGTGGTAAAAGAAGCGTACAATCCCGAGAATCGGAAAACGAACATGCGAATGGTGAGTAAAAACTGAGCAAGGTCGCAAAACTGTGTATGGGCAATGAGTGACAAGAAGTGATAAAGGAAAGACGTGTATCAGAGGGAGGTGGGGTAAACGTAACTCGAGAATGAGAGTGTTGAATATTGAGTAGAAATTGACTTTTGAGAGGCCAAGCAATTAAGAGGTGTCATGAGGAGAATGCCACGATAATAGAATACACCCTCTGCCTGCATTTTAAAGAACGTAATTGAAGAAATCTGAACCTAAAATCCCATAGCGGATGACGTAGAAGATGAGTTCAGTTAAAGATGTAACTTAAAGAGGTTGATTTAAACTCCATAGGAGTATTGATTTAGAGGGCAAGACGAATCTTAGAGTAAAGATCGTAAGAGATAAGAGATATATGTGACCGGTCGAGTATGTCTGTTTGGCTGTTTTGTTTTATTTGTTGGTGATGACGTAATAGTCAAAAGTGATTGATGAAAAAAGGGGAAACACAAGGTTGGAAAATGTTATTGTTTGTCCAAATTCAAGTTGATGGTGTTTTTTAGCAAGCTTAAAGTAAAAAAACATGATTTAAAGGGATTGGAACCTGCAATGATTGGTGCAATTATATTGTTTTTCTGAAACATCTTTTTTCCAAATCTGTGACAAAAGCAAACAAGTATTGATGGTCAAGAGTGACGAGTCGAAAATGGAGGATGTTACTCCACTTGTGCATCTTTGCAAGCAATTGCCGAAACATGTACCTAAGCTTAGACAGTATAGTGCAGAATGGATTAAGGGAACCGAAGACAAAAGGTTAATGCTGTGGCCACAAGGAGGGTCACTATTGAAGGTATTTCTGCAGCATAAGATGATATATTTGCATGCATCATATACATGAAAAAAGCTTGACAAGCAACTAGCGACCTTAGAGCTTTGGAAAATGTACCAGGAAGATAGAGAAGAGCCGCCTCCTATAGATTGGATTCTTAATATATGCAAAGAGGAGGGAGAAGTCTTCTACTCCCCCTGCCCCATCTGAAATAGATGGCAAAAACAAGAAAGACAATGGGTTGTACCCATTGAGGGAGCTTAAGGTAGCAACAGGGTATAGCAACCCGGCATATGAGTCGCCTGCACAAGGCAGTGATGAGGGCTTGGAGAAAAATACTGAGAAAGATGTAATCCCTAAGGTCCCAAGGGACAAATGGAGGGATGCGACAAGGAGAGAAGTGGTCGAGCAAGCACATCTTTAGATATAGGAAGAGAAATAAAGAGATGGAAGGGAGAAAGAGATAAAGCTGATGAGTTAGCACTTCTACAGAACAAATGGATGGGTGGATAGATTTTGCTCAAACTTGATGGTAAAGGCATCGTGGATGTAAGACAAAGAGAAGTTCAAGATGGGCAAGATAAAAAGGATAGAGAAAGGGAGGAACGATCGAAAGAAGAAGAGGTGAAAAAGAAAGATAGACAAAGATGAGAGCAGTTATATCAAGATGAGCAATTGAAGAAGCAGGAAAGAGCAGAGGAATAAAGAAAATGAGATAATAGACGAAGGGCAATTATTGAGCGGGAAAGGTTAGAAAGAAAAAGAATAGAAGAGGAGGAACTGAAGTTAAGGTATAAGAGAATACAAAGATGAAAGGATGAGGCGATACAAAGGGCAAACAAAAGAAGGGATATGAAGAAAAAAGAGGAAGACAGGGTGAGGGAGGAAGCAAGAAAGCATAGAGAGATTGATGATGACATCGAATGAAAAAGAAGGCAAAGAGCATGCAATCTCATTCGCCTGGAGAAGGAGGTAAGGAATCCCAATCCAGAAGTAGCATGGGAGGACATAGAGGAGTTCTTCCCGGAATATGAGTCCTTACCAGGCCCATCTATAGTAAATCTAGAGGATGAGTTTGACTCTAGAAACATTGGGGAAGCGATTGATAAAGTTTATCATGAGATGAGGGCCCAGAAAGAATTAAAAGGGAAGGAACAAAAGGATCGGCTTGAGAGAACACAGTTGTACGATACAGAGGGAGTCTCATGTAGCACGAGGCTCAAGGAGTTGTCTTTAGATAGACTGACTCTACAAAGAGATCAAGAGGAGAGAACTTATATGAGTTTGGCACAGGAAATGTCAGACAAAGACAGAGACACCTTCTGTGGTGAAGAGAGAGGTGACGTATGTGGTCCTGAGGGTTGTTTTACAATGGATAAGGAAGTGAGATGGTCAGATTTAGATGTACCTATACCTCGGGGGCATCAAAATCATTGACGCAGTCAGACCAACCTATAGGGAAACCCCATGGTGAGAGGGGGGAGTTGGCACCTTATGTGAACAGATTAATGTCACTGCCAGGATGAAGGTGGTGCAGAAATATTGTTCCTTCCTTGAATAGACAGATGATGGGAGATGAGAGTGAGTTTGGGGTTCCACAGTTTTCCTTGCTACAGAAAGGGGAACTAGACCACAGTATATACCTTGGCCCCAGATGGACAAGGATCATTTAAGATGTAAACTTCTGAGTTTAACATCTGGTGCTGGGAAATGGATATGTGAATTAGAAAAGATGACAGGAGGAAATACATTGGCTATAGGGGACATTAAGGGTCTCCTGAATGCCATACTTGGAAAGAGAGCTGCTGACATTCAGTCCAGAGCAGGGTATGCTAGTGTTACTACATTTAACACTGCTCATTATAGAGCACCGTTCAATAACTGCAGAGTGGGAGTTTGGAAAGTGCATAGAGTATTGTCTCCAGACACATCCGATATGAGAGCTATAATGGCAAAAAGATGTAGGAAGGGGAAGACCAGTTTGTTTACATTCAGAATTTCCAAGAGCAATGGGCCTTGGAGACACGCGAGGCTTGGGGGAAATCTATACCTGTGTTCTATCATATATTATTCCAAGGGGTGCCAGATACGGTATAGAAGCACCTCAATAGGTTAGTGGGTATAGAGGCAAAACCATGGTCAGAAATTCAGCTGACCATCGCACATTATTGTAGACTCTTGCAAGAAAAGATTGCAAAAAAGATGCTATCAGGAAAGGCAAAGAGGCAAAGTTAGTGCAAAAGAAGTTATCTAAGTATGCTTTTGAAGAGGCAATGATAACTAGTGGAGACGGATCAAATTCACAGCAGGTAACAAACATGCCACAGATGAATAAACAAAGGCAGTTTGATTAGGGCAATAATGGATTTGCTCCATCAGGAAGAGGAGGATTTCGAGGTAGACATTTTCAATATAATTAAGGGAATTGGCAGAACAATCAGGGAAACTTTCAGAGAAATCAAGGTAAGTTTCAAAATATGCAGAATGACAATCAAGATATGCAGGATGGGCAGAATAGGAGATTTCTGCCTCCTATATGTTGGGCATGTGGACTGACAGGGCATTTTGCTTGTTTGTGTAGAACTCAAGGGTTTGTGCAGAATGGTAAATTTTCAAGAGGGGGGACTTCAATCCAGCCTGCATATTCACAGCAGAGTGGAGATGGGTTTGCTCAGAGTCAAACAGTGCAACAGGCACAACCGCTGAGAATGCAGCAATGTTTGCGAAGGCAGAAAGCAGCAGTGAATCCGCCACAAGGGCAGTCACAGTATTCACCTATGCAGATACAGCAGATCACAAGCATGGGGCAGCTAATGACTCCTATGGTATGGGGTGTCACTGTAGAGGGAGGGGATCCTTTTACAGGTACAGGAATGAGGTTGTATCCACAATAGGTAGGACAGGTCACTGGGAGACTTAATGTGTTCAATACTATCCATGACACAGAATCCTCACGAAGACCCGAGGGTAGACGTCAGTGTAGAAGGCAAAAGTTTTTCATTTTTAGTAGACACAGGTACAACACGCTCATGTATAAAAGAGGGAACATTTTCAATGTCTGACAATGCCATGAATACTCAAGGTTTCACAGGAGCTACAAGAAGAGTCCATTTTACTAAAGAATTACCAGTCTCTATAAGAGAATGTGACATGTTGGTGCCATTGCTGTATTCAAGACAGACGCCTGTCAATATATTAGGTTGAGATTTGATGACCAAGTTGAATATGACAATCTTGTTTACTAATGAAGGAATAGTGTGTTCAACACGAGGAATGCATTATTTAAATGTGAGTGAATTTATTAAAGCGTTTGCAGGACAAGTGACCATACGAGCAGTTCCGTTGGAACCTGAAGTTTTTCATTATGGGGTACGCATTTTGTTGACATGCCTACCAGGCTTACTAGGCAGAACTGTGAAAATACCTGATGAGTTTCTACTCAGGCCAAAGATACTTATGGATGAAGAGGAAGGGTGAATTTTTCCTTTAGAACTACAAGCAGTCATAGTGCGAGGAGAAATGGCTTTTCTTGATGGAAATGATTATGAAGGAAGACGATGCTGCACAGTAATCGCCATCAGAGAGGGATACAGATTAACTGACGTCACTGATGAAGATCTGTTTGGAGATCACCTATCTGCTTGGAGATCACCTATCTGATGACGAAATAGTGTTTGAAATAAGCATTACTTATTGGGTACGAGCCATCAAACGAGAGGTTCCTCAAAAAATGATGATAGCACAAAAGCGTCCCGAATATTTTGATGAAGACATGGCAAAGGTGCCAGGCTCATTATGGACTACAGGCCCTTATGACATAGGCCTATTGAAGGGGGGGAGAAGTAAAGATGAAATTGAAGCCAGGAGCAATTTTACCTCGAGCACGACAGTATCCTATGTCTCGAGAGGCAGATGAAGGTATTTTTAAAACAATTTCCGCCATGAAGGATCATGGCATCTTGATGACGTCAGTGTCACTGTGTAATACGTCAGTGTACCCTATCAAAAAAATGTAAAGGGGGTCATGAAGGCTAATTCAAGACCTTTGCCAAATTAACCAGATTGAAGAGGCTGAGTTCCCTCTAGTTCCTAATCCTGATACAATGGTATGTAACATACCTGTTGAAGCACAATATTTTACTGTGATTGATTTGAAAAATGCATTTTTCTCAATCCCCTTACACAAAGACTCGCAGGATCTGATGTAATTTACGTTCAGACAGACGAAGTTAAAAAGCACAAGATTACCTCAAGGGTACTGTGAGTCTCCATCAATTTTCAATAGAATTCTCCAGATGGATTTGAGCAATATTAATCTGGAAAGTGTTGTGTTGCAATACGTAGATGGCATTTTAGTTTGCAGCACTTCAGAGGAAGAGTGCAGACGTGATTCTTTTCAGTTGAGGATTACGCTCGCTGATAAAGGATATAAAGTTGACAAGGAGAAGTTACAGTATTGTCAACAAGAAGTACTGTATATAGGTCAGTTAATTTTGCATGAAGGAAAAAAGGTTGCTCCTGAAATATCTGAGGCTATATTGAAAACCACAAAGCCACACACGATAAAGCACATGCAAAGATTTCTGGGACTATGTAACTATGTCAGAGCATGGGTCTTTGATTACAGTTCATATATAAGGCCTTTATTACAAGCTCTAAAGAAAGCACAGGCAACACAAGAGAACATTGTTTGGACTGAGGAGATGGAAGAATGGTTTGATGAATTAAAAAAGGCAATTTGTAAGGCTCCAGTTTTAGGGATTCCTAATTATGTTGAGAAATTATTTTTATTCTTGCATACGGATGGTACCGTTATGACAGCAGTCCTCACACATAGAACCACATTGGGTTACAAGCCCCTTGCATATTACAGTGGGATTTTGGACCTAGTAATTAGGGGTCATTTTCCGTGTGACCAATCTTTGGCAGCCACCGTGTTCACCATTGAAAAGGCTGAAAGTATAGTGATGGCATGCTCTATGATGTTGTTTGTTGAGCATGCATTATTTGCCATCTTGGAGAAACCGAAAGGGACGTTGACTTCTCAAAGAGCTTCTGCCTACGAGGTAATCATATCAAAATTGTTTGATGCAAACTAGTGAATCCTGCCATGTTTGTAGCTGAACCACTGGCAGAGGGTCAGCATGCGCATGACTGTTCGAACTATGAAGAGTTCTATGATGAAATCCCTAGGATAAAAGAAAATGCTTTGGCAGGGGGAGAAATGGTTTTTATTGACGGTTCTTCCAGGATCGATCAAAATGATGGACAGAGTTATACAGGTGCCACTCTGGTAAAACAAACGGCCAATGGGGAGTTTCAAACATTGGTAAGTGCACAACTACCATCTCACTATTCAGCACAGGCTGCAGGGTTAGTGAAGCTGATAGTCGCGCTCGAGAAATATGCCGACCAGGAAGTAACAGTGTACAGTGACTCCGCCTATGTGATGTTGATGGTACACGCAGAATTAGCTTGTTGGAAAAGGAGGGGCTACCTCCGAGCGGATGGCACTCCAGTGCAGCATGCCGCTTTATTGGACAGTCTTATTAAGGCACTACAACTCCCAGTAGCCATTGCAGTCATTAAATCTGCAGCTCACTCTAAAATGACAGACTTTATCTCACATGGAAATCAAGCAGCAGACAATGAAGTCAAATGCGCTGCATTTTCAGAAATGATCATGTCATTTGATACGCCTAATATAAATGAAAAAATGGTGGTACTGATGAGTGTGTCTTAATCCTATAGTAATCTTTAGAAGACACAATTAATAGAGGTCCAGGGGGAAGCACCTCAAGATGAGAAGGACCTTTGGACATGAAGAGGTTGTACTTTAAACCCCTGTGAAGCATTATTGTGACAAGACAGCACTGTTAAACCAATAATGCCTGTAGCCTTATTAAGGGTGGCGCTGGAAAAGCTACACTACCCTGCACATACCACTAGAGAAAACCTTGCTGCAACTATTGCAGGGGGGTGGTTTGTACCAAATTTGTTAGAACACGTTGCATTCTATGTAGTGAATTGCATCATTTCACCGCTGGGCTCAAACTGCACACAGTTAGAGGAGTTATCCCGAGAGCTAATGGCACCTTTCAGCATTTGCATATCGACTACATTGATATGCTTCAAGTATGTAATGGATATAGATACATGATTGTATTAGTCTGTCCCTTTTCACGATGGATTGAAGCTGGTCCATGTACACACCCAGACTCCACCTGTGCAGCAAAATTCTTAATGCGAGAAGTATTTCCCAGATGGGGAATATGTGAAGTATTAAGATCAGATAATGGTCCTTATTTTGTGAATCAAATCTTTGAACAGATTAGCTTGTTGCTTGGTATAAAGCATACGTTTTCTTTGGCTTATCATCCACAAGGAAATGGGATCTGTGAGAGGCTCAATGTCTTGCTTAAAGAAAGAATAGCCAAGTTGAAGCTTATATTGAAGAAAGGGAGGTTGCATTGCCTACCACTGGCATTATATGAATTAAGGAACCAACCAGGTCCGGACCACCATCTCACCCCCCATGAAATAGTGACAGGGAGGCAAATGAGGACACCCCTCACACCTCCATCCAGAGTTAGAAGTGATGCCCAGTCAACGTCAGAACTGTTAGAAATGGAGTTACATGACTACCTTACTTGTATGACTTCAAGTATCTCTGTCATTTCAGATTAGCTAGGGCCAAAGGGGTGTGGAGCAGTACAGAACACATAAGGAGATGTTTCAAGAAGTGGATTTTAATAACTTTGTATTCCTAAAGTGTTCCCCAGAGATGCAATCCTAATCCGCAACTTGGAAGAAGTGGGACGAGCCCCACTTCAACGGTCCTTTTATCGTAGAGGACGTCACGCCATCTGCAGTCAAAGTGCAGGGCAGATGTGCTTAGACTTTTCTGGGAGACATATAGATCTATGCTGGAGAGACCCCTTCACCTCTGCACGCTTCGGAAGCAAGCATCGGGGAAGAACCTCAGCACATGCAGACTAGGTCTATGACAAGGAAGAAGGATGCCGAAGCTCTGGAGTAAAGACACAGAGTTTATTTTACTGTGGCTTATTTCGAACACTCTTTTCAGTCATTCGGGAAAGAGTCAAGGGAAGATATTTATTCTTGAGCCACAGGAGTTTGTGACATTGGACAGAGGTATGCTTAAGCCTTGATAAGAAGAAAAATATGCCGGATCGTGAGTTTGTTTTCGACAAATGGATGAGGGTGCAGTACCCTGATTCATTTCTCACTGAATTCCTGTTTGGATTTGCCTATGGTGGTACCCAATGACAACGTGTCACGGATCCTATTTGAAGTTTTCCGTTTTGTGTAGCACACAAAATCCTGCAATTGTAGGGAGAACTACTAGCGTTCACGTTTTTCTAAGAATGGTCCGATCATAAAGAGATTGATCACAGCGATTATCGAGCAAGTTCTGCATTCAGGGGAATACAGTGGGGAAAGTGCAAATACCCCTATCAGCTGATAACGCACTCAGACTGGTCAGTCTAGTTTTTTACTATTTGATTGAAGAATGCCCACAGCTTTTTAATAGACACACAGATGTTCACACTTTCCTAAGGAACCCAAGAAATAATGCAGCATTGAATGAGATTTTGAGAGACATAATAGTACAAGTAAATACTTATTCCGAGAGAACGCTGAGATCAGAGTGAGGCTTTCCTTCGAGGGACAGATCGAGGGATTACTGGCTAAAAGGAACTCGTGTCTCATGCTGAAAGAAAATCATCATGTCGTCTGGTGAAAGGCTGATTCGTGGGATCCACTGGGAATTCATGCTCATCGTCCAGTAAGCAGTCAGCTGATCAAAGAAGTTTATCGAGTGAGATCAGCAGTTTCCAGAAACAGTACATAATGTTGCCATATTCAAGTTTTATTTTTTCCTTCCTTAGACAATAAACATGGGCAGCATTACTAGCAATATCATCATGCCAGATCCAGAGAGAAGTCCACGTTGTGTAAAAAATCGATTCTGCACATTGTCATACCTCTGTATTATTTATGCTTGCATTCTTTTCATAATAATACTGCTTTCACTCACTGTGCGCACATCCTATTACATAGATGTACATGGAGGAAAGACTCATGAGAATCATCCTAAGCAGAAGGAAGGTATAAACATGGCATCTACTAGAGTTATCCCTGTTCCAAAGAATGATGAAGAATCACCTAGGTCTGAGGTAAATGTTACTGACAGTCAGTCACATGCGAAAAGTGTCTTAGAGATTATTTTTGGACACCAGAGACAGGCTTTACAAGGGAGACAAAAGAAATGCGTGTTGAAAAGTGAACCTACTCATTTAATGCATGTGAATACACCTAGTCCACCGACGAGTGTTCCTGTGATTGGCCCAGTTAGAAGAAACTATGTTGATATACATAAATGAGACCTAAGAGAGTTACCAGGGAGGATGACGTTTAGCTAAATGATTACTTGGATAGTACAGCACATTTGGGAACACAATATATGGTATCAACATATGAGGGAAGTAGGAAGAAAAACCTCAAAGGAGGAATGCTTTGTATGTGCACTCCTGCCTTATAGTATGGGGAAGTATAAAATCTTCATAGCTATTGAAATAGACGTCCAGACAGCACATTGTCTTTCCCACATAGAACTTTGCCGAACAAGAGGCCATTTCATGGGCCGAGATGCCTATCTCAAATGAGCAACTGAATGGACAGATCCAGATGAAGATGATTATGTGCAAGGCCCTAAGACAAGAAATAGAGAACACACCAAGAATCATATGATCAGGCATAAGAAGCCTAGAGTAAAAGGAGCTGGAATCAGATGGGAAGTAAACAAAAGACTGGAGAGTCCAGAAAAATCTGCAGAAGAAATTCATAGATGGAAGAACAGAGGCCAAATGTGTGAAACTAAAAATGTTGTGCACTGTGATACCTCTATGAAAACAGACACAGAATAGCAGAATCACAAAGTCATCACAAAGACACAGGAAATCGGTTCATTTCAAAGTAAAATTGCACCTTCATTCATGCCTTGCATTGCATGACAAAATGACAGCAAATCACTACATAAGCAAATCAGCACTCTCTAAGCATAAATGCAACTAGCCCAGCCCCTCTGGCTTCTCCTAGCAATGCTCTCAGACCAGCTGAGCCTAACCTACTGCATCTCTAGCAATACTCTCTCTCTAGCATTAGCAAATAGCAAAAGCTCTACTAGCTCTCAGCATTTCTCTGTCTCCTCACAGCCAGTTCTCTAAGACTGTGATGAGTGTCTCCAGCCAAACACTCATACTCCCCTTGTCTACATCTGCCATCTGCATCTACCATCTCATCTCCTAATGCTGATCTTATTCTACTCAATAGAAACCCCACAGTTATACATAAGCATTGCAGTGCTGTGACACACTCTCAATGCATATGTGCACAGTAAGCATTTCATGAAACACAGCATGTGTCTATCTACATGCATACATTGTTATGGCTTGAACCATACTAGTCATGGTGACATTTCTACATTCTATGGACAGGACAAGCTATCGTTAATATTACACAAGACAGCAGTCACTTCTGTGAATTCCTAAGCAAAGCATTCTCTTGCTCAGCTAAAACATTCTCTTTCACCTCCAGTCAGCTACCCAAGGTTGTCTCGAAAATAGCTCATTGTCTGCCAAAGAGTCAAGAATGTTTATCAAACAATTCTCACTTTGCGAAAACTACCCAGTGCATGGCAAAAGCCATCAGAAATGGACAAGGACAGACTGTAGCACCTAAAGCTAAGCTACAACATGCTGTAAAAATGACAAGTGTACATAAATCACATGGCTCTTCAGCATATATGGAACCATTATAGTTTAGACCAAAACCATAGTATCCTATTCTAAATGAAATGCAAAATGAGTGCATGAATGCATGAATATAGAAATTAAATGTATTACTCTAATGATAACCCATCATACTTAAAAATTAGTTTTTCTCAAGAGATAAGACAATTCAGGAATACTTATACTAGAAAGATAGTGTCAGGTCAAAACATGGATACGAAAGCAATTGATATAGCTAGCTTCTCAAACATAACAATGACTTCAATAGTGCCACTGAAACAGTAATACCATTGGACAAGCATAGTGCAAATCTCTATCAATAGTGTTCTGGCAAGACAATAAAATACATAGTTGACATGCGTGTCAGATCAGATGAAAACATGCACATGGCATGGAAACTAAGCAAGCTATGGCAACACGTGGTACATTCATTCTAATAACCTTGTCTAAATATTGGATAGCAATTCATGTAAATATCAAACACCAAATAGCAACATATCAGGATATATATCTCATCCTGATGATCATAATTCATAACTATCAAGCATGTGTATTCAAATGTGTGAAATCAAAGCAGAGCAAACCAAGCATAGGAAATCAAAGCATGTGTTCTGTGGACATAGGCCAATCATTTCAGTTATCTCTGATGTTGTACATTCATTTCAATTCTCTCTTGCACACAAGAGACATTTCAGAATATTTCCAGTCATTAGCAAGTGACAAGCGTCACATAGTCAGTCTTTAGCTGAACGGACTTGATCATTTCAATCTGTGGCCAAACAGTATGTGTGTCCTCACATTTGCGCAAAATATAACATAGTGTAGTATAGTTCCAGTGTAGCATAGTTGGGCATAGTTCCAGTGTCCAGTATGGCATGTGGACATCATCAGTGACTATCGTGTAGTCTCACTGACATAGGCTCATTCACAAAAGATCAAATCAGGGCTCACATCATGGCTCACTGCTCACTGCATGCAGGCATCTTCGAGCAAAACAATACGTTGGTTTCATGCGGGTGCAAAACAGATTCAATGCTGCAATCTGCAATCTGGCACTTTCCCCAACCTTGCCCTTAATCCAGAAACTCTCCCTAGTCTATTCTTGATACCGATGTATCAATCGCACTCTCGCTCAGAGTGGTATTTCAAAACAATGCGGAAACATTGCAAATAGCAATGGACCTCATGTGTGTCCACACATGGGTCAAAGCTTCTCTCCTCAATCAAAACAAGCACCAGTCTTGGCCTATCTTCTTTTTGCCCATATGTATCAACTCCATCCCCTAGCCTCAACCATTACCCAGCCTAGGGCACAGCAAGGGAAATATTTTCTTCTTCTCCGTTAAAGCGAACAGCTCGCAGAACAGTCTTGTGGCAAAGATGCTGATTCGAAAACATCAGGGGAAACCTCTCCATGTGCAAGGATTTCTCACGAGGCAAATCTCTAGCCTGGAAATCAGCCAGCAAGCAAGCTTCTCCCACGTACTTCTTGAGTCAGAACGGATATTTTGTTCACACCCCAAGGCCTCAAGTGGCATTCCGCAGAATTCTTTCTGCTTTTCGGCAACATCGCATGGCACGTGTGTTCAGTGCAAGATCGTCAACTCGGAATGCAGTGATTCTGGGTCACTCAGGTAAAAATCTGGACAGGTAAATCTGGGTCGATCAGCACGTTGTCATGCGTAAGCAGTGTTCCCAGCATCAGATGTAACTCGCAACCAAAAAGAAAAAGTGCAGTATCAGTTGTTGGCATATATCAAGCTGTATTGCAAACAAGACAAAGCTATTCATTTCTCATTGCACCACTGCATAAACTAGGCGTAAACTGTGTCTGTCCCTCACACAGCAATGCTAAAAGGTCTGTCATAATTCAAACTGATGTCAACTCTGTGAAGCATAATGCTCCCACGTTCTCTGCACACTGCATTGCTATCTTTCAAGAATGTAAACAAAACAAATTTCTTCAAATAATTCGAAAACTCCAAGATTGGAACATAACACAAAGCTATATTCAGTGTGACAAAAGCATCCTCTATATCATTGCTGATGCAACATGCATTCGCTCTGGTGCAAACTCTATGGCCATTCCCATACCCTCTTTCAACAACAAGAAACCTCCACAGCTTTCTTCATTTTGACAAAACTGGTACTCATTCAAAGCAAACCCTCTGTGTCCTGCATCTGCAAGATCATTCAGTGAACCAACCGTGCTCTTGTGGCATACTGCTGCTAGTAACAATGTGCAATATTGTGGCATCTCTAATCTCTCAACCCGCATTCTATTATAACTCCTAGTCATTTCAGTGTCTCCCCGAGGTATTCTAGTAAGGCTCAATGCATTCTGCACATCAAAGCATGTTCCCTCTACAAAATATGTAGAAAATGTGTCATCTAAATGAATCCCAAATCTGTCAGGCAATAATTGTTAGGCTCACCTGGTCTCTGCCGAGGCATTGGGACACGGTTGCAGCCCTCCCGGGGGTGAGGTGGCTCGGGTTTGACTTCATCCTCTGCGCTTATGTGGTGACTGGTGGTAAAATGTGAACCTGATTGGGACTGCTCCTGCGTGCAGAATAGGAGACGTGAGTATGCCAGCTTGTGCGCCTGATCCCCTTCCAGACCCTTTCTCCCAAACCGTGGTACCTGTGGGATGCGCTGTCCCTGGAAAGCTCACCTGTTGATTAGTTTTGGTGAGCACTCCATCCTGCTGCTTCTGGCAGGGTCGCTTGTATGATCTGGACTGAGTTCCTTCACTGGTCCCTTGCATGTAGTAGTCCAGTCCTGCTGTGACTAAGCCGCAATACTTCAGGTAAGTGTTCCTGTTTGCCTTTGTCTTTCCTCATCTGTTTTTGTTGTATTGTAAAGTTTGTTGTCTTGTATTGCTGTCTGTTCCACATTTGATGTTTCCTCTTTAGCTTTCTTCCACTGCAGATGATGTTGAGCAGAAGCTGCAGAGCTTGAGGCAGCAGCCGGAGGGAATGAAGAATGAAGCTGCAGTGGTCCAGTAGATGGTAAGGTGTTAACTAGGGAGCGCGTGGGGTTCAAATGCGACACAGCCCTAGGACGGATGTTCTAACCTTGTCTTTCTTCTTCTTCACAGGGTCCGAGTTTGTGGATGCAGAGTGCGGTGCTGCGGCATCAGGATCAAGATCTCTGGATGTCAGGAGATGAGTCTGCAGATGAAGCGACAAAGCACTGGTTTACTGGGGGTAAGTATGCAGGAGAACGTCTGGTTTCAAAGGTAAGTAAACTGTTCCAAGCGGCGGTGAGAGTCACGTTGCACACGAGTGCACAGTAACACGAAGCAACAGCCTTAAGGATGGAGCAGCTTATATAGCTGAGCTTCTGAAGCCATGCCCACCAGGTTCAGCCTGCCTGCCACACCCTACCACACCCGATGAGTCAGCACATGAAGACGAGGCCTAGGGAGCCATACCCGAAGAGTCAGCACATGAGGATGTTCTCTGGAATAAAGGCTTTCAGCTCCTGGAAAGTTCTTGTAAAATAAAAGCACTCCTGCACTGAAATAAAGTAAAAGCACCCCTGCACGGAAATAAAGTGTTCCTGCTCACATCTCTATATGAGCCTGGTGCCAAAGGCCCCAGGACTGAGTCCAGCCAGGGCCCCTGTGTTGTCACACTCACCTGTGTCCCTGCAGGAGCGATGGTAACTACCTTCAGGTCCCGAGTTTTCACTCCCCCTGGTTCGGCCTGGGAGGTGTGTCTGTCAAGTAAAGAGAAATACACTAAGATCTGGGTTAACTAGACCCCTTGAGCTCCTTCCCTTTCCCCTTGGGATGTGATCAGGTTTCTTCCCTAAGGCTCACCTTTGCTTTTTGTGGGATGCACTCTCCATCCTGCTCTCCGCAGGTGCGCTGTTCTCTTGGGAGGAATTTGTAGCCTTCCTCATGTAGGTATGATGGCCAATGTCTATTAAGCCCAAGTTCAAAGTGCCACGCTGTTCCGACCTCACAGCTTGCGCTGCATCGTTCAAATGCCAGTTACTTCACTAGCAGAAGTTCCCAAACTGATTTGGGTAAGTGCGCCTCACTATAAGTGCAGCGCTAGGATTTGAGTTTGTACAGTTTTATAATTCAGTTCTTAAATGTCTTTCAGATGCTGCCAAGTGCTGAAAACACTAGAAAGTACTTTAGGTAAGTATGCACAACAAAATGAAATTCGAAAGTCTGGTGAGTATGCGCAGCGTTGCTGGTTTGCGAGCACCAAGTAATGTCTTCTTTTTTTTGCAGGTGCCGGATATGTCTAAAGCCTCGAGACAGAACGAAGAGTCCTGCTCGGTGAATGCGTGATGAAGGATCCGGAGCTGATAAACCTGGAAGCTGGAAGCACGTGGACTGATCAGGAGCGCGGTGAGTGCGTGGCTTATGTAGCCAGCCACGCCCAAACACTAGAGTGCACATTAGTTTCCATACACTTCCTTTTTGGCAACAGGAAGTGGTTGAGCAATGAGCAGGAAGTGACTGAAATAAACAGGATACAACCAAACAAAGCTAACTAGAGGAAGCCTACCAACTAGGGGTGTGTGTGTGTATGCCAGGCCTGACAAGCTCTTACCCACCTTACCCTGACTACATACCCGGTATTCATGACAGTGTTTATGGGTCCCAAACGAACATGAGTGAGTCAAGTGACCCATTGCCCCATCACTAGATGGTGTGGTTTTTGTGTTCTGAGGCCTTTGTCCATGACAGCACTCCCCCTCAAGGCCCCTCTCATGGGTAGATTCCCTCCTGGCCCTGGTTTGGTGGGGTTATTGCGGTGGAACTGCCTGATTAATTGTGGAGCATGGACATGTTCACTTGGTTCCCAGATCCGATCTTGGGGTCCATAACCTCCCCAATCTATAAGGTAGTATAACTTGGACTGGACCATCTTAGAGTCTAGGATCCTTATAACTTGGTATTCTGAATCTCCTTCAACTATTTTGGGATCCAGTGGAGTATCGATCCACGTACCTGGTCTCAATGGTTTTAAGATGGAAACATGAAACACCGGGTGGATACGCATGTGGGACGGTAATTCTAATTTCATGGCCGCAGGGTTGATCACAGCCTTGATAGTGTAGGGTCCCAGATATCTGGGACGGAACACCTGTGGTCCTTTCAGGGGATGTTTTTGGATGCTAACCAAACCTTGTCTCCGACTTGGTAGTTGGGAGCTTCCCTTCGGTGTCGATCCACAAACTGCTTCTGTTTCTCTTTGGCTCTGGCAAGATGCACTGCTGCTTCCTTAAAAACCTGGGCGATGGTTTTGAGTAAAGTCGTTACAGTGGCCATTTTTAATGCTTCGAGTGGGTCGAAAACAGATGTACTTGAATGTCGACCATGCACTATGTAGAATGGGCTTTGTCCTGTACTGGTGTGAATGGAGTTTTTATATGCGTATTCTGCTAACCAAAGTATGTCCTTCCAGGTATCCTCAGTATGTTGCAGCATACACCTTATGTATTTCTCGAGGGTCTGGTTATTCTGTTCCGTATGGCCGTCGGTTTGGAGGTCGATGGCTTTTAGATAACCAGAGACGATTATGGCAATTTTATATCACCTTTTCCAGAATGCAGAGAAAAACTGTGTTCCTCTGTCTGATATCAATATTGATGAGAACCCGTGCAGCCGGACGATCTGTTCCAAAAACACGGTAGCCAGAGTAGAAGCCGTTGGGAGACATTTCAGGGGAATAAAGTGGGCCATTTTGGAAAATAGATCTATGATGACTAAGATGGTATTGTATCCGATACAGGAGGGAAGGTCTGTAATAAATTCCATTGATAGCGTATGCCAAGGTGCAGGGGGTACTTCTAAAGGACGTAGCAGACCTTGGTAGTATGGTAGGTTGTCCACGATCGTATACTGGTCTCCCTTCCCTAGCCATTCCTGTTGCGCTGGTGGACTCATCAAGTGTTGTATGTCAGATTTTAAGTTTTCTAGAATGGTGGTTATGGCAATCATGCCTTGGATTCGTCCTTCAGGGATTATGGCCATGGGTGCTGGTTTAGTGAATGCCTCTTCTCCCTCACTCATGCAAGACAGGGCGTCCGCTTTTCCATTGCGTACTCCGGGTCCAGAGGTGATGACAAAGTCGTATTCCGCAAAGAAGAGAGCCCAGCGGAGTTGGCGTGATGATTGCGCTTTAGCGGTCTTTATATATTGTAGATTGCGATGATCTGTGACAACGGTGACTGTATTTCTAGCTCCAAGAAGATAATGTCTCCAGGCTTTGAACGCTGCCTTAATTGCTATCAGTTCTTTATCAGTGATTGCGTAATTCATTTCGGGGGCTGAAAACTTGCGAGACTAGAATGCCACGGGATGCAACTGACCTGTTTCGGTGTCTCGTTGTGACAGGACTGCTCCCATTGCTATGTTGGAAGCATCAGTTTCGCCCACGTATGGTAGTTCTGGCCGAGGATGCCGTCGCATTGGTGGTGTGGTAAATGCTTGTTTTAGTTCCTGGAAGGCTTTCTCTGCCTCTGCGGACCAATTAAATTGTTTATTTTTGGTAGTAAAGAGGTGATTGAGTGGACGATCTGGGAGAACCCGGGAACAAACCAGCGATAAAAGTTGGCGAACCCAAGTACACTCCACGTCCAACAGTTCACGGAGCACATCATTCATGAAAAATTGGAACACTGCCGGGCCATTACATAGTCCAAAGGGCATAACCTGATATTCATAAAGGCCATATTTCGTGCGAAAGGCCGTCTTCCACTCGTCTCCTTTTTTGACTCTAACTAGATGGTAGGGCCCTCGTAAGTCTAGTTTTGTATGTATCTGAGCGTTTTTGACTTGATCTAAGAGCTCGGGGATAAGCAGTAACAGGTACCGGTTTTTTACTGTGATCTGGTTAAGTGCTCTGTAGTCAATGCAAGTTCTCAGGTCTCCCTCCTTTTTAGGCACAAAAAAGATGGACGAGGATGCAGGGGACTTGGATGGACAAATGAAGCCATTTGCCAGATACTGATCGAGGTAGGATTTTAGATGCTGGTTTTCCTGTTCTTTTAGGGCACAAATCTGGCTGTAGGGAACTTGAGCTCCAGGTACCAGATACATTTGGTAGTCATACGGTCTGTGCAGAGGTAGGGTGTTTGCTTGCTCTTTTTGAAAGACATCTTGGTAATCCAGGTATTCAGGTGGTAGTGAACTGGTGAGTCCCAGTATGGTTTGTTTCTTCGATGAACCTGGGTTGGTAAGACCTTTTAATGAGCATCCCTTGCTATAACAGGTGTCGGCACAGTCTTGAGGAAAGGTCAGAACTCGTTTATGCCAGTCAACCCTGGGATTGTGGATCTCCAGCCAGGGCATTCCCAATATCATCTAGATCTGAGGAGCACCAATGAGATCGAAGGTGATGTCCTCTTGGTAACCGTCCTGACACAGAAGGGTGACCTTCTTGGTATAATATTTCACTGGCTGGATGATAGCTGAGATTCATCAACTGTTGTGACGTTTTCCGAAACCTGCTTCTGTGAGAGAGGAAGGCCTATCTGGGTAGCCAGATCTTGGTCCATGTAATTTCCCACAGCCCCACTGTCAATCTATGCCTCCAAGGCATGTATTTTCGATGGTTGCTTGTGGTTTACCAGGAGCACAGGGATGACTAGATGTGAGGTCTGTATAGGCTCCTTTTCACAGCTCGACAAGTGGACCCCTATGCTTGCCGGGCGTTGGAGTTTCCTGAGTCCTGTTCTTCTTCACCCTTGTCAGTTGCTCCAACTGTTTTCCTGGGTGGTTTCACTGGGCATTCTCGGAGATAGTGACCTGCCTTACCACAGTACAAAGAAAGCTGCTGTCTCCTTTTCTCCCTTTCTGCCTTGGTGAGTGGGCTCCGTAAGCCTTCGATTTGCATTGGCTCAGACTGATCGTGTGATTTAGTTTGATTCTCACGGGTCGCACATAGACCGACTGCCCCCCGGCCTAGGTCCAATCCATCTTCCGATCCTGAAATCTGTGATCGAGCTGCACTGTCAGGTCGAAGTATTCAGCACATCTTTCTGGGGGATTTACTACTTGGGCTAATACGTCCTTATGTTCCCCTTGCAAGCCTCATTAAAAGAGTGTAGTTCTTTTCTCCTCTGGTCAGTTAGTTTGTGCTATGAGACGATTGAAGGAAGTGATACATGTTAGTAAGTCTTGATTACCCTGCCGCAGTGATAACAGTTCATTGTCCAGAGCCCGCCCTTGAGTATGCCGTGCAAATAGTTTCTCCATTTCACGCTGGAAACATCCGAAGTCTCAAAGCAAATGATGATCCTGGTTTACCAAGGGTATTGACAAGTCTGCTGCACTACCTTCCAAATATGAGAGTACAAATGCCACTCTTGTTTGATCGTTGGGTATGCCCAAGGTCTGCACAACAAATGTAGGCGACATTGATTCATAAAGATGGCATACTTATTCGGATTACCTGTGAAGCGTTCTGGTGGGGCCAGGGGAACCCCCCTGGAAGAACCACCTGTACTGGGGTGGGCTGTGGAGGCGCGGCAGGAGGGGCATACCCTGGCAGTGGGACCTGGCCTGCCTGTGCCTGCAGCATTTGCCTTGCTAGGTCATCTGTCCGCTCCCAGTTCACAATTGGATCCATCCTTGGGGCATTTGTTTCCTGTCTTGAGGCATGAACATCAGCCCGTAACTCTCCCAGTAATCAGGCCAACTGGTCCATTTCAGAAGTTTCCATAATGCCCAGGCAGAGATTTAAAGAGGCTTTGCGGTCTGTTACACTCACCTGGTCTCTGCGGAGGCATTGGGGCACGGTTGCAGCCCTTCCGGCGGTGAGGTCGCTCAGGTCCGACTTCACCGTCTGTTCTTATGTGGTTACTGGCGGTAATAGGTGATGCTGCTCGGGACTGCTCCTGCATGGAGAATAGGGGGGCGTGAGTATGCCAGCTTGTGCGCCTGATCCCTTTTCAGACCCCTTCTCCCAAACCATGTTACCCGTGGGATGTGCTGTCCCTGGAAAGCTCACCTGTTGATTAGTTTTGGCGAGCACTCCGTCCTGCTGCTTCTGGCAGGGGCACTTGCATCATCTGGACCGAGTTCCTTCACTAGTCCCGTGCACATGGTAGTCCAGTCCTGCTGCGACTAAGCCACTATACTTCAGGTAAGTGTTCCTGTTTGCCTTTGTCCTTCCTCTTCTGTTTTTGTTGTATTGTAAAGTTAGTTGTCTTGTATTGCTGTCTGTTCCACTTTTGATGTTTGCTCTTTTGCTTTCTTCCCTTACAGGTGATGTTGCTGGCCCGGCAGAAGCTGCGGAGCTCAAGGAGGCAGCTGAAGTGAATGAGGAACGAAGCTGCAGCGGTACAGTAGCTGGTAAATTGTTAAATAGGGGGCACGCAGGGTTCAAATGTGGCGCAGCCCTTGGACGGATGTTCTAACCTTGTCTTTCTTCTTCTTCACAGGGTCCGAATTCGTGGATGTGGAGTGCGGTGCTGCGACGTTGGGATCAAGATCACTGGATGTCAGGAGATCAGTCTGCAGATGAAGCGATGATGCACCAGTTTCCTGGAGGTGAGTGTGCAGGAGAATGCCTGGTTTCAAAGGTAAGTAAACTGGTCCAAGCGACAGTGAGCGTCACGTTGCATGCGAGTGCACAGCAACGCGAAGCACCAGCCTTAAGGATGGAACAGCTTATATAGCTGCCCGTCTGAAACCACACCCAACAGGTTCAGCCTGCCTGCCACACCCTGCCACACCCGATGAGTCAGCACATGAAGACCTGGCCTAGGGAGCCACACCCAATGAGTCAGCACATGAGGACTGATATGCTGATTGGTTGGAAGCTATGGTTAAAACAAGCTCACCAGCACCTGAAAGGCCAGCCTGCGTGCTGCTAGACGTGGGTGGAAAAGTACGGACAAAGGTTAGAGTGCAAACCAATTGTAGGGGACTGCGTAATTAAGGGTCCTATAGTTTGTGTAGCCAATGGGACGTTGAATATTTAGTGACATTTATAAGTGGTCATTTTAGGGGAAGGGCTTAGTTGCCTCACCTGATGATAAGTAACCAATCACTTATTCATACTTTTTTGGGTAGTATAGATCGTATACTTAGATGTTCACTGAGAGTCTATCACAGTTACTCATAGGTTTTTGTAGTTTGCCACGTAGGATGACGTTGGTAGTACCGTAGGTCAACATCAATGGTGACAAGTATTTGATATATAAGCTCAGTTTTTTATGAAACTAGTTGAGTTAGAGGATCGAGCGAATGAGTTGATGTTCGTTGTGCTCCCTGTTTTAGATGATTGATAATAAAACAGTTATCCTTTTTGCCAACTACCTGAGTTGTTTCGATTATTGATGTATGAATAAAATGTGCATCCCATCCATCTCCAGGGTAATTGCTACTCATCTTAAAGGGCTGAGGTTATTCAGTTCACTATCTATATTAACAAGGCCACAGAGGTGCTGGAGGCATGAGCATTGACCCGCCAAGATTGGGAACTACTAGGTTTTCTACTCTATCATTCATGGATGACGCTGTTCTGTTGGCTACATCCCCATGGGGCCTTAAGAGCACACTGGCAAAGTTTATTGGGAAATGTAGCGATCTGAGTCTTGATTTAAATAAAGAAAAAATGAAAACATTGGTTTTTAGACCGCGCTTAGCCCAATCTATCAAGGTAGACATCAAGGTGGATGGCACCATTTTAGAGCAGGTTTCATTTTACGTCAATCTTGTAGTGACGTTTATGGAGATGGCTTGTGGTCCCAGCAGGTAATCAAAGCATAAGCGACACTCGAAAAGTACTGCAGTGGAATAGGGCAATTCCATTGTACCCATCATAGTGGCACGTTTAGCCCAGCCCTGAGATAGAATGTTGCCATGTCAATATATGGTGCTGAGCTATAGGGCCACGTAGCAGTGAAATCTCTGGCCGGCCACAGTCAAAATCATTTTTTTTTAAAAGTTTGCTTATGTTAACTAGTTCTTCGCCTAGTGCCATTATGTATCTGGAATGGGATCGTCAACCAATTAAAGACCTAGCCAGACTAAATCCCCATTACTATTGGATGAGGATATGCACCTCACCAGACTTGGCCATCTACAAATTTATTTATTTATTTATTTATTCGCATTTGTTAAGCGCACAGAATCAGCCCTGAGGCATCGTGGCGCTGGTTACAGAATAGCGAATACAGGAACACACACAGCAATAGCAAAGATGCAATGCTGCATGTCTTGTCTCTGGTAGAGGCCATATCTCTTCCATGGTTCGAATTTGTAAAAACAGAATTGTCAAAACTGAACATGGACCTGTACTGGAGGTCCCCTGGATTGATGACTAGTGCCACGAGGCAACAGATTAAATCTGCAGTTGGAACTTGTTCCCACCATAAACTGGTAGAGGAATGTACCATTCTTAGCACAGGGTCGCGTTATCTACAGTGTAAAACCGATTTTAGGTTTGAGACCTATTTGGACATGATTAGTCTGCGATATGCCCAATGCTTATATGTACAGTTTTGGTTCAACACTCTAAAAGTGGCATTCTTCACACAGAACTGACGAGGGTTAAGGGGTAAAACATGTGCGCATGTTAACATTTATGTTCAGACAGTCATCAATGAGACACAACACATGGTAACAACAAGCTCTCCACGCTTTCGTTCTGCTCCTCCTCCTGATGGACACAGACTCAGGAGCGAGCAGAGGATAGTCTCAGAAGTTGGTCAACACACAGGCTCATAAATGGGGCAGCACATAAGTTCATAAAGAGGTATGATGGGCTCAGAAAGGGAGAAGTACACTGGTTCTGAAGGGGGCAGTGTGCATACTCCAAAGCAAAGAAAGCACTACAAAAATGTCAATAAAGAAAAGCAGGTAGGACCTGGATGGAGATGGGAGACTACTTTAAGGAAGTCCTGTGTCAGGAGCAGCAGGAGTCATGCACCCAAGGGCCCAGAAAGGAAACCAGGAAGGGGACCAGGACATTGTGCCGCCTTGTGCACTTATACCTGTTTAACATATGGGGATTTGCGGGCAGAATGGCGCACAAATCGTGTTTTTTTCAGCACAAATAATCCATGAATTACCCCCTAACCCTTGCCACCCGGGCATGAATGTAATGCGTGCGGAAACTCATACCCAATGCATGAAGCTAATGTATGAAGCCAGGGAATACTTGAGTTATTTTTGTATGTGTGTATCCGCCAGGGTCTTTTGGGGCTATTGCTGTGTGTGTTCCTGTATGTGATAGAGTATGATATGATATGTTATTAATAACCCACCGGTACACAGGTGTTTCTAGGCACAAGTGACATGTGTACAACGAGCAACCTGCCTTTTAAGGATTGCAACAGAGTCGAGGAGCAACTTTCCCTACTTCCCCCTACCCATCCATTCGCTTTCCCTACCTTTCTTTCTGGTTTATCGAAACACCCCCATATCCATCCAACCAACATGCTCTCAGCCTCTTTCCTCGTGGGCGTTGCAGCACCTTGTGTACACATGAGCACAGGCACCAAAACCTTTGGGGGAAGCAGGAGTTTGTGCTACCACTGTGCAAGATGGCTGCAGCAAAATCCAGACCCTGTCAGGAGCACACGCCAACCTATTATTCATGCTCGGGTAGCATGACTCCACCACCATGGAAGACATGGTCAAAGCTTTGCATGAGCTCCAGGCAGAACTCACTGTCACAAGACAAGCTCACGCCACTCTGACCACACATGTATAAGTGCTCATGGCACAAGCTACATCATTACCCTTTCCGCTCCCACCTCCTGTGCCCATGCCAGTGCAGGTTGAGGTCACAACAGAACCTCCATCCCTTTACCCCCCCCCCCGAGAGCTACCGAAATACCTGGCCTATATTACCCAATGCCAATTACACTCTCTGAAATAACCAGCAGCTTTTCGTACTGCAGGGACAAAAACTGCATTTGTGATTCCATACCTAGTAGGGGTTGCCATGGCCTGGGCTTCCCCGCTCAGTCCAAAAGGATGATGCCCTGTTATATGATTGGAGATACTTTCTAGAAGAATTTGGCAAGATATTTAACCGCAGGGCAGCATCGCTGGTCCAGGTTGGGGAACTCCTGTCATTGTGAAAAGGTAGCAAGGACCTTATTACATATGTCACCGACTTTGGTCACTTAGTTGTTGAGGCAGAATGGCCTGTGGAAAAAAGAATGGCTTTGTTTTTAGCAAGGTTTGAGAGACGATTTAAAAGATTTGATTGCACAAGTGGAACTTCAACCTGAGGAGTGCTCAGCTGTGATAGATTTACTGCTACGTTTGGACCACCTACGCAGACTAAGATCGTGTTTAGTACAATCAGGAACTGGATGTCGGAAAATTGGCTGAAGTTAAATGGAGAAAAGACAGAGATCTTGTTGGTTCTCAAGAGTCTGTCCCTGGCACTCATCTTCTTCAATATTTTTATTATTTTATTTTTTTTATTTTTATTGGGTTTTGTTTTAACCCTTTAAAAAAAAGAAAGCACAGACATAAACCAAGCCTTAACATTCATCTCTAATCAGTGCCAGCCCTCATCTCCCCATCTGTTTCCCCTAACATGAGCACGGGTATGCATCGCAGCGACCCAACGATCGTGTCCACTGAGACATCATGTAGATGATCTTTTATAATACGAAGAAAAGAGACCAATGCATATAGCATTGCTCTGTTTGATCCATCGAACATGGCTCTCCACCAATCATCTCGGGTGAGGCACTGAAAGTTCATTGTTATTGGACTAAAGATGTTAACTCTTTTGGACTCAAACACAGGGCACATTAGGATTAGATGTTTCAGAGTTTCTTTGGAGGAAGCACAAAAACGACAGGTCAAGTCCGCGTCCGAAGATTGTGACCAGTAGCAGAGGCGTTCTTTAGTTGTCATGACATTCAGTCTAAAATGGAGATAAAGGGCCCGAGCCCATTGGTCCAGAAAACGGGCCAAATACAGAGGTACACATCCATATGCCCTTGCCTCGGCCGGCGCTTCGAGCATAGACCTCGATTTGGCTCGTTTGTCACAGGTCTGGATCCAGTCATTCCTCCAGATCTTTAGTTTTGCCGCATCTGGATTTTCAAGGAGCAGTTGCATCGTGATGTCGTACGTGTTAAGCACGTCAAGGCATAGCTTGTTCCATTGGAATACGATTGTGGGGGCCTTGGCAGACTGTAAGTTGTGTAAAATATCCATCTGGGGCAATGTGCTCTTCATGTTTAATTTCCTGAAGATGCTTAAGAGGTTCCAAGCAACTCTCGCTTGCAAAGATATGTATCCAAGTTCATATCTAATGCACACTGTGGCGGTGCCCTTGGGAAGATGGAGAACCCTAGACCAAAAGATGTTTTCTAAGGAGTTCCACACATCAGATCCACACCCAAAGGCATTTTCGCCAGCGTATATCAGAGACGGTGCCACCTTCTGCTGGAAGAAAGTTAACGTTGGTCTTAAACTAAATTTACCAAACTTTTTGTTGATTAAGACTGCTTGGCATGCCAGTTGACAGCATTTTTTCTTAGCTGAATCAACCCAGGGTGCATCATTTATGCTAGCACTTATCTGCATGCCTAGGTATCTGGTGTTGAGCACACGCCCAATGGGTTCTTTGTTCACATACCAATTAAGTTTCTGCCGAAGCATATTAGATCCATGGAGTCTTTCAAGGACCATGACTTCGCATTTCCCTCTGTTGATAACCAGCCCGTTCTCTGTTAGATATTTCTCCACGGCGGTCAATTTCCGCTGTAGACCTATAGGAGTTAAGTCTATCAGTATGATGTCATCTGCGTAGACTAAGTAGTCCACGTGTGAGCCGTGGAGTTTTGGCGGGAAAGTACGCAGACCACAGAATACATTCTTAATGTCGGATATGAACAGGTTGAAAAGGATTGCCGCAAGTGGGCATCCTTGCTTGACACCTCGAAAGGTGTCAATTGGTGAAGAGAGGTTGCCCTTTTGATCTAGGCGAACTCTGATGTTCGTGTCCGTGTGAAGATCATGAATAGCGGCTAACAAACTTGCAGGGCAATTCCATTTGATCAGTTTAGACCAAAGCAGTTCTCTATTAATGGTGTCAAATGCCTGGGACAAGTCCACGAGGGCGAGATAAATCTTGGAATTAGATCGTAGGGCTTCCATTTTCAATATGTTTAGTGTTAAGAGGTTGATACCACAGCCCAAACCTTTGACGAAACCAGTTTGTCTAGGGTCCATTTGGTTGCAGCTTGTTAACCATTCCGTCAGTTTTTGTTGAAGAAGAGTAGCATAGACTTTGCCCAATACATCAAGTAGAGCAATTGGTCTATAGTTCTTTGGATTGTGGCGATCGCCTTTTTTGAAAATCGGTATAATCACTGCCGATTTCCAGGACTTGGGAGTCTTACAGTTATTGACAATCCTTTTAAACAACAACTCGCAGAAGGAGGTCCATAGTTCAGGTTGGAGCTTAAGTGTATAGTTCGTTAGGCCATCAGGGCCAGGGGCTCTTGAGTTGTTCAAGTTCTTAATGACTCTCAGTATATCGTCATGGTCGAAAACCATGTCCCAATGTGGCAGTGCAGGTGGTCTCCAGGCAACAACCTCATTGTTGCTGCAGTAGAGGTTTGCGTAGAAGGAGACCCACTCGGCCTCAGCGACCAAGTTAGCTTGGAGAGCATGTTGAGGAGCAAGATTGTCATTTATCCATCTCCAGTATTCAGCGGTGTTTGATCTCTTCATTTTTGATAACATTAGCTCTGCATCGTTCTGCAACATGATACCTTTGTGGGACTTAAGCCAGTTCTTATAGCGTTGTTTAAATTTTTTGACATTTCCGTTGGCAACGCTGGGAGTTTGTTTGCGGGCCGATCTTATCTGCCAGCGTAGAAGTCGTTTCCGTTTTTGCACCTCAAGATCAAGTTTGTGCTTCGATGAGAACAGACTGTTGCCCATGTGGATCCTGTTTTCACGGTATTGAGTTAAAAGGTGATCATATTCCGTGAAATCAGAGGTCTGAAGGCCCCTCAGGATCTTGCTTGTCTCATTACAGTCTAGATTTAGGCGGATCCTACCGGTTCCTGTTCTGATAGGAAAGGCCCACAGATCTCGAGAGTTTTCAACTGTTTCCATGAATGTCAAGACCACCATGTCATGATCGCTGTGCTGCATTGTTTGGACAGACAGACTAGTCGTTCTCATGTGGATCCTACTGGATACAAATATGTAGTCCAAGGTTGAGTTAAGGTCGCCTCGACGCCAAGTAGGAGCAGCTGGAATATCTCCCATCGTTTGACCATTCAGCATCATCAGGTCACGTAACTTCATTTCCAGACACCATTGGGTTGCCGGAAGGAATTCTGAGTTCTTTACAGTCTTCTTATAGCCTGATTCATTCGAATGATCAAAACAGTCAATATTAAGATCTCCACAGACTATCAACTCATTTGCGGGGCCAGCTTCCATATACTCGTCCAAGGACTTCGTGACTTCATCTATGAAGTTTGTGGTTCCACTCACTGCGTGGTTCCAGTAGAGATTAAAAATGCAGATCTTGGTTGTGGCTCCAGCGGGTGTGCTTCCCACCCCGACCGTAGTCACCTGTATATATGGAGAGATGCTTATTGAATTTAGAATCCGAAGGCCTGAGTTGATCCTGGCAGCTACAAGTAGACCTGCCATCGGTCTCCCTCTATTCTGTTTGAGCGCCGGTGTATGGGCAATTTCAAAACCCTCCAAAATGGGTTTTTCACAGAGCCATGTCTCTTGTAGGCAGATAATATCCAGACCATGGGCCCAGGTGGTGTTAAACAGGTGAGTGAACCCTCTTGTGTTCCAGGAGCCCAAGTTGAGTTTTTTTTTGTTGTTATGGTTCTTGGGGACCTTCTTCAATATATATGTACAGGAAATGATAGATTCTTTACTAAGGGAGTGCCAAGACTGCTGAAAAAACGACTTTGATAAATACCCAGCCCAGTTTTATCCAGATGATGCGGTCCCGGCAAGGTTTGGGAGGTCTCTATAAGTATTTCTGAAAAAATGTAAGGATTTGAATCTCAGTTTGAATATTAAAAAATCAAAGGTGATGGTTTTTAGACCTAAATTAGAGAAAACAATATAATTTAAGGTCAAAGTTGAGGGTTCCCTGTTGGAACAGGTCGATTTTCATGATTATTTAGGTCTGAGATTTGAGGAGTATAGAGGTTTGAAAGCCCAGATTAATAAATCATCGGCCACCCGAAAGAAGGTGGGGGGAGCCATCTTGGCGTTCTATGCTAAACACGGGAGGGGTGCTGTTTCTCCTGCTTTGGACCTATTCCATAAGCAAGCCATCCTGGATGCCTTCCATGGCTCAGAAATGTCGGGGTATAGTAATATTCAGACGATATGTACTTATGAACACATTTTCTTGAAGAAACTATTGTTGCTTCCCGTTAATGCCCCTACAGCCTTGCTTTTCTTGGAGTTTGGCGGTATGTTGTTTCCTGTCCAAATTCAAGCAAGACCAGCCCTCTTTTGGGCCAGACTTTGGAAGCAGTGGGGTCTTGAAACATATCAGAAGGCAGTACAACATCTCCTAGATATGGTGGGTGTCAGGAGTCTATCATGGACATCTCACGTCAGGACCATATTCCGTGACCTTGACCTGATAGACCTATGGAACTATCTTAGTGTTGATAGGCCCGCTTCGATAGAGAGTATCAGGGCTAAAACCAAGCAGAGGGGCAACAATACTTTGCTGGTCGAAGCCTCACTTGAAACTTGGCTCTGGTTTTCTTGATCAGCTGCATCAACATGGGTTTAAGCTATATCATGATGATATTTAACCAGCCTATGAAAAATCTTTGTATCAACGCTTTCACTTGGGGATTCTCCCCATGGCTAGTTTTACCCAAAATTGGTTACCTGACAATACGGGTATATGGCCTCTATGTAAGGAGGGTAATGAGACAGTTTTACATTTTCTGTTGTTTTGCACTAGAACTATCAAGTTGAGAAAAATGTATTTGTTGCCAATGTTGAGAGAGGCTAGGGGCCGTGATTCCGATAGTGCTGTAAAAAATGTCTGAGCCATGGCACAGATTTACATGTTGTGCGTGCAATGGCACATTACATTCATAGAGCCTGGATACTCAGAGCGTCACAGCTATTGTGCACCTAATTAGACTTTTGATGTCACACAGAAGAGGCTGCGAGTCTTTTGCCTTTGACTCTCCTCTTCTGTTCTTCCATTAGATCTGATCCAACAGATCTTATCAATTTTACATCACATAGCCCACGATTTGTCACATGCTCAATAACTGCGGGTCATCTCTGAGCTTGATTTGCTACTTAGTTCAAACCAATTCCATTTTCTTTTTTATTCTCGTAAAGCACTTGCACTTTATAGCGAATAATCACTCTTGATTTTATATGTTTCTTTTAATTTAGCTTTTGGAAATATTAAATTGGTTATACTGCTTTCACTCATGAACTTATTGGTTTTTACTATATATACTTTTATGGTTGATCAACCGAAATAAAGTTCATGATGATGATGGAACTTCCATTTCTCGCCTGGATCCTTTGGATCATGCCCTGCTTCCAGTGCTTCAGTGAAAAGCCGCGGAATTAAATTACACGCCTCTGGGTCCAGAGAGACAAAGACTGGGACTGTGTGTAATGCCGGTTTTCTTAAACTTAAATTGTTGAAAAAAATGTTGCCTTTGATTCCCATACATCTTCGGTCCCAAGTAGTCATTGCCTCAATTATGGGGTCCCTTGACTACAGCAATGGCATCTACTTAGGGCAACTGGCGTTCCTGCTGCAATGGCATCAGTTGTTGCAGAACTCTGTGGCACGCCTTGACCTAAATGTTACGAGGTTCACTCATACACTACCTCTATTGCGTCAACTTCACTAGCTCCTGATTAAGCAGCGCAATGAGTCCTCTGCAATGTTCATCGGGCCGCCCAACATTCTGGTCCCTCTTTTCTTAATCATAAGCTGTTAAGTTATTCTCTATATACACCTTCCATAATTGTATGTACCTGTCCTCAAACTTTATTTGTTCTTCCAAGATTTCATGAAGCCCAGGCTGGGGGGCACTCTTATTCGGTCTTGGCTCTGAAATTGTGGATCGACATTCCATCTCAAATTCGAGAACTGGTGAATCACCTTCAGTTTCACAACGCCTTGAAGACGTATCTATGCTATAGCACCTTGAAGCATCCCATGTGCTAGTTGGAATGACCAATTACCAATTATGATATCCGACCCAAATAACCAGACGGACTCAAAGAATATGGCAAAATACTACTTTATTATTAGCATACAGAAAAAGTAGGGCACTCTGGCAAGGCACAAGCAGTAATTCACACACTTATACGCAAATGTTATTATACTAAGGTTTTGTACCTCTTTATGCGTCACCTATGACGTCATCCTACATGTCAAACTGTAAAACCTATTGAAGGGAGGGATTGTTTAAGGGAACATATGTACCTATAGTATGTATAAGTGTTAATAATTTCATCGGTTGCCCCTTATCCATTAGGCACACCTCGGACCACCTTTAAACAGAAGAATGGCAACAGGTTGGTCTTTGGAACATTATATAGCATGTTGCTACATAGGCCCTCTGATTGGTTGGCATGCTTTCCCAACCTCAGACATTTGGTTCATTATCAGCACTTAAACAAAATGAAACTCAAGTGCCGAGAGCAACGTCAGACTACTCCTCATTTCCCAATGAGTCCATCATGTCTCATCAGTCAGGCTCAAAGTCGAGGCTTCTCCTTTGTAGTTGACCGCAAAGCCTGTTCTCTGTTCTGGGACATTCAAGGGAGTGTAGGCTCACCATTATCTTCATTTTGGTTTAAAGAATTGCCCGTTTTCGACTTCTGAATCATGTGTGAGGAGACCACACATTTGTCCATCTCAACCTTCTATTTTCTGCTTTTTGATACAATTGAGCTGGGTGTCATTACCCTTCTTGCGCTCAGGAGACTTGCTCACTTCATCTTGTATAGGTTTTCTGCATCTTCAATTGTCTAATACTTGGCTCTTGCAGATGTTTTCTTCTTTGCTTAATCTAACAGAAATATGTCTTACATACATGGCTTTTGAATCTTGCAAATTATTCCTTGAAGTAGCATCCTTGGTTCCAGGCCAATAGACTCCTCTTTATTCCTCACACAAAGTTGTTTTTCTAACGCTTCCTGACTCTGCAGCCCTGGTCTGTCTCAGAGGTAGATTGATTGGTTTTAATACCAGTCTGATGTCCATCTTTCCATCATGGCCGCTCCAGCCACGTTGTTTTCCTCTGCAGCAAACTTCTATATGTCTCATCTATCTTGTGTTTCTGCGTCTATACACTTATTATCCAGCAGGTTACTTTATCTTTTTTTCATATATGATTACTCCATATTCAATTACATGTTTCTCTTGTTACTTTAGTTACATCTTTATTCTTTGAGTATTTGCATATCGTTTCAGTGAGTCTCAGTATCTTTCCTCTATGACATCACTCTGCTCAAGTTAGATTTCACTTAAAGCTCTATGATGTCCAATGGTGTGTGAATACATCCTTCCACCCTCTCAGTGTAAGGGTGCATTCAATATGGTTGTATAAGTGCATATCGTCTCTCATACATTCAATGTGGTATTGGGATGATACTGGGTGTACCACATAGGGCTCTATAAATCGCTTTCTTAGCGCCCAGATGCCTTCAGGCCTTGGTTTTCCGCTTTATGAATCCATAAATAAATAAATTAAGAGAATGAAAGTCAGATAAAAGAAGGTGGAGACCAGTCCTTTTGTGTGCCTCAACCAAGCGAGACCCACGCCCAAGTGGACCGATAAAAGCAACGAGGGAGAACCAATGCAAAAAGGCACAAAACGAGCGGCCTTAACCAAGGTATAGAAAAGAAAAGACACAAAGAGAACCTCTTATTTTTTTGTGTATTTTGCATTTATTTCAGTGCGCACCAAACACTGGGACTTCTAGGTGCTAGTTACACAAAAGTCCACAGCACAATAGACAAGTGCAAAAACACACATAAGGTTGCAGACACAATAGCTGTGTGTATGCAGACTGGGAAAGCCTCACCTCAAGGTACAGGGGCTTCATCAGGAATGCAGACAAGCATATGAGACAAAATAGGTCTGTGCATGCAGTCTGGGAAAGCCTCACCTCATGGTGTGGGAGACTACATCAGGTGTGCAGACAAGCATATGTGACAAAATAAGTGTGTGTATGCAGACTGGGGAAGCCTGACCTCAAGGTATGGTGATACATCAGCCATGCAGGCAAGATTATGTCATATAATAGGTGTGTGTAGGCAGACTGGGAAAGCCTCACCTCATGGGACAGGGGATACATCAAAAATTCAGGCAAGCATATGTGACAGAGTAGGTTTGTGTACACAGACTGGAAAACCCTCACCTCAAGGTACGGGAAATACATAGCTGCATACATAGTCGCATAGCATGTTGCATAGATTGAGAAACCAAATCAAAGGAGGTAATCAGACAGCAGCGTAGATAGGGAATCCAGGTAGACATAACAGTAAACTTAGAACAGGTGCAATTGTGGGAGAGGAAAGGTCCTGAGACATCTGGAGGCATCTGGTTGCAATCAGTGGTTGGCGTGGTTACAGATTACAGGGGTTCAGTGGTTGCAAGGTAGAAGGATATATAGAATACAGACACAATAGAAAACATGGTGTTGAAACTGAAGGCTACGTTGGTACTGATAGAAGGGAGTCTGATCAGAGAAATGGGAATGGGCACAGTGTTGGTAGTAGCTCAATAATTTATAGACAAACACATGGTGCCGCCCAAGTGTGGATCATGCAGCGGGGACAACACAGAGTCATGTTATATATCCAAACACAGAGTCATGTTGGATGCAGGATGGCTCAAGGCTGGTGTACCTTGATTCATGAGAGGAATAGCTGTATACCTAATGTGGTTAGTCATCTGTGTAGCAGTAGCGCTAGCCCCCTGCACACAAGATGCAGGAGTGGATGGGGAGGACAAGTGAAGAGAAAGGACTGTCTGGGGGGAACCTAGCAATGGATGCGGGATCAGATGCAGTCGGATTAGAGATGCTGGCGTTGCTGGATGCATCGTAAATTGCTTACCTTAATTTTTGGAGTTTTCAGGGCGGTCAGCTATTGTAAAGGGGGGGCAGCATAGCACAGCGGCTTGGCAGCTTAGCCAGTGGAGACCTTCAGAGATGGAATGAGTGAGTAGCCTTAATGCTGGGCCTGTTGATGGAGTCAATACTCTGTTAAGAATGGATGTGGAGACTGTGGGAAGCAGCTGCGGTAAGGGAGGCCACTTAGTTTGGTAGTGCCCGAGTAAACCCAAGGAAAACAATTTGGGAAAAGCATGAACTTGAAGGCAAGTCCCTGAACACTCACACCAGAGAGAAAGGCCCAAGTCGACCTTGTAAGGATAACACGTTTTAATCTCATAAACAGATGAGCGCAACAGCAAAGGACTCTGCTGCCAAGACAGTTCTGCTGAAAAATAGTACAAGCAGAATATTATAAAGAAAAACATTGTCACTTATGATGCAACATATACAGTAGAAACCTGTGGAGCTGATTGGTGTGCACCTATACATGGTCTGCCAGCTCCATAAGAGATGCCAGGTCATTGGTTCCAGCCCAGACCATCCATCTTCCATCACGTGGGTGCTTCAGTGATCCTCTTCTTCTCATGTCGAAGGTCAAACAACAAAGTCTCGGGAGGATAGCTCAGTAGCAACGTGCTTGCCTTGGAAGCAAGACGACACGAAGCAACACAGGTTCGATCCCCGGGTCTGCACTTAGAAACCTCTGGGTATTTAAGTGTGTTATAAATATGCAAATAAGACAAAAACAGAATTACCCAAATAAAAAAATAAATAAAAAACTATTCCTGTAACAGCACCCTGATGCCCGTGGGATGTGTGAGCGCTTTAAAAATTTGCAAATAAATAAATTAACTACACTAAATATGCATTTGTTTTAGTACTGCAAAGATATAATGTTGGCCTATGCACAAATGCATTGAACCGCAATATGCTCACTAGACTGCCATTTTGTTTGTCAGTCTTTTGGTTGCTTCATTCGATTCCTGTCCATTCCATCATGCACGCAGTAAAAGACCGCTCCATGAACCTTTCGGACACTCCTGTACAGGAAGGCACCAACTGTTGAACACATTGTTTGTCTTTCTCTGAAGGACCTTGAAGCTCTCACACAGAGCATGGGTAATCTGTAAATTAGGTGCCATCCTGTCTGGGCTGTGTTTTTCTCTTCACTGTTAAATGCAATAAAGTACTTCTGAAATGTGCTCCCTTACCGTATTGCTAAGCTGAAATGCAGACTGACCTTAGGCTCTAGGGGCAACACAGATAAATTGTGCAAGGAATGTTACCTTGTACAAGAGAACAAGATATGCTCCGACACTCTGACTTGCCCTGTTCCCAGAGAGTACATTGTCTGAGACATGACGTGCATGTTATAGCTATATGCTGCTATGGTAGTTGTCCACGTATATAGATCACAGACCCTAATGCATGAAGCTAATGCATGAAGGGGTAGGACAAGCTTGGTATATGCTATCCGGAAGGTATATAACAGGCTGTTGCACAGAGTTCTGGGCTCACTCTACGCTATGCCTTTGTACATGCATGACTGAGACTGAGACTTTTGTACGAAATACAAATAAAGATTGTACTTTGCTCCTCGTGACTGGTGTGTTTTCATTCCTTTGTAATAGCCTCACTTTTGTACTAACAAGATAGCACCCGAACAGGGACACTTCCATCAGTCGCTTTGCAGAGTCGAGGTCATCGAATTGGGATCAGTGAGTACTTGGGGCCCCTGCACAAGAGACTTGTTTCCTCACAGACTGCTGCTCTTGGTCTCCGTTTGTAACGCTTCAACTAGAGGTCATCACCGCAAGGTTCCCAGACTCGAGGCTGATTTGTTATTTTGGAAAACTGCCAGCCATGACGTTGATATTTAAACGATTGGAATCAGGTGAGTCTCATTCAGACCGGCATTCTCCTGATATTTGTATTTATAGTATTTACACGTAAATATATTGGCCAGGTAAGACAGTATTTTCAGTATGCCTGGTAAATAGTCATCCTGTTTAGCAATGTTTTATTGCAGAGGAATACAATCTAGTGATTTAGGACATAGCTAACCGGTGTGACCCGAGGGGTCGCCGGCGTATGAAATGTACCTAAAGTTTGGATTGGGCGCTTTGGTATTTAATGATTTATGTCATCGAGAAACGAGACATGTCGCAGACCTTCAGTGACCAGAGCTAGGAAGTTTCGGATTGGCTAGAATACAGCATTTAGAAAATGTATTCTTACGGAAGAAGGCAAGGCTCACTGCTTTTGATGACGTCAGAGATTGGTGGAAGGAAGCCACTCAACGTCTCAAAAGCAGATAGAAACATTCTCGCAGACATATGACACGAGCTGAAAAAGCCTTAACACATGATCACCTATTGATGTGCATGATATTTTTAGTCAGTATTCTCCAGCTATGCAGCAAAAGGTGTTACAAGTGATGGTTGAGTATTCGCAAGATGAATGCTTGAAGAGAAACATGTGTTGTCTGACTGACATTATGGTTATTTATAAACATGCATTTTCACATGATACCACACTTACTTCATTGTCACTCGATTTAGCTTTACTACTTAATAAACATTCTGAACTTCCCACTGTACAATTGGCAATGAGAGAGGTTCCTCCGACCCTTGTCCCGAAGGTAGAAATTCCAGCTGTAGGGCAAACACCTGCCTCAACTATTCCAGCGCGCTACATTTCGCAATTCATTCATGTTCCTTTTTCAGATGCCCTTGGGCGAGGTGCACAATACAAATAAAATAAATACAAATACAAATACAAGACAGGAGGTGAATACCCTTACACAATCAATTCCCGACATTAGGAAGAATCCTATAGGGTTCTACAAAGAAATAGAGTCCGTTTTAAATTCTTCCGTTTTTACTCTGGGGGATATCGATTTGTTGTTTCCCATGATTGTGCCAGCACACCTATGGAAGCAGATTAGGACTGTTGATGATCAACCCACCATGTTAGATACCTGGGGTGCATTAGAACAAGCCGATTGGTCAAGAAAAGCGGTGAGAAACCACCACAAAGCATATTGATGCTGTTGAATCATATAGTGACTAAACCCAAAACCTTGGTACCCGAGAAAGGGATTATTTGGGATAAACTAACAGCGTGCATGCAAGGGAAAAGTGAGGGTGCGACAGAGTATTTCAACTGGTTTGAACAAGTCTTTTTGGATTTCAGTGGTCAGGATTTGCATAAGGAACCTGGAAAGAGGTTGTTTGTTGACAAATTTGTATGAGGATTGGTGCCTGATATTCAGCAGCAGATTATGACAACTGAGAGAGCATGGCAGGTAAAACCGCAATCCGAGGTACTACACATGGCCCAGTATTACGAAAATAGGGTAAACGTTGAGAAAGAAAAGGTGTAGAAGAAGAAAGTTTGAAATTTGAAGTTTAGTTTATTTGTAAAGCGCAGCCAGGCCCATGGGCAACCGGGTGCATAATCTTAGATACATGTTACAGTGACAGTATACATAGAAAGTCAATTTACAAATGTACACGTTATACACAGAGTACACATTTACAGGTTATCATATGGGTACAGTGAGGTGTATATACACAGATGAGAAGTATTACAAATAGGAAGCAAAATTGGTGTGGGGAGCCTCATGAGTTCTGAGTGAACAGCCAAGCTTTGGCATTGTTCTTGAACATTAAGAACGAAGTTTCAGTTCTGATGTGGGTTCGCATAGTGTTCCACAGTTTGGAGGCTAGGACAGGGAAGCTCACACCACCCGCTTTTTGGAGTTTAAATCTGGGCAGGGTTGGGCTATGAGTTTGGGCTGATCTGGTGGGCCGGGAAGAGGTGTGGAGTGTAAGACGCGAGGAAAGATAAGGTGGGGCATTGTTGTTCAGGCATTTATGGGTCAAGGCTAGTGTTTTTCAGACAATCCTTTGTTTTACCGGGAGCCAGCATAAATCCGATCTAATGGTAGAGATATGGGACCATTTGGGAACATTGAGAGCTGCCCTTATGGCATTATTTTGGATAGTTTGCAGTTTATTGAGGTTGGACTGATTGTTCCCTAGGTAGAGGGCACTGCAGTAATCGATTTTGGATAAGATGAGTGTTCTGGCCAGTGTAATGCAGTTATGAGGGTTCAGAAAGGGTCTGCAGGTGGTGATGAGTTTACATGTATAGGCCGATGCCGACCTTACTGCATTTGTTTGTCTGTTCAGGGAGAGGGTAGAGTCCAGATAGATGCCTACAGTTTTGGTGTCTTTAGAGACCTTGATGATGTTGCCGTCAATGATGAAGGACTTGTAGGCTTGGTCTAATTTGTTGAGACGATAGGTTGATCCTAGTAGTAAGAGCTCCGTTTTATCGTCGTTAAGGAGTTCGTGTTGCGCCATCCAGGCCTGAATGACCAGGTAGAAATCGTTCAAGGATTTGGTTGGTATGGAGACTTGAAGACTAGAGTCCTTTTGCAGCAGATAGTGAGAGGATCCCGAGGTGGGAAAACACAATTTAGGAGTCAGTTCGTACCACAGATGGGTCCAGTACATTTGAACCAATGTACGTTTTGCAGACAGGAGAGCCATTGGAGAGCATAATGTCAGTTTCTACAACAAAGGACGAACGGCATGAATGGGACGATTGGAAGATGATCAAGAGATCGCAATGGTATTACTGGATCGAATAGAAATCAGTTTGCACAGAATCAGAATCCACAGAATCAAATGCAGGATGTAAATGCAAATGGTCAAGGGGATAGCACCAAAATACAGGTAGTGGAAATATTTCTGACAATACTACACACTCCTACTTCACTGAAGACTTTACATTCGATGATGTCTTGCCCCACTAGGACAGCCCGAAGCAGATTCTGGAACCTATACCTATTTGCATCGTCCAGAAATGACCCTATGTAGAGATGAAGGTGGGGAATAGAAGCATGTCTTTCTAGTAGATACAGGTGCTCAAAGTGCTCTATTAACCATCTGCTGTTTCCAGATATCCCACTGTCAGGGCAGAGTAATGTTTCCGTAGGGTTTTCTGGTATGCCTGTGATTAGTCCAGTTTCATAACCAGTGCCGATTGCATTAGGACCGTTCACTGATTCATGTCCATCTCTATTGACAACAAACTGCGGCAAACATTTGTTGGATTTAAATCTGTTGAAGAAATTGAATGCTGTAATTTATTGTTCTCCGCATAGAGTATATTTGACGATTTCTCCCCAACAGAATTCCACGTCACAATTCGTATCTTTGCCTTTACGGTGTGAATTGTGTAAGGTGCCTATGAATTTATGGCCGTCTAATGACAATGAAGTAGGGATTTTAAAAGTGGAACCTGTTTGAATTGTTCTGAAATCAGGGATTACATTGCCTCGTATTCCGCAGTACAAAATATCTGTAGAGGGTGAACGGGCATTGAAGAGTATTGTTTCTGATTTCATACATCGAGGAGTGAATGAAGAGATTTTTGGAAGTGTATGCAAGTGCCCGATTCTGCCTATTTATAAGAATGGTGACAATGTTTTGCCCTACCGTTTCATAATTGATTTGCTCGTGATTACCAAAGTAGTAGCACCACGGATTCCTATTGTCCCTGATATCACCGCCATTTTGACTATGATTCCGTCTGCGACCACTCATTGTAGATTTAACTAACGCATTCTTTAGGTACCTGTTTGCGTTCTCCTTAGTAGGACGCTCCTTTACGTTCACACGTGTCCTGCAGGGATACACAGAGAGTCCGAGCATTTACACTAGTGCTCTAAAAGAACAGTTGGATATGCTTGAATTACTATCCACTTGCACATTGCTACAATACATCGATGATTTCCTTATTGATGCTGACTCTGAGGATGCTAGCAAGGAGGGTACAGTGTTATTATTGATCCATCTTGCAACTCATGGACTTAAGGCTTTGTTAAAGAAGTTTCAGTATTGACAACAGGAAGTCACCTATTTAGGGTATCTCCTGTCGAAGAACTGTAGACGCCGGACACCTGAAGATATACAAAGCATCCCAGGCATGTCTGTTCCAAATACACAGAAAGCGGTCCAAGCTTTTATTGGCATGACTTCTTACTGTAGACAGTGAATCACGATTGTATTGCTTTTGATTAAACCTATGTTTGCATTAACAAAGAAGGTTGTTCCTTTGCCTTTACCATGGGACACAAATTGTCAGGACGCTTTTGATTTGCTTAAGGCTGAACTACGTTCAGCACGAGTACTAGGCACACAAAATGAAGGAAAGGAGTTTGTCCTGTTTGTGCCTGAAAGAGATGGTTGCGCCTTGGCTGGTTTGACACAGGAACATGGGGGAAGAGGCAGACAATGCAGCTATTTTTCCTCCATGTTAGACCGTATTGCATGTGCTTTGCCAAAATGTTTGAAACTTGTAGCTGCTGCTGCCGTCTCAGTAAAACAAAGTGAGGGGATGGTTCTTGGTCACTCTTTAACTGTAATGGTACCTCAATCAGTAGATGTTCTGCAAAATAGAACACAGACTCAGCATCTCACATCTGCATGACAGAGAGAGAGAGCGAGAGAGAGAGATAGAGAGAGAGAGACAGAGAGAGAGAGAGAGAGAGAGAGAGAGAGAGAGAGAGAGAGAGAGAGCGAAAGAAAGAGCTCCTGAAAAAAGAAGAATATGGAGCTGGCAGCTGTGCCTCGGCCCGCCAATGGAGTGTGCCACCACACACATATCGCTCTTGGACAGGCTGGTGAGGTAGATGCGGTTCAGGTATTGCTGACCCTCCTTTTAAGATAACTGATGTGCCAAAATGCTTTCTGGATGTGCCCTGGGGACATCGGAGAGGTGGACCCAATATTGCAAGCCCTTTACTTTCACCATGAGGGGAGTGCAAAACACCACTTTGTAGGGCCTGTGACATCAAGGGTTGTTCCATCTGCGCATGAAATAACGAATGTACACAAAATCACCAGGCAGCAGCTGTTGAGTGGTCATGCGCTCAGGATCTGTTGCCGTCATGGTTGGTACATCCAGTGTTTCTGTCGGCTCAATCTTGGGAGGTGCAAAATGTTGGGAGATACATTTAATTGCCCTAGTTAGTGTGGTCAAATAATCTTTGAAGTCACCATCTAACATCGCTGCTCCCCTATATGCGTTTGAAGCTCTTCTTACAGCAGCTATGGATGTGTGCATACGCCGACCAGTGACCACTTTGTGAGGTGACAAATGGTGGTCTTTGTTGGGCTGTGTATATAGACTGAGGAGGATCAGGGGCAAACAATGCACCCAGTTCTTCTTCAAGGTGGTGTACAGTTTGGACAATTTACTTTTGAGGAACCCATTGATCCTCTCCACAACTCAGTTGGACTATGGATGGTAAATTGAAGACATCCGCTGCTTAATGCCAAATAGCTCTGTGACGTGCTGAAACAGTGCATTGGAAAAAATGTGTGCCATTGTCTGACCTTAATACCTCACACACACCCCAACGAGGGAAAACATTCACGTACCAAAAATCTAGCATGACATTTGGCAACACCCACCCATATCAGCATAGTCTATGTGTAATTCACGGAATGGCCCAGTAGGGCAGGGCAGTGTGCCCCGTAACGGCCGTAGTGTCATCCTTGTCATGAAACTTTGACATGTGATGCATTGTATGACTGTTTCTGTAATGCTTTCCTGGATTTTTGGTATAAAACAGTCCTCCTGTTATCTGCTGAGATCTGCTTCTTCGAACTGTGAGATTAGGTAGTGCAACTGTTCAAATGCTACTGCTAGCAGCTCCTGGGGCAGTACTATCTTCCTAGAGCGCTCTTGTCTCCATAACAGATATGTTGGGGATTACTTGCAACCCCTTCATAGCCATAATTCTTTGTCCCTTCCTGGGGACCTTCCTTGTAACTCGATAATCGGGAAGATGGGCAATGCTGTATAAAATATCAGATGTTTGCTTACAAATGGGGAGGTCACAATGTATTCAGCTGGCCTTTCATGTGGCAGATACGCCGCCATTTTGGCTGCCGCATTGGCGGCTGCATCCCCATTGATATTTCATCTGTCCCGTGAGTGTAGGCTGTACACTTCACGACAGCCACAACAGATGGTTGGGATAATGCTTCTATCAGTATTTCAGCATGCTGCACTGGGAATCCATACGCCATCCAAAACCACCTCCTCTTCCAGTGGGATAGACCAGTGTGTACCGTTGTTGTGACCTATGCTGAATCTGAATTTATTGTAACATGGCACCCTTGGGACGCCCTCAATGCTTCAATGAGTGCTTTGAGTTCTGCCGCCTGTGCAGAATAATGCATGAGCAATCTTTTCCTGACCAACGTCTTGTACTCCCATTCCTCAAGTCATACCACCGCTGCCCCTCTATGTATTTGCCCACTCTCCTGGTCAATTGTGGATGACCCGTCAATGAGGAATATATCACTCTCCAAAAATACATTCGATTTGGGGATGTCATCATCCTCCCCTTGTATGTGGCACAGTCGTGTATCGTTAAATCCTCTGTAGTAGGCATATCTGTTAAGAAGGTGGCAGGATTCACTGTTTTGCATCTAACCACATGAATATGGGGTTTAGAAATGAGAATCTCACAGCAGAAGAACTTTGTGTAGTCAGGGTAGAATTTGACCTCTCCAGAATGGCAAACAGTACAATGTAGCTGAACACCCCATTACAATTGTAGAACTTTTCTCAATTGCAAAAGCAGCAACTGCTAAAGCTAGTTTGCACGCAAACTGCCCATGTATCACTAAATCTAGAGGCTGCTGTAATAGGGCAATGGACAATGGCTTATGGCCCATAGAGCTCTTCTGTCTCAGTACCGCTTTCATGAGCTGGCCATCTGAATGTCAGAATGAGTAAAATTCCTGTGTGGAGCCTGGGGTGGGGGCGTAGGGATGCCAAACTAATAACTTATTTTAAATCGTCAAACTGTTTGATTATGTTTGAAATCCACTGTAGCTTATGATCCTTTGGTTTTTGTGCTTCCCTAAGAGCTTGTAAAAGTGATCTTGTGTATGCTGCATATTCTAGTCTCCATACCCTACAGTAATTGCACAGCCCCAAAAAAGTCTGCATTTCTTTAACTAACGCGGGTCTGAGGGTGGCTCATACTGACGCTGCCTTATATGGTAGTATCCTTTTACCATTCACTTATTTTAACTGCCCAAGAAAGAGCACCTCCTATTGGCAGTATTGCAATTTAGCCTCATCAACCTTGTACCCTTTGTAGGCCAGCAATTGTTGGAGTGTAATGGAGTCCTGTCGGCAGTGTTGCTCACTGTCGCTACACGCTAACAAATGATCTGTGTACCGGATAATCATACTGGGCACCTGAATGTTCCCTACATCATTTTGCAATATATCCTGTTAAAGATGCTTGGGCTCTCAAAGTACCCCTAAGGTAACCTAGAATGTTCGAAGAACATCTGGCCTTGTGTAAATGCTGTGAGGTACCTTGATTCCAGATGGAGTGGAATCGAGAAAAATGAATTTTTCAAGTTATCTACAGTATGTAGCTTCCTTAGGGATACTGCATAAAAGTGTTGCCGGATTAGGAACAACTGGAAATTATTTTTGAACCATTTCATTTAGGGGGTGCAAGTCCTGGATCATTCTCCAATTTTCCCCTGTTCATGTCTTGACAGGATATATCGCTGTGTTATACAGAGACGTGGACAGCACCATAATTCCCTGGTTCTCTAGGGCCTGTGGTTTATTTCTAATACCCTCCTCCTCCTCTCTTTATAACGGATATTGTTTTACCCAAGGTTACAGTGCACCTGGCTTCAATGTTATACACACAGGGGTCACGTCTTTCAGTAGTCCCACATCGCGTGGATTGGTAGTCCACAAATGTGGAGGCACGTGTTGCAATTCTTCATCAAGAAATAGAGGGGGGGTTAGTACTGCCATCAGAGGGCCCTGCACCCTTCAGTATAGTACCATTATGTCACAGGGGATACAAATCTCAAATATTATTTCCCCATCTTTGTCATTGTTCTCAAAGAGCTCATCATTCATCACTTCCTTTAATTGTACTGTCAGAGCTATATAGAGCACTGTGCAAACTCACACCCATCCCTGTCAATTCCTCGTAGGACAACCCTCTTATCAGAAACCAACAATCCCTGCAAATCCAGTGACAATATTGTTCCCGCCACCACCTCAGGTGACACAACTTGGCGAAAAATGAAATCTGTTGGCACTCGCAACACTGCTTGGCAATCTGAGGCACCCCCTCCACAAGCACAGTAATACCATAAACAAACAGATTCGGGTCCATGGGAATCCTGCGAACCACCACCTCCCTTGTCATTGTGTGTATTATCAGCATTGCCCTTATCACGCACTCCCAGGTTTGAAGCAAACTATACTGCGATCTGCAAATTATATTGTGATGTTTAAATTGTTGAGCAGGTTCCTGCCCTCAAAATGACTGAGGATCTTTCGGAATATAGCAAGGAAGCCATCACCTCCTTCACTCCCGCTTTAAAGTCCAGCTCCTCAGTATATAGAACCTTGGAAATAGCCCCAGAGAATCCATGCATTTCAAGATATGTACCTGATAATGGAAAATTCTCCTCCATGATGCATGATTTCATTGCACTGCAGTCCACCATAAATATGAACTGCTTCTTTCCTATCTCCGCCCCACCTAGGGTTCCTCTGCAGGGTGGATGTTCATTGACAAGACCGCACATGCTAGTGCTCTATCTGGGCTGTACTAATCAAGGTATATGTTCATTCCAGGGAACAAGAAGGGGTTGCCCGCCCAATACTGCTGCTCCTCCTAAAGGCGCAGCGGTCCCACTCAGTACCCTATTGACCGATGTAGCACAGCCCTGCTGCTGCTGTGGCAGGTGCCACAACTGTATATCAGATACTTGAGGCTGCTGGTTATATGTCTGAGGCTGCCCCCATTGATACCCTTGATGTTGATACCATTGACCCTGTTGCGGATACCTTAGTCCTTGGGGGCCTCGGGGCCCTTTGGGCCCTTGGCCCTGCTGCAGTGACCCGTAAGTGTAGCCCATTGCAGGCCTACTCCCGCACGCCCTTGTAAAATTCCCCCACCTTAAACAATTCCAACATTGCGATGGTCCAAACTCATCTCAACTGGGTCCAAATCCTCCTCCTCTGGCTCCTCGGAAGCCCCCTCTTCCTGATGCGGTCCTCCCTGCTGCCACTGTGGGTTAAGGGTACTGTTGTCCCCACCCCAGTTTTCTTGTCCCCCTTCTGCCCATGGCGCAGCAATGGTGGTGCTCACAACTTAGTGCGTACTTTCTGTCCCATCCACCTGTACAGGCGTGGACACAGGTCCCTGAACAACAACCTTTGCCAAATGCTTTTCTACCAATTTCACTTCCTCAGCCTGATGCCTTTGAGCTGTTACCCTCTCCCGTTCCTTAATCCTTTTGCAATGATGCACTATTATACTCTGTGTCTCCGGCCACCCCTTTGTCTCAATACCCACATTCTTATCTAATGACTTTTGCACTACCTTTGGCAATCCACTCTTTATAATAAAATAGAAAAACAATATTGAACGATCCTACGGTCTTCTCATTTCAGCTCAACATCTGTTGTAATTTAAGAATACATTTAGCTGAATCCGGGACTGTAAATTAAGTGTTTTTGGGAATGTTCTCAGTAACGCATCTCACGCTGTGCTCTATAACGGATATTGTTTTACCCAAGGTTACAGTGCACCTGGCTTCAATATTATACACACAGGGGTCACGTCTTTCAGTAGTCCCACATCGCGTGGATTTGTAGTCCACAAATGTGGAGGCACGTGTTGCAAGTCTTCATCAAGAAATAGAGGGGGGTTAGTACTGCCATCAGAGGGCCCTGCACTCTTCAGTATAGTACCATTATGTCACAGGGGATACAAATCTCAAATATTATTTCCCCATCTTGTCATTGTTCTCAAAGAGCTCATCATTCACCACTTCCTTTAATTGTACTGTCAGAGCTATGTAGAGCACTGTGCAAACTCACACCCATCCCTGTCAATTCCTAGTAGGACAACCCTCTTGTCAGAAACCAACAATCCCTGTAAATCCAGTGACAATATTGTTCCCGTCACCACCTCAGGTGACACAACTGGGCGAAAAATGAAATCTGTTGTCACTCAGCAAAACTGCTTGGCAATCTGAGGCACCACCTCCACAAGCACAGTAATACCATAAACAAACAGGTTCGGGTCCATGGGAATCTTGCGAACCACCACCTCCCTTGTCATTGTGTGTATTATCAGCATTGCCCTTATCACGCACATCCCAGGTTTGAAGCAAACTATACTGCGATCTGCAAATTATATTGTGATGTTTAAATTGTTGAGCAGGTTCCTGCCCAGCAAAATGGCTGGGGAACTTTCAGAATATAGCAAGGAAGCCATCCCCTCCTTCACTCCCGCTTTAAAGTCCAGCTCCTCAGTATATAGAACCTTGGAAATAGCCCCAGAGAATCCATGCATTTCAAGATATTTGCCTGATAATGGAAAATTCTCTTCCATGATGCCTGATTTCATTGCACCGCAGTCCACCATAAATATGAACTGCTTCTTTCCTATCTCCGCCCCACCTAAGGTTCCTCCGCAGGTTGGATGTTCATTGACAAGACCGCACATGCTAGTGCTTTCTCTGGGCTGTACTAATCAAGATATAGGTTCATTCCAGGGAACAAGAAGGGATTGCCTGCCCATTACTGCTGCTCCTCCAAAAGGCGCAGTGGTCCCACTCAGTACCCTATTGACCGATGTAGCACAGCCCTGCTGCTGCTGTGGCGGGTGCCACACCTGTATATCATATACTTGAGGCTGCTGGTTATATGTCTGGGGCTGCCCCAATAGATACCCTTGATTTTGATACCATTGACCCTGTTGCGGATACCTTAGTCCTTGGGGGCCTTGGGGCCCTTTGAGCCCTTGGCCCTGCTGCAGTGACCCGTAAGTGTAGCTAATTGCAGGCCTACTCCTGCACGCCCTTGTAAAATTCCCCCACCTTAAACAATTCCAACATTGCGATGGTCCAAACCCATCTCGACTGGGTCAAAATCCTCCTCCTCTGGCTCCTCGGAAGCCCCCTCTTCCTCGATGCGGTACTCCCTGCTGCCACTGTGGGCTGGGGTACTGTTGTCCCCCACCCCAGTTTTCTTGTCCCCCTTCTGCCCATGGCGCAGCAATGGTGGTGCTCACAACTTGTTGCATACTTTCTGTCCCATCCACCTGTACTGGCGTGGACACAGGTCTCTGAACAACAACCTTTGCAAATTCTTTTCTACCAATTTCAGTTCCTCAGCCTGATGCCTTTGAGCTGTTTCCCTATCCCGTTCCTGAATCCTTTTGCAATGATGCACTATTATACTCTGTGTCTCCGGCCACCCCTTTGTCTCAATACCCACATTCTTATCTAATGACTTCTGCACTACCTTTGGCAATCCACTCTTTATAATAAAATAGAAAAACAATATTGAATGATCCTACGGTCCTCCCATTTCAGCTCAACATCTGTTGTAATTTAATAATACATTTAGCTGAATCCGGGAGTGTAAATTGGGTGTTTTTGGGAATGTTCTCAGTAACGCATCTCACGCTGTGCTCTAATTCCATTAAACAATGGTCCATCATGTTCCTCATCCTCCAGGGTTATACCTGAGTACCCAGCTTTAACCCACACATCCCCAGCCTGGTCCACAATTATAGCAACCATCAAGCTCTTAATATCACCCACTGCCAGAGGCACCACCGCTGTTTGCTTCCCAAACTCATATATCCACTTGCTCACCCCTGCTGTGAGCAGAGGGAGATTCTTAATCAAATTATTTGTATCCATCTGGGGCCAGGGCACATACTTTTTTCTCCCCGCCCCTTACATATCAGGGGCATCTGCATCTTTGCCCCACTTCCTGCACCCTTCTTCACAATTTACCTTTTTCTTGTTAACGCCATCTGGCTGGACCTATACCTCAACCTACCCCCTCCCCACGTGCCTGCTGCTTGAAGGGTATTCTCTGCAGCCTCTTCATCCCTTCCTTCTCCTTCACCCTGTTCCTCAGAAAACGAGTCACTATAGTCCTCCCTCTCAACATTTCCCTCCACTTTATCCTCTTATCCAAAGAGTGTCCACTTACCCCACTGCCTTCTTTTTCAACACATACATTTCTTATTCCTCCCTTATCCATTCTGAGCAATAAATCTCCTGATCTCTATTCCCCCAATCTGTTTTCCAGTGCCCTTAAATCCCCCACCTCTCTTGAGGATGCTTCTATCCTGTTCAGTTTTGCTAACAACTCTGACAACCTGTCATCGAGCTCTATTGACCTAACACCCGTGGATGCTGACGTTTCAGGTGGGTTTGCATATGGGGTGGGGAGCGGTAGCCTGCATTGTTACTGATGTTGAAGGGGTCCCTATCACAGCTGAGGGGATCCCTATCATGGTGGGTACATAGATGGGATTTGTGTACCCTACTGCGGGACACGCTGTCAAGGAATATAATCCCCCGTGCTTTGCTGGCACCCCGCCATCTCGTTCTCCCTTCCTGCACTTTCCATCTCTCTGTCTTTGTGCCCCTATTCTGTCCCCTTGATCCTCAAACATTCACCAGCGGTCCAAAATTTATTTTTTCTTCTGTAGCTGTTTTCCCTTATAGTTACCTAATAGAAATGTGGACTAATGTTCCAGGATGCTCGCATTGTGGGAGCCCTGCTCTGGCAACGGGCAGGGCATCCCCCTCCTCCCATCTCTGCGATCCATTGCTTATGGTATTTCTCCACCCTGTCACAATACAGTGGCAGGACCTTATACATACACTCTAATGGTGTTCTTTCTCCCATGTTAGTGCTGTCTATTGTCTTACTAATCCGGCAAAGCCCTGCTAATGCACCAAGCATGCTGCCACTGCTTGTAACAAGAAAAAGGAAAATCAACCTCCACCCTTTTCTGTTCCCCTCCCCATGCCCACACACTACTTCAGACAACTATTCAATGACACGCCACACCGCAGCACACACGATTAATGCAACTCCTAGGGCCTCTTCTTCATCCCATGAAACACAAATACAATAAACTGAAATAACAAACTAAAATAACAACCACTACTTATTCCAGGCCTATTAGTTATATGAGACCACTACTTTTATTTCCATAGTCCTCCTTTAAATAATATATTTGATCGAAGTACCACCTTTCCTCCCCTTCCAAGGGGGGCCTCCTTGCCTTACAATTGCCTTCCCTTTGCCTTACCTTATAATGCCTTACCGAATTAATCTCTTCACATTACAAACACCAACAAGAAATAAAATAAACCACACCCATGTCACATTAACAACCTCACCCTCTACATGCTCACACCTTTCACATTTCCTCACGCATCTGTCCCCTACTTGTTATCGCTTACAAGAGTCTACTCACATGTGCGTGCTCACCTGAACTCCTCCGTCACTGGGTTCCAACACCGGGCTGCACTCTCCTCGGAGCCACGCCCCTCACTTCAAAGAGCAGAGAGAGAGATTCGGAACAAGTGCTTTTTCGGGACCGGTCGCTGACGGTGGGTGCAACTTCTTCTGGAGAAGCGTCCTGGTAGCCTCTGCAAGTACGGGGGGCACTGGGATCACATCGGGGTCACCAATTGAATTCAAGTCCTTGAACACTCACACCAGAGAGAATACAACCCGCTAGGGAAGAAAGTCACGGGTCGATCTTGTAAGCATAACAGCTTTTAATCTCATACACAGATGAGCGCAACAGCAAAGGACTGATGAAAAATAGTACAAGCAGAATCTCATAAACAAAAACACTGTCACTTATGATGCAACAGTATACAGTAGAAACAATGCGCTGATGGTTGGTGCGCGCCTATACATGATCCGCCTGCTCCATAAAAGTTGCCAGGTCATTGGTTCCTGCCCTGTCCATCCGTCTTCCATCATGTGGGTGCTGCAGTGATCCTCCTCTTCTCAGGTTACAGGTCAGAGAACAAATTAACTACACTCCTATCACAATGCTTCTTTGTCATTATAGTGTGCACCTGACAGATTTTAGGGCTGACTCAAAGGAAGCTCTGGGGTACTCTGACCTCCACACGCACATCTCACTCACTCCCTTCATGTGTCATCAAGCGCCAAGGTCTTCACCTTCATTTTGAACTATAATTTATCATTCCCAGCACCTTGCAATACAAATCACAGAGTTGTATTTCAAAAACATACAATGTCCGTGCTCTTTGAACATCCAGGACTTTTAGGGTCGGTTGTCAGAAGGCTCCTGGGGACATAGAATACTGGGGTCTCAAAGCCTAGCTAGTTATATGGGCTATAAGTCGTGGTTGCCTGGGGATGGGCCACATCATGTTTTGGGCAGTGTGAGATAACATGCACACCAGGCTCTGGTCTCTGTTAGTGGCCTTACAGGGCAGATTCATCTTGAGTAAAAAGCACAACTTTACATCACTGTTAGAGCAATGAATAGGCACTGTAGCAATTGGGGGTATGGGCTGTCCTCATGGGAGCCCGGGAATGGCTGGAGATTTCCCTGATCTCGCAATTTAGGACTAATGCATGCAATGCTGCATTTGCCATGCAGGCCTTGTCTCTTAACTACAATTACTAACATCTATGCAAAAATAGCAATGTTTCTCATGCTCTGCGCTAACACTATGTGGGTTGATTATATTTTATAATATTGAGGGTGGGTCCTTTATATTGGGGGTTTGTTCTTTAACCACCTCCCCTCCTCCCTGGCACATCATAGTGCTTTGAATGCATCTCACCTCACTCTAAAGTGCTTAGGGCGGGTGGGATGGGGCTGCCCCCTTCCCTATACACTTGACAGCCATACGGGAAGTAGCTGTCAGGCAAGTTAATTGAAGGACTCCTAACAAAAAGCTTAGCCAACACCACGCAGTGCATCATTCCTCATGTAACCATGCCTGGAGAACTTTGGTTTGAGAAGAAAAACATATTAGTGTCACTGATGTTGGACTCTGGTGACACAGGCAATTTTATATACATCACTTATGCAGCTAGGATACCAGTCAAGCAGAAAATAACGGAGGAGCCAGTCAAGGCTGTAGATGGTTCTCCTTTGACCTCGGGGACATCAAAAAACAAACCATGTGGGTAACATTGTGTGGCACACAGGGTCACATCAAGACCACCAGATTCGACCAGACACCAGCACCCCAATTTAGGCCTACCATGGATGAGAAAACATAACACAGCCACATATTGGACTCATTGAATGGTACAGAGTGGGAGTTTCACAAGAACAAAGCTCATTACCAGACCAGTGTGTGTCGGAAAGTGCACACTCAATGAACAGTGTAATGAATACCGAATTACCCTCTGAATATGAAAATTATAGGGATGTCTTTAGCAGGGAAGCAGCTGAAATCCTACCTACAGTTCTTTTGATTGTTGGATTGACCTAGAACCCGTAGTTGCTTTGACCTTCAGCCAGCTCTATGTGCTCAATGAAGTCAAGAACAAATACCTAAAGGAATATATCGAGATCAATCTGAAAAAGTGGTTTTATCAGCCACTTAGCTTCTCCAGTAATCACCCCTTTGTTTTTTTCCCATAAAGACCACAGACCTAAGAACATGCATCCACTATTGTGCAGTCTACTGTATCACCATCAAGAACCGCTACCCTTGCTTCTGATCTCTCTTCTCCTACATCGGGTGTGAAAATCCTCACTCTGCACCTACTTGGACCTCCAGTGAGCCTACCATATGCTGCAGGTGTCTCAAGGAAATGAATGGAACACTGCATTTAGAACATGGTTCTCATTACATGATTGCCAGGTGTGATTAATCCTATGGATCCCTCACTAAAACCCTGCCTAAAGTCTCCTCCCAGGTGGCTAGGGAAATGCAGAGGCTTCCTGATGCTGGCCTTGGGGTGGTGTACTGTGGGAGGATCAACTGGGAAGAGTCAAGGGCCAGGGAAGTGAGGATATTCAAAGGGATGAGACACAACATTTATTTTCTTAAAGGAAAGAACCTTTTAAAGGTACCAAAACATATAATGGCTTGAAACTGTTATATATGTAAAAAACATAAAGTTATCTTACCAAAATTGGTTGAAGAACGATAAAAAAAAAAATGTGAGACTGAACATTGAAAATGCATAGTGTATCTTGCAATTAAAATAAATTATCTGAAATCTGGAGGGTAATACGAGCTACTTAAAAGAGAGCTCCTGATTAACTGTGTAACTGAAACAGCCTGGGAATCACATCTAAATTCGACAGTGGGAGTAATCTACCCGAATTAAGTACCATTAGAAATACCCATTGGAGATACCCAATAGTCTTTGGACATGCTGGACAACCAAGAAAGACATCCAAAAAATAATTGATATGATATGATATGGCATTTAAAATGCACCTATACACAATTGAACGCATGAACAGCTTGAGCGTGGCTGGACCAGACGGGGTAACAACTTGATAAAATCCTCTCATGTTAAGTGGGCCCATGCACTTTCCATTTTATTCCATGAGATTGGGTGTAGGCGGGTAGAACCAGAGACCTTGCGGAAGAACAACATCTTAGCAGTATTTAAGAAAGGGGCATGGAATAATCCAATAAATGACAGATTGCTCGCAATGCTCGATATGCCTGCTAAAATGTTTGCAAGGGTGCTACTGGTGGAACTAAATAATTGGATTTGTGAAAATAAGATCTTACCAGTTAATCAAACTGGTTTTAGATCACAATCTAATATGGCTCACAATATCATTATGCTGACCACAGCTGTAGAATATGCTTGGAGGAGTTGTGAAGCAAATTTCTTTTGCGCTTACATTGATTTTAGTTCAGCATTCCATTTGGATAATAGGAACACATTCTGGGCAAAATGAGTTAAATGGAAGATACTGATATGCCTACTTAAAATGCTGATGCTATTAGACACCCAGAAATCAATATGTGTGCACCCAGATGGTAAAGGTAGACTTTCCAAATCCACACCAACCTTCCAAGGAGTTAAACAAGGGTGTATAGTGGCGGCAACATTATTTAACCTTTATTTGGCAGATTTAAACAATCATTTTGATGGTTTACTGAATTCTCCTGTAAAGGTAGGAGCATTATCTATGAATTGGTTGGCAGATGCCGATGCGTGGTAGTACTAGATCATACCCCAGATGTTTTACAAATCACTCTTAATGCCTTATGCGAATATGCTAAAAGTAATAACCTGCAGGTCAATATTCAAAAAAGTAGAATTATGGTATTCAAACAAACAGCAAAAATATAGTTGGACGTATCAGGGTGTACCCTTAGAACAAGTGGCACCTATAAATATGTTGGCCTATATGTGGACGAAGATTTGAACTGGAAAACTCATTGGCGTGAAATAAAATATAAATATCTAAGAACAATTTACACTATTGGCAAATTCATTGGACAAAATATGGGATTTTCTCCACATACTATATTGTTATTGTATATAGTGAGAGTAAGACCCATGTTAATGTATGGTGTTGAAACATGGGGTCACAATTTATTATGTGAATTGAAAAAGTTGGAAGCACTCACATTGCGAACAATTGTTTAGATTACCTCAGAATTTCTCAGTAAAATATCTTTTACTTGAATTTGATTTGAATAGTGTTGAGACAGAATTGTATTATAGAACAACGATGTGCTGCGATAAACTGTATAGTTTGAACAATGAGACTATAGTTGTACCCTTTATGTCAGCATTTATTCATATGGACAACAGTTGGAAGATGGGTATTTTGGGGGAAATGCTGCCTTTACATAAAAAATGGCATAATCAATATGAAAATATTCAAGTACACAGGAAAGTACATGTGTTCAAATCTTGGCTGAAATAGTGTTGTTCAACTAGCAACACTTAGAAATATTGGTAGCTTCTTGATTTATAGACTGGAATGTGCATCTCCTCCAATCTATATTAGAGCATATCCTTGTCCAAAAATATATAGGCAGTACAATTTAATGAAATGTAACAATTGTGAGATTCTAGAAGTAAAAAGCGCAAAACTGTGGATAAGAAGAGCAGAAAGGTGATGTGGCCTATGTGGGGGTCAAGTTTTAGAAACACTTAAACACTTGTTAGGTCATTGTGCAAACTTATCAGTTATAAGAGACAATGGGCCTCATTACGACCCAGGCGGTCCGGAAATAACGGTGGCGGTAAACCCGCCGCCACCGTTGTTTCCAGACCGTCTGAGTCTGACCCCTGCAGGCGGGAGGTGATGTTCCCGCCAGGTCTGACCTGGCGGGTTTAACACCTCCCGCATGCAGGCGGACGAGGAAACACCGGCAGCATTACGAGATGCTGCCGGTGTTTCCATGATCCCCATTTCCATCGAGTCCCATAGGACTCAATGGGAATGGGGATTTACACCATTCCGCCTCCGTGATTCCCAGAAAACAGGGGTTGTAATGCCCAGGTAATTCCGGGAATCATGGAGGCGGAAAGGTAATACGAGTCCGGCGTTAACCAGGCGGTTTTACCGCCTCGGTTAACGCCGGACTCGTAATGAGGCCCATTTTCTTTTAAATCGTACAATAACCATTTTAACTATTTGGATTTATCTATGGTTTGAGACAATTAAATAGAAGGAAATTACATGAATTTTATATTTTTTATTGTTAAGTGTTATAGAAAGTGTATTGATATTTTAAATGAGCTACCAAATGAAATTTTATTTAGAAAGGGAATGAAGCTGATATACAAGCAGGTTGAATACTTGCACAGGCTGATTATATGAGTATGTTTAATTTCCCCCTGTTAATGTGTGTAATGTTGTATATATAATATGTGTGATGTATTGTCTATTATATATACAAAAGCCTTGTGGCTAAATGTATATTAGATCAAGATAAATAAATAAATAAAGTAATGCCTTATTGTCAGTATGATGTATCAGAACCACATAGTAAACCTGTGGATCTGGGTAAATCTAATATGACATATTTACCTACCCAAAATAAAGAAAGATTGTTTAAGACTTTCAAGATTAAAACTCCCCCTTACCTATAAATATTGGCTTAAACAACCTGCCTACCTCTTTTCAAGGAAACATGAATGCTTACTCTTTAAATGCATTTAAGAAAAATAACTATGCACTTAGAAATAAGAAGTTAACAAGAAAAGTTAATTTTGTTGTTTTGGACTCCAAGTGCCATACTTCCCTGAGTACTGGCATTAGGAAGAGTTTTCAGGAACAAAGGTGTAGGAGTGGTCAGCCTGTTAAGCCTAATAATCCACTCCTGAGGGAAGCATAGAGGCTTAAAGGGCCCCATCGGTTGCAAGCCTTAGATGGAGATGGAGCTGTGAAGTCAGTGTCACAGTAGCAGCAGTAGTAGAAGCAGAGCATGGTGTCGGCAATCCAAGAAGAGGTGGGTGAACAGAAGGTATGCCAATACTTTAACCAACTGCCTGTTCTAAGAGAGTCCTGTTCCCCCAAAATCTGAAGTGCAGAAGTTGTGCAGCAGAAGGCGTGAAGGAAGACAGCTTTTCCCCATGTGAACCTGATTGCAGAGAGTGCGCAGCAAGAAATGTGCCAGAGACTGTGGCTGAAAGGATTTATGCAGCCAAGGGTTCCAGGAGCAAGAGGAGTTCCTTAATGGTATGGCAGCCCCCAGACACGGTAACAGAAGAGGGTTGTGTGTCCAAAAGAAGCCAGAAGCAGCCCAAGTCCTGTGGCATGCAAGGGGAGCAAGACAGAAGCCGGTGAGTGTTACCGAGCGTTCTGATCCCTCATATGAACAAAGGCAGGCAACTGTATCCAGTAGCATCACTCGTTTAGGAGTGAAAGCCATCTTAACGTGACTGCTGATTGTTCGACAATGGGAACTATGAAAAGGAGCACTTGCGTATGAGTGAACTTTATTCCCTTTGCTTGTGTAAGAGAAAAAAGTCTTGAAACACATTTAATTAAACTTTCATATCTTTGAAACCAGATGAAGGATTGGTTGCATAAGCCTAAAAGTGGTTCTAAGGTGAAGGTGAATCTACGAATCAATTACAAAGCAGTCAAAGAACAACGTAACTCTGACGTTACATGACTAAGCATTAACTTTTTTGAGTTTTGGAGAGCAAGCATTGCCCAAGGCAAAAGTGAAACAAGTGTTGCCCAAGCTAAGAGTGAATCAAACCTTTCCCAAGCCAAAGAGTGGTGCAAGCATTGTCCTAGACCAACAAGAATACATGCATTGCCCAAATCAAAGGTGTACAAGCATTGCCTAAAGCCAAAAGAGCTAATAACATGGTCTATGGTTAAACTATCCTGGTAGGCAGGAATAAAAGAGAACAATGCAATGTCGGGAAAAGGGAAGCTTGTTGATTGGGACTGTTCCTGAAAGTTGTTATAACTCACATTTCCAAAGCCAAGACGAGGAAAGGTAGAATTTCATCCTAAAAGGCATTTTGGCTGTTGTTGTTACAGATATACAAGAGTGGCAAAGGGGCTGCCCTTCTGCAAAGTGTATGGTCAGAAGAAGAGTGCCTTGCTTACTTGAAAGTATTGAGGTGCAGTAAAGTGAATTTTGTCTTTTCTAAAGGTTGTTCCAATTCACAAAGATGCAAATTGCTGAAATTGTGGTAATACATTGTGTTTCCTGTAGATTTAAAAGTTCAGAAGCACAGTTCAATGTGAAACACTATGGAGCAGGGGAATTGTACACATGTTAACCTAATATGCAAGTTATTCAGGTAAAGGTAGAAGTGCTGTGAAGTCATCCTGACAAATATATAAACTGTGACTTGTAAAAATTATCAAGAAGATTAAGAAGTACTGCCAAAAGCTGTGGTTTGTTTACTTTGCCGGAAATTGTGTTTCCTTAAAGGAATGGTTTGGTCAGAAATATTATTGTCCCTATGGTTCGGCCATGTGCTTTTAACCATAATTTGATCGATCGTACAAACATTTCACATGCACCTAACCCGAGTTTTCATCTCATGAACACAAGCAAAATCAGAGAGCAGGGCACGGCCATCTTGTGATAATCTTATCACTTGCTGCATCGCCCTGGGTGACCTGTGTTTGCGGCACTAAATCATATCCCCCGCCCCTGAGCCTGACATCACCAAATCATTTATATTCTCTGCCTTTCTCCGTGACGTTGCTGGGCAGTGTGGCCAAACACACCCAGTCGTTACCTACGCGACTAGATGCGGAACCCGGAAAATAACACACATCATCTCACAGCACGGCGCGTCACAATTAGGAATATGAAACTGTACTTTAAAAGGAAACAACAAGACTGTACAATTGGTAAAGTACATTTATGTCACATTAAATGTTTGAATAACATTCAGCGTCTGACCTAATCAATTCAAATGGAACTTTTTTTCTTTGCTCTCGTTTCATAAATCCGCAAATGTTTATCGTGAGTCACGCGCTGTTCCTTTTGGGTACACAGGGTGTTCGTTTTGGGTAAACAAAGCACTTCGGTCGCACGGTGAATTGCAAGGCTGGTGTTTCAACTTGGCACTAGACCACCGTAAAGTTTGTTATGTTGCTCCTAATTGCCGGTACCGCGTACGGACATATTGGACCTTGTCTGTCGTCCCAAAATACGGTCAAGTAGATCCAGTGATTGACATGTAGCTGCAGCAGGCGGTTGAAGAAGCCATTGGTCGGGGTCTGGAATAGATGACAATTGCAGAATGGCATGATGTACCTGTTTGCAAAAGATAAACATCGAAAAGTGTCTCAGTAGTCGATCTTTATTACAATTAATCATTTCCTTTATTAGCGCAGAGGTGGCACAATGTGAACCGAGAGAATACAACGTGGAATATCAAAGTACTCTTCTATTTGCTTCCGACGATAGTGCGAATGAGAATGTTGAGCTCTAAAGGTAATGCGTAAACTGGGGCAAGAATTCAAGGTGCAAAAACAATGTAATGCTTTATTAGCTTAGAGCCAGGGAGAAACAAGTGGTGGTCTACATGCGTCTCAATGCTGGCCTACCCATGTGTCCGGTAGATAGCCCTGCACACAAAGGTTGTACTAGCACTTCATTGCAATATGCCAAACATAATGAACAAGTACAATGTCACCCAGCAGTAACGGTCAGCTATTTGTATTTTGATTAGTTCTGGTATGAAATCGTCTAAAGAGAAACTTACATTATATTCAGCATTTCATTTCTCTAGGCGTAATGCAGACTCCTCCGTTTGTGTCAACGTTTTCTCAAAAACTGAACATATATGTAACTAGGTGCAGTTTTGGAATGGGCAACCTTATCATATCATACGTTATTACACCCCCCTTCAATTCAATCCCTTTCGGAATGGTGCCTGCCTCTCAAGGTAAAAAAACAATAGAACCTTATATTGTGCGCGGGACGCGTGGGCCTCCCAGCTCCCAAGCAAAAATTCAAAGCTGGTGACCTTCACTCAAAATGAACATACATTCTTACTTTGCAACATCCCGTGTCAACGCATCCTATTCCCAAATTATAGTCGGTGTAACACAAAAACTGAGTCAAAATTTGTCTAATAATAGGGCCACCTCTGCTTATCTCATGGCCTCCTACCCCATGGCATGTTTTCACAGTCAGTACTTCTTGCGTGCCTACAATGTTTTGTGGCCTAGTTCTAATCCCTTTTGTAGGTCCAGCAGTTATTCAGCTTTTTGCAGAACTTTATTGCAAGTCAACTGCCAAAACCCAAATATTCTTACATACTGTTACCCATTGGTCATTAACACAAAAATGAAGGTCCCACATAATCTCAACTAAACTGTGAAATGTGAAAGCAATCGTAATAATTGTAATATATTTTTAAGAAAAGGACTGAGAGGATAGATTTCAAAAGACAAAATGCATTCTTTATTTGTATAGTTTATAGAAACATTTATTGCAAAAATAAAAACAGACGGTAATCATTTCAACCGAGATTTTAACAATTTAACAAGCTCTGCTTTGGGGTGCCATGGCACGCTGGCAATGTTTTGTGGCAATGTGTGTGTGCTCTGAACAGATTTGTGCGCGATTCCATGAGTATGCATCTCGACGACATTAACAATAAGATCTTTCACAAAATAAAATTCCATTTTCTCATATACTGGTTTGACAGCCCATTTTTTGCTTCTTTTCGTAACATAGTGTAGCGAAGCATCCCTAAGTTTCCTGCAGTCCTTGATTGTTCCCGGCCCACATTCTCATTATGCGCTAATACCGCAAGTAAAGTCCGACATTTCATCCACTGGATGCCAAAATGCAATCTCTTTGGCCTGTACTTTAGGCACATATTGTGGAACACCGCCAAATCTCCTGTGTGACAGAATTCTGTGAGTCCCTTAAGATCCGTTGATAGAGTTTTATCAAACACAATCTTCTCAAGGGCTTTGTGTGGAGGTGAAGATGGGATCAACCACTTCTTCTTCCGTGCCTGCTCTGGGGACAAAGGGCTATGTTCACATTGGTGGAAATGTTGGTTTTCTGTCCAGTGGTGAATGTTGGAACAGTGGTGCATTAGTGACCAGCATTTTTCCAGTAGAATTTCCACAGACCCATCACATGTTTTTGAGCTCCACCAAAGATGGTTGCTGAAAGACTGGGACCATTGCGAAATACCTTCCAAACCTTTTTTTTTCCCTGCAGCCGAGATTTTTTTATTGATTGATTTGGCAACATGCCATACATCAAATTGATGTTTAATATTTGGATACTGCTCTCTCATTGTCTTGGCTATTGAAACATGTCTGTCTGTGGCTATGAGGTCGATTTGCTTTCCCCTCGATTGTAGATCTTCCAGTGATTTTATAAAACCAAGTTTCTCCATGGCCACCGAGGATTTACATTGGGACACCTGCATGACCACCGAACTCACCATTTTCTTACTTTGCATGTCCTGAAGATGGTAGGTGCAGTACTTAGCAGAAAATCCGGGGCTGTCACACTGTCCATCGCCGGCTAGCCTGAACCGTTTGTCGGGGGATGTACTTTGAATAGCCAATTGTTCAATTCTCCAAGCAACACTAATGGCAGGGAATAGATAATCACGTTGGTATTTGTAGTATTGCGTTTTAGAAATGAAATGGAGTCCCACAAACTGAAAGAAACTGGATAACTTCATGAAACTGGAGCCACTGAAAAGTAAAGCTGCTGCACACAGTAGATTGCTTGCTGGCAGTTTCCCCAGCATTGGTTAAGCGGACCATGAAAATGCTTTATGTGACTTTTTACAGGTGGCATTTATTTTGAGGTTACTGCCTTGTGTTAGACGAGTCACGCTTACCAAAGGCTTTCCACATACTTTCCCTCCCACTGAATGCACACATTTCAGCATCTGTATAATCTCCATCAAGCTGCTGTCGAATACTATGCATTTGGCCTCTTTTATCATACTGTCATCTGGCAACACTGTGGTTTCCAGAGTGAACCGTTGTGGACATATCAGCCAAACCGGACATACTATAGTCGATATCTTTGTCTGTGTCGTCGGTCAATAGTGTTGATGCTTCACTTTCTGTCATTTCAACATCTGTTACTTGACGATGGATCGGAGAAAAGATCAATGTGGACTGTTTTTTGGGGGGCATTTTTTTTGGCGGGTGTAGATTGTGTCAAGTGCTCATGTAATAATGTCAAACTATCATCTATAAATTCAATTTCACCTTCCTCTGGCGGAGCGGGCGCATTGCAGCAATGGTCCAAGAACACTTTGCTGGAATCGCCGGTCTTATTAAATTCATTTTCTGGCCATTGGACATAGGCATCTGGAGTGTGAACACGACGCGCCTCAATGAATAGTTCCTCCATGGTGCAAACAGTTTGGCAAGCAGCATCTGTCATTTGTATCGCTGTCTGTGTCTGCATAGTCCGTACTCCATCGGGCAACTACAGGACAGATAGGAAAAGGGATGTTTAGTGTAAATCCAACATACAGTGTTGTACAATTGACATTAAAAAAAAAAACATATAATGAAGGCCTTAGCACAAAATGTATTGCCAACAATAGAAAGTGTTTATAACCTTATTTTTATTTATTTTCTTTGAAACCTTCTTTACTCTAACATCAGCAAACTGGCGCACCGACTCAGATACACGTTCCTCCGGTTCAATATACGGTTCTTGTATACATCCCTACAAACAATAGTATCCATTTAAAATAAGTCATTGGCATTACACATCTAATTAGACCGACTTTCTTTCATTTGATGGTACTGTCAGTGCTCATACCTCTGGGTCCAGATGAACCTTAAGGTCTGGTTCCGGAACAACCACAATGGATAATGTAATTGTAGAGGATGCTGCAGCATCTCCCTGAAACACAGTACTTGCATTAGTAAGGACAAAAAGATTGTAAACGGTACACACAATTTGGAAAGACGACAAAGGTACATATCAATAGTAAAGTAGGAATGAAGCATTGTGTAAAACAATTACACAATATGAAAATATGATCAGATTATCTCGTCCTATTGAGCTATGAAGACCCATACCACTGGCACCGGATCGACTAAGAGGGATGTTCTAATTGTTGTGGACGCTGCAGCATCTCCCTGAAACACAGTACTTGCATTAGTAAGGACGAAAAGATTGTAAACGGGACACACAATTTGGAAAGACGACAAAGGTACATATCAATAGTAAAGTAGGAATGAAACATTGTGTAAAACAATTACACGATATGAAAATATAATCAGATTATCTCGTCCTATTGAGCTATGAAGACCCATACCTATGACACCGGATCTACTATGAGGGGTGTTCGGATTGTAGTGGACGCTTCAGCATCTCCCTGAAACACAGTACTTGCATTAGTAAGGTCAAAAAGATTGGAAACGGGACACACAATTTGAAAAGATGACATTATCTAGAATTCTGTGCATAAAACCAGTCTGGAACAGAATAGCTAGGTAACATTACCTGATACGCGCTCAAAGTGGTTGATGACTCCAGGCAAGACATGGATGTTGAATCTTGTTCATTCATATTTGGTGGATAGTCATGGAGTGGTAAAGGGAAAGTATTATTCGATTTAGAAATTCCAACATTACAAAATGGCATGTAAGGAGACTGAATACAAGAAAATTACACTTACTGAAATGCATAATATAGCATAGTTATCCGTCCCCATAAATATTTTTCTATGTGGGTTCTACAAAACAAGGACTGATGTTTAGCAAAAAAGTCATTATTTCAACAGCTATTCAATCACATAAATATGAAAAGTACTATAAGTGGCATTTACACCGAAAATACAGGCGTAAAGATAAATCTGGAAGAGTGACTCACCTGTGGCGGCATTTTCACGAGTAAAGTCGGAATAGCGTTTGGGAGCAATTTCTGAGTTGTTCTCAGTTGATTCCTCTTTGTGTACAAGGATGTGTCGAACATATCCGGGGAGAAGTGCAGGCAGCAGATGCGGTATCGACGACCCCTCTTGTCCTCCAAGACTTGTTTGACTCTACTTTCAAGGTCTTCCGGTGGATATCCGCAATGTATGACCCATTCTCTTATTCGATCAACAGTCTTAGGCAATACATGCATTGAAGTGCCTTCGGATTTGTCATGGGTCTTCGAAGGGCAACCGAAAATAGAACATGCAGGCATTGCTGTAAATTCTGCAAAATAAACTTTCTTTTGGGCACCACAGCAAAACCAGTGCAGCATGTGCGGCTGTATTATAGGATAAATTTCACAAACGATTCATTGATGTGTTGAAAATCAGAAAATATTACTCGTCCCTTGAATGTTCTATCATGCACGAAAAGGAAACATGCTATACTATAGACACGGTCCGCAAAGGATGCAATACGATGCCAATTGACACTGATAAAAATTGATATATCGATAACATAACAAAAGAAACTCAAGTCAATAGCAATGATACAAATTAACATAGCAGTACGCAGTTAGATACTTCGGAATAGATATACATTTACAAATGAAGGAAATATGATTAGGATACATGCCCTTAACTTGACCAACAAACAATTGGATTCAGCAAGCAGAGTAATTAGTGGCAGGAGAACAGGGAGATGTTCTAAGGTAGCACACTGAGGAGTTCACTCGAAGTGGTCACAGAGTAGCACATTCACGAGTTGACTTGCTGTGCTCAAAGATAATCTCATGGAAAATATCCAGTGGTTTATAAAGAATAACAAAAAGGGGTGTGTTTGTGAATGAATGACGTGTATGTGTCGTGGTATTATGTGGATTGCAGGGGCACCGTCTGCTTCAGGGGAGGCCTGCCTGGAGACACGGGGTCTGAGGAGGCCATGTGAGCAATGGTCCCTGGGCGTAGGATACCTTTTGAAGTGTACATGTTGTTTGGCACCTTGACCGCTCGCACCCCTGACAGCACCCCATGGCAGCGCACATCCACTGGTGCGAACTGCCTTTGATAGTGGTGGGTGGGATATATGGACCGGGAGGCGTGCAGACAAGGCACCGGAACACTGCTGAATGGAGACACACTTATGTGGCTGGATTGCAGGGACATGGTCTGCTTCAGGGGAGGCCTGCCTGGAGACACGGGTCTGAGGTGGCCATGTGAGCAATGGCCCCTGGCCGTAGGATATCTTGTGAAGTGTACATGTTGTTTTGTTTGGCACCTTGGCCGTTCGCGCCCTTGACAGCACCCCATGGCAGCGCACATCCACTGGTGCGAACTGCCTTTGATAGTGGGGGGTGGGATGGATGGGCCAGGAGGCGTGCAGACAAGGCACAGGAACACTGCTGAATGGAGACACACGTATGTGGATTGCAGGGGCACGGTCTGCTTCAGGGGAGGTCTGCCTGGAGACACGGGGTCTGAGGAGGCCATGTGAGCAATGACCCCTGGGCGTAGGATACCTTTTGAAGTGTACATCTTGTTTGGCACCTTGGCCATTCGCGCCCCTGACAGCACCCCGCGGCAGCGCACATCCATTGGTGCGAACTGTCTTTGATAGTGGTGGGTGGGATATATGGACCGGGAGGCGTGCAGACAAGGCACCGGAACACTGCTGAATGGAGACACACTTATGTGGATTGCAGGGACACGGTCTGCTTCAGGGGAGGCCTGCCTGGAGACACGGGGTCTGAGGAGGCCATGTGAGCAATGGCCCCTGGGCGTAGGATACCTTGTGAAGTGTACATGTTGTTTGGCACCTTGGCCGCTCGCTCCCTTGACACCACCCCATGGCAGCGCACATCCACTGGTGCAAACTGCCTTTGATATGGGGGGTGGGATGGATGGGCCGGGATGCATGCAGACAAGGCACCGGAATACTGCTGAATGGAGACACACTTATGTGGATTGCAAGGGCATGGTCTGCTTCAGGGGAGGCCTGTCTGGAGACACGGAGTCTAAGGAGGCCATGTGAGCAATGGCCCCAGGGCGTAGGATACCTTTTGAAGTATACATGTTGTTTGGCACCTTGACCTTTCGCACCCCTGACAGCACCCCATGGCAGTGCACATCCACAGGTGCGAACTGCCTTTGATAGTGGGGGTGGGATTGATGGGCCAGGAGGTGTGCAGACAAGGCACCGGAACACTGCTGAATGGAGACACACTTATGTGGATTGCTGGGGCATAGTCTGCTTCAGGGAAGGCCTGTCTGGAGACACGGTGTCTGAGGAGGCTATGTGAGCAATGGCCTCTGGGCGTATGATACCCTTTGAAGTGTACATGTTGTTTGGCACCTTGGCCATTTGCGCCCTTGACAGGACCCCATGGCAGTGCACATCCACTGGTGCGAACTGCCTTTGATAGTGGGGGGTGGGATGGATGGGCCGGGAGGTGTGCAGACAAGGCACCGGAACACTGCTGAATGTAGACACACTTATGTGGATTGCAGGGACACGGTCTGCTTCAGGGGAGGCCTGCCTGGAGACACGGGGTCTGAGGAGGCCATGTGAGCAATGGCCCCCGGGCCTAGGATACCTTTTGAAGTGTACATGTTGTTTGTCACCTTGGCCGTTCGCACCCCTGACAGCACCCCATGGCAGTGCACATCCAGTGGTCCGAACTGCCTTCGATAGTGGGGGGTGGGATAGATGGGCCGGGAGGCATGCAGACAAGGCACAGGAACACTGCTGAATGGAGACACACTTATGTGGATTGCAGGGGCATGGTCTGCTTCAGGGGAGGCCTGCCTGGAGACACGGAGTCTGAGGAGGCCATGTGAGCAATGGCCCCTGGGCGTAGGACACCTTTTGAAGTGTACATGTTGTTTGGTACCTTGGCCGTTCGTGCCCTTGACAGCACCCCATGGCAACGCACATCCACTGGTGCGAACTGCCTTTGATAGTGGGGGGTGGGATGTATGGGCCGGGAGGCATGCAGACAAGGCACCGGAACACTGCTGAATGGAGACACACTTATGTGGATTGCTGGGGCACGGTCTGCTTCAGGGGAGGCCTGCCTGGAGACACTGAGTCTGAGGAGGCCATGTGAGCAATGGCCCCGGGGCGTAGGATTCCTTTTGAAGTGTACATGTTGTTTGGCACCTTGGCCGTTTCTTGTATGCAATGGCATTTTTGCCATGAAAAATGCTAACTAGACACTGCACAATATTGAACAACTTTTATGCGACTATTACTAGAGAATTGCAAGACTAAACGGATATGACAATGATATCTTGAAGTTATGAGAATGTAGGGGACAACCAAGAAATAGTCGTGGCCTAACTGACATCACAACCAGACTACACTTACTCGTTACTTGGATTACGAGGGCAAACTGTTGCGCGAAGTTCGTGCATAAGCACCATCAAAATCCTCAACACTGACCGTGTGAGACTGCCGTGAAGTCTGGCAGCTCGGTAACGCATTGCGGCTGTGGTTCGACTTGCGATATGTAGGACAAGCATCCAGAGTTTTTTCGGCAGCAGCAGTTCTCCACCTTGGTTGGCATTAACGCGCACCGATTGCAGGTACACCACGTGGAAACACTGTCCATGCGACTATGCCCAGGCTCTTCATCTGTTGAAACGTCCGCCCAACTGTTGTCCCAATCCCCATCGTCTACAGAGCTTGCTCTTTCCAGTAATTCCTCCTCGGAATACTCGGGCTCGTACAGGTAGGGCATTATTGTTGCCATTGTGTGTTAAAGAAACGAAAATAATTTATAGCGGTCTTACTGGTATCTGTTCACACGGGCTACAAGCAACAAAGGTAGCTGACCAGAGCACAGAAACGAGTCACAGAATACTCAAAGAAATACAGCGAGAGGAATGGAAAAGAAAATCTGCTGTTGTGTGTTGTGAAACGCTCTTTATACTTGTCGAGGAAAGAGGCTTCCTGTCGTTTCCATAGTGACACGTCATTAGCTGAGGCGCACAGAATGTTGACACGAGACGTGCTTTGGCATTGTGAAATGGGCAGTACGCGTCTAGTGATGTCAGGCTCAGGGGCGGGTATATGATTTAGTGCCGCAAACGAAGGTCATCACAAAATGGCCGCGCCCTGCTGCCTGATTTTGCTTGTGTTCAAGAGATGCAAACTTCGTTAAGGTGCATAGGAAATGTTTGTACGATCGATAGAATTAAGATTAAAAGCACATGGCTGACCCATAGGGACAATAATATTTTTTGACCGAACCATTCCTTTAAACCGGCAAGAAACTGTAGTTCTTCTTTGACATTTATACATTGTGGCAAAGCATCTTGACCTGGAACCACCTTGATGTTATTTACCAAAGTGGGAAATCATTCTTAAAGGAAGAGGATAAACCTTTCTATTGGTTGAACATTGGTTTACAGAGTGTTATTTTGACACAGTGAAGGAGCCAATAACTGTACTGAAATTTTATTGTGAATGTGGATTTCCGTATTTACTTATTTTTAAACACTTGAACGAAAACTAACCTGGGGATGGGTATCTTGCCCAGGTTACCAAGAGAGACTGTAAATATATTACAAATACAATTACTGACATTGTTGTGAATTGCCATATATTTTCTTTGTATATTTTATGAGTAAGTTTGAGGACCAGATATCCCTTGTTAGAGTGTTTCCTTTAGTTTTGGATAGGCAGGGAAATCCTCATCAAGTTAGGGAAAGTGAGGCATTTGTTGAAACTTATAATTAAATAAAATGGCACAATTTGAGAAATCATCTAAATGTTGTCTGCCTCACATTTCTGACCCCTCAAACAAGTGATGACATTCAGTCTCTGCAGTGCACCCGCGGCTTTCCAACAATTCCTTGATGAGGTCCATCAGGGGTATTCAGACATGTTTGCGATCATATACTTCGGAAAGATTCTCATCTATTCCCATAACGTGGAGAAACATAAGCATAATGTGAGGGTGGTTCTTCAACATTTATGGGAACACAGGTTTTTGCTACACTGTAGAGTTCTTAGGCTTCATCTGTTTCCCACGCGTGTTCGCATGGACGAGACAACATTCAAGCATCCTAGAATCGCCAGACCCGAGATCAGTTAAGGACATACGAGCTCTTTTATGGTTTGCCAATTTATGTCAGTGCTTCATCAATGGTTTTGCTAAAATCTTCATTCCAATCACCAAAATCTTAAAGAAAGGAGTGACATTCCAATAGGATGAAGCAGCCAGCAACAGTTTCAGGACTTAAAAATGGTGTTTACCACAGAACTGGTGTTGTTACCCCCAAACCCATTGCAACCATTCTTAGTAGAAACTGACATGTTCAGTTATGCTATCAGAACAATACTATTCCAAAGGGATCAATCAGGCCAGCTTCACCCAGTGACGTATTTCTCCCAAAAGCTATACCCCACTGAAAAGCACTACACGATAGCCGATCATGACCTGCTAGCCATCAAGGTGGCATTTGTTGCATGGTGGCATTCCTTATCAGGAGTCTGTCACATGATCACAGCACTAAAGGACCACTGGAATCTACATTTCCTAAAGTCAGCAAGGACCCTGTGCCCTAGGCAGTTACTAACGACTAGCTTGCAGAATAAAATTTCACAGTTACCTACCAACTAGGAAACGATAACAAAAATGCAGACATATTGTCCAGACGCTAGGAATCAGAAGGTAAAAGTAAGAAGAACCAAGCCTATTGTAAAAGGAGCAACATCCGTAGCTGATGACTTATTCAAACAAATTGGCAATGCTATATCTGCACAGTAATTAAGCCAATTGAACACTTCAGGAGCATAAAGAAGTATCAAGATCACCATTTCACAGTTAAGCTCTGTATCTACCTATTCAAGCTCTGAGGAAACAAGCTCTGCAATAGTGCCCGAATCTCTTTTGGCGGGATCACTAGGCGTTTCTAAAACACTGGTGAAAAGACATTTTTGGTGGCAGCAAGGATATCAAGAAATCCGACAGTACGTGCAGCAACGTGAAGTGAACCTTCCTGATAAAGCAGACCATCAGAAGCTTGCAGGATTATTGCAACCTCTGGCTACCACAGCGGAGCACTACCAAAACATGTTCTTGGACCTAGTTATTGAACTGCCTTTATCAATTGGTTTATGTCATTGCTAGTTGTGGTAGATACTCTCACCAAACTCGTGCATTTCATATCATGCAAGGGAGATCCTTATTCGAGAGAACTAGCAGAGCCTTTTTGCAACAGGTAGTCTGGCTACATGGCATCCCTCAACACATAGTAACCTATCAAAGACCACAATTTACATTGTGCTCTTGGCTTGATTTCTGTATGCTCCTTGGTGTTAACATACGCCTGTCTTTCTGTCCCACTCTTGTATTGGGAGGTGGTGTACTATCAGGAGCCACCAGAGTCATGACCCTAGGGCCCAGAAAATAGATCAGCACATTGTGCAGGAAGGGTACTAGAACTGTGTGCTGCCTTGTGCATGTGCGCCAGGCAGGGCACTCTAGGTGCCACATTTTCCCCTTATGTTGTTATCACCCCCAGGAACACCAGTGTCAGCACCAGGAGCACAAAAAAGGAAGACACCTGCTTGGGACTACAGGTTTTGCCATTGCATTGGTAAAAATTAATGTATTTTATTCTTACAAAACAAACAATCCATGCTGAGATAGGAGGGTGGTGTTCCTCAAAAGAAAAGCAAGGCCTGCCAATTGTTCCAAGTGAAAGATAGTTAAGCATAGTACAGGACCAAAGAGATTAGTCCACAAAAGCAAGCGTTAAACATATTGGATGCCATTACTAGGTTAAAAACAAGTTCCAAGATGGCGCAACAGTAAACAGAATTGGCAAGATAAGTATTTTTTCCACTTTCCTTGTTCATTCATGAATAAAAAGAAAAGTCATAATTGCGTTGCGGGTAAACAACTGCATGGCAATCGCAACACATTGAAATAAAGAGCTACTTAACAGGAATGGTGAGTGGGGATAGATAGCAGCTCCAATTGCTATTTGAATGTAATTTAGAATTGGTCATAATTTTGAAGGAATGGTTTCTATTGTGGTATTTTAAGAACAAGGATGAAGTCGAGAAATTAAATTAACAGGACATATACAAGTTTGAAGCAGAAGAGGACCATGATTGGTTAGGCACCAATTCGCTTTTACTGATCGAGACATTTTAAGTCGATTGTAGAGTTTGATTATTAATCAATTAAATCAGTTAAATCATACTATTGGTTCCTTTAACAGATGAAGATGTTTCTGGACGAATGTGAAATTATAGTGAATTTCATACAAGATGGCCATAACATATTGGAAAGGTAATCCTAGAGCTAAGGAATTCCCAAAAATTAATATAGGTTAAGACATAAAATGTATTGTATTATGCAGGTCCCTTATTATTTTATTTATTAGTGTGAGAATTATAATATTGGTTTAATTGACTTTTTCTCTTTGCTTTCTTTCAGTTTTTGCTCACATGATTGTTTCATTGCATATGAATGAAGATTATACACAGATAATTGTATGGCTATTAGATATAGACAGGTCTTAGAAAAATAATGTCATGTCTCTGAAGAAGCACTACAGTCAGACATGCAATGTGAACAAATATTGTGACATATAATGGAAGAAAAAACAAATGACTGTATGTTTTTGTATGTAATTTATGTACAGTATTGTTGATCAATGTATTTGATTTTGTTGTTGGAGGTTGCATTTGTAGTGGGAAAAGTTTATGTTAAATTATATCAGAATTTTATTTAAAAAATAGAGTACACGAGATGGAAAGATCGAGACAGAGGTATGCACAGAGAGATGAAAAAGATAAAGAGTATGACAAAAAGTGAGACATTTAGAGAGATGTATGACGACGAGGCAGAGATTGAAACAGAGAGATTAGGGGAGAGATAAATAGATGGAAAACCCGAGTGAACAAGTCAGCAACATGCAGAGAGAGACAGTGACTGAGAGACACATTGTGAGATGGCAAAGGGAAAGAGCAAGATACAGAGGGCCATGTAGAGTCACACATTAAGAAACGACAAATAGAGAGAGAGAGAGAGACATAGAGAGACATACATAATACAGATAGACATAAAGAGAGATGGCCAAAAAAGAGAGGCAAACCCAGAGAGATAACAAAAACCAACAGTGAGAGAGACATGAAGTGAGAGAGATACATAGGGCCTCATTAGGACCCTGGCACTAAGTGTTTAACGACGCCGTAAAAAAACACTTAGCCTCTTATTACGAGGTCCCTTTGCGGGACCCGACCTTAACGGCTGGTCTACACCAGCCGTTAAAGTAGGGACCCGCAAAGGGACCTTGGTGCTAAGTACGGTACCGCAATTTGCGGTACCGTACTTAGCGCCTTCCCCATTCCCACAGAGCCCTATGGGGCGAAAATGGGAATGGGGAAGGGCCATGGTTCAATGGGAAATTACCGCCCCACCAACCTTGGAATGGGCTGGTAATTCCCCATTGAAACATGGCAGACCTGTTACAGCACCGGCACCAACCATGGTGCTAATAGCGCCATGGTTTAGCGCCGGTGTTGTAATGAGGGCCATAGAGAGATATACAGAAAGCGAGGGATAGAGCAGTGACAGAGAGAGGGTGAGACTGAGAGATAGATACAGAGGGTGAAAGAGAAGGGGAGGTAGAGAAATGCCATGACAAAGAGAGGGAAAGACATACCGAAAGAGAGATAACAAAGGGAGAAAGTAAGACAGAGAGAGATAGAGAGCGATAAACAGAGAGGGACAGGGAGATACCAAAGACAAAGGGTGAACCGAATCACAGAGCGAGATAGTTGCAACGAGAGAAAAGACAAAGCAAGCTGACAGGGAGAGAGAGAGAGCTTGACCAAACACGACAGACAAAGCACAACAGGAGACATAAAGAGAGAGAGAGAGTGAGACAGTGAGAGGCATACAGAGAGAGAGAAAGAGGCACACACATAGATGACAGAGAGCTGGATATAGAGAGAGAGAGATACAGAGAAAGATGACAAAGAGAGAGTGTGACAAAAAGAGAGGCATGCAGAGAGGGAGGAAAAGATAGAGCGACCCAGACAGACAGATATGACAAGGAGACAGAGAGTGGGACAGAGAAATATACAGATGAAGAGTGAAGCAGAGAAATGACAAATAAAAGTTAGCAAGTCAGTGGGATATTAAGTAATGTATAGACATAAATATGTGACAAAGGGAAAACATCAGACAAAGATAATCATGCAGAGGAAATGAGGCCTAGAGAAGAAAACAAGAGAAAGAGATATATACAGAGAATGAGATGATGACAATGAGAGACAGAATGATACAGAGGGAGGCATAAGCAGATAGAGAAGATATGACAAAGATAGCTATTGAGTGAGCGAGAGATACAGAGATGCAAAGAGAGCGAGTGACAGAGAGAGCCGAGAGAGAGTCAGACTATGTGAGACAGAGGGAGAGAGAGAGAAAGAGGGAAAGGTGGTACAGAGATGATAACGTGAGAGAGACTGACAGAGAAATATACTGAGAGGGAGGGAAATACACACACAGAAATGGAGTTGACAGAGAGAGAGAGGGACACAGAGACACATACATAGAGGTAGAGAGTTAGAGATGGACAGACACAGAGAGCTGGCAAAGAGGTACAGAAGGTCAGATGGATACATACAGGAAGAGAGAGAATGCGAGGCAGTCAGAAACCACAAATCAATGTATCTGCTTTTTGCACCAACAATGCAGCTGCTGAAACAATTCGAATACAGAGCGCCAGTCCTGCTGTGTTGGGGTCAAGGTCTAATACGTAGTAAATCATGGAGTGGTGCTTGTCACGCTGCTATTGATTTAAAATACCAAGAGCAATACCATCATATTCCTCATAATGAAGGGTACATGGTTTCTGGGATTGGGCAGTATTATAAAGTAACGATATATACTCGCACAGCATAACTCTTGCTTGTTCTTAGTACTGGCTACCACAGACTCCACAATAGAGGCAATAGCCTATTGTCCATTTCCAAGATCAAACGCCACCCCAAATAAAGCTCTCATCTGTTTGTGGGATGCATGTTTGGGAAGTCAGAGGTTGACAAAAACCCAGCCCTGAGAGAAGTTTCTATCTCCTGTGGTGATGTTGCTCCCCCAAATAGTGAACTCGTCTGATAAAACAGTGTTTTTTTCTTTCAAAATGTTGTGACCCTGCAGAGCAAGTGTAGTCAACAGATCAAGAGAATCTTGTTGGCATGCTACCAGTGATGGTGACGCTAACAACAAATTATTGACATACTGCACCAACATAGCCTGTAATTTGAGCACAAGAGTGTTCAAATCTGTCTTCAAAATCTGTAAAAAAAACGGTCTGACTTTCCATGAACTTTTGGGCAAGGTTTGTGAGGCATATTCCAAGCAGGTATTGACTGTTAGTAAAGCATAGATCTTATATTGCAGGGATGCAGGACAAAATGGCTACAGGATTGGGGAGCTGAGGGGGACCTCTGTCACTGGGTCCTTTGTGTGCAGGAAGCCATGTTGAAGCATCTGTCTCAGACCTGAAGCTTACCAGCCTCTGCCCTTGCCAAGACTCGGTCTCCTCTTTTTCAGGGATTCCAAAGACACTACAAGTACCACCAGGCACCAGACTCCTCAAATCTCTGAGATGGATAGTGGGCCCCAGGAAACAATGCCATTAAAAGAAAAACAAGTATTGAAATGTTCTTGGGTCCAACAGGAATGCAGTAAGTTCCCAAGAGAGAATGGGATAGGCTTCCCCATTGATGAAGTGAAGCAGAGACCAAACAGCCACGACAGGCTGTCCAAGCATGCTGCAGGGGGGCAGGGGAAACAACAGTGGGGCTGGGGCCAGCACAGAACAAGACAGCCCTACGCAAGACCAGGGAACCCTCTTTAGAATGAGTATGGGCATTACCTTACTGGAAACAGAGGAATATCAGAGAGCAAATGATTCAGGAGACCACATGGCTGGCTTGGAGGAAATGGAGACTGAAAAAAGGATAGGTCTAATGGACCTTATGAAGACATCCTGGGAATAACCATCCCAGAAGGGCGGGATATGAGAGGAGAATCTTAGCCAGAGATTGGCTCAGGAACCAGCTGACTCAGGGAGCCAATGAGAGCGAAGAGAAGTTTCCAGGTAGGAAGGGGAGGGACATTAAATACCAGATGAGTCAGTAGTTAGTGAGAGGTGTTTGGGTGGGGATGTAGGAAGACCAAAATAAGCAGGTGGAGGAGGACTTGGGGAAGACTTGCGTCTTGTCTGGAGAGAGCCAAGGTAAGTTGTCGGGCCTGAGAGGATGGTATCAATATGACTGTTTGTGCGTGAGTGAGAGAGTGTTTGGAGACAATTTTGGAAGGGGACTATGAGAGGGCTGAGAGCAGAAGAGAAAGAGAGAGAATGTGGGTGTGGGTGTGGGTGTGGGTGAGAGAGAGGCAGAAGAGGGAGAGAGAGGGAGAAAGAGAGGTAGAGAGAGAGAGAGAGAGAGAGAGAGAGAGAGAGCGAGAGAGAGAGAGAGAGAGAGAGAAAGAGAGGCAGGCAGGCAGGCAGGTTTTGGAGGGTAGAGGCTGGGTAGTGTTGAGAGTCATGAGCATGGGGGGGGCTGGATGAGATCAGGTGAGATGGCTAGCAGGGACGTCATTTGGGGGTCGCCAGGGGTCGCAACTGCGACCTCTGTGGTGTCCCTTGCGACCTCTGTGGTGTCCCTTGCGACCTCTACTAAAAAAAAAAAATACATTTTTTTTTTTTTTTTTAAGTTATGCAAACTCCTGGGCTGTGGCTCTTTACTTCTGGGGTGGCTTGCTTTCTTGTTCAGGCCCCTTAAAAAAAAAGACTTGAGGCACTTGTTCTTATTTTTCGTCTAACACTTTCAGCACTGACCCTAAATAAGAAAGAATAGGAATACCAAATAATGTGTCTTTCTGGAATTCTATACAGTAATTGCTGGCCTCATTAAATGTTTATTTCAGGCACACTTCAGGGGGTGAGTCACTGATTTAGTCTGTTCTTAAACGCCTCACTAAGCCTAAGCCGTTCATCCTTCTGAGGTCGATAAGTGAGTACCAACACAGGTTGGGTGATATTGGGTGTATATTTTTTCTATATAAAGCGCTTAATGATGTGTTATTATATAGCACTTACGCTTATCATTTGGTCATGGACGTCTGCTTGCATACACAGTCATTTGATAATACGGGCCAATAAACACTGAACTTAATGATACATATGGCGATCCATTCTTGTATGAATGTACATCATATAGTGATATCATAACTATATTTTTCATAGTGTACAATGCTATGTGATGCCACTTCCTGTTTTGTCAACGGGTGAAACGTCGTGTTCCATCGCTACCCGCTATATCACTTTGGGGCGGGGTCTAATGACATCACTTCCTGTGATGTCATCAGAGGGTCAAGGGTCGGGTGATGTCACTTCTGCTACCCCTGGCATTTTGGTGAAATGACGTCCCTGATGGCTAGTAGGGACAGGAAGAGAAGGAATGCGAGCAAAAATACCAGGGAACAGAATATAGGGAGTGGAGAGAGCTGGAGGGTGCAGATACGAGCAGGGTGGAGAGCAGGAATCAGAGTGGGGAGAGAGACAGAATGAGAAAGAGAAGCAGAGATAGCGGAGACAAGCGATAGTGAAGACAAAACAGAGAGACAGTCATATGGAGGAACGGTGCTAGGGTAAAGAGATTACCCCCAGCAGGACAGCTAGAATGGCTCTTAGGTAGAAAAGGCTATGACATTTTGGCCTCCCTACAATAGGGGAGCCTAGACATTGGAGGTTGCATGGCTATAGATATAATCCTGCTGTCATCAGAACTGTTTGGGTTGGGAGACTGGCCTATAGAGGCGCATACCCTTCAAAGATGAGAGACCTGGAATCATCTTCCTGATGTCAAGTGGCTCATCGAGTACAGTGTCACAGCTGCATTCCCATTATGAATGTGGACATGGCAGCTTGCTGTGCCATTTCAGAGCATGGGGTATGTGGACTACTGGTCAATGCAACTTTTTAACCTTTTTTAGGTAGTCTGCTGGATTTTTGCCAGGCATTAATCTTGCTCCAGTCACTTTTCTTGGGGCAGATGTATAAAACTCTACAGATGTGTAAAAGTCTACAGCAAATTCGGTCAGTAAATTCCTTAAGATGTCCTCTTGGGTTCCTTGTAAGGGCCAGTGCATTTCTTTTGGAGTAAGATAAATGTGCCTACAAGAATAGCAGCTTTAAGAAATTGTTTAAGTCAGAACATGTCAGGTTGTAAAAGTCTATTGTCACCTTGAGTTCCTCTATGAAATTCATTGGATTGCCTTGTGTATTGGGAAGACATTGGGCAATACTAAACGAATCTGTGGATCTCCATTAAGCATGAACAGTCCCTCATGAGTTCCCAGGCGTTGGCAGTTGTTCTAACAGGTATGCTGAAGTGCTCGCTTAAAGTGGGGTATAAGTTAACCCTTCCACAGTTGACAATGCTTCCAAAGTGGAATCAGTACAAAAATGTTTGAGATTGGCCATTTATTTCACAACGTATCACAGATTGAGATTGATCATTTGGTAGGGTTAGCTGGTGGTGACTGTGCATTGATGAACTGAGTGTATGCAGGAGGATCACTCAAAGAAGAGTCTGGCCTGTAGAATTCAACCTGTTCATTGGGCTGGTGTGGGGATGCAGAAACCGATGTCTGTGGATGATCTGGTGTTGGGTTTGTGATAGCTGGATTATAAGAATCAAGAATGCCCTTGGGAGATTCTTCAGGTTGGGGACCACTTGGAGCACTAGATAAAGTGCGCTATAGCCTTTTGTATTTCTCAGGACTGTCTAATTCACTCGAAAGTCCTTATTTTTTCACCAGATCCTGCAGTTTCCTCTAGGTATTCTCAAGGGCTCATGTTTTACAGCTAGGCCACAGCTTTGGTATACTGATTGAAAAAGGCATCCGACTGTTTCTCTGATTGACTTTTGCATCATAAGACTCCAAACCTCCCTGTTAGTGAATGATCCTGTTCATATCACATGTACCTATCTCACGGAATTGCTTATGGACATCTTGCCTTGTACAAGAGGGCCATTGATCCGGGAACTTACAAGCCTTGGGGGATTAGTTCATGAACATAAAATAAGTGAGACTTCCTCTGAGAAGAAGATGCACTTGCTGTGACTGATTGTTTCCATGTTACATGGTGGCAAAACAAAGAATGACGTATACCAGAGTCTACAGCCACACCTTCCCAGTGTCTTGTGTTACTGAGAGGAGACAGAGCATGAGACCTAATCATGGTTCATAGGTACCACTTTGCCACCATGCCCTATGTTATTGCGCTGAGACACAGTTTATAATCAGAAAGTGGTCCAGAGGCAGGGATAAGGGAAAGAGACACATTTACATACATATGGGGTGGAAGGCAGGTTAGCCTGATCTGATCCCATTTCTAGGATATAAAGAGATAGAATAGAGAAGTAGCGATAAGGGAAACATTATTGGAAGAAAATGGTTGAAGCGCAGATTAGTTTCATATCACTCGCATTCCCTTTAAAGACCACAGGAACTAGGTTGACTCAAAGAGAAACAGAAAAAGGGCCTCATTACGAGGCTTGCGCTCCCGTAATGAAGGGTGCCAGTACGGGACCGGCACCGTTCATTACGGGATGCACAATTACGAGGTTCCCTTGCGGGACCCGGAACAGACGTCTGGTAAAACCAGCCGTCCTTTCCGGGTCCTGCGAGGGGACCAAGAACTACTAACGGGCCCGTTATTAGCTCCATCCCAATTCCCACTGAGCCCATGGGGGTTTGAATGGGAATGGGGATCGGTTCCTTCAAGGAAGAATTACCGGGCCCTCCAATGTTGGAATGACCCTGTTATTCCTCATTGAAGGAACCCGGTGCTGGAACACGGTATGGAGGCAGCCATGTCCTTATTAAGGGCATGGCTGCCTCCATACTCATAATGAGGCCCAAATAATTCACCGAAGTCACACATGACTCAAGCATCAGAGCTATAGTGGACAGATATAATGGATTCAGGAGGAGACATGACAAAACATAAATGTGTGCATTCATATGAGTCACTGTGAGACACTCACACAGTATTCTTTGCTGTCCATCCAATGCAGCCATCCATTCCTGTATAACACCCTGTGAAACTTGTAGGGTATGTGCACAGGTTGCCCAACAGTTTTGAATTGTGTGAACCATATGTTAGGGAGAATTCTCCAGAATGGCTAATTTCTCTTACCTACTGAGTCCCTCAGCAGGTTTGCTGGATTTCTAGGATTTATTTTTTTCACCTGGTAAGAGTGTGAGCCTTTTTTCCCACTCTTACATGTGTTTTGCTATGTGTGTTTAACATTTTTGTGTTCATAGACTGGGAGCCTCACCTACTCCATAGGCATCATCTTTTTACTGTGTGTCCCACAGCACCTTTAGTGCAGTGACACAGGTTGTCTTTCTCAGACTTCCCACTTTAAAATCCATTTTCTGTGACTGACTACTGTCCCCCAGAACATGTTAACTTGCCATTGACTTTAATAGTCTTTTTAAATCTACAGACCCAGTACAAACTATCATACATAGAGTTCTGGAAAGGGTTAATAGTTATTCCTTTTTTGTCTGTTTCTCATGGAACATTATTTCGTTCCCTTTTCTTTAAGATTTGGCTGGTGGCAGTGGGAGCTACCCTAATTTTCCAACTGCGGTTTATTTAAATAGCCTTGGCACTGTTTTAGGCTATTTTAGTAGCCTCAAACTTAAACCCGCTGGACCGCAATTACTTTTATTTTGATCTGGCTGGGTTTATTCCACATTTCTTTTTGTAAAAGTCATTGGGCCTCATTAGGACACTGGCGTTAAGGGTTTAACGGCGCCGTAAAAGGTGTCGGCGCCGTTAAACCCTTAACGCCTGATTACGAGGTCCCTTTGCGGGACTCGACCTTAACGGCTGGTTTTACCAGTCGTTAAAGTAGGGTGCCGCAAAGGGACCTTGGTGCTAAGTACGGTGCCGCAATTTGCGGCACCGTACTTAGCGCCTTCCCCATTCCCATTGAGCCCTATGGGGCAAAAATGGGAATGGGGAAGGGCCCATGGTGAATGGGGAATTACCTTGGAATGGGGCGGTAATTACTCCATTCACCATGACGGACCCCGGCATGGACCATGGTGCTAATAGCACCATGGTTTAGCGCCGGGGTCGTAATGAGGCCCATTCTCGTGTTTTACTCTGCACGCCAAACCAGGTTTGGTTCCTTTGTTGCTGACCTTTGGCTGGCTTCTGCACAGAAGCCCTTCTTAGGCGCCTGAATGTCTGAGGGGAAAAGGATGTGAGGGATGGGTTTGAGACTCCCTGCACAGGGTCTCCTTAGAGACCCCTGTCACACTTTGTATGATTGGCTGTGGTGACTGCCCCGCAGGGACAGCTACCCTGCTGTGTGATTAATAGCTAGGCTGTTTGAATGGGGGAAAACTGCATAACAAGCAGGTCTCTAGGACTGAGAAGGCAGATTCGCCACTGGATCGAGAGAACCGAAGAGAAGCTGAAAGAAGAGGACCTCTATCATGACTGAACCTCCCGGTGAAGCCCTGCTGCGGGACCGAATCTCCAAACTTCGGCAACAGGGAAGATCTGCAAGGAATCTTCTCCCCATGAGCTCGTGGGATCAACCATTTTGCCAAACTGCAAGCCAGGGTTCCCTCCTCTGTTTACAGTGAACCGGATAGCCAGGAGGATCTGACCCTGCTTGGGGTTTAGGGAGAACACCTTTTATTTGTTGCTTTGCTCTGCTGCTGGTTTCTTCCCTGGGCAGTGCAGGACCCTCCAGTCTCACTACTTCGTGTCAGTCGACCGTCGCTTCAGGAACCGTGAGCCTGCAGGACCTGCCAGGAACGTCCGCCGCAGCATCAGCCTTCTTCTCCATTTAAGGTACCATTCAAATCCGGTCATTGGTTCTGTCCGACTACGGTAAAAGTGCTTGAAATCTTTTGCCAATCCAAGGGCTTGTCCTTCTCTATTCTTTAAAGTAATTTTTCGTCTGACCAACTTCGTTCTGAGCTCTTGGCAAAGACTTAAAGGCCAACTACTCTGAACTGTGTGATCCTCTGCAAAGACTTTGGTCCATTGACTTTGGCCCTGGCCTTGTGATTTGATTGCCTCAATGAAGTTACTTTTTCTAGATTGCCCTGCTTGCTTACTTGTTGGTGCTGCTCAACTTTTGTCTAACTTTGTCTTTAACTCCATTCTAAATTACTGGAGTGCCAATTTGCACACACTTAATTGTGAGCTTAACTTGTCCAGAATCTATTAGATGTGGTGTAGTGTATTAAGATTGTGATTTTTCAACAGCTTGATAATAGTGAAATGTTTTAGAACTGTTGTGTAAATAAATGTATATTCTTTTACTCAGTGTTAGGACAGTTTTTCTGAAGTCCAATTAAGGGCCTAGCAAAACCATTCTACTGAGGCAGTACAAGACTCCACTCTTAGTATAAGGCTGTACCACCTGAGTTCGGGGTAGCGTAGACAGAGCAGCAAGGTTTATCTTAAGAGGAAAAGAGGGCAGTAGATACAGTACAAATGAAATTGTCATACAAATGATCCAAAGAAACACTGAAACACTATGCATTGTAAAAATAAAGGATTTATTTAAATACAGGTAGGCCCAGATACATCTAGGGGTTTAGTTAGTACTAACACATTATATGAAATCACAATATAAAACACAACACCATACTTGAAAGTACACAGACCCAAGTATAGACCTTATTTGGAACAACTAACAGTAGTTCTAGGGAAGTCAAAACCTTGTTATACACATTTAGTATAGGTCAAGCCTATTCTTTGGGAGTAAATGACCAATGGTTACTTTTAGATTACTTTTGGTAATACAAGGACAGTAGGCCCTTCAAGCTTTACTGTGACTCTTGGAACAAATCACACTAACAGTCAACTGGACCATATACTTTTGGTGAATAGTGAAACACTTATTCTAGGTGCAGTAAAAACCTGCAACTACTTTTGTCATAACACACAGTTATACCATGTGAGTAAAACCTAAGGATGTAATATACAATTACGGATGCTTTGGAAATCAAGGATCCCCAGATTGAGGTAAGCAATAACTCTGTTAACTTGTTTTGGATGGCACACAGCTAACACAAGGTAAGTAAAACCCACTTACTTTAACTTCACAATGAAGGGGAAAGTAAAACCCAATGTCACACTTTACTGAATAGTTATTCTAGGTAGGCAACAACCTAATGTAGACTTATTAAGGACAGGCTAGCAGCAAGTCAGGGGAAGCAAGACCCAGTTGGGGGACACTCATACAGTTATCCTAACAGGACTAACCTGATGATACCAACAGTTGGAGGACACTCATACAATTACCCTACAGGAATAATCTGGTGAAACCAAAACATTACTTTTGTAAAGAGGCACAACCTAATCACAGGAGAGTAAAATACCTTTACATCTACTTTCTTTTAGACTGGTAAAACAGTGGCTAAGGAAGGAAAGATGTTAACCATACTTTTAAGAATAGTGCATCACACATTCAAGATCAGTATGAACTTTTGTAACTGTTCACTCTGAGAATTAGTTACCCACCAACTCTTTACAAGTAAGTAAAACACTTGATTTCTTTTCTAGGCAGAAGTCCCAATCCCGTCAAAGTCTTTCCCTTAGAGCATGAGTGTTGACAGTGGCAGAAGGGGGGTCACTAGAACTAGTGCCCAACAGGCAGTGTTAGAATACGTTCTTTAGTAGCAAAAGTCAGAGTTCCTTAGGAAAACTGGGCAAACAGGTGAGTACTTTACTTCTAGGGTTAGAAGAGGGTCCAGGGATTTCACAGAAGACACCCCAGCGAGTTCTAGCAGTGGGACTGGGTGCACTGGATGAGGGACCTCCCAATCACAGAAGACACCCCAAAGATACACAGAAATCCCAACAGGCTTAAGGTAAGTATATACCCAAGCCAACACAGTACCTCAGCAATGAAGAAGAGATTGCAGCAGGAGAACTTCAGGGACTGCAGCCAAATACCCAGTCAGTGGATTCCTTGTCCTGGAGACTGAACACAAGACCTCAGAAGGGACTTTGCAGCAGGGATCGATGTAGAAGGCTCTAGGCAAGATTTCTCTCATGGCTGAATGTGGTTCTGCGGGTTTGGCGCCTTTTCAAGGAGCACAGAAGAAGACAGAAATTTGTGGTTGAATTCTCGTCGTTTAAAAGGTCTAGCACTCTTGTGCGGGGACTTTTCGGAGTCGATTCGTGTCTCTGGAGATACACCAGGATGCCCACGAAGTTTCAGTGAGATTCGGAATTTGGAAGACCGTGCACTGAACAGTGGCTGGAGGTCCCAGGGTATTGGGATATTGCAAGAACACAAGGTCGCAGCAACCCGTGGGATGGCTCAAAATGCAGGTCGTCTTGAGTCTAGTGGGTCTCACCAGTCTCTGGGTACAGGTCATCGTTTATGGAGACCCCAGGTTGATAGGAAGGAAGGGCTGCAGCAGGCTCCAGTTACCCAGCAGGCTCTCCGGTCGCTGGAAATCATTCCCGCCACTTTTCCTTCATCATCCTCTTCGAGTTTCTGTTCCAGTGGTAGACATGACTTCAGCTTCCAGGTTTCCAGTATTTATCAGGAACTACAACACAACTTCTGCATCCAATCAGGACAGCCAACCCCCCACTGGGATTTGGCCCAGTTGAAGGAAGGCATAAGACAAAGGAGGGGGAAGTTTTGGACTCCTCCCTCACTTCCTGTGCTTAGAGACTGACTGGAGCCTGGGCACAGTGTCCAGGGGACACCCGCCAAAGACAAAACTCAAACAAAGGAATTTCCCGCCCTGGATGTCGGGGGAAGGAACAAGAAATGACAAGAAACACTAAAATGGCAGAAAAAGAAGACAGGGCCATTTTGGTAAAATGAGCACCCTTAGGTGCCTTTACTGCAGCTGTGATTACAGCCCACGGTAAAGGTGCACCAAATTTGTAAAAGGTATCACTGCCACCAGCCATTAAAGGTAAGCTTGTCCCTGTAACATAATTGTTACAGTTTTAATGTGAATGGGGATACATTGTATCTCCCCAGCACTCCACATAAGGTGGGGTGTGCTGGTTTCACAGAATAAAATGTAAAAGGGATCCAAAGATCCTTTCTACCCTTGGGAACTGTAGTTCAGTCAAGGTTAGCACAAGAAAGTTAAATGGGGAGGCCCTAGGGCAACCCAGCAACAACAGGCACTTATTGTCAATAAGTTGTTAGACATGATAACTTTAAAAAGACACTATGGAGAGTCTTAAAAATGACACCCATAAAAAGAGTTCAATATCAGGTGAGTGTGGAAAAAGGTTCCCACTCACTGTGGTATTAATGAAAAATATCCTCTTAGAAAATGCAAAAGGTTCTGGATTTGAATCAGGAAAGGAAGATTTACCAGCCATGAGGAAATCTTAGCTAACACTCAGAAACCTTGAGTCAGTGTTTGTTTGAAACATAGCAATTGCTGTCCTTTGTATAACTATTGATACTGCTCACTTTACTCTTGAAATAAATATGGCTGCTCAGCCATCGCTACCACTTTACTGTGTAGTACAGGCTTGTACCAAAGGTGAATTTGTACTGTCACGTGTAGTCTTAATTGTGTGTGGTGTTCCCAAAGGGTACTGCATATGATTCTGCCTAACACCATATTTATTCAAAACAGTAAAATAAAATAACAAACCCTCATTCAATCAGGACTATTGACATGCACACATAATAATACAATGTCCTACACTAAAACACCCTATGTAGTGTGGTGTATGAATTAAATCACTTCTGGTATTTTTAGCTGGTTAAATCCTTAGATGGGGTTTCAAGAGCACTATACCAGAACTGATCATATTTAACGAAAACACAATGAACAAAGCAGACAGACTGATCCTCACTTTTATTTTTTCTAAACTGACCTTTTCCATACAAATGGCCTGTTTCTCAATTGACAGGGTCTGCCTTGGCCCACAAATGTTAAGTCCCGCATGGTCCCCAGATAGACATAATTTGTATTAAGTGATTTATTGGGGGCATGGGGAAATCACAGAGAGACCACCAGGCCCAGTAAATGGATCTCAGACATATAGGCACCTGAATGTATGTGGAATCAGTCACATGTATCAGATTAAGTCAGCCCGGGAGAGAAGAAGGGCCTCATTACAACCCAGGCGTTAAGGGTTTAACGGCGCCGTCGGCGCTGTTAACCCTTAACGCCCAGGGTCGGACTGGGACAAGAAATAGGCCCGGACAACAACAAAAAAGTGGCCCACCCCTCGCCTCAAAAAAGTGGCCCACCCCTCGCCTCAAAAAAAGTGGCCCCTTTCGGGATACCAATGCCCCTATGCCCTCGACAAAGACACTGTGGGGTGCTTCCGAACTGCACACAGTCAGCAACAAAGGCTAGCTATCATCCGGGGTCAGACTGGGCCATGCAATTATCTCAGGCACCAAAGATAAAGTGGCCCGCAGTTGCAAATGGCTTTTCATTCCTTTTGTGATACTGTTTGAATAGTACCCAGGCGGAGCTTTTTGATAAAGTGACATGCAAATTGTATATTTTAAAGAATATTTATTCAGCAAGCAACACTGGTCAAAACTACTAGTCACAGTGTGAATTAACTCATCAAACTGGCCCACATGGGCCAACAAGGGTCCCACTTTGGCCAATAAAACGGTCCCACACCAGCATTTTGTGTTTTTCGTTGGCCCTGGGCCTATAGTCCTACAGGCCAGTCCGAGGCTGCTCCCAGCTCAACTGACTTTTCAGTACTGACACTTTTTCCCTCATCTTTTCCCCCAGTTGCAACCCCTACCCACAGAAAAAAAAGTCATGTTTTACCATGGGCAGGGCCACAATCCATCTCTATCAAGGAAGCCTAAATGCTTTGAGAGCAATGTAGCAGCATGCAATACTCTTTACCTAACTATTCATGCCAATGAACAGGTACAGCCAGCTTCCAAAACGGATACGGTTACATTTCGCTCATGCCCACATTGCCCAACAAATACAACCAGCTCTGATGCCCAAGGAGCCGTACAGCATAACTGGTACAGCCTGCTCCCAGCTATGGTAAAGCTAGTTCAAACACAATCGGCTCCTGATCATTCTCTGTGAACGTTGCTGCACCCATTTAGTAACAGGTAGAGGAGCAAATTCCCACATATGTCAGGCAATAGATAGCGCAAGGTAACACCATTTCCATTAACAGGGACAGCGAGCTACTGCTCACGTCCAGTAGCTTTTACAACCCAAACTCCTCGCACTCATCACCGGAACTGGTACAGCTATAGCCTTCAACATGCCCAGCCCCACCCCACCCCCTTAGCTCACAATGTCCATACTATAGGCTCCGTTTCGAAAGGCATGTAACACTGGAAACTGATGCGGAAAGGTAGGGAGACTAAGCATGAAAGCATGGCAGTAGGGCAATACATTGGCCCATGGCTGTGCCACCTAATTCTGACTGCTGCCCTCACCAAGAACAGCTGAGCTCAGTCTTGCAATAGACCAGTGAAAAAATTATGACATACTTGTCGGATGGTGGAAAAATAAAGCTTGTAACTGGATCAGCCCCAGACAGGTCCCCAGAGGCATAGGCCCCTCTGGAGTGTTCCCAAGTTCCTTATGGGCCAGTCTGCCACTGTCGGCCTCACTATAAGTATGGTGGTAACAGGTGGCATTCCAGAGTAGCGCCTATCTTGCCGAAACACACAATAATGGCGTTTGCAGCCCATGCATATGCTGCCTGCTTGTTGCCTCATCTTCAATGGAGGTCTTGCCCCATGCAGTATTACCACATGTCCCCAATGCAGTTCAATTGGCCTCAAAAGCGGGCAATAACTTGTACTGCACCAACCCTAAATCAGTTGTAGTATTATCGTAGCCGCATGCAGTAAGAGGAATTCAGTTGAGCGGTATTACCATAGTTGATACCGCCAAACTTACAATGTGGCGCAGAATTACAGAAACAGCTTGTCACATGATGGAAACAGAGTGTAAACATAGCAGAGTCCATGCTGGACACACACAAACATACACAACATTTGAGGTGCACAGAGATAGAGCCTGCCCTGGGGCACGAGAGAAACCAACAAGGGCAGGAGGAGAGATGGAGCCTGGGGAGTTGGGCTGGGGCAAGGCAGGCCAATAATCAGAAACAAACACTTGGTGACTTAGCAGGGTAGGAAAATAGTTTGAAATTGATAAATATTAACACAAAAGAGAAGGTAAAATTCGAAAAATAAACAGAAACAGAAGTTTGCAAGATAGCTTAAGGACAAAAAAAGGTGAGTCTGAAGAGAGAGAAATTAAAAGACGATGGAAACTATAAAAGGCAGGTGTGCAGAGGAAACTGAGTAACATTTGATGAGAGAAAAGGAAGAATATTGAACATTTTAAAACAAATGGACAGAAAGCCTTTGGTCAAAGAAGAAGGAAAGATGGAAAGACTTGAGCTGGAATTGGGACCAGGACTGGGGAATTACCCGACTCGGGAAGATTCGACTCGTTTGTTCGGTGAGAGGGTAATAGAGAGAGAGGGGGAAGGGAACAAGGTGGAAAGGGGGGCTCCGGTGTCGGGGAGAGCCCCTGGGGCAGAGGTACCACCCCGTGTCAGGCTGCAGGGGTCTACTGTCTACAGAAGGTATACACGCGTGAACCGAGGGAAGGAAAGGGTTTGAGAAAGGGGGCTCAGAGCATGGGGCGAGCCCAAGGGTCTGGGGGAGCCCCATCCGGCACTTCAGGTAACGTCATGCACCATTGAAAGGAATGCGCTGCTTACGCCTACACATATAATGGAATGGTGACTAAAGAAAGGTTTGCGAATCCCAGGCTAAATATTAAGCTATAGATCTGGGCGTTATGCGTTGCAATGTGTTTGAAAAACAAGTTGCTTGGAGCTGGCACCCAGCAAGCAGATGCAGCCGCACGACCACACCACACTGGGGCAGTACGAGCTGCTCAAGCGGGGGTGCATCACATCATTCCTGCATTTGGGATTCATAAGCCAATCAGAAACCTGTGTTATGTCTTGTTCTACTGAGTTAATGGGATCCATGTGATCGCATGATAACGTTTGCCTTTGGTGCCACAGAGAGGTTAGTTGCCTTTCTGCAGAGGGCTTCACTGTCTGTCATAATGCACATCAGTATCTAATAATTATTAAACAGCGTAGATGCACATCTTTTAGGGAGTGCTAGTGGCCTACTAGAGTGCCATTTTGCCAGGGATTGGCAACTGACCATTGACCAACATGTTGGAAGTCATGAATTGGTTCTCCAATTGCTTTGATTCTCTGTGTCCAAACTGGAGGCCGCTATTATGCATTAATCTCCGTGGCACAAGGGTAATGAAGAGGGATGGGTCTGCGGGATGTGCGAGTGCCGAGTGTGTGTGCGCATCACTGGCACAGCAGACCTGCACGGTAAACCCAGGATCAGAGGATCAGAGGCAGCAAGTGGGCAGCAGCAGTGCCTCTCACCTTAGCAGGGAGGTGTCCAGCATTAAGTGCTATGTAATAATACACATCATTGCCCTGGTCAACGGCACAACCGAACTCTATTTGTATTATGGAGGACACTGGAATTAAACATTGTGCAAAATAAAATAAAATATAGCTAAACCGAACGTGAGGCGTCAGCGGACACAATTATGTATCTCACTCCACATATGGTGACCATTGCATACACATTTTATGAAACGGGTATTTGTAAATCAAACCACATCTGGCAGGGATGTCAACTCATGTAGGGGTTGCCAGGGGTCTGCCTGGTGACCCCTGAAGCCTCCCTTGCTACCCCTGTGGTCTCCCTTGCTACCCCTAATTTAAAATTGGGGCTCCTGGGCTGTGGTCAGCAGCATGTGGCTCTGTGTTTCTTAAGTGGCTAGGTTTCTGATAGCTAAAGCCGGTAAGATAGCTCAGTGGGTTCAGCGCTCACTGCTGCAATGTGCGTGTGCTCTGCAGGTTGCAGGTTCAGCTCCCAGAGAGAGAGGTCAGGTCAACTCAGCCTTTTATCCTCCTGAGGTTGATAAGTGAGTACCAACACAGGTTGGGTGACTTTGTAGGTATATTTGGTCTATATGAAGCTCTTACAAGTAAGTGCTATATAATAACACAACATTATCATTTGGCCTTGGACATCTGCTTGCATTCACAGTAATTTGGTAAATTGGCCCATATGCGCTGATATTAATGATACATATGGTGATCCATTCTTGTATGAAATGTATATCACTTCACAGCAGACCTGCATGCACCCCCCACCCCCACCCCAGGCACACTCACATGGCATGGCATGGCAGGGAAAGCCCCTGAAAAGGGACGGTGTGGCTGAGACACACAGGCACTTGTTAGACTCTGCCCTAATGTTTACGTTGCTCAATGCTCACAGTAGTCCCACTCCAGTCCAGTCCTTACCTCAGTTGGCTGGCTGTTGGCTGGGCTGCTGCCTGCTGTCTGTGTGGCCGGCACTGGCACTGGGCACTCCACTGTCTGTCTGCTGGCCGGCCGCCTCAGTGCTGCTGTGGTCCTCCTGTCCTGTGTGGGCTGTGGCTGAAGGCACTGGCACTGTCGGTCTCGAGGTCCACTGCAGATGGTGTGTGCTTGTGGGGCACTGGGGCTCATATAGCAGCAGCCCAGCCAGTAGCATAATGTATGCATTGGCGATTTCGCCGATTTGGCGGCAAATTGGGTGGGCAGGCACTGCCTGCCCAGCCGAATTTTCATTGGGTCAATGGGTCCGATCCGTCCACGGCGCCGGCGGCCGGGGGCCCAGGCCAGCCAGCCCCCAGGCACACAATTTGAAGACAGTTGCTTTCAACTTTGCAAAGAAGTGTTACTTACTTCCTGCAGCAAAGTTGAAAGCAAGTGTGAAATGTGTCACTGGCCCTCATTAGGACCCTGGCGGAGTGGGTTTCCGCCAGCGCTAATCGCGGCGGACCCGTCCGCCGTACTACGAGTTCCCTTAGCGCCATGGAGGTTTTCTCCGCCTGGTTTTACCGGGCGGAGAAAACCATGGCGCTAAGGGACCTCGTTGTTAATTACGCCGCCGTACTTTACGGCGGCGTAATTAACTCCTTCCCCACTCCCATTATACCCTATGGGGCAAGAATGGGAATGGGGAAGGGTAAAATGGGGATTGGGGATTTACCGCTCCGCCAAGGTCGGCATGGGGTGGTAAATCCGCCAACCCCCATGGCGCTATCGGCGGCTTTCCGCCATGCTCCGCGGTGCATTTAGCACCGCGGATTCCGCCAGGGTCGTAATGAGGGCCACTGTGTTTTACAGTGCCAGGCTCGGCCCCAGCTCAGCGGAGCCCTCAGTCAGCCTGCAGGCAGGCTGCACCCCCCAGGGTCAGGAGGACTCGGAGGGGAGGAGGGAGGCAGGTGTTACAATTGCTTTGTGTTTGCAATTGCTTCAGCCTGCCTCCCTCCGGCTCCCGAGTCCCACCACAGATTAAACAACTAAACAAGTTGTTCTCTCTGTGGCCGCGCCCGCCGCAGCCGCAGGCCAGAGGCTCGTGAGCTGACGGCAGGCGCACCGGCCCCCTGCAGTGGCACTGGGCGGGCGGCGGCATGCCGCCGGCCTGGCCAGGCCCCAGGCCCACCGGCCTGTGAATTATGCACATGCATCTGCATCTGCATGCATCATAAATTATGATGCATGCATGATGCAGATGCACTCATCAAAGCAAGGTAACTGACTAGTGTTACCTTGCTATGATGATTGTGCAGAGCAGAGCAGACTCTCACTCCCCCTCCTGGCTCCCGCCTCCCGCCTCCCGCCCTCCACTGACTGGCTGGCTCACCCAGCCCAGGGCAGGCGAGGCGACTCACTCCTCCAGCCCCGGCCCCCCCCCATCCGGCCATCCCCTGATTTGGCCGCAGGCCGCGAATACTCGCGACGCCGCGGCTCGGCACACTGCAGCGCACACACACACACACTAGGCCGGGCCCGGGGGGCCGCTGGCCCGGCCTGCCAATAAAAAAAAGAAGACATTTTTTTTTTTAAAAAAACGGCCCAGAGGTGGCTGCCGGGAAACCGGCCCCAGGGGACCCCAAAGTCGTTCGGCCACGGGCCGAAAGACCGAAAGGGCCAGTCCGACCCTGTTAACGCCTGATTACCATTTTAACGCCTGCTTTTAGCAGCCGTTAAAATGCAAGGCGCTAACCCGCCTTGGTGCTAATTACGGCACCGTAATGGGGAATGGGGATTTACCGCCCCACTCCCCTTGGAATGGGGCGGTAAATCCGCCATCCACCATGGTGTAAACAAAGTTTACACCATGGTGGTAAAGTAGGGAACTTACCGCCTGGGTTGTAATGAGGCCCGAAGTCTTTAGGTACAACACTGCGGAAGTCAAACTCAAAAGAGAGAGAGGGTGAGAACCCCTGTAACAGAAATGCATCAGCCCCCTCTCTCAGGATTCTGCAAGCTTTTATATTTTTCAAGGTCATTTAGGTGGTAATTCACAGACAGTGTAAACATCAATGATCTCATCAAAACTCGTTAATTGAATTTACTGTATTGTGAAGATAGATACGATGGCAGCTGGGTGAGAGAAGTAAATCCATTGAGTACATGCCCGTCCTCACAACTAGCAAAGCTGGCAGGTGATATCAATGATCCGTCCTTTTCATAGTCATTGTATGAAGCAGTGTACCTTCTAATGGTTCACACAGAGCAGAATATAACAACGTGCAGTGAGTGCATTTGTTCTCTTTATTTTAAAATATATCAGATCCATAATAGAGTCGGTTCACTTGGGCCTTGTTCTTTTACGAAAAGTCCCTAAATACTCACATTGCAATGTACCTCGAAGTCTGTATTTCCCTCAAATATGCCACCAGGCACGACATTCTATGTAGCCGGCAATCACCATAACTGCCAAGAATGCCCAGTTGCTGCCAGTGGCACTGTTAACAGCAGGAAATAACAGTCACATGTTGCATGGGGCCACTCCAGCAAGTGGCTGTGGGCTCATGCCACTGGCAGTGGCAGCATTTGGGCAAAATCCACAGACTGGCTGATGAAGCATACAGGCACGTGCAGCTTGCATTATGTGGTGCCTTTCTGCAGGGGTATCTAAACACCAGAGCAATTGAGGATGCCATGGAGTGCTATATGCTACAGTATCATCCTACCCTCCTGTAGGTAGCTGAGCCATGGGGTAGCAGGAGGCAGTCATTGTGGAGCAATGCCCTCTCAGGAAGCTGCCACATGTGTGAGAGCGATAGCGCTCACTGGGAGATCCGGTGAACGTCAGGCGGTTATTGCACTCTGTGGGAGTGCCAAAATACTTAGGGGCGAGAGCACTGTGTGGGAAAGCCTGTGACCTCTAGGGAGTGGCTGCATCTCTGGGAGTGCCCGAGAACATTTGCTATGCGGCCTCATGTGATTATGACAATAGTAGCACTCAGAAACAGTACTGGCACACAATGCAATGTCATGCTGTCAGCAAGTCTGCAACTGGTCGGGCTGCTTAGACACCAATACAGCTGCGCTTTTCCTAAACACATGCACCGCAACACAACCCCACCCCACTTTTCGGTGTGACCATACACCTGGCAACAAGTCAATGGGCCTCATTACACGGTAGGCGGTAAGGGTTTACCGGTACCTGTAAGGGCACCGGTACCGGTAAACACTTACCGCCTTACTATGAGGTCCCTTTGCCGGACCCGACCTCAAAGGCTGGTTTTACCAGCCGCTAAGGAACGGGCCCGCAAAGGGACCTTGGTGCTAATTACGGTACCGCAATTTGCGGTACCGTAATTACCTCCTTCCCCATTCCAATTGAGCCCTATGGGGGCAAAAATGGGAATGGGGAAGTGCTTTGGTGAATGGGGAATTACCGGCCACGCTCACCTTGGAGTAGGTCGGTATCCTGCCATTCCACCAAGGCAGACACAGTAAATTACCGGCGGCAACCATGGCGCTAATACCGCCATGGTTACCGCCTACCGTGTAATGAGGCCCATTGTCATTATCAAATATAGTTTGTCCTGTTAGACATGGGTAGATGTTTTTCAATAGCCTTCTGCAATGACGTGACTGTTCATTTGTATAAATGTCATTTATTTAAAATGCGGGTCTGTGAGGCTTCCCCAGCACTGGCATAGTAAAAGATCTCTCGGACTGATGTGGGGTCAGTTATGTACTGTCAATTGATGCTGTCAATCATGAGCTTGATATTGCAAGTGTAGTTGGTGAGTTTGGGCTGGTTGATGTTCCTCTTGCTGCATGTGTTCTTTCTCCAATTGATGTTGCAAACACTGGGGCAAAACATCATTGTACATTTGCACAGTGTCACATCCTTGTGCTGTTTGATTTGAATCCTCCTCCTCCAACACAGAAACATGCAGATGAACAGCACACACCTTTACCTTGAAAGCTGGCTCTCTAAAGGAAACAAGCAGTTACTCAATTATATCTTTAATTCCAACTACCCTTGGATCTGCTCACAAGGTGCATTGCAGTTTCCATACCAGCTATGCAGTCTCTGAAAGACCTCTATGCTCAACCATTTTAGAGAGGTTTCGGTCAAGCATTTATACCAGAGGTAGAACCTCACAGAGGGACACATTGTGGTGACAGCACAGAGTGGACATTAGACACCATCTGTACAGAGGGTTGTACTTCAGTTTTTGTTCTCTTCTCCATATGTCTGTGCATGGTGAAGCACTATAAGGGAGTGCATATTTCTGTAGCTACATTGTTCCCGCCTTTCCTTGTCACTAAGCTTTCTGACAATGGGCAAGTGGCCATATTTCTTTTCCCTGTATTGAGGGGGAGTCCTTGCAATGTTTTTGAACATCATTGTGGGTGAAATGCACACAGTCTCTGCTTAACAATGTGTAATGGTGCTTGTGGTGATGGTGGTGCTCAACAGGCTTTGTAAGGATGTTATGTAATTTTTTGTCCTTGACAGGAAGGCAGTTTCCTGATGACACTGCACAGGTGGCCACACGCTTCTACTTCTACTCCAACCTCTGTAACTGTGGTGGCTTGTTCTTCCTCTGCAGAATAATTGCTTTCCAGCAGCAATGTACACTCCTGCCTGGACTCTGATGGATCACAATCTTTATCTTGGTCATTATCCATGCTGCAGCCATTGTCATCATCACTTTTGTCTGACCTTTCATTGTATGTCAATGGAAATAAAAGTGCAAGCTCTTATGTTGGTCTTGTTGGATGATCATTGTCATGGTGCAATACCCGAGCATGTACGTTTACTGGTGCACTTACTGCAGAATGACTTGTGATGTGTTGTGTGAATGTGAGTTTGATGATCTCTCCAATTGACCATATCCGATTCTGGAAACCCATGTGCACACAGTACGTGATGCTGCCAATATACAAAGACCAGGTGCAATATGTCTCCACCTAGTTCTGGCTGATTTGGGTGCTCCAGGCATCTTGTGCAGAGGTTATGTTCACAAACTGGATGTCATCTCTCTGCTCCTTGCATCTCTTTTACTTTCTTCCATATAGATAATACAAGGATGAGTCTCAGGCATGTTGCGCTCTGGAATTCTCTGAGCCGTCTGGCTCTCCTCCAAGTGTCATCCGCCAGCATGTGTGTCATTCATTCACTTCAGGAGGCGGCATTGGATAATCTCTCCCTCCTCTCTGAATATCTGCTACCTTGTCTGAGTCTGTAAAGATGTCATTGTAACTAATTTCCAATCAAAACTCAAATTCCTTCCTTCAAATAAGTAGAAATACAAATGCTATACAGTATTAACCTAAGAGTAGTATTGTACGCACAGAATAGGCCTGGAAGATATATCCAACTCATCAACAATTGTGTGCATATTCACAATCCATGATCCACCTTTTAAATCTCATTGTACTTTGTTCAAGCCTATTGAGTTCATGTGCACATAGACCCTCTATAAATAGACAACTGTATTTTTACCGGACAGCCCTGATCACTGAATAGTTTAAATACAAGTGGACGTAGTATCACATACATGGCCTCTGTCATCGCTGAGCTCATGCTCCAAACACCTATGAGTTCTTGGGCCAAACATGCTCATAAACATTCTCTCCTACTAAAACTGGAAACAAGCTTTTCTTCCATGCGCTTAGTAAAAACAAAAGTTACTTTTCTTTCCTGTAACCGTCAAAAATCAATGCGTTTTTTCCCCAGCAAATTCAACATAAGCTCTGTGGCTGTATGGCACAACCGGGAGCTAAAACTGCCAATGCACCTCGGCTCAGCACAGGCATCACCATTACACTTATGAACTGTACTGGATGTACATGGTCCAAGAAATACCGGCAGTGTTTTCATGCACAGTTTTACCTACTCAAATCTTACCTGTTCTACATCCAGGGATATGGAGTCCAGGTGAACAGGGCATGTGTCATCAAATCGACCTATTTTCCTTCTCAGCCATCCCTGGTGAACAGCAACAGGCACGCTGAATCCTCCTAGAAGGTGTGTATTTAAACCCTGTGAACATAAAATCCATGGTTTCGTCTCTGGCTTTCTCACGTTGATTCAGGCTTCCCAGGCAGTTTCCAGCTCTGCTGTTTTGCTTCTGCCACTGGTTGTTGTTAGGCGGAAACCTGTGCAGTTCCCTCTGGGACCACTGCAAAAGATTTAGGACTACAGGTGTTTGGCAGTAAACCCACTTGGTAGCAGTCTGTACCACACAGATTCACTTGGTAGCTGTGGCTGAGCAGTCAGACTTCCCTCAAGAAGAGTTAAGCAGTATGTGGAGTATACAATATAGGGCAATTCTTCACAGTAAGACAAGCAAACACACAACGAGGCTCAGTGTAAAGATATTAAGGTATTTATTTATAACGGAACATCTATGGAAAACACTATGGCACTATCACGGCAAACACTTCAATCACAATTACTCTACGCAGAAGAAAACAATCAATCCCCCTAACAATATTTCGACAAGTCTAGGTTCTACCGGTATCCCTTATTTTCAGACAGAGGTGTATACCTCAAATTAGATGGCACTCTAATATCAGTTTGGATGGGAGAGAAAAATAAGCAGGTTACGGAGTCAACACAGTTCAATACTTTACGGGAAGAAATGCAAGGCAAGATGACAAGATCCACAATAGATCATAAAGTTCAGAGGCCAGGCCCACTCGGAGAGAGGCAAGGCGATTTGTCCCAAAAAGTCTCTTTGTGGAAATGTGTTCGAGCCCGTATAGCAAATTGTTATTGGAAAGTTTGGAACCAGTTCAGAACCATACGTTAAAGGAAGCTTGGAGGCGACCCAATGGAAAGGTGTGGATTAAGACACCTCACTCGATCCGGCAGAAAGGGAAGCCAGGCGGACACGGTACCTTGTTTGTGGAGAGACAGCTCCGGCGGGGGCAGTTGTTCCTGGTGGTGGATGCACGTCGGGTCTTTGCCAAGAGTAGAGATGATCTCGTCGTCGAAGAAAAGTGAAGTCCGGTGCACCACCAGGGAAGAGACCAGCCGCGGAGTGCTCCGTCACAAGGCACCACCTTTTGGTCGCGGTACAGGGGTAGTGGCTATCCGGTTGCCGAGGAGCTCTGCACGGGCAATTCGACCACTGCGTCCTGAGGCAAAGAAAAAGGAAAAGGGGACTGGTTGTTCCCACCAGTCAGGGGAAGAGACTCTCCGGCAGGGAGATCTCCTCTGTCGTCGGGAAGTGGTGAGTCGGTTCCGCAGGGCTCCACCAGGAGTGTTGTCGTGCAGGTCGGCTCAGCATTAGTCTCGTCGGATTCTTAGGTCCTGTGGCGACTTCTGAAGATCCAGTCCCAAAAGCCCTGCTTTTATGCAGAAAACCCCCATTCATTCAGCCTAGCTGTCAATCAACACACGCTAAGTGGTGAGCGGGGAGGCTCACCACTTGGGCCAATCACACCAGAGTGCGACCGGAGTTGGCAAGGCAACTAGGTCCAGGGTGCCTAAACCCCCTCCCACGCCCCTGTGGTAACCCAGACAGAATAGCACCACTTTGGGGGGTCTCTGTCCAGAGGCCCGCCAAAAGTGGAACAAAGGCTCAACCTTTGGTTTAGGAGTCACAGAGACGAACACAGACGCCATTTTATAAAACGAGTTCAGGCAGAATATACCATCCGATAAACTTATTTAAGATAAGTAGACCGGTGGTACGTTAGAGATTAACGAGGAAAAGTATCAATCTCCAACAATGGGACGAATCCGATAGGGTTATATTCGGGGTCGAGCATAACAAGTAGTTTCCACTGCCACCAGCCAAAACTCGACGAGGGGGGACGGGACAGTGCCCCCTCGAGTAACAGATCTAGGAGTAATCGAATTACCCCTACTAGCACGTCCACAATAAGATAGTTTGTACTAGTTCTGTTAGTAAATTTAAGTCTAGTAAAGACAATGGTGACTTTACATGCACGGGGAGACAGTAGTCAGTCCCCGCAAATGGAGTCTATGGTAGAGGTCCGCTAGGACGGCCCAGTGTTACGGCACGTTGGGTGCGGTGTAACACACATAGAAAAACATATGAGACCCTATGGAGTAAAAGACCCCATAGCCCATAGAACACATTGATATTCAAAGGAATTACACACATTCATGTCCAAGAGTGGGAGAAAAAGAGTCTCACTCTTGGCAGGATGGAAAAAAACAAACTCCAGAAATCCAGCAAAGCTGCTGGGGGACTCACTAGGTTAGGAAATTCAGCCTAAACAGAGAATTCTCCCTAACAGTTGTATGCAGCTGCTTTGTACACCTAGGTGTTGTTACTGTATTGTGTGAAACTCCTCTGTACGCCCCGTGTCTGCTACTGGTGGAATGCAGTGCCTCTGTACTCATTGGGTCTCATCACGAGTGGGCGGTATCTCTGCAGTAAATCTGCTGGGATACCGCTCAACGCAATAAGCGTTAACGCAACTAAGTTACTGTACCAAGGTAAATCCCCATTTTGTTTGAGTCCATAGGACTGAATGGGCCATTTTCGGTGCAATTACGGCGACCGTAATTGCACCACAATAATTGCACCGAAAATGGGGGTGAACGTTGCTGCATTCACCTCCAGCTCTTAGCTGGAGATGAATGCTCTGAGGTTCCCACAAACTCAGGTTTGGGCGAAGCGGTAATCCAGCGGTAATAGCATTACTGCTGCATTTTTACCACTCTGGCCAACTCCTGATGAGGCCCATTGTCTTTGTTCTGTTTGATGTGGAGCACCTTTGTACACCCATTGCCAGCTTCTGGTTGTGTCCAGCTCCTGTGCAAAACATATTTAGTTTCAAGTTGTGTGCAGACCTTTTGTAGTCCCTATCCTGCTATTGTTTGTGCTCTGTTCCTAGTTCTTTCCCACTTCCATAGCTTTTCTGTGCAGTGTTTGTTTCCTATTCCTTACAGTTGTAGTGTGAGTCAAGGATAGTGTTCCCACATATGGTGTTCCGGTTAATTCAAAATTCCTCTTTCTGTCCTAGAAGCTCCCTGGTTTCCAGATTCCTTAGATCTGTTCCTGTACTTGGCTCCTTAGTCCATCGAGAGGTTGTTCCTTTGAGATATATTGCTCTGTTGTCAATGTCAGCTGTCTCTCTTATTCCTGTGCTTTCCTGTGCCTCTCTAGTATTTGCTTTCAATCCCATGTGTCTCTTGGGTAACATTCAGTTATACTGTTAGTACTTTTCTGTATTAGTTTGATGGTGTGTGTGTGTGTGTGTGTGTGTTTGTGTGTGTTAATCCATCCCAAGAGCATTCAGGTAGAACATTCGAATCCCATTAGCTCATACCAAGGGTGCTCAGTTATTATACTCAAAGAGGGCCAGTTAGTTGAGGTACTGTAGAGTCTCTCTGATACACAGGGCAGTTTTGCCATCTTTAAACATAAAGAGGCTCATGAACTTTCTTAAGATTAAATTGATGCACTTTTACTTCTGATCTCCCTATAATCTCCAGGCAGGTCATGCTCAAATAGCAGTCTAACTATCCTGTATACAATGATGGCTTGTCTATCATGCTCTAACTTGACTGACATTTTGATTCTCCAGTAATATAGTTTAGTACCCTGGACTGTGAGTCAGATTTGGAGGAAATGTATATTTGTTTTGACATATGTTTATACAAATCATGTGGGCCTGCACTCATAAATCAGAAAAAATAGAGGACCCTAATTTTGTTCTGCCTATATTATTTATGTATTTCTTTTGTCTGCGTTGATGGGAGTGTTACCACCACACACAGCCACACCCACACACACATTCCTGTTGGTACTTCACTTCTTTCCATCCTTTCATTTAATTTTAATTCAACTTTCGATTTTGTTCAGTGTTCTGCATAGGACTCCATGGGGATGGAGACTCGGAAACACTGGCACTGTCGATGACAGTGCCGGTGCTTCCATGGCCTCACTGCCTGCCGGGGTCGCTGGGATTCATAGTGTGGATGTCCGGAAACAAGGGTGCCAGTAAGCTAACCAGCACCCTTATTTCCGGACCACCACACTTGTAATGAGGCCCAATGTTTTGAATCAACAGAAATTGTGACAGTAAGGTGCTACGCAAATATCATATAGCATAACATGCAGGAATCTTTTCCATTTTTCATTGTCTGTATTGTGTTCTTAAACTTTACTACTGAATTTCTACTGCTGGTCTCAGTGAGTTTAAGTCGTGTACACTAGTCCAAACCCTACCCCAACCCATCCTACAAGTATTGCCAAGCGTTTTGATTTAATCCCACCTTGTTATTATTCTACATAGTCTTGTATATCCTGAGCAACCTCTTATCGAGAATTCCTGTTTACCTGCAGAGCCTCAGCTCTGCTTAATTGACATCATTGACCCAGGTTCAACAGGAGGTCTTCATAGATCTGATGTTCACTACTGGTAACTCATTACAAAAGAAATAGTTATTCTACATGTGTGACTCAGTTACTCCTGATAGCATCTTTGTGCGTCTGCATTTTCTGAACCAGATGGACAATCCCATAAAAAAACACAATCCATAATAATACATATAGTATTTATACATATAACACATTCTTTGGGTAGCTGTTACCTCCAGATGGTTCAAAACTACACTTAATACATCCGTTTTTGTAGAGTGGCCAAAAAGAGCAGCTTCTGTAAAAAGAGACTTACAATGTTTATATGATCTAGTCTGTTGTGATGTATTGAAACAGACCGAATGATAAAACCCAATCTTTCCCTTAATAATTTGATACAAATACTATTTAACACAGGACAGAACCTGACGGACGAAATACAATGAATTAGGTTGGTTTTGCTGGACCTCTCACAAGTAACATGTCTATGGGCCTCATTACACGGAAGGCGGTGAGCCATGGCGCTATTAGCGCCATGGCTCATGCCGGTAAAATACCGGCACCGCCTTGGCGGAAAGGGGATTTACCGCCCCATTCCAAGGTTGGAGGGGCGGTAAATCCCCCTTCCGCCATTGCCCTTCCCCATTCCCATTTCTGCCCCATAGGGCTCTATGGGAATGGGGAAGGCGCTAATTACGGCACCGCAATTTTGCAAAAAGCAGGCGTTAAAGCACCAACCCGCTAAGGGACCTCGTAGTAAGGCGGTAATGGTTAACGGTCACCGTTACCATTAACGGTGGCCGTTAACCATTATCGCCTTCTGTGTAATGAGGCCCTATATATTTCAATTGCTGAGAGATCAGCCTGACAAATGGCGTAGCCTCTTTTAGTCCTATAAGATTTTGAGAGTCAATACTGGAGATGTGATTAATTTTCTAAATAAAATGTTCCAACATGTGGCTGACTTTGCTTCCTATTGCAAGCTCAAACATAGTTGGGCATGGTGAGAAACAGGCTCAGTCGAGATGGACACACAACCGGCTCTGCCTGAAGACTACCAGACGTCGATCCATTCACGCCTCTCTAAAAGCAGCCCACACGTGTTTCTTTCTCTTGCCTGCTTGCTTATGTTTTACAGTGATCCGTTTAAGTCTTTCAGGCTGTAACGCATGTGGGTAACTTCTGAAGTTCATGGCTATTTGTGATGGAACAACAAATCAGAAACACAGACATAAACAAATAAGGCGTTCCAGAGATGGATTCGTTAGCTATTCTGTTTTTCAAAGAGCTTAATTTTTACAGGCGTAATGAAACAACATTTGGCTGGCCCAATTTGGAGGACATTTTCCAAAACAGATGTTGGCCCCGGTCAATCCAAAATGGACACTTGGGTGAAAATTAATTGAAAGGTGAAAAAGTGATTAGCAAACCTAGCCCCATTCATTTCCCGCAAGAAAAACTGCTTTTATTGAACACCTGTAGCGCAAAAACGACTGGACGACAATGCACCAAAAAAGTAACCAGCTGGGCACAAATCGTTGCAGTAATTCCTTTCAGCAGTTTTTTAACATATCCAATCAGAAGGGGGTGTCCCCTGCTCCCAGACATTGTCTATATATCTCCTATGGTGCACTGCAACAACTCTGGCTTTTAAGAAATAATAAAAAAATAAAAAAAATCATTGATGCAAGCTACTTTTGCCTTTACTCAGAATTTGCACTCTCTGTTTCTTGAAAAAGAAATGTAAATGTTGCATGCACGTGATGCTAGGCAGACAGCATTTACAATGGTTTCCTATGGAATTCACATTCCTTTATCGGGTGATAAAAGCAAGCAAATTCCATTGGAATCCAGGTGTTTAATGCCTACATGAAAATCTCATATTCATATATCTATATATTATAAGGCAGTATTCTCCACAGTGTAGTTAAGGTAAAACCTGTTTACATGGACTAATCCCAAAATTCCATTACTAATAACATTTGAATCGTTCGACATATCTGGGTGCCCTGGCTACTCCACTATGGAAACCTAGGTGCAATGTTGTTAAATGGTTCAAAACCTATTAAGAAAATAAAAATACACTGTTTTTGGCCTACTGCCATAGAGAAGCAAAGTGCTTCCATTGAAACCCAATATCGCAAAACCCCCTGGACGGATTTACACAAATTAAGAAATAAGATCGGCACAACGTGTCACAGATCTGCCTTTTGTTGGTTTAGTGTAAATCTGGCCAGCAATTTTTAAAATATTCAACAGAGTAGGGAGTGCCGACCTGCTCACAAAATGTGTATGTATTTCCCATGGTGCACTGCGCAGACAGGCTTTTCATTGCTGAAAGGAAAATACCTCATGTATGATTTTTTTTGCTTAATGCTAGCGATTCTTGTGGTAATTATGAGGGAACCCAAAAAAGAAAAGTGCTGAAATTCATATTTATATGAGGAACCGGTTGGATTCATGTTAGGCTCCAGGTAGGCAAGGGGAAAGAGGACCACTGAGGCAGTGGGAGAGTTAGAGTAGGCAGATGAGCCAGTTTGGGGAAGAGGTTTTCATCCTAATTGGAAAATCATGCAGGAAGCAAGTGTTGATCAAGGAACCGAATTGTTGTCATACAAACTATAGAATGAAAGTGGGTAAAGGAAGTGGTTGAGGGAGGTAATAGGCAAGAGAGAGAAGTCAGGAGCCCATGAAAGAGGAGGAAGGCATTTTTTTGTGGGTGCCAGTGGGGTTGGAGACGGCTGTCAAATGTTCAATCTTTTTCCCATTACTGCAGAAATGTGCAGATGTTGCACTACCATGGGAATTGCCATATTCTGCACAATCGCGGGAATGAGTACCGTGATCATGGGTATAGAGGGTGTCATCGATCTTAGTGTGATGAATTATTTCTGGAATAGAAAGGGGGGAAAAGTACAGGGGGGATTATCAATAACCTAACGGCCTCTGGAGCTTGAGCATGTTTTTAACCACCTTTATGGAATGGGCCGCAATGAGAAATTTCACTCATAACTCTTGGAAAATGGAAGATTCCTAACAATATGAGGTATCATGTCCAAAATGTGATTGCACATGTATTCATTGAGGAAGGTTACAGGTGCAGACACCCCTCAGGGGCATGTCAACCATTGATGTGGCATATGAGATACTGTACTGCACTTTGGTCTCATATTTTATGGAATACTTTAAGATAATTTAAAAGGTTATATAGTGAAGTTTGTAATAAAGAATTTACAAACTTTTCTAAATACGAACATCTTTAAGTAAGGACATTTATGAAAGTAATTTGTAAATGATGTATTCATATTTCTGTTCATAACTACTTTTTGATGAATTTCGTTTTAATGCATTACTTTAATATGTGAAAGGTGTGACTAATAAACCATAACACAATACAAAAATATGACACCGCTCCTAATGACTCTCAACATTACAGTTATCAGTACCAAGAGCCCTGGGACATGGTGAATGTTGCCATTTAGAAATACTGCATAACTAAACACAAAAAAGGTAACATGACATTTGCAGTAGTTTTAAATGGCGTAACAATGGAAATAAATGTTAGAATTGCTATAAGTCGTTAAGAATGTTAGCAATCAGTGATAAGTAACTTTGGAGGGTTGAGGAGGAAGAGAATCCCAGTTTTGAATAAATGTTTTAAAACACATCTTCAAGTGATGTTTACGATGTATGCCTATTAGGTATCACAGCAAACACCCAGCTTTCATGTGGACCCACATGGAGGGCATGCAGTGGCCAGTATACTAACATTTTGTGAACAGTTTTTAGGGGCACAACTATTTCTTTCCTGTCTTCACTTATTTTGTTTTGGTCATTAACTGTATTTTAGAAACATAGCCTTCTGCTAACAAATCATAATTCATGAAAGGAAAATGCACAATGGGATAAATTAGAGTAAAGGAGAAAGCCTCTAAATGCAAACATAATTGACATAAAAGGAAGAATATTCTTTCAGACGCATGTACGTTTCTGCATACTAATACATACATTGTTTGTTCTCCATTAATTCCATAACCAATTATTTTTTTGTATAGTGAGTACATTATTTGGGTAGGAATGCCTTTATGTTTATAGTCTGTAACTAACCTAGCTCGATCTAAGGGGGAACAACAATACTTGTTCTGATCACTTGCAATTTTGCAACCCCCTGATAGTAAACCAAGTCGACTGTACAGACATCAGTGCTCACCAGCCACACATGTCTCTGCATTTCAAGTGTGTTGGATGAATCATCAAATTGGATTTGAGTATTTTCTTTGTTGAGTCCTTTTTAGCTGGAAACCTGTATTTCACTGGGATCAGTTGAGTTAAATTACACAAAATAATTATTTTCACACAAACTTCTGCAGCATTAATTTCTCCACCAATGCATGGGGCTGTAGATGTTGGTTACTTATCTTAAATACAGATAATAATATAGGCCTTAACAACAATATTATTGTTGCTGTTCACACTGGTTGTTACTAAGAATGAATATCAACTATCCAGCATTTCAGTAGGTAACTAAAATATGGTGTGCTTATTCAGGCCAGGTAGAGTTAACCTAGGGAAACTGGTTGAGTATGAAGAATACCAATAGTCTAAATTCAGAAATGCCCCCATTGCAATCCCTCATAGACAATCATTGTTGGTATGTGACTTGTGTGTGACTGGAATTTGACTTGTACGAGTTTTGGGTTGGAACACGGTTTTACAGTGGCACTGGATCTGGTGTTGACCAGTAGATATCTACTACTCCATGCTGGATTTCCAATGATGAGTGACACAGTTGTGTGCTTTGCGATTGGTTGGATTTATTTTTCCATATGCTCAGTTACACGTTTTTGTCAGGGTTTCTTGCCACTTGAGTGGCGTAAATCTCTGCCTACAGTTTTAGGACATATGACATAAATTGTTTGTTTTATGCTATTCAGATGATCGCCGTGAGATCTTCAGACCACTCTACGCTGCCCCGCCGGCCATGGGAGCCAAACAGCTACCATTATTGGAAAATTATCTGACATGACCTACACAGGACAAGACGCGCCCCAGTTCATGCCTTGAGAAAGATCTACGGTTGAAATACGTGTCGACACTCTAGCATAAACCAAACAACTTATGTCATATGTCCTAAAACTGTCATTGGAGATCCAGCATGGAGTACTAGATATCTACTTGTCAACACTAGATCCAGCACCACTGTAAAACCGGGTTCCAACCCCAAACTTGTACAATCCTGAAACTGCAGGAGCTCTGTCCCATTGGAACCCCACTCACAGGCAGCAGGAAATATAACTGCAGGCGGAAATACAAATGAATATTTCTCTTTGAAGCGCAGAGAGCCACATTTCCTCCAATCCCCCACCCCCTAGCTTAATGGAATTTGACTGGTACTGTAGAAGAGGTCACATAATTGTGAGATTTATTTAAATTTCGGTCCCCTTTGGTCAACCAATAATTGTTTACCCAATGTTAATTAACGACAAAAGAATTACACAAACACTGTATTTCATAGGGTCGGTTTAGTCTGTATACACAAAATACCTTCTTTTCACACAAACCTCTCCAGGAGATGACGGCTTTATGTTGTGGTTCTCTCAAAACCTGAAATTTGCTAAGGTATAAAACCTCATCCTAAAAGCAGGAATGCTTGCCTAAGACTGACATATGTCATGAAAAAGATTATTATACACTTGATTCAATACACATCATTTGTCTGGGGCTCTGTTTTAGCAAGATATTTCACATCTGCCCCTCCCCACACATGCACTATAGTAGTCTTGACTTTCATTTATCTGCCAAATACAATATTTGGCATGTAGTCTTGGTTCATTTTAGCTGACAGTAAGTAATATCAGTACCAACAATGTACTTAATATTATATTCGTTTTACTCTGCTAATCACTACACAAATACACTGCTGTCCTTCCCTCAGTCAATTTGAGAGGTTTTGTGGGGGAGGACTGCATGGGTTAACTAAAGCTTCAGGGTGGAGGGTTGATGCCACAGCAACACATTGGTGCCATAAATATTCAACTGATGCCTTGCATCTTCATAACCGCTTGACACATATTGGCAGGTGGTACCTTTGCATTCAAGAAACTAAGGGCACTGATACATAGGTGTGGACTCACACCCCTAGCTGCTCCATTAGAGGTTACTTTACCAGCTTTTGTTCCTTGGATAAAAGAGGTAAAATAATATTGCATACAACTGTTTATTTTATTCTAATTTGTATCATGATTATGTTCTAATTGTGTGCTATTTTCTTGATTTAAAATGTATCACTGACCAAGAGGTTCAAGCCCACCTCACAAGGCTGCTGCCTTTATTCAAAATAGAATTTCCAATACCCTTCTCCACACATTGATGTGGTTATGACAAACGTACTAGGATATATGTTTTAGAACAACAGAGAATGTCACTATGCATCAGGATCTATCTTTGAGCTTGGCATTGGGCAGCTACACTGTAGAACAACAGACAATGTGGCAATTGTGTGTCTAAAGCCTTAACAATGGGCAGTGCAGTATGTATCTAATGACATACCATGGCGTGAGGGGAGATGTGCAGTTCTTTTTCTTTTAGCTGTATCAGCGATAAATACAATCAAACAGGATAGACGGTACAATAATTAGCCAGGAGAACACACAACTAATATCATATCTCTAGAAAAAAAATTGGCGAAAGATGCCTCACCAAGTATGGGATAGGATATTGAGTAGAACGGTGCGGTTTAGAGTGTCGCGGGCTACAGAGAGGTTGAAGGGTGTGAGTTGTGCTTTGTGTCCTTTGTCAGTGATGTTGTGGAGGTCAACGAGGATGTGAAGTGAAGTGTTTCAAATCTCTTTCCAGGTCAAAAGCCAGATGGGAAGTGGTTGAGTAGGTTGTTTGTGGTGATGCATTGTTGTTGTTTCAGCAAAAATCTAATTTAAAGCACTTATTATTGTGTTTAAAATACTTCATGGAATGGGTACTAAATATTTGCAACATAAATTTACTTTCTATCATCCCCACATACCCTGAGATCTGCCTACTATGACTATAGCTAGCATTAAATTCAATCGATCATGGTTGATGTAACATTTTTTTCAAGTTCAAGCAACTAGACTTTGAACTCTCTTCCCAAAGATCTTAGCTGTATTGAACAGCTTCTTTGCTTCCAACGCACAACCCATTTGTTTGAATACAATTCTGCAGTACTTTCCTTTTTGTATCGCAGGATTAGTCCTTAGATGCTTCTTCTGCCATAGGTTATTTAAAAACAATGCAATGATAGATTGATAGATAGACTGTAAGAAGTCATCTTCATGATGTCTGTGCCAGTACATGTGCACATGCCACTGTAAGAACCCACATTAATGCTTTCTTTGCCAATATATGGTATGCCAACAAGCCACCTCCAAAACAGTTGTATCCCGGCTGTGACAAATATTTTGCTATTATTGCCACTGGAAAAACACATTTTCATTTTTTTTGGATAAATAAATGCCAAGTTTGCCACTGTAAGAACAGATTGTCATGCTCACTGTGACTAATATTTCCCGAAAATGCCTAGTAAAACACATTTTAATTTGCATGCCAGAGCTGGATTTGCACAAACAACAGTATATGCCTATAGTACCAGGGCACATACACACATACACAAACCCACTTGCATTCACACATGTACAGATACACAGACAGAAAAACACATTGCACTGACCTTTCCAGGTCTGCCTCATTGTGGTTTCAATGCTGCCTCTGACATCTCTTTGCACAGGAAATAGGAGACCGGGAGAGGCATCCATAAAGGTCTCTCTTTGAGTCGTGTTTCCTCTGCATGCCTGGAGCTCTGAGGCCCGGAAAAACAGGAGAACTTTAACAGCAAGATGGTCCAGAGTTCCCTCTGCAAAGACAAGTACCTGCAGGAACCCTGTCAATATGCCCAATAAGCCACACAAGGATAGGGAAGTAGAAGTTCACCGTCCTTGAACAGGCAGTTATCCAGGTTCATTGTTTTAGAAGCAAATGGGATATCAATTGTCCTGCAACACTCCTTGCCTATGAGCACTTGGCTCAAATGCACACTGCAGCTGGTGGAGTGGTACTTTTGTACTAGGCCTGCTCTCTGGATACTCTATAACGTATATCAGCGCAATACTCTTGTCACCAATTATGGTTAAGCCAACAGTACCTATTCCCCATAGACCTAGGGGATCAAAGCATGGTGGTACACTGGTAATATAGGTGATGGTACACAAAATCAGAAGGCCTTCTGACCAAGTTCAAAAAAGTGGTTACATGATTGTTTGGGACCTGTTTGGAGCAGTCCTCTTGAGGCTGCTTGCAATCTTGGCTAGCTCCCTTTTGCACCAGATGAGTCTGTATAACACTGCTAAACCCGTCATGACTTCCTTCAAGGATTAAGGTTAGAACATGGAACATGATTTTGGATTGTGCTGTAACCCTGGTCTATGAGACCACATTGTAGCAGGAATTCATGAATTAGATCATATGAACTTCTGTGCCCTTGAAAAATGTGGGGTCAAACTGTTCCCCTCTTTGGCTAATCTCTTGATGGGTTATTTTGAGGAAAAGAAATAATTTTTCAATAGGTATCACAAATGGATAAGGTTTAATGACAACATGTTAATGATTTTTACAGGCACAAAAGTGTAATTGACTGATTTTATAATATTAAATCAACAAGACTTTGGAGTGAGATATACGCACAGGTATGATTGTAAGGAAGTCAGATATTTGGACCTTAAGATTATTATGTTAGTGAAAGAAATTGAAACACAGGCTTTCAAGAAAAAACAGACATTATTACTATCAAGTTGTCATAAAAAATATCTCCCTTTAAAGGAATATATAAGAGCAAAAGGAATTTATTGTCAGACAATCTGTTTAAGGAACAGGGTAACATCATTGAAAAAAGATTTCTTCAAAGACAATACAAAATGTCAATAATCAACAAAGCTAAACAAGCTGCAAAAATAGGATTAGAAAGCATCTACTGATGCCGAATAAAAAAAAGTCAAATTGTGAAGCAAGTACTTAGTAAACATTGGGCCTTCCTATTAGAAGGCAAATAATTGTCAAATTTCATAGAAGAACAAACATATAATTTTTAAGAGAACGAGATTGTGGAGGAATATATTTTCACTGAATTTACTGAAACCTCCAGAGAAAATTAGAATATATATTAGAATATATATTAAGTGCTTGCATGACTCTCCTAGAGATGTTTACAAATGCTGTACTTGTAGTTACTGTAAATATGCATATAACAATATCCGTCACAAAGCATTGCACATGGGTAGATTGTAATTTTATTTTTAAAAGGAAACAAAAGGAAGCTTTGATTCTTTGCCTTAACTACTACTTTACACATATGGCTAGCCAGTCTATATTCCACTCTCCAGTCCAATCCCTTTTTTGATCACCTTATATGATCAATAGGAAGAGATATTTTTCATTTGGACACATTCCGAAGATTTAAGGGGCAAAGAACATTTGAAAAAACAACAAGAGAAACCTGAAAGTGGTCAATACTCTGTCCAACAGTGAAGGATGACATATTTGTCTCCACCATTTCAAAAATGACTTCCTCTGTATATTGGTGACTTACTTCCAAAAGGTAGCTATGAAATATGAACGTAAATGATTACCGATTACCCATTATTAACCACAACAGATACCATAAATGTTTTAGCTGACTGGAATATATACATATCTGGTCAAGAGCTCAATGACTTAAGGGACCTATCATGTAAAGCACCTCAACTACAACCATTTGATGACTAATGTAGTGCTACAGTTCTAGGAGAAGAGCACAATACTGGGAGGACAGTTAAGACATTTCAAATTGCTAGTGTTGGATAAAATATATCCACTGCAATATTAGTTAACTGGGAAGCCCTAGCTTAGAGGATAGCTCAGGGCAACGTGCTCGCCTTGGAAGCAAGATGACACAGAGCAACACAGGTTCGATCCCTGTTAGGCAGAATCACCTGCAGTGCCCTTTGGGAACACTACAGGTAATTAGGACTACAAGTGTAAGCACAATTTGACCTTTCGTACAAGCCTGTACTGTAGTACTGTGTGCAGTAAAGTGGTAGCGATGGCTGAGCAGCCAGACTTATCTCAAGAGTTTAAGTGAGCAGTAGCACGAGTTACACAAAGGACCAACCAATACAGTGATTCAAGTAAACAATTACTCAAGGTTTCTCAGTAAAAGAATATACATTTAAGTAATCAATCATTTATAAAACATTAGACTAGCATAAGCAGCTCAATATCACACACTAATACACCACAAAAATCCAACCGGTAAGTAATTGAACAAGTTTAGCTCAAAAATGAAGTGTGAGCAAAACGGCACTTCAGATACTTAAGAAGGGAGGGAAAAGACAAGGTTATAAGAATAGACAGCCCAAATACATTCAAAGGCAGGGCAAAGGGTTTCAGTTAAATAGAACCAGCAATTCTTTACAATAGTCCTGGGCCAAAGTCAATGATTCTGAGTCTTTTGTCTAAGATAGCACAGTTCTGGTATGTAACTGTTAAATCTTTGCCACATATTTTTAAAGGATTTGGCTAGGCGAAAAGTTTGACAAATGTTTAGGGAAGGACAAGCCTTCGTAGTTGAGGAAAGTTCCACGCACTTTCTCGATGGTTGAAAAGATTTCCGGACCGTGTTTGCACAGTACCTTTTAAATGAAGAAAGCTGTAGCTGAGGCAGTTCTTCCTGGCAGTTCGAGCAGATCTCACTGTTCCTGCACTTTAGTGGTGGGGACAAGAAAGAGGACTTCTGGAGGTTCCTGCACTGCCCAGGGAAGAGGCCAAAAGCTGTAGCAAGACATTGGTTTAAGGTGTGAGTGCCTTAAAGTCCCCCTGATTTCCTTCCCTCTGGCTATCCGGTTTTCAAAAGCACGCTGATGAAAATTCGACCAGAATAGGACAGCGTCCAGGTGGCTTGCGAGTTGGTTGTTCCCACCAAAATCAAGGGAAGAAGTTAACCTTGAAGGGCTTCTCTGTCGTCGGAGGTTCAGGCAATTCGGACCTGCACCGGTCATCCAGGAGTTGCAGCAGTCCTCTTCCTTCCTTTCCTCTTCGGTTCTTTCGTTCCAGTGGTCGACTCTGCTTTTTAAGTCCCAGAGACCTGCTTTTAAACAGTTTTCCCCATTCATCTCAGCCTGGCTGTCACTCACACAGCAGGGTGGCTGTCCTTGCCAGACAGCCAGCCGGCCAATCACACCAGAGTGCATTCGGGCCCTCTAGGAGACTATGCACAGGGAGTTTCTGGCACCCCCCTCACATACTGTCCACCACAGACACTATGGCACCAGAGGAGGGCTTCAGTTCAGAAGCCTGCCAAAGGGCACGAATAAAGGGACCAAACCTGGTTTGGCATGTTGAGACAAACGCAAGAAGGACTTTTCCTAAAAGAAATGGGGAAAAAAGATGACCAGTGTCTGTTTTTACAGATAGGTCTGGGATGCCATGTTGAAAAACATGGCTACCCCTGATTTTTTGTTACCGCTGTTAGCTGTCGCAAAAAACCATGTAGTTGATCTAAACCACTACGACCAGCCATTTAAAATAGGAAAAGCTAACTTTTTACTGTTACTTGAGTGTTTTGACTCAGGGGAAGCTGGGCAACCCCACCAGCACTCTTATAGTAACGTAGGGTGTGCTGGGTCAGTACATTTAAATAGACTAGTAAAGTCAATTTAACTTTACATGCCCTGGAAGACAGTAGTCAGTCCCAGTGAAGGTATTTAAACCTTGGGGAGTCTAAGAGACAACCCTGTGCCACTGCACTGAAGGTGCCGTGTGACAAACCGAAAAAGATGATGCCACTGGAGTTGTTTTAAAATTAAATAACCAAAGAACACAAAAGTAAAACACACATCAAAATACATGAAAGAGTGTGAAAAAAAGGCTCACACTCTTTCCAGGTAAAACATTAAATCCCAGAAATCCAGCAAAGTTGCTGGGGGTCTCAAAATGTAAGGGAAATTAGCACATTTGGAGAATTCTCCCTAACAATACCCGGGTCCGAGCTTTGAAACCTCTGGGTATTAAGTGCGTTATAAATAACCTATCATAGCATACCATATCACAAGAGCATAACAGCTGCATAATTCAAATATTAGCTTCATAATGACTAACTCTGTGTATATTCATCCAGCCACCACCCTTCACATACAGTCTGTTTATATGACAATCCCTAGTATAGAACACATTATAAACTGGGACTCTGTAAAAGAGGCCTCCCAAACAGCAATGAATATAAATATATTGGGTTTTAAATAATGCAAACATATAACCACAGCAAAGGAGCGCTGTGCAACAAGGGAACACAACACTATGGAGAAACGTAGAATTATGGAATATTAAAGTTACAGTTAGAAGGATATGGATGGAATAATAGCAGAGACTTGCAAAATAGGGGACACAGGTTAAGAAGTGAAAAGCAGACCCTGTATTCGTTTGGGAGGTTCCCCAGATGTGTTCCTGTTTAGGCTACATTTCTGTGAGTACAAAATGATCAGTCCTGTGATATCAGAAATGTAATCTTTTGCCTTCTTCTGATATGTGAGAGGAAGAAATGGTGTTTCTTTCTGATTCCCCCAGAATAGCCCAAGTACATGTCAGTTGGAGATAATATCCACCAAACAAAAAAGCCATTTCTACTATATCAAATGTTTATTTTAGATTTTATCACAAGTATTTATAATATGGATGAACCACATAGTTGGGTCGCTGTCCACACAGAATGATTTTCTTCCATTAGCACTCAAAGTCTGGGAATCAACAAATCTGCTAACTCAGTTCATTGCCCAAATCCTCCTAAAAAGGCCAGTGTTTCTAAGAATGTGTGTGTGCCCGACCCGCCATCACTCCATCCCCACATCACGCCGCGTCCGACCAACAAATCAACTTATTAGCCAAACACCATTTCTGGTTCCCCTTCTATCTTGCCGCTCTAGCTCTTTCTTTTTCTAAATAAAGCCATTTGCATTCAGGAATAATCCCGAGATCTCCCATGCAGCAAGGTGGTCACAGACATTCGCCGTTGCAAAAGCCCTGTTAATTTGGGCTGGCGGTAGATTTTATTTGTATTTATTGGGTATTTATAATGTGCCTGCCTATACAGGAAAAGTGTTTCAAGGTGCAACAAGACAAAAGAAGGGGAAGGGGCGGGGGATGAAGAAAAACAAAAACAGTCCTGCTAGGCCTTCTGTCATTTGGTTTGTACAAGTGCAGTAACAAGAAGTGCAGGGGAGGCGGGAGGAGGAAGTGCTAGTCAAGGCGGAAATGAGCCCATGGGTAAGGCGAGTGCTAAGTGGAGGCCAGGTGGAAGATGCCAGGGGAATGCAGAAAGTGCAAGGGAAAGAAGGTACACGTGCTATGTGAAGGGGACGGGGCTGATATGGCTGAAGGGGTGCAGCCCAGCCAGGGTAGTGTAGGGGGTGTGAGCCCAGAAGGGCCAGTGCAGTTTAGGCAGGGTTCAGGGGAACAAAGTGCAGGGGTAGACTGGTTCAGGAGGGTCTGGTGCCCTGTAAGAATCAGAAGGAACCAGGCATGCAGTCAAAAAGAGGCAGAGGGGTAACATTAACAGGGGAGGGGGAGAGGGAAGAAAGAAAAGGAAGGTCTTGGGAAGCTTCTGGAAATTAAGGAGATCCGGCTCAAGTCTGAGAGGAGCAAGGAAGCCATTCCAGAGGGAGACACCTGCGGCGGAAGAAATCTACCACCATTCTCTGCATGGAAAAGCATCTCATCTGCCGAGAGTTGGAGCTGAAAGACTGAAGGGCTCTAGCAGGGTGGTATTTAGCGAGAGAGAACTAGATATAGTGGGGTCCCAGGACCCAGAAAGCCTTGTGGCTGATGCAGAGGGGCTTTAACTTGATCCTCGCAGACACCGGGATTGAGTGGAGTGATTTTAGGGCTGGAGAGATGCAGTCTGCGGGCTTCAGGCAAAGGATAATTTTTGCAGTCCTATTCTGGATTAGTTGAAGGGGTGAAGGGGGGAATTGGACAGACTGAGGATGAGACTGTTGCAGTAGTCCAGCCTGGAGAGGACCAGAGCTCTGCAGACATTGAGTTTCTGGGGGAAGGTGAGCAAGGGGAGAATGCCTCTGAGCAGGTTCAGCTGAAAGAGGGCCTTCTTGGCAAGGTCTGTGATGTGAGGATAGAAGGAGGGAGAGGAGTCAAAGATGACACCGAGGTTTTTTGCCTCACAAGAGGGTGAGGAAGGGGGCCCGTGGAGGGAGGCCAGAGGGTAGGAGCTTGCCTCAGGTGAGGACTTGTTTTCCCAGGGCCTGTGACCTCCTTCTTCTTTTCTTCCTATTTCCTCTGGCATTTCTGCCATGCTATCCCCTGCTCCCAGCCCCACCTGCTTCCTTGTTTACCTGTGTCGCGCCACTCGCACCATCCCTGTGAGCTTCTGATTGGGCCTTGTGCTCTCTGGTACATAGTAGTGTGGTTGTACTCCGCGGTGCATCCACAGTCTTTTCAGGCATTTCCTCCAGCTTGCTTCAGGTGAGGACCTGTTTTGCCAGGGCCAGTGACCCCCTTTTTCTTTTCTTCCTATTTCCTCTGGCAATATTGCCATGCTATACCCTGCTTCCACCCCAACACGCTTCCTTGATTCCCTGGAAAATTTTAGCGTGGTTGCACTCCTCGGTGAATCCACTGCCTTTTCTGGCATTTCATCCAGTTTGCCTCAGGTGAGGACTTGTTTTCCTGGGGCCTGCAACACCATTTTTCTTTTCTTTTCTTCCTATTTCCTGTGGCATTTCTGCCGTGCTCCCACCCCTCACCAGCTTCCTTGGTTCCCTTATGCCCACCTCCCACACCGCCCCCATGAAGGCTCTGATTGCGCCTTGTGCCGTCTGGAACATGGTAGCGTGGACACTCCTCAAGGCATCCACAGCTTTTTCAGGCATTTTCTCCAGCTTGCCTCAGGTGAGGACCTGTTTTTCCGGGCCTGCAACCATATTTTTCTTTTCCTTTCTTCGTATTTCCTCTGACATTTGTGCTGCGCTATCCCCTGCTCCCAAATCCTGCTTCCTTGTTTCCCTTCGCCCCGCTTCCCGCAGCCTCTGATTGGGCATTGTGTCCTTTTTCTGTCCTTCATCCCAGGGCAGCCACACTGCCCGTGCAGCCCCCTGCAGCTAAGGGCCCCAAAGCAAAGGGCAGCTCCTCAGGAGTAGCTCCAGTCTGTGTTAGCCTGTGTTCGCCTTGGGAGCATACAGAGCAGCCATCAACCAGCTGCGACTGACTAGGTAAGGAAGGTGCAGTCAGGGGAAACAGCCATTACTGTTCCCTACTAAACTGTTCAGCCTCTCTTATTACACCTTTTTACAAATCTGCTTCAGTCACCCTCAATTGTTTTTATCTTTCAAGGGCATTAAGGCCCCGCAGGAAACGTATATCTAGGTGTTTTGCCTTTTCTGCTGTATTTTTTAAACCTTTGCCTTTTCCCCCTTTCCAGGAAATGTGTATCTAGGTGTTTTGCTTTTTCTGCTGTATGTTTAAAACGTAGGCCTTTTTTCCCCCTTTACAGGATATTTGTATCTAGGTGTTTTGCTTTTCTGCTGCATATTGACTCTTTGTCTTCTCCTTTTGTGCTGGACACAATTCTAGATTGCATTGCCTTTTGCTTCTCCCTCACCTGCTCGCAGGCTTCCCTTGGCACCCCTCTCTCTGTCCATCCTACTCTGTGAGAGCCTCATCCACCAGGTATTCCCCTTGCTCCTCCTGAACTCCAGGGACAACATTGCCTCTGTTGTACTAGCCTGCGCAGACTCTGAGATCACTCCTTGCCACTGTGCTCCTTCCCTCTTCTCCTCTAGCACTCCCTTTTGCACCCTGTCCCCTTAGTGCAAGTGAGCCGTACATTCCCTTCTCCCCTCTCCCCCTAGCATTACCCTTCCTCACCTCCTGCTCTTCCCCTCCTCACCTCATTTCTCCTACCAGCACTTGCACACTCCAAATTGTCTCACAACCTAGTAGGAACGTTATTGTTTGTCTTCTTCCTTGCTCACCCCCACTTCACTTCCCCTCCTCCCCAATCTCCCCTCTTTCTGTTACCTGCACTTGAACGCTCCGAATTGTCTCACGACCTAGTAGGAATGTTATTGTTTGTCTTATTCCCACCCCCCTTCTTCACCTCCCCTCCTCCCTTCCCTTCCCCTCACTCTCATTAAGGCACTTGCGCGTTCTGAATGCTGCAAGACCTAGTAGGAATGTTATTGTTGTTCCTCCCCTCGTTCCCCCTCCCTTGTCTTGATGCACCTTCAAACACCATTTGGCTGTATATGTGCATTATACATACCCAATAAATAAATAAAATATAGGAGGGAGCTAGAGTCCGAAAGAGAAGGATCTTAGTCTTATTGGCTTTAAGGCAGAGATTGTTAGCAGTGCACCATGCCTGAATAGCAGACAGACAGTCAGGAATGAGAGAGGAAGAAAAGGAGGCGGTGGAGGGAAGCTTGAAGGAGAGCTACATTTCGTCCGCATAACACTGGAATTTAGGAGAGAAGGCGGTGATCAAATGGGCTAAAGGGGCAAGGCAGATGTTGAAGGGCCAAGGCTTCAGGATACAGACCTAAGGGATGGGACACCACAGGAGGTTAGTGTGCTGGAGGACAGAAAAGGGCACAGTTGAACCTGGGAAGGTTGCTTAGAGAGGAAGGAGATCAGCTAGTCCAGAGCCAGGTCTGTGATGCCAAAGGTATAACAGAGCTGATTTATAAGGGTGGCATGATTGCCCATATCAAAGAGAGGGGAAAGGTCAAGAAGGATGAGAATGGAATATGACTTGGAATCAAGATAAGACAGCAAGTCTTCACAGGTGTTCAGGAGTGCAGTTTCTGTGCCTCTGGCTGCTCTGAAGCCATGATTGTGGTCGTGGAGACACCCAACAGATTCAGTCTGGTGTATAAGCTGGGAGATGGCCAGGTTCTCCAAGAGTTTGCCCAGGAAGGGGGGTAATGGAGATCAGGCAGTAGTTAGCCAGACATGAGGCTTTTTGAGGAGAGGGTCCACAAGGGAGTGCTTGATGAGTAGCGCGAAGGAGCCAGTGGCAAAAGAGTGATTGCAGAAATCCGCCAAGGCCGGAGCAAGGAAGGCAATGTAGCCCTTGATAGTTCTGGGGGAGCAGGGGAGCACCTGTTTGGATGAGACTTACATAGAGCGGACTTGTCTAGAGATATGAGAGAGAAAGAGGAGACTACGAGGGAAGGTGAGAGGGCGGCCAAGGGAGGCCTTAGAGCAGGTGAGGAAGAAGGGAGTGCTGTACAGGAGAGTGGGGACAGGATGATGTCCTGAGTTGTAGTACAGAAATGGGAGGCCAGTGCAGTGCAGAGGGTTGTGGTAGGTAGAAGAGAAATGGGGACTGCAGTAGGATTGGCGAGTTCCTTGCAGATTTTGAACAGTTCAGCCATGTTGTTAGTGGCCCCAGGTTACCGCCCAATATGGGCTGCTGGAGGGTGGACTATCACTTAAATAAAGAGTTTTGACCGATTCAAGTATTAGTCACTGGTCCTGATTGTGCTGAAACCCCATGTGATTGGGCATATGTTTCCAATTAATCCTCATACACCCACGCACACACTGTGTGTGTGTGTGTGTGCGTGTTCTCGAGTAACTCAAATTAAATGTATGCATCCTTAATCATAGAGAACACTGGTCAAGCTTGGTTCCTCGAAAAGTGACATCAGATACCAAGATATGAAGTGCAGCGCGTACATTAAGGCCAAGCTGAATCTTCAAGCAGAATGGGTCTGAATTTTATAAACATCACGAAACATCTACTAAAGGAAATATATGAGAAAAAAAGGGGGAAATAAATCCCCACCCACTGCCTGAATGACTCATTTATTACATCAATCGCTAAATTGCATGTACACTCTTTAATATGACAGTACCTTGACCTTTAATCGACGGAAACCGCAAAAATAATGTCTGCACAATTGCTTAGCTATTGTCACAAATACAATTCTGCTAGAATTCCAAACAAACAAAAAGAATTGGGCAAGTCTGGTTTTTGTCAGCTTAGAAGAAATCAACATAGTAAATAGGACGATTAAATGGAATGTAGCTGGTTTGTTGTAAAAACACAACTTAACTGCGCTTTTCTTTCAATGTGTGGCTTGCAGGATTTATATGCCAATGCAAATGAGGAGATTTTTTTGAAGACTATGAGGCATGTTCTGTTTCAAAGTAATGTAATTCTTCAGTGAAGCAATTTATAAAAGAAATGTACTTGCATTATGACAAGCCACTGCTGATTTGAAAATGACAGCAACATCAAATAAAGAAAGCAATCACATTTTCACAGGTCATGCTGTGTCTGTAAAGAGCGTGTGCAACATTTCTTGATGAAAAGAAGATATATTGGTTTCTTGTCATCACAATCTTTACCGAAAGAAAGTGTGAGGAGAACCTAAATATACAAACAGAATCAACCCCTTTAACTTTAGTGGCATAAACAGCACTGCACAATCTGCAACATCCACAGGAACCCTGGAAAATGCAATAACACACTGGCCCCTGCTCTCAAAGTTCAATGGCCATACGTTGTGATAAGCAGAAGGCGATAACAATGATTTTAAAAAGAGTAGTGGTTACAGAAGGAGAGCCAGACTATGTGCAAAGCTGGCACGAACACGATCACGTCTCCCCTTGCGCTACATGACTCACTAGAAATCGCCTGCTCCTCTCCTCCCCGCCACCCAGTACCCTTCCTCTGTGCCACTCTGTATCACTCCCCCACCCTGCTGTATATCTGCTCCATTGTCACCTCTGAAAAGCACTCTGTTATGTATCTGTATTGTTGTATACCACTGTAAAGCGCTCTGTTGCTTTTCAAAGCTAGGTCCACGCTCAATAACTACATTAATAATAATAACTATAAAAATAATAATAATAGATGAACTACACTGTCCCCTAATACCCCAGGCAGCAGGAGCCGCCAAACAGAGGTGTTCCACAATGCTGTTATGAATAATAAAGGAGGGGATGCAAGGCAAACAGAGCTGCAGGAAACACTCTGAAAAATAGAGTGCACTGTCCTGTAAACCACTACGCTTAACCCCACTTTATGTGCCAGTGCAAGGGAACTTACTTCAGACACCTGTTTCATTGACACACGTGTCTGGAGTTGCTGTTGGTACTCTTGTTCAGAGGAGAATTGCCTAGCATTTTGGTGCTGGACTGCCCCAGGGCAGGACAAAGACTGATATGTTTGGGATATTTCTTCTCTGTGAAAGATAGTGAGCTAAAGACTCTGGGTAAGTCTCTGGTAACCAGGACTAATGTCTGGCACAGGGACTCCCAGGACCCCCTTTGTTAATTTTCATTGGCTTCAACGCCAGTGCTTATTAAAACAGAACCAGGGGTGACAGAAGCTGAGAATTCACAAGCCTAGGATAAAACCCTATAACAATACATTGTCACTTCCAGGCGACCGCTGGCGATAGTGTGTGGTATAAATGTCCTATAACACAGCATAATAATATCCATCCCTCTATGTTTATGCATATCGTTGTACATCTTGTATGCAGTTTATGCTGTTCCCTTTATTGGTTTGAATTATTTTAAATCCAATACATTCATTTACAGAGTCACACCATAGACAGTGTTCTATACAGTATTGTCTTCTAAGCCAAGTGCATATGTGGGGATCGTAGCTAGATGGATATATAGGCACTCAGTCCTTATGCAGATAATATTACCACATGTATCCACATATCAATTGTGAACCGTTTATTTCTTGGATATTGGTTTTGGTAACTGAGATCAAAAAGTCATACTTTGGTGCTGACTAAGTGATACTTGATACCTAATAAGTATTAATTTCCACAATTATTGTTTTATTGTTTGCTAAGTGCTTCAAACAATGATTGTCAATCTTGTGACATACGTTCTAGGTAGTCAAGGCTTTTCATGGAATTCAAAAGTGAGCAATTGCTTAGGTTTCACTAGTGCCGACACGTGTTTCAACCTTAAGGTTTTTCTCAAGGCTGCATAATGGTGATATAAGTGACAAAGTGCCAAGTGGGTGGTGATAGTAAAACATGAAGTGACATTGTGTTAACACATATTTGTTGATGTAAGGAGCGAGACCATTGTGTACATTTTATATACATAGTTAAATAATAGGCCCGTAACATGTGTCCGGTATGTGAAGTGTTCACATGAATTGGAATTATTTAAATGCATTGTCATTTTTTAGGTGCATTGATTAATGCAAAAATATTTTTTTTACAATGTCATGAGTAGTAGATAGGCCAGAATAATGCCATACATTTCAGTAACATAGCCCCAATGCCAATCACGCAAGGGGTCAAGTGACTGATGAATCATTTAACATGTAGTAAAAAACCAGGGTAGTAGCATAGTGCCATGGCGATTGTGGTGTGGAGAAATGGGAAGGAAAAGGAGGGAAACGTTTTTGTTGGCAAGGGTAAAAGTGCTGGTGTTCTATTTACATATTTTGGCAATACTGGTGTCACACTTACCAAGTAGATTGGATGCGTTGTCCCGGATGGGTGTTGGTAACTGTAAATGTTTACACATGTACTAGATAGTACCTGCGGGAGTAATTACGATATTTTAATTTCAGAGGTGGCGGGTAAAAAGACATAACATTGGTTTGTCTGCTAAGTCCTCCGCTGGCGGGTTATTGGTGGGTGATAGCTGGATAGGCTGTGGGCTGCGGGCTGTTTATTTCTTGTCCTGTAATCTAGCATTAGTCTAGTATACTTGCTGCTAGGGAGAGCTTGGAACTATCCTGCCCATGATTGGCCTCTTCTGTTCCTGACATTGTGAGGGATTCCTGCAATTGTCATACACAAGTAAGTCATGTCCCTATTTTGTTTGCCCATGCAGTCGCAGTTCAGTTCTGTGATGCTATAATGCTATGTGTACACATGAGGGAATCGTGACCTGCTGTTAGTTATGCCATATGTATTCCGTGTGTGGGATGGTAGCCTGCAATGCTGCTGCGCATGCTGTTCTTTGTATGAGGGATCCTGCCTTGTTGCTAACCACACTATACCTTTTCTGTACATATGTGAAGTTTGAAATGGTGATGTCTTTTCTGTGTACGAATAACGCTTGCATAGTGCTGCCAGTGCTGTACTAGTATGTTGAGGAAGCTAATGTGTCCACTACCAATAGATTGGGTGTGTGTGTGTGTGCGTGCGTGTGTGCGTGTGTGTGTGTGTGTGTGTGTGTGTGGTGTGTGTGTCCATGTGTTGGGTGCGTGAAAGAGAGAGAGAGAAAATAAAATGAGTGTCTGAGTGTATGAATTATATTTTACCATATTATAAAAAGGTTTTAAATATGATGGTGAAAGGAGAATTTTTCCACGCACTATATGACAGGCTGATCATGCATGAGAAGAAACTGGGGACACAATTAAGGTAGGGTATACAATTGCTGAAGTCATATGGAGCGCAAAATGATCTTTTGCCTAGGGCCACAAAAAACCTTGCACGGTCCTGCCTGTGAGTCAAGTGCCTTGCAGCTGTAGCCCTTTCATATCAAAGTACACAGTGCACACAGTAATCAACCTGCCATCTTTGCAGCTGTGGGATGCACGGTGCAAATGAACAGTAATACAAATTCTATCACATTTGATGCAGATTTAACTTTTTCACAATTTGCATAACTGATTGCATTAGTTCTATGGGGTTGTACTGTTTGACTATTATAAAAAGTCTGCATACAAGAACATATTTTAGTTAAAGGTATTAAGAATTGTCATCAGATATATCTCTTAGTGACACATTTGCAAGAATTCCACCAGGAAGCCAAAATAGACCATAATCGATTTTTTGGAATGAAGCATGTGAAACGGACAGCCGGCTGTGGTAATACAACATTGGTGTTAAGTCTCTAGAACTCGCACCACCTCCTGATCCCTCTCAGACCCATCCACATGCGTGACCTCATGGGTGTCCTTCTACCATAGCCAAGTGCACACATGCATTCTAACCCTACTCTGTGATCTCCAACACTCTGGGCACTTGCCGACACTTCAGTCAGCAAGGCGGTGCAACCACTGGCACATTGAGGCTATAATAATGATAAAATGAGCTATATAACACTTGTAAATTAATCAGGACCTGCAGACCGTACATTTCCAAAACTAACTGCATCACACTAGCCAACACATTAGTAATGTCCAAGCTGGACTATTGCAATGCCCTCTATGCAGGAGCCAATAAAACCATCATAAATAAAATGCAAATCCTTCAAAATAACGCTCTTAGAGCAGCCCTTGACATACCCCGTAGAGAACATATTTCCAACATCAGAAAAGACCACCATTGGCTTAAAATCAGCGACAGAGTCCTTCTCAAGACACTATCGCTCACCCACAAAGGGCTTAACAACACAGCACCCCCCTACATCTCGGCCAGACTGACCAGAAAATCGTCCAGACACCACACTAGGGCTACCAACCACTTCCTGCTTGAAACCCCTAGATTTAGACGATCCAAAGTGGGTGGAGCTAGCTTCCCTGTAAGAGCTGCCCAGGCATGGAACGCATTGCCTACTGCATTAAGGGCTAACCTACCCTACACCAACTTCAGATGTAAGGTAAAAAACTGGCTACGGTCCAGCGACAACTAATCTGCACGGTACCTACAGCCATGATACTCCTGAAACCAGTCTATGACTATTCTGCTTTTACCCTTTCACCTTTTTGTATACACCTTCAATACTGTAACATGTTAGTTTTTCATTTTCAACTGCTTGTATTGACATGTATGCACTGTTTTGATATGCTTCTTATCCTCTGTATGTAACCTAAGCTTAAGTAACCTTGTACCTGCTGCACCCGGCTACCCCTGGGTTTTGTGCTCATTATCAAATAATAAACATAAACATAAACATAAATGGCAACTACTAAAGAATACAAGAAGAGGAGGGAAGCTATATTACTAAATGAAAAGCAACTGTTACTGGTATTGCCCAAGAGACTGGCTTAACAGCTGAAACACCCATGCCAGGAGAGGTCACAGAGCAGAGCTAAGCTCTGGAATGTGTGATGCCTCAGGCTGACAATGCCAGTTCAGGTTCTGGCTGAGAATGTGCACAGTGACAACACTGCTGGCTGATATCCCAAGGCTGCCATATGCTGCCTCGCAGAGATGGCACTGAAAGCTTTTTGCAAGTTCAAGCCTGTACGAAATGGACCTTTTGTTATCATATGTGCATTATACGTGCCGTTTCATGGGCAGAGAATGTATTTAGCCACACCGTTTCTATATAAGTGTGAGCCAGGATGAGCCAGGCCTGGGAGGGGCAGAATAGTGAGCACCCTCGCATGCACTGGTGTAAGCGATATTCAATCAACACTACAGCTAAGTCAATGCCTAGTCTGGGATGCTGAGGAAAACCCTTATTGATGTATTTTTATATCCAGTTCAGTACTCTGGATGACAACCCTTGTATAACACCCCCCTCTTAGAATCCCCCTGACCCCACTGAGCCAATAAGTAGGTTTGTTTTGCAAATTAAAAGGTTTATTTGAAAATGTAAACAATATATATATCACACTTCTATAAATAAATTGATAATGGATATTACACTTGTGAATATGAGCAGTAATCAGCAAGAGGTAACTATGAATAGGAACAGAAGAACAAGGTGGGAAAGAATGCTTTATATGGTTCAAGGAAACACAAGGTGGAATAAAATGCAGTACAGAAATAACTTGTTATGATTTTAGCAAAAGGTAATATGATCACTTTTTCTTTTGACAATTCACTCCCCCCCCCTATGCAATACCAGAAATGAAAGGAGAGCACACAGTCTTCAAGAATACCAAAAAATCATACTTTATAATGAAATACACAGTTCCAGTTCTCCGAGCAAGCATAGGGAAAACAGGGATGAGTTTTAAACACAGGCGAATTACTTTAATGTGGTTTGCAAGGAAGTGAAAAGGTGATAAATTGCTTTTAATTCCCTCTAGAGGTTCAGGGTAGGTGATGGCTACTTTATATTAGTTCAGGATCACTTTAACAATACTCTATGAATGATTAGCAGATTGCAAATGAATTTTAGCAAAGAGAAGCAAAAAGCTGCTGATTTCTACAGATGAAGAAATCAGGACAAATCGCAAATCGCGTGTCTCACGATTATGGGAAAAGTATAGCGACTAGGTTCGTTGGAAAGCCTAGATTCTAAACTTTCGGATGAAAGTTAAATTTCGTTCCTAGCCCAAACGGTTCCAGAGATACGGACGATTAAATAAAGGTAGTTTTTCGGATTTAAAGTAAACTCAAAATAACAGGTGACAGCTTGCAGCTGCAGAATTGACAGATGACAGTTGTGCAGCTGTAAAAATGACAGATGACACGATTTCTAGGAGGCAGTTCTACTTAGGTTAAAATAGTTTGGATTAGATTATTTTAACTAAGAGATTGGTTCTGCACAGTTCTGCTAGGTACTCACAATATAAATTTGAACTAGGCCTCGTCACGGATCTGGTCAACACGTCCGGCTGCGGTTCTGTCTGCTCGGCGGGTCAATCAGGCACCGGTTCTGCTCACAGCGATCTGGGTCAGCTCTGCTCTGCTGGTCTAGCCTCTCTGGATTCTGGATGTAACACTGCTTTCTGGGTACTGCTACAGGTTCTTGCAAAAATTCTTGGCAAAAATTCAAACAGCTCGCCCGGCTGTTGAATAGTTTGGTTAGTTTTGAGGCCTGCTGAAGAGGATTCAGCTGGTGGATTCAGGCCTCTCTGCTACAAATTCTGGAGTTAATTTCTGCTACAGGTTCTGTAGATTGATGGATTTGAAGTCTGGATCTCTGGATGTGAAGTCGTCGGTCAGCATGCTCCGCAGCAAAGGAATTGAATGTCTCTACCTGTCCCAGCAGTCTCTTTTTATGTGTTTTGGAAAGTGGGTGTGTGCGTTGGTCATAACTAAACCTGCCCCTCTCACTTATCATTGGCCAATTCCTCCTCTCTCCCTTGATTGGGGGGAGGAAATGTGAGTCAGAGTGATGCTGTAGGTTTTATGGTCAGAGGAACCTCCCCTTGTCAGATTGCACACAAATCTATTTCTGACCCAAATACATATTTATCTATGTACCATTTTTCTAATATTATAGGTCCAGTTAACATATTTTCTGTAGCGCCAAACCATCCGATCCCTGTCTTTGTACAATGGTGTGTCCACTGATGACAGAATTTTCCCCTTTTCATCCAGATAACGACCTCTTAACCTTTCCAGATTTTACACAAATGTGCACCAGGGATATGGGTTACCAATGATAAAGTGTCAGATTTTTAACATGCATACATTTGGAGTGACACCCTATTTTCCGCTACTATCCCCAGGAACATACCACAGGGTCCTAACACCTCTTAAAATGTTCACAGAAAAATCACAAAAATAATGATATTACTTATATAATTCTGACAAGTCCGCACTATGAGTTATCTATCTTTTTAAAATTCTGCTCTGGTCAAAAAGGGGTGTGGCTTCCCACATCACAGGGTGGAATAACTGGTTTATCCACTTCCCCCAAGCCAGCTTGTTCACAGAGGCACAGCTGCCCCCCAGTTTCTATCAAGAGGAAGCTATTTTACGACGCCCCCAATATAACATTTGCCTGAGTCAAGGAAGTTGCATTGTTCTGTCCCTTCCAGTTCCCAGGTGCTCCACCCCTAATTTAATCAGAGAGGTGTTAACTCCTTTTGGCAAAGCGCAGCAGGATGCAGCTAGGCCTGGGAAGAGTGGCTGTTGATCCAGTTTCAACTCCTGTCGGGGGTAGTTGTCAGGCAGAATTCAGTTTCATTAAGCCAGGTTTCAGCTAAATGTCACTTTTTGTTCCCAGTTTTCTACATTCAAATCAAACTGACAATTTTACCTATACATTAAATAATTACTTCCTTCAAGTCATTTCAGAATATAGTTTTACATTGTATCCACCTCTTAGCAAGTCTTTCCTTGGTCTGGTTTTGTTTCATTTGTTCAGTTTTACACAAAAGTCTGGTGGTTTTAAAATGCTGGCTTTCTGATAGTGGTGAGTACTGGTAATGCAACCATTTTTGGGATTAAGAAAATGAATTCCCCACAGTTCTGAGTTGCTTTTTGGCAATCAGCATTGCCATTCCCAATGGTTTCAGGCTACTGTGTGTGTAGCCCAATGGTGGTTTTAGCAGTGCCCTCCTGTGCTCACAACATAGGCAAAAATGGGTGGCAGCCTAGTCTTCATGTTTTCCCTGTGCACTATCTGGGGAGTCTGGCCATCATGATGTTTTCCATGCCAGTACTGCACAGTTTTATGGTAGGGCTTGTATGCATGGGTAAAAACATCCCACAAGCCCCCCCTCTTGCGATGGCCATTCTGTCCTTTCGCTGATGGAACTCGCAAGATCTGGGATGTTCGCCTCCTCTTCTTCCAATTCCATGGATGGCAACGTTCAGCATCTTTTCCTCCCTCCAGTCGATCAATCAGTTCTCCTTGCTGGTCCTGATGGGAGGATTGGGCGGTACCCCGGGCCCCTCGGGTCTCTGCTCCCGGTCCCCGGACGTCCTCCTTGGTCAGTCTCCATGGTTTCATCTTTCCTAGGATGATAAAGCAAAGCGGCAATACCTATTCGTAGACATTTCTTCACCACTATTAATGGTGTGGCGAACATACACATTTTATGAATCAGAAGATATGAACATATACATTTTCTTTTTTAAATTAGGAGACAAGAACATATATATATACAAGGATCACAGAATTGTATATGCTATATGTGGAATATTTTAGGGTTGGAACTGAATTACTCTGGAGCGGCCACCTCTGGGATTCCAGTGGATTCCTCCAGTTGTTGCAGAGTTTGCCTGGGATGGCAAGACTTTAGCTGATTTATATATACCCACTTGTCTTCCCCACTCTGCCGAACTGCCTTTAGGGATGCAGATTTTGTACGCTACAGGGGAGATCTTGTCTATAATTTCAAACGGTCCCTTCCATGTAGGCAAGAATTTTCGCTGCTTGGCCTGGTTCCTTTGGAAATTGTATAGATAGACCTGATCACCCACCTTATATTCCTTTCAGTAGTTTTCAAATCATAGTGGGTTTCATACTCTCAGCTGATCTTTCTAGATTCCGCTGAGCATAGGCAAACGCATGCTGAAGGTGTTTCCTTAAATTCTCCACATACTCATGAGTTGTGGAGGCATTTATCAGTGTCTGCTCTTGAGTCCTGTAGAGCAAATGCTGGAGAAGCACCATCTTGCGTCCAGTCATCAACTCAAATGGTGACATTTTAATTGCAGATGAAGGGGTAGATCTGATGGCCATTAGGACCAGAGGTAATCGGATATCCCAACTTGGCCCAGAATCTGCCACAAACTTTTTTAATATGCTCACAATGGTTCGGTTGTATCTCTCCACTGCTCCAGAAGAAGCTGCCTGTAAGCAATGTGTAGCTTCCTTTTAACCCCCAGTATCTCCCACATCTTTGTCATTACTTCACTGGTGAAGTGGCTACCCCTGTCTGACTCAATCCTTTGAGGTAGACCAAAACGGGAAAAGATGTGGTTAATCATCAGGGCAGCTGCTGTTTCTGCCTTGCAGTTTGGGGCTGGGAGACATTCCACCCACTTGGTAAACAAGCATGTAACGGTCAACATGTACTTGTTTCCTCTAGACGAGCGGATTACAGGGCCTACAAAGTCGATTTGCAAATCTGACCATGGCAGTGTCATCCCCCTCTTTTGGAGAGGCGCACGGTGTGTGAGGGATGATGGCTGAAATTGTGCACACACAAGACACCCCTTCAAGTATTGGTCGAGGTCCTGCCCCATGTGTGGCCAGCATGCAACCTCTCTTAATATTTCCAGTGTTGTGTGAAACCCCCTATGACCGGCGGTGGCCGCATCATGGGCGTGACTTAACATCAGGCTTCGGAATGAGGTAGGAACCACCCACTGATCGTGGCCAGCTTTGGATTTCCTTACCAGCAAACCCTCTTGGATTCAGAGCATTTTTGGAATTTTCATCAACACTCTTAGGTCCTCTTTCCCAATGTAATCGGTATTCGTCAGGGGAAAGTTCTCAGGGTCCTCAAGGTGTTGGTAAAACTTACCAATAATTGGATCCCCCTTCTGAGCTGTAATTAAATCAGCATCAGGGGTCTCCTTACTCCATTGTGCAATTGAAAGATCATTGTGAGCATTTGTCTGGGACCTAGTGATAGCAGTGACCTGGATTTCCCGCAACAGGGACTCTATTTCTATTAGATCCCCTTGGATGGCCCCGGTTTTGGCCAGCTGATCAGCTAAGTCATTTCCAGTTTTGTCTGGTCCCTCTACTTTGGAATGACCCTTGATCTTTTCCAGTAGATGGTCATCCCATTCGTTGTGACCAGGTCATCAATGTTTTGGATTAACTTCCCATGTTTCAAGGATTTGTTATTAGCACATAACATGCTTCTGGTTTTCCAGTTAACCAGGTGCTCCACGAACCCGTTCCATACATAATCCGAATCTGTGATTATGACCAGTTCATGGAGTTGATGTTGGACAGCAGTGAGGATGGCCTGATGCACAGCCATCAATTCTGCCACCTGACTACTTCGGGGACCAATTTTGTATCCAGCGGAGGGTTCTGGTGACTCATTCACCCATGCATTCCCTACGCCGGCCACCAGTTCTTTCTCCCCGTTGTCGTCAACATGGTAAGAGCATCCATCCACATAGACAGTGGGCATTCCCTCACACTTGTCTTCTTCAAAGACTTTGTGTGGGGAATTAGGTATGCCTCCATGTTGTCCTTGATTTTTAGACTTTCGTCCTCGAGACAGTTTTCTCTGGCACAATCATGCAAGTCAGCCAGACCTCGCGCGAGGGGACTCTTCTTGTTTTGGCCATATCTGACCTCTACAGGAAAGCCTTGCATTGACAGAATCCAGGAAGTAATTCGGGAATTACTCACATTTCCGTCCCGGATTCTGTCACTTTGGAGATATTGCAGAGGCTGGTGTGGAGTCTACAATATGATGTGTTCCCCCTGGATAAACGGGCGGTAATTCTTCAATGCCCACACCGTTGCCAGTAGTGCCTTCTCACAATCATTGAATTTTTCCTCCACAGAGGATAAAGTTTTGCTCGCATAGGAGATTACTTTATTGACCTTGTCATGCTTTTGGTATAATACTGCCGTCAAGCACGTATTAGAGAACCCCGTCTCCAGGAAGAACTCCTTGTTTCTGACAGGGTAAGCTAGGCAAGGCGCTTGTGAGAGGCTTCTTTTGAGTTGTCTTACCGCCTCGGATTGTTCTGGACCCCATTCCTACTTGACCCCCCCTTCAAGAGATGAATCAGGGGTCTAGTGATCTCTGCGTAGCCTTCAATGAACTTTCTCCTGTAATTAGTCAGTCCAAGGAGGCTCCTTAGTTCCTGCAGAGCTGTGGGGTCTTTCAGTTTCTGGAGTGCTTTCACTTTCTTTTCTTGGGGACAGAGACCCTGAGGAGTAATCTCATGCCCCAAAAAATTAACACGGGTTCTACACCACTGTGCTTTCTGAAAGGAAAGTTTTGCTCCGGCAGCCATCAACTGTGTCAGAACATAACGGATCTCCGCTATGTGTTCCTCCACAGATGAACTTTTGATGAGGACATCATCTACACAAGCCAGGTTACCCCTCGCACCCAGGTCGGGCATGGCCTTATGTAGGAAAATGTTGAATTAATTGCCGGAGTTGAGGTATCCGAAGGGAGTCCGGGTCCATGTGTACTGCTGGCCCCCAAAGGTAAAAGCCAGTTTGTATTGGTCCTCCCTACTGACAGGCACGGTCCAGTATCCATTGGTCAGGTCTATTGCTGTGAATACCTGTGACCCCTGAATCTGGGCCAGCCCTTGGTCAATGTAGGGCAGAGGCCATCGGGAAGTATGGACCCGTTTGTTGAGCTCCCTAAGGTCGGCGCAGAGTTTCCACTGGCCGTTTGGCTTCAATATTCCCAGCACCGGATTATTGATAGTGCTGTGGACTGGACGGATTATTCCCCGGGACTCAAGGTTCTTAATTATTTCAGTAAGGGACTCCATGGATGCGAGAGGCAACCGATATTGCTTCACAAACACTGGAGTCATTCCAGGGTCCGTGGGAATTGTTGTGGTGTGGATGTCGGTGCGACCACAGTCATGTGAGTCTACCGCAAAGAGATCTTGAAAATCCAAGAAAACTTGTTTCAACTTTTGCTTCTGTTCCAGAGTCACACAGGCATCAGCTAGGTTGACTCTCTCTTCCACCATCTGCCTGAAGCCTGGAAAGACTTCTGGTTTGGCTATCTCAGCGGCCTCCTCCAGCTGGGTGGAGAAGTCCCTGGTCAGAGTGCTGATTTGGACTGGAGGCTTCAGGTGGGAAAGGCAGCCCTCATGGACCTGGAAAATCACCTCATGCCTCCTGAAGTCACAAGTCACATCTTCCTTACCATAAGGGCAAGAAGTGTACACCAGGAAGTTCCCCCCGTGCCGGGTGAAAATCCTGTCTGGTGTTGTGTTGTCTTCACTGTCACTGTCAAAACAGTCCTTGGGGATCGGTCCTAACAGTTAATTTCCTAAATCAATGGAGAAATGTCAGTCATCAACCGCCATTCCAATAATGGTGCCTGCGGCTAGAGTAATACTCTTTAAGTCGCTGTTATCCACCTCTATTGGAATGGTGTCATGTTCTATATTGACTAATGGAGTTGGGTTTACCCCCAACCCTTGCTGTTGGAGAGAAGCATTCAGATGTATGTAAGCATCAGGGTTTTTCAATTTTTGTCCTCTTTTAACTTTCACTTCGAGGGAGAATTGTCGGGTCCTTTCTGGGATGGTGACTTCCTCTTTGATCTGAATTTCAACTGCATAAGGTAGCAATTGAGCTGACCTAAATGCTTTTTATGAATCATCAAAGCCCACGGGATTATCTACTAATCGGGACCAAGCTTTGAAGTTTATTAGGTCCAAACTAATGGCGAAGTGATTGAGAATGTCACTGCCTAAGTAAAAGGCGGCAGTGACATCTCGCACGACCCAACAATTATGGACTATGCTCTTGTTGCCAATGGAGATTTTGAGCATACACCTGCTTGGCAGGAGATGTTTGGAATTAGGTGCTTCCAGGTCCATTTCCCATTTGTCTATCAGTTTAAATGTGGGAATGGCTGGATCTTTTGGGAGTTGGCGGAACATGGCTTCGCTGATGAAGCTCTTACTGTTGTTCACACACACTCGAGCGAGAACAGAGTCCTTCCCATTAACTGAACAGGGATGAACAACTGCTCTCCAATTTGCTGAATATCAGCCAGGCTCTGAGCTGATTTCACATCTTTCTGGACTATAGGAGTGGGAGTTTCTGATTGTGGATTAGTAAAGAATTTCAGGGTGTTTCCTTCCAGTGTGGAATACCACCTTAAACTGGAAGGAAGGTTGATTTTCAGAAATAGAGAGGACCCCCCATCAACAGTCTGTTGTCCTACTGCTATTACTGTCACGTCTGGAATTTGGTTGTTCTGGAAGTGAAATTCTACTTGGTCAGATTTTTGTTCAACCATGTGGCAGGTGCCGTTTAAACTAACATGGTTGACACTCTGTTTTAATTTTATTGGTCGGCTTGTCTGGGTCCAGAGGACCTTGTTTACGCAATCTATTAGGGGTGACAACCTTCTTAAGAGGTCATTCCCTAGTAAACAAGGGGTGCCCTCTGGAGTCACTACTATGACCGGGTGTTTCACCTTGTGTCGCCCAATTTTGATGTCCAAATCTGCAGTCCCCTCGACAGGAATTTCCTTCCCATCAAAGTTCTGCAGTTGTCCAGGAAGAGAGGTGAGAGGAATACGGTAATTCTCCCCCTTCCTGCATTTAGTTCATCAAAGGCCCTTTTGGACAGAAGGGTAGCTTGGGATCCAGTGTCCACCAGTGCCAAAATTGTACCCTGCCCCTGTACTTATACCGGGGCATAATATCTTCCCTACTTCTCCTCAAGGGGGCACAGATAATGCATATTTTTGGAAAACTGGTGGGCTAACTTTTTGGTTTTGGACATTGCTAGCGAAGAGATTTGGGCAGAATTCTGTGGAAGGCCTGGGGAATCTGAAAGAAAAAGTTTGCAACTGGAAATGGTTTCGGGTTCTGGGCCGCCCCCCCTTTTTGGAGGCCGTCATCAGGATGGGTTTGACCCTTGGGATTTTGGTATTGTCGGTTCTGGGATGAGATGATGGGCGGCGGTAGCTCAGTCTCCACATCTCCCCAGTCTGAATTGGCATCCCTGGGGACCCATTTTTCCTTGGGAGGAGTTACCCCATCTCTGAAGGAGAAGATCCTTTCCCCAGGATCTTCTGAGGATCCCTCTCCCTCAAATTAGAAGACCTGTACCTCCTCCACAAAGTGGGTCTGTTTGGGTCCTTTGTTTCTCCAACCTTCTCTCTACTCCTTGGGTGGCAGACTTTCAGGGGTAGGAGATTTTGTTTCCGGTTCCTGGTTTTCCAGGGGCTGTTTACAAGTTGGGAAGGAGGCTTCCTCCAAGGCTTTACACCCCCTTCCCCTTGTGCCTCCTCCCTGGGAACCGGTGGGTTATCGGGGTGCTGCCCCCGTCATTGTTCTGGAGCACCAGGTCCAGAGTTTGGGGTATTCTGCGGTGGCATGCTCATCTGAGGGTTCTGTTGAGCCCTCAGTATGTGACCCAGATCCCGTGCCATATTTTGTACCTGGCGCTCAAGTTGTGAAACCCGCTCAGGCTGATACGGGGCTCTATTTTCTACCCTGGGCTGATCCCGGGAAGGGTAGCTATCCCTTCTCTGGTAGTACCCCTGGCTGGGAAGATTTTGGTACCCCTCCACCCTTGGCCTCCCCTCTCCCGGATTAGGTTGTCTGGGCTCAGGGAATTGGGGAAAGAAGGATGGATGATTTTAGGGCTGGAAATTGGGTGGATACCTGGGGAAAAAGTTCTGCCCAGGATTTAGAGAATTTCTGCCCTCCTGTGGGAAGTTGGGAGGGAAGTTCCCTGGGTTAGGTGCTTGGCTGGATCCCCCCCCTTGGGCTGGAGGAGTCCAAACATAACCCAGGATTGGTCGGTTTCCCTTGTAGCGGGACTTACATAGTCAGGGGAGCGGGGACCCCATTTGTGGGACTACCTCCTCGACTCCCTGTCTGTGACTGGCCCGAGGGCCTTCTGGGCTGTGAATTATTCGGTGCAGGCAGGTTTTTAGGCCCCCCATCTCCAAATCTAAAACGGGGGCAACCTTTACTTCTGCCACCTTGGCAGCAGCAGGGGTGCTGTTGGTTTTGTGGTTTTTCGGCGCGTTATTTTTATTTTCGATAGGCTTCTGCACCTCATAGATCCGGGTAGCCTGTTCAATGACCCAGTCTAAAGATCTTTTCTCATGAAAATCTCTCACGAGCTGGGTCATTATGTATTTGGGTAAGGCATGGAAAAACGTATTGATAAATTCTCTGCTATCCGTGCGCACCCTTCTGGTGGTCTGCGCAAAAGCACGCTTTCATTCTTGCACAAACTCTTGTGGGGCCTGATCCTCCCCAAATTTCAAATTGTAGGATGCCTTGCGAGCCTCTTGAGGATTTCTGTGCACAGAATTTTTTTTCAAGATGGTCGCCCTGTATGTGGACCACCTTGAATGGTTTTGATCCTCCAGCCCCGCAAAGAAACTGGAGTATTCTGGTGAGAAGGTCCACTTTACATATTGAATACAGCTTTGGCTGTCCTTCAAATGGAAAGTCCCCATCATTTGCTCATAGAGCTCCAAGTGTTCCCAAACAGAATACTTGGCGTTCTTATGATAAGGCGTGATGACACTCCTTATTGCCTTTATTTGTTTCAATGGGTCCTTAAGCAAGGCCCTTTTTGCCTTATTGGCCTTTTTGGTTCGGGTAACCCTGGTCCATTCATGCTCCGACTCAGAAGCGCTTCTCCCAGAGGTGCCCGTCTGATCTTCCAGGTTTTCCTGGGTTCTGCGAGCCTGGGAATGGCTGGCAGAATGTGGGGACCTGGTCTCCTGTGTCCTGTAATGCTCAGAGGAGTCTTCAGACCCCTCTTTGCTGCCAGGATTTGATGGGTACCCCCCCACTGACCTAGCTGGGCAGAGGTTTTCAGGATGCCCTTAATGGGCCTACTCTCCTTGGGTTCCCCACTAAACTGCGCTGTGCTTGGGTGCCCATACCCGGATGCCCGCCCATCCATTCCTGGGAGGTACTGGCCTATGAGCCCCATACTTCTAGCTGGATAGTAATCTGCCATCTCCGTGGCCCTGGGCTCATGTGCGCGAGGGGACATGGGGGTGGCAGAGTCCAGGGACTGGGAGAGATGAATGCCTCTGTACCAGGGCTCCTGAGGTTATGCTCAGGCGTTTCCCTTTCCCAGAGCACCTCGTCTCTATCAGCCCCTGCTCCCTGTTGCAATGCAAGAGCCTGCGCTTTCAGTTCCTCAGTTAAGGCCTTACTAGACTCTATCAGTCTCTCCTGCATCGCTACCTGTTGCTGGAGCCTATCATTGTGCTGACAGAGAGCCTCATTTTCTCTCTGTGCCTCCTGATTGGTCCTGGAGTACTGGGCCAGTCTCTGCTGCAGGAGGGTTACCTCCTGAACTGTGTCCCTATTGGCCTGCTCCTTTCTTGCCAGAGCATCCTCCACCCTCCTGGTGTGCTCTAACAAGTTCTGGTGTTCTTTTTGGAGGTCACCCAGTCCCTGGAGGGCCAGGTGATTTCCTTCCATTTTCCTTTTTAAGTGGCAGACTTCCTGGCCTAAGGTATCCCTTTCCTGACTAAGAGCCTGCATCTGTGCCGCCAGGTCGTCCCTTTGCCTTTGGAAGGCACCATCTTTCTGGCGCTCCTGGTCAAACTCTGCCTGGGTATCCAGGTCTTTCAAAATCAGTTTATTGCTCTCTGCCTTCTCCCTATCTAGGTGGCTTTGCAGGGTGACTACCTGCTCGGCACATGCCCTATTGAAATCTAATTGTTGCTCCAGCTTTTTCTGGCTCTGCAGTAGGGAGTCCAAGCCTTCTTGGTACTCCTTCTGCAAGGCCAGAAATCTGGCATCCTGGTCCGCCTTTTCCTGTTGCAGCACATCCATATCCTCCTTTATTTTAGTGATGTACTGTCTGCTGTCCTTTTCTGACTCCTGGCTCCTAAGCAGCCTCTGCTCAGAAGAGGGTGTCCAGTCATAATATCGAAAAAATAAAGTCGAATGACAAAAAAGTCGAATCAATAATGTCGAAAAAAAAAAAGTCGAATTTGTTTTTTTATTATCTATAGATTTTTTTTGGGTTTGGTAAGTAAAAAAAAGGGGTAAAATAAAAAAAAAATAGAAAAAAAGGGGGGTTGGGGGGGAACCCCCCCATTTCGAATAAAAACCGTATTAAAAAAAAATTCGACTTTTTTTTTTTCGAGATTATTTTTTCGTCATTTTGACTTTCGATTTTATTGATTTCGATTTTATGTCTAGGAACCTCAGAAGAGTCCAGATCAGATTGGGCCTTCTCTAACGCCATCTGTTGCCTATTTGCCAGATCTTGGCCTTCAGCACATTTGTCCTGCATGGCTCCCATATATAGATACAAATATGCTGCTATCCTGGCAATCTTATTATGTTCATCTTTGGCTTTAGGGGCCATATATAGTTCACTCAGGGCCACATGTAGGGGACCCTGATCTCCCCATATATCTGACCCTGTTTCAGTGACCTGTTGCGCGATTGCCTGCAACCAGACCGTTTGGTCCTGATGAGTCCACTCACCTCTCACAAATAGCTTATGCAAGAAGTGCTCTCTGGCTATTTTCATATCTACCAAGGTCGTCATTCTGGAATTTGAGTTCCTTCCTGACTTACAGAAGTTTGTATTTTATTTTGCAAAACAGACCGTTTCCTTAGAGCATTCCTTTGAGGGATGCTTTCACAGTGTAAAACAGCGTGGTGATCTAACCGGATATGTGTATCTGGTCAGTTGGCACACTGTATTAATCTGCACAAGTGGTAAAACTAACCCAGAATATCCCGGACGAACCCCCACTTTTGTAAGCGATATTCAATCAACACTACAGATAAGTCAATGCCTAGTCTGGGATGCTGAGTAAAACCCTTATTGATGTATTTTTATATCCAGTTCAGTACTCTGGATGACAACCCTTGTATAACACCCCCCTCTTAGAATCCCCCTGACCCCACTGAGCCAATAAGTAGGTTTGTTTTGCAAATTAAAAGGTTTATTTGAAAATTTAAACAATATATATATATCACACTTCTATAAATAAATTGATAATGGATATTACACTTGTGAATATGAGCAGTAATCAGCAAGAGGTAACTATGAATAGGAACAGAAGAACAAGGTGGGAAATAATGCTTTATATGGTTCAAGGAAACACAAGGTGGAATAAAATGCAGTACAGAAATAACTTGTTATGATTTTAGCAAAAGGTAATATGATCACTTTTTCTTTTGACAATTCACTCCCCCCCTATGCAATACCAGAAATGGAAGGAGAGCACACAGTCTTCAAGAATCCCAACAAATCACACTTTATAATGCAGTACACAGTTCCAGTTCTCCCAGCAAGCTTAGGGAAAACATGGATGAGTTTTAAACACAGGCAAATTACTTTAATGTGGTTTGCAAGGAAGTGAAAAGGTGCTAAAATTGCTTTTAATTCCCTCTAGAGGTTCAGGGTAGGTGATGGCTACTTTATATTAGTTCAGGCTCACTTTAACAATACTCTATGAATGATTAGCAGATTGCAAACGATTGCAAACGAATTTTAGCAAAGAGAAGCAAAAAGCTGCTGATTTCTACAGATGAAGAAATCGGGCCAAATCGCAAATCGCGGTAAATTTCGCGAGTGCGTGTCTCATGATTCTGAAATCTAGGTTTGTTGGAAAGCCTAGATTCTGAGCTTCCAGATGAAAGTTAAATTTAGTTCCTAGCCCAAACGGTTCCAGAGATACGGATGATTAAATAAAGGTAGTTTTTCGGATTTAAAGTAAACTCAAAATGACAGGTGACAGCTTGCAGCTGCAGAATTGACGGGTGACAGTTGTGCAGCTTTAAAAATGACAGATGACACGATTTCTAGGAGGCAGTTCTACTTAGGTTAAAATAGTTTGGATTAGATTATTTTAACTAAGAGATTGGTTCTGCACAGTTCTGCTAGGTACTCACAATATAAATTTGAACTAGGCCTCGTCACGGATCTGGTCAACACGTCCGGCTGCGGTTCTGTCTGCTCGGCGGGTCAATCAGGCACCGGTTCTGCTCACAGCGATCTGGGTCAGCTCTGCTCTGCTGGTCTAGCCTCTCTGGATTCTGGATGTAACACTGCTTTCTGGGTACTGCTACAGGTTCTTGCGAAAATTCTCGGCAAAAATTCAAACAGCTCGACCGGCTGTTGAATAGTTTGGTTTGTTTTGAGGCCTGCTGAAGAGGATTCAGCTGGTGGATTCAGGCCTCTCTGCTACAAATTCTGGAGTTAATTTCTGCTACAGGTTCTGGAGATTGATGGATTTGAAGTCTGGATCTCTGGATGTGAAGTCGTCGGTCAGCATGCTCCGCAGCAAATGGAATTGAATCTCTCTACCTGTTCCAGCAGTCTCTTTTTATGTGTTTTGGAAAGTGGGTGTGTGCGTTGGTCATAACTAAACCTGCCCCTCTCACTTATCATTGGCCAATTCCTCCTCTCTCCCTTGATTGGGGGAAGGAAATGTGAGTCAGATTGATGCTGTAGGTTTTATGGTCAAAGGAACCTCCCCTTGTCAGATTGCACACAAATCTATTTCTGACCCAAATACATATTTATCTATGTACCATTTTTCTAATATTATAGGTCCAGTTAACATATTTTCTGTAGCACCAAACCATCCGATCCCTGTCTTTGTACGATGTTGTGTCCACTGATGACAGAATTCTCCCCTTTTCATCCAGATAACGACCTCTTAACCTTTCCAGATTTTACACAAATGTGCACCAGGGATATGGGTTACCGATGATAAAGTGTCAGATTTTTAACATGCATACATTTGGAGTGTGACCCTATTTTCCGCTACTAACCCCAGGAACATACCACAGGGTTCTAACACCTCTTAAAATGTTCACAGAAAAATCACAAAAATAATGATATTACTTTTATAATTCTGACAAGTCCGCACTATGAGTTATCTATCTTTTTAAAATTCTGCTCTGGTCAAAAAGTGGTGTGGCTTCCCACATCACAGGGTGGAATAACTGGTTTATCCACTTCCCCCAAGAAAGCTTGTTCACAGAGGCACAGCTGCCCCCCAGTTTCTCCGAAGAGGAAGCTATTTTACGACGCCCCCAATATAAAATTTGCCTGAGTCAAGGAAGTTGCATTGTTCTGTCCCTTCCAGTTCCCAGGTGCTCCACCCCTAATCTAATCAGAGAGGTGTTAACTCCTTTTGGCAAGGGGCAGCAGGATGCAGCCAGGCCTGGGAAGAGTGGCTGTTGATCCAGTTTCAACTCCTGTCGGGGGTAGTTGTCAGGCAGAATTCAGTTTCATTAAGCCAGGTTTCAGCTAAATGTCACTTTTTGTTCCCAGTTTCCTACATTCAAATCAAACTGACAATTTTTACCTATACATTAAATAATTACTTCCTTCAAGTCATTTCAGAATATAGTTTTACATTGTATCCACCTCTTAGCAAGTCTTTCCTTGGTCTGGTTTTGTTTCATTTGTTCAGTTTTACACAAAAGTCTGGTGGTTTTAAAACGCCGGCTGATAGTGGTGAGTACTGGTAATGCAACCATTTTTGGGATTAAGAAAATGAATTCCCCACAGTTCTGAGTTGCTTTTTGGCAATCAGCATTGCCATTCCCAATGGTTTCAGGCTGCTGTGTGTGTAGCCCAATGGTGGTTTTAGGCAGTGCCCTCCTGTGCTCACAACATAGGCAAAAATGGGTGGCAGCCTAGTCTTCATATTTTCCCTGTGCACTCTCTGGGGAGTTTTGGCCATCATGATGTTTTCCATGCCAGTATTGCACAGTTTTATGGTAGGGCTTGGATGCGTGGGTAAAAACATCCCACACTGGTGAGTATTTGCATTGCAGGCCCTTTCTCTCTACTTCTGGTCTCCTGCATATTATTTGTGTCCAAGTGCACAGTGTCTGCAGTGCCTGGAATGCCTGGGGTGTCGTGGGGAAGCTGGATGAGCCTGTAAAAATAAGCGCCTTACAAATACCCAATAAATAAAATAAATACATAAAAAGATGCCGTAGGGTTTCTACAGCAAAATTACAATGGCGACAAGGTCTCTAATTTTTGGGAATATTATTTCTACCACCAAAAATGTCTCTGGTGGGATGGAGATTCAATTAAATTCTCAAATTAAATATGATAAATATGATATGATAGATTATTAATAACCTATCATATCATATCAAATCAGCATTCCTCAGAAAATGTGATGGGTGTTTTGTTAAATACGGTGGTGTTACATTAAAAGGTTTAAAATTCCATTAACAACATTCAAATAGTTGATATTTTGTCAGCAACTCTTTATTACTTATACAATACACCCCCCAGACGTTATCCTTAGTTTTAGCTGGAAGAAGAGATAATTCCTCTTCCGTTGAGTTAATGTCTACCAACAAGGCATCACAGTTAACTTTCTATTGTTTCAATGACCTACACGAACCCAGGGTGAACACCTCCCGAAGTTTCTCAAATAAACTACCTGGAGGGGAAGAAAGAACCTGTTCATTTAGATGCAATACCCTCCAGTTGATGCACAGAAACAAGACCTCTCTCCTGATGATTAGCTGCTACCGGAACACCCTAAGGAAAACCAAGAGTTATCTCCATAAAATAGCTTCCAGTTTCGACCAGTCCAAACTGCGTTCTATTGCTCCGTACCATATACCAGTTTTGGAAAATGTATTTTACTATAGAAGCGCAACACCATGAAAAGTAAAAACAACTACCATTGCACTGCAGCAACTGAAAATCCAGCTCTAGCAGTATTATAAAAAAAAAACATTTCACATTGTTGGAATAGACTGTAGTGCACAAATATCTAAAGCTCTTTACTATCTCCAATTCAGTATTAATTATGAATCACTTGCTACTATTTGAGATGTTCCTTAATCAGGCTAGGGTCTCAGGTGAAAAGGCAGCAGCAAGCAGCAGAGCCAAAGAGAGGAAAAAACAGACACCACAATATTAATATTCCCTTTCTGTAATCTCAGACTGACAAGTCACACCTCCGTCAGACAATACCCAACTCCTACCTGCTGTGATATTGATATTGATATTTTATCTGTATCGTGCTCGTACACAAGTGTTTCAGAGAGCAACCGACGAGGCAAGGGGGGAGAACAAAGGAAAACAAAAACAACCATGTTACTAGGCCCAGTGACATTGAGAACGCACACGTGCATGGGAGAGAGAGAGGGGTTAATGAAAGGGAGAGGGGGAGAGGTGGAAAGTGCTGAGCAAAAATAGAGATAAGTAAATAAAAAATAAATAAATAAATAAATAGATAGATAGATAGATAGATAGATAGATAGATAGATAGATAGATAGATAGATAGATAGATAGATAAATAAATAAATAGAAAGGCAACAAAACAGTTTTAGTACAGCCAGCAAGTGCTAGGAATAAGGTAACAGACAGGGTGTGTCTGAATAAGTGCAGAAAAAGAAATGGGGTCGGACTGTAGGGTTACAGATACAGACCCCAGTGCAAGGGATTGCCCGCAGGCAGTGTAGTTGGGTGGCAGGGTGAGCAGGTACCTGGGCTCTAAAGACAGAGGGAGACCAGGTACATAATGCGGAGACAGAACAGATCAACAGGGGAGAGGAGGAGAGAAGGTAGAAGCAAAGAGGAAGGTCTTGAGGTACTTCAGGAAATGGAGATGGTTCTCAAGTTTCAGAGTGGCAGGGAGGCTGATCCAGAGGGAGGCCACAGCCGAAGACAAAGATCTACCCCAAGCTCGTTTCATAGAAAAACGGCTGACCCTGAGGGAGTTAGAGGTGGAGGAGTGAAGGGCTTGGGAGGGAAGGTATTTACGGAGGGACAGCTGAAGGTATTTTGGACCCAGTCTCCAGAAAGCCTTGTGAACAATGCAAAGGGTCTTGAATGTAATCCTTGCAGCCACTGGGAACCAGTGGAGAGATACACTCTCAGGGCTTGAGGCCAAGGGAAAGTCTAGCAGTCCTGTTCTGGATAAGTTACACAGGGCGGAGAGTAGATTCAGGTTGATTTAGAAAGAGGCTGTTGCAATAGTCCAACCATGAGAGAACCAGGGCTCGAGAGACAGTGAGCTTCTGGAGGAAGGAAAGGAAAGGCAGAATACCTCTGAGGAGGCGTAGTAGGAGGTTTGACTTTTTTGAGACATCAGAGATGTGGACAGAGAAGGAAAGCGTGGAGTCGAAAATTACCCAAAGGTTCTTGGCCTCACAGGTGGGGTAGGAGGAGGGCCAAGGGAGGCCAGCCAGAGAGTAACAGGAAAGGAGGGTGTAGGTGTGCCGATGAGGAGAATCTCAGTCTGGCTGGCATTCAGGCAGAGATCGTTGCCGGCACACCAATCGTGAATGGCAGATAGGCAGTCGGAGATGAGAGAAGGAGAAGAGGTGGCCGAGGGAAGCCTGAAAATGAGTTTAGTGCCATCAGCATAGCACTGGAAATTCAAGCAAAAAATGGCAATGCAGTGGGCAAGAGTTCCCAGGTATTGGTTAAAGAGCCAGGGTGAGAGGTTGGAACCCTGGGGAACACTGTAGGTAGAGAGAGAGAGATAGAGGAAAGGAAGGACCCAAGTTGGACCTGGGAGGGTCGATCAGAGAGGAAAGAGGTCAGCCAGGCCCGAGCCTGATCCGTGATGACCAGGTTGTCACGGAGACGGTTGAGCAGGATGGTATGGTTGACTGTGTCGAAGTCAGAAGAGAGATCAATTAGGATGAGAACAGAGGGAATGTTAGAGTAAAGGTTGGAGAGCAAATCTTCACGGATGTTCAGGAGAGCAGATTCTGTGCTTCTGGCAGCTCTAAACCCAGATTGATGGTCGTGGAGACAGCCAACAGAATCAGAATGGAGGTTTAGCTGAGAGATGGCCAGCTTTTCAAGGAGTTTGCCCAGAAAAGGAATGATGGAAATTGGGCGATAGCCGGGCAAGAAGGATCAGCTGTGGGTTTATTAAGAAGAGGATGCACAAGAGAGTGCTTCAGAGGGGCGCGGAAGGCTCCTGAGGCAAAGGGGAGGTCGCAGAAATTGTCCAGCGCAGGACTGAGGATGTCAATGTGGTCCTTTATGGTTTTAGAAGAACAGGGATGAACCTGTTTTGACAAGACTTTCAAAGCTCGGACTTGTCTAACGACCTCGTCAGGGGAGAAAAGAGGAGAGGAGGAGAAAGAGGGTGTGGGTGGCTGAAGGAGGGTCAGAGTTCACAGAAGGAGGGAGGAGAGGAGGCGGAGGGAAGCGAGGGTGGACAGGATGTCCTGGGTTTTTGAGATGACGTGAGAGGCAAGGGCCGTGCAAATGGCCTGGGAGGTGACAGGAGGGGTAGAGACTGCAGCAGGGTTGGCCAGCTCCTTGCAGATTTTAACGAGTTCGGCTGATTTGTTAGAGGATGAAAAAGAAGCCCTCTAATTCCTCTCAGCTGCCCTACACTTATGTTTAAATGTACCTAGGTCAGAATCATACCAAGAATTGCACTTGGCTTTGGGCTTCAAAAAGATCCTCATCACAGGGGCAAGAGAATCAAGAGTATCGGAAATAGAAGAGTAGAGTAAAGACAGGGCTGTGTCAGGATGTGAGTCAGCCAGAGGTGGAGATGGGTGGGGGGAAGAGAAGGTGCCCAGATGCCTTTGGGCAAGGCGCGCAATACAAATAAATGAACTAAACTAAACTAAACTAAGGTGGCAGCGAAAGCCTTCATGACACATGCTTCATGGGCCGGATGTCCGAGAAGGTAGGTGGCAGTGTTGGGGTAGACTTAGCCTGGGGGGCAGAGAGGGAGAGATGCAAGGAGAGGAGGGAGTGATCACTCCAGGAGAGAGGAGTGGTCATAGGGATGGAGAGGGGGATGTCAGAGTAGATCAAGACATCAAGTGTGTGCCCTGCAGAGTGAGTCGGGGCAGAGGGGAGGATATAAAGGGAGAGGGAGTCACAGAGGTCACAGAAGAGTACAGAGGAGGAACAAGGAGTGTCAAGATGGATGAGATCACCAAGAAGGAGGAGTTGAGAGGTTGAGGCCAAGAGGGAGGAGGAGAGATCCACCCACTCAGAGAGAAAAGAGGTGATCTGACCATGTGTCCGGTAGATAGTAGCCACGGTAAGATAGTGGCTAGGAGAGAGAGAGAAATAGACTGCAAACAAGGCATTCAAAAGAAGAGTATGTGTGCATGAGAATGACAGAGACAGGGAACCTGTTAGGAAAGATCAGGGCTACACCCCCTGTGGACTGGGTGAATCTGGGTGCAGAGAGGATATTGTAGCCTTCAGGGAGGAGAGTGTAAAAGCTTGTGTGACCGAGGACATTAAGGTCAAGTTCTTCCAGGAGGTGGCAGAGGTCAGAGGAGTGTTTGACAGGAGAGCGACAGTTGAGGGTGGCTAGATAAAGGAGGTTGCCAGCATTAAAGACCTTCCAGGGAGGGGTACAAATCAGAGGTATGCTCTGCAGAGGTGGAGAAGGAGCCTGAGGTGGGGCAGAGGAGGAGGGAAGAGAAGGCCAGGTAGCCAAGGGGGGAGTGGAGTGGACAGCAGGAGATGAAAGAAAGTGGATGAGGCGAGGGAAACACATGTCAAAGAGGAGCAGATTGGCCTGAGGGCCTTGGACCATGATGGTGCCATTAAGGTAGACCTTAATGATGACTTTAGAAGAGTCGAAGGGAGCCATGATAGCTTCTCCTCGGGTGCCACCATCAATGGGAGAGGAGGAGACAGGACACAGCACAGAGATCATTTGAAGAGTCCATAGATCTGTTGAAGGAACGACAAAGAGGATGTCAGTGAGTGTCTGTCTGGCGGAAGAGCTGGAATAGGTCTCAGCAATAGGTAGACCAGGGTTGGAAGCCAAGATATCCTTTTGGAACTTCTTCCTACCAGACTTAGTGAGAAGGGAAGGATAGTCAATGGAGAAGCAGTTGAAAAGATAGGAGAAAAAGAAAGCGCCATGGGAGTGGTCGCGTGAAAAGGAGGGAGAAAGGAGGGTGAGGAAAGGTAGGTAAGAGTGGAACAAAGAGATTGGTGAAGTGACTGGGCCAGCAAGTTACAGAGAAGCAACAATTACAGGCAAAGTGCAGGCAAGTACAGCAAGATTTGAATGTTAAACCAAAAAGCAAAAAAAGGAAGATTTGGCTTTTAAACCAGCAAGATTTGACTTTTAAACCAAAAAGCAAAAACAGCAAGACTTGACTTTTAAACCAAAAAGCAAAAACAGCAAGATTTGACTTTTAAACCAAAAGCAAAAACAGCAAGAAGTGAGTTTATAATTGGGTTCAGATGCAAGCAAAGGGTCAAATACGCGATGCAATTCAGCTAATGAACATGGGAGAAACTTGTAGAGAGGGAGATTGAAAGTCAAAAGGGGGGTAGCAGTAAGTCCAGAAAGGAGGGGACTAACCCATGGTTAAGGAGGTGAGAATGTCAAGGCAGTCCGGATTTCTTTGAAGAGTGTGGTGGCAACATTATTGAAAGGTCTGGTGCCAGAAAGGTCCCAAAGTAGCATTCTGGTAGCAGACATGGCGCAGAAAGGGGACTTCAATGTTGTGCCTTCGATGTTAGTCGCCGGCTCCCGCCTCTCAGTTACAGTGATTGGCTTAAAAGCTGATTCCAGTCAATGGGATGGGGTGCAGGGCCAGGCCAGGTCTGTAGATCAGGTGAAGAAAGGTGCAGCCATATTGGACGGCCACAACACAATGAGATTGCTCAGATTAAATGGCAAATGTAGTGAGAGTAAGCCAAAATGAAGAAATGCTGCTTCTAATATGTATTCCTCGGCGAGCACAGTAGATAAAACAATTTAAAAGGAGATTTCTTTTTTTTTCAAAAAAGATACCGCTCCGACGAGGATGGTGAGGATGAAGGCGATGCACCTACTTGACAAGCTCCTGCCAAGAAGTCCAGGGAGTCCAGAAATTCCAGAAAGAACACGCCACAGAGAGTTCTGACAAAGTCTTCTTCGCAAAAGGACACCTAACCCATATGGCACATTCTGAGAATCTGTTCTAACCTTGTTGCTTCCCTTAAACTTTCCTTTCTGCAACTCTGAATCTGCAAATTATTCTAGTGTAATGTATAAATGCAAATACTTTCCTTGTGATTGAAGTCACCTCTGGGTGGAGGAGAAGTGTATGAAGCATATCCAAAGATTATTCACTGGCTTGTTTGATTCTGAAAAGTAATTTCAAAGTGGAACGATGGGATTGCCCTAGGAGCATCATGGACCCAATTAAAGATTTTTACACCGGGACGACGCTGCAAGTAAGAATACATTCTGTGGGCATGCTTTCAAGGCCCATACCAACAACCAAGGGCTTCAAACAAGGTTGCCCACTTGTGCCGGAATTGTTCAAACTATTCATTTCGGACATTGACCATGCCTTTGAGGAGACGAGATGCTTTTAGCCTAAATTGAGATTGGAACCGTTTGGGCGACTCCTGTTCGCAGATGATATTGTATTGGCTGACCAAACGCCAGTAGGGCTTCAAAGGCAACTTGGCGCGTTTCAGGTATATATTTTGTCAAATGGGCTGTAGATAAACAATAATATTGAAATTTGGCAACTCACTTGCAAGGATCGGAAATGCTCCACAGCCTTCTCTCATCTAAGAGGGGAATAGCTACAAGAGCTGAAATCACTAACATACTTGGGAGTTTGTCTAAACACAAGTTACAGTGACACCCCTAGAATTAAATTACTGAGAAGCAAAGCAAAGACCTTTGCAGTCCAAGGTTGAATCATCATGAAAAAGGTTTGTGGTTTCTCAATGATCCCGCTCATCAGCTTTTATAGGATGATATTGACGTATGTAGCAGAGACTTCTTTGAATTGCAAAGCTAATATCTGGGCGTCTCTCGTAGGCTTATTTTGTAAAAGTGTGTTGGGCCTGCCTAAGAGCGCCCCGATACAGGCTGTAAGGAAGGAGCTGGGGTTGACGTCTCTAAAAGCCATAGTGAAGTGGAAAACTCTACAACTGCTGAGTAAATGAAGGGAAGAAAACCCGAGTGGTGGCTTTAAGACCCTCCGAAACGCCCTAACATCTAACTCTGAACAATCTCTATGAGAATGAGAAGGGGCATGTATTATGGATCTTCAAGAAATTGGTGAAACTGTCACTAATCTGTTGTGCAACCCAGACAGAGTAAAGTTGAAACTATACAGAAGGGATTAGATCCAGACACACAACAGGACGGGGACTTTCAAACTGTATGGTAAATCCTGGGGAGAGGAAAAGATGTTGAACTGCCTACCGAAGTACCTGCAGCTTTTCCCCAATTCGTATTGCAGATTGCAACTTCTGAGAATACGTCTGAATTTGTTCCCGACAAGGGAGATTCTGAGACCAAGGGAGGAGGGAGATGGTCACTTGGGATGTCGCCTGTGTAAAGAACTTAACTCAGTGGAAACCCTCTACCACATGGTCATAATATGTCTGGCTGTAATTGATCTAAGGGTACAGTTGATGTCAGAATCAATCCAGAAGTATGGCAACCGCCCAAAAAAGGAATGACGGAAAATGTTATTATCGGGAGAGCATGTTTCTAGCACGCTGGCTTTTGTGAAATTGGTACTTGCAATTTTAAAGAAAATTGAGGAGGTGGCATGCAACTAAAAATTTTATGACTGGATGGTAAAGCCATATTGGTGTGGGGGGATAAAGCTTTTCTTTTTCTCTTTTTATGGATTAAAGATGATGTGGAAAGGTTTAATTTGTTTAACCATGAAATGGCAATAAAAAAATAAAATAAAAATGTCAACGTTTATTCGTATTGTTACAATCTTTTACCTTTTTAAAGTATGTTTATTTAAAACTGACGTTAAATAAATAAACAAATATTTAAACTGAAACTTTGAATGTAAGGCTACTTGTATTTACGGATTTTAATTGTACAGCTCTACAGCTCACATTTACCCCTCTTCAGACAGGCCTGGCTGCTCAGTCACACTACCAACTTGTGTAGTACAGACCTATACCAAAAGGTGGGTTACCTAATACCAAGCAGAAAAGTCTTGTGTAGTCTCACCCAGTGTGATTGCACCAATTGCTACCTAACAGGTGGACCATGACATTATGGTTTTTATACCAATCCCACAACTGTATCTATTTAACAAATGTTTGTTTCAAATGGTGAAAGTCCTAATCCCATGATGGGCTCCATCTAATAGTCTGAAAAATTATTTAATTGAAACATTTGAAATGATGTATAGCATGGCCTACAGAGCTCTTCATGGCCTTCCCCATCAATTTGTGCAATGGAAGAACAGGCTCTTTCATGGCCTTTATGTATAGGATTCCTTGTTTTAATATTACCAAACCCAATGTCAGCCCTAGTTCTAATCTAATCACCTCTACTGGGGTACACTGAGTTAGTCTCCTTCAAATAGCACCCTCCAAAACATTCACCCAGAGGTATTATCATAACTCCCTTCTAATGCATAGAGGATGGTTATGCAAGCTCGGCTTATACACCAGTATGATACCTTTCAAACTGTGTACTGCCATCATTTCAGCAAATGTTTTAATCATAGCCATTAATGGCATAGTCCTTCCTTTGTTTACTTTCAATTTGTTCAGGATGCTTTTTCCCTACACTAATTACTCGCCCCAAGTAATTATAGGTGCTGACTTGTTCTATGATACCCTCCGGAATGACCAATGGGCGATACAGTCTTTTATCGGCAACAAAGTGAATGCACTTGGTTTTATTGTAGCTTTATGAGCTTGAGCAGCCCTCCCGGTATACTCCATGTCCTTAGCTTTTCCCATACGTGTTTCCCATCAACAGAGCCTAAGGCAGCCTTAGCATATAAAAAGCAAACAAACGAGGTTTGGTTCATGTTTGTGCGAGAGAATTAAGGTATTGAGCAGCAGTATGTTGTGGGTCTTACTATTAGTAAGAACAAGGTACTGATTAGTTTCATAGAAATAGAAGAAAAATCAATGCTACGAGGGCAGTAAACACTGAAGACAGACAATAGAATTAGATAAAAAGTACACTGTTTCTCATCATCCATTTTACTGCATCAGATTCAAATGGACGTTCACTAATATTATGTAAGAGACGCAAACTAGTTCCATAGCAATAGAATAAAAACGTTTGCTTTTCTTGCTACTTAACATCAGCATGTTGTATAGGAAGTCTGTGTATTCCGCAATACGTATTACAACATGTTCAATGGTATACTAATCAGGTAATGTGAAATGCCCTTTCTCCGAGTTGGCATATTCAGAATGCAGCTACACCAGAAGGTGCCTGGCAAAAGAGTAATTACCTTTTTTATCTTGATTTCAAATTACACTTAACCTATTTGGTATGGTGGCTTTTTACTCGTTATCAGCTCTTTGGTGCACGTGCAGCTAGTGGACTAGATATGTTCTCATGGTTATTATATGAAACAACCGTGAATTAGAATTCGCAAATTAAAGCCATCTTTTGAATCTTTGATGTTAACTGTTCCCTTTTGCTTGGCTTCCCTAAATTTCCTTGTTTTCTGACCTGGATTGCCTTATTATTTTCTCCTCAGTATAAATACAACTTTTCCAACAGACCTGTACCCTTCACAAAATATATTTTATAATATATACGAAACTAGAAGACGTACCCGTTCTCCGAATTGGTTCTGTAGACAGACATGAGAAGACTGATCCTGTAGATTGCTGTTCCGATACACTTATCGCATGACGTGCTTTGCACCCTGAAGTAAACTTCACTGAGAATGAGCACGTGTCATCTGCTGACATACCATGGAGCAGCCGTTTGGGGAGGCGAGAGTTGGTGTGCTGCTGCATACTAGGACCTTATGTGCTCTCTCACCACCTGTTGCCTCCCCCTGGGGTGGTGCAGTTTGCTGCGGTGCATTGCAATGCAAATATCTTGGAAACCGTGCATACTGGGGCCTGGACCTCGAGTTTTGTTCCTTGTGTCGGGACCGTTTTTTCTACGACCACATTGATTGATTTCAGGCAACCGTCTCATGTGTGAAGGTTCTGAAATCCGGAGAAAGGGGCAGGGTGTACAAATCTCATGTAGCTAGTAATGTTTGGAGGGTCCCAACAGGTAACTATGCAGAACTTGGTGCAGACTGACGAAACAGTGTGGAATTGTGTAAGGAACAATGTTTCGCCAATCCACAATCCCACAAACTTATTTTGACTTGTGCTGAAATCCAGGTAACGGGATGATGTGTCCAAATGTCACATAGCCAGTAATGTCCAGAGGGTCCAAACAGGTAATTATGCAAAATGTAGTGCAGATTGGTGAAACGGTGTTGAATTGTATAAGGAACAACGTTTTGCCAAGCCACAAAACCACAAACCCAAGAACACATTTTGACTTGTGCTGAAATCTGTGGAATGGGGTGGGGTGTCCGAATGTCATGTAGACAGCGATGTCTGGAGGGTCCTAACAGGTAACTATTCAAAATGTGGTGCAGATTGGTGAAACAGTGTGGAATTGTATAAGGAGCAAAACTTCGCCAAGCCACAAACCCACAAACACATTTCAGCTTGTGATGAATTCTGAGGAACGTGGTGGGGTGTCAAAATGTCATGTAGCCAGTAATGTCCAGAGGGTCCAAACAGGTAACTATGCAAAGTTTAGTGCAGATTGGTGAAATGGAGTGGAATTGTAAAAGGAACAACGCTTTGCCACAAACCCACAAACACATTTTGACTTTTACTGAAATCCAGGGAAAGGGGTGGGGTGTCCAAATGCCATGTAGCTAGTAATGTCCGGCGGGTCCTAACAAGTGACTATGCACAATTCGGTGCAGATTGGTGAAACAGTGTGGAATTGTATAAGTAACAACACTTTGCCACAAATTCCACCACAAAAAAGAAGCACATTTTGACTTCTATATATATAGATAGCCCAGATTATTGCCTCTAACCAAAGGCATGAAGCATGTGCAGTCTGTTAATGGCTATTTATTTATAGACCATTGATGGTTTATCCAGTATAAACTGTAAACATGGCGTATACACAAAATAGCATTCACCATCTGAGAATATTATGTGTACTGTACAAGTAGTCTGATCTTTTGACCTCATTCCGTACTTGTATTTTTTTTATAAGAGGGTGTAATTTAGGACCGAAAGGACTTACAAAGTCATCAATAACGGAGTGCAGAGGCAGTCCTAGGATAAGGTAACTTTGTATAAGAGCATTGCTTGATTGAATAACACATACTGGTTATTGGACGGGTAAGAGTAGGAACATATATCACGGACAGGAATTGGAGGCATGAAACTATTTTAAAATCAAGAGCTTGAGGACAGTATTACATACTTGTAAATTACATAGGTTAGTCCTGATGGTAGGGTTCAGGAGCAGTGTGTGGAGGGCCTAGTATGAATAATGAATAGGACATAGGCAGTCTCCTTCCATTGATAACAGGTGGAGTTTGAACCTTGTTATGGGAGTATCAACGAAGATACAGTTTTCATGGCCAAGGGGCGAGCATTGCAGGGGAATTGGGCAAGTAGAAAAAGAAAAAGCAGGAGGAGGCACAGAGGGAAGGGGAATAACAGAATGCGAAGAGATGAAAAGCAGAGGGTTTGGAAGGAAGATTTCAGTGAGATTTATTCAGAGAGAGAATGAGTTTGCAAGGAAAACATCTAGAATGGTAATAGTAGGTAGAACTGCCAGAGGATTTGATTAGGTGAAAAGGGTGCATTAAGCAGAGGTGAAGACTTTGTAAGAGGTGCAAAGATAAAGAATGCTTGCGCTATAGACTTGTTTCTTTAACACAAGAGTCAAGATACGTGTTTCAGTTGAGTACGGTGTGAGGTGTGGGTGGATTTTTCTAATAGTTACAAGGCTAGCTCTGGCCACAGTGGGCATGATAAACGGGTAGAGTTTCAGGATGTTGTCAAAGAGAACCCCAAGGTTTTGAGCCATGGGTGAATAGTAAGGAGGTCTGGGGAAGTAGTTGTTAGAGAGGAGACAGGGTTTGGCGTTGGAGGCAGAGAGAAAGACCACTTTCATCTGTGTAGAGTTTAGCATAAAACAGATTAAAGTACTCCAATGATTGATGGCATTTAGGCAGTTGGTTGTGCACTCATAGATAACAGGGGCAAAGGAGGGAAAGGTCAACAATATTTCAGTATCATCAACAAATAGGTGATGGTTAAAATCAGAGGGCCTGATTCATGGAAACGTTTTATAATGGCGCAATCCTATAGGAAAAGACTCTGTGAATCAGGCCCAGAGTTGGAAATGAGTATGCCTTGGGAGGGAGGAGTATGCTGACGATACTAAAATATTGTTGACCTTTCCTCCTTCACCCATGTTATTTCTGAGCACACAACCAACTGCCTAAATGCCATCCAGAGGAGTGGGCGTAATGGTCCTTGAGGAACTCTCATGGAAAGAGGTGTCACAGAGGAGGTGTTGGAATTCCATGCAGTGGAGAAGGAGCTGTCAGAGAGATATGAAGACACCCACTTAACTGTGATTTGCTTGAAGACAAGGAAGCAAAGTGTTTAAAGAAGGGATAGATAATCCATTGCGTCAAAAGTAGCAGAAAGGTCTAAGAATCTAAGATTGGAGGGGAGGTGAGGGTGGTAGGTAGCAGTAAGAGAACTGGAAACATAGATAAGTGCCATCTCATTGGATTGTTTTGACCAGAATATACTGTTTAAGGGGGCAGCAAGTGAGTGCATTTCAAAACAGTTGAATATGAAGTTCACAACATCCCTGGAAGGATTTTAGAACAGGAGGGAAGGAGAGAGCCAGATATGTAGGATTGAGCATTGTTGAAGTCTTTAGGAGAGAGTTATAGTAGTGTTATTTTGCATCAGGCTGCAAATATATCAATTGAGGGAGATACATTGATTAAGGTGGAACTGTGGAACTATGAGCAGATTTGGCAGGTGCACATTATCTAAAAATATCATATTAAAAGGGATGCATTTCAGCACAAGATTGGTTGGAAGAGTGAAGGATGTGTAAAAGATCAGCAGTGTAGGTGGGATAGAAGTGTCATAGAGAGGAAAGTGTGGGGAATATGTGAGGAGTGGAAAGTGAGGGTGGGAGTGTGGAGATATTTTGATGCATTTAGTGGAACTGTAAAAGGCAAATACGTTGGCAGAGAGAAAAGGGTATCTGTGCAGTTCTAAGGGTGAGTAAATAATGGCCTGGAGGGTCATAGATAGTTTGCAAGGGCACAGGCACAAAGAGGAAACAAGAGTAGTCTAATTAAATAATTTGCCTGTATTGAGACCTGTTTGCTTGGTCTTTAAAGAAGGGTCCTTTGGCCATTGTAGGCAGTAGGAAAGAGGGATTGGCCATTGCACCAGTGGTGTAAGCAGCCACACATTGTTGTTTTTATCAACTGGATGGACAGGGATATCCATGATTGAGCATGCTGGCAGGAATGCATGAAGAAGCATGCAGGGTATTGATCACTGAAATAGGTAGGCAACGCAGAGCTGAATTCAATGAAGTCAAGTTAAATTGACTACGTGGAGGAGAGAGAGCTTAGAGTGAAATTTCGACTTGGCATAGGTAGGGGACCATGGAATTCCACATGCATTTAATGTTGACAATCGATGAGAGTAGATGGAAGAGAGTTGAGGAATAAAGATGGTGCAATGATTGACTGAGCGTTCAGTGGTGGAGGGGCCAACTGTGGGAGCAGAATGGATCGGGATGCAAGATAGGAATTGGAGATCAAGAGAGTGCCTTGGGTGTTGGTTGGAAGGTTATGCAGCTTGACTAGTGACTTTTTACAGAGAGCAAAATCAGGTTGTAGCTGTTGGGTCTTAGTAATATTGGAAAGATGGAAGCTACCCCTTGTAATTGCAGGGACATCTGCCTGGTGTGATGCAGGAGCATGACAGCTGTGAAGGCTACACTGGTGGAGGCATGTACAATGACGGTCCAACTATCAACTTCCACAGACATGATGTGAACATGCTTCCAGCAGGAGTGGATTGACAAGGGGGGCATAGAGCTCCAAAACTTTAAAACAAATTGAAAAAGATGAAATCCTTCAGAATCTAGCCTGTCACAAAGAAATTGGGTGCCGCAAAGCCTGCTCACATTCTGTGTTAATGGGGCAAAGTATGTGTCATGATTTCAGCAATGTTGTAGATGTGCCTGGGTGGCCACCACACGGGCTTCCACAGTGAGTGAGAGGGAGAGGAGTCTAGCCTGCAGGGGCATGTTCATACCAACAAGTAGCAATGCATGCATTTAAATAACAGATTCTGTGACCCTGGATGGTAATGTTGGCATTACTACTCCTCATACACCATTGGGCTATTATAATCCACAGCTGCTTATCACGACCTGTAAGTGATTTCAAACCGGCACACATCCAAGTCCCGCCCATCGTGTAGTGCACAATTGAAACCCTTATTTATTTTTATCTATAAGTTCAATATTCTGAACGATACAGATACAAATAAATAAGGGTTTCAATTGTGCACTACACGCTGGGCGGGACATGGGTGTGTGCCGGATTGAAATCACTTACAGCTTGGGGGCTCGTCTGCGGGATCCTGAATTTGACATACCACTCTTTTCAGTCTAACACTGCATGCTAGCCAATGGGATACATACACCTTGTTGGGTTACCATACTATGCTACACTGTCCAAGCACCCCTCAAAAGAAATACTCAAAGGAATTGGGTCTGTTTGCAAAAGTAAAAGAACCCTGAGAAAGTCTGAAGGAAATTAATATTTCCGGAATGGCGACCCCAGTGGAAATTAATATTGCTAGGGAACACCTACTGCACAAATTGTTTGTCAGGGGTGAATGGCCAGAACAGGACGAACAGGTATGGCTGCAAGGAATAAAACAGCAAATCACTGAAATCAATCTTGATATCTGCCAGGACAAGGGGCCATTACATCAAGCACTTAGCAAAATGTATATGACCCCTAAAATAAAAGAGAAGCAATGCAAAATTGCTAAAATAACAGCCTACCTGTACCTCCTCATAGGAGTCATACATGAAAAGTACGCAGACCATGTAGATTTCACAAAGAGGCAAGGGAAAGCACTGCAGAAAATCCAGACTAATCTGGACTCTGCAGAGCAAAGGCTCCAGAGTAGCCAAGAATCTGAAAAAGAGGCTAGGCAGTATGCCACCAAACTCCAAGAAGATCTGGCTCTCTTACTGCAAAATGATACAGAACAAGATACACAGGTACAGACACTGCAAAAAGAGTGTCAGGAAAGGTTGGACTCTTTAAAACAGAGTCAACAAAAGCTGCTGCAACAATTAACTTTTAACAGAGTCTGTGCAGAACAGCTCAGCGTCTTATAAGACCAGATAGACCAATTAAAAGAGGAAAATAATAAATTGATTATCATAGACCTAGAATCCCAAACAGAGTTTGATGAGGAGTGCCAGAAACCTGAGGCACTTAAAAAGCAGTGGGATGACCTGGCTGCACAGAGGGGCACTCTAAGTCAGGGGAGGGACACCTTAGGCCAGGAAGTCAGCCATTTAAAGACAAAGTTGGAGGAAAGTAAGCTGGCCCTTCAGGAGTTTGGAGAAATCAAAACTGATATGAAAAGCTGTTAGAGCATACCAGGCGGATGGAGGATGCTTTGGCAAAGAACAATCAGACTAATAAGGACCAAACTCAGGAGGTAAGTCTCCTGCAGCAAAAATTGGCCCAATACTCCCAATGTAGGCAAGAAGCACAGAGAGACAACGAGGCTCTCTGTGAAAAGAATGACAGTCTCCACAAACAGATAGCCATGCAAGAACAAATCGTAGAGACCTGTAAGGCCTTAATAGAGGAACAAAAGGGTCCGATTTTGGCATGTCACCAGGGAGTAGGGGCTGAAAGAGATGAGGTAAGATGGGAAAGAGAAACCCCTGAGAATAACCTCAGAAACCCTCCCATCAGGGACTTCAATCCCTTCAGTTCCATGGACTCTGCCACCCTCATGTCCACTGGCTCAAATGAACCGAGGGCCACGGGGATGGTAGACTTCAATACAATGGGAGATATGGGACTGACAGATAAGCGCCTCCCAGAAATGGATGGGCGGGCATCTATGTACAGGTTCCCAAATATTAGGGCCAGCCTCTTTGATCATGTAGACTCCAGTGAGGGGAGAATCAGAGAACTGGTTCCTCAAAAATATCACCTACCAAGAGATCAGTCAGTCGAATTTGTTGGGGAATTCCATGAGACTAGGCCCACAAAGAGCATTTTAAAAACCTCTTCCCAGCTAGGACAGTGGGGGGGGGGGGTACTCAGCCAATCCTGGGAGCAAGGGAGAGTCAGAAGACTCTTCTGAGCACCACAGGTTTCAAGAGACTAGGCCCCCACATTCTGCCAGCCATTCCCAAGCCTGCAGAATCAGGGAGAGCCTAGAGGATCAGACAGCTACCTCTGGTAGCAGTGCCTCTGAGTCAGAGGATGAGTGGACGAGGGTTACCAGAACTAAAAAGGACAATAAAACTAAGAGAGTCCACCTGAAAGATCCCCTGAAGCAAATCAAGGCTATTGGGAGCGTCATAACGCCCTAACATAAAAATGCCAAATATTCAGTTTGGGAGCACCTCGAAATGTTTGAGCAAATGATTGAAACTTTCCACCTGAAGGACAGCCAAAGCTGTATTCAGTATGTCAAGTGGACATTTTCACCTGAATACTCCAGCTTCTTTGCGGGGCTGGAGGATCAGAACCATTCAAGGTGGTCCACCTATAGGGCAGCCATCTTAAAGCATTTCTCAATACACGGAAACCGTCAAGAGGGCCGCAAGGCGGCCTACTATCTTCAATGTGGGGAAGACCAGGCCCCACAAGAATTTGTCCAAGAGCTGAAACGTGCCTTTGTGCAGACCACCAGGAGGGTGCGCACAGACAGTAGGGAATTTATCAATACCTTTTTTCATGCCCTCCCTAAATATGTTATGACCCAGCTGGTGAGGGACTTTCATGAGAAAAGATCACTAGACTTCGTCATTGAACAAGCAACTTCCGTCTATCAAGTCCAGAAGCCAGTAGAAAATAAAAGTGCCAATAAAAGCCCAAAACCAACCAGCACCCCTGCTGCTGCTAAGGTGGCAGAGGTGAAGGTTGCCCCCATTTTAGATCTGAAGATGGGGGGGCCTACAAATATTCCTGCTTAAAATCCCACCAACCAAAGTCCCAGAAGGACCTCAGGCCAATCCAAAACAGGGAGTCAGGGAGGTAACCCCACAAATGGGACCCCTAACTCCCCTGACTACATCAGCCCCCGTTACAAGGGCAACAGACCCATCCTGAGCTATATGTGGACTCCCTAGCCCAAGGGGGAGGGATCCAACCAGCCAGCTGCTAACCCAGGAAACTTCCCTCCTCACTTTCCCCAGGAGGGCAGTAATCCGTCAAATGCTGGGATGAATTCCTTTCCCCGGTACCCGCCGAACACCAACCCCCAAAACAACCCTTCTTTCTTTCCCCACTTTCCTGAGCCCAGACAGACAAATCTGGGAGAGGGGAGGCCAAGGGTGGAGGGGTACCAGAACTATCCCAACCAAGGGCATTATGGAGGGAGGGACAGTTACCCTTCTCATGATCAACCAAGGGTAGACCAGAGGATCCCGTACCAGACAGAGCGGGTGTCCCAACTGGAGCGCCAGATCCAGAACTTGGCACAGGATCTGGGTCACATGCTGAGGGCTCAACAGAACCCTCAGATGAGCACGGCGACTCAGAACTCCTCAAATCAAAGGTCTGGTGCTCCAGAGCAATGACGGGGAGAGAACCCCGACAACCCACCGGTTCCCGGTGGAGGCACAAGGGAAAAGGGGGTGTAAAGCCGTAGAGGAGGCTGTCTTCTCCACTTGTGAAAAGTCCCTGGAAACCCAGGAACCAGAACCAGACTCTCCGGCCCCAGAAAGTCTGCAACCTAAGGGACAGAGGGCAGGTAGGAGAAATAAAGAGCCTAAAAAGACCCATTTTGTGGAGGAGGTTTGAATCTTCCAATTTGAAGGAGAGGGGTCCTCAGAAGATTCTGGGAAAAGGATCTTCTCCTTCAGGGATGGGGGAACTCCTCCCAAAGAAAAATGGGTCCCAAGAAATCCTGATCAAGACTGGGTAGATGTGGGGACCGAGTTTAAACAGCCCATTATTGAACCCCAGAATGACCAGCAAGAAAGACACCTTGTTCAAACCAATTCTGGTGACTGCCTCAAAAAGTGGGGGCAGCCCAGAATCAGAAGCAGGGGAGCACAAACCCCCTCATATCCAACTATCCTGTTTTCCTTGCAGATCCCCAAGCTTACACCCAGACTCATGCCCAAACCTATTCTGGGGACTGCCTCCAAAAAGGGGGGGTGTCCCAGAACCAGAGGAAGAAGAGTCCCTAGCTCCCCAAAGCCCTTCTGAGGACTGTCTCCAAAAAGGGGAGGACAGCCCCGAATCAGAAAGGGAGGTGCCAGAGACTCCTCAAATCACTGAATATGAAACTGTGTGCTCAGATACACCAAACTATACAACTTCATTCTGAGGACCTCCTCCTAGAAGGGGGGAGCAACCCAGAACCAGCCCAAGAGGAATCACAAAGCTCACCAACCACTTCTGGTGACTGCCTCCAGAAAGGGGGGCAGCCCAGAAACAGAACAAGGGGAGTCTGAGACTCCACAAATAGCAGTTTGTCAAAATGCTGAGCAAGATTTTGCAACTCCGGCACCGTCTCTTGACCGAACTATCGCGGTGTCAGAGTCAGAAATTAGCAAATTGACCCTCAAGCTTACCCAGAGCACCCATTACCTTTGCCCCTTGGAGGAGAAGGAAGGTAGATTCTACACCTCCATCCAGGTGCAAAGGCAATGTGCAATTCCTGCACTGGTGGACACTGGATCCCAAGCAACTTTGCTGTCAAAGAGAGTCTTTGAGCAGCTAAATTCAGGAAGGGGGGAGAAATACCAAATTCCTCTCACCCCTCTTTCTGGACAGCTCCAGAACTTTGACGGGAAGGAAATTCCTGTTGAAGGGTCTGCAGAGCTGGAAATTAAAATTGGGCGACACAAAATGAAGCAACCGGTCATAGTTGTGACTCCAGAGGGCACACCATGTTTACTAGGGAATGACCTCCTGCGTAGATTGTCTCCCCTCATAGATTGTGTCAACAAGGTCCTCTGGACCCAAACTAACCGACCAATAAAATTAAAACATAGTGTCAAACATGTTAGTTTAAATGGACAATGTCACATGGTTGAACAAAAACTGGACCTAGTTAGGTTCTACTTTCTACTTTCTACTTTCAAAACAATGACACACCCAACGTCACTGTCATAACTGTGGGACCAGCAAACAGTGATGAGAACTCTTCTCCATTTCTGCAAATCACCCTCCCTTCCAGTCTCAAGTGGCATTCCACCCTGTAGGGGTTCCATGTAATAATGTCCCCGCAAAATATCTCCATGCAAAAAAATCGCCACAACTTTTTCCCGGCGATATTATTTACGGCGACTATATATATGGGGATAATATTACCTGATACCCCTGGAGGGAGATACATTGAAATTGTATACTGAAGTACAATCCAAAAATCCCAAGTCCATAGCCAAAATTGATATCAAACCAGCACAAAACTTAGCTGGCTTTCTGAAAAAGGGTGAAGAGCTCTTCCTCCCGATTCAGTTAAATGACGGGAAGGAGTCCTCGCCCGAGTTGACTTAAATAGCGAAGAAGGCTTCATCAGCGAAGCATTATTCAAAAAACTACCAAAAGACCAGACCCTACACGCCGTAGAGTTAGTGCAGCAATGGGTACGGGACCTGAAAGCGCCCCACTCCAAAGATCCTCTGCTTAGCAGTTGTATGATTAAAATTTCTAGGGATGACAAAAGCATAATCGATACTTATTGGGTTGTGTGAGGTGTTCCTTCTGCCTTTTATATGAGCCGTGACCTCCTCAACCAACCTGAGATTAATTTGGACCCTAGTTATTAATGGAATTTCAGAAATGGAGGAGAGGTGACCATCCCAGGACTCACCTACAGAATCCACCTGTTGAGACCATTAGTGAACATAGATGGGGAATATTACTAATTGTAATCAATGTAAGTGTCTTTCCCACTGCTGACATCCCCAGATGACGTGTGGACACAGTAGTGGGAATATTTCCATAACCATGCTATGTTCTAGCATTGGACTAAGAATCATACCAAGAATTACCAAGGAGGACCACTCGGGCACCGGGAAGAAAGCCCCAAGGAGCCCGGAGTTGCGCTCCAAACTCCCAACCAAAACCAGCAATACTCCCGACCAGATCCTGCGAGGAGAGCGAGTCGCCTCAATCACCGACGGGAGAAGCGACTGAAGTTCTCTACACGGACAGAAAAAGAACATCCCAATCTCCCGACTTCCCCTTGACAGGAGGTCAAAATCAAGTCAGGAGGGGGAGCTCTGTGGGATGTATTGACCCACTTTGCTGTGATATGCAGTATCACTCTAATACTTATGGCGCAAGAAACTGCAACAATGGTGGCAAAACACTTGTGCGCGCCAAAATCCGTGTGCTTCAGCACACAAATAGAGGGATGCACGACCTGCCACCCATGGTGCGTGTGTGGTGGAATAGAGCACACCCTGCAGAAAATGTGCCAGTGGGCTCTGTGACCAGCAAACAGAGGCAGGGAGAGAAGCAGCGCTTTGCAAATAAAACTCGAAAATGTGCCTATAAATGACATTTGCTTTGTTGCTAAAAACTCCAAAATGACTATAACATAACACTTCCTAACATTCAAAATCTTGCTTGGTGCTAAAATTCATGTAATCTAATGAAGCATTGCGAAGATACAAAGTCCTAATGTGAAGAGCAAAACATTCATCAGACAAACTGGATTGTCTGTAAAATGACAGCCCCTGAGAGAACCTGGGTGCAGTACCTTGGGCTACCTGAATGACAGCTGTCAGATGAGTTACTGATGAACCTTTAAAGTGATCTAAACTAAAATGTATGCTGGATTAGCAAACATAAAAAGGATTGTGGCTAAAAAGAATACAGATCTCAGTTGTTTTTTATCCCACAAAGTAAAGCCAAGAAAGTACTGTATTTATGTTTGATGCAACAAGTTTGGTTTTTCCTTGAATTTTAATTAATAATACATTTTGCTTGGCTGAACTGCCACCCTTTGGAAGTGGGCAAACAGGTTTTTCCCAGGGGGAGGGATATCCTCTCAGCTGAAACTCACGGGGTGGTGCTAATAGTTGGTTGCCCCAGACTTTTGTCTATAGAAAGAGAATGAACAATAGCAGGCCCTTCAGCCCCGAAAATGGAGGTGTGAGAGGGTCGTAAATGGCTCCTGGAATTAACTTCCCCAAGGAGGGCTATGCTACTGGAGTCCCAGGAGAGAAAAAGGGGTGTAGCCAAGCGACCATCTGTGTCATGATTCCTTCCTCTCATGTCCCTAGCCCTCCAAGATGTCAGGCTGGAGCCAGGCCACGATCACCTACATGGCCCTCAAGGGCCTCTCCATCCCTCCACAGATTCACTTGGAGTCAGACTTGGCGCTTGTGGCACCAGACTCACTCACTCCCACAGGATAACATTGTGGATTGGACTTGTAGTGCATTGATGGGGACAAGATGGATGCCCCCACATATTTCGGTTGCCAGAACTGCATGTGTCGTCTAGTCTTTTGGGTGTGGTTCAGCCCAGAGACACCTGGGATACCCAGAGACTATTTAAGCCATGCCCAGGCTGAGAAACATGCTTTGTGTTTTCTGCACCTGCAACGTGACACTCACCGTGTTCGGATCGGTCTCCAGTAGGCCTGCATCTTTCTTCTGCGCTCAGCTTCTGCAAGAACAAGAACACCGTTAGGAACAGCTTTACATTGCAGCACTTCTGCCCATCATTCATCACTGCTTCTGTTCTGCAGGAATCTTCGGCGGTGTCATTCCCATCCCGGCACGCCGCTTCCTAAGGAAAAGGGAAAAGAACAGAGAAAAGGCATTAGTAAGCATTCAGCAAATCTTCGTTTATTTTTAAAGCCTGTACGAGCTTCAAACGCTTACCTGAATCCCAGCCTCTCTGGGGGAACTCTGTCTCCAGAACTTCTCATCCATCTGCAAGAGGGAAAAGACACTCCAGGTTAGCGTGGAAACATCTAGATGCGCCGCATACCACGCGTACTCACTGCATTTCTTCTTCATAACCGGCATCCACGATGAAAACGTTGCGGCACCTAAAAGACACAGAAAAATAACAAATACGAAAGGGTCACATCGCGCATCGTGCTCTCACTCACCTTCAGCGCTAGCGCTACTCATCTCAGCAGCACGTCGCCATCCCCGGACGCCGGCCATCATCTACGGAAGGAAAGGAACGAAGTTAGAGAACTGTTCAAAAGACTCATTATACTTACCTGTCAGACTCTTGCCAGTTAAGTAACTAGGCAGCAACGAGCCTGCATCAATCAACGCGCCCCTGTGCTGAAAGCAGGACTGAGAGCACACTTTCCAAGAAAACAAGGTGAGCTGTGGATCAAAGGGAAGGTTTGGACCCCGAGAAAGAAGGGGTTCAAGCACACAGAGACAATAGGGAGTTAAACTCTACAAATCCTGTGTTTCAGGCCCAGTCTCCAGTCGAGTAGACTCCAGGGAAGGGTTTGAGGTTGTAAGAGGTCAGAACAGGCTGAGTGACGTCCCCGTGGATACCAGGCGAGCGTTACTTTCTGCTGTTAAACATGAACAAAGAAAAATGTCAAAGACCCATAACTTGGGATTCAAAGTGGTGAAAAATATACCAAGGACAGAGTTGTTAATCTAATTTTTGGCTGCACATTTTAAGAGGCGGCAGAACTGTGTGACATGTTCTGGACAGGAATGGCAATAAATGTGGTTTTATAAGAAATGTATAAATCGTAGAATTGTGAAAAGTTACACACACATCCCTATGTTAAACACATACATTTGTGGAAATTTGCATAAAGTTTGGAAATTGTGTTCATAGCGAAAAGGACAAAATTTTGTAGAAAGTTCAAACAAAATCCTACAGCCGCGGGACTTTGAGGTGCAGATGCTACATAAAATATGGAATCTTTGTGTGTGATTTGTGTAAAGAGGACCAATGCAGAAATATGTATTTAGTATATAATCCGATTTTGAGACCAGTGGCTAAAGGGAGGTCTCTGAGGACTGTAAAGCAAACCATAAAATGTGACATCATCGGGCCTTGATTCAAAGGCAAGGCAGAGATGAAGTGTTGAACCAATCCCAGCTCACAGGGGCAACCTTAGTTAAGCCAGCCAATACACCCATTTTGTGATGTCATTTTAAAGCATAAATAGAGACAGCTGACAACACATAGGGACTCACAGATCCACTCTCTTTCCTGATTCTGGCGAAGCACTCTGATCCAGCATTCTACATTCAGCTTTAACATCCTTCCGGATCCAGATGCCAAGACTCTTCCAAGCAGAAGAGAACGATTGACTTTCTAGGCCTAAATCTTCAAACTTATTCTTGCAACCCAGAGAAGCGCTGTGGTGTGAGAAGGCTTTTTGAACTAGTATCCTGAAATCCTCTGGTATGCTACCACTAGGCTTGCCTGAGGAACTCACTACCCAGCTGATTGAAATATCCACAGACTAGGAGGGCTGATCCTGTGCAAATCCGGTGACCGGCCTAGCTGACCCGATCCCATGCCTGATGTGCTGTTCTTCCTAGACCAGATCAAATCCATGACCAGAAGTCACAGTCCAATGTAATAACTTATCCTGAGAGTATTAATAGGAAGAACTGTGACCCATAGTATATTTGCATTGTTTTATCCCTATCTCAAACCCATCCCATTTTTAATTCAGAACCATAGTGTTGCTAGAACTATCTTTGCGCTGACTCATCTGAAGAAGTAGAGTATCCACAACAGGCAGGTTACTTTGATCAGGTGACTGTAAGATCCCTCTGTGGCATTCGCTTTTTCATAGTCAGAATCTATTGTAATCAACCCATCTGTCATTTTCAAAAGTGCATTTCTGTTTTCCATCCTCGCATCTATTTTACAAAAATGACCTTTACTAAAACCTCTATAACTCCTTCAGTTTTTATGATAGAAACAAAATATCAACTCCTACTTGTACCTAACATCCTTAGCTATCCATAGAACCCAAAACAGTGCAATTCTCCCATTATAGCGAATATCCCATTGTGAAAACAAAGTTACAATATTGAGGCTGAGTAGCCCAAAAGAAAATACACCGAACACGGGTTACGAAGGAACATACAAAGATCTTTAATTTATACGGAACAGTTACAAAGGACAGAACAAAATCAGATAGCTATCGGCCCTCAGTACAACACAGCGAACTCCAGCATGGCTCGGTGTGCTCAGTGACTGGGGCTGTACATCAGAATTTGTTGCTCTTTTATACCATTTGCGAACATGATGTCCAACCCTACTACAGGTTAATATTCCTTTAATACATTACTGATCTAGGGTTCATGCCGAGTTATCTATATGCATAGGGATTGCCTTTAATACATTCGCCAACAAGTCTACATGGTAACAGTGTATTTTAGGATTTCTTATACAGGTCTTCTCAAACATTAATACAATGTATTTAAACAAGTGTTCTTAGTTCAGTAGTTGGATACATTGTTCTTAACATGCTCGCGGATTAGTTTCATTGGCACGAGTACACACAGGTCAGCGAAGGACAAGGTCTCAGTTCACGACCCCAACAAGTGGCCTGCAGGCAAGTTACATATTAATTACACACAAAGGTCAAGACGGTCATGTTGTATTTTGGAATGACACCGTCCACCCTTTTAACTCACAGGGTGACTTTACGGAGAGAACCTTAAAATGGCGGATTGACCTAAAATGGCAGCTTACATTGATTCTAAGGTCAGGACCTTGCAACACAGATTTCTTCGCAAGTGGCTTATAAGCAGCTTGGCGTAGGCCAATATACATATATTCATTGCAATATGAGGTACGATATAATTTCCCGTTTGACAGCGTAAGGAAAAGTTTGCCGCGATTTTACATTCAGAGACATTTTACATGTGTGAAATAGCGTTAATGTATTTCCCACTTGGACTTTGAGATTTCAAAAGTTTTCTTCTGACTAAATCATTGCTTGTGATTGTTTGCAACTGTTCAAAGCGGCTCCCATAAGAATTTATGACAATGTACGTATTTTTGACCACAATTGGTGTTTTTGCTCAGTCAATTCCAAAGACAATTTCAAAGCCATTCTGACAGCTGAAAAGTCAATTCTGTTTTTCTCTTGTGTTTGAAGGGGGAAGGTGGGACTGATATTCTGTTTGTTTTGTGCTATTCCTGAATACCTGCTCTCTCCTCCCATATCTTTACATTGTCTATTGGTGGGTTGAGGGGTGTTGCAGGGGGACCTCTAACCATAATGCTATCTGTTCTAAACCAACTCAAAAGTATTCTTTTCTGTGCTGCAATTGTTCTTGTGCTCATTACTTGATTCCTAGTGTATTAATGATACTATTCAGTGTTCTGTCACCCCATTGGTGAGTGTTGTTTACCTATTAAAATACATTGTGATTACATTTTACCTTTGCAAACTAGCCTGATTCCTGGTTCAGTGTGACCCGGGGGGGGGGATCCAGGAGCAGGGTCTGATACGATTGATTGATTGATTGTTTATTTGTGTAGCCCCTATACACAATGTGTTTCAAAGCGCTTCAAGGAGGGAGGGGAACATAGACGAAATACAGTTAAATTCTTAAAGGTCCTTGAAACAAATCGAGAATGTGAGAATAACTATCATATCATAACAAATAGTACAAGTACATGAAACAATAAGGGAGAGGTGAGGGAGGAAAAAAGCAGACAATACAAGCAGTAGTATTACTATGCCTGACGACAATTGTTGCAGTGCGCAAGAGTGACAAAAGGAGGGGAGGTGTGGGGAGTAGAGAGAGGGTAAAAGGAGAGGGACAAACAAGTGACTATCTTAAGGGTCGGCGACTGATCAAGATTGTACTGGGGAGGGAGTGGGAGGAGAAGACAAAGAGGAAAAAGGGGGGACAGACAAGCTGTTATCAACGATCGGGAACAATGATAAGAGTAAGTACTAAGATAAATGAAAGGTGAAGGGGGGAAGGGGAGGGCATGATGGCAGCAGAAGGGTGGGCAGCTACAATTACTATGCCAGACGGCAATTGGGGTAGTGCTTGAAGATTGACAGAAGGAGGGAAGGAAGGAGGAGGATAAAGTTCAGGACAGGAGGGAAAAACAAGCAAGGGGTGAGGGGGAACCATCACAGGGGGAGCGGGGTGCACAGACAGACTCGGGGGCATGGGCGGGAACACATAGGGGCATGGGGGTAATGGGGGGCACACAGAGGGGCATGAGGGGCTCACAGAAGGAGTCAAGGGAGAATGGAGGGCACCCAGGAGGACTCAGGGGCATGGGGGGCCCACAGGAGGACTCTGGGGCATGGGGGCATACAGGAGGACTCTGGGGCATAGGGGGCACACAGGAGGACTCGGGGGCACACAGGAGGACTCAGGGGCACACAGGAGGACTCAGGGGCATGGGGGCACACAGGGGGACTCAGGGGCATGGGGGCCCACAGGAGGACTTGGGAACATGGGGGGCACGCCGGAGGACTCAGGGGCATGGGGGGCACACAGGAGGACTCAGGGGCAAGGGGGGCAGACAGGAGGACTCGGGGGCATGGGGGCACACAAGAGGACTCAGGGACATGAGAGGCACACAGAAGGACTCGGGGGCATGGGGGCACACAGGTGGACTCAGGTGCATGGGGGGCACACAGGAGGACTCGGGGGGAAGGGGGGCACACAGGAGGACTCAGGGGCATGGGGGCACACAGGAGGACTCGGGGGAATGGGGGCACACAGGAGGACTCGGGTGCATGTGGGGCACACAGGAGGACTCAGTGGCATGGGGGCACACAGGATGAATCGGGGGCATGGAGGCACACAGGAGGACTCGGGCGTATGGGGGGCACACAGGAGGACTCGGGGGCATGGGGGCACACAGGAGGACTCGGGGGCAAGGGCACACACAGGAGACTTGTGGGCATGGGGGCACACAGGAGGACTCAGGGGATTGGGGGCACACAGGAGGGCAAAGGGGGTATGGGGGCATACAGGAGGACTCGGGGGAATGGGGGCACACAGGAGGACTCGAGGGCATGGGGGGCACACAGGAGGACTCCTGGTATGAGGGGCACACAGGAGGACTAAGGGGGGGATGGGGGCCCACAGGAGGACTCAGGAGCATGGGGGCACACAGGAGGACTCAGGGGCATGGGGGCACACAGGAGGACTAAGGGGACATGGGTGGCACACAGGAGGACTCAGGGGCAAGGGGGCACACATAAGGACTCAGGGGCATCAGGGGCACACAGGAGGACTCAGGGGCATGGGGGGCACACAGGAGGACTCAGGGTGGCGTTTGAGGCGTACTGTGGTGGACAGGGGTAGACCAGGCCTTCGGTTTGGGCCTTAGATTGTCCGGGCCGGCTCCCGCCTCCCGGTAGCACCGATTGGCTTAAGGGCCAGGTGCAGCCAATAGGAGGAGGAGAGGGCCAGGCCCAGAGAAGTGAGGCTCAGAGAAATAAAGATGCGGCCATGCTGGAAGAGCATGAGTACCAGGGCCAATGCAGGAAGAAATGACACTGTGCGCCTATAAAGCACATACCATGGTTCAAAATGATGCAAAAGCAAAGTCTGCAGCATGCGCAATCAGGCGCGAAATTTAAAAGCACAATTTAGTGGAAATGTGCGTGCTCTGCAATGCACAGTCCAAATATGCCTGGCCTTACCCCACAAGGCGATGGAGAATGGTGGAAGGCAAGGGCAGGCTCCTGATATCGTTGCTCATTGCTGGTGAAGTGAAGAAGTTAAAGGGGCCTTGTTTTGGGCCTTAGTTTGTCCGGGCCGGCTCCCGCCTCCCGGTTGCACCGATTGGCTTAAGGGCCAGGTGCAACCAGTGGGAGGAGGAGCAGAGCCAGGCCCAGAGAAGTGAGGCTCAGAGAAATAAAGATGCAGCCATGCTGGAAGAGCATGAGTACCAGGGCCAATGCAGGAAGAAATGGCACTGTGCGCCTCTAAAGCATAGACCATGGTTCAAAATAATGCAAAAGCAAATTCTGCAGCGTGCGCAATCAGGCGCAAAATTTAAAAGCACAATTTAGTGGAATTGTTACTCGCTCTGCAATGCGTAGTCCAAATATGCCTGGCCTTACCCCACAAGGCGATGGAGAATGGTGGAAGGCATGGGCAGGCTCCTGATGTTGTTGCTCGTTGTTGGTGAAGTGAAGAAGTGAAGAAGTGTTGGTGCCTGGTATATCGTTCAGAATATTGAACTTACAGATAAAAATAAATAAGGGTTTCAATTCTGCACTACATGCTGGGCTTGACTTGGGTGTGTGCCGGATTGGAATCACTTACAGACCCCTACTTTCAAAGGAACTAAGGGTCAAAATCATAGTAGAGTTTATCCTCAGTTTGATTCTGTATGACTGCTTCACCTATGTTCTGGTGAATTTCTTGATCCAGTGTGTTCATGTACAGTTAAAAAGCACCCTGAACAGCACCTGTGGATGTTCCTTATATAGTGGTTATAGGAATGCCTGTTGGACTGTTTGTGGTACTTACTTTTGGACATAGTTGAAAAATATACATAGAAATATGTAATGTTCAGGTATTCATTATTAGAAGACTACAACATAAAGGGCTCATTGGGCAGCTTTTTTAATACCGCTGAAGCAAATTACCAGCTCCAGCCATGGTATTTCTGGAAATCCTCCCTTCTCAAATTTTACCACCAGCAGAGGTGGTATGTCTGCATACCTCCAGTGGTATTGTAGAAATACCGCCTTAGATGGTTGCTGTTTTTTAGCATCAGTCTCAAGGGAGAAATTGATTATGTACAGTAATGGCTCATATCATTACTGTTGATTTTCTTTATGCACAAAAGGGTAAATTCTTGCCCCTTTATGCATTATGTGGGTAAGTTGGGGAGAGGATGTGCTCAGAGATGTCTATCTTTTTACCCCCTCAATGTGGCGATTTGTAAACACTTGTTTTCACTCTATTGAAGGGAAGAACATGTGCTTCTGTTCTGTACAGTAAAAAGAAAGATTTAAAGAAATTGTGACCAGTTTAGATGTTTTACCTCCACCTTAAGGCTGAGGTAAAAACAGGTGGATTATCTGTAAAACGTCCGATGAAGATACCACCACCAGTATTCTAATGGTATACCACCAATGGCATTTGATCAAACCCTGAATTGGGTGGACAGTAAAATCAATGGTATCTGAATGACCCTCTAAGCTGTGATCATGTTTTCATTGTCGTGTCCAGAACATTGTTCATTTATGTGAAAAATAAAAGACACACATTCAAATCAACACCATCTTGAGAGATATAGAAACAAAGTCACATGAATAGATATACATCCATCCACCTATACTTTACACTGTCATAAATACACTCAAACTCATTAACCCAGTCACAGAAACTGAAACACACACACACACACACACACACACACACACACACACACACACACACACACACACACACACACACACACACACACACACACACACACACTCCAACCTATTTATAAACACACATAAATATAATAGGTCATTCTTGCTCCCACTCCATCACCAGGTCTATGGCATATTCCCCTTGCAATTCTTTCTGCTTCCATGAGATGAAATATGCAGCTGACTTTCCAAGTAAGTACAACTTGGGAGCACAAAAAATCCAGAGGCTGACTGGCAAAGGTGGTCTACTCTCTAACTATAAGCCAGGGCAACTGAAGGTGATGAGGGGCAAGGAATGAGCTTGGTTTGATGGGCAATCAAAAGGGCAGAAGTGCCAATGAATTTGTGACTGACCATTGTGGGCAAGTGAAGGAGGTGCGTGCAACATAAGGTAAAGGAAGGGGATTCAATTAATAGTTAAAGGATGGAGCAAATGGGGGATCAGAGGTCTGAAAGTTAATTGTAAGGAACAGGGGAACATTTAGAATGTTGCGCAAAGGACACTGGAGGATGATGGCTAAGGAAAATAGGGTAAATGAGAAAGAGTTAAACATCTGAAACAGTAGGTCAGCAGGTTATCTGTTGCTGAGATCTATGACTGACCTGCATGGTATTGCACCCGATAGTGGGACTGGCTTGATCCCCTTTCTTTTTTCCTGACCAAGTGATGCATACCTGTTTTATGAACATATTGTACAATTATTACTGCTCATATATTTTTTCAGGTTGATTTATCAAGTGACTTGGTGCTTTGAATGTGCACACAATTGTACACTAAGATTATAATTATAGTAAATGCTCATTCTAATTATAATATAAATCTGTTTCTTAGATGTATTTTCGTCCAGTTACAGACAATCATTAGGTTTCTCCGTTGTACATACATTGGTGCTTTGAAAACCAGATGTATTAAATAAATAATTGCAACAATTTGTATTCCTTATACTGGTCAGGAGGCAGGATGACAATTAAGTGTTTTATGTTGCGGGGAGGGGAATACAGGGTGCAAAAATTGGTTTTTTGTTGTGGTCTGGGGAGGCAGGAAGCCAGGTATAGGTCTTTTGCCAGCCCAGCTCATGTTTGACTATGAGAGCAAACCCAGGCCCCCTGGTTCAGCCATGGCTGAGCACTACCAATGAATTCTTTAGCTTTACCACCTCTTTACATTCTTCTAAAATTAAACATGAGATGGGAGGGGGTGGGGGGTGATGCAGCCTGCTGTCAAATTACAAACTGCAATACAAACTGTAACATATTGAAAATTGGGTTCAATCCTGAATTTCCCATTTCACTAATTATATTATCCCTTTGAAATAATGTTACCATGTTTATTAAGTGTGGGAATTTTCAGGGATCCAGGTCTCTATGAAACCACAAACATAACTGAAAAATATGTTGCATAAAAGGAAACTAATGTCAATAATGCCTTCAATATACTTGACAATGTGTGGGAGGAGGAAAGGTTGGTATTGAGATTGCTTGTTCTGGAAGTTGTGGAAGCTGCACTGTGGGCTTGCGCCTTTGCACTATGGGCCAGAAAAGTTAACTTGCCCACCAGGTCAAATGTTGCCAGTCCTCCCCTGGCTTCCAGTGAAAGAATGACTACTGAAGTAACATGCACCTCATTCAGGCATTAGATTGGCTGCTGGCAGAAGTGGCATTGTTATATTCTCTGCATTGCCACAGTTTTTTCCTTGACAACATTCACAAGAACCCATGTTCATAGGTCATCAACCACCAAGTGCACCAATAAAAGGAAGAGATGGCCAGGAGAGATCATATGCCAGACCAAAGCACAATATCAGGTGAAAGTTCACCACTTGTCACTGACATTGAAATTGAGAGGCTGCAGGACAACATGATGGTGGTAGAGAATCAGCGACTGGATGCAATGGTTGTGTGAACATCCCTTGTTAACTGTGTCCAACATTGCATGCGCACAAGTGGTAGCATGACCTCAAGCATGCCATGCATTAAAATATCTGAAATGTCCAAGAGCTGAAAGATAACAGGGGCCAGCAAGCCCAACAACAAAGGAAAATATGAGGCCAGCAGCTCCTAATCTACAGCTGCTGACCCACATGTTTCCTACATTTTTTCCATGCTTTTCTATCAGGCAGTTATCCATCTCACCCACACAGCTCACCATTATGTTGGCCTCAAAGCATCTAAGAAACCCATTATATACAGACTTTCTGGATACTGTTTATCATTCCACCACTAAGGGGCTCCTTGCCATTCAAAAGGAGCAGGACCACACACGACTTCAAGCAGTGGTTATGACCACAAGTGCTCACTAAAGACAGAGTAGTGTACAATGCAAGCATCGTTTTAGGGACGCATGTGTCGAGGCACCGGTCGAGCTCTATAGCTGCGGTTGATGTGACATGAGTTGTATCATAATGGACATGCCATTGTCCTAACCTCCACCACAAAGGCATTCTGAATGTGCACATGGTTGTGGCAGGTTGTTCGCCAGAGTGTAGAGCTGGACCCAGCGCAAGACTCTGGGTAGAGGTGGATCTCTTCATTTAATGCAAGAGAAAACACTACTCCAGGGCAATGGACAGGCTTCTCATCAGACAGCAATATTTTGTTGTGGGTCTACCACTAGAGTATCTAGAGCCAATATGTGTTATCCGTCTGTGTTTCATAAATATCAGATGTCATCAAAATGTTCCTTACACAGTTTTATCACTAAACCAAGAAATATTTACACTTACAATATACTTTATGCTTGCAGAGAGAAACACATTTAGAATGCTGTCTTTTTTCTTGTTTAGCATATATCGATTATCGATACTTATTATGTAGTAGATACCCGCTGACCACAATAAATATGTATGGCCAGCAGGCATACATGCATCTCCCGCCATCATGAAGAGGAGCATGCTCGGAAACAACCTTACATTCAGATATTTTCGTGGTTCCTGATGCCAAACTGGCAATAGCTAATACACCTGCAACAGAGCCAGAACCATCCCAACCCCAATAGTGAAGAGAAAGAGGTGCTCAATCTGAAGAAAATGACAAAAGCAATCACATTATCTATATGAAGACTCCTCCAAACTATTGAAAGTAATCCTAGATAAATATCTTTGCCTCTCCTTCACTGCCAGGTATCCAAGCCACAGCCAATGACAAATCACTGCAGACGGTACAGTAGGAAATAATCCAGCTGGCGATCGACACAGAACAGGGATTGAATTTGATAAAAAGCTAAATGCGTGCGATATGGCAGATGACCCTACAGAATCGTTATGTCTTGGACTTATTGACGGCCATGGAGGAGGGCATGTGCAAGAAAACAGGATTGTCCTGTTGCACATATATCGCCTCAAATGATGCAGAAAATGAGTCCTTGTCACATATCATAGAGGCCCTACACAAACTGAAGACAGGCATGGAAACTGAAGCAGGAATGGAAGTTGGAAATCAGTTTGATACTATGTTATTGTGGGCTCCAACTTGGCTTGGAATAGCGATGAAGATACTGGTTCCAATCGTGGTGTTCCTGCTGTTAATGTTCTGCACATGCCAAATAATACTCCTGTGCTTCACAAAGGCTCTCCCAAACATTGCCATGATGATGTTTCGATAAGGGCAGGTAAAGCTCCTCCTCTCAGAAAACTTGCATACACCCAGATGGATAAGTGGGATGGAATATGTCAAGGATAGTAATATTACATATACCCCCTGACCCTTTGCGGACATTGCGCACACACTACAGGACCCAGAGAATTATCCATAATATGGGGTCGACTTAGCAGGAGATGGAGGGTGTTGTTTTATGACTTGTACTCCAGAAAAGTATGCCCGCCTTGAGGGAAGTTTACGCTTGCAGAGCATGGGTCCTCAAAGATGAAGAGTACAGAAGGAGAGAGGCTGCTGTGTTAGTTAATGAGGATTAACTAAAGGTGGGAATGCTGGGATGCACGTTCAGCTCCCATGCCAACCCAAATGATTCACCCGCAGGGAAATCTATTACCGCACACAAAAGTGAACATGCATGGCTACAGAGGGGTAGAACTTCCTAAGTGGGAATAATAAATATAGTTGTTTTGCAATCATCATGGAGTGATACTATAGCATAGCAGTCAACATTTAGGGCCTCATTACACGGAAGGCGGTGAGCCATGGCGCTATTAGCGCCATGGCTCATGCCGGTAAAATACCGGCACCGCCTTGTCGGAAAGGGGATTTACCGCCCCATTCCAAGGTTGGAGGGGCGGTAAATCCCCCTTCCGCCATTGCCCTTCCCCATTCCCATTTCTGCCCCATAGGGCTCTATGGGAATGGGGAAGGCGCTAATTACGGCACCGCAATTTTGCGGTGCCGTAATTAGCTCCGAGGTCCCTTAGCGGGTTGGTTTTTAACGCCTGCAAAAAGCAGGCGTTAAAGCACCAACCCGCTAAGGGACCTCGTAGTAAGGCGGTAATGGTTAACGGTCACCGTTACCATTAACGGTGGCCGTTAACCATTACCGCCTTCCGTGTAATGAGGCCCATAGTGTATAGCAATGATGACGTAGACCCTAGCCTTAGGTACAAGAAATTCTTTAGCACCATCATATTGGAAGTGAGGCCTACTCATTTGCAACCCCTGTAGGAAGTGCGTCAGCGTACCATGATAGAGAGTTTTAAATATCTCCCCTGCCCAAGCCTCGGCAGTGAAAACCTTCAGGCCGAACAGATAAAAGTTTATTTTTATCAAGCTGTGGCCTGCAAAACCGGGAAGGAATGTGAATGGCCGAACACAGACAGGGCTGCACCTGTTCCAAAGGACAAACTCATGGGAGCCGGGGTGTAGGTCTTGATGGACCAACATTTACAGTCTAGATTTAGGGCACTAGCGCCCCCCGGAGAATGACCATCCCATTTGAACTGCCAGATGCTCATAAAACTGAATATCTCAACCATCAGAAATCGGAGCCCAAAGTGAAACACCCTGTGATTTGTGATACAAGAAGCAGGAGGTGATGCCAACAAATTTAGTTCAGAGACAGGGAGGGATGTTGGGGGCACCTAAATGTCTGGCATCAAGAGAATTGTACCATTATTCTACGGAGGCAATTTGACCATGGAGTTATGCACTGAGCACATGTTAATGCCCAGGAGCACACCACATGACTAAGCCAATTTAGAGGGTAACATTTCAGGTACCTCGCCAATTAGGTAGCAAAAAAACAAGATTATGGATTAGGGCGAAAAAGTGTTAGTATGTATATAAGTGGTAGCCAATGAGGATGGGGGATGAACATTGTATATCTTGTGCATCATTAATGACAATGGGCCAAATTACACGGATGGCAGTAAGGGAATAACGATACCGGTAAGGGAGCTCTAAATTCCCTTGCTAATCACGACCCGGATAACCGCTAATAGCGGCACCGCTAAGAACGGTGCCTCTAATAGCGGGCAGTCCGCGGGCGTGCAACCACTCATGTCGCAAATAGCGGCATGGCGCTAATAGCAGACCATCACAAGCCATGTGGACCCGCAAAAAGCGAGTTACATTAGGCCAAAAAAGGCCATACCGGCATGGAGGAAATACCGGCATCGCGGACCACCCGTTAAGAGACATGAGCAGTGTTCCCACCTGCCACAGGTGGCCACAATCAGCACAGGTGCAGGCAATGGAGACTGGGGCAGCACAAAAGGAGCACACCACACCCCTTCCCACACCCCTTCCCACACCAAGATGGTTCCAATACTACCAGCATTACATGGGCTGGAGGACATGATTGCATTGCAGCACCAACAACAACAGGCAGCACAGAGGAGACGCAGGAGGAGGAGGAGGAGGGCGAGACAGGCTCAGCAAGCCCCACCAGTGCACCTAGTCATACCCCAGAGGCAGCCACCAATCCCCAGGATCAGAGCCAGTCCATTCAACCTAACCCCTGAGCAGATACACACCCTGTACTGTATGGACCGGGATACCATCACCACCATTGTGGACATGTGTGATGCTGGAAATGCATCGGAGGGACAGAGCCTCCGTATCCTTGTCCTTTACTGCTTTTCATCGTGTGTTCTGTTGTGTTTTCCACGCAGGAGTTCATGTGGGACTCCTGGCGGTGGAGCTCTCTTTCTTTTGGTTTGGTGAATGGACCTGTGGGATACCCTTATGGCACCCATGGGTGGGGGTACAACCCTGTGCCCCTAGTGTATGTTTTTGGGCACCTGTGGGTGGCCCACAGAGCAGGGTGTGGGCTGGTGGCAGCTCCATGCTGAATTTGACTGGTGCGCAGAGTATCCCCCATTTTCGGATACCCCGGCCCTGCCATTGGGATCAATTGATTTCTGATGGAAAAAAAGATGGCCCCGGTGGCCTCTTGCTTTCTATTACCCATTACCTTGTTTTCCCAAAGTCCTGGGAAGCCCCGACTCTGTCCCTTCCCCCTGACTGGCTGTTGGGTGGAAGTGCGATATATGGTGTTGTTGCGAAGGCCCGGTCAGACTAGCTGGAGCCTTCGCAGTGATGTATGTTGTGGGTACCTCCTGTGGGTGGGACCTGGGTGAATAGAGTGTGTGACGAATATGCATTCTGTGTTGTGGGTGTCTAGTATCTGGTGGTTGACACAATGACTGAGACAACCCTGCCCGAAACCGGTATGAATGCAGCTTGGAGTGTTGAATGGCTCGGTACTTGTCCCAATACACATAACTTGTTGTGAGTGTCTGGAGAGAAGTGAATGGCCTGAATACCTTGTGTGCCTGATTGGCTGCCTGCCTGCATGAATGCCGTAGTCGTGATTGGATGCTTGAGTGTGACCCAACGGAATGAATGGGAGATCAACAGTATATCTGGGGACCTCTCACTGCTAGGAATCGTGTTCAGAAGCTGAAGTCCACTATGACGAGTAACTGGATTAACTGACGCTTGACCTTGAAGCCCTGCTGGAGGAGAAGAATTGCTGTTGCTCTCCTTCACAATCCGAAAGCTGCTGTGCCTCCAAGGACTGACCCAGAGAGGACCTGGTAAGGCGCCCTCTTCCCAAGCTACGAGGGACCATCGTGCACAGCTGATCTTTGCCAACGCTCCCTGGTAGACAGACCTTCGACAGGCTGCCGACCTGATACGGGGACTGCTGCGGAACTCCAAGGAGAAGCCCCAGGACTGTTGTCTGCCACTGTCGCCGACCGGAGCCGCCGTGCTCCCGTTTGCCTAAGAACTTTCATTGATCATTGTACGCTCTCGTCTGCATCGTCATCCGCTTGTCTCCCGCTGGAGAAGGCCTGACCGTCGACGCGCCGAGGAGCATCCACCGGTGGGTTTCCCGCCACCTACAGACCGCAGAGACACCGACTACTCGACGCCCTTGCTGGGCCACAGTTCTTCATCATCTCTTTGCGGTCCAGAACTATCGTCACCGAGGTGCCCCGCACGCCTCTTCCTTGCAGGACGCCAACGCTCTGTCATAGACAAGCACCGCTAGGAACGAAGCTGCCATTTCCTTGCCGTAGTTCACCCTGTTCACCGTCGGACGTTAGACGACCCGTGACTCCCGCCTTAAAGGGAGGGCACTCAAGAATGGCCGTCGATTCCCCGACACCGAGCGCCAAGTTCCCTGACACCTCTCGACGATCCGTGGCTCCCGCCTGAAAGGAAGGCACTCAAGAAGGATCGGTCCGCGCATCGTCGGAGAACTCTACTCCACCAGGTACATTGGGGGGTAAAACCTTAATAGGAAGAAGTAAGACTATCGAACATTATATGGACTGGGCTTGTGCTATATATCTTTATTTACAGGTTTCCCAGGTGGGGGGATCTCCACACAGAACTGCGCCTAGCGGTAGGGGTCAGCCTCCTGCCTATTGTTTCAACCATCTTACGTTCCTGCCTATCTCTATTGCTGGTTTACTCGTTATTAATCTGTGTGACATCTTAACCGTACAGTTGATGCACTTTAATGAGATTCGATAACATTAGTGGTACCACTCTAGACGTGTATATATTTATTATTATTGACTTCCGAGTACAAAGTGCGTTATTGTAATCGGGTACATACCTTTGAATATTAATTATATAAAGACTGTGTTTTCAGAAATACAGTGTGTGGACATTCCTTTGTGGGAGTTTGGGGACTACACTGTACTTAAGAACCAGCCTGCATCACCTCCTGAGAAGCTAGGCCTTGATTGCTTGACTACGTTACCAATAATAGAGAATCTTGGCTGGGGTCCTCTGTGACTCTCCTCTACCATATAGAGAGCAGAAGTACAGGCACCCCCTACCAGTCTTTACACTGGTGGCAGCGGTGGGATGCTTATGGTTTTAAGAATCAGTGTATATCCGTGCCACTTACAAAATATCTGCACTTTATTCGATTAAGGTTTGGGTGTGTACAAAATAACTGCATTACAAGCAATGGAGTCTATTGCAAATGGTAAATTGACTCGGATGGGCTTAGAGGCTCTCCAGAGTGCTTGTGAAGCCAGGGAGATAGACTTTATGGATAAGTCTAGGGCTGAGCTGATAGCTGCCCTGGTGGACTACCAGACCGATGGTGAAACTCTTGATGAGGGGGGGGAATGCAACCAATGAGGACTCTGCCCCTGGGGTTTCTATTGAATCTGTTTCTGGGAATGCCGCCATTCCTGCTGCCTCTGTTCCGAACCCAGCAATACCTTAGAACTTGAGTTATTAAGGATGAAATTGGCCTTTGAATATCGCAAGTTGGAAATAGATGCTGAGCTTAAGAAAGAGGAGCTGGCGCAACAAGTGGAACTCAAGAATAGGGATCTTGAACTCAAAGACAAGGACACTGAATGTCAGAGAATCCAGCTAGAGAAAGCTCGAGTGGAGACTTCAGCAAACCCAGTGGGAGTGTCAGGTCCCCAGCCACTAAATTTATGAAGGATTTGGTTGGTGTATTTTCGGAGGCTTCTGATATCCTCCAATGGACTGAAGCGTTTGAAATGGCTTGTGCAATTCATGATGTTGACAAAAGAGATTGGGCTAAGTGTTCGCTAAGCAGAGTGCCTCAAACTGGATATGACTGTATTCTGAAGATGAGTGTGGAAGAAAGGGGTCAGTATGAGTGTATGAAATCTGCTTTGATTGCCACGTTTGGCTAGACACCTACCCAATACCTTAAAAGGTTCAGGGATTTTAAGAAAAGAGAGAATGTGTCTTGGGTTGACTGGGTGAGTGCTGTGCACATGAATATGATGGGGTGGATTGATGGTTACAAGGTGAAAACGTTTGTTGAATTGTCCCACCTGTTGTTTTTTGAGCATTTTTCTGAAGCCTGTTCACCGGAGCTGCGTCAGTATGTTGCTGACCAGAACATTTTGGATCCCTTTAAGCTGGCTAGGTTGGCTGACAAGTGGGTCTCCCACGGGTGTCCCCTAAGGACTCCAGTGGGAAGGACAAGGGCAAAGAAAAGGGGGCCTCTCGGAAAGCTGAGGAGTCCCAAAATCAGTCACAGTTGAATAAACCTAAACCCTCCTCTCCTAAGACCCAAAGATCTAGTGGGGATAAGTCATCTGTGGGTGGGAATAAGAGTAGTGGTCCACCTGCTGCAAAGCAGGCTCCCGGTGGATCCAGTACCGTACCCCGCACTCCCGGCACTTGTTGGGACTGTGGGGCTCTGGATCACAAAAGGGGTGACTCCAAGTGTAAAGGTAAGGCACTCAGAGTACAGGCTGTCAGCCTGACCTGCCCTTACCCCATGTCTGAGGTGGAGGTCACAGCCCTCCCCTCCTCTACCGGGATCACTTTTGGTGCTCCCGTAGAGATTTCCTTAGTGTCCCTTGGGGCCTGGGACCAGTACGCGGAAGTACTGGCGACTATCCCACAGAACACCCGTAGATTTTTGAGAAGTGTCCTCCTGAATGGCCAGCCTTCTACTGGCTTGAGAGACACTGGGGCAAGCATGACAGTGGTGGACAGGACCCTGCTCATGCCAGAGGACTATGTAGAGGCTCCTCTGAGAACCACCAGGTTTGCTGGTGGGCCTCCCAAATTATCGCCTGTAGCCCGAGTCACACTCGTTTTTGGAGACAAGACAGCAAAGCTTCCTGTCCTGGTTCAGGACAACGTCCCTGCTAACATTCTGTTAGGTAACCATCTAGTCGAGTTGGGATTGATCACGGATGGTCTTCCCATGACTGCTGCTGTGGTCACTAGGTCACAGGTGACACCGGGTCTGGCTATGAGTTAGGTGCCCGAGCCGAAGGCACGGCCTAAGGCACGACGAAGGAAGAGCAAGACGGCCACCTCTGTGGAGGGAGCCCCTTCTCTTCCTGCTGTTCCTACAGCACCAATTGGGATCCATCCTCCGGACGGGCTGGGTCCAGTGGTAAACCCCGTCTCAACTCCTGTGGGAGAAGAGCCAGAAGACTCTCCTGTGGGAGAGGTTCTCAACCCGGAGGATCATCCCGATCTTCAATGCTTGTTAGCTGAAGGGGGACCCTCCCGGGCAGACTTCTGTAAAGGACAGAGAGAGTGTCCCTCTCTCGAGGGTCTGAGGAAACAGGCCCTGTCCCAGGCACAAGGCGAAGTGCCTAGGACTTTCCGGATTTATTGGGAGGGTGAGCTCCTTGTTAGTGAGCCCACTAAGCCTGAACCTGGTGCCCTCAAGAGGTTGGTGGTACCCCGGTTTACAGGCCCTTCCTACTGCAGTTGGCGCATGAGGTGCCCTTGGCTGGTCATCTTGGTACCAAGAAGACTAAGCAGAGGCTCTCTGCCCATTTCTACTGGCCTCGGATGGGAGTAGAAGTGGAGTCCCACTGTAGGACCTGCCCAACTTGTCAGTTGTCTGGCAAGACTGGAGGCAGTGTCATTGCCCCACTGCAGCCATTGCCAGTGGTTGGCACACCATTTGAGAGGGTGGCCATCGACATCGTCTGTCCCCTTGACCCTCCCACGTCAGGTGGACATCGGTTCATCCTGGTTTTGGTAGATCATGCCACCAGGTACCCTGGGCTATACCCCTTCGGACTGTTACTGCCAAGGTGGTTGCCCGGGCCCTCCTGGGCATTTTCACCCGAGTTGGATTCCCCAAGGAGGTTGTCTCTGACCGAGGATCCAACTTCATGTCTAGTTACATGAAAACCATGTGGAAAGAGTGCGGGGTAACCTAAAAGTTCTCCACTTCTTACCACCCCCAGACCAATGGTCTGGGTGAGAGATTTAATAAAACTCTCAAGGGCATGCTAGGTGCTTTGGAAGAGCCCCTAAGGAGGAAATGGGATCTCCTCCTGCCATCCCTGCTGTTTGCTTACAGAGAGGTACCTCAAGAGGGTGTTGGTTTCAGCCCCTTTGAGTTGCTCTTAGGACATCCCGTGAGGGGGCCCCTCGCCTTGATCAGAGAAGGCTTGGAAGCCACCCCTCCCGGTCGTGGGAAGCCCTGACTCTGTCCCTTCCCCCTGACTGGCTGTTGGGTGGAAGTGCCATATATGGTGCTGTTGCGAAGGCCCGGTCAGACTAGCTGGAGCCTTCCCGGTAATGTATGTTGTGGGTACCTCCTGTGGGTGGGGCCTGGGTGAATAGAGTGTGTGATGAATATGCATTCTGTGTTGTGGGTGTCTAGTATCTGGTGGTTGACACAATGACTGAGACAAACCTGCCCGAAACCGGTATGAATGCAGCTTGGAGTGTTGAATGGCTCGGTACTTGTCCCAATACACATAACTTGTTGTGAGTGTCTGGAGAGAAGTGAATGGCCTGAATATCTTGTGTGCCTGATTGGCTGCCTGCATGAATGCCCGTAGTCGTGATTGGATGCTTGAGTGTGACCCAGCGGAATGAATGGGAGATCAACAGTATATCTGGGGACCTCTCACTGCTAGGAATCGTGTTCAGAAGCTGAGGTCCACTACGATGAGTAACTGGATTAACTGACGCTTGACCTTGAAGCCCTGCTGGATGAGAAGAATTGCTGTTGCTCTCGTTCACAATCCGAAAGCTGCTGTGCCTCCAAGGACTGACCCAGAGAGGATCTGGTAAGGCGCCCTCTTCCCGAGCTACGAGGGACCATCGTGCACAGCTGATCTTTGCCAACTCTCCCTGGTAGACAGACCTTCGACAGGCTGCCGACCCGATACGGGGACTGCTGCGGAACTCCAAGGAGAAGCCCCCGGACTGTTGTCCACCACTGTCGACGACCGCCGTCGCCGACCGGAGCCGCCGTGCTCCCGTTTGCCTAAGAACTTTCATTGATCATTGTACGCTCTCGTCTGCATCGTCATCCACTTGTCTCCCGCTGGAGAAGGCCTGACCGTCGACGCACCGAGGAGCATCCACCGGTGGGTTTCACGCCACCTACAGACCGCAGAGACGCCGACGACTCGACGCCTTTGCTGGGCCACAGTTCTTCATCATCTCTTTGCGGTCCAGAACTAACATCACTGAGGTGCCCCGCACGCCTCTTCCTTGCAGGACGCCAACGCTCTTTCGTCGACGAGCACCGATTGGAACAAAGCTGCCACTTCCTTGCCGTAGTTCACCCTGTTCACTGTCAGACGTTCGACGACCCGTGACTCCCGCCTTAAAGGGAGGGCACTCAAGAAGGGCTGACGATTCCCCGACACCGAACGTCAAGTTCCCCGACACCTCTCGACGATCCATGGCTCCCGCCTGAAAGGAAGGCACTCATGAAGGATCGGTTGGCGCATCATCGGAGAACTCTACTCCACCAGGTACATTGGGGGGGTAAAACCTTAATACGAAGAAGTAAGACTATCGAACATTATATGGACTGGGCTTGTGCTATATATTTTTATTTACAGGTTGCCCAGGTGGGGGGATCTCCACACAGAACTGTACCTAGCGGTAGGGGTCAGCATCCTGCCTATTGTTTCAACCATCTTACGTTCCTGCCTATCTCTATTGCTGGTTTACTCGTTATTAATCGGTGTGACATCTTAACTGTACAGTTGATGCACTTTAATGAGATTCGATAACATTAGTGGTACCAGGTGCTCGATGCCCTCCTGAAGCACACAAGTGAACACATATCCCTGCCATGGACTGCCCAGGAGATCTCTAACGCCAAAGTTGGCTTCTATTCACTGGCAGGCATCCCAAGTTGCATCGGGTCATGGAATTGGTGGTCCCACATGACAATAAGGCAGTGTACCGAAACAGAAAGCAATACCACTCCATCAATGTCCAAATGGTATGTGACTCAAACAAGATAATCGCACATTGCTGTGCCCGATATCCCGAATCAACCCATGATTCAATGGTCCTTCGGAACTCAACGATACCACGCTACATGGAGCGACATGCTGGACAACGTACGTGGCTACTTGGTGAGTAGCTGGGCAAGCACATGGCAGTGTGATGTGGATAGTGATTGGGGGGAAGAGATGCATACTCCTACTGGGTGTGATTGGGGGGGATGCATACTCCTACTGGGTGTGATTGGGAGGGAGAGATGCATACTCCTACTGGGTGTGATTGGGGGGGAGAGATGCATACTCCTACTGGGTGTGATGGGGGGGAGAGATGCATACTCCTACTGGGTGTGATTGATTGGGGGGGAGATGCATACTCCTACTGGGTGTGGACAGTCATCTGTAGAATAAATGGACATACAGATGTACGCCAATGTCCACCAAGGCAGCCCACAATGGACCAGATACAAAACCACATGCAAGTTGGAAGCTGCACAACAAAGGAATCAAACCAATACACCAAACATGACATATCTATCCACATGCACATTGCACATCATACCATACCCTATATGACACAAAGCAGCAACAAGCAGCCAATACGCAAAATGGAAATGTGCGGTGAACAACATCACAACAGATATGCGCCATTGAGTGCATACTAAGGGATCACCTGTAGCTATTGTACTGAACCACACCCGTACACCACTACTGAAGTGCCGCTTCACAGCATGGGAACATCGATATCAGAATGGCAGTACACTAGCAGTGTGGTACAAATCTTGCCCGGGCCCAGAAACACTAATGACCTGTCCTCACCCAGAACATGGCAATAACTGCCGGAGGCATGCATGGTGCATGTCCACTTGCAAGGACTAGCTCACCCTCTCACATTGCAGTTACACTGATCGTCTCCATGCATGCTGGGATTTGTGGATGTCAATCACAAAGCAAAGTTGATTTGGGTGATATGTACAGGTTCCACTTGATGTAAACAGTAACACATCCCCATTCTTGCACCCATGCAGGTGATGCTGGCTATCCCCTGAAGAGGTGGCTCCTTACCCCTGTACGGAACCCACAGAACAGGCACAAAGAGGAATACAATTGTGCACATACCCGTACCCGCATCGTAATTGAGCAGACATTTGGCCTTTTGAAGACACGGTTCTGGTGCCTCAGCAGGTCGGGTGGGGCACTCCTGTACGGCCATGAGAAGGTGGCCAAGATCACCATGGCATGTGTCATGCTGCACAATATGTGTATCAGACGGAATGTGCCAATGCACCCTGACATTGAAATGCAACCACCTGATGAGGATGCTGATAGGGATGAGGAGGGAGGAGACGGGGCTGCAGGTCATGCAGGAGGCGATGCCCAGGAGGGACGCGCTGTGCGTCAGCATCTGATCAACCAAATATTCTGATTCACATGGTCCTACTCTGTTGAATGGATGTGGGCATTTGTCCACTGGGTTTTGTGGTGAAGCGCACACTGGGCCCTGTCCCCCAATAAAGCTCACCTACACAATGATAAGGTCCAAGCATGTGTTTTGACTTGTCACCCGTGTGTTTAATATATTATGAGGTAAAGAAGTGCATGGACCCAACTACTCAAACACTCTTTCTCCCTTCCCCCACAACACTCCCAAAACACCCTTTCCCCTCTCCCCCCAAAACACTCCCAAAACAACCTTTCCCCTCTCCCCCCACAACACTCCCAAAACACCCTTTCCTCCCTCCCCCCACAACACTCCCAAAATACCCTTTCCCCCCTTCCCCCACAACACCCCCAAAACACCCTTTCCCCCTCCCCCCACAACACTCCCATGTATGGCTGGTACAACGTTGCTGTCTTGCTGTACATGTGACAGCTACATCGGGCTGGCCCTATTTCCCATCCCCACTCCCACCATTAGGGGGTTGGAAGGGTGTGCGCCGCATAGATCGCAATGACCGGCGCCGGGGGCTCGTCTGCCTTGAGCTGGCAGAGGAGGAGGTGCATGGTTGCTCTTGTGGCTGTGGGGGGTTCTGTCTGTCCATAGCATCAGCTATGCGTGTGAGGACCTGCCTCACTAGTGCCATTTCCTTGCAGAGCCTGTTGGTGCAGGGTTCCAGGTCCTGTCTTATCTCCCTTACATTCTCCCTGCACTCCTCCCTCAAATGTGCTTCCTCATCAACATGCTGGCCAACCAGCACTGTTATCTCCTCCTGCTGCTACCTGATGATGGCCATGTCATGGCCACTGTGTGTTGCTCGTGGGGTGGGTGCCGCACCTTGTTCTATGGGTCCAGCATCAGGTGAGGACACCGGTGGACTCCAGCACCCTGCCACCATGTCCTCGCCAGACTGGACATGGCTGCTGGATTGTGATGTGGGGCGTGGGCTTGGTTCTTTTGATTGCTGGGAGCTGGGGTTGTGCTCCTGCATGGCCAAGTCACAGGTGTCCTCCACATCGGACAACTGTGCTGTGGCTGCCTCCTCGCCAATGGAACTGTTGGCAGCAGACAGTGGCCCTTCCGTGGGTGGTTCGTGCGTTGGGGGGATCACTGGAGTGGGTGCTACAATTGTTTCTGCCATGAGTTCACGACTTGGTGACGTGGGTGGTTTGCTGTGTTTGGCCCTCTGCGGGAGTTCACTCCTCCCTGTGCCCCTCGATGTGCTTGCAATGTTGCCTGCCTTCTTTCCCCTGGGTTGTTTCTTGACGGGGGGAGCCTGTGTCACAGTGTCCTGCTCATCGCTGTCAGTCTGTGAGCATGTGGGGGACAAAGAGGGGGATGGCATTGGTGATAGGTCAAGGTGCTTCACGCAGATGTTGTCCATCATGCTGTTCTATGCATTTGGACTTCATTTATGGGCATACAGGTCGTAGGACTGTTGGGTGGGTCATTAAAGCATGGGTCTCGGTGGCACGTGCGTGCATGTGTGTGTGTTGGGATGTGTTCCTCACATGGGCAGGGTTGTGTGCATGTATGTTTGTGGTCACATCCATGCACTGATCTAGGGCTCACATTTGGGGGGATACCTAATCTTTCACAGTGCAGTGTTTTATGTGGACACTCACCTCCATCTGACGATGTGGGCACACCGCGCTCCATTTCGCTGACTCCCTCTATAGTTTCCACACCTATGGTGCTCGCGCAGGTCTCCTCCCACTCCATCAGTTTGATAGGGGATCCTCCACTGCCTCCTGTGGCCATGGCCAGGTTCAGATTGGCAGCCAGGATGCTGCGTACACGGAGGCGGAGATCGTCCCACCGCTTCCTGCAATCTTTCACGGTGCGGGTGGTGGTACCCACCGCACTAACATTATGGGCCACGTCTGCCCAGATTGCCTTTTTCTTTATTAGGGTGACACACTGCATGTCATTTGTGAACACCACCTCAGCGTTGGCGGCAAGCATCTCAGTGAGCATGATGAGCTCCTCATTGGTGAATCGCTCCTTCCGCAGCCACTCCGCTCCTTTTTTGATTGCCTTGGGCATTGTCAAGGGGTCTTGGTTGATTTTGTATGTCACTGGTGTGGATGCAGGTCCTGGGGGCAGAGGATGGCAAAGGATTGTGTTTTTAAAGATGGCCGCATGCTCTTTCCCGTTCCTGTGCGATGATGCTACTTCCGGTTCTGCATATTTACGGTGACCGCTAATAGCGGTCCCCGCTAATGCCGTGTTGCAGGAGGTCGAAGTGCTATCAGCGCTTCCATAGGTGCTGCTAAGGGTCTTTACGGGTCTTTACCGGCATGGAGGTAGGGCCAATACTGGCATGGCTCTAAGCTCGTGCCCGCGTACTTGTAATGGCACGCAATTAGCGGCCTCTCGCCTACGCGGACACGTTCTTAGCGCCATGCCGGTAAAGGTGGTATCTTACCGCCTACCGTGTAATGAGGCCCAATGTCTTTGCTTATAAACTTCTGTTTGCTTTGAACTAACACATAGCTCAATGGAAGCTTGGTTCTATGGGACCTTCTGTCACCTTTTTACGTTTTGTATACAAAATAAACCTATGATTCCTTGTAAAGAGGTGCAGCAAGCCTTTTTCCTTAGAGGAGTGTTTTTCATTGTCTGGTTGTCTATAGGGCTTACCTTACAGTATTCAAAACAGACCCCTGGTAGAGGACAAATCTTTTAGAGAATATTCATCACTACCCTGAGTAAGCAGGTCATGTGGGGGCAGAAGGGAAGGGGGGAAATTGGGGCTTCTTCCAGTGAGGGTGATGGGGAACCATGTTTGTAGACATTTCAGGAGCATGTACCAGTCATGCATGACCTGGGAGCCTGGCAACCATGCAGCCACCAATATCACAAACTTCAGTGGTGATGAGGAAGAGGGTTCTGGCACATCCCAGGGCTGGGGTGCAGCATGGCCATGACATCAGTCATTATAATGCCAAACCCCTGTACCCCTCCATCCAGCATAATTGACATCAGTTTCATCAGCAACGCAGGCCAGTGGCAAGCCCTTTTTGCTGGTGCCCCCCCACAAGCAGTTGAGGGTGGTGCACGACCACCAAAAGCACCCATCTTCGGGAAGGACCCCTGGATGAGATCATGTGGCATGGGGTACCTACTGCATGTATTGTGGGGACTCTTTTAGTGCAGTGCATATATAAGAACCTTATTAGGTGGCTTTGCCAAGGGAGGAAAGCCCAAGAACCTTAGTGGATTGCCGCACCCCTTGTGACAATATAGGGACACATTACTGGGTTGCTGCAGCACAGTGAAAATACAGAAGCATTTTATCTGGTGGCTGCACCCTGTGAAAATACCAGAGAAAATAAAGATACACATTTTTCAAAATTGTTACCTTTTTGGCATTACTCCATTGGTAAAGTGTGGTCACACAGACACGTTGTATAGGATGGATGTAATGTATATCAGATATATGTGCATACAGCACATTTATTTATATAAATTATGCATTAAATATAGATTATATTTATGCTTTTGTCATTCAGGTTTTTTATGCAATGTAATTCATAAATAAACTGGGGAATCCATGTTTGTCCGTGTTCGGCTGGAAAGCCGGTAGCCAGCCGTCAAGCAGCAACATCTGACAAAGTAAGTGTGGTCTGGCCGGGGAGTACAGGAATCACTGTACTCCAGAAAGCCCTGCCACTCCTCTAACCTACATAAAATAGCATACAAATATTAGCAACTAATAAATATTATTCCTATCACTGCTGTGTACCAACCTTTAGGTGGTTTTGTCTTACTCCTGTGTCCCATACACAGGCTTTCTACCTCTATCCAGATATCTCACATCTCAATATTTTGCATTTACTGGTGTGCCTCCCATTAAGAAGTTCATCCTTTGGCCAGGTAAAGTCTAGCCAATGCATCAGACTTAGATTGAAATGCGAAGATTAACCTGCATCACACTTAGATAGAACTGTTAAGTGTATCCATGTGTCACATTTAGATAGAAATGAGAAGATGAAAAATGCGTCACACTTCGATCGAATTATGGAGATGAGTCATTTATCACAACAGATAGGACTGTGTACATTAGCCACATCGAAGAATTTAGCAAGTAGCCAAAGCACTAACCACCCACTTCTACTTCCGCAAGCACACCGCCCAAACACTATACACGACCACTGGGCTAGCTAACCTACACCCGAGCACATACCCAACACAAGCAACACACACTTACAAGAAATAAACCCGGACTTTGGACTCACCCGTACGGCCACAACAAGCCAGTGAAGAAAACCTTTAACCCCTGCCAATCTACCTATAAAACACACAGCCACACCCCTACACAACAAACAGCCACACAGAAAACCTCCCAGGCATTAGAGATTACCTGTGCGGATACAACAAGCCAGTGCACGCAACCTACCATCTGTAATCCAACACACATAGACGCCAGTTTCTCCTGGTTTTGGACCTATCCTACCATTCTTCACTCACTAACCGACCCTGTCCTTTTTCTTGCAGAGCCACATGAGCACCTGAGACTGTGCTTGGCTGATATTGGTGTGTTGTATAAATCAACATAACATTACATAACATAACATCTTCACAACATGGTTTTCATATTTACGTAAATCAGCATTAAGAGATAGGCAGGACTTGTACTGTTTCTTATTAGAGCTATTATATGATATATTTATTAATTAAATAAGTGACAATTATAGATTTGATTAGTCCCATGGTAACATTCTTCTGTATATACTAATATGTTCCCCTTTTTTACTTGGGTTAAGGCATATCTATTGATTCTGAATGTGTATTGATTTGGACTATTCTTCGCAACCCTGTCTCTCTCTTTAAATACAGTTTCTGTTACTTCTGTTTGTTTGTTGTTCTCTGTCTCTTTCTCTCTCAATCTCTCTTTATATGTGTCTTGCTCTCTATGCAGTGTTTATCAACTCTCTCTCTCAATCTGTCTCTGTCTTGCTAAAGTCCAGAGGCATATCCAGGATTGTCTAGCAAATGGGGCCTGATGCTAATGTAGTTGGGCCCACTGCACTGACAAAAATATCTGTAAATACCCACACAGCGCTGCTGAGTGGGCATTTACAGATTTTGGGTGGGCCTTGCCCCTCAGGCCCTACCCTGCCTACGCCTCTGCTAAAGTCTCTCCCTTTCTTCTTTTATTGTAACTTACTCCAATGGGTTCTACTAGGATGGTGTGCTTCTATATTTTAAGTACAATGTTTATGTTTATTTTTCTTTAAGGAAGCCCTTCCCAAAGTTGGTCATCATTCACCTGCAGAAGTAAAGAATGGCAGGGCCACAGCATTGTAGGTCTTTTTACTTGTTACTTTTCTTGATGACCATCTTTTCTGATCTGTCATTCACTTCCTCTCTCTCTCTCTCTCTCTCTCTCTCTCTCTCTCTCTCTCTCTCTCTCTCTCTCTCTCTCTCTGTCTCTCTCTCTCTGTCTCTCTGTCAATCTCTCTCTGTGTGCCTCTTTCTCTCTGTCTCTCACTCTCTCCCCAACTCTCTTACTCTCGCTGTCTCTCTTTCTCCTATGGTTATGTCTCTGTGTGTCTCTCTATATTTCTCTCTCTCTTTCTCTCTTTAGGTATCTCTGGTTCTATCCACATATCTATGGGTCTCTCTCTCTCTCTCTCTCTCTCTCTCTCTCTTTCTCTCTCTCTCCCTATCAGACTGCGTCCCTCTAAGTCTCCCTCACTCTTGTGTAGCCTGGGCCACCACTAATGCCTAATGATTATGATGATCATGCTGCTTCAGTGGCGTGATGCAGGATGCATCAGATGATAGATGGTTGGTTTTGCATCAAATCCTACATATTTCGCCTAACATTGAAACACTGGGGATGATGCCTGGCCCCTTGCGCCCAAATAATCCAGCCACCATTGAGGCCTCTAACATTATTGTGCACAGGGCAGTAGCATTACTCCATTGGTAAAATGTGGTCACACAGACACGTTGTATAGGATGGATGTAATGTATATCAGATATATGTGCATACAGCACATTTATTTATATAAATTATGAATTAAATATAGATTATATTTATGCTTTTGTCATTCATGTTTTTTATGCAATGTAATTCATAAATAAACTGGGGAATCCATGTTTGTCCGTGTTCGGCTGGAAAGCCGGTAGCCAGCCGTCAAGCAGCAACATCTGACAAAGTAAGTGTGGTCTGGACGGGGAGTACAGGAATCACTGTACTCCAGAAAGCCCTGCCACTCCTCTAACCTACATAAAATAGCATACAAATATTAGCAACTAATAAATATTATTCATATCACTGCTGTGTACCAACCTTTAGGTGGTTTTGTCTTACTCTTGTGTCCCATACACAGGCTTTCTACCTCTATCCAGATATCTCACATCTCAATATTTTGCATTTACTGTTGTGCCTCCCATTTAGGAGTTCATCCTTTGGCCAGGTCAAGTCTAGCCAATGCATCAGACTTAGATTGAAATGCGAAGATTAACCTGCATCACACTTAGATAGAACTGTTAAGTGTATCCATGGGTCACATTTAGATAGAAATGAGAAGATGAAAAATGCGTCACACTTAGATCGAATTATGGAGATGAGTCATTTATCACAACAGATAGGACTGTGTACATTAGCCACATCGAAGAATTTAGCAAGGAGCCAAAGCACTAACCACCCACTTCTACTTCCGCAAGCACACCGCCCAAACGCTATACACGACCACTGGGCTAGCTAACCTACACCCGAGCACATACCCAACACAAGCAACACACACTTACAAGAAACAAACCCGGACTTTGGACTCACCCGTACGGCCACAACAAGCCAGTGAAGAAAACCTTTAACCCCTGCCAATCTACCTATAAAACACACAGCCACACCCCTACACAACAAACAGCCACACAGAAAACCTCCCAGGCATTAGAGATTACCTGTGCGGATACAACGAGCCAGTGCACGCAACCTACCATCTGTAATCCAACACACATAGACGCCAGTTTCTCCTGGTTTTGGACCTATCCTACCATTCTTCACTCACTAACCGACCCTGTCCTTTTTCTTGCAGAGCCACATGAGCACCTGGAGACTGTGCTTGGCTGATATTGGTGTGTTGTATAAATCAACATAACATTACATAACATAACATCTTCACAACATGGTTTTCATATTTACGTAAATCAGCATTAAGAGATAGGCAGGACTTGTACTGTTTCTTATTAGAGCTATTATATGATATATTTATTAATTAAATAAGTGACAATTATAGATTTGATTAGTCCCATGGTAACATTCTTCTGTATATACTAATACGTTCCCCTTTTTTACTTGGGTTAAGGCATATCTATTGATTCTGAATGTGTATTGATTTGGACTATTCTTCGCAACCCTGTCTCTCTCTTTAAATACAGTTTCTGTTACTTCTGTTTGTTTGTTGTTCTCTGTCTCTTTCTCTCTCAATCTCTCTTTATATGTGTCTTGCTCTCTATGCAGTGTTTATCAACTCTCTCTCTCAATCTTTCTCTGTCTTGCTAAAGTCCAAAGGCGTATCCAGGATTGTCTAGCAAATGAGGCCTGATGCTAATGTAGTTGGGCCCACTGCACTGACAAAAATATCTGCGCTGCTGAGTGGGCATTTACAGATTTTGGGTGGGCCTTGCCCCTCAGGCCCTACCCTGCCTACGCCTCTGCTAAAGTCTCTCCCTTTCTTCTTTTATTGTAACTTACTCCAATGGGTTCTACTAGGATGGTGTGCTTCTATATTTTAAGTACAATGTTTATGTTTATTTTTCTTTAAGGAAGCCCTTCCCAAAGTTGGTCATCATTCACCTGCAGAAGTAAAGAATGGCAGGGCCACAGCATTGTAGGTCATTTTACTTGTTACTTTTCTTGATGACCATCTTTTCTGATCTGTCATTCTCTTCCTCTCTCTCTATCTCTCTCTCTCTCTCTCTGTCTCTCTCTCTCTGTCTCTCTGTCAATCTCTCTCTGTGTGCCTCTTTCTCTCTGTCTCTCACTCTCTCCCCAACTCTCTTACTCTCACTGTCTCTCTTTCTCCTATGGTTATGTCTCTGTGTGTCTCTCTATATTTCTCTCTCTCTTTCTCTCTTTAGGTATCTCTGGTTCTATCCACATATCTATGGGTCTCTCTCTCTCTCTCTCTCTCTCTCTCTCTCTCTCTCTTTCTCTCTCTCTCCCTATCAGACTGCGTCCCTCTAAGTCTCCCTCACTCTTGTGTAGCCTGGGCCACCACTAATGCCTAATGATTATGATGATCATGCTGCTTCAGTGGCGTGATGCAGGATGCATCAGATGATAGATGGTTGGTTTTGCATCAAATCCTACATATTTCGCCTAACATTGAAACACTGGGGATGATGCCTGGCCCCTTGCGCCAAATAATCCAGCCACCATTGAGGCCTCTAACATTATTGTGCACAGGGCAGTAGCAAAGACAGCTTTTAGTGCCAGGGGGTCGGGCAGCTTCTGAGTGGGCACTGGCATTTAAAAAAATGTAAGGTCAGTGGAGGTGGGTGAAAATCTTTAGTGAAGGGGTATTGATATCTTCCACAAATCAGTGCAAAGAAACAACGATATAAAAAGAGCCATAAGAAATGTAGAGGAAATCAGGTGTTTCTCGCTGAGAACAATCTATACAACAATAGGTCAAAAAGTCATACAATTTACAATTGGTTCTGTATGGTATTGCATAAAGAAATCTAGTAGATGCCATCTCAACAACAGTACACCAGAGTATTTGACAACATTTTCATGATGCCTAAATTCACAACATATGCCAGCATTTACACTGCAAGTCATTTGTATGCAGCTCTGCTGACACTATATCCCAGCACTGACAATGTAAATCATTTCATGAAGCTGAGTCCATAATAAATGCCAAGCTTTTTTAGTGTAAAGCACTTCAATTTTGTGACCAAAATCCTTGCCGTTATGGTCACTGTAAATAACCTTAGAAAATAGCCAAACACGATCTAGGCTAGTAAGTGCACTGTAAATTGTGTTGAAGAGGCTGCAGGCACATCTATTCTGAAATTCTCAGAATAGTTAATTAGATGATTTTGCACCAACACTGTCAGGCAGCATAGTCACTATCAACACCTTTCAAGAATCAGCCCCCTTCTGCCACACACACAAATGCATTGCGGACACCCACGCATCAACCAAAAACACCCTAACACTACCAACCAGTATTGACACTTTCAATAACTTCATGACTAAGCCCCCTGCAGCCAAACATATGGACACATTGTGCACACACATGCATCACTCACAAACACCCCCCTACACTCACACAATTTTTCCGAAGCATGAAACAGGGGCATGTGCAGGCTTGAATTCTGCTGGGGCAGGAAAGAAAAACCGGAAGATAGGCTTACCCTGTCTACACCCCCACACTCTGAAACATCCTCTCTGTCGATACCAGAGGCGCCCGCTCGCTTTCACATTTCAGGATTGAACTGAAAACCCTCTTCTTCAAGAAATGGCTTCTCCATAATGCCTAGTACTTCACACAATCCACTGTCCACCTAACCTGAGACTGGACGATCTGCTTCCCCTGTGTTTCCTCCCCTGGTTACTTGTAGATCCCTTGGTGACAAATTGCCTGCCCTCACCCTTCTCCATTAGCAGCTCCTTTCTCCCTTGTATTGATCCCTTGTGATCTGCGTGATCCTGTGTGGCCTTGTTTCCAATCCAGTCTGCATATTGTGAATATATTTATCTGGCTCAATTTGTTAAAACAAATTGATGTTTATATATAAAATCTTCTCTCGCTCAGTATATAAACAATTCAATAAACATGACAATCACACACTGCTCTGCACAGATTCCAGGTTCCATGATACTACGCAACAACACCTGTCAGCTTACATGGACAACCATAGGGGCCTATGGACGTGGCTACTAGGGAGTATTAAAGAGGACACACATGGGTGCACCTGGGTGCCTGTGTGTGATGTAGTGATTCTGGGGGACGGTGCTGTGAAATAAGGGGGGGGGGGGTCTATAATGAGGTGAGCCCAGGAGAAAGGGTTGGAGTGATGAAGCGAACCCAGGGCACTAGGAGCCTGTGCAATTAAGTAAGTCTAAGGGATTTTGTAAAGAAGTATCCTGTGGGGTTGTGTAGTGAGCTTGCAGGGGTGGGGTTGTGTGTTGAAAGGAGCCCAGGGGGTGTTATAATTGTGAAATGAAGTGGGCCCTGGGGGATGGGGCAATGGAGTGAGCCTGGTGGGCTTGGCATTGATGAGTTAGAGGTATTTCTCCATCCAACCAACATTCTCCTGAATATGTGGCTGTTTGCATATGTTGAAAAAAGAAATGTGTACTTCTCATAACATGCATGTTTTCCCCATGCATACAGGGAAGGCTGAATAACCCTTCTGCCATGTCTTTTCACACCATGCCATAACCCTCACCCACCTGCATAGAGGTGCTGCAATGAAGCCCACATAAGGACAAGATGCACCATTAAGAGTGATTTTGAATGTGTAAAGGCCAGATTGTGTTGCCTACAAGGATCTGGTGGTGCACTGTTGTATGTAAAAGGTTGTGATAGCATGCTGCATGTTGTATAACATTTGTATTCAGCAGTGTGTGCCAATGCCCATCCAGGAGACCAACCACCAGAGAGTGAGCATGATGATGATGGTGATCATGTTGGACATGACAGATGTCCCATATGGGATGAGGAAGATTTCTGGTTGACAAGGGAGCCCTTGGTAGACTGGTAGACAACTCTTTCTAATATCTTGTAGTCATCAACCATCTGTTATGTTACCAGAGGCCCAACTACTCATGTTCATACAGAGAGTGTGTTGTTGCCCATGAGAGCAGTACACCAGGGTCATTGCATGTGAGTGCTATGTTGGGACATGTGGTTGTATCAATGCAAACATGTGTGGGATTGTTGCTGCTTGAACAAGTCAACTTTGATAGCATTGTTATGATCCCAGGTGTTGGCTAATCCAATGTAACCTGAGGCTTTTAGAAGAAAGGGAAACATCAAGTTAAAACCTAGCACAATCTATCTTCTATATTGACATGGAGAGCCAGAAATGTGAAGGCCTGAAACGTTTGCCCAGTTTTCTACACATCAGAAATAGAATCTTTATTGGAAATTTTGTACATCAGTGCCTCTGCCATATAATGCAAGAATAACGGGGTACATTTTGTGTATTTTGTGTTTGTGTTTTTATGGCCATGACATTTGTGTGTATAATATATGATGTAGACATTCATAAAGTATTGGATGTATACAGGTAAAGAGCGACTTTCAAACAGAAATGCTGTGGAAAACCACATGATCATCAGAAATGTGTTTTCATTAACCTTCGAATGAGGCACAGATATGATATGATATGATATAAGTAATTTATAACACGCCTATACACAAGTGTTTCTAGGCACGACAAGACAGAGAAGGGAAGACAGAAGAAAGACCAAAATAACGATCTTACTAGGCCTTGTGACATTCAGATCGCACAAGTGCAGGGGGAGAAGTGCCAGGGAAGAGAGCGGGGAGGGGAAACTGCAATTGAACACGTAAGTACTGACCGGTGGCTCATAAGTGCAGGGATTCAGGGGACTCTAGGGTTGCAGATACAGGCCCTAAGTGATTGGGAAACCTGCCGGCAGTACAAGGGCAAGTGGTCATGCAGGAGCCTGAGCCTGTATGTTCAGTGGGTGGCCAGGTAACGAGTTTGCGCAGCAGACAGGTACATCAGCAAGGGAGAGGGACAGAGAAAGTGGAAGCTAAAAGGAGGGTCTTGAGCTGCTTGCAGGAACCTTAGGCGAGCCTGCTCAAGTTTGAGAGGGGCAGGGAGGCTGTGCCAGAGGGAGTCACAGCCGAGGACAGAGATCTACTCCCCTCCACTAGCTGCCTGGAGAAGCGTCTGAACCTCAGATAGTTGGAGGTGAATGAGCAGAGGGATCGAGAAGGAATATGCTTAGGAAGAGAAAGTTGGGTGTAGTGTGGTCCTTGGCCGCATAAAGCCTTGTGGACGTTGCCGAGGGTCGTGAACTTGCAGCCACATGGAGCCAGTGGAGAGATTTCAGGGCTGCAGAGATATGATCTCTGCACTTGAGGGGAAGGACAAGTCTTGCATTCCTGTGCCGTATTAGTTGTAATGGGTAAAGAGTAGAGGCTGCCAGATTTAGAAAGAGGCTATTGCATTAGTCCAGCCTAGAGAGAACCAGCGCTCTTGAGACAGTGAGCTTCTGGGGCAAAGTGAGAAAAGGAAGAATGCCTCTGAAGAGGTGCAGCTGTCAGTGTGACTTCTTAGAGACATCAGAGATGTGAAAAGAGAAGGAGAGGGTGGAGTTGAAGATGACACCAAGGATCCTAGCCTCACAGGAAAGAAAGTGCAGGTAGAGGTCCCAGGGTGGGCAGCCAGAGTGAGAGAGGGAAGGTGGGAGCAGGTGTCCCAATGAGGAGGATTATGGCCTTTCAGGCATTAAGGCAGAGATTGTTGGAGGCCCACCATTCCTGTTTTGCGGACAGACAGTCAGGTATGAGAGAAGGAGCAGAAGAGGTTGAGGGGAGACTGAAGGGGAGCTGAGTGTCATCCACATAACACTGAAAGTTAGAACAGAAGGTAGATATGCGGTGGACCAGAGGTGCCAGGTAGTGATTAAAGGGCCAAGGAGGGAGGTTAGACCCCTGGGGAACACCACAAGAGGAGATGGGTAGGGCAGTGATCTGTGGGGAAACATCCTGCAATATATTTTGCTAATGAAAATGGCTTTTTAAATGCATGATGTGCGGAATCTCGAGCAATAAACCACTTCATCCTATACTCTAGTACACAGAAATATACACACAACGTTTAGGAATAGATGCACTATTGTGTAAAATCATAAATCTACACAGGTTACACTCTATTTGTTTATATTTAATGTGTGTAGTTCAAGATTTAACTTTTCGCATACATTTACATGTATCATACTTACACATTAATATGTAAAGTAACATATCACATTATACATCTTTACATCATCATTTAATTTAATCAATTCTAATAAATAATCATTATATAATCACAATATACACTCAATAAAACCATTAGGCGTTCTTAAAAACCAGCCTTACTGGTAACTTCACTATAGTGCACCTCCTACCAATACTTTCCATAGTGCATATCAGTACACAAAACATATTAACATATTTATCTATTATTATTTTAGATAGTTCCTTTCATAAAACCAACAAAATCCCTTTGTTCAGCTCATACTGTAATTCAATTTGTTTTAATCTGTTCTCCACCCTCTGCCATAAGCCAAACAAAGCAATATTTATGGAAATAGATTTCCCGCTTATACACCTTTCCCAAAAGGTATGTTTGACAACATGCACAAATCTCTAGATGTATCATATACAAGTTGCTCAGAGCTCGACAAACAATTTAAAGGATGCCTATGCGTTCCAATACTATTAGTCAAACTGCACAATCTACATATCCTATATTGACTAGCTATCCCCTTTCTAGTTCCAACAACCACTAAGGTAGGCAATAGATTTTGTCTAAGCAGCAGTGTAACACGTTGTAGCTTAGAGGAGGGATTGACAATGAGGTACTGTTGCAGCTTTTTTTATATGCAGGTGTTTCCAGCATGGGCAATATTTGATTATAATGTATCCAAATGGTTACAAGTCTTACTCCAGTCACTGGGGCCCAGTTTATATCTGAATTACACACGTAAATAGTGATATCCTAGCAACCAATTTGCTTCCAATTTAACAGCCTCAAATACAGCCATTTTTTGAACTGGTCTAGAGTGTGCATACTGGATTGCCTCGAAGTATCACCAAGCAGTCTAAAGAGTGGACATGGAGGTTTTTTTATTAGCCTTAATGTCTAATGTCCCTCTTCTTAACCTAAGCACCCCTGCCAGTGACATAATTCCCAATTCGATTCTGATAGCCTCAACCGGGACACATCGCGCTAATCCCAGTATGCAACGCAATATTTTAGCCTGCAGAATATCCATCCACTTCAGGTCGTTCAGGTGACATGCCTCAAACCCATAGAGCAATGCTGGTACCACCACTTGTTTGTACACCATTATAACTCCTTTTAAGGTGTAAATCTTTTAGTCATTTTCATGAAGGCTATAGCACGTGCTTTCTTGCCGGCCACCATTATTTCACTCTTACATCGCTTTTCTTCTATTATATATCCCAGATATGTATTCGCGGCCACCATCTCAACACCTGTATCAAGGATAATTCCCTTACGCTTGCCTCTAGATTTGCCTGTGATCATATACTTCATGGTTTTCAGATTGATCTCCATCCCATATTCTGCGGCCTATAAAAACAGTTCCCCAGCAGCCTTCTTTAATCCTGCCGGGGTCTGATCGATCAACCCAGCATCGTCGGCATATGACAGCCATCTAACTGGATGGCTGCCAATCCGAGGAGGCGTGCAGTTTACTGCCTCGAGTCTCTGAGGTGGGTCAGCCAAGCATGCATTGAAAAGCATGGGGGCCAGCAGACAGCCCTGCTTTAGACCCTCAGGGGTAGTAATATCAATGCTGCTGGTCCCCACACTGCTCAACTAGACCCTGCCGTCACTGGTGTTTGCATGTAGCTCCCTCATTTTATATAGAAGTTCTGAGCCCAAATGTCAACTTTGCAGTTTATCGCATTGCAGTCTCCTCCTAACAGTGTTGAAAGATGATTTACAGTCAACAAATAATACACATAATTAATGAGGGATTACTTGGTGTCACACTAGCTCCAAAATGAAAGGCGTGAAAAACTTGAAATTGCAAAAAGAAATGCATGCAGGAAAGCCGTTTTTATGCTTGACATTCTAAGCACTGATATAAACACTTATACATGAATCCCTGATAATGGACTTCTTACTCAATGAATACCTTGCCCGGGCGATTAAATCCAGTTAATCCCGTAAAGAACGACATAGAAATAAACAAAGAACCTATAGGAAGTGCACAGGAAAGGCCAGAGCTTTGGTGTTATCTGTCTACAGCATAATTGCAGCTGCCAGGTAAATTGCTTCGAGTGAATTGCATGAACACTCCTTTCAGCAAACAATGGCAATGTTGCTCGTCACTGTGACTAAGGGAAAACGTACAACGCTTTAGGCAGGGGCGCAGCAGGAAGTGGAATCTGGGTGCACAGAACTCCTGTGATACATTTCTTCCTGTTCAGACTTTCCGCTGGTGTCACGCAGGCAACACTGCTGCAGAACTTTACATTATTTTTCGTTCTTGTCCACACCAAAACAATGTTCGGATCGTACGCAATCACGTTAAAGCCTCTTCTGACAACCGTCCTTAGTGCCTCAGCGCAACAATGGAAACACACCAGGCATGCGAGAAATGCTCTACTGACAGCAAGGACGTTTTGCAATAAACCAAACAACACAGAAGAGAAGAGTGTGCGACCACCGCCGACATATTCAGGTGAGAGCACCGGGGTCCCGTTTCGGTCTTCAGTCGCCAATCTTTGTTTGAGAGGAGCTTGCAGAACGTCTCAGAGCAAAGCCAGAGCACATAGATGAAATCCTGCTGGTAATCATTAAGACATTCCTTAGGTTCTAATGGTTGAGCTTCGTTGACTAGATGGAATACATTGAATCAACTAAACCTTAGGGCAGGATCACATAAACTGTTTTGGCCAAAGCTATTTTGTTTGGGGGCAAATTGTGGATGCAAACTGCAATGTTGCACTACTCTTATTTTGACTGGATTTTCTTTGGCAAATTTAAGTTGACATTGAACACATTGAACATATTTTATGCAAATCCAAGGAAGCAGATTTCTACTTCTTAAAGCGTATATGACAAAACTAGCAGTAACCCGCATAGAGTACGCTGATATAGCGTGCTCCCTCCCTATCTCTCTTTCTCTTTTCCTCACTCTCTTTTTGTATTGCTCTTTTTGTGTGTGTGTCACCTAAACGCACCCAACACGAGACGCTGCTGGATTTATGCGCGCATTGACACACAGTAATTAAGCAGACCAGACACGGATGTATCAAGTCAAGGTGATCTTTGCACGGACTACCGATTGCACAACCTGCATCCTCCTTTTATTCACTTTGCACCCTAAATCACATCAGGCCCTCTGTCTAAAATGACGCGTTCACAATTATAAAATCCCATCCAAACCATAAACACCAACAAGTAAATACCACTGATTTAACAAAATAAGTCAAAATTATAACCGGCAACACGTAATACAATGCCTTTGGATATTCATCAACATATGTGCTCATGTAGACTCTTGGTCCTGGCTCAGGTCATCCATCGGGGATACCTTGATTCTGGTTCCTCTCCACTGCTGGTCAGAAACGTTTCCATTTCCGATTGATTATCATCATGCAATTTGTGTCCAGGCACTTCTCTGGGGCTGGGATCCAGGATTCCTTGAGACTTAATTGCCGTCCTGGGATAACACTCCACTCGATTGTCCGTGGGGCTAGGAACTAGTATGCTTGGTCTGATTGATGTTTGTCATTGAGGGGCACAGTTGTCTTGAAGAAGCTGGCATTGAGAGTGATGTGCTATCCTCTATTAGTTATGGTCACCATTGACCGCTGTCCATGCTTTTATGCTGACTACCTCCGCAAAATTCAGAGACAACATATTGGTGGGTTTCCTGGTTTGTATGCGCACAATGGCACCTAAGGAAAGGAGTTCTTGTTATGTTCCGTTGAGAGAGCTTTCTTTTTCATTGCAAATATGTCTCTATCATTCACAATATGCATCAAGAGTTGTGGCTGTGGATTCTTTCTCATAGGCATCTCCCCGTGAGAGCCTCAGCAGGAAATACTCCCTTAGAGGAGAGTGGCAAGGAGCAATATTTGGATAGAAATTGGTATAGAGCTCTGGTCTTGTCTTTGTGCAATTCTCAACCTCTTGTTGAGGGTATGCATGGACCTTTTGCTGTCCCCATTGGCACAAGGCCAAACTTGTGTGATCTTTTGACGAGTGATGCCCAGATCGTGTAGGAACTCATGTTCCTGGAATGGTGGGCCATTGATAGTCTGGCCATGTGTTTCAAAAATCCTTTCCTTTATAGACATTGCTTTACTTGTTGTGGTGGTGGCAACACACTCAGCTTCAGGAAATGATGACCATTGTTGAAAACTAGGAGGAAGTGATGATCTGTGGCTGTGGAGCAAAAGTCTACACTAAAATGCTCTCATGGCTTGGAAATCCTACTACGTATTAGGTGTTTCTGTTAAGGTACTGGGCCTCATCACAAGTTTGGCGGTGTGGTCAAACATTGTGGTAATGCAGTGGTAATGTAGTAACCACTGCATTACCTGTGTATTACAACACCACCGAACTACAGGTTAGGAGGGAAGGCAGAGGAAAAACCTCCAGCATAATGCTGGAGATAATTCCTCTGCTTTACAGGCAAAAAAAGGCCAAATCGGCTGATTTACCTTCTGGGGGAATTACTGCTGGTGGTAATTATGACAGAATCCCCATGGAGTCTTATGGACGCCAATAAATGGGGACTAACACCACCTACCAACACTAGTAATCTGGCACTAATTCTGCCAGACCAAGTGGTGGTAACAGTAAATCCGTTTGGTGGTATCTCGGCAGATTTACCACCAAGATACCACCAAACTTGTAATGAGGCCCACTGTGGTTATTGGTTTACCATATGTGTAAAATGTGGGGATGGTTGCATCCCATTAGGACAGCCAGGGCTTCTCTTTCTATCTGACAGTACTTTGTTTGGTCGGTTGATCTAGCCTTGCTTGCATTTGCGACTGGTCTGACTTTACCTCTTAAATTTCGTTGTGCCATTACAGCTCTGATAACGATGGGGCTGGCATCAACAATGATTCCAGTAGGCTTGGCTGGAACGAAGAAAACCATTATAGTTTCAAACACAAGAGTAGTCTAGATATCTATAAATGCTGTTTCTTCCAGATCTGTCCATTGCCATGGGCAATCTTCCTTTGAAAGATGACACAGTGGTTCCAATATGGTCGCTAAATTCTATGTGAATTGCCCACAATATGTCATCATGTCTAGGAAGCTCCTGACATCTGAAGATTTCTCAGTAGTGGTGCTACGTGAATATCTCTCTTCTTCGACCGATATTCCTTTGACTTAGAATATATAGCAGAATAATTCCCAATTGGACTCCAAAAACTCACACTTTTGCTTGTTACGAGTGAGTCCTAGGTTTTATAGTCAACTGAGTACTCTGCTTAGCTGTTTTTGGTGTTCGGCTTCTGATGCTGCCTAAACCAGGACATTGTCACTGATATTTAGGATAAATGGGAGGCCTGAAAATGTGCTTTTTATCACATGCTGAAATACCTCAGCAGCTGAAGTGATTGAGAAATTGAGCCTTTTATATCAGCATAGTCCTTGATGGGTTTTAATATGGTGATGTCCCTGGACACAGGGTGAAGTACTACCTGGTGATAACCTGCCTTTATATCTAGCTTGGAAAACAGGGACATGCCTTGGAGATCAGCAATTTTGACAACAATTGTGGGAGTGAGGTGGCATTCTCTCGTAATGTCCTTGTTGGGGAGTTGCATACCAACACAGATCCTCAATGCTGCGTGTTGCTTCGGTTTTGCTGCAATGACGATGGTAGATATGAGTGGGGTGGGACCTTCATTTTCCTTAGTGATGTCTTCCACTAGTGTATTGAGTTTCTGTTCTTCTTTGTTTCATAGGTGAAAGGGCACTTTTCTATGTTTCAGGGAACTATTATTGATGTGGAGCCTTTTAGGGTCTCCTTTCAGGTTGCCCATCCGTATGAAGAGTTGTGCATATTTGTGTATGATTCCAGAGACAGCTTGTGCATATACACCATAAGCAGAGTTTATTATGTATAGTGCTTCTGCAGCCTTGCAACCTAATAGGGTGTCCTCACTGATGCCGGTGACATAGAACCTGGACTTGATGGTGTGGGATTCATCCTTCACACTGGTCATGAATGTTCCTAGTGACAGAATTGGCTTTGAACCTACTGAAGATCTAGACCTTGATGTTCGTCGTTGTGAGGGTGTAAGGACATTTTTGTACATTTTTTAAATTGGTGTTTGCCATGACATTAAGGCAACAGTGTTGATAAGTCTAGGGGTGTCGATAAGTTTAGGGGCCCGGCGTCAAGAACACAGGTGATAAAGGAAATGCCTCCATCTTCCTAAGGTTCTGGCGTTGCATGGGCATCTAGGGATAGCTCTACTTTTGCAACCTCAGCATTTGACCTACATGCTGTGGCTCTTGGCTTGCCTCTCATCGCATGAAAGTCTGCCGGGGAAATTTTTGTGCAGTGCTTAATGCAGCCGCAGCAACATCCGGTGTGTCTCTTTGATGGGCACAGACTTGAGTGGGTTAGGGAGTTTCCACAGTATGTCCAACACCCTTTGGTGTCAGGATGCTTGTCAGGCATCTTTATGACTGTACATGCTTTGGGATGGTTCTTGGATATTGCACATGCATCTTCCATTGTTATCGCTTGTATTGTCGAGTCATGCTGGTGGGCCTGTCTTCAAGAAATGAATGCAAACTCCCTAACTCGGGAATTCGGATTAGGGATATATACATGTCTCTCTTAATAGTTGTTTCCTTTATTTCAGTTCAAAACAGCCTTTTATTGAATGAATACTTTATTCAATTCAGATTTCTTCATTAATAAATGGATAAAAACAGAGCAATTCAACACAAACACAGAGACCACACCATTAAAAGTAAAAAAGGAAAAAAATAGAAATAGCTAAAATTACACACTGTGCAGGTCAATAGCCCACCTTAAAAGAGCTTTTGAAACAAAAGTGTATAGGTTATACAAAAACAGTGGCATTACAATTCATTATAAAAAAGAGCATCTTGAAAAAACGTAATGATACTATCTTTAAAATAATGATTTAAATATTCCCTACGTAAATCCGAACATGTGCAGCCCCTGTGCCCTCCCAGCCTGGCAGTGGCCCTTGCAGTACAGACCGACATATGGCCTGCCTTCCCATTTTTAGTGAAAAGTAAGCCGGGGTTGCAGTATGAATTAACCACCTCGATTTGTTTCGCTGCTGAGAGCCCATGATGAATGATTTCTGCACTTTTCGAAAACCAGGACCATGGTCTTTACCTGTCCAGTTTGAGCCCAAGGGCAGAGAACTATTCCTCGGCATAAGAGAGGCCGCTCTAAAACCCCCTGGGATCAAATCAATCAGGACTGTATCATCAGCGTACAGAAGCACACCAAAGGCAGCGCCAGGAAAAGAGAGGGGGTAGACCTTAGGCCCTAATGCCTCAATATTTAAATCAGAAAGATATCAAGTTAATAACAACAGGGCTAACGCACAGCCCTGCTTCACCCCTTTATTTGTTTGAAACAAAACCGACAGACTTCCTGAGCCAGATGCCTGTGCAGACACTTGTGTGCCTTATAGCAAAGTTGCAAAAGTGTTCAAAAGCCAAATCACTCCTATTTCATTGTTCTCACAGAGGAGAGTACACGTGAATGCTAATTGGGGTGGCAGTGCTTGGGGAGCTTCTAATATTGTATCTTCCTTCTGATTTGCATCTCTCTGTAAGCATCTTTAATAGTTTGGATTGATCATAGGATTGACATAATTATGGGTAGCTGTGTTAGCACATAGATAGAAGTCATCAGCCGGAGTGAGTGTCTTGAATATATGGTCAACTGCAGGGCTGGTCTTGTAGAGGAGTGATGATTTGTTTTGCTATGTCCTCATCTTGTATGGTGGCTAGGAAGAGCATGTCAAGACATTCTACCCATTGTCCCCACCTTGATCCCTGGCTAGATGGGACGTCGAGAAGGTCAAGCTCTGGAAGAGGTGCTAAGGTGCAGTTTTGGCAGGCTGCTCACAAGGGTCTTTATAATGCACCTGCCTCACCAGCTATGATACTGAGTCTTATAAGAGGGTGTGAGAGACCACTGTAACAATAATTTGGCAAATGTTTGCTCATGGCGTGACGTGCAACTCTGAGTCTTTTTATGTTGTGCTTTTGAGAACAGCCGGATTCAAGTGCAGAGGGGGGCAGGCACACAAGCACTTGTGCAGGGGCTGTCCTTTGTGTGTGCCCCCAGCTGCCATGCCATGATGCCGATATAGCACATTGTAAGTGATTTCAATCCGGCACTTCACCTAAGTCAACGCCTAGCGTGTAATGCACAACTGAAACCCTTAATTATTAATTTGTGTCTATAAGTTCTTTTATTCTGAACGATGTACCACTTATATCACGCCCCTCTCTTTTCACTCCCCCCCGGTCACACTGAACCAGGAATCAGGCTGGTTTGCAAAGTTAAAATATTTATTATGTATTGCACAATATATATCTCACTATTTTTAATGGTTATACAATGATCACCAATGGGGTGATGTCACACTAAACAACCTCTTTAATCACAACGAGCAATGATGGGAAAAAAATAATGCACTGAAAATACTTTTGTGAGTTTGTTCAATCAAATGGCAATGTGATTACTATTTCCCCCGGCACACTCTTCAATCCCCCCAATATGCAATATGAAGAAATAGAAGGAGAGAAAACAGGTTTCAGGAATGCAGTATTCAACAAAATATATCAATCCCAATTTCCCCCAGCAGACACAAGGGAGAAACAGGAATGATTGCAGACTTGTCAAATTGGTTTTAAAGTTGGCTTTGAATGAATAGGTAAAACACTGAAAATGTTTTAACTCACTGAAATTGTTGAAATACTAATGGGAGCCGCTTTGTATGGGTTCAGAGAAATACTAGCAATAATTTGAGAGTAATAAGCAAGTTGAAAACTTAATTTTGAGGTCAGGTGCAATGAAAAGCTGTTTCACACGTTAGAGATTTTAGCGAAACGAAAAATTTGCGGCAAACTTTTCTGTGCGCGGTAAACACGAGTAAAACTATAAGGAGTTGAGATGCGATTTTGGGTTCTTTAGAAAGCTTAGGATGTTAGCTTCAAGTAGACACATTTTCTAGCATAAAATATGAAGAAGCTATGGGCATTTTTGTGGAGGTTGTTTTTTTCAGAAGGAGGCAAAATTGTAAAACAAGGATGCACTTTTAAAATACAAACAAGTTTTCTTCACACTAGGGATGCACTATGAAAAAACAAATTACACAACAGCACAACCATCAGACCAGGACGTCTTTGATCTGATTTTTGCCCGCCGAGACGCTTACCTTCTTCACATGAATATATCAGCGCAAAGATGATTTTAACAATATTATTGCAGAAGGACTGTTGGATAAGAGAGAGAGTTCAGGCAAGACAAAAAGGATTTCTAGCGATACAGTTCTGGATATAATAGAGGATGGGTTTGGATAGGGATGACTATGGACAGTATATAGGCTTGTGAAAATCCTATGCTATGGATACTCACTACCAATGTTTTGAAGGGAACCATCAAGGATTCTTGTTCTGGTCAGGGATATTTTCTGGGACAGACTGCTGGGCACACCGGACTGGTCTGGTTCCGCGATCAGCAAGGCGCTTTGGACACCGCACGGCAGGACTGGACAGCAAGGTGCTCTGGTCTACACTGCACAGCACGACTGGACTGGATCTGCAATGGCTCTCTGGACTGCACAGCATGGCACCAGATTGGGGTTTAATCTGCCCTTCTGGTTATGAAGATAATTCTTTGGCAGGCAAGCAGTTATAGCACAGCCTGGCTGCTTCTTTGGTTTCCCCTTTAAGTTGAGTGATGGGTTCTGGAAGTTAGGCCCAGCTGAAAGTGGTTCAGCTGTGCTGTGAGCCTTTCTGCGTGCAAGGTTTCAGGAGTCTGGAACAAGGAGTATGGATGGATCTCCTTCAGAGTGCTTTGCCAAATTCGAGATGGTGGGTGGATCAGTGTCTTTTTCTAGTCCTAAGATGTCTCTATTCATGTGTTTGATAAAGGGGTGGGTATGCTGAATTATCCTGGGTGCAAGTAGTCTATTGGCTAAATTCTGCTCTCTCCCTTGACTGGAGGAGAAAACAGTGTGTCACCATGATGATGTAATTTATGAGGCCAAACATCCTCCCCTTTGCCTTTTGCACATAAAAACTATTTTTGATATAATGCATCTTTACATGTGTACAATCTTTATACCAATAACATACATAGATCACATATTTTGTGGCGCAAACCCTCTTCCAATCCTCGTTGCGGTGGGATCTTGGGTCTGGATTTGACACATTTCTGCACTTTTTGTCCGGGACACAATATCTGATTCATCCACAATTTTGTACATATGTGCGCATGATATCTGGGTATAATCATCTGAAGTTTCATGCTTCTGACATAAATACAATTGCTACAAAACCAGACTTTTCACTGTGTCTTCTCTGAACATCGCACAGATTTCTGGCACCTCTTAAAATGTGCACAAAAAAATCACATTAACATTGCTACTAATTTTATCATTTTTACAAATTCGCACAGTCCTTTATCAGTCTTTTTAGAAATATGCTTTCTGTGCATTGTGAATCAACAAAAATGTCTGTCTCCGCCTCCATCTCTATCTTGCAGCTCAAGAGCAATCCCCGCCTTCTTCCTCTGGCAGAGGCCACTGTTGACACTTTACAATCTGCATTTCCTTTCAGCCAAGGAAGGTTCATTGTCTCTCCCAGGAGCAGCCCCAGTGCCCCTCCCCTCTTAATCAACACCTGCATGTGATTTCCTGGTCCAGAGAACAGAAGGGAGGTGCCTTGCCCAGTGGGGGAAGTTCTTTGTAGTTTGGCTTGCATCAGGCTTACTTTAAAAGTCACTTTGTTAAATGTTTCTTTGTTGAAAATAAACTTGCAATTTTAAAACAGGCAACTAGAACTCTAATTCCAGTCTCTAAACCATGGAGATTAAATAGTTGCAACCTATATTACTTTTGATAACAGGTCACTTAATTTATAAACATTCGATTTCAATTGCACAAGTTTAAGCTTCTGATACAACTAATGACAGCTGTCATACAAGCGGCCGCTCGTACTGCGCTCATATTTTGACAGAATTTCACAGGCAAGCACACTTTTTACTGTGGATATATTGATGATAGATTCTGCTTTTCCTGACATTGTGTGTTCATATTGATTCCTTAAATGAAGTGACGGGTAACACCCAGCAAAGATATTGGATGTGTTGCAGTGTTTTGGTCCGGTATTTTGTATTTTCAGCAACCACGAAAAAGGGATTTAAGAGCAATTTCTGGGTTTCTTGCAATGAAGCACTGCCTTTCCTGCAGTGTTAATTTTTACTTGGTGGGTAGCCCAGTAACATGTTTCAGCAGTGAGGTCTCAATTCCACTACTGACAACAGGCAAAGTAGATTTGGCAGCCATCTTTCCATGTTTCAAAGCGCAATTTTCATAGGTTTTGGTGCGCATGGTTTTTTCGCTGCCATTTTGCTGATTCTGGTGCCACCAGCACACAGTGATGCCGCAGGGCAGAGCAGAGTGTGTTAAAACATCCTACAAAGCCCCCCCTCGCAATTTGACTTTTGACGGCCCGTCAAGGGGAAGTCGCGAGATTGGGATGTTCAGTTTTTTTCTTTCTGGTGCAAATGGCAAAATTCATCTGCTTCTCCCATCAGTGGTGAATCGACAGGTTCTCCTCGCTGGTTCCAGATGAGAGTATGGAGCGATACCCCGGGCCCCTTGGGTTTTTCCATCCGGTCTCTGAGTGGTCTTCCTTGGTGCTCAGGATCCATGGTTTCAAAATCTAGGATGACAAAACAGAGCATATTTGTAGACATTTCCCCACCACTATTCATGCAGTGGGGCAGACGCATACATTTGACATATAATGACAATCTTTTCATTTGCAATTGATTACTCATTTTCAATAGGTGGAATAGTTTTATAGTTGGAATTCTAGGGGTCTGGAGTGTCCTCCTCTGAGTTTCCAGATGAATCCTCTAGTTGCTGCAGAGTGTGCCTAGGATGGCAACACTTCAGTTGGTTGATGTGGACCCACTTATCTTCCCCCTCTGCCAAACTGTCTTTGGGGATACAGATTTTGTAGGCGACTGGTGAGATTTTGTCTACAATTTCAAAAGGACCCCTCCAGCTAGGCAGAAATGTGCGCTGTTTGGCCTGGTTCCTTTGGAAATTGTATAAGTAGACCCGGTCTCCTACTTGGTATTCTTTTCTAGTAGTCTTTAGGTCATAGTGGGTCTTCATACTGTCTGCAGATCTTTCTACATTTCTCTGAGCATAGGCAAAAGCATGTTGAAGGTGTTTTTGCAGATTTTCAACATACTGATGAGTTGTGGAGGCATTGATCAAGGTCTCCTCTTGGGTTCTGTAGAGCAGATGCTGGGGAAGCACCATGTTTCGTCCAGTCATCAGCTCAAACGGTGACATTTTTGTTGCAGAAGAAGGGGTAGATCTGATGGCCATCAGCACAAGAGGTAATCGAATGTCCCAACTTGGCCCAGAATCTGCCACAAACGTTTTTAATATGCTCACAATTGTCTTGTTGTATCTCTCAACTCCACCACTAGAGGTTCGCCGGTAGGCAATGTGTAGTTTCCTTTTGACCCCAAGTATCTCCCACATCTTTGTCATCACCTCGCTAGTGAAGTGGCTTCCTCGGTCTGACTCAATCCTTTGGGGTAGTCCAAAACATGAGAGGATATGGTTGATCATCAGGGCAGCTTCTGTTTCTGCCTTGCAATTTGGGGCCGGGAGACATTCCACCCATTTAGTGAGCAAGCATGTCACAGTCAACATGTACTTGTTCCCCCTAGAGGAGCGACTCATGGGCCCGATAAAATTGACTTGTAAATCTGACCAAGGCAGTGTCATCCCCCTCTTTTGGAGAGGCGCACGGTGTGTGAGGGATGTTGGCTGAAATTGCGCACACACAAGACACCCCTTCAAGTATTGGTCGAGGTCCTGCCCCATGTGTGGCCAGTATGCAACCTCTCTTAATATTTCAAGTGTCGTATGAAACCCCTGATGACCGGCTGTGTCCGCATCATGGGCGCGACTTAACATCAGGCTTCGGAATGAGGTAGGGACCACCCACTGATAATGGCCAGCTAGGTATCTCCTTACCAACAAACCGTCTTGGATTCAGAACATTTTTGGACATTTCATCAACACTCTGAGGTCCTCTTTCCCTATGTAATCGGTATCCTTCAGGGGAAAGTTCTCAGGGTCCTCAATGTGTTGATAAAACTTACCAATTATTGGATCCCCTTTTTGAGCCGTAATCAAATCAGCATCTGGGATCTCCTTACTCCATTGTGCAGTTGAAAGTTCATTGTGAGCATTTGTCTGGGACCTAGTGATAGCAGTGACCTGGATTTCCCCCAACAGGGCCTCGATCTCAAGTAGATCCCCTTGGATGGCTCCAGGTTGGCCAGCTGATCAGCTAGGCCATTTCCAGTTTTGTCTGGTCCCTCTACTTTAGAATGACCCTTGATCTTTTTCCAGTAGATGGTCATCCCATTCAAGGTGACCAGGTCATCAATATTTTGAATTAATTTTCCATGTTTCAGTGGTTTATTATTAGCAAATAGCCTGCCTCTGGTCATCTAGTTAACCAGGTGCTCCACGAACCCGTTCCGTACATAATCCGAATCTGTGATTATGTCCCGTTCGTGGAGTTGGTGTTGGACAGCAGTGAGGATGGCTTGATGAACAGCCATCAACATCTGCCACTTGACTACTTCGGGGACCGATTTTGTACCCAGCAGAGGGTTCTGGGGCATCATTTACCCATGCATTCCCTACGCCGGCCACAAGTTCCTTTTCCACGTTGCTGTCAACATGGTAAGAGTATCCATCCACATAGACAGTGGGCATTCCCTCACACTTGTCTTCTTCAAAGATTTTGTGTGGGGAATTAAGGTATGCCGCCATGTTGTCCTTGATTTTAAGACTTTCGTCCTCGAGACAGTTTTCTCTGGCACAATCATGCAAGTCAGCCAGACATTGCGCGAGGGGACTCTTCTTGTTTTGGCCATATCTGACCTCCACAGGAAAGCCTTGCATTGACAGAATCCAAGAAGTAATTCGGGAATTACTCACATTTCTGGCCCGTATTCTGTCACTTTGGAGATATTGCAGAGGCTGGTCTGGAGTCTCCACTATGATGTGTTCCCCCTGGATAAAAGGGTGGTAATTCTTCAATGCCCACACCGTTGTCAGGAGTGCCTTCTCACACTCGTTGAATTATTCCTCCACAGAGGATACAGTTTTACTCGCATAGGAGATTACTTTATTGACCTTGTCATGCTTTTGATATAATACTGCAGTCAATCATGTATTTGAGAATCCTGTCTCTAAGAAGAACTCCTTGTTTTTGACAGGGTAAACTAGGCAAGGCGCTTGTAAGAGGCTTCTTTTGAGTTGTCTTACTGCCTTGGCTTGTTCTGGACCCCACTCCAACTTCACCCCCCATTCAAAAGATGGATCAGGGGTCTTGTGATCTCTGCATAGTCTTCAATGAACTTTCTGCTGTAATTAGTCAGTCCAAGGAGGCTCCTTAGTTCCCGCAGAGGTGTGGGTTTTTTTAAATTTCTGGAGTGCTTCTACTTTCTTTTCCTGGGGACAGAGACCCTGAGGAGTAATCTCATGCCCCAAGAAATTGACACGGGTTCTGCACCACTGTGCCTTTTGAAAGGAGAGTTTTGCTCTGGCAGCACTCAACTGTGTCAGAACATAACGGATCTCCACTATGTGTTCCTCCACAGTTGAGCTTTTGACTAAAACATCATCTACATAGGTAACCCTTTTCACCCAGGTCGGGCATGGCCTTGTGTAGAAAAATGTTGAATTCATTGCCGGAGTTGATGTATTCGAAGGGAGTCCGGGTCCATGTGTACTGCTGCCCCCCGAAGGAAAAGGCCAGCTTGTATTGGTCCTCCCTACTGACGGGTACAGTCCAGTACCTATTGGTCAGGTCTATGGCAGTGAATACCATTGACCCCTAGATCTGGGCCAGCCCTTGGTCAATGTAGGGAAGAGGCCACCGGGAAGTATGGGCCCGTTTGTTGAGCTCCCTAAGGTTGGCGCAGAGTCTCCAGTGGCCGTTTGGCTTCAAAATCCCCAGCACCGGATTATTGAAGGTGCTGTGGACTGGATGAATTATCCCACGGGACTCAAGGTTCTTAATTATTTCAGTAAGGGACTCCATTGATGCGCGAGGAAAGCGATATTGCTTCACAAACACTGGAGACATGCCAGGGTCCGTGGGAATTGTTGTTGTGTGGATGTTGGTGCGACCACAGTCATATGAGCCGACCACAAAGAGATCTTGAAAATCTAAGAAAACTTGATTCAATTGTTGCTTTTGCTCCAGAGTCTCACAGGCATCAGCTAGGTTGACTCTCTCTTCAACCATCTTCCTGAAGCCTGGAAAGACTTCCGGTTTTGCTATCTCAGCGGCCTCCTCCAGCTGGGTGGAGAAGTCCCTGGTCAAAATGCTGATTTGGACTGGTGGCTTCAGGTGGGGAAGGCAGTACTCGCGGACTTGGAAATCACCTCATCCCTCCTGAAGTCACAGATCACATATTCCTTACAATAAGGGCAGGAAGTGTACACCAGGAAATTCCCCCCATGCTGGGTGAAGATCCTGTCTGGTGTTGCGTCATTGTCGCTATCACTGTCAAAACAGTCCTTGGGGATTGGTCCAAACAGTTTGTTACCTAAATCTATGGAAAAATGTTAGTCATCAACCGCCATACCAATAATGGTACCTGCGGCTAGAGTGATACTCTTTAAGTCCCTGTTATCCTCCTCTATTGGAATGGTGTCATGTTCTATGTTGACTAGTGGTGTTGGGTTTACCCCCAACCCTTGTTGTTGGAAATAAGCATTAAGATGAACATAGGCGTCAGGGTTTTTCAATGTCTGTCCTCTTTTAACTTTCACTTCCAATGAGAATTGTCAGGTCCATTCTGGGATGGTGACTTCCTCTCCAATCTGAATTTCAACTGCATAAGGCAGCAGTTGAGGTTACCTAAATGCTTTCTCTGGGTCATCAAAGCCCATGGGATTACTCGCTAATTGGGACCAAGCTTTGAAGTTTCTTAGGTCCAAACTAATGGCAAAGCGATTGAGAATGTCACTGCCAAAGTAAACTGCGACAGGGACATCTCGCACAACCCAAAAATGATGGACTATGGTGTTGTTTCCTATGGAAATTTTGAGCATACACCTGCTAGGCAGGAGATGTTTGGAATTGGGTGTTTCCAGGTCCATTTACCATTTGTCTAACAGTTTAAATGTGGAAATGGCTGGATCTTTTGGGAGTTTGTGGAATATGGCCTCGCTGATGAAGCTCTTACCGTTGTTCACACACACTCGGGCGAGAACAGAGTCCTTCCCTTCATTTGACTGAATAGGGATGAAGAACTGCTCTCCAATTTTTTAAATATCAGCCAGGTTTTGAGCTGATTTCTAACTTTCTGGACTATAGGAGTGGGATTTTCTGATTGTGAATTTGTAAAGAATTTCAGAGTGTTTCTTTCCAGTGTAGAATGCCACTTTAGACTGGAAGGAAGGTTGATTTTCAGGAATAGAGAAGACCGCCATGCTCATCTGAGGGTTCCATTGAGCCCTCAGCATGCGACCCAGATCCTGTGCCATGTTTTGGACCTGGCGCTCTAGTTGTGACACCCACTCTGGCTGCTACGGGGTCCTCATGTCTCCCCTGGGCTGGTCCCGGGAAGGATAGCTATCCCTTCTCCCAAAATACCCTGGTTTAGGAAAATGTGGGTACCCCTCCACCCTTGGCCTCCCCTCTCCCGGATTGGGTTGTCTGGGCTCAGGAAAGTGGGAAAAGAAGAATGGATTGTTTTGGGGGTTAAAGTTTTGCGGGTACCTTGGGAAGAAATTTTGTCCAGTATTTGCTGGAGGAGTCCACACATAACCCAGGATGGGTCTATTGCCCTTGTAGCGCAGGCTGATGTAGTCAGGGGAGTTAGTTTGTGGGATTACCTCCCTGGCTCCCTGTTTGTGATTGGCCCGAGGACCTTCTGGGTTTGGGGTTGTTTCGATTCTGTGCGGGCAGGTTTTTAGGGCCCCCACCTCTAAATCTAAAATGGGGGCAACCTTCACCTCTGCCACCTTAGCAGCAGCAGGGGTGTTGGTTGTTTTGGGGCTTTTGGGACTATTTTTGTTTTCCACTGGCTTTTGCACCTCATAAATGCACCTGGCTTGTTCAATGACCCAGTCTAGTGATCTTTCTCATGAAAGTCTCTCACTAGCTGGGTCATGATGTACTTAGGGAGAGCTTGGAAGAAAGTATTTACAAACTCTTTGCTGTCAGTGTGCACCCTTCTAGTGGTCTGCGCAAAGGCACACTTTAATTCTTTAACAAATTCTTGTGGGGCCTGATCTTTCCCCACATTGCAAGTTATAGGCTGCCTTGCGAGCCTCCTGAGGATTCCTAGGCACAGAAAAATGTTTCATGATGGCTGCCTTATAGGTGGACCATCTGGAATGATTCTGATCCTCCAGCCCCACAAAGAAGCTGGACAACTCGGGAGAGAAGGTCCGCTTTACATATTGAATACAGCTTTGACTGTCCTTCAAATGGAAAGTCTCCATCATTTGTTCAAAGAGCTCAAGGTACTCCCAAATCGAATATTTTGCATTCTTATGATAGGGCGTGATGACGCTCCTAATGGCCTTTATTTGTTTTAGGGGATCCTTGAGCAAGGCCCTCTTGACCTTGTTGGCTTTTTTGGTTCGGGTGACCCTGGTCCACTCATCCTCTGACTCAGAGGCACTGCTACCAGAGGTGCCTGTCTGGTCTTCTAGGCTCTCCCGGATTCTGCGAGCTTGGGAATGGCTGGCAGAATGTGGAGGCCTAGTTTCTTGAGTTCTGTGATGCTCAGATGAGTCTTCTGATTCCTCCTTGCTCCCAGGATTTGCTGAGTACCCGCCCCACTGTCCTAGCTTGGCAGAGGTTTTCTGGATGCCCTTAGTGGGCCTACTCTCATGGTCCCATCTGGTCTCTGGGTAAATGGCATTTTTCAGGATCCATTTCTCTGACCCTCCCCTCATTGGAGTCTCCCTGATCAGAGAATATGGCCCTAGCACTTGGGAACCCATACACAGATGCCCGCCCATCCATTCCTGGGAGGTGCTGATCTATGAGCCCCACATTCCTCATTGGATTGAAGTCTGCCATCCCCGTGGCCCTTGGCTCATGTGCAACAGTGGACATGGGGGTGGCAGAGTCCATGGAGTGGAAAAGATGAAGGCCTCTGGTACTAGGGTTCCTGAGGTTATGCTCACGTGTTTTCCTTTCCCAGCGGACCTCATCTCTCTCAGTACTGCTCCCTGTTGCCATGCAGGAACCTGACCTTTCTGCTCTTCTATCAAAGCCTTACTAGTCTCAATCAGTTGTTCCTGCATAGCTACCTGTCTGTGGAGCCTGTCATTTTTCTCACATAGAGCCTCATTGTCTCTCTGTGCTTCATGTGTCATTTTAGAGTACTGGGCCAATTTCTGCTGCAGGAGGGTTACCTCCTGAGTCCTGTCCTTACTGGCCTGGTCACTTTTTGCCAGAGCATCTTCCATCCTTCTGGAGTGCTTTAACAGTTTTGTGTAATCATTTTGGAGCTCACCCAGTCCCTAGAGGGCCAGGTGATTTTCTTCCATCTTATCTTTTAAATAACTGCCCTCCTGCCCTAAAGAGCCCCTTTCCTGAATAAGAGTACCCCTCTGTGCAGCCAGGCCGTCTCTTTGTTTTTGGAGTGAACCAGGGGTGCACCAGCTTTCTGGCGCTCTTCATCAAATTCTGCCTGGGTGTCCAGGTCTTTGAGAATTAATTTATTATTGTCTTCTTTTTCTTGGTGTAGGCGGTTTTGCAGGGTGACTACCTGCTCTGCGCAGGCCCTATTACATTTTATTTGCTGTTCCAGCTTTTTCTGGCTCTGCAGTAGAGAGTCCAAACTTTCTTGGCACTCTTTCTGCAGGGCCAGTACTATGGTATCCTGCTCTACCTTATCCTCCTGCAGGATATCCATATCTTCTTTTATTGTTTTCAGGTACCGCCTGGTTTCATTTTCTGATTCATGGCTCTTTTGTAGCCATGGCTCTGCAGAGTCCAGATCAGTTTGGGCTTTTTCGAATGCTTGTAATTGCTTGTTTGCCAGATCTAGGTTCTCAGCATATTTGTCCTGTATTGCTCTAATGTGGAGGTACAGATATGCCGCTATTTTGGCAATCTTACTTTGCTCTTCTTTTACCTTAGGGGCCATATACAGTTCACTCAGTGCCATATGTAATGGACCCTGATCTTGCCATATATTTAATCCTGTTGCAGTGTCCTGTTCTTTTATTTCCAGCAACCAAACATTCTGATCTTGTTCTGTCCATTCACCCCTGACAAAAAATGTGTGCAGTGGTGTTCTTTTGCCACATTGATTTCTACCAAGGTCGCCATTCCGGAAATATTAATTTCCATCCTGACTTACAGGAGTTATTTTATTTTTGCAAAACAGACTAAATTCCTTAGAGCGTTCCTATCGAGGGGTGCTTTTCACCGTGTAACACAGTGTGGTAGCCCAAAAGGGTTTATGTACCCCGTCAGTTAGCATGCTGTATTGAACTGTCAGAAGTGGTATGTCTAATTCGGAAATCTCGTGACAAGCCCCCAATCTTGTAAGTGATTTCAATCCGGCACTTCACCTAAGTCAACGCCTAGCGTGTAATGCACAACTGAAACCCTTAATTATTTATTTGTGTCTATACGTTCTTTTATTCTGAACGATGTACCACTTATATCACGCCCCTCTCTTTTCACTCCCCCCCGGTCACACTGAACCAGGAATCAGGCTGGTTTGCAAAGTTAAAATATTTATTATGTATTGCACAATATATATATCACACTATTTTTAATGGTTATACAATGATCACCAATGGGGGGATGTCACACTAAACAATCTCTTTAATCAAAAGGAGCAATGATGGGAAAAATAATGCACTGAAAAAACTTTTGTGGGTTTGTTCAATCAAATGGCAATGTGATTACTATTTCCCCCTGCACACTCTTCAATCCCCCCAATATGCAATATGAAGAAATAGAAGGAGAGAAAACAGGTTTCAGGAATGCAGTATTCAACAAAATATTTCAATCCAAATTTTCCCAACAGACACAAGAGAGAAACAGGAATGATTGCAAACTTGTCAAATTGGTTTTAAAGTTGGCTTTGAATGAATAGGTAAAACATTGAAAATGATTTAATTCACTGAAATTGTTGAATTACTAATGGGAGCCGTTTTGTATGGGTTCAGACAAACACTAGCAATAATTTGAGAGTAATAAGCAAGTTGAAAACTTAATTTTGAGGTTGGGTGCAATGAAAAGCTGTTTCACACGTTAGAAATTTTAGCCAAATGAAAAATTTGAGGCATACTTTTCTGTGTGCGGTAAACGCGATTGCAGAAAAACTATAAGGAGTTGAGATGCGGTTTTGGGTTCTTTAGAAAGCTTCGGATGTTAGTTTCAAGTAGACACTTACATTTTCTAGCATAAAATATGAAGAAGTTATGAACGTTTTTGTGAAGGTTGTTTTTTTTTCTTCAAAAAGGGGCAAATTTGTAAAACAAGGATGCACTTTTAAAATACAAACAAGGTTTCTGTACACTAGGGATGCACTATGAAGAAACAAACTACATGACAGCACAACCACCAGACCAGGACGTCTTTGATCATGTTTTTGCCCGCCGAGACGCTTGCCTTCTTCAGATGAATATATCAGCGCAAGGATAATTTTAACAATATTATTACAGAAGGACTATAGGATAAGAGAGGGAGTTCAGGCAAGACAAAAATAATTTCTAGTGATACAGTTCTGGATATAATAGAGGATGGGTTTGGATAGGGATGTCTATTGACAGTACATAGGCTTGTCACAATCCTATGCTATGGATACTCACTACCAATGTTTTGAAGGGAACCGTCAAGGATTCTGGTTCTGGTCAGGGATATTTTCTGGGACAGACTGCTGGGCAAACCGGGCTGTTCTGGTTCCGCGATCAGCAAGGTGCTCTGGACACCGCACGCAGGACTGGACAACAAGGTGCTCTGTCTACACTGCACAGCACAACTGGACTGGATCTGCAATGGCTCTCTGGTCTGCACAGCACAGCACGGCAGGGAACCAGATTGAGATTTAATCTGCCCTTCTGGTTACGAAGATAATTCTTTGGCAGGAAAGCAGTTACAGCACAGCCTGGCGGCTTCTTTGGTTTCCCCTTTAAGTTGAGGGATGGGTTTTGGAAGTTAGGCCCAGCTGAAAGTGGTTCAGCTATGCTGTGAGCCTTTCTGCTTGCAAGGTTTCAGGACTCTGGAACAAGGAGTATGGATGGATCAGTGTCTTTTTCTAGTCCTAAACTGTCTCTATTTATGTGTTTGATAAAGGGGTGAGTTATCCTAGGTGCACCCCCTAGGTAGTCTATTGGCTAAAGTCTGCTCTCTCCCTTGATTGGAGGAGAAAACAGTGTGTGACCATGTTGATGCAGTTTATGAGGCCAAACATCCTTTTGCACATACAATCTATTTTTGATATAATACATCTTTACATGTGTACCATCTTTATACCAATAACATACATAGATCACATATTTTGAGGAGCAAACCCTCTTCCAATCCTTGTGGCGGTGGGATCTTGGGTCTGGATTTTTTGTCCGGGACAATTTTGTACATATGTGTGCATGGTAGCTGTGCATGATAGCTGGGCATAATCGTATGAGGTTTCATGCTTCTGACATAAATATAAGTGCTACAAAACCAGAATTTTCACTCTGTCTTCTCTGAACATCGCACAGATTTCTGGCACCTCTTAAAATGTGCACAAAAAATCACATTAACACTGCTACTAATTCTATAATTTTTACAAATTTGCACAGTCCTTTATCAGTCTTTTTAGAAATATGCTTTCTGTGCGTTGTGAATCAACACAAATGTCTGTCGCCACCTCCACCTCCATCTCCATCTTGCAGATCAAGATCAATCCCTGCCTTCTTCCTCTGGTGGAGGCCACTGTTGACACTTTACAATCTGCATATCCTTTCAGCCAAGGAAGGTTCATTGTCTCTCCCAGGAGCAGCCCCAGTGCCCCTCCCCCTTACTCAACACCTGAATGTGAGTTCCTGGTCCAGAGAGCAGAAGGGAGGTGCCTTGCCCAGTGGGGGAAGTTGCTTTGTAGTTTGGCTACATCAGGCTTACTTTAAAAGTCACTTTGTTAAATGTTTCTTTGTTGAAAATAAACTTGCAATTTTAAAACAGGCAACTAGAACTCTAATTCCAGTCTCTAAACCATGGAGATTAAAAAGTGGCAACCTATATAACTTTTGAGAACAGGTCACTTAATGTATGGACATTTGATTTCAATTGCACAAGTTTAAGCTTCTGATGAAACTAATGACAGCTGTCATACAGGCGGCCGCTGGTACCGTGCCCATATTGCGACAGATTTTCACAGGCAAGCACACTTTTTACTGTGTATATTTTGATGATAGATTCTGCTTTTCCTGACATTGTGTGTTCATATTGATTCCTTAAATGAAGTGACGGGTAACACCCAGCAAAGATATTGGATGTTTTGTGGTGTTTTAGTCCGGTATTTTGTATTTTCAGCAACCAAGATAAAGGGATTTAAGAGCAATTTCTGTGTTTCTTGCAATAAAGTACTGCCTTTCCCGCAGTGTTCATTTTTACTTGGTGGGCAGCCCAGTAACATGTTTCAGCAGTGAGGTCTCCTTTCCACTACCGACAACAGGCAAAGTAGATTTGGCAGCCATCTTTCCGTTTTTCAAAGCTCAATTTTCATAGGTTTTGGCGCAAATGGGGTTTTCGCGGCCATTTTGCTGATTCTGGTGCCACCAGCACACAGTTATGCCGCAGGGCAGAGCAGAGTGGGTTAAAACACCCCACAACATTAATGAAGCAGATAGACTATCAGCTGACTGCATTGTGACTCCGAGAGAGGGAGACGATTGGTGTGGCGTGCTGGTAACCCACTCCTTCATTGCTAGTTGGTAACTAAACAGACCAGGCATAGTTGTATTAAATCATGAGGTCTCCATCTGGACTGCCAACTGTTTTCCTATGGTCCTCCTTTTATTCCCTTTGCATCAAGAATTCCCATCATTACCTTGCTATAAAATGGGTCATTTTAAATTATAAAATCTCTCTCTATTTGTCCCCACATGCTCTTCTTCTCCTCTGTTCCTCTGGTGCTGTCTTTCTCTTTTTCAGTCTATCTCTCTCTCTCTCTGTATCACACTCTCTCTCTCAATCTTTAGGTGGAAACCTATTGTCATGTGCATGTTCATGCTACCAATCCCAGCTGTTGCTCACAGCAGCATGATCAGAGGAAAAAACACATATATCTTAAAGGAGGATACTGGGTTTTATTGCAAGAGAAGCTATTGGAAAAGGCAATTATTTAATTGTAGTTATATTGTGAAGTGGCTCACACAGAGACAACATGTTCTGTCTGGCCAATTTTCACCACTTAAGTAGACTTATTTAGCATTCGATGCTCCTCTCAAACTACTCTCCTTGGCCTTATAATGAGAGCCTGATCTATTTTTTCAGACCGTTTACTTTTTCCGGGTGATCCTTATGACAACAGTGCCTATACCTGGCTGAAACAACCCTTGAATGTTGAGGCCACTTGACCATTTCATCTTCTTTCGCCACCCCTTCGGAGTGGGAACATTATCAAAGTGTTGCTCACCTTCTACTTGGGGCTAGTTCCGCTTACCTGAAGTAAGTTCCACCTAATGTACTTTGACTGTCCCTTTATTTCGGTCCTTTTAGCAACTTAATAAAACTCTTTTGGAGACTTACTTTGAATCTCCTTCCTGTTTCGCTAGATATATAAACATCCTTTATGAATCTTCTATGATTACATTGGTCACATACCCCTGAAGTGATCCCAGGCGGGCTCTTGAGACCTGTCCATTGGACCTAAAACCCTAAATCCTTCTTTAGGGTATTTTCAAGCCCAGTGAGTAAATGTTGTTAAGTGAATCTCTCTTAAATGATCTAATTGGTACATGCCTATTTCACTAGTGCTTGCAATTATTTTTTACAGAGATCATTTGGTCCGCTATCCAGACTTTTTCCCGTACAGAAATTCATTATAATCCAACTCATATCTACAACAAATTTCAAGCATATGGCAATCACAAGGTCAGTTCTGCTGAGTAGCATCCCACTTCAGATAAACCTCTAATATTCTTATAACCACGTTACATTCCACAGGATGAGTTATTTTTGGAATAATATACATGGTCACATTGGCTCAAAGTATCTTAATTGTTTTCATGTTGACAATGAATGAATGTATGTGACTATAACAGTTCTATCAGGTATTGATTGATGAATCTTTGTGCTAAGCATGATACTAAGATGTATGTATTTCCATTCTTTTTTTTAGAACTTAAGAAATTATGATTTATGCCCCTGTTGAAGAGTGAATTCTCGAAACGCCTTGGCCCAACTAATATACAATACATTTCAACAGGGTAATTCATAGAATTCAGCGCACAAGTGGCGCACGCGTGACTTTCTGCGCCAGCCGCGTGCACTAAAATCCGTTTCCGCACACAGCGTATTCATGGATTTTAGCTTCCAAAACCAGCCGTGGCGCAGAGTGGTGCAGCGACCCTGCAGCAGCGGCAGTTACGCCCCCAACCCCTCCCTGTGTGCCATGCACAGCGCACAAATCCCGTTCCTGGCGCACAGGCCCCACAACCATGAAAACACCTGTAAAACTCCCAGCGCACCCCTCTGAATACACATACCCCGCTGCACGGGGAGTCTCACACGCGAATGGAGTGGGGTACGTCTATTTTGTGGGTGCGCTGGAAGTTTCACACGCGATAGGCACTGTGCGAGTGGGGTACGTGTATTACTGGGGTGCACGGGAAGTTTCACACGCGATTGGCCCAGTGCGAGCGGGGTACGTGTATTTCAGGGGAGCGCGGGAAGTTTCACACGCGATTGGCCCAGTGCGAGCGGGGTACGTGTATTACGGGGGTGCGCGGGAAGTTTCACACGCGATTGGCCAGTGCGAGCGGGTTATGTGTATTATGGGGGTGCGTGGGAAGTTTTACACGTGATTGGCCCAGTGCGATCGGGGTACTTGTATTTCGTGGGTGCGCGGGAAGTTTCACACGCGATTGGCCCAGTGCGAGTGGGGTACGTGTATTTTGGGGGTGCGCGGGAAGTTTCACACACGATTGGCCCAGTGCGAGCGGGGTACGTGTATTACGGGGGAGCGTGGGAAGTTTCACACGCGATTACGCTGTCAGAGCAGGGTAGGTGTATCCAGTGGGGTGTGCATGGAGTCCCACAAGTGAATTAGCACTGTAGGTCCTCCCAGGTGTCCCCTCGAGCCCCTCCACGGCCCCTGCAGGCAGCCCACACCACAGGGGACTACCCTGCACCCCTGGTCATGTGCCGCAGCCAGTCCAACCACCATGGGCATGCCCCCCAGCCAGGCCACATGTCACCTTGCACTAGTGACCACCAAATCATGTCCCCCAGCACACCCACCCCCCAGCAATCAGGGGCACCTGCCAGCAGGCCCCCACTCATGTCCCACTCATGTACCCCAGCACCCCCAGCCCCAGCAGTCAGGAGCACCTGCCAGCAGGCCCCCACTCATGTCCCCCTGCACCTCCACCTCCCAGCAGTCAGGGGCACCTGCCAGCAGGCCCCCACTCATGTTCCACTAATGTCCCACTTATGTCCCCCAGCACCCCCACCCCCCAGCAGTCAGGGGCACCTGCCAGCAGGCCCCCACTCATGTCCCACTCATGTCCCCCAGGACCCCCACCACCAGCAGTCAGGGGCACCTGCAGCAGGCCCCCACTCATGTCCCACTCATGTCCCCCATCACTCCCACCCCCAACAGTCAGGGGCACCTGCCAGCAGGCCCCCACTCATGTCCCACTCATGTCCCCTAGCACCCCCACCCCCCAGCAGTCAGGGGCACCTGCCAGCAGGCCCCCGCTCATGTCCCCCAGCACCCCCACCCCCCAGCAGTCAGGGGCACCTGCCAGCAGGCCCCCACTCATGTCCCCCTGCACCCCCACCCCCCAGCAGTCAGGGGAACCTGCCAGTAGGCCCCCACCCATGTCCCCCAGCACCCCCACCCCCCAGCAGTCAGGGGCGCCTGCCAGCAGGCCCCCACTCATGTCCCCCAGCACCCCCAGCCCCCAGCAGTCAGGGGCACCTGCCAGCAGGCCCCCACTCATGTCCTACTCATGTCCCCCAGCACCCCCACTCCCCAGCAGGCCCCCACTCATGTCCCCCCTACATGAAATACAGATGCACAATCATGTCCAACTTCTACACCAAAATACCACAGCACGCCACCCCATTCTTGAGACGCAATGATTTCCCAATCCACCCCACACTGACATGCCTATCTCAAGACACAAACCAATAGTAAACTATGTACATCAACACATGTCCGTCACACACACACACTGGTTGGCATTGATTGTGTAAACCCACATTTTCACATGCATCAACCCAATGAGCGAATCCCACGCATAGAACTAAAATATGAAAATGTATTATGTAAAAAAAAAAAAATCAATGACATGAAAGCACAAAAAAACAGAAAACATGAAATGAAAAGCATGTGCAAAAGATGAGTAAATGAAAAGTATAACCAATCCAAACAAATCCGAAAGAAAAATAGTCCAAACTCTCCCTCCAAAAACGCAAATCCAAAGGAAACATAAAAAGAAAAATCCATTGATCCATGGTGAAATCAAATGAAAAAGTTCAAAATAATCCATTGTCCAACTATTTACAATCCATTGTCAAGGGTCCATGAGCCCAACGAAAGAAATGAAACCTACCTAATAAACTACCTAATAAAAAAACTATATACAAATGTGTGTGGCATAGTCCATTCACCACAAATCAAAGAAAAAGAAAAAGGAAAAGGAAACCAACTTCTAAAAACTACAATGGCAGCGGGCTAGTCTGACGGCTGACTTTTTGATGTCCCGGGCCAGGGCATCATCGAACTCCCGCTCAATGTCCTGGAGGGGGTCCTCTTCCATGGCTACGAGGGTTCACCGGGACACCGACATGTTCACCTCCAACTCCCTGCGAATTGCCTCGAGGCACTCGGCCCGCCTCAGTGCCCTCCGCATGGAGTTCTCCGCCCTGACCATTGTGAGCATTGCCTCTTCCGCCCGCTGCCACTCCACATCTATGGCGTGGCCCAACCGCTGCCACACGGAAGACACTTGGAATCCTGGGTCCTCCTGCCCTCTGGCCGATGCCTGTCCCTCCGATGTTGAAGGCCCCGAGCCATCATTGCTCCCACCATGTTGCTGCTGCTGCTGTGCCTGCGCCCTGGCTCTTGCTGCCTGCACGTCCTCCTCCGGCTGGGGTGCAGTTGTCGTGGTGGCCACCCCTGCTGGAAGTCCGACTCCCGACTCTGGCAGGGATGTGTCCTCCACCAGCCTGGCCTTCTGGCAGGGATTCTGTTCTGTCCAACCCACCTGGACCATGGGTAGAACCCTCTATGGGGATATCAGTGTTGGTAGGTCCGCCTTTGGCGGTTACGGATGCTGGGTCACACTCCACAGCATCTGATCCTGTTCCTGGGCCAGCGGATCAGAGGGGGAATGCAGTCCTGCAGCCTCAGGCAGTGCCAGCACAGCAAGGTGCAGATCGCCTTGCCCCAAACAGGTGTGGTGCCCGCCGACGCAGTGGCGTGTGCCACCAGGCAATACTGTATGGGAAAACTCCATGTACAGTATGGCAACCCAACAGGCAGCATCAGTACAAATGATGGCTCAGGCAATGGAGAGGGTGGCACTTCCATTATCCCCCCTGAAAAGCAGATGGAACAACAACAGCAGGCAACATACTCCATTTGCCAATCACACAGGGAAGACATGTTGGTGTCCAAAAGGGACCGACGGGCAGCACTGGAGACTGCGCGAATCCATATCAATAGAGTCACAGGGCCACAGGGAAGCCCTGAGGGTGGAACTCCATAACCTCAGGCAGAGTCTGCTTGAACTTGAGGCTTCCCGAAAATGTTAGGGCAGAACAGCAGCTGGAGTAGCTCACACTTTCGCTCTCAGCTGAGCTGCAGGCAACACGTGAGGAGATCCGGGCATCCCACGAGGCCATGCGTGAAGAAGTGCAGGCAACCCGTGACATGCTGCATGGGGATCTCCACACTTTAATCCTCCAAAATCAGACCTTCCAGACCTGCATTCTTGCTGCCATGGAGAACCATACCAGGGCTTTGCGTGGGTGCCTCCCATAGTGCCACCACCTCCTGATGCAGCAGCAGAGGGTGAAGAGACCAACAGCAGTTCTCCCACAATGGCATAGCCGTGCAGGCCATGAGCCCATGGAGGTATTTTTTTTCCCAACATCCACGCAGGTGGGTGTTGGTGTACACCCTGTCCTCGAACCTCCTGGGTGGCCTCCCCCCCTGCCCCCACATGGCCATTTTTATGTTTTTATTTTTTTTTACAGTGTGTTGCCTTGTGTGGCTCCCGTGGGCATCCACTGTATTCCGGCTGGGCACATGCAGGCTTGTCCTGAGTTTGGGTTAGATGCTTGGGTTCGTGACAAAGGGTGTGACCAGTGACAGTGACTTACACAGTGACATTGGGCTCCCATGAGCTGTGTGGCCAGTCTGTAGTCAATACTGTGTGTACATCCCTAGTGGGTATTTTTGTTGTATTGTACACTGCATGGTGAATTGATATGTGCTTGTGCATCCATGTCTTCCTCCTAATTTTCAGGTTCCTTCCTTATGTCTTCACAAGGCCGTCTCCTTTGCAGATGGAGTTCATGTTGTTTGCAATACACTGACACATTTGCGTGGCAGCAACACTCTACAGTTGGAAGGGGTCGATGTGCTGGCTTATTCAGGTTGTAAGACTACCACTACTTTGACTTAGTACTGTAATGTTTTTGAAATGTTTCATGGTGTGTTGCTGTATTGTGTTGGTGGTAAGTATTTGTTCATGTGTGCTGTTTGTTATTGATTAGTGGGAGCATATTGTCTGTGGGCAGTTTCCATTTGGGACAGTGCACTTTGTGACACTTGTGTCAGGTTTTGTGCATTGCTTTGTTTGCTTTCACAATGCATGACATGCCATGGTGTGTTGGGTGGCGGAGCTGGGGAGAGGTTGGATGACATGGCGCTATTTTCATGTTGTATTTTGCAAGGGGGTAGTCATTCATGCAGCATAAATGTGTGTTTTTTTTGTGACACAGCATTGGTTGTCTTTCGGCAGGTAGGGATGCACACAATGTAACAATTCCAGGTGACCAATCTCAGGCTGGTATGGTTGTGACAGTTGACTGTCCCTTATGTCATCATCATTGATTGTCAGCTGGTATGTGCCAGGGCTGTGTGCACTCCACAGGGGTGTGATTTTAGGTGAAGTAATTAGCCACCAGCTGCGTACGGGCTGCCTCACCACGTGCACTTTCCCCTCCCATGCGCAGCTGCCGTGCTTGTGGTTGGGGATGTGGGGGCACCACCATGTCCACGGGCAGGCCCAGGCGTGTTGCAGCGTTGTGCAGGACACATGCTGCCACTATGATCCTGCACACCACTGGGGGCGCGTATAGCAGATGCCCACCAGAGCAGTCAAGGGAGCGAAAGCGTGACTTGAGCACTCCAAATGTGCGCTCCACAATGCCCCGGGTTGCAATATGGGCTGTGTTGTATCTTACCTCGGGTGGTCTGGTGGGGTTCCGAATTGGCGTCATCATGTGGGTGCTCAGTGGGTAGGCACTGTCCCCTGGGGAGGTGATGATGGGTATCATTAGTGGGGTTGTGACATTACTCAGTATCTGACATGCATGCATGTGAAATGGCACTTATACTCACCAAGGAGCCATATATCACCATGCCGCCCAGCTTCTAGGTCCCGTTTAGGGTTGACATTCTGTAAATGAAACTATCATGGGTGGACCCTGGATAGTTGGCATATACTGAGGTGATGATTCCCTTGGCATCACATACTACCTGCACGTTGATTGAATGCCAGTGCTTGCGGTTTCTGTAGATGTGCTCAGTTGCCCTGGGAGGACGTAGAGCCACATGGGTGCAGTCAATGACACCTAGCACTTTGGGGAAGTGTGCCACCCTGTACAAATCCTGGACGACAGCCTGCCTTTCTGCAAGTGTTCTGGGCAGGTATATTTGCCTGCGGACTGATGGGCGTGCAGTCATGATGGCCAACACCTGGTGCAGGCAGCGTGACTGCGTGGCCTGTGAGACCCCCGCCACTATGGCAGTTGTCCGCTGGAATAAACCAGTGGCCAAGAAGTGCAGTACATTCAGCACCTTTTCCAAGGGGCTCAGTGCTTGGGAGCACAGGGTGGGTGATGTGATGTCATCATCCCACTCACTCACCAGGTCGAGTATTATGTGAGGTGGAAACCTGTACCTCCCATACACCTGGTCATCAGGCATCCCAAAAAGGCTGGTTCTGGGTGTAAAAATTCTGGGCCTGACTATCCTCCTCCTTCTCCTGCGGTATCTGCGAGGAACGGTATATTCATCTTAGCGTCTGAGCTTGTTTGTTGTTTGCGCGCACTTTTATGCTGCACGGGTCCACGTACGCCTGTTTCCTGCTGGTGTACGTGTTTCCGGATTAGCGCGTCTTTTTTGGCGCACACATTGGCCCCGTTCGATTCCATGAATATGTGTTGTAAACGCGCGTGTGGGCGTTCTGCGCATTTGGCTCCTGTACTTCCCCCGTGACGCCCACATTTTCACGCGATGTTCCCCATTCTGCATGTTACGCCCCCTGTTCTGCCTACTTTAGTTGCGTGCGCTATGTGCGCTTTCGCTGTGTGCATAGCGCACGTTGTTTAGAGACATGTGCTCCCGCGTGCGCCATGCAGGATTTTAGCCCACATCCAGGGATTGACACGCGCACAGACTTCCATGAATCCACGGACTTGCGCGGGAATTTTCAGCACACATTAATTCCATGAATCGGCCTGCAAATGTTTGTGATACATTTGGAATTGGTCATTTGATTAATTTTATATATTTTTTTCTGAATTTTCTACATGTTCTATTTTTGTATTCAAACTTGATATGAATGTTCTTAAAACTAGTGGGTGAATGCATTAGGTATTGATGCCATTGCCTGGCAATCACATACCACTTTTGTAAACAGTTGATCTGTTTTCAGATATTAGACAGTGTTCAGGGGATGGGAGTTCCAAATTTTGGGAACATCTTTCTTTTTCCTCTTTTTAATATTATACAAGTTCCCTTGTAATGATCACTTCCACTATATTTTGAAGTCATCTTAAAAATATTAGGCTTTTCTTACTGAGCAAAGCAAATTATCAAAAGCTAAACTAGCCATATCGACAATTTTCTGATAGAAAATTAGCATTGCACAATGGACCTTCTGCTACACTCCTATTGTATTTTTCAGAATACCCCTATGAGAAAGGGTAAAAGGACAACAAGATCAAATTAGGTTTTCTGCTACTTTGCATAAAATCAAAGCATAAGATAAGATTTGCCACAGATCTTTAGACTTCACATGTGTCTGTGATAAAATGGTATTATGCTTCAAAAAGTAAGTGTATAATGCACGCTGTGCTTGGTGCTTATTTTATTTTTCACAACACTCACCCTAACTTTAAAATCTTTGCAACCATGAAGCATCTATGGCAATTCTGCCAGCCTAAAGATTTCACTTGAGATAAGAATGTTCATCATCTTTCACTCCACATATATCTTTGGACTGTCTTGCTTTTTCTTTTGGAGCATGTCATAAAATGAGTGGCTGCGACTTAGTGTGGCCATGCCTAAACAAAATGCATAGGTATCCTTACAGACATATATTCATAGGACTGGCAACCTTTATAATGTACACCATTTACACATACCTGGAGTCAAAAACACCTAATGCAGAAATGGATGCTTGTAACAGACACTGTAATGGCTACCCAGCGAAATCTATGTTCAACCCTGCCCCGCTGGACTTAAGCACAGAAAAAACCATATCAAGGTGCCCCAGTGACCACGAACAATGAAAAAATAAGCCCTCTTCTAGCCAGTAGATTTCAATAGATTGAAGCAAATTATACATACCTCAGTTTCTTTGCCCAACTCACAGCATCAGTATTACCTCTCTTTAAAAATCTTCAATGGGCTCAAACAATCTAAAGTACCTTTGGCCTATATTGCATGATCCTTTTTCTGGGAAAGGTACTGGAATCAGCAGCATCCATAGAATTACAGTATTGTGTTGAATTTCATTCCATGTTCAATGATCATCAAGTCGGCTTTAGGTCAGAGTTGGGCACAGAGATGATGGTTCTGAAATTATTGATGGTATAATAAGAATGGTGAACATCTACAACATCAGTGCCCCTATTCTCCTACACCTTTCAGCAACATTCAACTCCATCGAAAATGACATCCTCCTGTGTCTTTTACAATATTTTGTTTTCAATGATCTGGCTTTCATGTGGCTTTCATGTGGCTGAGATTATTTCTTACAGATGGAACTCAATCAATATCATGTACCCATTGTAATATTAAGAAGTTTGATTTTTATGTATTTTATTTATTGATACTACAGTTATGCCTATTTAAGGCTTTTTGTACAAACCTACACGTTAAACATAATATTAAACGTAATAATACAGCAAACATGGGCACTATTGTAGTATCTTTAAGATTGTTTCCATCCTACACCAAATGATAACTAGATGATAAATTAGACAGACATTGTTTCCTTCATAGAAGGTTGACCATACAGACATTAAATCAGTTTGACACTCCACTCACCAGTAAAGAGGACCTTCTATATCATGATGACTCTCACAGTCTATAATCAAATGTTTAGTTGATTCCAGGACAAGCTCACCACACAGTCTGCACAGACGGTGCTCTTTCGCCAAGCTGGCTGTCCCCCAACGCCTTCGAGGGAGTCCACCATGCTAAATTTAATCAAAAGTACTTGGAAACAATCCAATTGTGTTGATATGCTAGCAAGTAAATATGTGTGTTGTTATAATTTATGTATTGTAAAATAAAATGACTAAGTGATTTGGTTGACAAGTTCATGTGTGAATATTCCATGTCAAGCTCATAGATCAATTTCTTATGTGAGTCTTAAGATTACTGCAAGAGTACAGGCATGGGTTAAGACTAAGCCATCTGTACCATTTACAGGCTTCCTTATGCAATTTGTAAATGCCTGTTTGCATGTAACCTAGAAATTGATCCTTGATTATGGCATAGTTAAAAAATAATAACAAATTGATGGGTGCATTAACCCGTTTCAAGTACATGTTCAGTTTGCACAATCCCAAGATACTATTTGCACTGATCATGTTAACTTCAAGTAGCACATAATCAATTGGAGTGTAGGACGGTAAATTCAGGATAGTTTCAAGGCAATGCTTTTCCATCATGTTTAATATACGTGTTTAATAGTCCATATCTCAAATCTGTACAACATCACTATGTAATTTTTGATCTTTTGTAAATTAAGTAGTGGGAAATAGCGGAATAACCCACATGTTCTCTTGTGAATTTCACAATCCCCCCAGTGAGCTGTCAAACCTTCACATCCAACCTTTGAATATGGATATCCCATGCTAATTGGTGGTCGATGGTTAGGCCAATCATATGTAGTCGCTTATGATATGATATGATATTTTATTTGTAACGCGCTCGTACACAGGTGTTTAAGTTGATCACCAATCTTTTAACACGAGTTACCTCATGATCTTTGTATGCTTGGGATAAAAGACCATAGATTTTGTCTTAGCAATATTGATTGAAATCCCATTAAGATTGGAATAAGAGAAAATAATCTAAAGAGAATTGTAGACCTCAGAGTATAGTAATAAAGGATGAGATGGTCCACAAATCCCAGCCATAATATCCTTCATTTGTACAGTCTTGCAGGAAAGGCTATGCTCAAAGTCAGAGCCTAAGGGAGGTCAGCAAGATATAGTTTAAATAATAAAGATTCAAAGAATGCATCCCTGTTTTAGCCAACATATGTAGCCAAATGATCTGTCATTTCTCCTGAACTCGACAACCTAATTTTCACTGTAGTGTCGGTGTATAAAGATATAACCATTTTAAATAAACCGGGAGGATCACCAATTTGTGTCATTCATGCCATAGTACCTTGCAGCAGACTGTATCAAAGGCTGCACTGAAGTTGATGAAGATGGTGTAAGTCGATGTCCAATGAAGTGACAATTTTGATCTAGAGACACATACTAGAATCTCTAACATCTAACTATATAGATCTATTTAGATCCTCACCTATCTTTCAAGGTTTTGCTTGTCAGAGTTTTTGAATTGAAACCCTTTTATAGAGTTTTTTTTATCAAATGTCCTTTGATGTATGTGTAATTTTCTATGCTATATATTGATTAAATAAAGTAATATTTTTTACATGATATAATTAACAGTTGTAGTTTAATGTTTGTAACTGTTGATACAAGCTATCTATCTTTTGTCTAAATTAGTTATATTAACCCATTATAAGATAGAGCTGCCAACTATGGTGATACTGATGGGATTCCCCACTTAATTTAGTAAGTACACTGACATCTCGTAGCCCAGGAGTATTCTACCAAGTTTACCAGTGACAGGATATTTGTAAGGGTACCTGCACCTTTGCGGAAGCCAGTTTGATGTAGAGGTATAATGCCTGATTTTGTGGCCACTTATTTAACTCAAACACACTCATTTAACTCAAACACTGAGTCTCTCACAAATAGTTTGGCCGTATGTTTGATTTGAACTGCAGAGTCTCCAGGATCGTGCCCTTTGTAGTAACTGAAAGAGAATAGAGGCTACTCTAAGCACAGACCAGCTGTGTGCCTCTTTGTAAAATACTCTAAGTAGCTTTCAAATATACACATAAAAAGTTTCTTAAAAGATTGAGTGATTCTTGACTATATACATAGAGTGACCATCCAACAGACATCCTCATGCACTCCCGCTTAGGGCTCCAGTGGACACATTCAGAACATTCACAGCAAACACTGTCCTGGGCTGTCAGTCACACACTTGCATCCATATTCTGACAGCATTCATAGATGGCCAGCAGCATAGGACAACATCCAGCAAATCACGATACCATTTTACCCTTACTTTTTATAATGTATATCCACTTCATTTGGGGTCAACTTTAATACGCATGCAGATGATGCACAGCAATTGCTTCATCTGGATGGATACCTAGAGTTGCACGTCATACATGTGTCTAGTCAGAACCTGGATGGATCAAAATAGTCCTGGATTTCATGCCAGAAAATAACAATAATGATCTGTAGGGCAAATATAACTACATTTCCTCTCAACCTCTGACCAGACACCCTTGGCCCTTGCCTCTTCACTGAGCTGTATTATCTATGCCCTGCCCGTTATTGAAGTGCTACACTCAGTTAGGTTGGGTTTGCCACACTGTGCTATGTTATGCTGTGATGTGCCATGTTTTAAGTTGTAGGAATATGTTGTGTAATGTCTTGTTCTGCTTGGATCAATGTGTACTTTTCCAATAGGTACGTCAACTAAAATCTAGCTCAGTGATAATCTATGCACTCATTCACTCCTTTCTGTAGAGGGGTGGGGAGGGTGCGATGTTGGTTTCCTTTTATACTAGCCGGTAAGTTCATGTTACATTATGTTGAGGTTTCATTATAATGTTTTGGTTTAAATGTCTAATTTCAGGTGCCTTTGAAGCTGCTGTAAGACAGCTGATAGAAACCACCTAAACACGCCCAAAATCAAACCAAGAAAATGAAACAGATGGGTTGACCTGGAAATATAATCTGTTAACTAGCCCTCGCCCCCCTGTTTTGTCCTAACGTTCCCATGATGCCTTCTCTTAACAGGACACAGTAACTACAGCCCAGAGTAAGAAGGCTAGTCAAAGGCTGGATTATGTAAATTATCTCTCATAAATCCCCAGCCTCAGCCTATGATGATTCCTGCCTCTCACACCGATATAACCATTACCTTAAAGGCCCTAGCTGGATTTAGGACCCTCCTGTAAGGCTGGACTGGAGCTTCTGCTCCTAAGGAAGCCGTGATCGAAATCCCACCCTCAGTTCATTGTGGCCATATTTCCTTCCAGCCTTCCCATCTATACAACCTGGTCGTTCTTGCCTGGTCAGGGCCTAAAGGAGTAAGTAGAGGAGTCTTGCACGCTGTGTTTTCTTTGGCATAGTTTCTACCTGCCTTGGCTCACCATCACACTGTGGAAGGCTATAAAGACTGACTACGGCTGAGCCATTCACAGACTTTTCGTCTTTTAGGACTTTGCACTCAAGCACATGTCTAGGGTTTTGGTAACCATGGTATAAATACTGAAACCAAAAAATGTTGGAGGGAACCTTTGCGAATTTGGCAAACTTGGAAAATTCGGATTACTGACATACAACCCTTCTCACATGTTGTTGGTAGCCTAGTGAAGTAAGTAAAGGGGGTTTGTTGTCTGTGCTTTTTGGGGATGTCTTCGACATGCCCAGGCTCACCATGCAGTGAGTACATTCTAGACATACCCACTGGTGGAGCGAAAACCTCTTCTTCAGATATCTCTCCTTTTGGCTCTGCTCCACATAGAATACATTGGAGTCCCACGAGAAAATCTGTCCAATTGTACACTTAGCTCTGCCACCTTTTCCTTCTTCGTTCCCATGCCTTTCTCAGCCTCTTATCTATCCCTTGCCCTCATCCCAACAGTCTACGTGACCTTGCTCCTCCCTGCCACTACTGAATGTTCTATCATACTCCTTCTTGTCCTCTCTCAAAGGCAAAAGCAAGTTGACACCACACACTATGGCAGGAGGCACAATACAAATGCAAGATAACATAACATCAAAATATGCTAATAAGCACGTTTCTTATCTCTAGGATGGATTATTGTATCTCAGTATATCTGGGTCTAACTGTTGGAATTCTGCTTTAACTACTAGCTAGGTCACTTATAACACTCACAAAATCACTGGTTGCCAGTTGAAAGAATAATTGCTTTTAAATCAATGTGTTTTTTTCAGTAGCTTTGTCATGCCTGAGTCCCAAGCATACTGCGAAATAGTTTTTTTTTCGTCTCTACAAACCATTGACAGTCCTTCCATCTGTGCCCTCTGACCAAATGTGCATCCCTGTGTATCAGTGGCTAAAATAGAGCAGCCACTTATTTTCATCTCAAGCAGCCAGATTCTGCCACAAGCTCCCTCTAAATCTGCGGACGGTCTCTGATCACCTGAAATATACAGAACATCTAAAAGCTCATCTTCACTGTAGTGTTTATACATGACCTGCCCCTTTTCTGAGTGAAGTGCAATGGTGCTCCACCTGGGGCATACATTGTGTTTTATAAAAATCAAATGATTACAACACAACCTATCGCACTTTTCTAATCACCTAAGCACTGCATCACACGTGGCTGAGAAGATTCAGAAGCCACACTGTAGATTTAGGTCGGCGTTGTGGTATATTGTATATGTACGAACGCAGATTAACCATTGTATGTTGAATTTGCGCCTAGACCATCACAATAGCTCCAATGCAAATATGTGCCTTGTTTGTGTTTTCCTTAAATCATTTGAGCATGTGCAAATGCTGTTTGCAAATGTGCAAACTGCATTAGCTAGAATAGAATTAAGGAAATGTCCAATCAATATTTGATCAAAAACAGGAGTTTTTAATAAAGCAAAATAAAATACAAACGTACTGATCAAAACACTAATAGCACACAACTGCCAAGGAAGACAAACAATATGTAGACTTTGGGATACAAAACGGCACTTTAAGTCTGAGGACAGGGGTAGACATGCAATAGTATCTGCAGCAATGGTCAAGTTCAAAATATATGTCTTTTAGAAAAGTGAAGAGTGAGGTCTTAAATGTCACTATGACCTTTAAAAGCAGATAGGTCGGACAGGACTGCTACAGACACCTGTCAGTCTTGTTCTTTGAGCTCAAGTGTGTCGATATGGGAGTCTGGGATCTTTTGCAGGTAGCGATTCAGTGCCAGGTTGGTTAGCGGGTCCATTGGGTCCAGCACCGAGTGCAGGTCAACAAGCAGCAATGGCACTTTGGCACAAAGATGCTTGGGACAGGCTGGCGATACACAAAAGTGGTTTGAGACAGGAACCAGAACCCAGAACCTTTTCTTGGTTCCTGAGTTGCTGTGAAACCCAGAACAGGCTGTCAGAGAGTAAGGGTAGCTCTTCTTCAGCCCTTCCCAGCCAGGATGGCTCCCAGAGAGCACTTGCAGGGGCTCCCACATCCAATGGGCAGAGTCCTTCTTACAAGTGTTTCGGTAGAAGCCAGACTTTGTTCAAACAGCAAGTCACCCACACTGGTCCTTTGGAGGGTAAGGTCTTACTCCTTGCTTGGAAGTCCTTATCTTAACCTCACTGTCTGAGGGCTTTGGACAGACTAATTCTCCAATAAGTCTCCACTGAAATCCTACTTCTTTTGGTGTCCAACGATGATTCAAATTAAGGGGGCTCTCAATTTTCCATGGTAGATTGGTTCATTGCAAGCCTTTTGTAAGGGTCCAACTCTGGCTGCTGCAACAAGAAGTCACTCCTGGTGATGTCAGTCCCAGATCGATTTGTCTGCAGGAAGTCATGTTAAGTTATTGTAATTTGTACTCAGGGCTGCTTCCATTTTCATGGTCTTCAAATACTCTCATGGATCTGAAAGAGAAGGAAAGAGGAGGAGGTGTTTAAGTGATTAGCAGGAAAAAAGATAATGTGTTGTGCTTAACTGTTGGTGTTCGTAGAACCATGAGGAACTGCCATCTCTGCGTGTACGTTCCCTAGTTGGTAAATGGTGATTCTCCTGAGGTCTATGTTTCCAGATGGGAGACCTCGGGGGGTAGAGGAATCTGTGCATTGGCAAGGGTTTTTTAGCAGTTGGGTTGAGAAGTCTAGAGTAAAACTACGTGGTAATGGGCCAAAGTATTTGTTTTATCAATATTTGTTGTCAGTGAGTTGGTGAGCGTGTGTTTATTGATGGGTTTGAGAAGGTGAGGTTGTTAGTTGGTTGTATTTTGTGGACGATCTGCTGCACTAGATTTCGTTGGGGAAGTTTTGTGTTGTTTTATGGGTGTGTTTCTTGGTGCTTTGTTGTTCCGTGTACGAATACCACATTCTCTTGTGGCTCGGGAAAAGAACGGTGCTAGCTTGAGAACGTAGCCCTACTTGGTGATGTTGTTTGCTTTGGAGGTTTGTGGTGATGTTCCCTACAAGGTGTTTTGGTCAGTGTTTTTAATTTGCGGTGTAATTTGTTGAAGAAAAGTTGTCAGATCGTGCTCAGTTGTTCCATAAAGGGTGTTTTGTTCATTGTACTCTTTATGGTGCATCTTTCGTCAGAAAAGGGTTATGTTGTGATATGGTGGGTTATAGTGTTGGCCTGTTGTGGTTTGTTTCCTATTTTAGGATTGTAGGTGTATTTCTATCATGGTGCAATGAATAGCCAGGTTTTAATAGTTTCCAAAATTTCAGATTGCCTTCAGTTTTCCATATTTCTTTTGGGAGTGAGTTCTGTAGTTTTTCTATGAGGATGTTGAAAGTTTGGATTCCAGCAGGATGTTGCAGGAATGCATTGGTTACTCTGTAACTGCAATGGTGACAAACTAGACGATAGCTGCCGGGGGTGTCAGTAAACAAGCCCAGCAGAGTTACATGCTTGCATTTTTCTTTAGAGCATAGAGCTATACGACAGTGAGGTCATATTAGCAGATCTCACTTCCAAAAATAGAATTATCAACATCTTTTTGTATTAAAAATACAAGTTACAGACTAATATGCCCTCACTGGTGCCATTCTGTCCCAGGAATAATTGCTTTTGTTGGGCCAATGCATAATTTCCTAGTTTATTAGTTGGGGCATTTGGGTGTCTCTTGCGACACTTATAAGCCAAAAATATTGCATTAGAGTACAGAGAGGGAGAAATAGCATAGTAGGAGAGACACACAGCTTGTGAGTGTTGTTTAGTTGTTGGCCCACCCATTGACTGCCCATGGTCATGCTAATTCCTACAGCTATTCCCAATCAGTTCCTGCCCCTCCCCGCTCAAAGCACCTTCTCATGGGAACTCTTTGAGCTCACCTTATTCAAGATTTACCATCAAAATCTGCACGTACAGTGCCTGTGAATGTTTTCTCAAAGCAGTCTTCTGAAATGTAATGGCTTAATTGGAGCTGTTAACCTGCTATTGGTGTAATAAAATAGTCTTAACCAGGGCTGAAGGCAGACTTTGATTCATCAGCACTATGCGTTTCATTCACTAAAGTCCTTTTAGAAACAAGCATTGGCAAAGCCAAATAAATATTATACATTTGCCAGGCACTGGTATTAGATGCCCAGGTACACACACCATTTTGCAGCTGCTACCATCAATGGGCAGTTAATACCACGGTGTCTGGGCTGGTAAGTGCCTTCCCACCCCTATGCGAAAGCCCAAACAGTTGGCATTGCCAATGCTTGGTTTTGTTGGTGTCGGCAGGGATGCCATTTTTCTTTTTTTTATATGGAAGCTCCTGGGCTGTGGCCAGTGCCATGTGGCTCTTTGTTTCTGGAGTGGCTGGCTTTCTTGTTCAGGCCTCTTAAAAAGAACAGGGGCACAAGTGTAAATCTTTGAACAGTGACCCCAAATAAGAAAGAATAGGAATAACAAATAGTCTTTCTGGAATTCTATCCAGTTAACAGTTTATTGGTATCCACTACGGAGTGTAATTTGCTTTCTGACTTTGAGAACATTCAGGCATGTAATTGTTCATTTTACTGTAGCTGGTAAGATAGCTCTAGCTGGTAAGATAGCTCAGTGGGTTGATCGCTCGCTGCTGCGATGTGAGTGTGATCTGCAAGTGGCAAGTTCGTATCCTGGCATGGTCAACTCAGTCTTTCATTCTTCTGAGGTGTACAAATGAGTACCAACACAGGTTAGGTGATATTGTTTGTATATTTGGTCTATATAAAGCACTTAAGTGCTATATAATAATGATGTGTTATTTATATAGCACCTTTATCTACTTTACAGAGCACATATTTACATACAATAAAACCCAACCGAAATTGGTACTCATTTATCAACCTTGGAAGGATGAATTGGCCTTGCCGGGATCCGGACCTGCAGATCACGCTCAGATTACAGCAGTGAGCACTCAACCCGCTGAGCTATCATTGGACGTCTGCTTGCATTCACAGTAATTTGGCAATATGGGCCTACACACACTGATAGTAACGATACATATGGGGATTTGTTGTTGTTTGAAATGTATCTCATATCACAGTGATATTGTAACCATATTTGTTGTAGTGTACTTAGGAACAATGTTATGTGATGCCACTTCCTGTTTTGTCAAGGGTTGAAAGGTTGTGCTCCATCGCTTCCCATGATGTCCCTTCGGGGTGGGATCAAATGACGTGATGTCATCAGAGGTCAAGGGTCGTACAATGTCACTTTTGCTACCCCTGGCATTTTGTTGAAATGACATCCCTGGTTGTCGCTGGGATCGTTTTTGGAGATCTCATGATTAGTTTGAAGAATTCTTTGCATTAAATCTTCAGAGAGTAGCAAATGCATGTTTCTCTTAGTCTCTGTAAAATTGGATTCCCTCTATAGCACAAGAAAGGCGATTTACCTGCCTCCATGGAAACACTGGCACAGCGGCTTCCGCTGTAAATGTTTTCTGTGCTTCATCCCTCGATAATAGGGTACTTCAAGGAGAATTACTTTTGGACTCACTGGCTGTTCTTTCTGGTTAAGTGATTTTAGCAGCGCCCTTTGCCTCCTTCCTTTAACTTTTGGAAACAGAGAAGCGCCGCTGCAACGCTACCAATACATTCAGCTCCTTTATCTGCCAGCAATGTTCACTTGGATTTATGTTTTTAAAAAAGGAAGGTACTTGTTTAAACATGAATCCAAATAATGTTGTGATGGAAATCTCAACTCACAAATCCTGCATGGGTAGTTTTATTTTGTCATGTAATTATATGGAACACGTACTTTGTAAATAACACATATTCGAATTGTCCTGTATCCCACACATACTAATGAGTTGCTGAAATGGCAAAACATAAATTTGCTCTAAGAAAAAAAAGATGGCTGATTCAAACCTGATCAGAATACTTACAAGCTTTCGTTATTACCTTTGTTCCTGCTTTAGTCGTTCCTACATCGCCTTCTTTTTGCCACTACTGCGGAGGAGAGGATTCCAGTGACCACGCTGCATGGCATACACAAATGTCAGATCTTGTGAATGGTTGCTATTATGGAGGAGAACATCACATCATTGGTTGGGGTCAGGCACAGGGTTGTATTCACTGACTGCAATTGATTGCACCATCCATCTTTTTGTGACATGGAAGACTACTAGTAACGTACAAATCGTAACATTGGTTGGGGACAGGCAGGTGTCTTTAGCTAAGTTTGCCATTTTTTGGGATTTAAGAGAATGTTAGCAAGGAGACAATCAAAGAATTGGTTAGAAGCAACAGATCAAATTCAAAGCATGTGCCATCTCTCTGTATGTACTTGTACCAGGAACTTGGGAATCCCAGGAACCACCTTGCATGACACTCAAGCAAACTACATTTCTTATCCCTGACAAGGGAGGAGAAATAACCATCTTGAGTGCCAACATGTTGTGCCTGTGTAAATTTTACCAGATCAGGGGAGGCATGCAGAAAGAGGTTATTTTATATCAGCAATTGCTATGGGTAACAGGGATACCAGAATGGTCTGTCGTAAGTTGAAGGCATCAATCCTTCATTCAAAGCAACAGAGTCTGCCAAGTATCATCACTCTTGTCCAAGATAAAGTAGTAGAGGTTCAGGTTTTCCAGATGGAAGAGGAGGTCTAATTCACTGTCTCTTGGGCAGAGGGAGCGCTGCAAATTATACCTACTGATGAGTTGGTAAAAACAACACAATTTGTAGAGGATAAGGATATGGACATGTCTGTGTCTGGGCTACCACCCACATCCAGTGAGTCAGAGAATAAAAATGATGAGGGTAAATATACAAATTATGACCCATCTGGGTCCAGGCTACAAAACTAAATTCTGTAAACCATTGATACCGCATTAGAAGAGGAGGAGGTGGAGGGCAGTGTCACAGTTACAGAGAAGGGGAGGAAAAACAAAGCTAGTCCTCAGCCCATGTACAGTGTATTTCATACACACCATGTCATATCTGAAAGTGATAAACATATGTGTGCAGCAGCTACACCACCAATGCAACCCTCACAACCCCGTTTGTGGTCAGGTGAGCATAGTAGGCCATGCCTTGGCCCAACGGAATAATCTAAATGATGGAATTTCTTCATACAGAATGTAGAACAGCAGTCTTTCACTACCTGCAGTCTGCGCAATAAAACTGGGTGATGATGGAAGACTGGGACCAATTGGATTAGCACATCTTTGTAGTCCCGTAGTATACAGCACCATGCACATGCTATTTTGTGATATGTTATTGGAGTTTGTGCTGCTCAATGATGTAATTTTTGTGGTCTTCTGGTGCACAAGTAGATCTGAAATGGAAAATAAATGGGATGGGGAGGGTGATTAGTGGATTATATTGAAACGACAATGCGTTGTGCTTATCTATTGGTACATTTTAAACCAAGAGCAACTGGTGTCTCTCTGGGTGGGTTTTCCGTGTGGATTGTGATATACACCCCAAAGGTGTTTTGGTTCTAGATGGGAGACCTCGGGCGTCTTGGGAGGATTTCTGTGTTTTGATCAGTGGATGGGTTTAGCAGTTGATTGGAGAGGTGTACAGATGTGACAATATACGTGTGGGCTGAGGGTTTTACTTAGTCATTTTGTGTCACCAATTTGAGGAGCATGTGTTGAGTGAAGGTGGGTGAAAAGCAAGACTGCTATTTATTAAGGTTCTTTGCAGAATCCTGATAGATTAAGGTTTATAACTAGCTGTCTATTGTGTTTTCTTGTAGATGTGTTTCTTGTTGTATTTCCTCTCCATGAATGATTGAATTCTCTGTTGGCGGTGGTGGCAGCAATGGAAGGGCTGCGCCAATTTGGCTTGCTAGCCCGATTTGGAAGGGTGGCTGTATTTTGTAGAACTGTGTTATGTTGTTACGTATTGAATATTTTGTCATTGTGTTCATTGTGATGTGAAAGGGTGTTCGGTCGTGCGATGTTGTCAGTGTTGTTGCAGCCTCTTATAGTCTCTCTGTCTTCATTTTTCATATTTGTGGCTTCCCTCAACCTTCCCTACCAACTTCAAAATCCACCTTCTGCTTCCCCAACTCTTGCTCCTCCTTCCCCTCATCTACCTTCTCATGTTCCACCTGTTGGCCCTCCTCCTGTCCTGCATTCACCTCCTCATGTTCCACATGCGACATCCTCATAATCCACCTGCATCCTGACACCTGCGTCTCCATGTTCCACATGTTCCTCATGTTGCATCTGCTACTCCACATCTGTATCCTTGTAGCCCACCCCCCACTTCTTCGTTTTCCACCTGCTGCAGTATATCTTCATCCTTGTCTACCCCCACCTTGGCCCTGCATCTGCTCTTTTATTTATGTCTCCTGCTGCTGCCATTTAGTCTCTGAGTTTGTTTGTTCCATCTCCTAGCCTGCTATCTCCTCCTTTTACTGTCCTGTATATGCCTCATTGTCTTCCTTCTCTTGATGCCCTTCACCATCAAGTAACCTGCAACAGAAATGCCCCAATCGCTGCCTTCACTACACCATGTCAGACGGCCACCATATACCCCAAAAGAACCATAGACTCTATTGTCACCTCCTCCTGGATCAGTTGAAAGAGCTCTCCCAATGTATTCATGCTACTGTTGTGTGTCTGTGCCCTTTCCATTTCATGCTGTTGCTGTCCATGACTGGACATTTTCCCTCTTGGCTATCAATCTGCAGCCTCAGATGAGGTTTCAGCTACAATATCATTGGCATATGCATACTCTCCAACAGCATCTGCCTCAACATCCATTACCTCCTCTTCAACAGAAGACAAAAGGATCGCCAAGAGATCCAGTAGATCATTGTTGGATTCATAGTAACATTTGAAGCCTGGGAGATCAAGGGAAAAGGTTTTACAAAGGCTTTCACAGGTTTTTTTTTTGACAGAATGAAGAATGTTAAAGGGAAGAGTTTAAAATAAGATCAGCAATGGTCTCTTATCTATTGTTTTAATTTGCTTTACTATGGTATGGTATTGTTTATTTATATAGCGCCTATACACAGGCAAGTCTTTCAAAGCGCTCAAGGAGGGTGGGAACAAGAGGAAAAAACAAACAGTCGCTCAGAGCCTTTGAAATTCTTATTCGATAATAGTCCATACAGGCAGAGTAAGAGAGTAAAAAATGCATTTAACAGTTTGGGAGATAGCAAATAGGCCTGGCGGAGATTCTGCAGTTTTTACAGTGCAATTAAGGGGTGAAGACAAGGGAAAACAGACATACGATCTTCAGGCGTGGTGTGTACGGGGGTTCTGTGGTGCGTACGGGGGTTCGGTGGGAGGATCAAGTGCACCGGTCAGTTGAGACTGGGGTAAGTTCAGAGAGAACCACTCTCTAGGGTACATTTCTCAAGTGCATTGAGTGTGGGGGAGGGGCAGGGCCCTGAGGCAAGTGCGAAAGAGGACTGGTGCGGGTGCCGGGGACCAGTGAGACTCTGTGGTACACCCGACGGCCAGGCAGCATGCTATAAGGAAGAGGACGGAGAGAGGGAAAACAGAGAACTGGGTTAGCAGGGTAGAGGGAGAGAGAAGAAAGAAGAGAAGAGGAAAGTCTTGAGGAGTTTCTGGAATTTAAGGAGATCTGTCTCAAGATGGAGGGCGGCAGGGATGCTATTCCAGAAGGAGGCACTTGCTGAGGATAAGGATCTCCCTCCAAATCTCTGCTTGGATAACCGGCTCACTCACAGAAGGTTGGAGGTAGATGAGAGGAGGGCGTGTGAGGAAAAGAATTTAGGTAGGCAGCGTTGCAAGTAAGTAGGTACCAGTCTTCAAAAAGCCTTGTGAACAATGCAAAGGGTCTTGAATTTGATCCTTCCAGCCACTAGGAGCCAGTGCAGGCATTTCAGCACTGGAGAGATGCAGTCCCTGGGCTTGAGGACAAGGATAAGTCTTGCAGTTCTGTTCTGGATGAGTTGCAGAGGGCGCAGGGCAGAAGAAGGAAGGTTGAGGAAGAGGCTGTTGCAATAGTCCCGCCTGGAGAGAACCAGGGCTCTGGAGAGAGTGAGCCTCTGGGGGAAAGTGAGAAAAGGTAGAGTACCCCTGTGGTGGTGAAGCTGAAAGTTAGATTGTTTAGAGATGTCTGAAATGTGAGAGGAGAAGGAGAGTGTGGAGTCAAAGATGACCCCCAGGTTTCTTGCTTTGCAGGTGGTTGTGGGCACAGACCCAAGGGAGGCCACCCAAAGTGAGAGTGGGAAAGCGGGAGCAGGGGTCCCAATGTGAACAATCTCAGTCTTAGTGGCATTGAGCCAGAGGTCGTTTGCAGCACACCAAGACTGAATAGCGGACAGGCAGTTAGATATGAGCAAAGAGGAGCAGGCAGCTGAGGGTAGCCTGAAAGATAGTTGTGTGTCATCCGCGTAGCACTGGATGTTGGAGGTATAAGTGGCAATCACACGTGCCAGGGCAGCCATATAGATGTTGAAGAACCAGGGGGATAGATTAGATGCCTGGGGAATGCCACAGGTTTAGAGAGTGATAGTCGAGTGAAAGGGTCTGAGTTCCACCTGGGATGGTCAGTCGGAGAGGAAGGAGGTTAACCACACCAGAGCCTGACCTGTAATTTTCTGAGTGTCACAGAGACGGGTGATCAGGATGTCGTGGTTGACTGTGTCGAAGGCAGGGGAGAGGTCAAGGAGATAGAGGGGGTGATAGTTTCACGATTTGAGAGCAGGTCTTCACAGGTGTTCAGAAGAGCAGTTTCTGTGCCTCTGGATACTCTAAAGCCAGATTGATGGTTGTGGAAGCAACCGATAGATTCAGTGTGGAGGGTCAGATGAGACATAGCCAGTTTCTCCAGGAGTTTGCCCAAGAAAGGAGTGATGGGGATAGGGAGGTAGTTTGCCGGAGTGGTGGGGTTGGCAGAGGGTTTTTTGAGCAGAGGGTGCACAAGGGAGTGCTTCAGGGCCGTTGGGAAATCTCCAGTGGAAAAAGGAGAGATTGCAGAGATCAGCCAGGGCTGGGGTGAGGGAGTCGATATTGTCTTTAATGGTTTTGGAGGGACAGTGGTCCACCTGTTTGAATGAAGCATTCATAAATCGGACTTGTCTGTTGACCTTATCCGGTGTGACGGGTGAAAAAGAAGAGAGGGTAAGAGGAGGAGGGGCCAAGGGAGGTTTCTGGTGTTGGTGAATGCTGTTGTGTGGAAGAGAGGGTGGAAAGGATGTCTTGGGTTTTTGTGGAGAAATGTGCAGCCAGGACCGAGCAAAGGTCCTGGGTGGGTGTGACATGTGAAGAGGCTGCTGTAGGATTGGCCTGTTCCTTGCAGACTTTGAAAAGTTTGCCTGTGTTGTTTGATGCCACGGAGATGTGAGTTTGAATAAAGACCCTTTTGTTGGTGTGGATGCAGAATCGATAATGCCTTTGAAGGGGGCGGCAGGTAAGTTTGTCAGATGGTTCGCCTGACCCATTCCATTTCCACTCAGCTGCCCTACACTTGCGTTTAAGGGCAGCCAGGTCGGAGTCATACCAAAAGTTGCACTTTTTGGAAGACTTCAGTCAGACCCTCATGGCAGGGGCAAGAATGTCAAGAGTGTTTTGGAAGGCTTCAGTCGGACCCTCATGGCAGGGGCAAGAATGTCAAGAGTGTTGGAGATAGAGAGATTGAGGTTAGAGAGGGCTGTGTCAGGGTAGGAGTCAGCCGAAGGGGTGGATGGTGGAAAGTAGGAGGCGGCAAAGGCAGCCACTGCCACTTTTTTCATGGGTCTGGTGACTTTGAAGCCAAGTGGCTGTGCCGGATGTATTGCTGCAAGAGGAGAGGAGAGCTTCAGTTGTGTTGATAGTAGAGAGTGGTCAGTCTAAGAGAGGGAGGCAGAAAGAGGGATGTCAGTGGAGATGAGAGCATCCATGGTGTGGCCAGCGGTGTGTGTGGGGCCAGAGGACAGAATAGAAAGGGCGAGAGAGTCGCAAAGGCTGCGGAAAGGACCTGAGGAGTCAGGCGAGTCCAGAGGAATGTTAAGATCACCCATCAGGAGGAGTTTAGATGAGGAGGAGGGGAGTAGGGAGGAAGCCAGGCCAGCCCATTCAGAGAGGAAGAGAGTGGACTGGCCTGGAGAGAAGATTTAGGGCATAGTGAGAGTCTGCAAACTAGGCACTCGAAGGAGGAGTAGACCTGAGTAGGGATGATGGACACAAGTATCCCTTTTGGGAAGATAAGCGCCACTCCCTCACCTGTCTTCTTAGGCCTGGGTGCAGAGAGGATTTTGTAGCTTTCAGTGAAGAGTGTTTCAAAGTGACAGAGCTATCTTTGAACCAGGTCTCAGTGATGGCGAGCACATCAAGATCCATGAATTCGAGGAGGTTGCAGATGTCAGACAAATGTTTGACAGTAGAGTGGGTGTTGAGAGTGGCAATGTGGAGCAGCTTACTATCTTTGAGGGTCTTTTCCTCGGGGGCGCACATTGGACAATGGTCACCCCAGAGGGTGGCAAGGGGGCCCAGGGGATAGTACAGGATAGCAGAGGAGCTGAGGACGACAAGGGAGCCGGGCCAGTGAGGAAAGGGGAGGGAGCCAGTGAAGGGGCAGAGGAAGGCACAGAAGGCAAGAGAGCCTATGCAGAGGAGGAAAACACAGAAGGCAAGGGAGCCTGGCCAGAGGGAGAGGTGAGGTTAGAGAGGTGAGGGAGGAGCCTGTCGAAGAGAAGGTTGGGTTGTTGACCCTAAACCATGATGGTGCCGTTGAGATAAACATTAATGATGACTCTGGAAATGGCGAAGAGGTCAAGGAGGACCACCGAGCGAGTGCCACCATTAATGGGAGAAGGATAGGAGAGAGAAAGCCGACCATGTGGCGAGTCCATAGGTCAGGTGTGTTAACGAAGAAGAGTATGTCAGTGATAGTCTCTCTGGCAGAAGCCGTGACATAGGTGTCAGCAATAGGAAGGCCTGGGTTGGAGGCCAGTATGTCCTTCTTAAGTTTCTTCCGGCCAGATTTAGTGATAGGAGAAGGATAGGAGATAGTGAAGCAGTTGGATAGGATAAGAGAGATAGAGAGCGACATGGTTGGCTGAAGTGGAGGGAGAAGACACTTACCAGGCTGAAACACTGATGCACTTGGAGGTAGGGGGAGTGGGGTGGTGGAGAGCACAGGGGGGTTGGGGGACAGAGCGCACACCAGCCAGTGAAGAACACAGACGCCACAGGCCCAACTAAAATCAATTTTCAGCAGGTCAGGTGGGATACGTGCAGCAACTGTGAAGCTAAATACGAAAAAAGGTGGAAAAAAGGTGTAACACTTTCAGTAACAGGGCACAAGTAAAATCTATTTTCTAGCAGGGCAAGGTGAAACACATCAGTAACTGGGCACAAACTAAATTCGATTTTACTGAAAGAAGGGTAAGGATTTAAAAATTACTATTGATTTTTGCACAAGAGTTTTATAAAGGATTTCTCAAAAATAACGGTATGAATTAGCACAATACAAAATAAAATGAAACACAAATAATACAAACGTAAAATGCCACAAACAATGGTCTCCTGCTCTCCTATTGTGGCTAAGCCTTGTTTCTCTCCCTACAGGTAAATCACAGCCCACAGAGAACCAGGAATTGAGCTGACAAATGTATATTGCCGACACCACTCTAGAGTTTCTAGAGCTCTTATTGGCCTGCTGAGTCCTTCTGTGTTTTTCAGTTGTTCTGATTGGCCAGCCAAACTAGAGGCTTTCACTGAATTCACATGTATCTTTGGTTGGGACTTAGGCCTGCTGCCATGTCTTGTGGAAACACGTGTGTCCATGGAATCCTGAAAATAGGATTATGTTCTACTTGTGAATTTGGAAGGGTGGAAGCTCATCAAGCAATACAGGACCAAGTCTGTTTTCATATATCAACAGCTTTCTACATGAACCAAAGGTTCTTGCATCCCATATCCCTTACCACCTAGCTTATCGCAATGATTTTGAGTATCCAGACTGTCCTCTTCCTGCTTCATCCAGTCCTCAGACTCTTGTGGAACATTAAAATGAAAGAGAGAGAGAGAAAGAGACAGAGAGAGTGAGAGAGAGAGAGAGAGAGAGAGAGAGAGACGAGGGAGAGAGAGTGAAAGCAAGAGACATGAGAAGGAAAGAAAGAGACAAGAGACTAGTTGTAGGACTGTGGTGTTTATACAAGGTTGTAAGGCTTTTGCCAGGTGATTATATGACTAGTACAGTATTCTGATGACATTCATGCCTTTTTGTATATTTTACTATGCCATGCCATGATATATGCATGTTCAGGTTTGTCAGTCCCTTGAGGTCACTGGCTTCTCCATGCAGAAACTCGCTCAAATTCTATGTTCCAACACAAAATTCACATGCCAGCTAAACTACCTAAACATGGCAATTTAACACCCCGCAAAACAGACATCAAACAGCAGAAGAGCATGCACATCAACAATCAATGTACACAGCACACCATGATACAATACTTTTTAGCACCAATGGCAGACAAGTCTTCCCTTTGGACACAAACGCCTCTGTGCTCTTGACACAATGTACCTAGAAACTCACCCCCATGCAGAGCTCAGATATTTTTGGTCTGCATGCTGTGACTGGGTCAGGGAGACAGGAACCCCACCCAAGCTGAGGCAGGACACATGGCTGGATGAAACCATAGGAGTTGGGGGACCCAATCCATGAAACCAACTTCAGTGCCTTGAATGTCAATGTGGGTACGACTCTTTATCACCCAATGCCTTGCAGTAGATTTTCTGTCCAGTATTCTCTCTCTTCGTTTCAAGATTCCAACCCCCATATTGTATCTGGGAGCAAACAAGAAAATCTGCACCGGAGCCAGGAAAATGGAATCAAAGACAGAGAGGGCATGAACCGGGAATGTAATTGCCACACAGAAATGTGACACCCATCACCCAGCCTAGCAACCCCAGATGTACCCCAGACAAATGGGTGGGCAATGGAAAGTTAACTGGAGCGAAGAGAGACTGCAGGGGAATAGAAGAGAAAAAGAAACCCTCCTCAATCCGAACTGGCAACAAAACTCACGAGCATAAAAAGAATGCCACAGGGAGATGAGCTTCCTGAGTCCCTGGCTGCTACGATCCCATCAGAGACTGCAAAGCTGTGCTTGAAAAGAGGGTGGGGCTTAGAGCATTTTTTAAAAATTCTTTTAACCTGTGTAACCCAGACCCTTGCGAAAAGACAGGTACAGTTTGGCCCATGCAGTCAGGTGAGTGCTGAAGCCACTTGAAGGGGGAGACAAAACCAGCAAGAACACAGTGCAACATAGGAATTAATGGGGGTTTGCTGAAAAGTTGGTAGCAGAGTTAGAAAAAGAGTGAGATATTATGTGTGAGAGATAGTGGTACCAGTTGCATGGCATGGCATGTAGTGTGGTGAGGGGGGTGTAAAATATGAGCGAGAAAGAGAAAAAGTAAGATAGAGAGTGAGGGAGTGGGAATTAGAGAGAAAGTGAAAGTGAGAGATAGTGTATGGGCGATGGTGATGAGAGAGTGCAAGGCAGTAGTAGCAGTAGAGGTCTGGGCGGAGAGAAGCAGAAAGGGGGTGAAGGTAGTGTTAAGAGACAGGTAAAGGAAGTGTGATAGGCAAAGACAGAGAAAAGATGTAGCCAAAGGGGGTAGTAGGAGGTGAGGATAGGGGTTTAGTAAGAGGTGAAAAGAGTCTTTTAGTGAAAGGTAAGTAGAGTGAGTGGGAGGAAAAGTGAGGGAAGAAGGAGAGAGTAGGGAGGGATGGACAACAAGAGTGAGTGAGGAGAGGGGAGATTGTAAGGATCAGGGTGTCTGAGTCTTGGACAATCTTAACAACATGATTTGATGTCTGCCGAAGTTCAGTGTACCCATAGGAAGTCCTGGAGGGAGACAGATAGATAAGGATTCTGCCTTTAGGCCCTCAGCCCTGCCCAGAGAAGATAGTAAACAGTGGAGGTTACTGATCTCTAGTGACCATCATCTTGAATATTGGGGAAGCCTGGTCTAGGGTGGAGGGACCCCTGGATCATTTCGCTTCATCAAAGTCCACATGGGAATGTGGATTGATGCAGGAAAGCATTGCAACTGAGGAATAGTGGGAGACGAATGACATGACAGATGCAGAGGATGTACAGTTAATAGAAGCTTGCCACCCCACCTGTGTTGAATTGCCTGCAGAAATAAACCTTAACCAAGATCACGAAGCGCATCACATCATTATGTGGAATCTAGAAAACCACCAGCATCACCAATGCCAGCACCCTTATACACAGTGAAAGTCTAAAGTGTGGCAGTACTTCACACTTGAATATACAACAACCAAATCTTAAATATTCTGCAAGAAAACAATGTACTTGAAGAAAGCAGGGATCAGCCTGTGCACCAGTGCCAGACATGTGCACCATGCGCAGACATGGGAAGAATTTCAAAGATCACAGGTGAATCCCTCCTCATTTCAGCAAAGAAGTAACATATCCTACCAGCCCAGCCAATGGTTTCTGAAAAGACTGCAGCTATGTCAGAGCTTGGGAGTGGATCATTCAGCTCGAACCCTAGTATGCTCGTGCTTGGGATACATAACAAAGATATTCTATTGTGTCATGCAATTTTCGCTACAGCATCTGTGCATGGGCAAACATGTCACAAGTCACAAGATAGACAGTGCCTGCTCAATGCTAACCTGGCTAGAATGCTGGCTATAGATCTCTTGTCCTACTGTTTTTTTGTAACCCTTTTAGCAAACAAACACATAGACATATTACAAAATGGATGCCTGCAGGATTTATTTTAAACTAGGCATTGAAGCATATTACGTTGCTCATTCTGCGTTTCAAAATTACTTGTAACATTTATATTCGGTTTACACTTATACACATATCGAGTGCAAGCCTCATTTAAGCAGAGGAAGCTAAATGGCAATGCGGGCCTTCTATGTGCATGTTTATTCAGTGGGAGCTTATTTTCAAGCCTGTAGCCAATTGATGCAGCGAGTTTTTGCTTAGCATCATTTTTAATTAACAGTACAAATCCAGGGGAAGACCAACTCTCTCTTGTTATGAGGGGGAACCAAGTACATTAATTACTGGTAGAGTCATACTTCAGGTTGGCTGATAGTTATTACAAACTGAGGGTTGGATGCTAAGGCTTTACTCTTTTCTTTTCTTTCCCTCAATTGATAACATTCGCAGATAAAGTTACCAGGGGTAGACCAACTAACTCTCCCTTGTTATGAGGGGGGAACCAAGTACATTCATTCCTGGTAGAGCCAAACTTCAGGTTGGCTGATAGTTATTACAAACTGAGGGTTGGATGCTAAGGCTTTACTCTTTTCTTTTTTTCCCTCAATTGATAACATTCACAGATAAAGTTACCATCATCGTATTGGTGAATGTATTGAAAAGAATAGTAGTGAAACAATAGATTCTTGTGAAACACCACATAAAACAAGCACATCGTGTGAGTCGACTGAAACTGCATGTATAGCCGAAGATCTATAATTTACAAATGAGGGAATCCTACTTAGGACCTGTACCCCAATAACCTTTGCATTGAAAATGGAACAAACAACCTCTTGACTGTCTGACTTTCGAATACTGGCTATGCATCAAGCAGCACTAGAAGTCTGCAATTACGGGAATAGTATCCATCACTTGCAGCCAAGCAGATGTAGTGCCATGAATATGGTGCAGAGGAGAACTAAATGATTCCCAGATATTACCAAAGCACAGTGATTGACCAGAAGCTACTCAGGATCCAATGAGTGTTTCTTCAAGAGGTGCATAATTAGATTCATTCATCGAGAGAGTATTCAAGTGTTAATTGTTTGGGCATTAGAGATTATGCTGTCTGAAAGACCAGATGTGATTAAGCCCTGCTGGAAAATGCAGCCTCACAAGACCCATTTAATTGCTCTGCCTGCGGATCTCAGAAACAGGGCTTTCATCTGCCAGGGTAATACAAGAGGCAGTCCAGATGCCACTTGACTAGACAAGACCACTTGTTGCCAACCTTACTCAGTCTGTACTTCAGAAAACTTGCCTGCGTGCTCCCAATGATGTGTAGGTGTCAAAACCATAACTGAGTTGCACCGGCAGCTGAGCAGAGAGTGAGACATGCACCTGCCTTAATCTTGAACAGGGAGCCAACTCTATGAGCCTGCATTCTGATGATTGCTTATTTACATGAAGTACTGCTGCAGGATTTCTCCTTCAATCTTCAGCAAATGTACTTGTGCCTTATTCAGGCGAGAAAGACGCACACCTTACTCTAGCACCAGCATCTAGTCCCCTATGCCTTCCAGACTGTACCAGAGATTCAGAACGCTGTTCCAAGTGAATTGTATTATTTTAGAATTTAAGGTCACACTTTGCCCCTTTTGTCTTGGTGTCTGACACAATGAGGTAAGTAATCTACATGCATGAGAATGAAAGCTGGGTCTGTGGCACAGAGCACTAATGCCTCCACTACACTGGCCTGTGTTTGACCTTATGATCACATGTTCAAATTCCATCAGGTCCATTCAGCCCTTCATTTCTTCCGGGGTCGATAAAATGAGTACCATTGATATGATATGACATGACATTTATACCGCGCCTGTACACAAGTGTTTCTAGGTACAACAAGACAAGGAGGGAAAATAAAGGGAGGACAAAAACAAAGATCTTACTAGGGCTTGTGTTATTCAGATCGCACAAGTGCGGGGAAGAGGGACGGGAAAAGTGCTGGGGGTGGGGGGAGTGCAGGTAACACAATAAGTGCTGCAAGCGAGTGGCTCAAAAGCTCAGTGAGAAGGGACTATAGGGTTGCAGGTACAGACCCTTAAATGAAGGGGGAGCCCAGAGGCAGTGCGAGGGAAACCGGACAGGCAGGAGCCTGGGCCCGAGTTCAGAGGGTAGCCAAGTGACCAGCACATGGAGCAGTCAGGCACATCAGCAGGGGAGAGGAAGAGAGAAAGTAGAAGCAAGAAGGACGGTCTTGAGTTGCTTCTGGAACCAGAGGTGGTTCTGCTCAAATTTGAGAGAGGCAGGGAGGCAGTTCCAGAGGGAGGCGCAAGCCGAGGGGATCTGCTTGTAGAAGTGTCTGACCCTCAGAGAGTTGGAGGTGGATGAGCGCAGAGCTCGAGAAGGAAGATGTTTAGGAAGATAACATTGGAGGAAGTGCGGTCCCAGGCCCCAGAAAGCCTTGCGGGCAATGCAAAGGACCTTGAACTTGATCCTTGCAGCTACAGGGAGCCAGTGGAGAGATTTCAGAGCTGGAGAGATACGATCCCTGGGCTTGAGGCCAAGGACAATTCTCGCAGTCTTGTTCTGGCTACATTGTAAAGGTCGAAGAGTAGAGGCAGGTGGTTTTAGAAAGAGGCTGTTACAGTAGTCCAGCTTAGAGAGGGCCAGAGCTCTGGAGACAGTGAGCTTCTGGGGGAAATTGAGAAAAGGAAGACTACCTCTGAGGAGGTGCAGCTGGTGGTTTGACTTCTTAGAGACGCTGGTGACGTGATGAGAGAAGGAGAGAAGGAGAGGGTGGAGTCGAAGATAACCCCAATGTTCTTAGACTCACAGGATGGAGCAGGAAGAAGGCCCAGAGTGGGTGGCCAGTGAGAGAGAGGAAAGGAGGGCACAGGTGTACCGATGAGGAGGATCTCAGTCTTACTGACATTAAGGCATAGATCATTGGCGGAACACCATTCCTGAATTGCAGCCAGACAGTCTGGTATTAGAGAAGGAGCAGAGGTGGTTTAGGGGAGCCTGAAAGAGAGCTGGGTGTCATCTGCATAACACAGAAAAACGGAGCAGAAGGTAGCGATGCAGTGGGCAAGTGGTGCCAATTAATGCTTGAAAAGCCAGGGAGAAAGGTTAGACACCTGGGGAACACCACAAGTAGAGAGAGAGATAGAAGAGAGGAAAGAACCCAATAGGAGCTGAGAGGGTCGGTCGGTGAGAAAGGAGGTCAACCAAGCTGTTAGGGCAAATTCTGGGGTTGGCAGAGCCGTACCAAGGGTCCACGGACCTCCAGCTCTTGCAATGCCCTAACTTCCTTCCAGTGTCCCAAAGAAGTCGAGGTCCACACAAGGAGCAATCGTTACTGCTGTTTTATTATAGCAAACAAGCAGGGATCACCCGCTGGAGCAAAATCCAGTCCAGGCACATCTCGCTGATTTACAGCTCGCAGGCCACTTATGTGCACTTGTGGCATCACAATCAGCGTCACTTACCAAGCTCCTTCGCCGAACCTAAGGCCACTCCGGGTTGGGTCCCTGAGTGGTAGGTTCAGTGTAGGAACATATAGTGCACATTGTTATTGGTGGACACTGTGTGAAGTGGTATACTTGGATCATCCCTAAAAATTGTTACCCGAAAAGTGTTACATTAGAGAGCCTGATCATTGTCTGGGGATTCCTGCCACCAGCCCCTAGCCCCCAGTGTCCTCATTGGTCATGCCACGGGCTCCCCAAGTCTGGGTCTACCATAGTTCCCAGCCTGCAAGACACCTGCTCACGTACAGTGTGTATTGATAAGGTGTGACTATGTGACAGTGTGTAACAATGGGGTGCGTCTGCTAATATCATGGGAGCGGTCAATTCCCAGCACATGCTGTAAGTTGATTGCTACAATTTGTTGCACGCTCGGTCCCCGTCGTGAGACATCCGCGGGTTCCCAGCATCAAGGCCTTGGCATTGTGTCAGTTTGGCCAAGTCACGTGTGAGTAGACCGTCGGTGAGGCTGAATTACTTCGATTTGATTTGTATTTTGGCTTGGCATATTCTCTCCTGGGGACGGTCTTACCATAGTGCGGTGGTTGAGGAATGTCACTTGCAACATCGTGGCCTTGGCGTTTGCAGTCCCTACCAGGGTTATTCTGCCTGGTGTGGAACACATTATACCCTTTATGTCACGTCCCAAGATGTTTACATGCGCATGCTTGGAGTAAAGTAAGGGTAGAGATAAGTCATGATCTTCTATGGATAAGGAGATGTCATCAGTAAATGGAACCACTCCTCGAGCCACAGAAAATCCTTAAGTGTTCATTGCATCGCCTGACGTGTATTTCCCCTCCCGTACGCATGACCTAGTGGCCCCCGCGTCGACCAGAAAGGAAAAGGGTGCTTCTGCTGATGCCATGAGAGTGGTCCATTCCCAGCGCATGCTGTAGGTGGATTGTTTCAATTTGTTGCAAGCTCGGTCCGCGTCATGAGACAGCTGCGCCTTCCCAGCATCAAGGGCTTGGCATTGTGTCAGTTTGTCCACGTCACGTGGGAGGAGACTGTCAGTGAGGCTGAATTACTTTGATTTGATTTGTATTTTGGCTTGGGAGATTCTCTCCTGGGGCTGGTCTCACCGTAGCGCGGTGGGTGAGGAATGTCACTTGCAACATCATGGCCTTGGCGTTTGCAATCCCTGCAAGGGCTATTCTGCTTGCACAGCATCTTGCAGCCTGAGAGTTCTGCGAGACGATTCAGGCTTGCTGGATTTTCCTAAGGCCTACCGTAGCTCTGACTACGCGTAACTGTCCATAGGTTAAGGTGTGTCATGGTTGGTCAGGTCCTGTGAGTACGCCTGTCCTTCCAAAGGATGAATAGTGTATAGCATCAGCAAGCATGTACACAGGCTCTTTTGGCATCTTGCTTTTCTGCAGTGTTATAGCGAGCCTAAGTGGCAAAATAATAAAGATGCAGACAGTATGTATATGTCACTGTCCTCTAGCTCATAGAACTGTACGCTTAGGTTCTTCGTGTGGATTGGTGTGTGTGTCCCGAATGTGCAGAATGCATGTGTGCTTCCTGTCTTACGCAGCAATGTCGTCATGGTGTCTGTCTTGAACGACCTCCAGCCTAGCTTGTGGAGATGTCAGTGAATTCGGTCCATATAGTCGTCTCCAGCTCAGTCTTGGTCATCCTGACTTGCTCTGGGTAGAGTCCGCACCATCGTAGGTTTGTATGGTCGGGTGACGAGTACCTCTCGTGGTGCATGCCTATGGTGGGAGCGGTGGGGATCAGTGCAACCTCATACGGTCGGTGGTTATTCTGTTGGGTGCTTCTTCCGGTTGGGGGGCCCGTCGGAAGGGAAGGGACTTTCGGATTTTCCCTCTTCAAAGCCAGAGCCTGATCATTGATACCCAGGTTATCACAGAGGCGATTAGTTTGGTTGACAATAAACTTCTGGTATCTGTCAATAGTGCTAGGATGCCTCTATGGGCACTCTACAAATACACCTGTTATGTTATGGCAGTGTATGTTGCCCAGTGAAGGGATTGAACAAGTAGTGCTCGTAGATGGGGCGATAGTGAGGGGCTATACTCCTTCACATCAGATTTGTTAAACCAGTGACATTTATAAATTGTACTATGCAATTAATTAGCTCTCTTTTTCAGTGTCGTATTATTTCTACCTCTTCCCTTTCGAGTTTGTCTTCTCCTGTTTTATTTACCCTCCTTAAGGCATGACTCTTCAAAATTATGTGCATTCTACACCCGTACCCACCGCAGTCCTTGGAAAAGGCCTTGTTTTATCTCTTTGCATTTACATTCTTTAGTGTTTCGAATCTATTAGCGTTATGAATGTTGCATGTATCATTTAATTTTGACATTCATGCGTTATAATTGAATTTCTGTATCTCATATCGTGGAAAACATTTGTTTGCACTGTTTATAGCACTTTTATTGTTACAAAACAAATACAATATTGTATACATTAAAACATATTGTTAATGCCATTTGTTTTTCCTCCTTTTTATTTAAGGTCAAGCAATATACAGGAATGAAAAAAGACCAACACCATTCGATAAAAAAGTTTTACTTTGGGCTCGGCGTTTCAAAAAGGAAGAAGATATTCCAGAAACAGTTTCGTATGTATACAGTAATTATTTCTTAACAACGCCGTCATTGATTTATCTCATAACTTAAGCGTTTTTACTGAAACGCTATTGGGTGTGTGACAATCTTGGGCAATGCATAACAGAAGAATGTGATGTATTCCTCCAAACAAGAATAATGATTTTTTTCAGAAATATCTTATTCTGATATTACTTTGCACTCATACAAAATCAACTGTGTGCCTACTCCCATACTGAAGAAACATGTTTTGCTTTGTGTCACATATGACCTCAAGAACAAACCAACTCTTGAACAGAAGTGCTGCTTCTGGAAGTGCTGCTTCAGAAGGGTTGCTTCTCTCTCTCTCTCTCTCGTCTAGTGCGTGCCGTTACCTACCCAAATCCAGGTGTCCCTCAACATCAGGCTGTATTCTAGATATTGGTAAGCCCTAATATCTAAGGAGCTCTCTGTCTTGCGGTAATGTCGTAAAAGCAAATGCCTCCTCTATCTAACTCCCTCTAGCAACAAACAAGGTGGTCCCTGTCCTTAGTTCGCCAATACTGTATAGCGTAAGGATGGTCTCTTTCAGACAATCAGACCCCACCTTGTCCTTTCATTGGGTGCCCTTGTATTCCTATCTCTATGTCTCTCTGTCGCTCTCCCTTTCCTCCTTTGGCTGTCTCCCTCACCTGGTTCTGTGAGAAACCAGAAGGTGTCTCATCTGTTAGTCCCCACGGACTGGGGACCAGACTGGGGATGGACCAGTGTGGGAAGATGATCCTCCTGCACTGATCCACCCACAGGGTCTGGATCCAAAGGTGGTGGCTGTGCCCTGGCCACCTGAGAGAGAGATCCGTGGGGACTAACGGGTGAGACACCTGCTGGTTTCTCTCACACCCTTCCCCTATGTGATGTATCCGCATCTGTTGCACAGGAAATCCGTAAAATCCAGAAAAGGAAATCGACGTTGCCTTGGACTCTGCCATTTTCGGTGTTCCAAAGTGAAAGAGTAGGGTTACAGGTCTAAGATCCATCACATGACTTGAGGGTAAAAGTCCTTTTGTTGGCTTATCCATGCTAAAGGTGAGCGGTCTCTGATGAGAGTGAACTTCCTCCCCAAAAGATAGTACCTTAGATGGGTGATTGCCCATTTGATCGCAAGGGACTTTAACTCCAAAACAGAATAGTTCTTTTCACGAGGGACACGTTTTCAACTAGTGAATAGGATAGGGTGTTCTAATCCATCACAAATTTGTGATAAGACTGCTCCTAACCCTGTGAGAGAGGCATCAGTTTGTGACACAAACACCTTTGAAAAGTCTACCACATTTAGATTTGGGTTCTGGCACAAGGTTTGTTTTAAGTTGTTGTAGAATATTTCATCCTCATCAGTCCAATGAAGCTTCTGGGGTTCAGCATTCTTTAATTTGTCGGTTAACCCAGCTGTTTCATCCGAGAAATTAGGGATGAACCTACTGTAATAACCAATCAATCCTAGGAATGCCCTAAGGTCTTTCTTGGTTTTAGGCAGAGGGATATCTAGGACAGCTTTCACTTTTTCGCGTTGGGGCTGGACACTGCAATTCCCTACAAAGAAGCAGAGGTATTTCACGGCTGATTGGCCTGCTTACATTTGAATGGATTGGCAGCTAAGCTGGCTTCTCTGAGCGTTCTCATGATGGTATGAACCTGGAAAACATGGGCTTTCCGGGTCTTACTACAAATGATTATGTTGTCAATATAAGCCCAACAGAGATCAGAGTAGGGCTATAATATCCTGTCTACAACCCATTAGAAAGTGTCCGGGGTCCCGTGCAGGCCAAAAGGGAGGACTTCAAACTGGAATAATTCCAGGGGTGTTGAGAAAGCTGTCTTTTCCTTATTAGGTCCATGTACGGGGGCCTGTCAATATCCCTCGGTCAAGTCTAGGGTCGATAGAAAGACGGCACTTTCGAGTTTATCTATTAACTCATCGATGTTTGGCATTGGATAGGCATCGAAGGCAGAGATGGAATTAACCTGCCTGTCTATGCAAAACTGCCAGGAATTATATGGTTGTGTTACCAATACGAGGAGGACATTGGGCTGGAAAAAGGCTTGATAATGTTTGTCTTCAGCATCTTTTTGACTTCTTCTACCACTATTTGTTTTCGGGCTTCTGGGAGTCTTTTCTTTGGAGTTCTGATATAATGATAAGTACCATGTACTCTCCCTGTTTTATTTGCAGAATACATCAGGGAATGCCATGACCAGGTCGTTTAAGCGTTATTGCTTCTGTCTAGATAATTCTTGGGGAATAAGCTCTGAGTTGTCTATCTCCTCCGGTATTAACCAAGACAATATCGAGGTGGAGGTAGCAGATGGATTTTCTTTGCACTCCTTTAAGAGATTTACATGGTAAAGGTGGGTTTTCTGCTTCTTATCAGGCTGGGCTAGTTTATAAATACAGGTCCCTGTTTGTTCTAGTACCTCATATGGCCCATGCCACTTTGAGACAAGTTTATTTTCAGAGGTAGGTAAGAGGACAAATACCTATTATCCTACTGAAAACGTTTTTAAATTTACTTTCTTGCCATAGGTGGTCTTCTGTTGGGTGTGAGCTTTTTCCATGTGAGTGTAGACTACATTTTGAGCAAGGTTAATATGTTCCTGTAACCCAGTAGCTGTTTTTGAAAGGGGAATATGTGCCTCTTCCCTTATTTCCCAGGTCTGGTCTAAGACATCACTTAGTTCTTTACCATAAAGTAGTTCAAAAGGATCCAGACCATGGGGGTGGAGCAGTGTGGGAGGATCACCTGGTTGAGCAGTCTTCGGGGAGTGGGAGTGTGAAACTGGATGATCAGATGTGATATCCCTCCCCCTGCAACACCTTTATCCCATCCTCCACAGGGGCGCCGAAAGAAGCTGGACGGCAACTGTCTCCACCAGCGTCACACGTAGTGGAGTGGTGAATGGCTGCACGTGCCCTCTCTGTTTTGCCCTTTCGTCACAAATCAAGATTTGTCTAAAATGTTGAAATTAGATGTTAACTAGCCATAAGGAGGAGGACCGGCTCCCACCTCCTGTGACCTCCTGAGTTATGAATGGCAGACTCTCCATCCTGTGTGCTGTGCTGTACTGTACGTAGGTGTGCATTGTAGTTCAAGGATTTAGTTACTTCACTGATCCTACAGATTCCGCAGCGGCGATCGCGTGATGGTGCCTCAATGGATCGCAAGAGTGAGCAGCCCTCTGGTGAGTATTAGCGCTGCACAGTGTTGAAATGTCTTTAACGTGGTCCTTTGCTGTGCACGGCTAACCTGATGTTTCCTTTTCTGTTCGGCAGATGCGGCGGCTCCAGAGTGACTGAGATGGAGCGTCAGGTACGAACCTTGTTCTTGTTTCTTCTCTCTCTTCCTTTCTTTCCTTACAGGCAATGGTTTGTGAAGACCAGGACGGGCATGGATGAAGACCGGGCTGAAGCTAGCAGACACAGTGAGCGTTACGCTGCAGGAGTGGAGAATAACGCAAAGCGTGTTCTGTTCTGAGGGTGTGGTTTATATAGCCTCAAAGAAGTAGTCCCAAGGTGAAGCCCACGGTCAAGTAGTCCCTCCAAACACACCCTACCCAAGTAGTCCCAGGTAAAGTAGTCCCTCTAGCAAGCCTCAGACTGGGCTGAATGTGATTCCTCTTCCCCTGCAAACTGCCTTGCTTGAAAGAGCATTATGAGCCTGGGGCCGACGGCGCCAGGACTGAGTCCAGGAAGTCTTTAGGCACTCCTTTGGTGCCTTAAAGGTCCCCTTATGTGCCAGCATCTGGGGCAGGCTGGTCTGCTCCAGAAGTCTGGGGCCAAGCACCGTGACACATACCCCCACCAATATGCAAAAAGCAGAGTGTGACACACCCAAAGGATTGTTGAGTCCATGTGTATACACAATGGACAGTGTTAACGTGATATTTATATATTCTTTAAGGGTGAAAATTAAAGGTTTTAGAATGAACGCTGCACTTCCGATAACAGCGTGTGCATTGTGCACGCCAACTATGAAGTAAGTCCCACTTGTTTTGAAATCTGTAGTTAAGGAATAAGGAGGTTTGGCTCAATGTTGTTTGATTAAAGGCCTATTTTACTTTAGGAATCTGGTTTGAACTTTAATTAGTTCAATTGACTCTACACAAGTGGAACACAGAGTTAAGGTATTTCAACATTAATGTCCTTTACACACTCACATTTTCAAATATATTGAGCACAGTGATGTTTCAAGCAACCTGGATTTAATTTGAAATGTTCCTTTTTTTCTTTTTTTTCTTTTTATATAACTTGCGCAACGACTATTTGGATTTGGGTATGTAAAATGACAATGGTATATGCTTGATGCAACTATATGTGTTTTGATGTTTGCTTTACGTTTTGACGTTTGAATTTACAAATTATACAAATATATATGTTGACTGTAAATAGAGAGCACAGCCCTGATGATGGAGATCATGTTCTCCGAAATGCATTGGCAATAATTAAAGCTCTTATTATCATCATATCGACCTAGTCATCTGTTTGCTATGTTCCAGGCAATAACTAAAGGAGCTGTTTAACTATACAGAAGTTAGAAATTCAAGATACAAATACTTTTAAGTACAGTCAAAAAAACAGACACAGCACTTGGATTTTATCCTATCTGTACTATTTGATGTATATACAAAATCGTTTTCCCTAATGATTAGAAACCTCTATTGAGGTACAAGAATGAGACGACCATTTAGCAGGGTGTGGCACACTCTGCTTTTTGCATAGTGGTTTATTATCAACCCAGGTGTCTCTGGGCGTTTTTCATGGTCTGCTCCTAAAAGATCATAAAGATTTATTTTTTGAAGATAAAGAGATTTTGCAAGTGAACTGTTTGAAAAATAGATAGTGCCCACCTTTTCGGCTTTTCTTAACCTTGCCCCCACCCCCTTTCCCTTCTCCAGCACTTTCACAGGGACATCCCGCTCTAGGCGAAAACAGCCTCACACCCGAACAGTATATATGGCATGTCCTGCTATTGTGGTCAGGTGAGGTCAGGCAATTACTGACAAACACTCACCCCCGACTTCCATTAGACTTCCCCACACGGATAAAAGCGGAGCACAAAACCACACTGTGAGCGAGGCAAAGCACACAAAGGTACGGCAGTTTCAAGTCGGCAGCTGAACAAAGGGAGAAAAACAGCAAACCACAAAGGGTTCGTAAGAAGGGAATTACCCTTGACCTTTTCGGCAAGACGCTGTTTCTTTCAAGAAACCCCTGAAGCAGAAAGCGTAAGGCCAGGAAACCAGACTAAAAAATCCAGCATTGTGTGTCGGGAATACCGAAGGCCCTCCCGAGTAACTGACCAAGGCTGGCAGGAGCAGCAGCAGCTACCGTGGTATCGTACTTGGCTCCAAGAACAAAGGAGTACCAGAAAGAGCAACACAGCCGCTTAGTTGGGGAGACTGATGCAAGACCGGTCTGTGTTGAAGTCAAGGTTGCAAGCGGCAACATTGAATAATGATTGCTGGAACGAACATTGTTAAACGAGTGGGATTAAAGATGTACATAAAGCTAAACTGCTGAGGAATGTTAGAACTTAAGAAGGAAATATACGATACCGTTGACCAAGTGGGCCGGCACTGTGGTTGTGCTTAATCAAAAGTCTCTGTAAGGTATCCCGCCAAGACAAACGAAAGTAGAAGATTGATGAGAATAATTGTGTGGAGTTAATCGAAGTGGTCCTGCGACGGACTAAGCAAAACCCATTGCACATTAGAAAGTCTTCAATTTTGATATTAAGAGGATCTAAGCTCGAACATGGAAGATCCACATCAAGAGGATCCTAGAATGAGGGAGAGCCATGTTGTGAGCTGGAATGAAGGAGACCAAGTGTGACTATTGCGACAAAAGGGGGTTACAGCCTGAAAAGGGAAACCTATGATGAACATTGAAAGTGAGAACTTGTGCATGTGAAAATCCTGATAGGAATGGAACTTTGAGAATTAGTTTGTTACGACAAACCCTCTGCAGTAAGAGACTGTTATTGAAGAGGCTTTGCCAGAAGGACCTAATGTCTGGCTTTGAACTGTATCCTTGTGGCCGAGAAGTCACAGTGTGTGCGACACTCGAACGTTCCACCTTGCCTGGAGCTGAAAACCTGGGAAGGGAAGCCAAGTGCTCAAGCGGCAGGACATTTATTGAACACTTTCGTTTTTGCATACAGCATTGTCCAGCACCCTTTTGTGTTTAGAAGTAAGGATTACCAATAGGTCTATTAGTATAGGCCCTTTTATTTGACAGAGACTTGACTAGGACTGCGTTATTATTATTTGATGGCCATAGCTTGCTCCCATCCTTAGCTTTAGGGTTATATAGGCGTTCAACCAACCTATTTGATGTTCAATAAACACCCTTGTATTGTGATCACTTGTGTCTGTCTTCACTGTTGAATACCATGCCTTCCTTACAGTTCCCTGGCCAATCCAAGAGGAGGTGTTGCAGGTGATCAAAGGTGCAACTCTGGTCTAAAGGCCTGCTCCTTTCATGTAGCAAGGTCCACCAGCTTTAGTCAATGGTGGTCTGCCACAGTGAGAATCAACTTGATTGTCCCAGTTTGTGCAAGGCATTTATGCATGTGCACGATGCTGGTTGAAAAGGGGTACCAATCTGCGTCCCTGTTGCAGGTAAGAGCATTGTCTTTGTTGTGTTTGTTGAGTACACTGAGATCACTTGTGTACTGAGGAGGGCGCTCCACGTACTTGCTGATTGATGGTGGAGCTGTCGCGCTGATTGCTCTCCACTGCCTCTCTCACAAGCAGGTTATTCACTCGCTCGTTTGTCTACTGCCTGGCCTTTTGGAAATTGAAGTTTCCCAGGGGAAAAAGAAACAGTCTGGCTAGCCCTGTGCACAGGAGGCATGGGGCAAGAAGAAGCGGTACTCATTTCACAAATCCAGGTACATGTAGAATGGACAGGGACTAGGGCTCCCTCACCCCACCTCTGGAACAGGACTGGCCCTGATGAAAACCCTGGTAAGACTCCCGCCCCAGGTGGAGAGGGATCCCCTCTTGAAAGGGTCAGGTCTCTGGCCCTGTCATGCATCTCCACCGACATTCCCAGTCCTCTTCCTCCTCTATACTTCTGGCTTACTGAGGATACCAGGCGAGAAAATCTAGATTGGCTTTTTTGAGCTAGTCCAGCATTCTACCACAAAAGAATATGGTTGGAGGACCAGGAAGGATTGTTCTCCTTGTTCCAAGCCATCCATACCAAGGCAGCATGGTCTGTTATTAGCCTTAATTTCCAGACTGTTTGATAATATCGCAGGCTGTGTATGGTCCACTCAATGGCTTGACATTTCAGTTCGACAAAATTCCTTTCCCTTGGAAAGAGTTGGCGGCTGATGAATAGAAAAAGTTTCTCCTCCTCCTCATGGATCAGTGAGAGGACTGCTCCCACTCCACTGAGCATCTGCCTGTAAAAAGAATTCATTTTACAGAGGCTGGATTTCAGTCTTATGACAGCCAGTTATGCTCTATGGTCCCACTGTAATTGGTTGGGTTGAACCTCGGTCAGAATGCCTGTCAATAGTTGCTGTTAACTCAGAGAAGATGGGGCTAATTCTCTGGTAACACCCCACCAGGTCTACGAATGTTCAAGTGTCCTTTTAGTGAGGTGCTGCTTGACAGTCTGGACAGGCTCAGCCTTGCTGATTTGAGATAACATTTCTCATTTAGAAGCCAAGGTACCTAACTGAGTTGGCCAATTTACATTTTGCTGGATTAGCTGCGAGGCCAGCCTTCCTGAGTTGTTCCCAGACTGCGGTCAGATGCTCCTCTTCAAGAGTTGCTATAAATTACTATGTCATTGAGGTAGGCCCTAGCAAAGTTATGCCATGAAGTCAGGGGGCAATTCATAAACCGTAGAAAGGTAGCAGGTGCCCCAGGGTGGCCAAATGGATGGAATGTGAATTGAAAGAGAACTTCAGGGGAACCTGCAACCTGCAAAGGGATGGGTAGGTGTCAAGCTTCATTCAGCCTACGGATGTATATACAGAACCTCCAACTGTTTCTGGTTTGGGCATCATTACTGTGGGAAAAGGCCACTCACTGCAATACCTTTCTATTACACATAGGTCGAGCATCCTGATGACCTTCTTCCATGTCTCCAGTAGTTGGTATGTTTCGTGTTTGATTATTCATCTCAGTTGCGATTTTTGCACCATGCCTTCAATGTATTAATATTGTAGAGCTGGGATGAATTCTTTCTGTCAGCGTGCTAGAGTTTACAGGTCAGTTGTGACACAACTTCTGTGTTTTGTGTGGTGGGCAGTATTATCATTACTTTTATTGTAGGCAGTCTCTTGGCTGGCCGGTGCTGTTTGGAGAAGTTATTTGGCCAGGTTTCACACCTTCCCACTCTTTCCTCATGATATCCAACTCATCTCTAGGGTTTCAGCCATCCACAAAATGAAAGGGGGATAATGACTGGGGTGACTTTCTCTCCACATAGAGATCCGAATAGATAAGGTAATTTCAGTTCTTCCCATCATCGGTAACCAATCTCCTTAGAATGCACATAAGAGTCTGGTTAAATCTTTGAACCAGCCCATCCGTCTGAGAGTGATACCTGGCTTCGACTCTCTCAATCACATCTAGATGTTCCAATTCTTTGATTTCTGGTACTAAGATCTTCTTGCATACCGGTTGAGCTATGGGTTGGCCAGATTTTATGGCTTGGACAAGGTTACCAAAGTTAAAGAGGACCACCTTTACTTCTCCTCAGTCATCCCCATTGATGGCTTCTGCTCCAATATTAAAGGAATGTTTTGGGGCCAACCAGGAATTCATTTCACCCACAGGCTCCTTCTGATACTTCCACCCCCAAACACATATTAACTAGGGCCTTACATCGGGTGGAACTATCACCTCTTTGCCACCATACAGATCACATCCTGCAACCTTGGGTGTGGCTCTAGTAGGGACATGGCCCATCATGGACAGGTGTACTATCTAGGGTATCCCTCTTGACTGTGGGCTACCTCTGTATCATGGTCTGGATGATACAATTATGACACCACATATCACAGATCTCCGTAAAACACACCAACTCTTGAAGACAGTTCAGGGATTTCTATTTTCAGACTAGTGAAGGGGGTTGCTAATTGCCAAACCCAAACCGCACCTCTTCTCTCTCTCTCTCTCTCTGTCTCTCTCTCTCTTTTTCTCTCTCTCTCTCTCTCTCTCTCTCACACACACTCTTGCAGCGAGTGCTGGCTGCTCCCTCCATAACCCAGGCGTTCCTCAAACACAGTCTGAATTCTAGAGATTGGTATCCCTTACTTTCCAATAGGCTTTTTGTATGGTGGTGATGACCCTAAGGCAGAGGCCTCCACTATCTAACTCCCCCTCTGATCTAGATGGTCCCTGATCTATGTTCACCAAAGCAGTACAACAGAAGGATTGTGCCTTCAAGCCACCCAGCCACCCAGCCACCACTTGGTCCTTTCCTTCTGTGTCCTTGTATTCCTATCCCTCTGTCTCTCTGTCTCCCTCCCTTTCCTCCTCCTACTCTCCTCTATACTACTCCACCAACAGTCTTGTCTCTCTTTCTTTCTCACTTCATCTTTTATCCCTCTGATGTTCCTCTCTCTACTTCAAACACAGACACTCCAAAGCACTCACCTCTGTATCTCTATGGAAATTACTCAAAAGGTGTTTCTTCGTCTTACAACTACTCCAAACAAAGGGAAACTTCTTGTCAAGAAAAATGCAACCTTCGCAAGGGGGCATCACATTAAAGATTCACTAATTCTGTTTATTAAATGTATCATATAAATACATATCATAAAAGCAGCAGGAAGTGACCTGAGGTTCTCAAAGTGAAAAGTGCATCCCACCACAAAAGTGACTTGTGTTTGTGCAAAGTACAGCAATTCATAAAACACATATATAAATTACAAAGGGTTCAATTTACTCAAACAATTTATTATAAAAGCATATAACTAAAAGGTCCACAATTGCACATTGAAGTTATTGCACAATTTCTAATCAATGTCCTATTCTCGGTTGTATGTAGGGGCAGGGTTCTGTTCTGCCTGATTTTTAGCATAGATTTGTTATTCAACAACCACATCACTGTGGGTGTTTATATCTTTACCAACATGTTTCATTCCTTCTATAATTACACCGCACTTATAGGATCCTCTTCAAGGGAAAAGTAAATACACAGCCTATGCGGCCTGTGACCTATATACACTTACAAGGTCACTAACAGCACAAAAAATGCTATTCGACAGTGGGGCCGATTCATGGAACAAATGTGTGCAGAAATTAGTGGCGCAAGCTGGCGCAAGTGTGAAAAAGCAAGCGCAGGCCCTGCGTATGTTCTTCTCGGGATGTGTGCCAAATCTGTGGTTGGCGCACATGGACGCACACGTCCATGCGACATCCCGAACGCTGTGCACGACGCACACAGCAAAATCACGCACTGCATAGCGTACACACCAAAAGGGGTGGAACACACAGAATGGGGAACAACGCGTGGAAATGAGGGCGTAACTGGGGAAGTACTGCCAGGAAATACATGGAACGCCCACACGCGCGCGACCAACACATATTCATGGAATCGAATACGGGAAACCCGCGCATGCCAAAAGACATGCACAGGTGTAAACACGTCTGCCACACGAAGGCAGGTGGAAGCGTCCCCGCACAGTATAAAAGTGCGCGCAAACAACAGACACGCATATACAGCTACGATGAATGTCCCATTTCTCGCAGCACTGATTGTGGGACACCACAGGAGGAGGAGAATAGCCAGGCCCCGCATTTGTTTGCCCAGGACCAACCTTTTTTGGATGCCTGATGACGAGGTCTATGGCAGGAAAAGTTTTCCACGTCGTATCATCCTAGACCTGGTCACTGAGTGGGAGGATTACCTCATATCACCCACCTTGTGCTCCCAAGCACTGAGCCCCTTGGAAAAGGTGCTCAATGTCCTGCATTATTTTGCCACTGGGTAATTGAGCGGACAACTGCCATAGCTGGGGGTGTCTCACAGGCCACGCAGTCACGCTGCCTACACCAGGTGTTGGCAATCATGACTGCGCGCCCCTCAGTCCACAGGCACATATACATGCCCAGAACACCCGCAGAAATGCAGCCCGTGGTCCAGGACTTTTACACGGTAGCACACTTCCCCAAAGTGCTTGGTCCCATAGATTGCACCCATGTGGTCCTACGTCCACCTAGGGCCACTGAGCACATCTACCGCAACCGCAAGCTCTGGCATTCCATCAACGTACAGATTGTATGCGCTGCCCATGGAATCATCACCTCTGTCTATGCAAACTATCCTGGGTCTACCCATGACAGTTTCATATACAGAATGTCCGCCCTGAGCAGGGACCTGGAAGCTGGGTAGCATGGTGACACATGGCTCATTGGTGAGTACAAATGTCTGTGCACATGCATGCATGTCACACACAGACAAATACACACATCCGCCAATGACAAACAGCCTCACCTCCCCAGGGGACAGTGCCTACCCTCTGAGCAACTACATGATGACGCCAGTACGGAACCCCACCACACCACCCCAGGTAAGATACAACACTTCCCATATTGCAACCAGGGGCATAGTGGAGCGCACATTCGGAGTGCTCAAGTCACGCTTCCGTTCTCTTGACTGCTCTGGCGGGCAGCTACTATATGCACCCCCAGTAGTGTGCAGGATCATTGTGGCAGCATGTGTCCTGCACAAAGTTGCAACACGGCGGGGCATACTGGTGGACATGGTGGTGCCTGCACATCCCCAACCACAGGCACAGGTGCTGCTCATGGGAGGGGAAAGGGTACGTGGCGAGGCGGCCCGGACCCAGCTTGTGGCCACATTTTTCACCTAAACTCCAACTCCTGCGGAGTGCACAAAGGCCTGGCGGCTACCAGGTGACAATCAATGATGACAAAGAGACAGTCAACTGTCACAACTTTACCACCCTGAGAATGTTGTCACAGAAGTGCCACATTGTGTGCATCACTAGCTACTTAAACATAACCAATCCTGTGTGACCAAAAGGAAAACATGCAACATGCATATCACAACACCCCCCCTGCAAAACAGGCCATGACAATCACTGGTATATCACCCAAACCCTCCCAACCCACATCACCCTTGTCAGTCACACCATGACATGGCATGCAACAGCAAAAGAGCAAACCAAAAGCACAACACATGACCAATTAGATACGAAGTGACATGTGATAAATGGAAAGAGGCCTGAGTCAATCACACCTGACATGGAATCAGATAAAATGACTGACCAACAACCTCCCACACATACAAAGTCATACACAAATGCATGCCACCAGCGGTACCATCAACAAAAGACAGAATGCCTGTTGGCATGCACATTGGCCAATCCAAATCCGCAAATCCCAAACCTGTGTGCTGTGTGTGTCTCCTGAAACACACCGCTCAGCACACAGCAGAGTGAGCAGCCATTGTGTTGGGGATACACCTTGAGCATCATATAAAAAGGGCAAGCAACAAAAATAACCCAGTGACGCATGTACACGATCCTCAAATGGTAAGTGATCATGCGCTGCAGAGACACAGCATGCCAGAGAAGGCAATCTGTGTGCACGTGTGGGCATGGAAGGGTGGTTGTATGTGTGGTGGAGCATTGTGTAAGTGTGTGTGATAGTAGGGACATGCACTCAATACATGCATGTGAAATCAAGTGACCCTCAGTGTCCTGTACACATCACATGTGAACATTGGTCATGTGTACACCCCAGTATGTCAAACCACAACAATCCCCTGACACCTGAAAAGTAAACCCAACACAGGAACATCCATTGACCAGCAGAATACATCATGTACATAGTGCCCCACAATGAGAATGTCAGAGAGTGCCCAAACACTGTAACCCAAGCATACTGTCCAACAACAAAAGCCCCTCCCTTATTTACTCATCACCATGACATTCAGAAGAACTGTGTCTGGGGTCCATTGGCTTCTTCGTTCTAGTCTACCTTGCTTCAGGATCCCCGTTCCCCTTGGTTTCCTTGTTCTTCCTTTCGTGTAAATAGGGTCCAGCCCCCTCAGAGGCCACCTTGACTGGCAAAAATCCCAAATCACAGAGAACTCCAAGGAGCCAAATCCCCAAACCAGGGAAAAAGCCTGTATATACGAAAAAACCCTGGAAGGGTCTCCAGTAGATGACTTGAAGTCGCTGAATATGGCCAAGCACATGTCCAAGCACAATGATAGAATAACTACCAAGGTAGCACACTTGAACAATGGTTCAACAGGATGGGAAGCAATGTCAGTACACAATAATCAATGAGGATGCCACAACTGATGGGTAATGTCACAGCTCCGGTCTGCAGGCGCAGGAGTGGCACGAACCAACCACCCCCTCCGTTGTCTGGGCGCCTATAAGGTAAAACTTACATAGGCCTCCGAGACCCCGCCGGGGAAAGAGGGTTAGGGATCCGTTGGTTGGATAGGTATCGGTACTGCACACTCTCAGGTCCGGTAACAGGAGCAGTTCAATGCTGCAAAGAGAGCGTGAGTTACTATTGTGTGTGTTTTCCCCACACACACATAACACCATTCATGCCTCGAACTTAGTGACTCCTCCTCAAAGAAGCACTCTTGTCTGCTGCCTCGTTCGTATAATTTTGCTTGCCCCTGTGATGGTTCATACACTGTTAATGCGGTAAGGTAGCCGCACGTGGCCCCACGGTAAACGAAAGACCATGTGTTAATAATTACACATGATAGAATGGGCCTTGGATGAGCTGCTAGCCGCGTGTCGCGAGGTATGACTTCAGTACAAGTCGCGTTCTGCCAGCCGCGGATTTATATAGGCAGCGCACGTGGCAAATTGCATATGCTTATGATATGCACTGCACTCGAGTTTGTGCGTCGCTGGGTGCCCCCATTGCGGTGCATTAGTTTGTGGCTAGGAACGCTACTGCGCTAATAACTTAGCTTCTTTGGAGCAGGGAAGACTCGAGGATATGGGCGACGCCACATGCGTGTGCCGCTGACAATTTGGAAAGCTTCTTGGCATTTGTTCCTCAGCGCGGCTTAGCTGTACTGTGCGTGTCTTCCCCAACACCTGGCTAAGCTCCCCAGCACTGGTGCTACTTACCTTGCATGTGCGAGGGGCCTGGAGGAAGGTCGGCTGGGCATGGCCCCTCATGGTGCTCACCTTCCTCGGAGCTCCTGGAAACACGTCTGCTTCTGTCAGACGTCTGAGCACAAGCCCCGTGCTTCTGCTCGCACGCACATGCACACGTGTGCCCCACCCAACATGGCCAGGGTTTTGTAGTTCTTGGCCCAGTGTCTGCTGGGAAAGGTAGTCTGGAGTCTCCTTTTCCTGCAGAAAGGGCATAAAAGCCTTTTATAAGGCTGGAATCTTTTCCGTGTGTATGTCTTAATGCTGCTTGTTACTGGGCCATGTCTGAGACCTACATCTGACCTCCTCCCACACAACCCCAGGGTCTGTACCCTGACAGGTAGACCTGGAACTTGAGTAGAAAATAACCAATGAGGATGGCACAACTGGATGGTTGAGCTGAAACCCAATCAATCCTTGATAGTGTGAACAAAGAAAGGCAGGGACAGCACAAGTCTGGAAAGGCACAATGAATGCGAGATAGCTGGAAACAGCTGGCAGCAAGTTAAGAGCCACAACAGTTGAATAGCATTGTTAAAAGCCAAAAGTCAACATAAAGGCATGGATGTAATAGATGAAAGACAGGAGGAGCGACCGATTGATGCTGTTGAACAGAAGTGTACGGAGGCAAACCAAGGCAGTGTAAGAGTATGTGGAAATAACTGCCCGAGAGACGGGTGGACAGATCTGCAAAAAGGACAGTAGCAGGAAGAAAAACAGGGACTAAAGGCACCAGAGTGTGAAAAACAAGTAAAAGAGCTGTAGTCCAGTAGGAAAATTGCACCATCAGGCAGCATCAAATTCCAAGAGGGAAGACAGATACAACGTGCCGTCCAAACAGAACGGAGCGTAGTAGTAGTATAGGCAGACATCTCAGGTGAGGACTGGACCGTGAGTTGTGCCTCTTGGGTAACATTCCTAATGCATCCTCCTTTGACACAATCCCCAGGGGCTGAACTCAACATGTACCAATTTGACATTGTCAACACCCGGCCCCCTCCCACCATCTGTGTGATTTTGACAGCTAAAGGGTGCAGGCTACCGTCTACAGCATGAAGTGTATCAAGCATGGACAGTTAAAAAATGTACTCTCCAAAATTGATTGCAGTCTTGCCGTGTAGAAAACATCCATAATCCCCACTAGGGGTGTAAACACAAGTAGTACAGCAGCAGACAGGCCACAGATATGACAAAAGTCCAATGCCCTTGTGCAAATGGTTGTCACACCTAACCATCCTTGCAAGCCCATGGAAAGGGGAAGCAGGAGTGGCATATGTGTCAGAACCCCAAGCCACAAACACATACACAAGACAAGCTTGAATGGGCCAAGCTGGAACAGACAGTGGATGCTTTCAAAAGCCACAAAACACCACACCGTCACATCAATGCACAATAGACAAACCATTTTAAACTATATTAACTAATTACACTAATAAAATAAAAATGGCCACATAAGACCCTGGGAGGAGAAGGTACCCAGGAGGTGGGAGGTACAGGGTGCACCTCAACACCCACACGCGATGATGTTGAGATAAAAAAAAAAACTCCATGGGCTCAATGCATGCACGGCCCGACCTGTGTGGGAGATAAGTCATCGCCCTGCTCACCCTCTTGATGGAAAGCAGAAGGTGGACGTGGCATGGTACCCTGACCACACCTATGCGCAGCTTGCCCCTTCGTCGGCAGCAAGTCTGCCTGACTGGTAAGCCTGTTCCTGTGCGGCAATGACACATAGGTCAGCATGCAGCACCTCACGTGATAAGTGTGCTTCCTCTTGCAAGGTAGCACGTGTAACACAGAGTTCTGCCTGCATGGCCTTGCATGACATCTGGAGCACCTCCCAGCATGCACTTAGCTCAGCCAAGATGATATTCTCAAGCTGCTCCAACCTCTCCTCTGACCGCTTCCTCTGGGACATGTTGAGCACACCCAGAGTAGATATGAGGGATTGATGGTCATCCCTCATGGCCTTCCTGTGTGCCTCTGCATGAGTAGCAATTGCTTGATGCAGAGACACCATTTCAGCCCGGCGTACCCTGTCTGAGGCCGCCATGCCCAGCCTGAGTGAGCGGGCCGTGGACTGTGCTGCCTGCTGCTGGAGAGCCACCTGTGCAGCAGGGGGGAGCATGGATTGTGCCACACGTTCCATACTCTGAGCGATCTTATGTATAGCTGCCCCCTGTTGTTCTGAATTGGCATACATGGATTGCTCCCACTCAGTATACCCCGGTGGTGCACGGCCACCGTGTTGCTGGACTCGACCACCATGGGGCCCAAGGAGCCGTGGTCCTTGCTGGATTGGCACCGCCTGCAGGCCTACATCCCTCTGTTGACGTGATGCCCCAGGCACATCAGCAACTGGTGTGGAGTGTGACCGTGCGTCCCGATCCACCACAAGTGGAGGTTCCAACACCATCTGGCCCCTAAGTGCAGGTGTCGCGGACAGAAGATCGTCCACATCAGAATCACTCACCGTCGACGAATGGACATGACACGCATCAAACTCAACATTGTTGTCAGAGTGATCATCCGAGCTAGACTGATTGCCAGCCCTGGACACGATTGGTCTGGAGCACAAATGGGTTCTCGTGGCCTACCACCCCACGACCCCCACTTGTGCCGGGTTGCTGATGTAATAGGAACCCTGTGTCAGGAATTGCATCACCATCCTCTGGCTCCATTGCGTCCTCATCTGTAATGTAGAAAAAACAAACATGAGTACACATGTCAGAAGCACATAACCCACACACACACATAGACATCACATCGACAGCCAACACATGAAGCAGACATGTCACACACAAATTAAATTCGGTCATGCATCCAGTGGCATTGATATGCAAACACTTCCTAAATGCTGAAATGGATGTGTGTAAATAACGAAGCCTACACATGTGCTGAATGTAGTAAATCACCTCCATCACACACCACCTCTGAAAGGCACATGTCACAGGCAGAAATGACAGATGGCAACAAAGAGATGGCACATACCATAAGCATGTCTGAACTGCCAAATGGCCACAGCTGCAAGTGAATCCAAACACACACCAACACACGCAATATGCATGTACACATGCATCACTAAATCATCATCACCAATATAGCTACACCCATCTGCAGCTCGGCCCGTACCTGGCGTCATGAGCCATTTAGACATAGTGAATGTCCCGAGCAAAGCGAGGGCCTGCAACCAGGCATGAGGGACCCTAACGCCCAGTACCGTCCACGCTGCCGGCCACGAAGCCTCCAGAACCCCCCTCAGGGCCTGATTGAGCACATTGTGCATTGATTGTGCCCTAAACCATTATTCAGTGTGTCAAATCATCATGGCCAGGCCCCACCAGAATAGCTTAGTGGGCCTGGGCGTACACATACTGCACACCAGTGCATCTTCAGGATTGTGCTAGTTGAACATAACGGGCGCAATGCTGAAATCTCAGCAGCATTAACGTTAATCAACTACATATTAGTCATTCAACAAAAAAGCTGCAGAGGACACATGTGTAAATGAACACTATCACACACACATAAGTGAGTACCCGCAATGTTGCACTACACAGCTTTGAAGCTGCTGGCATATGTACATGTGAAAGTGTTCAAAAACACCTGTGTCCATATAGACCCGTATGGTGATTATGAACAGCATCCTATACAGCAAAGCAAGCAGCTACAACACTTCTTGCTTTGATGTATGTGAAAGTGTACACATACACACATGCAGGCAGCTCCACAGTCATTACAACCCGATTGGCAGGCTATAGTCAATCTGCAGCCTATACCAGTTAGTACAAGCCACAGATTGACCAATCAACTTGGCTAAACAAACCACTAGAGTGTTCCTATACTGAGAACATGTGTCACAGAATGCACCTGTGCCTGTGCCTTTCATGACGGTGAAAGGATGACAATCTGAACATACATGCCAGGTCACTTTGACATTGCAGTAGTGAGTCGACATGTAGAACGGTGTAAAATGGCTCAGAAGTGGGTTGGCCAGTGCAGAACATATGTACGTAACCGACTATCTACATCAACAAGTACATCATGATGTCAATCAATAAACATGAAAGCAGTGTAAGGTCAAGGTCAGGCATCACATGCTATGTGCATGCAATGGGTTGCATGGCTGCAGACAACCCCCCCCCAGTGAAAATGCAGAAATGCAGGGAGGCATAGCATGGCAGTGAAAGGTTGACCAGAGAACTGTGTATTGGCAGACAGTGTTGAGTAGCGTCAATTGCGTCATCTGAGTCAACTGACAACACAGCAGATGAGAATGGGACAGTAAGCAGGACACATGATGAACCCTCTGTAGTACACCCATTTGTGCAGAAGTCACTACACCAGTGGAACAGAGTCACGGGGCTTGAAACCGGGGGAGGCCTGTGCCCCACACAGACCATGACACCCTAAACATGTGTGAGATGCAGGACTGAGGCAGAGTGGGCATGGTATGGATGATCAAAAGCCATTAATTGTATGTCATCCTGGACACGTACTACTATGATCATCCTGCCAAGGACACATAGGGGCATGCATGGAATGCACATGGAACCTGAATGGGCACTCATGTCTCTGCTGAGCATCTACCATATGCACAGTCCGAGTGAGACACCCTGCATCAAGGACAAATAATGTACCCCACAGTATGTGCCTGGCAGGTTGGCAGGGGGAATTGTGCATGTACACAGGAACATTGAACAGGCCATTGCAGTAGTCCAACATGTTACCCACCAGTGCAATGTTGTAATAGTGGTACTGCGGGCTGGGGGGGGCAAGGGAGAATTCCCACGTGGAGTACCCGCATGCAGGCAGAACACACATGCACATCAGTCATGCAATGACATAGCCCGAATGCTGAGTGTAAAAACACCCCAGGCTACATGCAGAAGGGCCAGTGAGCTGGAACATGGACCGGAGGGGCAGCCGGGTGACTAGCATGTGAGTAGGGTGCAAGTGTGGTGATGTGACAGTCCCTGTCTGCACTACATGTCCAGCATGCTGCACAGCAGGCACGCATTAGTGAAGCATTGCATGACTCGCACATGAGAACCATGTACACATAGCATGTATTGGCAGTCAAGCACAACACATCGCACCAGCAAACCACACATGGCCTGGACAAACACGCAAAAACACTCACTGGATGGGGCATCAAAATTCTTCATCTCCCACTCCTTGGACCAATTCTGCCAGGATGAACTCTGCAGCGATCATCTTGTGCAGAGTGAGTTCTTCCTCCTCAGGTGGTGGCCCACTGCCAGTCACCCGAGTCATGGCATTATTGGAGGCACGCTTTAGCTAAGCACAGTGTTGGAGGTCATCCCAATGCTTTTTGCACTCCTGAGCTGTGCACACCTCATGTCTGAATGAACTAACACCCTCCGCAACACGCTTCCAGTGGTCCCAAAGCTGGGCAGCCGTAGTGTGACAATTTGGGCCCACTAGCATATCACGGTTGTGTTCCGACATGTAACCCACAAGGAAGTCGAGTTCCTGCTTGCCGAAAGGCTTCTTCCTCGACAGGCCGGAGGCCGGAGCTGTGTCTGGGGTCCCAGCCTCTTGTGCAGGGGCAACCTTCCTCCTCTTGGGCAGTCATCCGGACCCTGACTGGCAAATGCCACCCTGATCAGTAGGGGCAGTGGCGCTAGTGGATTGAACCAAGGGAGTGGCAGGCGGAACTAGGACGGACGCCCTGACTTGTGGCAGTGGCTGCTGGGTGCTCTTGACTGGACCCTGCGCATCCCTGCGTGCACTTACCATGTGCCTCCTGACCACCTGGAAATCATCCTGGGACTGTTCAGGAGCCAACTCAGCATGCGCTGGCCGACCCTGAGCCTGGGTGGTGGTGGCCGCAGCTGCACCTGCAGCTACCACTACCCTTGGGCCTGTGGCAGTCGATGAAATGGACTGCCAGGTCACATGGGCGCCAATGCCAGATGCAAGAGCTGCATCTCCCGGAACCCCAGGGGGTGATGGCATGACTGCACCAACACGTGGCAGAACATCCTGCTGAAGTGGCGTATCCCTGCCTCTTCCCCCTCTGCAGCCACCCTGGACACCCTGGAGTCCCCCTACTCCCTGGTCACCAAGGCCACGTCCCTGACCACGCCCGCCACATGGAGGACGCCCAGATGAGGCGCCTTTCACCTTTTGTGTCCTCCCAACCATGGCACAGATGTAGTAGTGCCAATGGGAGGTGTACACGACAATTGTCCTGGGCAATTGGGGTGAAGGGGGTGGGGTACTAGATGTGAACAGCACCCCTGTGCACCTGCAAGGCTGTATGTGATCCTGGTGAGAAAATGACGGGTCACGGAATGCTCAGGCACCCCAAAACTGCAGTAAAACCATGCACGCAAACCCTTGTAGCCCAGGTGTGTGGAATTAACCTCCCGCAGTACACAGAGGCACCCAGGGACACAAAAAACACATACATATGGGACACACAGGCTACTATGACCTCAAAAACGGGTAAGTGATACACAGGGGGAACCCAAGTGGGAAAAATAGCGTGCGCGACTCACCGTCTGTCTAGCATGGTGATGAAAAACACTCGTAGGCAAGACCCCCGCCAAAAGAAGAGATACATCCTTGATCCGCTGTGAAGTAGTGATGGCGCGTGAAACAACCAGAAGTAGCAACACAGGCGTCAGTCTCCACAAAAACCACATACAGCGAACTGCTGGCCCCGCTCAACTTTAACCCGTGCTGAAGGGAATGCCCACAAGTGTCACGTCACTTACGCACTTCGGCCATTTCCTCGAATTACACGCAATAACACGCCGATGTGCTGTTTTTTCACGTGCTGATACACTATGCACCCGTGCTGAGGGAAACGCCCGCACGTGTTATGTCACATACGCGCTTACGCGCTAAGGGCCTTTCCTCAATTTACACGCTGACGTGCTGTTTTTTCACATGCCAAAACACTCCGTATCAAGCTGGCCACGTGACAACACACAGAAGACCACGCTCCTGCCCAGAAGGCCGAATTACTGCCCCCAGATCCCCAAGCAGCCTCCTACAAGCCATCTGCTGCTGCCTGCCTGCCTGCTGCCAACAGTGCCCTGCCATTTGGTGCCTGCACATCAGCCATCTGTAGGGGTCCAGTTGCTGTAACTACCCCTGCTGGAACAGAAGACCCCTGACTGGTGTACCATCGCTCCACAGCCCAGCCCCAAGACCCAGTTGCCCACCCACACCTGCCTCGGGGGTTGCCATGTCCGACCCAACACCATCTGCACCATTGGCAACCCCCAGCACAGAGGCAGAGGGCTGCCAGCTTCAGTGATAAGGAAGTTGACATCCTGGTGGAGCAAGTCCTGGGACATTATGATGCCCTCTTCCCACCATTGTGCACTGACAAGGAAGGACAGAAGAGGATCTGGAAGGACATAGTGGGTGCCATCAAACACATCCAAAAGCACTGGGAGGACCACAAGTCCAGGACCCTCAAGAAGGCCCGGGTCCTCCTTACCACCCAGCAGATGAGGGTCCTGGAGTGCATTCGCCTAGTGCTTCACCACTAGATCTTCAGGATGCAGGCCCATCTGGAGTTAAGCGGTAAGTGCCCATGCATTCCCGTTTAAAACAGTGCATGTTGCAGTGTGGTGGTAGTTAGCTACTTGGCTGTATGTGTGACATGGGTCATGTATGGATGTGTGTGTGCAGGGACATGATGGTGCTGCATGTGAGTCGAGTCAGCCATGACCCACATGGATGGTGTATGTGTTACAATGATTCATGTGGAGCAGCATGCGGAATGCACAAATGTATGCATGCCTGTGTCTGTACTTGGACATGTTTGGGGTGTGAGAGATGGGTGCTGCTGTCATGGACATGCATGGTGTACATGTCCGTGTGTCTGAGTAGTGTGTGAGTGACTGCTTAACGCCATGGATGCATGACACATGTCTGTGGCGATGTGTTGATTCTCTGATACTGCCTAGTCATCCTTGTATCCACTGTGTCTGGGGGTATACGGGGCCACATGCATGACCCTTCGGTGATGTGTTTGCATGTGATCAGCATGTCCCATGTTGCATGTGAGTTTCAGCCCACCATTGGATGTTTCTACGGTGCCTTGGACATGGATGCAAATGTTTGCTGCATGTGCCATGCCTGTTCCTGCATGTGTTTTGCCTGCACTGACCTATGTGTTCTGGAGGGATGTGACGTTTGACAGTGCCACTCATATGCTATAGCTTTCTGTCTAGGGGACTATTGTACAGTACCCTGATGCTTGTGTTCAATGTCTCCCTTTACACAGTGGCGAGTGAAGAAGAGGACGGAGACGGCGCTGTGGAGGAAAGCTGCAGGGATGCCTCCACCGGCCGGCGACGCAAGGCCCAGTCACCCTCCCAGGAAATTCCATCATCCGGGAGCGAGGGGACTGGCACCGCGTTGGCCACTACAGCTTCAGCTGAAGGGTTGGGTGAGCCCCCACAGGGGCTTGCGACGGTGGGGGATGGTGTGGAGCCATCCAGGTTGGTGGTGTGTACGGAGGAGGAGGAGGCCACTTCAGAGCCGCACATGGGGCCTGGTGGGGGTGGTACCACTGGTGCGAGTGGTGCAGTCCTGGGGCAGGGGCAGCAGGCAGCACAGGTCGTCGCGGAGGGCCTGTGCATGTCACTGTACCTGACACTGTGACTGCATGACCATTCACCAGCAGGGATGTCCCGTCGCAGGCCCGTCCGCAGGTAGGGGGAGGTCCATGTCATCTGGCACTCTTCTACCTGCAGAAGTGGGGACCCGTGACAGGATTGAGCCTGTCCTGATTGGTGCCGCGTTCCACACACGTGACATTCGTGATTATGTGTGTGCTTCCTGGGGGGACCATGCACGTCATCACGGAGACATGTGTGGCAACGTGGCCCAGTTGGGAGGGATCATGGTCGGGGGTTTCCTCCATGTGTGGGCCAGTCTCCTCCTCTGTGTACACTATACGCAAGTCATTCTCCGTGCCGTCTTCCGTCCCAGATGCCACCAGGGCCCCGTGTGGACCTGCCCCAACCAACACAGCCAGCCTGGTGGAGATCCCATCCCTGCCACAGTCGGGAGTCGGATGTCCAGCAGGGGTGGCCACCCCACCAACTGGACCCCAGCAGATGGAGGATGTGCCGGCATCATCGGGCCGGCACATGAATGACGGCGCCGGGGGATTCCATCGACCCGGACACCGTCGTGGTGGCAGAGGCAGTTGTGTCGGAGGCAGCAGCAGGCTCGGCATGGGAGGCATCATGGCTCAGGGCCATCAACACCCCGGCGCAGGCATCGGCAAAGGGGCAGGAGGACCCCGGACTGAGAGTGTCTTCCGTGTGGAAGCAGTTGGGCCAGCAAATAGATGCAGAGAGGCGGCGGGCAGAGAGGGCACGGCTCAGGATGGTCAGGTCAGAGAACTCCATGTACCGGCCTTTTAGGCAGGCGGAGGGCCTTGAGGAAACTCATAGGGAGTTGAGGGATTCATCCATGGCTGCATCCCTGCAAGACCTTGAGGCCAGGGAACAGGCCCGCCTCCGGAACATCGACGTGGAGTTTGATGATGCCCTGGCCCGGAACATAGCTAAATGAGCCATGGGACTGGCCCACCGCCTTTGTAAATAGTTATGTAGGTGTAGGTTTTTTAACCATGGTGGAATGCTTTGCTTTTTTTTTTACTTTGGATTTTGTTTAACGGACTGACACTTTGGAGCCATTTAACTTTGGATTTTTTTGATTTCATCCTTGATTTTTGTTGCTTAATTTTGGACATCCGGACTTGGATTTATTTTTTGTTTTCTTGTGTGCTTTCATTTTATTCATTCAGTTTTGTGTTTAATACATGATTTGTTTCTATTTTATTTGTGTGGTCTTCTCTCATTGGTTTCATGCATGTCACAATGTGGCTTTTCTCAGTGATGTGTCGCCATTGTGTGGGTCTGACGGACATGTATGGACATGTATTCATGGGCATGCTGTTTATTTGGTATCTATCATGACATGGGGAATTCAATGTGGAGTGGATGGAGTGCTTGGTTGGGTGTTTGGACTGGGGTGGCGTGGGGTGGGATTTGGGTGGCCATAAGGGCCATGGGTCTGGATTGTGATGACGTGTTGGGTGGGGGGACATGAGTCGGGGCCTGCTGGCAGGTGCCCGTCAATGTGGGTGTGGTGGGGGACATGAGTCGGGGCCTGCTGGCAGGGCATGGTCTGGGGTGATGGGCTACCTGCGGGGCATGGTCTGGGGTGATGGGCTGCCTGCGGGGCATGGGGAGGGGTGATGGGCTTCCTGCAGGGCATGGTCTGGGTTAATGGGCTGCCTGCGGGGCATGTGGAGGGCTGATGGGTTGCCTGCGGGGCATGGGGAGGGGTGATGGGCTGCCTGTGGGGCATGGGGAGGGATGTAGGGTGGACCCCTGTGGCGTGGTCTGGCTGCAGGGGGTGCATGTAGCTTCTCACCACACTGCTGCGTGAATCTGGGGGTACGGGAGTGAGAATTATACGCAACTTTTGCTGGCACGAGCGTGGTATGCATATTCCAGGGGTGCGAAGGGAGTTTTACATGCGCGCGAGTGGGGTACGACTATTCCAGGGGTGCTCAGGGAGTTTAACACACACGCGGGTGGGGTATGCCTATTCCAGGGGTGCGCAGGGAATTTTACGTGTCATTTTGCTGGCACGAGCGGGGTACGCGTCATTCCAGGGGTGCGGGGGTAGTCTTACATGCAAGCGAGCAGGGTACGCGTATTCCGGAGGTGCGCAGGGAGTTTTACATGCGATTTCGCTGGCGCGAGCGGGGTACTCATATTCTGAGGGTTGCGTGGGGAGGTGTACACGTGTGTGAGCAGGATACACGTATTCCTGAGGTGCGCGAGGAGTTTTACATGTGATTTCTCGGCAAGTGGGGTACACGTATTCCGAGGGGTGCACAGGGAGTTTTACACGCGATTTCGCTGGCCTGAGCGGGCTATGCGTATTCCAGGGGTGTGCAGGGACTTTTACACACGATTTTGATGGCGCGAGCAGTTTAAGCATATTCCAGGGGTGCGCGGGAGATTTAAATGCGCACAAGTGGCGTACGCGTATTCTGGAGGTGCGTTGGGAGTTTTACATGCGATTTTGCTGGCGCGAGCGGGGTACGTGTATTCCGAGGGGTGCGCAGGGAGTTTTACATGCGATTTTGCTGGTGCCTGAGGGCTGAGTGGCGTTTTTAGCACATTTTTGTGGTTGGGTGTCTGTATGCTGATCCACTGGCCTTTGCGCCATGTAGGGGATTTGTGCGATGTAAAGGTAGACTCTAAAATGCTTACCACTATTTAATCTGTGGTTATGCAACAATGCTGCTCAAACACCCAACTGCGTGTTCCCTAAATCGACAATTGGACATAAACCATCTTCACAAAACATAGACCATCACTTGATAGTTACAATACCACAATTCACCTCTCAATGGTGCCACGCCCAAACACCTGACATGGAGCAAGGCTCCACCTGAATGCATTTCATAACCAATACATCATGAGACATGATCTTCTGTATGTCAATGCACACATACTTCATAGGAGAACTAAATCCCTTCATAACCCTACCTACTCATAGGCGGCTAGGACAACATCATAAATCACATGTTGCATGGCTACTGCAACATCATACATCATTTACATGGCATGAATTAAAAAAATATACGTGCAGTGGTATTTAAAGTATGTCTGTCTAGTTTCTAAAGCAGAGACATTTTAGGCAGAAACGAAAAAGCATGAATTAATTCATAAAAAGCATCAGACCCTAATGCTCTGAAAAATGAATGCTCCAAATTCTATGTGAGGGACCCAAAAACACACGCAGAGAGCCTGCGACTTTCGAAATGCAATTCACATTGGCAACGGGTGGTCTGCTATGCACCCAGTCTGTGTCCCGTCTGTGCCCAGAGCCAGAGCGCCTGCCTACTGATGAGCAGGGCTTTTTATAATATTCTTTATAATGGGCCTCAATGGAGAGGTTTCAGCACACTCCAAGAAAGGTAAACTATAACTCCACGACCCTCCGAAATGAAAATAAAAAGTAGAGAGTCTATCAATAATTAACAAAAAGCTGGCTAGATGTGTTGGTATATCCCTTACCCATGCTAGCTGCATCTTATCTGCCCACTGCTGTGCCAATTGACTACAGCGCAGTGCTCATCATTTCAGAGCACACGACTTTGTCAACAAAAGCTTTAAGCCGCTCAACAATTCAACACATTGCAGGTGTCTTCGGTTCACCAAAACCTCTTCTGTGCTGCTGGGTCTGGAGCAACTGTTGCAAAGGACAAGGCGACATGTGCTCACAGCATGTGCTGTGCGAGCTGCTCTGTGGATATGGCTGGGAATCGCTTCTATCTTTTGATCACGGGTCTTGCTACACACTGCTCGTACATATGCAACGTATGTATACAAATAGGCATTTGTATATATGTTCAGGCTATATAGCGCCTTACTCCGCTATCATCTTTTATGAACTATGTAATGAATCGATATATGCTAGCTCAGTAAGCAAATCACAGCAAAAAGCATTCTCATTCTAAAAAGATATGCTCTATATTTCCACACATCTTGTGTCTTACTCTAAGGCAGGTTAAATGGCACCTAAGCACTTATAGGTGCTACAAACTTTCTTGTAAATGTTGTTATTGTGTTTTGGTTTACAAAAAGCCTTCCACAAATTTACCAAGCTTGAGAAGAAACAAGACAAGAAAAAGAAGAAGACAAATATTGGTTTACACACAACATACAGTCACATTTGAAGCAAGTATAAAAGCTAATGAGCATTTCCTCAAGTTCATACAAACTGAATATGACAGCAAGTAATGGGGCACTTGCACGTGCATGCATTCATCAATCAATACATGACTACACACTCACTAGCAAAGGCTGCTTTCCTTTTCAGCTTGCTAGCATTCTATCTGGCTCCGACTAGGCCTCAGCCTCAGGAGTATACATCTTCACTTAATATCTATGTGAGCGCACATATGGTTCGAAGGGTCACATTTTCTACATCCGCTGCGTCATGGATTGTCTCATGTCGGGTAGTTTGGGCAAAAATACATGTCGCTGTAGTGGGGAGGAAAGCATTGTGATATACAACCTATGCAAGAGACCAGCCAAGCAAAGTAAACAAAAGGATGGAACAACTGCAACAAACATGCATATGGAATGTGGGCATTGTCTGACTATTATACTAGTTTATAGTAGGACAGCGGTGCCCAAGGCTGGGAGCACTGGCGAAATAAGTCCTCACTTCACCCACATTCACCCACATTGTGAAATTACGAAGCTACCTCTGAGCTACCTCTGTTCTCTGTGCGTATTGCACTAGTGATACCATGACCAGCAGGGACTTCTTCTGAACACCACCAGAGCTTGTTTTGCAGTGGCAGCCGTGTCTGTGTGCCACTATTTGGGAAGGCACAACAGCACAGGTAGGTATGTTATGCTAGAAAATGCTAGGGACCAACACTTGTGGGGGTCGCAAATCCACAACACTGGAGGCTTCTGAGGAGAGGCACGGGCTTTAGTACCACCCTATTCTTTTCTGGGAGACCAAATACGTATTGGGCACGAGGATAGGAAAATGGCAGGCAGAGTGAGTGCCGTCAGACCTGGTGCTGGACTGATAGTCCCCAAATACTGTCAGAATGACTCTGCAGTTATGCAAGATAGTCACAGTGTGTAGCACATTCCTCTTTCACAGATGCTCTTTTGAAATAGATGCATTTATACACAGCACAGGAAGTGGTGTCACTGCTGGAAGTTGTATCACTGTAGAGGAGTCAATAATTGAGTGAAATAAATTGTGTTAAGGAGTTAATCTAACTTGAAGGGGATAATCTGGACTCACATTAATAGACCAAATGATGGCCCAGGAAACAGCCCATGGTTCTGAACTTGCTGCTTGTTAGAATGGTGGAAAGCAGATAATCAATTAATCATATTCCACTTGTTCATACATATTTGCAGCCGTCCTGTAAAGCATGCCACATGCTGCCAGCTAGAAATGGGCCCCTTGAGTTATTCAGTCTTTGTCATGGATGAAAGAAAGTACAAGATGCATTTGAAAAGAGGGGATGCCCATGAAATATGTGTCATGCCTGCATGTAATTCACTGCCAATAGTGTCTGTGGACAATAAAGAAACTATCAATATAATAACGATCAATATAATAACGTGAAGTCGGTGTGAGGTGATATTACATAACGCCAGATAGCCTAGAAAGATTGTTCACACTTGAGTGATTTTCAGATCTTGACATTGCTGGCCTGTGATTGATGCTGGGGGGTTTTCTGGAGGAATTGTTTAAATGTTTGTAATTTAGGAAAATCATAACAAAACAGTCAATGCGTTAGAACATGACAATGTACCATAGCACCATTTTGCAGATGACTTTGCTGAAGGGATGATGAGTCAACAAGCTAGAAAGACATTCCCCCAGAAAAGCCTGCGTCCTTCAGTGATAGGCAATGTTTGACAGGTGCTCCAACTTCAGGTGTTTCTGGCTGCTATGCTCTTGTAGTAGGGACGTGGGTAGCCATCAATAGTCAAATTTACAGAACTTGTTTCACACAGAAAACTAAAAAGTAACTGCCCTGTAAGGTGGCTCCCCGAGAATTACTGTCTTTCTAAAAAGCAAGAACAATACTGAAAAACATAACAATAGAAGCACACACTCTAATAGCATCTCCTACTGTTAATGATAGGCATTGCTGCAGTCAGTCTCTAGAGCTATGGAACAGCAGCAACATGTTCCAGGGTGGCAGTATGAATTGCAGCATCATAGTGACTGGCTGCAATAGAGGTTTTCTCCGTTTTCTCGGTCTATTGTAGACCTGTGCATGGTGTCATATTGATATTGATATTTTATTTCTATCGTGCTCATACACAAGTGTTTCAGAGCGCGAGAGCCTGTTTAAAGCACAGCATAGATGCCACCCCTTTCCCCTGTACACTTTTCTTGTCAGAGTGCAGGTTCTGAAATGCTGTTGTTCTTGGTCCTGCATTATTATGAACATCCACACTTTGGACTTCTTTGCTGGAACAAGGAGTCGTGTTTTATGCTCATTTGGCCATGAATGTGGTGGGAATGGTGAATATTGGTGTGAGCAGATTGAACTCACTTGTAGGGAGTTGTGGTGAGGGCACTTGGGATCAGAGCTGTAGATAGGATAGGGTCTGAGCAGGCAAGGCCCACCCAAAATTATTAAATGCCCACTCAGCAGTGCTGTGTGGGCATTTACAGATGTTAATGTCACTGCGGTGAGCCCAACTACATCTACTTCAGGACCCACCTGTTAGACAATCTTGGCTACGCCTCTCTTTGGGATGTGTTTATCCATAAAGGTACCAAAAGTGTAGGTGGCCTGCTTTGTTTGCCATCTATGAGGTCTGCACTGAAAGTGAGAATGGCTTGGGGTAAGTGAATTGGCCGGTGTGCATGATGGTGGGAGAGGTGCAGCATTCTCTTTGGTTTTGATGTGAATAGGGATTAGGGAGTACTAGCAGGTCATACGCTGCATTGTGTGGACGGGAGGCCAATCAGTGTAATACATGTCAGAACACAAATGAAGGGCAGGGTAGTGAGGGTAGGATAGTAGAGTACAGGGTCTGGAGTTTATGGATCTTGCCAGGCCATAAGAGCCTGACTATCATTCTGTCCATTCACTTCTCAGTCAGTATTCTGATGGTCGTCTCTGCCTGATGCAAGATGGAGACACGTCCTGGACCAATGACAACAGGCCAGTGATTCTGTATATCTTTGTTTGATTCATGTTTGAAACGTGTAAAAAGATAAAATCAACATGTGCCAGGAGATGATTTTGATGTCCACAGTTCATCATTGACAGGTCCAGTACATGTGATGAAGTGAACCAGGTCCAGCAAATGTGTGAATGACTGCTAACTATTGAACAAGAAATTGCCCAGCACTATGCTTATTGTAGGCATCAGGGGAGATGACTCCAACAAAAACGTTGCAACCCTACAATATATCACCAAAAACTGTGAAGTATGAACACCACTATGATCCATCTTTCAGAAAGCACTTAACATATATTGCTCTATGTTTTTGCATTATCTTTTAGAGTAGACTATTTGTTTATTAATGGTATGGTCAATCCAGGCAGATAATTATTTTGTTACTAAAAATGTGCCATATTTTCAAAAGCAGCTTTGGTGTATCCGTGAGATCCCTGACTGCTGACGATATAAGATATAATTAGCTTAACTCATTTGATTCACTTTGAAATTACTAAAGCTCTAGAAGGTTAAACTCTATATAACGTAGCTTATAAAATTTCATTGATACCCTGGAATACCACTGGGAGTTTGAATTTCCTTCCATCAACTCGGGGTAGAAACATTGATAGGGTACAATGTTCCTTCTAAGCTATGCGCTTGCCCAGCTTCTTTCTGGGTGCCGCTCAGAAGATTTTTAGCAGCGCACAGAGACAATTCTCACCTATTCAATAAAGATTTAATAAGGCATAAGCCACAGCAATTACCTGAAATGTTCTTTCTCTTTAAAGTAAGCAACTAGTCTTGATAGTCTGCTAATTTGCATTACAATACTATGCACCTAAAATCCCTAACAGCAAAATACAACACAAGAGGTTTAATACTAATATGGAAAACTGGCTCCATGAACAGAAGAATCTAACCAAGCTATGCCTGTGCGCATTAACCAAAAATGTTCCATCCCCACCAATGACTCCTAAACCTGACTCTACCACACATTTACTTTATGACTAACTTCTGCCGAGAGTACATTAAGATACTACTGGACAACCTTGACTCTTCCTCTTGTGGCTCTGCGAAAGCTTAGCTGACGTGTACCTACATCCACGTGTTTTATGTTTGTTGTAACATGAATAACGTTCAAGCGCCAGAATTTATGTTACTCATTGTGCCTTACCAAACGCATCACCCACACTATATAATCCAACTGCCAGCTCAAATATCTGATACTGACTCCAAGTAGGCAGGCGTGTAACCAAATCCCATACTTCCTCTTCTTTGTACATATGCCACACAAGTGCTTTGAAGCAGCCACGTTGTACGCTAACGCATTATGAAATTCAAATATTAATTTGCCCTCTAAAGATTTTGAAAAGACAAATGTGATGCTTACCGACTCCTACTTTAGCATTACTGACATTACCCTATAAGTAGAGAGCACCATTGCAATATCATTTACTTAGCCCACAAGGGATAATGGGTATGGACTATGCCTGGGTTACCCGTCCATAGTATCAGGGCACCGGTTGTTCAGACAGGAGAATGCTTTTCACACAATCTGCATCATTTCTAAGTGTTCAGAGTTCCTTTGCGGATAGACCTTCACACATTATATGGTAACTTGCTTCTATACAAAAACAGTTTCACTGAGCACTTATGTAATCCTACAAAATGATATACAGGTGGAGTATGTTGTAAACAATCTTGTATGCACTGCACACGAATTGTGTACATGCAGAGTCATGAAATTCTTAAAATGCACTTCATATGTTGAGGCTTTTAAATATGCCTTGCTTGCAAAGTATTATGGGTCTGCAAATATCCAAGTGAGTGTTTACTGCGACAATCCCTCACTTTTTACGGTGCTCTATCAACTTGTATCAGAGGCAAGCACAGGGGCTGGGGAAGGGTATGGGAGGATGCATCACTCCTTGCGGGTGAGGAACAAAGCAGCAAATTTCAAGACCAAGTCAGGCGTTTCGGCAGTACACTGAATGAAATGTGTTGCTTGTGTGCTAAAGGATAGGCAATTCTAGTACCCATCTAGACAACAGCACCTTCTTTTTCTTTCTATGCTACACTGCTGAGGGCTTTTCAATATAACCATGTGTTCTGTTTGTGCCGTCTCTAGCACCTCCCTGCATTTTACAGATGAGGGATCCATAGTTACAGAATAATGGACTAAATCATTTATATTATTTATTTATTTATTTATTTATTTATTTATTTACTTGTAATGCGCCGGTAACTCGTGGGTTTCGGGGCGCAGAGACATGGACACGAAGACAAACAGAAATGTGACGAGACAGTTCCTAATGAAATAAAGGATTAGTGGGTAAGGGATGGCGGGGTCAATTAAAGAGATGCGTTTTCACTAACTTACGAAAGCGTAAGTAGTTAGGTTCTTTCCTTATGCGGACTGGTAGGTTGTTCCAGATGCCTGCTGTAATGACTGGGAAAGATTTTCCTAGTCCAGACCTATGTTTGTGTGGCATCACTGAGATCCTGTTTTGATCCGTGGATCTTGGGGCGCGGCTTGGAACATAAGGACGTACTTTTGATTTTAGGTAGCCTGGTGCCTTCCCGTGTATGCATCTGTGGGCTATTGTAAGCGCCTTGAAGTGGGTTCTACTCTCCACTTTGAGCCAGTGTAATTCCTTCCTGGAGTTACTGATGTGGTCTGATTTAGATTTGCCTTTGATTATTCTAACTGCGTTATTTTGGATAATCAGGAATGCCTGTATGCTTTTTTTGTTGGCTCCTAGCATAAGTGCGTTCCCATAATCTAATCTGGAGAGGACAGTTGCTCTGGGCACTGTGGCACAGTTGTTCTCTGAAAGGTATGGTCTAATGGCTCTGAGGAGTCTCAAGTAATAGTTGCATGTTTTTTTTTTATGTACTGAGTTTGGGCTTCTGCTCCTAGGGATGCTTCCATCATCATGCCCAGGGTTTTTACCTTTTCAAGTACTTTGATGTTGACGTCTTTGATCTTAAAGTTTGCGTAGTCATGGGGCAGTGTGTTTCTGGCTTGGGTGGATCCAAAGACCATCAGCTCTGTTTTGCTTCCATTCATACACATCCAGTTGGAATCCATCCATTGTTCTATGATGTTATATATTCTGATTAGATTGTTGTTGTCAGTTTTATGGTCCCCGCTAAATTCTAGTACCAGCTGCGTATCATCCGCATAGTTGATGAAGAATATATCTGCATGATCTAGAATATAGCATAGGTATCTAATATAGAGGTTGAACAGCAGTGGGGACATGCTGGCTCCCTGGGTAACCCCACAGAGGATCTCCCTTTCCATGGAGAATTTGTCTCCCCAGTGTACTCGAGATGTCCTGTTTTTTAGAAAAGACATTATCCATGTTTTTGCCGCTTGTGAGCAGTTTGCCGTTTTGCCTAGAGCTACTTCGAGCAGATTATGATCTAGTAAATCGAAGGTGGCACTGAGGTCTAACAAGATGAGAAGTCCCATTTTTCCGTTGTCTAACATGCTGAGCATCTTTGTCTGTAAGTCCAGCATAGCTTATTCTGTGCTATGAGATGGTCTGAACCCAGATTGTTGTGGGTGTAGTGCATCGGAGGCCTCAATTTGTGCCTGTAATTGTGCGGTGGCTACTTTGTCCATGATCTTAAGCAGGAAGTTACAGTTGGTTATTGGCCTAAGGTTGCTTGGGTCTCTTGGATCCAAGCCAGGTTTTTTTATTAATGGCGTAACTGTGACTTTTTTTATGGCCTGGGGGACTAGTTGGTCCTTGAAGGAAGTGTTGACGATTTTAGCAAGTGTAGGGGCGAAGATGTCTGGGTTTTCTATAATTATTTTGGCGGGTAGGATGTTTTCCGCGCATGAAGTAGGTTTCATAGAGACAAGTGTTTTTTTCATCTCTTCTTTAGTGATGTACGAGAAGTGAAAGGGTTCTATGTTCTCGAGAGGTTTTTCTGCTGGTATTTTGATGATATTAGGTTTGTTTAGTTGTGCTTTTGTGATTTTGTCTCTAGCCTTTTCTAGTTTCTCAAAAAATGCCTTTTGGGTGTTGTCGCATTCCTGTTGTGAAGGTGAGAAAGGTGGCGAAATGGCAGATGGTTTGTCTAAGGACTTCAAGATATTAAAAAGTTTACTTAAGACATTTTCTGTTGCCATAATTTGTTTGTTAAAATACTGTTTCTTAGCCTCTATTATTTCTTTCTTGTATTTTGATTCAATAGTTTTCCATTTTTCCCTATTTTCAGGTGTAGGATTTTTTTTCCAGGTGTTTTCCAGTTTTCTTTTGGTTCCCTTAAGCACAGATAGTTCTTTGGAGAACCATTCTTGCAATTTGCTTTTGGTTCTAAATGTTTTAGTCTGTAAGGGTGCATTTTGCTCTACTAACATTTTGAGATAGTCTAAGAGGGTAGACATCATAATATCGCATGAGTCCTCTTCTTTGGTACTAGTGGTGAAGTCTTTTATGCAGGATTTGAGTTGTTCTTTCTTGATGTTTTTAAAGTTCCTTTGCATAACTTTTTTAGGGGGATTGGGATTTCTTTCTTTGGGCATGGGTAGAGAGACCTGAAATGATACACTGTAATGGTCTGACCAAATACAAGGTTTGGTTATGTAGTCGTGTGTTTCAAGGTTATTGGTGATTATCTCTGATGAACTGATGCAATTAACTTAAAAGGCACATATGTGTGATTTTCTTCAACAGAGCTCCATAAAAAACATCAGTAAGGCTCTTGTTTCATTTTATCTAGGCTGTGGTCCGGAAGGGTGAGCAAAACTATACACTTTATTATGTGCACTGCCATTTCACTCCCTATGGCAGGGGTCCAAGCAGGGATCTAATCAGATTTTTCTCCCTAATTGGAGGCAAATTATTTTTCAGGGAGTAAACAAGTAATTAGCTTTGCCAACAGGGATACTTTATGCTTATTAAAAGATGTTCTTTCCCCATAGAATTCCTTTTGAGATAGGACATTAATATTATTAGAGTTCATTCCTTCCTATGCCAATGCTCTACTAGTCACTAATTCAAAAACATATCAGTGGAACTTTGTGGGTTGAAGCAATATGTTCATTGTTTCTCGTTTTTGTTAGGCACATTTTCATTTTTTAGGGAGTAAAAATGCATGGTGCATATGTCTCTTAGCTCTAAGGCAGGTGTTATCACTAGCCACAGGAGAACATAATCTGGATCGTAAGAAGAGGCACAGGAATTTTGCATCATATTCTAAGGTGTAGTTATTCTGATGCAATTATCATCCTTACACAAATTATTAGAAGCATGTCACCCTGGCCCTTGAATTACTTAATTAAAGTGGCACTTGAGCTCTTTCTAGCATGTTTTTGACACATTGCTTTTAATTGCCATTAATCCATCGGCAAATGTATTCTGTCTAAGTTTCTTGACAGCCACATCAGTTATGACAAGAGATATTGGAGGGCCACAAATGCCAGGGACATTGCTCACAGCGGTAACAGGCTGAGAATCCAGCCTATTCAAGGAGTTCAACACACCTACCCCAACCCACCACCAAGAGCCAACCTACCTTACAGTCAATGAACAATAACGCACCAGCCTTGATAAAGACCCCTTGGGTCGAAACACATGTCGGGTGACCATGAGATTATAGCATCAAGAATAAAATTACCTTTTTTGTAAAATCAGAATACAAAGAAACATTTCTTTAAGAATAAATATTGTTTGTGTGAGATATCTGGGAACACAACTAAGAGATGTTTGTGTTTTAATACAAAGAGTGATTTTCCAGTGGCATAAAACATGCAGGGCCTCATTAAGACTTGGGGCAGTATGCTGGCATAAATCTGCCAGAATATCGGCCAAACTAATTACTGTTACAGCCACTTGGTCCAGAGGAATGTCTACCAGATTACAACTGGTGGTGGCATTGTAATTCTCCATTCATATTGAGTCCATTGGTCTCAATGTGGCTTTTTCGCGGAATTACTGCAGTGGAAATTCCAATGATTTCGGTGTTGAGTTGGAAGATTTACCTCCAGGATTTTCCTGGAGGCAAATCTTCCACTCCAGGCCTGAAATCTTAATTTGGCGTCGTGGTAAAGTTGGGGGTAATGGAGTTTTTACCAACTTTACTAATTACCACCAAACTCATAATGAGGCCCAAATTGTTCTCTGCGCAGAAGTACGTTTGCAAGGTACTGTGGCAGATATTGAAGTCTTGGACTGGTTGATGAGTTTTCTGTAGAATCACATATGACATATTTTATTTTAGCCCATGTGTTTGGAAAAAGTGTTGTAACATTTTTAAAGAATTGCAGTGGCTGGGAAGAGGAAATTCCTTTCCAAACTCTCTTCTGTGACAGTAGCTCACAACATGGCTTACCTCATTAGTAAGTTGTGCACATGGAAATTAATGTGCGCACAACAGCCAACCGGTTCCGCACATAGAGAAAAATAATTAGAGGGAACATTGATAGGGTATATGAGATTGTATGCCTTCGAGGTAATACATCACTAAAAGTAGTGATATAAGTTCCAGAGGCACGGAAGAGCAGGGACTTAAGATACACATATCCACTTGTGCTCCAGAACTCGAGAATAACTTTCAAATCAGAAAGTCATGAGAACCAGGCCTACAGAAGTAGTGTATCTTCCTTAATTGATAAACATTGCCTTCCTTTGTCAAGGTTTCAATGAACGTACCTGAGTGATCTTTCCTGTATTTTGCAGGTATGAGCTACTGTCTGCTGCACAAAGCAAGGTGCGGGTGATGACATGCTACCTGATGATAGCACTGACTGTTCTAGGATGTGTAGCAATGGTGATTGCTGGCAAAGACGTAAGTTGATGTTTCTATATTCTATCCAGTGCAATCAACATTTTAACAGTCTTAAGATGATTCACCTCACAGTTCACATCAAAGAAATGTGTAGTTAATTTGCTGAACTCGGTGTACTGTACACTTCGCCATCTATAAAACAAGTGCCACTTTGTTTCTTAGAAATGCTTGTTCTCGAACAAGACTCTGACTCTACAAGAAGAGCTCAAGTTTATTAGGACTGTAATCCAAAGTCGTGCTGAGGTCATGTTACACTAAGCTGGGAGTTGCACTGTTGGATGAAATGCTGCACTTTTTATAGCTCAGTAGGACTCCAAGCAGTCATTAACTCTGATCCCCCTGGCACATTCACAGCAGCAGCCCAAATGCGATTTTGTGTTTGAGAAAATGTTTATTCTGCTTTTGTCCAAATCTGTTAACAGGAACCATACTCGGTGCCTTAAGCAGCACGGAAAAGAAGCCGGGAGGGTCGCCTGCGGCTTGTTAGGTAACGCCCCCTGGACAGCCACAGCTTAATGGGTGGCAATCACACCTGCGTAGCCCTTTGTAGAACACAGCACCCTCTCTGTGTGGCGAGGGGGTGCTGATCTATGCATCTATTACATAAAGGGATGCATGGCAGGGGACAGCGGTACATGTTTTGAGCCTTAATGGTGGCGCTGCCGCTATGGGGAAGCAGTACTATTGCGGCTGAAAAGGTGAGGACACTGGAAGCCGAGGCCTTTATTCCTAAAGCCTGAAGCTCCCACAAACGAACAGGAGCTTCAGACATTTAGAAAAATAGGCCTCAGCTTCTTGTGACCTCACCTTTTCTTCTACAATGTTTCTATATTGATGGAACCGGTCTGCGGGTATCTATTCATTAAAAAGATGCCTCGCAGGTGCCGGGTACACCATTATAGCTAAAAAACCTTTTTTTTCTGAAGACTGAAGCTCTCGCACATGATGCAAAGCCCTTGAGGTACATAGCAGAGAGAGGCCTAATATCAAAGTGTTTGGTGTTATTAGTCAGCAGTAGGAATTCAATCTTGGAGGGGTTGAACTTCTTTTAAACATTGGACATCCAGGACTGGATCAATGTGAGGCAGGCGTTGAGCCTGTGGATGTTTTGATGCACTATATCTTGAGGACGAGCTGCATGTCATCTGCACATTGGTGGATTTGGATGTTGTGTGGAGCAAGGAGGACTCTGAGCAGTTTCATGTAAAAATTGAAGATCACAAAGGACAGGATGGATCTTTGTGGGACTTCACAGGTGAGGGGTTGAGTTGGCGATCTGGAGGTTATCATTTGTACAAACATATGACACATAGGAGGTGGGTGTTGAACCAGCTTAGGACAATCTCACTGATTCCCAGGTGGCAATATACATTGTCGGTGAGCGTTTGGTGGTCTACTGTGTTGAATGATGCTGCCAGTTCAAATAGAACCAGGAGGCACTGATACCCATCACAGAGGATTTTAAGGGGATTGTCAGTCACCTTGATGGTAGCTGTTTCTATGCTGCATCTGGGTTTGAAGCCAGATTGGTGGGACTGAAATGCTTTGTTGGCTTCTATCTGCTGGAGGAGTTGTGTGGCTACTGCTTTGCCAAGTAATTATCTAGGAAAGGAAGATGGGCAATAGTGCAGGAGTTGCAGGGGTCATCAGGATCCAGTGTTGGTTTCTTGAGAAGTGGGATGACTTCTCCAGCCTTGCAAGTCTTGGGGAAGGTGTATTGACTTATGGAGCCTTTAATGATTTTCAGGTAGAGGAGGAGTGCTTCAGGCAGAAATGTCTTGAGTACAGAAGCAGGGAGAATGTGGTCCACATATATTGTCACCTTTAGGGATGCCCCAGTAGCAGGGAGGTCTTCCATAGTGAGTGTCTTGAAATTTGTCCAGGTCAGTTGTGGCATTGATGTCTATGTGTTGGAGGATCATGCTGATCTTGTTGAAGAGGAAAGAGTTGATGGTGGTGAATTTTAAGATGGAGTTAGTTACGGGTAGGTCGGGCAGAGAGTTAATGCAGTGCTTGATGGCTTTGAAAAGGGCTCTGCTTTCATTGTTGGCCTTGGCTACAGTATTTTGGTAGTAAGGAAGGAGGTGGTGTTGAGTTCTTTGAGAAGTGAGTCGCAGTCCTGGTTCATCAGAGGTAGATGAGCACATGGTAGGTGGAGTTTGGTGGGTTCTTCAGTGAGAGTCCACTGGGAACTGCTTGAATTTTCTGAAGGCTTGTCTGCTGGCATTCAAAGGGTTTGCTTAACCGCTGTGTTGTCACTAATGTCAAAGGGGATTGCCAGATGATCTGACCAGTTAAGTGGGATTGGAGAGCTGTGATGGAGTAGGGAAGAGTGGTGATGATGAGGTCAAGAATATCACCTTTCCTGTGAATTGGTTACTTCATGTGCTGTTTGAGGTTCAGAGTGTAACATAGGCAGTAGATATCTTATGTAAGTTACTTGGTTGCTGGATTGCCAGGGATTTTGAAGTAACTGAGGAATATGTTATTGGCATGTGTGTGAGACATGTTAGTGACCAAACCTGTGAAGTCTTCATTGAAGGATGTTTTGTACTTTGGTCATCTGTAGTTGAGGTGAAAAGTGAGTGTATCCATAGGAGAGAGCAGGACATTTTTTCAAAAGAGCCAATGATGGCGACGTCCTGTTGGGTGCATGGCCATGATGCCTTGCGAATGATGGCCAGGCATCCGCCGATCTTGTTTGGAATTCTGCATCCAATGGGCATGAGAACATCTATCATGTGGGTGGTGGTGGATGTCATTCAAGTCTGAGTAATGAAGATGGCGTCCAAATCACGTGTGCTGAGGGGGTCCACAATGTTTGCTGCATTATTGATTTCTAAGCGGACATGGCGAGCATCAGTTTTCAAACAGTGGTGGATGATGGAGTGCTGATGGGGTCTTTGGTGAGTTGGTGAACTTGCTACGATGTGAGGACCATGATGTCGCTGGTGAGTTGCGTGGTTGCAATGAGTGGTCATAGTAGGGATAGGCTGTTTTGAGAGAGGGATGCAACACATATTCAAAGAAGTTTACCCGATGTTAGTGGAGCAGGGGTTCTAGTTCTGGATCCTTTGCATTTTTCTATGTTTTCCCTTAACTTCAGATTCCTGGGAGAGGGACACCAGTGATCTCAGAGTTAAAAAAGGAAAAGAAGGGGCACGGCTAATCAGCTGGGTCTGCTTAGGTAGGGAAAAACAGGAAGCATAACAAAAAGGCACCAACACATTAGCAGTGATTGAAGGTGGGTGGGAGTTAGGTCACATCACCTAAATCCACTTCCAACTGCAAAGGAAAATAGGCCTATTATGCTGCAACATTTGGTGCTGCGGGCTTAGAAAATCCAAGATGGCTGAAAAAGCCCACATTGCGCCAGAATCCAGGAGAACCGTGCAGTTTTGCGCACACCAAAATGGTCCCCTGACCTGCCACCCACCAGTGCAAAGAAAGATGGTTCTGTTCAAAACCTGTTTTTATTAATGTCAACAATTGCTAAGATCATGGGCCCGGAACCACCAAACAAAAATCCAACTATGGTTGAGTGTTTTACTTTACTCTACTACAGATCCACATCAATGCCATGTCAAGCAAGGATCATATACTATCAAGTAAAATCCTTTCCTTTTGAAATGTATTAATTCAAGACAGCTGTCAAAAATAGGTGCAGTACCTGCATTGGACACTGACCGGCGATGGCGCTTTATAAATCCTGACAGGAGAGCTGTCTTGCAGAACTGTGCAGTGAACAGAAGGGGGTCTTATGTAATTAAAAGTTCAAAATACATGCCTTTCCTGAGAACTCTTAACACCCCAGAGACCCACACCAGGAGGTAGGATATCACATGGCCCTGTTGATTGAGAGGGAGGGGATTTCCCTGCAGCCTGCTGGACCCAACACAATAGACCCTTTCAATTGAATAGAAATGCAGATTTGGGTGTGGACTGTAAACAGAGCTCTGCCTGAAAGGAGAGACATGTGATCCCTTACTCCCCCAGTTCCTAGGGGCGGGCCAGACAGGACTGTGGATTCATATTGCAGCAAATATATGTTTAAGTTAAATGCTTCTAAAATCTTGTATTAAGCTCACAGAAATGTACAAAAATGAAAAATGCTCTCACGATTTGAGCCCAAATTCCACTTTGTACGGTGTTCTGGGACCGAACCCCGCTATTTATTAATATTGCAGACACTGTGTTTAGGATAGAGACATAGTAATTTCCAGTAATATGCTCAGGGAAGGAGTGCAGGTCTGTGTAAAAATTTGAGGAAAAACCAATATGGCAAAAGTCACTAAAAAGCACAAAATGTTGCCATTTGTGAACCCAGGCTCTGAGGGGAATCAGAGTTGGTCGAGAGTGTATCTTAAATTAATCTGTGAAATGTGTATGTAATTTCCACGACGTGTGTATCTGGGAAATCTGTTAGTTATGAAAAATTAATTTTCTAAGTAAAAGCAAAGGGGAGTTTCTTCAATAGACTGTAAGACTCTGACTCACTCTGACTCACTGCTCCCTTCTCAAATCCGGTCAAAGAGAAATCCTTGACCTATCAAAACGTGAGTGGGTTGGGCATAGAGAGTTAACATCCA